>NC_090935.1:868962669-870212669 GCF_040938575.1 Ambystoma mexicanum
TCCGTACTGCAGGTGTCTGCAACCTGTGGCTCTCCATATGTTTTTTTATTTTGAATAGAACTACAATGATTCTTCACCATTACATCTGCTGGCTATGACTGATAGAGGTTGTAGTCCAAATCATCCAGTGGTCTGCAACCTTTTGGCTCTCTGGTTTACTGCCATGCAAATAAAGACTATGAACGAATCACTTGCACTGCCCCTTCATTCAAGTGTATCCTGGCTCTATTGAGCTGCTCGAGCACTCCTATACTATGTGCTAACCGAAATACGGCTAATTTGCCATCAGTAGTTCTTAAGAACTACAATACCCAGACCTCTGTGCAGCCTTAAGCTCTGCCAACGGCACGTCTGCGCCAGCGTGTGAGCATGGCTGGTTTTCACCCTAAAAAGCCTGTTGCTATCTTTCTAGGCTTGCTAATTTGTTTCTAGACTTGATTCTGTGTGCATTGCATGGCCGTGTGTGATTGAGTATTCTGTGGGATCACTAAGAACTGTTCGGAGCATTTCCACCACTGCTCCTCTTGAGATTTCCATATGAAACCAATCTGCTGTGATTTGACTTTGGAAATATTTGCAAGTTGTAAAAAATTGTTTAAAATCGTTCTGTGTGAATATCTAGGTTCAACTTATTTTTATCTTGCATTTTTTGCCCACAAAGTGAGTTTTTGGAAGTTGCTTGAAGTACGCTTTATGCATTTCGAAATCTGCTTCAAGGGCACCATTGAGCTCCTCGAGCACTCCTACACTCAGTGCTAACCTAAATAGGGCGAAATTGCCATCAGTAGTTCTTTAGAACTACAATACCCAGACCTCTGTGCAGCCTTAAGCTGCT
The DNA here is from genome assembly GCF_040938575.1 of Ambystoma mexicanum. Taxonomy (NCBI): domain Eukaryota; kingdom Metazoa; phylum Chordata; class Amphibia; order Caudata; family Ambystomatidae; genus Ambystoma; species Ambystoma mexicanum. Next base: position 868,963,505 of record NC_090935.1, read on the forward strand.
CCGGTGGTGTGCCGGTGCCCTAGCAAGGCCGGTGGTTTTCACCGGCTCTCGTCTGGGCTTGTCCTGGCTTTCGGGGAGTGAAACTGAGCGGTAAGATCTAGTTCTTAGACGTGTGGCAGCTGGTTACTTTAACATATTAGGATGTCTAATGACACTGCAGCACTAAAAAGAAAGTCCATTCTTCAGAAATATTGCAATCTTCGTCTCTTACCGTCAAATGACTCTTTGGTGACTACTGCCTTTGTCACACAAACCTCCAAGATCTCACGTAGGAGTGCCAACTCTAATTTGTATCTAGCAGCGGACACCATTAGTGAAATGGTGGCTCAGTGGCCCCCCCAGAAATGTTTCGGCCAATAATGAACTAATAAGTAAAGTAAATGAAGGAGGCATTTCTAATAAAAGTGAATGCACCAAGCCTCCTGTGTCTAAAATACTAGTGGATCTGAAGGACACGGGAGCCTGCCCCTTACAAGTCAAGGATCTGTCTAGTGGTATTGAGCTACGGAAGGGCAATCTGTCGAGTGACATCCCTTATCCTTTCCAGGGAAATATTTTGGCCACAAATAGCAGTGTAAAGTCTATGGACACTCTTCTTTGCTCAATGACTCACATCAGCCCAAAACGTGATATATCTGCCTCCAATGAAGAAGCTTTCCTGGTATCCTCTGAAAAGACCCTCTGTGAAGTCCACAATAGCGGTGCAGTAGAAGATATATCGCCTCCCCCGGAGCCCATTGGCCATGAGAATAGCCTTTGCCCTGATGGGGAAAGGCTTGTAAAGCCTCAAAGATTTCAATTATTGAACACCAGACCACTTATTAAACATTCTACTGAGATATCCGACATTATTCTTGAATACGACGTCAACATCTGTGCTATCATAGAGTCTTGGTTGCATCCTGCTGCAGGTCCAGCACGCACACTGACAGTACCTCCAGGGTATACGATCTTTAGAGCGGGACCGCCTGTTGGGTGGAGGAGGTGGGGGATGCTCTTACTTGTCACTCATCGCTCAATATTCAACACCTTAATACAGCAGTGTTCCCACATTGTGAATTTCTTCAGACAAAATGGGCTTGATCATAATGGTACTCTAAAAAATGTTCTTATTGTATCGGCCACCTAACGATATGCCAGAGTTTTCAACCCAGCTATGCGAGTTGCTCTTGTCCTCCCTCAAACTGATCTCCAAAACAATTCTCCTAGGAGATTTAAATCTAGGATTTGACGACCCCCCTGGACTCTATTGCCAAATCTTTACAAATATCTTTAGAGCGCCTGGGGTTCCGGCAGAACATTACAAAAGTTACTCATAGTGGAGGCAGGACCCTGGATTAGGTGGTTACACATGGGCTAGTTTTGGATAGTTTGGAGGTCAGCCCATGTGCTTAGTCAGACCATGCTTTCATTCAGTTCCGAATAACTCTGTCTTTGCCAAAAAAAAAAAGCTAGAGACCCGCCAACTAAGGTCTTCTACCGTAATGTGCATAAACTCACTCCGGACACCTTGTCTTCTTTTTGTGCTCCAATATTCCATAATCTTTCTAGCTTCAACTCATCTACTATTATTAAGCTGGCTTTGGCCTATGAGGAAGTTATGACGCGAGTGGTTAACACCCTTGTACCTTTAAAACAAAGAATAGTGAAGTTCCAACCTTCTAAAATATGGTACACCCCAGAGATTTAGTTCCTCAAAAGCCGGAAATATCAAGCACTTAAAAGATGGAGGAAGTCGTTCTCGCTGGAAGACAAAATCACCTATTCTGCAGCAATCAACGCACATAAAAATGCCATCTGTGAGTCTAAGAACATTTCTTATAGGCAAAGATTTAAAGCAGCCTCGTTGAGTTTGAAGGAATTCTTTAAGATCTTAAGGGAACTTGAGGAGCCTTGCCCTCCCTCCCCATTAGTTATAAAGAACATTAACTGGTGTACGAATATCCATAATTTCATGAGGCAAAAAATTGGGAGGATCAAGGAGGACTCAGTGAACAGTCTATGCCTCTTATAGGGTTCCCCTACTTCTAGGTAAAATTGATAATTGACTGTCCTTCTGCCCCTGTTTGAGTTCTCATAAACAACGGAATCCGATATGCTCGATCTGTTGTCAAAAATCAAGCCCACAAACTAAAGGCGATAGTTGCCCTGCGACCATTGTGAAGTCCTGTGCAGCCTTTCTTGCGCCACTGATTACTAAATTTATCAACCTTTCTTTCAGGGAGCATCTAGTTCCAAAAATTATCAAACAGCCATTTGTTTCACCTCTTTTGAAAAAAATATTGCTACACGCCCAACTTGCCAGGCAACTATCATCCTATAACAAACTTCCTTCCTTTTGAATAACCTGGATAAGGTGGTGCACCATTAATTCAAACCTTTGAATATTTGAGGGGGAAATTTGGCTTACACAAGAGGGAGTTGAGGATATATAAATTATTGGAGGCTTTAATATCTGAAAGACAACAGATGTTAGAAGAACCAATGAGGCAGAGGTCTGAAAGGTGTAATTACCTGGAGACTATACCACAAAGTGTCAACTTTTTTAAAGCTCTTTCCATTAGAGGATCATTTGATAGTGCCATGAGAAAGGTTTAGACTTACTTGGTCTGAAGAATTGGGCAGGGTTATCTCAGCGAAGGAATGGGAGAGTCTGTGGAAGGTTCCTGTCAGGGCGAAAGTTGACTTGAATCTGTGTTACATTCATCAAAATATATCGGGGCGCCTTTATTAGACCCCGGTTCGGATGAACAGGTTAGGATTGACAGAAAGTGAAAGATCCTGGGGATGTCAGAAAGAGAGAGTACCTTGTTACATATGCTGTGGAATTGTACCAGGGTGATGGGTTTTTGGAATGATGTATTAGATAGGATTGACATTATATGGAATATTGTATTTCCGAGAACTCCATCAGCAGTACTTCTGAAATCCCCCAAGTGTAGTAGGTATATTGATTATGCAATATGTGCTGGATTAACAAAGTTCTCTTGATTGCAACCAGACAAATGTCTGGAAAACCAGGAAAAAAACCATGTGTGCCGGAATGGCTCGTTAACGTACAAATTCTTTCAAGCTTTGAAAATATAATGTTTGGTAAACAACATAGAAAGGAAGCTTACAAGGAACAATGGGGACCGTTTAATTAATTTTATGAGTAATATAGGATATTATTTGATATTTTTTGGTGGGATGGGTGTTTGTCATGTGGGTTGGAGTTTTGTCATGTCTTATGTCTGGTGTTTATATTAGTTTGTTGTATAGCTTTACTGTTAAACCATTGATTGGTTATTTATATGATCTATTTATGTTTTAATTGTACTATTGTTCTTGGTTTGATTTTTTTTTTTTAAATGATGGTAATGTAATTCTATGCTGAATGTTAATTATGTACTGCTTAGTTATTTGTTAATGTTTTTGAAAAACTAAATAAAGAGTTTAAAAAAAATGTAAAATAATAAAATAATAAAAAAAAACTTGTTAGGACTGCATAACATCCTTGGTCTTAAACAATCAGTGTTCAGGAGTAATTATAGTATGAAATCCACTCTTGTGGATCCAAAAACTACTATCCTTCACCATTTTGATAAGGGCAAAAGTGCCCTTTTGATGTTGCTTTATTTCACAGCGGCGTTTGATCTCGAGGATCACACCATCCTGGCCACCAGACTGTAAGACTCAGCCTCTTTTTCCAGAGAGGCTTCTAGCTGGGTTCTGTCATTTCTATCTAATCGAACTGCCAGAGTTTTTCGTGAGGATATTATGGTGGAGGAATAAGAGTTAGGTTGTGGGGTACCGCCGGGATCCTGTTTGTCCCCAACACTGTTAAATATCTTCACTCTTCCCCTTTTCATTCATTTGGACACAGAAGGCATTATGTATGCAAAATATGCAGATGACACCCAGTGCCTTATTCCTCTCACTGGCAATCTTGTGCTTGATTTGCTGGCTGTAACCAACACCTACAGTTTAATTCCACTGTAGTTGATGCTAAATGGTCTAGACATCAACAATGCAAAGACCAAAATTATGATGGTCGTCACAGCACCAAGCTTCGCAAAAGGGATCCTGCCTATTCCACCTTTCAGGTTGACGAGTGTCAGCTGGCAACACTACCTAAAGTAAAAATCTTTTGTGGTAATTGATCAAGAATTTACAATGAAAGTGCTTATCAGCCATCTTGTGTCCTCTGCCTATTACATCAAGCTATTGGTGAAAATTGGGCCTTTTTTGGATGAAGCAGATAGTGCAACACTGCCTCGTGCCATTATAGGATCTCTCCTTGACTACTGTGCCTTCTTTAGGGCTTTGTCAAGGGAGAGCTTAACCGCCTGCAAGTGTTCCAGAATAATGTGGCTCGAGTAGTCACTGGCCTTCGAAGAATGGACCACGTGTCAGCGGCAAGATCATCACTTCATTGGCTTCTTATTCAAAAACTGATTTTAATCCAGACTTTATGCATGACTCATGCTTGCCTTTATTGGGAAAGTCCAGTGTATCTGGCAAAACAGTTAGCATGGCTTCCTGCCAGGCGAACTCTACGGTCAAACAACTCAGGCTTGCTACAAGCACCCATGGCCAAGCTATCGTAGGTGCTTGATGGATGTTTCTCGGCAGAAGCCCCTCGGCTCTGGAATGTCCTTCCGCCGGATCTAAGAATTTGCAGCACTAGAACTTCCTTCAAATGCAGTTTGAAGACCCTTGTTTTGAATACTTTTTCATGGGTTTCCACCTGCTGATTTCTTATGTCTAATTTCTGCTCTGTTTTTTGTCTTTTTCTGTCCCCACGCTTCTATGCCTAAAGGCAATGTTCCAGAGCGTTACAAATAAATTAAGTAAATAAATAATGATCCAGACAAAAGCCAGACGAAAGTGGTATTTGCCCAATCAGAGGCTTAATGTTCTGTTGCCGTGGAGTTTAATTCAGATACTGCTTCATAAAATATTCTATTGCACATCATTGGACCTATGTTTCAGCAATGATTGAACAGAAAGGCTTTTCAACTTGATATATGCTTTGTACCAACAGTCTCCCCACACACCGAAGGTGTTTTCAGATTGTAATCCATCAATGGAGATACCTAGGTTTAACTTTGGGGTCTCCCTGCCTTTCAGGTGTGTATGGGTCTGTCTTGTCTATCTGCTAGGCATAAAGATACCCCGCACTCCCAAAATCATCTTGCATGATTCCACTGAGGAGAATATTCAAACCTCTCAGCCTTAGCACCCGATCGACTTGGGAGATCTTCCCTGTTTCCATCACATATTGAAGCCCCAGTTTGTAGTAGTCTGCCCTTCTGTATGTATGAATGCATCCGAAATAAACACAACAATGAACAAATGTATGAATGTTTATGCATGAAGTACTTGTGATGTCTGTGTGGATTGCTCTCTTGGAATGTTCCTTTAGGTAGTGGGTGAATGTTCCAGCAGTGCCAATTGAACTGGTAGCTGGAAAGGTGTGGATGGACCAGTTGGTGGTTATTATATACCTCACGAGACACTGTTATGCAACTACTACTGTAATAGTAAACTTATATAAAGACTTACCTTTGGTCAAACGACCTGTCTGCGTGCAGTGCCAGATCACTTCACAATACTAGAATAGAGCTCTGTGGCTTCAGGCCAGTATGTCCACACCATCTGTTATAAACCTGAGCTCTGTCGAGAGCTGCCGAGTAATTGCTAGCCAGTTTGCCAATCCAGCTGTCCCACATGGCCCTTAAATCCATTTGGTTCAGTCGGTGAAAAATAAAATGCCATGGTTGCTTTTGGGGAAAGGTTAGTTCATAAAATTATTTAATATAGACAGTGCTGCAGGAGACAACAACTTTAAATGAGCCCCCCCCCCATTGAAATAACCATCATTGATACCATTTGTGCTCGGTTAGCCTGTATATCCAAGTGAACAGAATCCAGGACCCTAAGTTCTGGAGACTAATCTCTGGGCTTGAATATGTCTCCCCAGTTAAAGGGAACTGGTATCATTGGGAAACCAGGGCAAAGGGGAGGCCCTCCTGCTGCCAAGACTAATAACGGGGCCCCTCCTACACCAGTACACTAAAAGGACTCCTGAGCCCTATGCTGCTCTTGTTGGTTTTCACATGTTTTGAGCCTGTTTATAATGAAATTTACCATTCTTCCTGAAAGAGGAAGCAAGTCCCAATTTCCCAAGAAAAACTGCAAAACATGCAGAACCCACATCAATAACAAGGTCCAAATGCAAATGCCGGACCAGAGAGCATCACCAAAGCAGCAGCGATGGTAAGAAAACAAAAAAGTGTAAACATGCATGTTTGAATCTGTTTTGATGAGTGTGTTTGCAAGATATTTCAAGTGTGCACGTGTGCATATGTTTGTTAGTGAGTCTGTTTGTAAGAGTTTGATGGCATAGGGGCTGGGGCTGCATCATAATTAGTGACTGTGCAGTCTATTTTGTATGTGCAGTGAGATGCAATCAAGATTGTGTCCGCAGCTGAATGTGTGATCTACATTGACAATCTCTCCATTAAGATGTGACCAGAGCTTCTTTTTTTAAAAACATGTTTTATTTGATTTAATTGATTACTATTTTTTCATACAAACAAAATATTCCCATCCATTCCTTTAGCCTCTCTTTGTTAATTATATTATTTCCTTACTCTGTCATTCTAATTGAGTCCAGCTCGTTACCAGGATAGAGGAGGGAAAAGGAAAAGGAACACAAAAAAGCAAAAACAAAAAGAAAAGGAGGAACAAAAGAAGAGAGAAAATCCTCCTTCAAGACCAGACTGGCATGAAGGTTCAGTTCTTGAGTGTTATCTTACTAAGGTGTGTGACCCAAGTTCGTCTGTCCGGTGGGGAAGAATCCTGCATATCAATGAGACTGCAGCTATCACCAAAGATGTTTTGTCCCCGTTCATCAGCTTCACCCACCAGTCTTCCTCGTCACACGTCTGTAATTTTGCTGCCAGTGATGCCAAATGAGTTTTCCGTTCCTCAATTACACCCGGCCAGTAAATTAACAAGTGCTTGCTTCAGAGATTCCACTTTGTTCGGCATATTACAAAATCTGCATTTATTTTGCTCCGATTTTCCCTGTATTGCGTTAATTTCATTAGTGGGGAGCAAATTGAGTCGCATTCTCAGAAAGCTATCTTGGTGTACTTTGCTAAGAAACTTTAACAGGTAACATGGAAGCTGATTTTGCTTTTTGATGTTCGTTGGTAGACTCAGTTAGCTTTCAAGTGGATGCCTTGGCAAGAATACAGATCCAGTCATTTTTCATTAGTTTCCTTTTTACTCTCGACGGATTGGACCTAAGTTCTGATTCAGTACAGCCAAGTTCTTCCAGCTTAGACCTGATGTTGGTCGTCCAGTCAGTTAACAATTTGCTTGGCCCGCTCAGCAGTTCCTGGTTTATGATCTTAAAGATCACTGGACTTGTCGGATCGACAATTGTGCGAAATGGCATCAAACTGTTACATTCTACTGCAGCATGCAGCAATGGGAGGCTTAATTCTCTGCGTATAGTTGAAATCGCAATAGAGTTTGGGAGGCCTAGTGTTCTCCTCCAAAATAGACCTTCAAGCTTTGGCCATGTTTTTGCTCGAATTTCTGGCATGGCCTCTGCTCCATAAGTCAATGAAGGGACAACATTTGCCTTGTAAAAGTCTACAATTGGTACCAAGGAAAAGCGTCTGTATCTTCTGTCCATTAACTTTGCTTGGCTGGACAAAGTTTTTGCTTTCTCCAGGAGAGCTGCCTGCTTCAGGGTCTTGACAGAGCTATTGAGTTCGACTTCCAGGTATTTAAATTATTTCACTTGCTCAATCGCTTTCTGCCCTAAAGACCATTTGAGTTTCTCCCTCTGTTTGGCCGATTTTTCGTAGAACATAACTTTAGTCTTTTCTTGATTTATCTCCAGATTGTTGTTTGAAATAACTCTGCAGATTGTCTAGTTGGCGTTGAAGGCCGACTGCCGTTTGATCGATCAAGAGACACACTCATGCCACCAATGGTGGGGGAGAAAGATCTAAGCAGTGGCTCACAATTCTGGAAGTCCGACAGATAAAGTTAAATAGTGCCAGCGCTAATGAACAGCTCTGCTTGACACACCTTGGCGATCTCAGATGACAGTAGACCAGCATGTAGATCCATTAGGGGTTCCATTATTTCCCCTGGACAGTTCCTCTCGGCTAATTTCTTCCACAAGAGTTCACGATTGACCTGGTCAAAAGCTTGAACCAGGTCAACAAATGCAACAAAGATCCTGGGTCTTCCTTCTTGGATCGTTCCCTTATAAATGCTTAGCAGTAAGATGTTATTCGACGTGCCAGTGTTATTCACAAATCCTGTTTGGAACAGATCATTCCAAACTGCAGTCCTTGTCCAAATCTGGAATTGCATCAGCAGGAGGGAACCAAATACTTTTCCGATCACGTCCAACAACGCTATTGGGCGGTTATTTTTCGGGTCTTCTTTCCGTCATTTTTTAAATATGGGAACTAGCATAGCGGACCTCCATGAGTTAGGGATCGAACAGGTTTGAGGTGCTTTTATTTATCACCTTGTGGATGAAAAGGGCCCATTCCTCCGGGTGTTCGTTCAACATGGCGTTTAAGCCATTGGAGCCCAGTGCCCTTGATGTATTCAACTTTGGTATCTTCCCTAGAATTGTTTCAACGTCATGGGGGGCCGTCCATGATTTGCTCGTATTTGATGGTAAATTTGACAGAAGTATGTTTGAGCCATCGAAAAGGGCAGAGAAGTGTTCCTTCCATGCTGTCCTGCTGACGTTGTTTTTCGGTTGGCACTTATTGCCGATTTAACCTGGGACCAAAATACTTTATATTGTCTGCCCCATACTATGTGCAGCTACCGTGATCGCATGCATTTTGTTCTTGTAGGTTTTTACTGCTAGACGCTTTTACTCTCCTCACTTTTCTTAATTTTTCTACAAGAATTTTATCGTATGCGTGAAGTCCTTGGTGTGTGGCTTTTCCAGATCCTTGTTTTTTGACACAAAAGCATTTTAGTAAAGGCATGTAGTCCACAATTATGTTCTCTTTGTCACCATTTGCGTTATTACAACAGTAATGTAATCTCTTGTTAGTTCTTCGATATCGGGCTCCTCAATCTTAAATAAGTACCTCCATTAGTCACTTCCACTTGGGCCTTCATAGTTGGTTGATCTAATTCCAGTGTGGCCCTCCAGGACGTAGTTAAGAGATTGTGGTCACTGTTCTTTGTCCTAATGACTTGAATGTTGTTATAAGCTGTAAAAGGTCTCTGGACACGTAGATGTGATCTATATCAGCAATCTGATCCTCTTTCCCAGGTTGCTACCAATTCGTTGGCTTGATTTTCTTCAGCCTTTAGGGAATGGAGATCTCAAGAGTCCATTATCGTAGACCATAATCTACCTCTTGCCTCTGGAGGTGAAATGTTTTTTTGGGCTACCATCTTTTGTGGTCTTTTTTGGCATATGGCATTTAAATCTCCACATACCATCATATACTTTGCATGATGGTTAGTGTGTGCATCATCGATTAGGTTTGATGCCGTCTCAAGGAAATTTGAGTTAGATATAGCTTGGGGATTCCAATAACAATTTATCACCACCATGTTTGACTGTTTGTCCAGGTGCGAAGAAGTTGTCAAGTTTGGCCAGCTCACCAGGAGGCCGAGGAAAAAAGAAGCTTGAGAAGAGTGTTTTTGAGAGGTTCACGCCACTGCCCATTAACGGGCCTGATGTTGGTCGACCTTTGATTCCTTTAGCTGCTGAAGCAATGACTAGGTCAAATCCGTTGAGATAAGGTTTTCCCGTCAACCAGGTTTCCTGGAGACAAGATGTCGTAATCGCCATGATTTACATTGCTCGGGCAGTTAAGTGCTTGAAGCCCCTGGTGTTCAGTGAGGCCATCTTTAAGGCCATTGGAGCATTGCTGGGCGGTTTAAATTTGGCCTCTTGTTGTCCCCCCTGTCCGTAGACCTTGAATGGCTATGTTTGGGGCTGTCTTGCCAGAACTTCTGGGATCCATTACCACTTCTGTAAGTCCTGGATTTGGTTTGAATCGTAGCTTGAATGTCATGATCCGAAACGTACATGCTCTCTTAGTTTGGTTTAAACATTACGTTTAGGTTTAGTCTTGGGCCACTTGGCACACGACCCAGGCCTAACGGGTCCTTGTACATCCTAGGCTCTCTTGTGTTTCCAGTTGGTTTTTGATCATTGAAATAATTCGGAATTTGCAAGGTGGAGCAAACTTTCTGGCTCTCAACTTTTTTATTTTGCCGAGGTTGAATTTGGGTACCTTCCAAATGCTTAGCAAGTGTCAAATAAAAGCCTAGAATGTGGAGGCTTTCCGTCACCTCCATTAACATTCCCTTAACCACTGAAGATGGAATATGCAAATAAATGGTGCCCATGCGGTGGTTCTCTCCAAATTATATTTTTAGATCTTCTGACACGACCTGTCAGAGGTTCAGGATGCAATGTAGTAACTTCGTCAGTCTTTCTGTTTAAAATCATGTCTTCCCCTTTGTCCAAAACATTCTAGTTTGAACGTGCGTTCACTGGTGCAACTTGTCCTTGGGGAAGGAGTCCTTGTTTGTTTAGGGGTCTTTCTCTTGTCTTTTACAAGGGTCCGGTCTGCTGTCCTGTGGTTGCCCGCCCTTGAGGGGAATTCCTTGGTTCATCTTTGGGCTCCAAACTAAGGTGTCTTTTTGAGAGTTTCCTTGTTGCCTGGGGAAGCTCTTCGAACAGATGTATATCTTGTGCTAATCCGTCGGCTTGGTGGTTTTTGCTTATGCAGAGATGCTACAGTCTGATTAGCACAGGCAGGGGGCGGTGTATTTATCCTTGGGTCTTTACTTGGACAACCTTTTAGTGCTCTTTCTCTTTTTTCTCATGGTTAGAAAAAGTGGCAATGATGAGCCAATTTTCGTGTTTGTATCATGTTCGGTTTCTTTAAGAAGGGTTTGGTGTCCTTATTCTGGAGCATGATGGTCTGCCAGTTGTTGGGTAAGGTCCGATTCTGTTTCTTCAATTGAGTATTGGGATAGCTCCATCAAGTCCTGTGTTTTATCCATGTCATCGATTATCAATAATACAGACCTGCTGGGTGTCACTACCCGTGACCCAAAACCCCACTGGCATGGTCGCCTGCCAGGTAGGGGGTAGGACTCAGGGTTCACTTGGGGCCTCTAGGGCCTTGCATTATCATCATAGACTCTCCTGAAGTCAATCCTGGCGCCTTTGGCACCAGGCTAATGTTCAAATTGGGACATTGTCTTGAAGGGACTACTTTTTCTGTGAAGGCCTGCAGCCAACATGGAGGCACCCACACAGTCTAGTTCCTAAGAACCAGACTGTGCGGTGCAGTGTTTTAGGGTGTGGTATCCCAGACTACTTTACCTGGACTACTTTACAGAGGGCTATATAAACCACACCCAAGCTACAGAACGTGCTTCGCATTATTCTGAAGCCAGCAGCGTGACGCTCATTGTGTTCAGAGACCAGCACCCGGCGATCCTTGAACAGCGGACCAGCAGAGGAGACAAAAGAACATCATTAGCAGTCTCTGCTTACCTGAAACTTTCCATCCGTCGATTCCTGCTGCTTGTGTTCTTCCATCCAGTCGGCAGCATCATCAGGACACCATGCACCGGAACAAAGCACCTGGAGGGAGATAGAAAGAAGGACAACGTTAAAAAAGGTTACTCATGGCATTCACGGCAGTAATCACAAAATCCTCACCTGGCTGGGCATTTCTTGACCCGTTGCGCTCCGGAAATCTTCACCCGACCAGAAAGACCATCGCGATCTGAAAAGGAATAAAGAATACAGGTTAGCAAGAAAAGACATTACCGCGCCGCACTTCGCGCTTAACATACCATCCATCATAGGCTCCTGCGTCCATCATCCTGGCAGGAGCCTGATCCAAGTAGCGCACCCACCGAACCTCTGTGCACCTAAGGGGAAACAAACACAGAAAAGACATTAGTAGCAAGAAAGGAAAGCAAAGACATTTTAAGACTGCTATAACCAGACTTACCTCCTTAAAGACACTTGAATGCGTTAGCACCAGTGAAGTTAACTCGGTCGCTTCAACCTGCAGAAAACTACACACCCCTGCACAGAAGGCAGGACGGAGAGCACGCCAGACATCATAACAAGGTGAGGAGTGGGCCATCAGGTCGAGTCCAGGGGGCTGGTGGGAGGAAAGGAAATCTGATCCTAAGTCCGGTCCTCCTGTGTTTTCAGGCCCGACCGCCATACAATGCATCGTCCAGAATCAAGAACGTCCAGGGTGAATCCGGCAACCAGGGCATAAGGGCGTCCCCGTGGATACCAGGTGAGCATACCACTGTGCCCTTTTTATTCTTCTCAAATCCCAGTGTTACTGTAGGCCTAACAGTTCCCCTTGTCAGTTTTCTTGGAGCAGGTTTTGGAAGGGTTTGTACTGAGTTGGGGTCCGGTACAGACACAGTTGGAGAGTCCCGTGAAGTCAGGACTGATGTTGAGTTGTTTACATCCAGATGGGTTGGTTTCTTTGTGCTCTCAAAGAACGAATAGCCTTTGTTGGTCTTCTTGCAACATTTTGTCGAGGTGTCCCTTTTCTTGTTTGAATTTGGGGTGACCTCATCCCCAATAGGTTCTGTTTTCTAATTGTACATATCCATTCTGTATCAGTTTTGTCGCAGCTGGGAAGAATAATGGGTACACACACTCTCCCTCCGTGTGTTTCAGTTGCTTTACGAATTTCTACCATTTGGTCATTTCATTTGATGTTTCCCGTTAGGGTTAAGTTCGCCTTTGGCTCTTTTGTAAGGTCAATTTGGTGTATTCCCTCATTATTTTGTCCCTCCATTTGGGTTTTCGGGTTGGGTGTATCTGGGATCTCTGTCTGGCATTCCCTCTCGCTGTAAGATTGGGATGATCGCAGTGACTGTGGCTTGTCTTCTATGACTGTTATATAGACTTCCAAAAAGACCAGCTTGGAATGCATCATTGCAATCATAGTTGTATGCTCTTTGAGAGTATCATTTATTGATTTGTACACTTTGGGAAGTGAGCCAAGGCAATTGTAACTGTTGACATTATGGAAAGTAAGTCTGTTTTTTTTCTTTTTCTTTGTGTCTTTGTTTGTTTTGGTCAGTTAGTTTGTCTGGCCTTCTTACTCGCCCCGGTGTAACAGTTTGGCCCATGGTTAGGTCCAATGTTTGTGATTCATTGGCTCCATCCGTTGATAGGTCAGAGGTCTCAAGTATACTGTGTTGGTTGAAACTTGATAATGACGCCTGGTGGACCCGAGCTTCCGGCCCCTGAACTTGTATTTGCTCCTTCAGTGGTCTAGGATGGAGAGATAAAATGTCTTGGCCCACCTAGTTCCTTTTCGGTGTTTGTTTGGTCCGTTGTTTAGGTATTTGTCAGAGGGGGTCGGGTGGCTCCTTGACTTAGAGTTTGTGTTTTTAATCCATGTTGTACCTGCCTTCCTCACGTCATTGGAGGAACCAGCTCGGGGTGTCATTACTTCACAGGTCTCCTTTATCCAGATCACTTGCTTCACTGGGCAGGTGGGTGGCATTGTCCATTCGGGCGAGTTAGAGGGGCCTGTTGAGTCAGTGGTATGTCTTAAGGTCCTTGGATGCCATTTGTCTAATGTGTGGCCTGTTGGAGGTTCTGGGTTTTTTAACTTGCCCTTGGAAGTCTAATTTCCGCACGTTGACATTAGTTGGTGTATAGATGAGTTTTCAGCACCCAAGCAGGTGGATGGAGTCTCAGCCCGGGCTGAGGTTGCATCTATTGTTGGTATTGTAGGGTGCCATCTTGATATTGATGGTCTTAGTGGCATTCCAGGATGTTTTTTATTGCTGACTCGTTTTTCATTGGACATGTATTCTGTGGGATCCGTCACACCTTCAACGACAACTCGTTTGCCGGATCTGGGAAGTGCGACTTCCTCTGCTTGAGGAAATAGTTTGAAAGATTTGCAGTGGGGGCGGGTCTTCTAGATGTTAGTTTCCTATACGTCCTTAAAGTTTTCTTTACTTTCACTCCATTTTGTTGTAATAGTTTTGTGTTCAACGGACTTTCCCAATAGTTTATTAAAATTGTGCCAGTTGACTTGAGTCGACCGTCAACAGTCGAAGTGTAGATGTGTTTTGAGTTTTGGTCCCAGGCCGAAAAGTATTCTTTGTCTTGTCCATAGTTATTTTCCCGTCTGGGTGAGTTCCTTTAAAAGTGTCTGACATTATTGGACTTAAAGGTAAGTTGATTATGTCTCCTCCGTTAATATTAGGTTGTAAATCGATTTCCGTTTCTCAACTTTGTTTGTCACCATCCATTTGAGCCTCTGGGGGAGCAAACCATAAGTCACTTTAGTCTTTCGCGTGTGAGTCTCCCAATGAGACGTCTTCACTTGTGGTAGGCGTATGGGTCTGCGCCACGACGCATAGTTCTCTCTCTCCTGGTCTCATGAAGTATGGGCGCAGTCCCCTGTTTCTACGACCGTTTCCCTTAGGTCTGAAGAGTTGAGGGCCAATGCAACAGGTGTGATTTTTGCCGAAGCGCGGCTTAATAGCTCACCTTCCAAAGTCTGTTGCTGCCTGGAGGGTAAATCGACGTATGCAAAGTGGAAGTGTGCACCCGTTGCAAACTGGAGACTTTATTGTAGACACCGACTTTAAGCATGACCCACTACCTAACATTAAAGTTTCTAAGTGGGGGCAGACATTGTTCCTTGTTTGAGGTTCCTCCATGGGAGTTGCTTTGGTTTTTCCAGTCAACGCAACATGTCGGGTGGGTCAAGCGCCCCCATAGTTCATTGCTGTTGTTAGCGCAGTCAGCTTGAGGGTTAATCGCTGCATTGTAAGAAGCATTTGCTGGACTTAAGGTGCTAGGAGTGTGTTTTAGAAGTGGCTGAATAGGGGTAGCAGCTCCGTGCATTGAGACCTTACCCGCTGCTTCCGCCGTCGTCTTTTCCCCTGGGTAGACTGCATCTCGTCGGGTCGCTGGGGGTCACTTTCATCCTCGCGCCGATGCTTCGAGCTACACAGGTAACAGCCTTCTTCCATACCGAGAAGTTCGTTCAGCCCAATTGGCCCAGCTGTCACAGACTGCGAAAGACTGCGATTCTGCAGCCGACTGTGCAGCGGCGAGGCAGGGGTTTTGAAAGGGGTCCTCCCTCACACCAGTAGAGGGTGCAGATAGACCAAAACATTTCAGGAAACACAGAAGACTTCCAAGTACTGGGACTCTGCAGCCGACTCCGCAGTGAGTCAGGGATTTTGAAAGGGCCCTCCCTCGTAGCATTAGAGGGTGTAGAAAGACCAACAAATGGCAGCAAACGCAGAAGACTGCCAAAGACTGCGACTTTGCAGCCGACTCTGCTGCCTCTCCACGGCGAGGCAGGGGTTTTGAAAGGGTCCTCCCTAACAGCAATACAGGGTGTAGAAAGACCAGCAAATGTCAGGAAACACAGCAGACTGCCACTCTGCAGCCGACTCCGCCCAGAGCTTCATTAAAGTGATTTAAAGTGATCGTTCTGGGGTAGATTGTGGGAGCAATATCAAAGTGATATACATTGGGATTGCTGTTATGAGTGCACCGTCATTAATTGATTTACAATGGCAATGCTCTGTTCTAAAAAGCTCCTGTGTACTATTGGAGTCTGGCATATACTAGACTTCATGTATTAGCCTGGAAACTCTCCCCCAACTTCCCAATCTCCCTTACTGCGATTGGTTCCTCACACCAATTTGTAGGAAAAAAATTCACCTGCCCTCCGCGGACGATACAATGCTAGTGCCCCCTCAAGGACTGACCGCTTCCTCCGACACTGGCATGAACATAATTTTGCTTGCCAGGAACAAACGTGGGTGGTGCATTTGGTGCCAGGCACCATACCCATTGTTTCTACACTAAGTGGAAGAAGATGTAAGATTTAATAAAAATAAAACGTGCAACTTTCACATAGTATATGGCATGCCTCTGCACATCATGATCATTCTGCATTGTACGCTTGTGTGGTTGCTCGGTATGTCCCCAATCAGCGGGGTGGCCTGCACTACTTTGAGGACACAAGGGCTATGTGTGAGGAATTAACCATATAAAAGCCCTGGTTTGTTCATTTTTGTTAAATACTAAATTGATTCCATCTCAGTGTGATTTGTTAAGTGGACACCCCTTTCAGAATGCGCCATGCCAAAAGCACAGTGACAACTGTGTCCTGCTGCATCAGTCTCCTGATATGCAACTCCTGCTGTCCAGTGGTACAGAGCAGGTTCATAGGTCACTGGTGTGTTTGGCAGCTGCTCTGACAGACAAATCACTGCAGTGTGGATGTTGCATTTAAATCTGCACCTGTGTTCCAAAACCCTGATGACTTTCATAAAGTGTGGCCTGGTGGAAGAGTAATCTTGAAATATAAGCCTTATCTGTATTATTTGTATGGTGGCTTGTAGTTCGCATAATTATTACAAGCTTTACCTGTTTTGTAGCATACACATGTCAACACTGTGAGCTCAGGCCAGCCAGGGAAGTATTGTGTGTATTCAAGTTACTGCCTGGCTCTGCTCACCATCAGAACTATGGGTAGTAATATTGTACCTCTCTTTGATCCTTTGTGCGGTCGGATAGCACCTCTGTCCAGGAGAAGTGTCCCTGGAAAAAAGACCTGAAAGGGCTTGCCCCATACAAAAAGGGCCTTTCTGACACAACGATATGGCATACCAGAAGGCTTTTGATATGCAGGCTTAGAGAAGGGGCCAGTTTTAGGCACTCGGGCAAACGTAAAAAAAAAGGAGGAAGGATTCTGCCATCTTTTTCTGTGTGCTTCTTTTTCCTTCCAGTCTCACTTCCTGCGATCCGAGCAACCTGCTTAGCTCGCTGCCCCGCCTTGGATCTCTGGTCCCGGATCTGATGTTATTGCTATACTAACTTTGAATCGACTTCTGTTGGTTTTCGGAATATGTAGTTTATTATCGTCTACATCTACATGTCAATCTAAAGTCTATCTCTGTTTTACTCGCTTTACTGGTGAGTGTATTCCAAAAGTGGTATTCAACATAGTTACATTTTCCTGTAGATCATATTCTGTGCGTTTCCAAATTATAAAAATGTCATCAATATATTGATGCTGCAACACCACATTCTTGGATTGCTCATTGTTTGATACATGTGCCTGTTCAGGTTGGCATATTAATTTATCAGATAGTTTTGACAACTTCAGAAATAACGGTATTTAACAAGGCTGTCCTTTTCACCAAGAGTTTGGAATAAATATACAGATTGACATCTTCAAGTGTATTAAAAAAACTCAAACTGAAGAAGTACTTCCTTCACAAAAGTGAACTACAGCAAGAAAAAAGCATGGCAACTAGTGACCTAATGATTGATGACATCAACAATAACACAGCTCATATCCTTCGAACATGGAGCAGAACAATCTGAGCACCAGATTTTAGTAGACATCAACATTATTTTAGACAATCTTATGCCAGAACACAGAAACTGACGTTGGCACAAGACAACATAAGGCACATTTAAAAGTGCTGTACTTGACATGCACTGATTAATTGAGAATAATTTAGGTATACAGTCAAGCAAATGAGTCTATTTAACTAGAACAGAAAGAGAGGCACACATGTACATTATACAAGATGAGAACATTATGGTAGCATAGTCATACTAAATAGGAAGGACTATATCTGTATGGGGACACCTGGATGTTATGTTAAACTGAGAGAAAATCCTGGTAAAGAAATAACCTTGAATGCCTAAGAACTTCTAGTAAAATGGTACAGGAATGGAATTTTAACAGATAATGAGAAATCGTTTTTGGTTAAAGACCACTCAGCCAAATCAACTTTCTATTTTCTTTCCGAAAGTGCAAAAACATTTTGATAATTACCTGAGGTAAGTCTGATTGAGTGGTATAGACTGGGCTAAAGAAAATATTTCAAGATGTATTGATACAGCGATTAGGCCATGTGTATATGCACTAACACCCTGTTATAAACTCTTTGCCCATAATTCAGATATTAGAAAGTATGATCTGGCAAATGGAAAACATACTAGTTACTATAGATGTCAGCACCATTGACTTATTTTGTTGTATTTCTCAGGAGAGTCCATAAATGGTACATCTCATTGTCCATATACAGACCCTTCAGTCCAAGTTCAGATGAAAAACCCATTTGCTCCCATGTCTGAAAACATGTCTTCTTGAGCCTAGTTTAACCCTATTAGTTGTTAAAAAAAAAAAATAAATACATTGAATTGGAGTAACACAGAGCCTTATTTTTCATCGCCCTAATAGGCTCCAATGTTTGTAGTTTCCAGGTCTGATAATACTACCAGCATAAAGTTTAGATCCAGGGCACAGAATAATATCTGTTAGGACCGTAATAATATGTACGGTTTATGTTGTCTAACCATTAAAGATAATTCTAACAAATGATTTTGAAAAAAGGTTGATCATTGACAAATGGCCCAAATGTATTAAGTGCATTCAGGCAGCCTTTACAGTGATCACAGCTAATGAAACCATATGTAACCTATGCAAGTGTGGGGTAACAATATTTTTAGGATTGATGATACTCCCGCATTAGACTTTGTGATTAGCCTGAAAAACACTGCATTCAAAATGAAGTCCCAAAACTGATCTCCCACCTCAAGCCTATCAACCATATCTCCCATGCGCTTTCTCAACTCCACTGGCTTCCTATTGCCTTCCTGCGTTAAATTAAGGAATATCTGGCTGTAGCACAGAACCCTCCACAATCTAGGGCACAGCTACCTCAAGAGCCCTCCACTTTGCAATTTCTTTGCTTCGAGTTTCTACATTTTCAAAACATTGTCTGGCAGGATACAATTTTACTTACCAATCTTCTACCCTCACTCTTTTTGCCCTCCCCTGCACAAAAATAATTACATCTGTTTCCGAAAACCCCCTTAAGACGTTTCTCTTCTCCATGGATTGTTTGCAGTTGGTGCATATATACACCCCCTGGTGTCTCTCTCGTTTGCAGGAAAATTGAACAAAAATATTGCAGTAGAGCATAACCAGCATACTGATTTGCTCGTATACACCGTATACACTTGCAGCCAGACAGGAACTTTACCAATTCCAGGTAATTCATGTGAATAATGGACATTAAAAAAGTAACCTCAAAAAGAGTAATGGGCTAAAACGTCTCTTCTTGAATAATTTCCTGGATTCGTGAGGACATTCTTGATATATTTGACATGCTAAGTCAATTTATTTACATATCGAAAAGGAATGAATCTGTGCAACTTGAACTTGATAAGTGTTCATTTGTAGGTGACCATATTTAACAAACCCTGTCCTGATGAGAGCCATTTATTTATAAAGTTTGGTCTGCGCGAATTACAAAATAGAGTGGTCCACGGTGCTTGGTATAATACCCTTTCTAATAATCGTTTTTCCAGTGCAGTTGCTCAAGCAGGTGGAATTGCATAATTATTCTTGTAACAGCTGGAGTTTGACAAATGCGTAGACCATTCAGACTGCAGTAAGTGGCAGTCATTATGTAGAATTCAGGGGCATGTTGAGTGTTACACTAAAAAACCAACATCATTCATTTGCTTCATGTTCTTCACTTAAACGTTGGAGATGGCGTTTGTTTTCAAGATCTCTGTTCATGTTAGGGTGCAATTAGAACAAGGAGCTCTGGCTTCTTTGCCTGGGCAGTTCAACCATGAAGATTTGTTTCGGCTTTGATTGGCAGGTGATTCACTGAAAATAGAAAGAATCTTATGAGGATGGTCTGTTAAAATCTAAGGTATTTGATAAATCAAATGCTGCTTGTATAATGGTATTCCTTTTAGTTTATTTAGAAGTATGCAATATAATGAACTGTGGAGGATTATATTGCTGATTATTTGATGATTCCTTGTGTTGACTGTTATATCTTTACTTGAATTATCATAAAGAATGGGACTGCAACAAGTGGCTACCCATGTGTGTTGGGCTACAGCTCCCATGTGCTCTCATCAGAGACTATGCTAGCTAGCACTCATGGGAATTGTTGTTCCAAGTCCGTAGAATCAAAGGTTCCAGACTACTGGTATCAAGGGTTTTATATGCTGTTGTTCACAATTTGTTTTAAACCATTAAATACAACATTTTTAAACGCTCAGTAAGATTAATAATGCATGAAAGAATGGGCCTTCTTCCTACAAGTTATTTGTGGATTTTTGCTGTAATATAAATAGGAGCTATTCTTGGTTTCCAGGCAAGAATATATTTCAATTCATGAGCTAAAATCAGTTTAGTTCATTTCACCAATAGTGTTTGTAATTCAAGAATTACCTCTAGTATAAAGGTTAGACAGTTCAGGACTTATTATTTTGTATTATTGTTTTAGCTTTGGAAGACGCTACTTTGCAAGTAAGCTGCTTGTTTCTAAAGTAAAGCTCTGGATTGCTGGGGAGAAGGGGACTCAGTGGCTGAATGCCAGGGGTGCATTAATACTGAAAGATACTCGTGCCAGGTGGTTTTCACTGATGTCGTACAAAGAGTAGCAGTCTATCATCTATCAATGGGGAAACGGTTAGGTCACACGTAACGAAGTCTAACCTGTGTCACCTACAC
This sequence comes from Ambystoma mexicanum, assembly GCF_040938575.1. Lineage (NCBI taxonomy): Eukaryota > Metazoa > Chordata > Amphibia > Caudata > Ambystomatidae > Ambystoma > Ambystoma mexicanum. The sequence continues at coordinate 868,984,105 of NC_090935.1, forward strand.
CATGTTGGGGATGGGGGGGTTGGGAGAGGTGGAGGGGTTCCCAGCAGCCAGTGCTTAAGGTCTCTATTGAATCTTTTGTGAGCTGGTTTTACTGTAGCCAAAGTGGGAGGTTATTGCATAAATCCAGGACTTTGGTGGTAAAAATCTTCCTTTCAGCCCAGGATGTTTTGAATCTAGTTCTACTGAGTAGTCATTTGTTGGTCCGTTTAAAACCAATGGCAGTTGAGTAGATTTTAAACGCATTGTTCACGTATGCCGTGCCCAAGTTGTGCATGGCCTTGTGGGTAAGGCATAAGATCCTTTGGGATGTTTAGTTTGTCCCAAGGGTCTTCAACCAGCGTTCCTCCAGATTTTTTGGACTGACTCCCATGTTCCATCACCATTGACTATGCAGTTTACTGCAGATGGGAGATGTAGTCCAAAACATTGTGGAGCCAAAGGTTGCATAGCGCTGATCCATTGCAAGCCAATGTAGGATTTCCATGCCAGGGGAGATCTGTTCCTATTTACTAAACCTGCAGATCATTCTGTTGAACCAGTTGGAATTTCTTGATCTAGCATTTGGGGCTTGTCTGTCAGCATTCTGTTGTAATCCAGATGAGGGAGGATTTGCACTTTATTAAATGTATAAAGCACCTTTCGCCAAAGGCGCTGAACAATAAAATAATTTAGAAAACTGCGCAATCAAAATGAAACAAATGAGTAGGGATTACATCTGTTTTTTCAAGAAGCATGAAACGAAAGAAGGTAGAGTTGTTTGGAAGAGATGAAGAGAAAAAGAGGAGCATAGGGAAGGAGGAAGAGCGTTCCAATGCTTACGAGCCAGAAGCAAAAAAGAGCAGATACAAGAAGAGGCACTGGGGGGGCTTAGGTACAGTTAAGAGAAATAGATTCTGAGAACGTAAAGGACATGAAGGGACGTAGAACGAGAGTAGGGAAGAGAGGTAGAGCAGGGCCAGACCATGAGTGCAGTGAAGGCAATCGATTGAAAGTGATACAAAAGACGAGATTCAAAAGGAAGTAAGGATATTGAAAGAGGATTCAATAGGGGCAGTGGAGGTAAAGAAAGAAGAAGACAAACAGAAGAAGAATTATTGATGGCACGAAGAGGAAAAAGATTGCAAGTAGTAGAGATGAACAGTAGTCAGTAAGGGTAAAAGACCAGGGAAAAAAGAAGTTGTTTAGTGGCTACATAAAGAAGTGCGATCGCTGAAAATGTTAAACAGAGCAAAGTGACGAGCGAGCAATAGAAGAGATATGAAGGGGAAAGGGAAGGATCAAAGATAGTGTTAGGGAAAATTCTCAAGAATGTGCTAATTTCCCTTACCCTCTGGGACCCCCAGCAACTTTGCTGGATTTCTAGGATTTAAATTCTTACCTGGGAAGAGTGTGAGCCTTTTTTCCCACCCTTTCATGTATTTTTTATTTTTAAATATATTTTATTGTTTTCAAATACAGGCTTACAACTGATAAACGTTCCCCAGATCCCTCCCCCCTCCCCCCTCCCCCCTCCACCCCAGAAGATCTTCTGAATGTCTATTTTTCCTGGGACCGTCTATGATCTGAAGATGTCTGAAATTCTAATGTTGTGCGGGCACCATTGCTCCATGTAGTCTGATTGCAAGTAGTCCAGAACCTCTCCCCACTCATTTGTCATTTGTGAAGGACTCTCTGGATCCTTGAAGGGAGATGTGTGAGCTTTTCCATTGTCAATTGTGACCATACCTTCTGTAGCCATGCATACAGCAGTGGTGGTTCTTGTCTCTCCCAGTTTTGGGCCATTGTCGCCCGTGCAGCAATGAGTAGGCCCATGAAGCCCCTCCATTGGGTTTTCTTGAATTTCTTGGCCGCCTGATCTTTCATTCCGCATAGCCAAACCCTTTCCCCTAGTTCCGCATCTGGAAAGATCTTTGTTATTTCCGCCCTTACTTCTGACCAGAAGCCTTTTATCCCCCGGCAGTCCCACCAGATATGCCTCCACGTGCCCACCTCAGTACAACCTCTCCAGCAAGTGTTAGGTGTTTGGGGGTACATGCAGTGTAGCCTCTCCAGCGTATAGTGCCATTGGGTAACGGTTTTTCTTTTTTGGACTGATCGGGTCATTTTTGGAATGGTGTTCCAGAGGTCCGCCCATTGCTGTTTGGGGATGTCCTCCCCCAGAGTCTTCGTCCACTTGACCATGTAGGCCCATTTGACTTCTTCTTCTTGGGAGTTGATGAAGCTATATAGAGAGGAGACCAGCTTTCTTGAGCCTGAGTTGGTTATTAGGTATTTTTCAAATGGCGCGAGATCTCTTGTAGCCGCCGCTTCGACGTCGGAGGTCGCGAGCCAGTGCCTGAGTTGTTCCTATTTGAACCTGTCTGTCTCTTTTAGATTTAGTAGTGGTTTGCATTCTTTGAATGTACTTATTTCTTCGGCTAGAAACATTTCCCCTATTTTTGTGAACCATGCGTCCTCCCACTTTTCGTAGGTTCCCGTTTCCATTCCTGGCGGAAATTAGGGGTTCCGGTAGATTGGTGTGAAGGGGCCTTGCACCGTGGTCATGGTGCCCCTCCGTGTTTGTTCATCCCAGGCCTCCAGAGTGGTTTTCATAATTTCACTGATATGGAGGTTAGGGTGCCTGTGTTGTTTTGATTTCCCTAGGGTTTCCTCTAAGGGGGATCTGGCTACCCCCCTATCTTGTCACCCATACGGTTTGTTGGTTGTCTCCCAGCCATTACCTCAGGACCCATAGTTGTGCTGCCTGATAGTATTTGCGGAAGTGTGGCAGGGACATTTCCCCCACCCTGGTCACAGCCGTGAGGGTCGCTCTGACAATCCTTGGGAATTTTTTGTTTCATAGATAGGTCGCAATCGCCTTGGATAGTGCTTTAAAGAATGATTTGGGGACCTTGATTGTGAGTGCCTGAAAGAAGTATAGTATTCTGGGGAGGATGTTAATTTTTACTGCCTGGATTCTGCCCCACCAGGAGATCATTAGGGGACTCCAGTGTTCCAGATCCCTCTTTACCCGTTCCAGGATTGGGGGATAGTTCTTCGTCTATAGTGCATCTACCTTATGTGTCAGTGTTATGCCCAGCCATTTGATTCCTTTTTTCGCTATTTTCAGATCTAGGGTTGCTGCTATTCTTTCAATTTCCATTCTTTCTCCTGCCAGGAGTAATATCTCCGATTTTTTTTCCTGTTTATTTTGAGGCCCGAGATTGCCCCGAAAGTCTCCAGTTCTCTAATTGCTATGGTAAGTGTCCTCCCCGGGTCCGCTAGGGCCAGCAGCATATCGTCTGCATACGCTATTACTTTGTGTTATGAGCCAGCCATTTCTATCCCAGTTACGCGGGGTGGCTCCCGAATTCTGATTCGGAGTGGTTCTAGAAATATGGCATAGAGAAGGGGGGAGAGCGGGCATCCCTGGTTGGTACCCCTTGTTATCTCCACTTTGTCGGTGACCTCGCCATTTATGGTTATTCGGATTGTTGGGGAGTTGTAGTTAGCTTTTACCATATTTATAAAGTGATCCCCAAATCCCATGCACTTTAGAATTTTGAAAAGTAATGACCACTCTACCCGATCGAAGGCCGTTTTGGCATCTAGTGAGAGGAGGGCTGCCGGGGTATGTGTAATCCCTGTTTTTTCCACTAGGTGTATTATTCTTCTCAAATTATCATGTGTTTGTCTCCCTGGAATAAAACCTGATTGGTCGCTGTTAATTAAGCTAGGCAGTAGTGGGGATAGCCTTGTTGCCAGAATTTTGGTGTATATCTTGGCGTCCAAATTAATCAGTGCTATGGGGCGGTAGGAGCTGGTGAGAGATGGGTCTTTCGTTGCTTTATGGAATACCAACACCTTTGCTTCGTTCATTGATGGGGTCACATTAGCACTTTCTTTGAAGGAGTTTGAGTCTTGTCAAGACTGGTATGAGTTGGTCTGCATATTTTTTATAGAATGGGGCAGTGAAGCCGTCCGGGCCCGGTGCTTTGTCATTTGGGAGTCAGGCTATTGCCTTCTTTACTACTTCTTCGCTGATAGGGGACATCCCCTATGTCGTTTTGTACAAAATAATCTGTAATCTTCTCCCTTATCGCTTCCCCCAGTATCGGGTCTATGAGAATATCCTGTGGGAGCTTCCAGCACCATAGCCCTCCCCCTTCCCTGGAGTCGTCAAATCCAGCCATAGCTGAATTTTGCCCATGAGGCCCACCGAAACCCATAAATAGTCTATTCTTGACATTGTGTTATACACGTGCGAGAAGTATGTGTAGCCCCTCTGTTGGCCCTTTAGTTCCCTCCACACATCACAAAGTGCCATCTGGTCTATTTTTTGTTTGAGATGTTTGGAAGGTGAACCCTGATATATGGGACCCCCCATGCTCCTATCTGTTTGTGGATGCCATGCTATGTTTAGGTCTCCCCCTAAGATCACTTCGCCCTTTGCGAAGCCTTCGAGCTTCTCCAAGGCGTCTTGTAGGAAACCATCTTGACCTGTGTTGGGTGCATATATAGTAGCTAGGGTTAGGCGGCATCCCGCAAGTTTGACGTTGATGAATGCGAGCCTCCCCTCCTTGTCCGTTAGCCTTTTTGTTAGGACTACGTCCACTTCCTCTTTTATTGCTATCAGCACCCCAGCCCTTTTATCATTGGCATTTGCTTGTGCCCATATCTTGTACCCCCTGAGATGTACCTTCTGTTTGTCCTGAGTTTTTATATGGGTTTCTTGGAGAAGGAGAATGTTCGCCTTTTCCCTCTTCAGCATGGTCTCTACCTTCTTCCTCTTCACCGGGGAGTTCAGGCCCCTTATATTGTATGTTAACATTCTAAGTTTCCCCATTTTGAACTGGCTTGTAGTGGATAATTAAGATTCCCTGAGATATGAGCTCCTTTCTTCTTCCAGAGTTTTTCCCTCCCCCTTGCCCCCCGTTTCCCCAACTTCCCCCCCCAACTTTGAACTATGAACACATAACTTCCCGAGGAGTGCCCGCCCGGGTACCTAAGGTTGCTAGGGCGTTGAGCCTATCGCTCCCGGCCCTCAATTAACTCGGTATAACGGTCGCGGGGGTTCCTGTACCCCGCATTTCCTCAGTCCTGCCTTGAGTGTCAGATCCTCAGTCTCCTTGCCAGGCCGCGGATTTGTAGAATCCTCGAACATTCTTGTATGAACAATTCTCTACCCATTTTGCTTCTTTTTTTGTCTTACCTCTTCCCAGCCTCTCGGCCTTTTGTGGTACCCTCCGTTTGGTTTGTTGGCCAGCCCTTCCGCCCCTTCTGTTTGTATGTCCATTATGTGAAGGCCTTCGTCGCATGTGGTCACTCTTCTTTGTTTGCCTTCCCAGGTGAACAGGAGGCCAAACGGAAATGTCCACTTGTATCGTATTTCCTTCGCCACAAGTTCCTGGACTAGCGGGGCCATGTCTCTTCTTTTCTGTAAGGTCACAGAGGCTAGGACTTGGTACAGATGGATATCCGTTCCATTCATCCTAATGTGGTCCAGTTGTCGGGCCCTCTTTAAGATTTGTTCTTTCGAAGGGATTGTGTCCTCCGACGTATTCCTCATCTTAGATATATCCTTCCAGCTCTGCTGGCCTCGGAAAATTTTTTCTCCAGAGGGCGCTGCGCGTCGACGTCCCTCGAGTCGATGTCCTTCGACAGCCGCCGTATCGACGCTCGACGTCATCCTGCCTATAAAGGCCGCGCGCAGCGTCCGTTGCTCAGTTCCGTTTTTCGGCGCTACTCGGTGCCTCGGAATACCGTTGCTCAGTTCTTAGTCAGATAATCCTATTTACCTCGAGTTATTCGATCCGTACTCGATGGCTTCCTCGTCGGAACCGACAACTCCTCGATCCGGCTTCAAAAAATGTCGAGAGTGTGGGAAAAAGATGTCGTTGACCGATCCTCACAGAAATTGTCTGTGGTGCTTGGGAGCCGAACACCGTTGTTCGGAGTGCGAGGACTGTATGTCCATGACAGCTAAGGCCCTGAAGGAGCGTAGGGGGAAGCTGGAGAAAGGTAAGACTTTTAAAGCTTCTTCTTCGTCGACGAAGTCGAGACATTCGTCTCCTCGTCACCATTCACGCTCCAGGTCTCGGAGTGGGTCTCATCACTCCTCGAGATCGAAGCACTCGAAGAGGAGACGTCGAAGATTCCCTTCTCCGTCTTCCTCTTCCTCTGTTTCGCCAAAAAGAATCCCTTGCCCCACGAAACATAGTTCCCGGGCTCAATGGGAGGAATTCAGAAAAAATATGATGAGCGTCTTCGAGAAAGCAGCCTCGACCCCCTCGAAGACTGGCGAGAGCGATGCTCTGGTCGAAAGACCCGAAGGTCAAAAACGCCGCGAGTCGCAGTACCCGGCGAAAGAAACCTCTCAAGCGCGTCTCGAACCCTCGAGTAGGACTATGACCTCCAAACCTTCCTCGAAGGTTCCGTCGACGCCGTCGACGAAGGTTCCGTCGACGTCGATGTCTTCGACGCTGTTGTCGAAGGGACCTTCGACACACGGGTCTGTCGACTCGACGCCGGCCTCGACACCGGCGTCGACGCCGAGAAAAGTCACGGTGACCACACATCCAGTGACGATCCCCAGGCCCTCGACGTCGATGGCGTCGATATTGTCGAGTAGAATTCCAATTCTGTCGAGGTCCTCGAGGCCTCCACCTCTGTTTTCGACGCCACGCTCGAAGCCTTCGACGTCGGCGTCGACGACATCGACGTTTTCGAGGCCAATAATGACAAGTTCGGCACCCTCTGCCTTGGAAATGGGATTTACTCCCTTTATGAGTTCAGAACAATTGAAGAGCGCAGATTAAAGGATCTTCATGATTCTTTACATGAGGCAAGTGGGTTAGACACTTCCCCCTGAGGTGGATTTTGCTAAGCCAGACCCGGGGGAGCATGCTGAAACCCCCTACAGAGCCTTAATGGCCAGGATTACAGAGTTCATGGGGTGGTCTACACCTTCACAATCTTTCCAGCAAGATGGCCTCACGGATATTCTTGACAAAGGCCCACAAGAGGATCCAGTGGTGCCCTTTCATAAAGCTCTTCAGAGAAAGATCATGACAAACTGGGAAACCCCAGATGTAATACCAGCAGTAAATAAAAAACTGTCTGCAAAGTACAGGGTATCTTCCACAGACCCAGAGTTCTTGTCTAAACATCCATCCCCAGAAAGTCTGGTGGTACAAGCAGCATCCTCTACCGATGTCAAGACGGCTTATCCTACAGTCCCACAGGACAGGGACGATAAAAAATATGATGCTATGGCAAAGAAAGTCTTTTCAGCATGTAGCATGGCGTTAAAGTCTGTTAATGCTACTTGCACCCTTGCTAGGTTCAGCCATACACTTTGGGAGTGTGCTTCTACAGCGGCTGACTGCATCCCGGAGGGAGAAGAAAGGGATGTGTTCCTGAATATTATACAGGACGGTAAAGACGCTATGTGCGAATCCCTCCAGACGGGGATTGATTCAGCTGACAGTATCAGCAGAGCAATGGCGGCAAGTACATCAACCAGGAGGTTCGCTTGGTTGAGAAAGTCGGGTTTTGCCCCAGATGTGCAAGCCAGGCTCTTGAACATGCCATTTGATGGCTCTTCTTTGTTCGGGAAAAAGGCGGATGACAGTTTAGAGAAACTGCAAACTTCTAAAGCAGCAGCAAAATCCCTAGGAGCTGCAATCCATCAGACTCCTTTTCGTCCCACAGGAACCTCTGCGAGGGGCAAGTCCTTTCGCTTCTACTCCGCATTCGGAAGAGGTAGAGGACGACCGGCTCAAAGGGGTCAAAGAAGAACTACCCGAGGTGGACGGGGTAGATATTCTAAAGCCGCAGCAACAGCAGGTGCCTCTTTACCATCGGCATCTGCATCAGCTGCCCCAAAACCACTCTGAGGACTCCCCTCACAGGACACCTGTAGGAGGCAGGTTGACTCAACATCTGACGGTATGGCAGGCTATCACGTCAGATGCTTGGGCATTGGAAACAGTCGCCCAAGGTTACTGCCTGCCTTTCCTGCGTATACCTCAGAGTCATCCACCGGGGATCAGCTCTCAGAAAGCTCCAGATCCGCTCCTCTTGCAGGAAATTTTGGACCTGCTAGAGAAAGGTGCCATAGAACCGGTACCTGTAGCGGAGAGGAACAAGGGCTGGTACTCCCCTTACTTTCTCATTCCAAAGAAAGACGGAGGACTGAGATCCATCTTGGACTTGCGAGAATTTAACAAATTCCTCAGGAAAGACAAATTCAAGATGGTCACTCTTTCTCAGATCCTCCAGGCCCTTCAGTTTCAGGACTGGTTGGTATCTCTGGACCTTCAGGACGCTTATTTCCATGTGCCTATCCATTTCAAACACAGGAAATACCTGAGGTTCGCAATTGGCAACTCTCACTATCAATTTCGAGTACTGCCATTTGGGCTGACCTCCGCCCCGAGGGTCTTCACCAAGTTAATGTCGGTAGTGGCTGCAAGTCTAAGGAGGGAAGGGATTCACGTCTACCCCTACCTGGACGATTGGCTGATCAGGGCTGTTTCTCCGGAGCAAGCTCAGATCCAGCTAAATCACGTGTGCTACTCCCTTCACAAACTGGGTTTCTCCCTCAATTTAAAGAAGTCTCAAGTGATACCATCGCAGAGACTCCAGTTCATAGGAGCAATCCTGGATACTTCCCTGGGAAAAGCCTCGCCACCAGAGGTGAGGGCTCAAGATATTCTACAGATGGTTACCAAGTTCCAACATGCCCAACGTCTCCCAGCCTTCGACTTTTGGAGGTTGCTAGGCCTCATGGCATCCTGCATTTTCCTTGTGCCAGAGGCTCGCCTGAGAATGAGATCCCTCCAGTGGGCACTGAGGACTCAGTGGTCACAATTCTCAGGGAGAATGACAGATCTTCTTCAGGTTCCCGGCAGGGTGGCTCGAGACCTTCAGTGGTGGGCCTGTCGGGAGAACATTCTGAAAGGAGAACAGTTTTGGCAACCCTGGCCGGAGATAACAGTAGTCACGGATGCCTCACTCACGGGGTGGGGAGCCCACGCCAACGACTTGATCATCAGCGGTCGTTGGTCTCCATCGGAGTCCAGACTACATATCAATCTTTTAGAGCTGAGAGCCATCAGACTTGCGTTGAAGGCTTTCCTGCCAGCTGTACAAGGGAAGAACGTCCTGATAATGACGGACAACACGGTGGCCATGCATTACCTCAACAAAAGAGGAGGCGTAGGATCACTACCCCTGTGCAGAGAGGCGATGCAGCTCTGGTTTTGGGCAATCCAAGAAGGAATCTCTCTATCGGCAGTTCACCTAGCCGGAGAGAAGAACTTGACAGCGGACGCTCTGAGCAGGCAGAACACAGTCTCCCACGAGTGGGAGCTAGCTCAGGAAGATCTGTTCGCCACCAGCCTAAACAGGAAATGCGACCTGTTCTGCTCAAGGGAATTTCCTCCGAGAGGAGCTCTGGGAGACGCGTTCATAGTGGACTGGGAGTTTCCGCTTCTGTACGCGTTCCCACCGGTACCCTGTCATTCATCAAATGATCAGGAGGTTGAGAAGATTCCGGCGAACCATGATCCTAATTGCCCCGGATTGGGCCAGGAGAACGTGGTACCCGGACCTTCTAGACTTGTCCATCTGCCCTCCAATTCGACTTCCTCTCAGAGAGAACCTACTCTCACAGAAGGGAGGTCAGGTTCTCCATCCAGACATCAAAACCCTCAACCTTCACGCTTGGCTTCTGAACGGCTGAGGTACAAGGATTGGGACCTCCCTGATGATGTTATGGAGGTGTTGCTTTCGGCAAGGAGGCCAGCAACAAAGTCTTTATACCGCTGCCGTTGGAACAGATTTTGCAGCTGGTGTAGAGAACAGAATATCAACCCATTTTCATGTGGTACACCAATGGTTTTGTCCTTCCTACTATATTTGGCAAATTCGGGCCTTCAAGTTGGCACCATTAAGGGCTATCTCGCAGCGCTATCTATCTTCAAGCGTACTGCGGAGGAACCATCCTATTTCAAATTACCCTTGGTAATACAGTTTCTAAAGGGGTTAACCAATGTTTATCCCCCAAGACCATTCCAAGTTCCCCTATGGGATTTAAACTTAGTACTAACTTTCCTGATGGGTACACCTTTCGAACCTCTCCATTCTTGTTCGTTAAGATTCCTTACCCTTAAGCCTGTTTTATTAATAGCACTTACATCTGCTAGAAGGGTGAGCGAATTACAAGCTCTTTCTTGTAAACCCCCTCATACAATCTTTCACAAAGACAAAGTTGTCCTGCAAGTGAAGCCTAATTTCCTCCCAAAGGTAGTTTCGAGGGGATTGGGTCCTCCGACGTATTCCATATCTATGACAGTAATCACCACAGCTGTGCTGCTTCGGAAACTTTTTCGGCGTCTGCGTCCTGCGTCGATGACGTCGATGCGCCGCCGTCGAGGACCTCCTCCGACGTCCGACGTCATCCGACGTGATAAGTAGGACGCACGACGCCAGTAGCCTCAGTTCCGTTTTTTCCGCGAACGTGTTGCTTCGTGTTTCTCGGTTCTAGCCTCGACTCTTTGGAGTTCTGTTCTTTCTGGTTCTTCGATGTGAATATTCCTTCGCAGCGATGTCTTCCACTTCGTCTTCAACCCCGCGTCCGGGCTTCAAGAAGTGCGGGGTGTGTGGGTCCAAGATGTCGGTGACTGACTCGCACGACGCCTGCCTCTGGTGCCTCGGGGAGGCCCACGACACGGATGACTGTGTCGACTGCCTGTCGCTCACTTCCAAGGCCTTACGCGAACGTAAGAAGAAATTGTCGGTAGGTCGGGTGTCCAAGCCCCGGAAGTCGAAGTCGGCGGGGCTTTCGACGGATGATTCGAGGGGTGACTCTCCGCGTCATCGTCGGAGGTCTCGTCGGTCTTCTTCTAGGAGTCGGTCTCGCCACTCCTCTGCCTCTTCGAGGCGTTCTCGGAAGCGCCGTCACCGGTCGCCTTCCAGGTCCTCTTCCGAGGACTCTGCCCGGCACGTCGGTTATCCCACCAGCCGTGCGACGCCGGAGGAATGGGCTTCCTTCGGGAAGAAAATGTTGGCGATTCTTGAGTCGCAGGGTACTCAACCGTCCGCGCCCCCGAGTGGGGTCGGCCGTGTGAGGTCGAGAGACGCCGCTCGCAAGAGTGGTCGGCACGAGTCACGGGAGAGGTCCCGTTCGGACAAGGAGGCTCGTTCTCGCCGTACCCGTTCCAGGTCCCGGTCCTCGACGCGATCGAGACCGTGTGCACCTGTGATGTCTTCGAGGAAGACATCGACGTCTGAGGCGTCGAGGGCGTCGACAGGCTTTCTCGAAGCTCCGGCTCCGAGGAAGTCGTCGAAGCCGTCGACGTTCAGGTCGTCGAGGGACACGCTCGGGGCTCCGGCTTCGAGGGCTGTGTCGACGCCGCCGATATTGGAGGCGCTGCATCTGACGTCGACGCCGATTTCCTCGACGTCGACGCCGATCCTCTCGGCGCCGTTGCCGGTTTTCTCGACGGCGGCGCCGATTCGCTCGACGCCATCGACGCCTTTCGTGTCGGAGGTGCCCCGTGTCTCGGGTGTACCCCCTAGGAAGGCTCTGGCTAAGAGCAGGCACTCTCAGGTGCCTTTCCACCACTTGGATTATATTTCGGAGGCGGATGAGGATTCGGTTGGCCTGGTTCCTGATCAGGTGCCGGATGACATTGTCTCGGGCCATAGTCAATTTGACGATTTGAGGCAGTCGCTGCATGATGCTAGTGGTCTGGACACCTCTCCGGAGGTGGAATTTGGTCGGCCTGAGCCTGGCTCCCATGCCGATTCCTCATACCGGCGCCTTATGGCTAGGGTGTCTGAGTATCTGGGATGGTCTGCTCCCCCAGGGGAGTTTGTGCAGGATGATCTGACGGACATCCTTGATGTTGGTCCCCCATCTGACCCGGTTCTGCCATTCCATATGGCTTTACAGCGTAGGGTGGCGGCGGCTTGGACTGCTCCGGAGAGTCTCCCGGCAGTGGGCAGATCCTTGTCGCGGAAATACCGTCCAGCCAGTGGCGACCCCTGCTACTTGACCAGGCACCCCACTCCGGAAAGTTTGGTGGTGCAGGCGGCCACGGCCCCGGCAAAGCAGGCGTCGTACCCTACCATCCCTCCTGATAGGGACGACAAACGTTTTGATGGCTGGGCGAAGAAGGTGTTTTCTTCTGGTGGTATGGCGCTTCAGGCGGCCAACTCCATTTGTGCCTTGTCACGTTTCACGCACACTCTGTGGAACTGTGTTGCGTTAGCGGCTGAACATATTCCCGAAGGGGACGAACGGGTTGGTTTCCTTGCTTTGGTCCAGGATGGTAAGGATGCCATGTGTGAGTCCGTTCAGTCGGGTTTGGATTTAGCTGAATGCGTCAGTAGGTCCATGGCGGCGAGCACCGTGATACGCAGGTTTGCGTGGTTGCGGAAGTCGGGGTTTGCTCCTGATGTGCAGTCCCGGCTCCTCAACATGCCCTTTGATGGTGAACATCTTTTTGGCAGCAAGGCTGACGAGAGCCTTGAGAGGTTGCAGACCTCAAAAGCTGCAGCGAAGTCGTTGGGCGCTGCAGTTCGCCAACCTCCGCCTTTTCGTCCTAGGGGACAGCAGTGGAGGGGTGGCTCCTTTCGCTATTACTCGTCCTTTGGTAGAGCGAGAGGAGCTGGCAGTCAAAGGGGCCAACGCAGGGGTACCAGAGGTGGACGACAGGGTACCCGTGGTGCCAAGGCCGCTCGGGCAGTTGCCTCTTTGCCCTCAGGTAACGCCGCAGCCGCTCCTACTCAGTCATGAGGCCTTGTCCCATGGTTCGCCGGTTGGGGGAAGGCTGGCGCAGCATCTTGTAGAGTGGCGTGCCATTACTTCGGATGTGTGGGTTCTGGAGATCATAACCCACGGCTACTGTCTTCCCTTTCGGCACAGGCCTCGCGACAATCCACCGGGGAACCTCTCTTTGAAGTGTCCGGATCCGCTCCTTGCGCAGGAAATTCAAGCCCTGCTGGAGAAAGGCGCCATAGAACTGGTGCCTGTAGCGGAGAGGAACAAGGGATGGTATTCCCCTTATTTTTTGATTTCCAAGAAAGACGGGGGATTGAGACCCATCATGGACTTGCGCGGTTTGAACAAACTCCTCAGGAAGGACAAGTTCAAGATGGTTACTCTCTCTCAAGTCCTCCAGGCCCTTCAGCTTCAGGACTGGTTGGTGTCACTCGACCTCAAGGATGCTTACTTCCATGTGCCGATCCATCCCAAGCACAAGAAGTACCTGAGGTTCGCGGTTGGCGACTCGCACTTTCAGTTTCGGGTCCTGCCGTTCGGTTTGACCTCCGCCCCGAGGGTTTTCACCAAGCTCATGGTGGTGGTGGCAGCGCATCTCAGGCAAGGGGGGATTCACGTCTACCCCTACCTGGACGATTGGTTGATCAGGGGGAGCTCTCCCGAGCAGGTCCTGGATCATCTGTCCGTCGCCTGCCACTCCCTTCACAGGCTGGGCTTCTCCCTCAATTTAAAGAAGTCCCATTTGACGCCAACGCAGAGGCTCCAGTACATCGGAGCAGTGCTCGACACTTCCCTGGGGCAGTGTTTTCCTCCCCAGGTGAGGGCTCTTCACATTCAGCAGATGGTGCGCAAGTTTCAGCATGCCCAGACGCTCCCAGCGTTCGAGTTCTTGAGGTTGCTCGGCCTCATGGCATCCTGCATTCTTCTGGTGCCAGAGGCTCGCCTGCGAATGAGATCTTTGCAGTGGGCACTCAAGATGCAATGGTCGCAGTCCTCCGGCAGGATGTCGGACCCGATTCAGGTGCCGCCCTCGGTCGCCCGGGACCTTCTGTGGTGGGCCGTCGAAGGCAACTTGATGAAGGGGGCTCCGTTTTGGCTTCCCTGGCCGGAGGTGACGATCGTGTCGGATGCATCCCTCACGGGATGGGGAGCTCATGCCAACGGGCTGACAGTCAGCGGTCGTTGGTCTCCGTCGGAGTCCAGACTCCATATCAATCTGTTGGAGCTGAGGGCCGTCAGGCTTGCCCTGAGGGCTTTTCTGCCGACTGTGCGAGGGAAGAATGTCCTGATCCTGACGGACAACACAGTGGCCATGCACTACCTCAACAAAAAGGGGGGGGCAGGGTCACTTCCTCTGTGCAGGGAGGCGATGCAGCTCGAGTTCTGGGCCATCCAGCAGGAAGTTTCGATCTCGGCAGTTCATCTGGCCGGAGTCGAGAACGTGACGGCGGACGCTCTGAGCAGGCAGAGCACGATCTCTCACGAGTGGGAGTTGGCTCAGGAGATTCTCCTGGAGATCTTCGCCCTTTGGGGGACCCCTCAAGTGGATCTCTTTGCCTCCAGTGTCAACCGGAAGTGCGAAAGGTTTTGCTCGCGGGAATTTCCTCCAAAAGGAGCCTTAGGAGACGCGTTCGTGGTGGAGTGGTCGTTCCCGCTGCTGTACGCGTTTCCTCCGGTCCCCGTCATCCCGCAAGTGCTGCGGAGGTTACGGAAGTTCGGTTCCCGGATGATCCTCATTGCTCCGGCGTGGGCTCGGAGGACGTGGTACCCGGACCTTCTCGACTTGTCCATCTGCCCTCCACGTCGTCTTGCCTACCGAGACGATCTGCTCTCACGGGAGGGGGGTCAGGTTCTCCATCCAGAGGTCGGATCCCTCAACCTTCACGCTTGGCTTCTGAAAGGTTGAGGTATAAGGATTGGGACCTCCCTGAAGACGTGATGGAGGTGTTGCTTTCGGCCCGAAGGCCCGCAACTAAGTCTCTGTACCGTTGCCGTTGGCGTAAGTTCTGCGACTGGTGCAGAGTTCAGAATGTGGATCCTTTTGCATGTGACATCCCCATGGTTCTGTCCTTTTTGCTTTCTTTGGCCCACAGGGGCTTGCAAGTGGGTACCGTTAAGGGTTACCTGGCGGCGCTGTCCATCTTTAAGCGCTCATCTGAAGAATGTTCTTACTTTAAAATCCCTTTAATTTCACAGTTTCTGAAAGGGCTCACTAATGTGTTCCCTCCGTCGCCTTTCCTGGTGCCCGGTTGGGATTTGAACCTTGTTCTTAGGTTTCTTATGGGTGCTCCGTTTGAGCCGTTACATTCTTGCCCTTTGAGGCTGTTGACTTTGAAAACTGTGTTTTTAGTTGCGGTTACTTCCGCTCGCAGAGTGAGTGAGTTACAGGCACTTTCTGTTAAGCCACCCTTCACTGTATTTCACAAGGACAGGGTTGTCCTTCGAGTTCGTCCTTCTTTTCTTCCGAAGGTAGTGACGGAATTTCATTTGGCCCAGAAGATTGTTCTTCCGGCATTCTATCCTCCTCCGCATCCTGGTAAGGAAGAGGAGAGGCTCCATAGGCTTGATCCTAGGAGAGCTTTGAGCTTTTATGTTTCTCGCATGTCCCGGGTCAGAGTGGACGATCAACTCTTTATTGGTTACGCTGGTAAGCGCTTGGGGCAAGCTGTGACGAAACAGACTTTGTCCCGCTGGATTATTTTGGCCATCTCGGAGTGTTACCGCTTGGCGGGCAAGGACCCTCCGGCTGGCTTGCGGGCCCATTCTACCAGGGGCTTGGCTGCATCTACTGCCCTGCAGAGGGGTGTTCCTATTCGCAACATCTGTGATGCTGCCACCTGGGCTTCAGTGCATACATTTGTGCGGCATTATTCCCTCGATTCCATCAGAGGGCAGGATCTGGCCTTTGGCAAGGCGGTCCTTTGCTCTGCTATTTGATTGGCTATTCTAAATTTTGTTTCTAAATTCTTTCCCTCCTCCTTGATTTGGTACTGCTTTGGGAGTCTGTCATAGATATGGAATACGTCGGAGGACCCAATCCCCTCGAAGAACAAGTTACTTTCTTACCTGGTAACGTTCTTTCGATGGGACGGTCCGACGACGTATTCCATATCGCTCCCGCCCTGCCTTCCCCGCTGCAGAATTTCTGTTGCGTTTGCAGCTTACGTTCCGCAAGGCTTTGTGTCGGACTGGCAGTTGACTATTGTCACACGTTCTGGGGGAAAAAACTACAACTGAGGCTACTGGCGTCGTGCGTCCTACTTATCACATCGGATGACGTCGGACGTCGGAGGAGGTCCTCGACGGCGGCGCATCGACGTCATCGACGCAGGACGCAGACGCCGAAAAAGTTTCCGAAGCAGCACAGCTGTGGTGATTACTGTCATAGATATGGAATACGTCGTCGGACCATCCCATCGAAAGAACGTTACCAGGTAAGAAAGTAACTTGTTCTTCTGAATTCCATATCTCTCAGATGATTACCCTACCATCTTTCTATCCTCCTCCTCACCCGGGGAAAGAGGAAGAGAGGTTACACAGACTAGACCCTAGGAGGGTTTTAAGTTTTTACATTAGTAGACTAGCCAGGATAAGACAGGCAGACCAGCTGTTTGTAGGTTACGCAGGTCACAAGCTGGGGTTACCAATAACTAAGCAGACCATTTCCAGATGGATCATTCTAGCCATTCTGGAATGTTATAAACTGGCAGGGAAAGAGCCCCCTCAAAACCTTAGGGCTCATTCGACCAGAGGTATTGCAGCTTCATCGGCCCTCAAAAGAGGCGTGCCGATTAAAGACATATGTGCGGCCGCTACATGGTCGTCTGTCCATACCTTTACACGTTTTTACAATCTGGATTCCTCCTCTAGTCAAGAGACTAGGTTTGGAAGGGCTGTTCTGCATTCTATTCATCAATAGAAGACAGCGTGAAGTCAGTACTCCCTCCTCCGAATATAGAATACTGCTATGGGAGCCTATCTAAGATGAGGAATACGTCGGAGGACACAATCCCTTCGAAGAACAAGTTACTTCTTACCTTGTAACGTTCTTTCGACGGGATGTTCCTCCGACGTATTCCTCATCGACCCTCCCATCCATCCCCGCAGTTCTACTTCCCTTGTTGTTGCAGCTTACGCTCCTTCAGGGTGATTAGTCTAGTCCAGACAGTAATACTGTGGGCTACAAAACGGAACTGAGCAACGGACGCTGCGCGCGGCCTTTATAGGCAGGATGACGTCGAGCGTCGATACGGCGGCTGTCGAAGGACATCGACTCGAGGGACGTCGACGCGCAGCGCCCTCTGGAGAAAAAATTTTCCGAGGCCAGCAGAGCTGGAAGGATATATCTAAGATGAGGAATACGTCGGAGGAACATCCCGTCGAAAGAACGTTACAAGGTAAGAAGTAACTTGTTCTTTTGTGGGTATGAGGAAAGGGCTGCTAACACATCTCTTGGTCTTTCCCCAGGTGCCCCAGTTCTTTTTGGGCCCACTCTGTGAACTCTGTCGATCCCTATGGCCGCTGCTTCTTGCTCTTCCTGAATGTCTCTGAACACTTCCTGGACCGCACTTTTGAGGTCCTTATCGAGTACCGACTCCGCCAAGTTCTTTATTCGGATGTTGGATCTTCGGGACCGGTTTTCTAGGTCTTCGCACTGGATCTCTAGGTTGCGGGTCAGCCGCACCAGGTTTTCCCCGAGTCTCACTATATTGCCGTGCTTCATCCTCTAGGTTCTGGATGATTCTCTCTATCGGGTCTGTCCTCCCTTCTAATTTTGCCACATCCATCCTTACTTCTTGGAACGCCTGTTTCATTTCATTTCTCATTGTGGTGAATTGGTCCTGGACCGTGGTCATGAACTTGTCCTGTAGTTCCACTAACATGAGTGCATATCATCCCTTGATGGAGGCAGTTGGCATGCGTTGGGGTGGTTGCGGTCTCCTGAGGGGTCTTCCTGTGCCCTTCCTCTGGCATGAACCTGGGGTTCTGCCGACCACATTTGGACCAAGTTTGCGTCTTGTTTAGATGACACTGGGTTCGGGAGTGTAGAGCTCCCCTTCCCCTTTGTTTTTGACATGGTCTCCCAGGAGTTGCATCTCTTCAGTTGCATCTCTTCTAGGGTGAGAGGGGGGGCGACGCCCTGTGATCCCTCTCGGGCCGTTCCTTCTGCTTATTGCCCCTGTGGATGGCCACCTGGTTAGGGTGGGGCTGTTGGTGGGGTAGCTGTCTTACGGTGAGGCGGGGGGAGCCTGCTATGGTGCCCCCCGCCTGTCTCCTTTGACTGTTTTAGGGGGTTGTTGCCGGTCGCCCCCTCTGCTCCGCAGAGCGTTTTCTTATTGTTATTTTTTTCACATTTTTTTGGGGGGGTGCTCCTTAGTCCCCTTCCGCCCTTCTCCCCCCCCTCTGCGGGCCAGCTGTGCAGCGCGGGCCTCCAAGGGGGAATTTATCATTCGCTGGGTGCCCTCCGGGGGTTAATTGCCGCCAATGATTATTGCTGGAGGAGGTTGTGGGGGTTGCTCTCCTCGCTTTCCCTGCCCCTCCGTTTCTCGTCCCTGCAGAGGGCCGACCCTATGGTGAGGCGCGCCACCGCTGCTCTGGGTGAAGGGTCCGGGCCACATGTGTGTGCAGCCCCGGGTGCTCTGCTATGCCGTGGTTGTTGCTGCGGCCTCCGGCGTCCTTCAGTGGATCCCTTTTCCTGCGTGGAGGCCCGCGCTGCACTCCGTAGGGGAAAGGGCGGCCGCGTCTCCTCTTCCTCGATCCCCCGTGTCTTCCGAACACCGCAGCTGCTGGGTTGGGACTCGCCTGCCTGGTGTGTCGGGTGCTGGCCCCGCGAGACGGGTAAGTTTTTTAACAAAATTGCGTGTCTTTGTCTTTTTTCATTATGGTTCTTGCCGCGGCCCCGAAGGAGAGAGACCTAAACACGTCTCTCTGTCCCGGCGGCCAACTTGGATCTCGCTCTTTCATGTATTTTGATGTGTGTTTTACTTTTGTGTTCTTTGGATATGGTGTTTTTAGACAAACTCCATAGGCATCATATTTTTCTTGTGTGTCACACAGCACCTTCAGTGCAGTGGCACAGGGGTGTCTTTCAGACTCCCCAAGGTTTAAATACCTTCTCTGGGACGGACTACCGTCTACCAGAGCATGTGAAGTTAAATTAACTTTACTAGTCTTTTTAAATTCATAGACCTAGCACACACTATCTTCCTATGCAGTGCTGGAGGGGTTGCTTAGCATCCCCTGTGTCTAAACACTCACGTAACAGTCAAATGTTACCCTTTCCTCTTGAAATGGCTGGTAGCAGTGGTTTTAGAACAAACTACCATGATTTTTCCCTACCGCGAACACCAGTAGCTAAAAGTTGGGTCAGCCATAAAAACATGGCGCCCGTGCTCCCTCTGTAAAAACAGACTCCGGCCATCGTTTTTTGCCGTTTCTTTTAGGAAAGGTCCTTCTTGTGTTTAACTCTGTGCGCCAAACCAGGTTTGGTCCCTTTGTTCGATGCCCTTTGGTCGGCTTCAGTCCTGAAGCCCTCCTTTGGCGTCTGAGTGTCTGGGGTGGACAGGATGTGAGGGAGGTGCCCGAAACGCCCTGTGCTTAGTCTCCTAGGAGACCTGAATGCACTCTGGCGTGATTGGCTGGCTGACTGTCCGGCAAGGACAGCCAACCTGCTGGGTGAGTGGCAACTAGACTGGGATGAATGGAAGAAAACTGTTTAAAAGGCGAGTCTCCGGGACTGGAAGGCAGAGTTAACCACTGGAATGAAAGAACCGAAGACGAGCTGAAGGAAGACTGCTGTAACTCCTGGACCGTTGGTTTGCCCAGTGAAGCCCTGCTGCAGGTCTGAATTGCCTGAAACTCCATCGACAGAGAAGCTCCTTCAAGGACGATTTCTTCCCTTGAGTTGGTGGGAACAACCAACTTGTAAGCCGCTTGGACACCGTCTCCATACTGGTCGAATTTTCTTCAGAGTGCTGTTGAAAACTGGATAGCCAGTGAGAAGGATACCAGTTTGTGGGCTTTAAGGCACTCGCACCTTAAACCGACGCTTAGCCAAGCTTGTTGGCTCTTCCCTGGGCAGTGCAGGAACCTCCCGACGTCGTCCTTCTTGTCCCCACGACTGAAGCTCAGGAACAGTGAGATCTGCAGGAACTGCCAGGAACAACTGCCTCAGCTACAGCTTTTCTTCACACCTAAGGTAGTGTGCAAACGTGGTGTGGAACTCGTTTCTACCGCGGTGAAAGTTTGTGAAACTTTCCCAACTTTGGGGCCTTTTTCGCTCGTAAACTGGCATATCACAATTTTTCTGGCAAACTACTTCCTCGAAACATTGCCAAAGACTTAACCGGCCTATTTACTTAACAGGCCTATTGAATTGCTGGTTGTAGTGAACTGAAACTATTTGCCCTGCCTATGAAAGTAATTGTGCTTTGACTTCTTTTCACTTTGTCTTTCTACCCCTTTAGAAAGTAACTGAAGTGCCATTTTGCTCCCACTTCAAGGGAGTTTAACTTGTTCAGAAACTTATTGATTGTGTACTGTAGTATATTAGTGTGTGATATTGAACTGCTTTCTTACTAGTGGAATGATTTCCAACTGACTGTAAATAAATGTATATTCTTTTACCAAGACACCTTGAATTGTGTTTGTTTGAACTACTGTGAAGTCCTTTGTGTAACTTCTTGTACTGCTCACATTCCTCTTGAGATAAGTCTGGCTGCTCTGCCACTGCTACCACATAACTGTGTAGTGCAGGCTTGTACAAAAGGTGAAATTGTGCTTACACTTGTAATCTTAATTGTGTGTAGTGTTCGCAAATGGTACTGCATGTCATTCTGCCTAACAGATGACACCTAGATTGTGCGCTGAATGTGAAAAGAAAGAGAGGATGGGGGAAATAATAACGAGCGAGGGGATGAGGTAGGAGAGCTGGTGAAGAGGGGAAGAACAAAACCTTTTGAGGGCTTAAGATATTGAAATTGGGAAGACATCCAGTTTGGAACAGCTAGAAGACAATTGGAGACAGTAGAGAGGAGAGCAGAGTCAAAGGAAGAAAAAGAAAGATAGATCTGGGTGTCATCATATAGATGGAGAGAAAGTTGAAAGGAGGAGATAAGAGTAGAGAGAGGAGCAGTATATAGAAGAGAAAAAAGGAGACGGCCAAGTACCAAGTTTTGAGGACACCATAAAGAAGAGGGAGAGAAGAGAGTCCAGCTCAGGTAACAGAATAAGTCTGTTTGGAGAGATAGGAGCGGAATCATTCAAGAGCAGACCCAGAAATACCTAATGTGAAAAGAGAGGAAATAAGAGGAGGGGTCCATGGTGTCAAACGCTGCAGACAGACCGAGAAGAATAAGAATAGAAGAAAGCTTACAGTGGCAGCCCATTCAAGAATTTTGGAAAGAAAGGGTAAAAGAGAAATGGGGCAGAAATTATCTGGGGAACACGATCAAAAGAAGGGTTTTTTTTCAGGATAGGGAAAATAAGTGCATGTTCGAAAGCCGCAGGAAAGCAAGAATGTACAAGGGAGGAGTTAATAAGGAAAAAAAGGTAAGGAAAAGATTGGGATATACTTGAAGAATGAGAGACGGGAGAGGGTCAGATGGAGAGGCGTTAGGATGAGTACTAGTCAAGAGAGCAGAAGTGTCAAGGTCCATAAGAGGAGAAAAGATGCAAAAGAGTAAAGTGATGGAGGAGAAAAAGTAGCAGTCGGAGACGTAGGAGGATTAAAAGCAAGACAGAGGTTGGCTACTTTAGACGTAAAGTATTTAACGAAATCAGAAGAAGAAAGGGATGAGAACTCTGAAGCATCAGGGCCTTTTGGAGAGAGGATATTGTGCAGATGCTGATGGAGACAACGAGGGTGGCAAGTTAAGAGAATCAAGATTTCTTGCCAATGAGTAAAGCAGAATCAAAGGAAGAGTGCAGCATTTATTTATTTATTCATTTTTATTTATTTGCATTTATAAACCGCACAAACTTCCCTCGGGCATCGAGACGCTGTTATAGCATTTTCACTTGGCAGCAGGTTAAGCATAGTTACATTACCTAGTTACAGGTTCGGTAGTTAGGTACATGCGCTGCTCTGGTTCAACGCTTACAGGGTAGACAAGCTGAGCAGGTGAGGTTCACTTGAATGGTTTGGTTTTCAGAGCCTTTCTGAAAGCCATGAGTGAGGTTTCTGTTCTGAGTTCGAGTGGAATTGAGTTCCAGGATTTTGGTGCTAGAACCTCAAAACTGGAGCCACCGGCTTTGGTTCTATTAAAGGTAGGAATGGTGAGCTTGTGTGAATATGTCAATGTTTAGGTCTGAGTGTTTGGACTTCGTGAATTTGTTCCACTAGATAGGAGGGTGGCAAGATGGGAAGGGGAATGAGAGTTTCTAAAGCCGCTCAGCATTACGCACGCTACAGTGAATGCGAAATAAGTCTAGGAGTGACGCCGGCTGTCAAGGTTTACAAGTAGAGTAAAAAGGATGTAATGGGAAAGAGACAGGGAAATTGGAGGAAGGGAAGAACTCAATACCGAAAGGAAAGATGGGGAATTAAAAGAAGAAAGATTACAACACGTAAGAATAATCAAAGGAAGAACAGGAGGGAGGGAAGGCGAAAGAGAGAAGTGAGTGATCCAAAGCATAAAAGGGTAAGAGCAGACAAGGGGAAGAGGTGAAAGACGAGATTAAGTTAAGACAGGAGCCAGGCTGATGAGAAGAAGAAGGAAGTAAGTGCAAGCGATAATCAGCCAGAGAGAGCAACAGAGAGAGTGAAGAATTAGTGGCAGGAAGATTAAAATCTCCAAGGAGATGATGCTCAAGAAAATCTGTGGGTTGGCCAGGGGTACAATAAACAACAAGAAAAGAGACACAAAAAGGATTAATGCCTGACCAAACTATTTCTTTTGGAAAATTCCAGAAGAGGTAGTTTTTCAGCAGGTGAACACCATTTCCCAACATTTGATCAGTCAATCGCATTAATATAATCAGTAGGGTTCAAAATAACTGCATTTCCCCCATTATCTGCAGGCCTAATGGTTGATTTGTCATACTTGAAATCAAAGTTTGCTTTAAATGGATTGATTGCCTTTCACAAGATAGATTCTCAAATTGTTGCCCACCCACCTTTTCAGATATACCAATCAACTTGGTGTCTAAATTGGTTGGATGAAAGTATGATATTAGCCACAGTCTTGATTTGAATTGCGTTTCTTCCTACACGTGCCACTATTCCCCACTAGGATGTTTGTCAATTTGATTAAGTAAGCTGCTTGGTTTAACAAACCCAGTTTCACACTCTTCATGATGATTAGTTTCTGATAAGTGTTTGACATTTTTAACAGGCCAGTTAACACTGTATTTGAATCCTATGGGTCTCCTTCACTTCTGCTTTGCCGTGGTGCTGAACGTGTACCACCCTTCTAAAGTGTAATACCTGTGCTTACCTATCCTCTCGGCTCTGCTTGACTTCTATGACTTTGTGTTACATTCGGGACATTCAAGTTTCGCGCCAGCTTGTTCGGTATAAATCACTCCTATTCAAGAGACTAGGGTGGTGAATAAGTCTTTTTTTTTTCTTACAACTTTATTTAACTTTGCACACAGATTAAGCAGTTACATTTGCGACATTCAATTTTGGTGAACATAATACATGTATTGGCCGATTCTACATTACATTTACGTCAACAGGGGCAGATGAATCTGCCAGATATTGCTTATACCGTGCCCATATATTCCTAGGTTTAGAGGGGGCCATTACTGAGTCTATATACAATTCTTCGATACCGTTAGCCCACATGTCACTGTTCCAGTCCTCCACAGTTGGCGGCCGAACGTTTTTCCACCTCATCAATATGACCCTTTTTGCCAACAGCAGACTTAAATTGAGCAGTTTTCGCCAGGTTGTGTTCATCTTCCCAATCGCACCTATTATACACAACTGCGCTGTCCATTCGACCGGTTGGTCCGCCATCTTATCTAGAGCTCCACAGACCCCGGCCCAGTATTGACTCAATTCTGCACAGTCCCACAGCATATGGTATATGTTTGCATTTTCAGAGTTACATCTTGGGGAATCGCCAGAGAGAGCAGGGTATAGTCGCTTGAGTTTCACTGGCGTGTTGTGGGTTCTATGGATAATTTTATAGTGGATCAATTTGAATCTAGAGTTGCATGATATCAGCTTAGTCGGTGCACAGATCTGGGACCAATCCTGTTCTTCTTTCGGCTGGTCCAAATCCCGCTCCCAACCGGCCTTTGCAGTGTGGGGTGGTTTCGGGTGTATTTGCATTATAGTTTTGTAGAGAGTGGAGGCCGTGACCTTCTGAGTCGCCCCAGTGAATATGTAACCAAGACCCATGTTTATTTCGGGTTCATTCGGGAATGATGGGTAAATCCGTTGTGTGGTTGCTGCAACCTTGTCGAACTGCTGTCTGTGTGTGTTTGTGTTTCCTACCGTGTCTTTAATCTCATCCCACTTCAAAAAGTGTTTATCCCGAAACATCTGTCCCCATTGTGTGATGCCTCTGGCAGTCCAGTGCATTGCCACTGCACTGTCTACGGGGAAGGGTCTGTGGGGGGTCGCCCCATATTGGCATGCTCGGGTGGTATAGCTTGCTGGCTCCACACATATAATTTATTTTGGCTCATGCATTGATTGTGACATTGGATGGATGTATAGTGTTATATCGTTTCAGTGTGGGCCTAGTGATTTTCTGTAGGGCCAGTATCGCCTCCCGTTCTCTCGCAGGCAGGGGTGGAGGGCCAGGGTGAGGAAGCATGCAGCCCAGTCGGCAGCATATTGCGCCTGCGCTGCCAGGTAATACAATTCCATGTCGGGGGTCATTAGGCCGCCTATGGGATACGTATCTGTTAGCACCCTCCAGCTCAGCCTCGAGTGGCCTCCCCATACAAACGCTATGCATGCACTATTGATTCTGGAGAACAGTGCGCGACCCGGCCACACCGGTACTGTACTGAACAGATAGAAAAGCTTAGGCAAAATGATAATTTTTATTAGTGCTATCCTCCCCATCATTGATATAGGAAGGGAATTCCAGCGCTTTATTTTGGTGCAAAGTGTACCTGCCAGTGAGCTGTAGTTCAGCGTTTGGGACAGTTGAGCGGTTCTGGCGACAGCAGCGCCTAGGTAAATAATATGTAATGGGCTCCATATGATGCTGTGGAGGTTTTGGGGCTGCATTGTGGCATCCGTGAGCGGGAATATCTCCGACTTATTGGGATTTAGGCGATGACCTGAATATTCGCCAAACTCCTTCACTGCAGGCAGCACCTTGCCCAATGTGCGGTCTGGGTTCTTCAGGTATAACAAAATATCATCTGCATAAAGCGTTATAATATGTGGCTCACCTTCAAGCCATATCCCGAATGTGCTATAACGGGATCTGAGTATGTCAGCAAGGGGTTCAATAACCAGGGCGAAGAGTAGCGGGGAGAGTGGGCAGCCCTGCCTGGTGCCCCCCAGTAGTATGTCCGTGAAAGACCCATTAATTCTGATCTTAGCATATGGCCGTGTGTAAAGAATTTGGATCCACTTTATGAAGTTTGGGCCAAATCCGTAGTTTCGTAACACCCCGAACAGGAATGGCCATGAGACGGTTTCGAATGCCTTCCGCATGTCTAGGGAGACCCCTATTCCTTGGATTTCTGGGGGTATCGTGGCAATGATTTGGTGGCATCTCCTTATATTTGTTGCCGTAGATCTGCCCAATATAAACCCAGCCTGATCTTCATGTATCATATATGGCATCAGTGGTGTAAGCCTTGTTGCTATTATTTTGGCCAGGATCTTGGCATCGGTGTTTATTAGGGATAGAGGTCGGTATGACCCACAGTCCCCCGGGGACTTCCCTGATTTTAGCAGGAGTGTAATTATAGCTTCCCTGGTGGTTCCGGGAAGTTCTCCTGTGTCCAGCGCCTCAATCCATACAGCGTGGAGCCTGGGAACCAGTTCACTACCGAACTCTTTATAGAACTCAGCACTTAGCCCGTCTTATCGAAGTAGTCCTGTATATATTGTTTCATCGAGTTGTTATAAACCAGGTCTTTCAAGGCCTCAGGCTTGAATCTCCAAGGTGGTCTGGAGATGACCCTACCAGGGATTCTTGGTGTCAGTTGTATCGGTGAGTGGTTTGAGTACGTTCTTGGGTGTATATGGGAGTCTGTGACCCATGCCATGCTGTCTCCATCTATTAGCCATAAATCTATCCTGGAGTGCATGTCATGGACTGTGGAGTAATAGGTGTATTCCCTACTGATAGGATTCAATGTCCTCCAGGCGTCCTGTAGTTGTAGATCAGCCATATGTAGGTGTATTGCTTGCGCTGCTTTAGTCAGAGTTCTAACCTGCGTAGATGTGCGATCAAGATGTATATCTAATATTGTGTTAAAGTCCCCGCCACATATCACCCGGGCTGTCGGGTATCTTGCCAATTTTTCAAACACTGAGGCATAGAAGTCTCGTTGGTCAATATTCGGACCATACCAGTTCAAAAAAACAAATTCTTTATCATATAGCTTGCAATGAAGCATGACATATCTCCCCTCCGGGTCACACTCAACATTAATACATTCAAAGGACAGTGTTTTATAAATCGGAATTGCTACCCCTCTCGCCCGGCTTGAGATATGTCGTGAAATACTGATGTGAGCCCCAATTCGGCATCAGTTGTCCCCCCATTGTCAAAGGAGTGTTCACAGCCATGTGGCCCCTTATAATCTGCCATTGTGAGTTGGAATGTCGACATGTCTGATATCTGTGTGCTTTTTCTTGCTGGAGGGGATGGTGGGGGTTGCTCTCATCGCTTCCCCCGCCCCTCCGTTTCTCGTCTCTGCAGAGGGCCGACCCTGTTATAATAAAACCCTGTAACTCCTGTGTAAGGCCCTCCCCTCACCCTCACAGTTCCCCAAACTTCAACTGTGCCCTTAGATATCCATCCCTCCCCCCCAACAGCATTTCAAGCACCTGCTACAGGGGGGGCTGCGGTGTCTCCAGAGCCCAAGCCAGCTTTACTTATAGGTATCGTGTCCGGTTTACGCATGTTGCTCTCGCACATCCTAATAACTCTTGGGATGGTGTTTCCATTGCAGATTAAACATGCACATTCCACTTTAGCATCCCAGATGCGGGCCTCCAGGGTGGAAGCCTCTGGCGTTGCTGTTCCTTTCACTTCGAGAACCGGGTGAGAATATTTAGGCCTCAGTCTTGTTCAAGTCGCCCACACTTTAAGTCTGTCCCATGTTTGGAGGAATATGCGTTTCTATAAAGTTTGCCGCTTCTTCGGGAAATGTGAAAAAATATGACTTGTTTTGATGCTGGATTTTGAGCCTGGCGGGGTAGAGCATTGCATATGGAACTTGCCGTTCGCAAAGCATTTTCCTGTAAATAGCTTCCTTTCCTGTTGGACCGCCAGGGTAAAGTCTGGAAAGATGCGTATAACATTTGCTTCCCATTTGAGCTTCTGTTTTTCACTGGTGGTTTTAAGGATCAGGTCTCTATCCCTGTAGTTTATCATGCGCACTATGATGGGCCTGGGGTATGCCCCGGGTTTTGGTTTCGGGGCCAGTGATCTGTGCGCCCTCTCGACTATGAACATCGGCGACCATCCGGGATCACCCAATAGTGTGCGGAGAAGGTCCTCTACCGCCTTCTCCATTGATCCTTTTATGGCCCCTTCCGGAACGCCAATAATTCGGATGCTGTTTCTCCAGGATCTTGCCTCCAAATCTTCATATTTGGTCTTCACCGTTCCAAGTTCAATAGCCATTGTGGGTACCGTGGTTTTCAGGGCCTCTAAAGCGTCCTCAGTGCCAGATATCCTAGATTCCACCTCTGTCATGCGAGTGGTTGTCTTGTCAAGTTGTGTTTTAATGTTGGCGACACTTGCCGTGATCCCATCCAACTTGTCCTTGAGTGTAGCAAAGCCCTGCTGCATCGCCTGAAAAACAGCCTGGGGGTCCATCATTGTAGCCGGGGGTGCCTGCTTCTCATGCACCGGTGTTTCCGGGTCCTTCTCTGGCTCCGTTTCCCTCTGCATCGCGGTCGTGTATTTGTCAATGGCTCCTCTGCCTTTCTTCGGGCCAAAGTTCTTGGGCATCGTCTCCGGAGTGGGAGATATGAGTTATCCAGGCGCTCAAAGTGAAGGCCGTGCTAGTTCCACCACAATTTGCTCTGCGCTATATCTTCTCGCCGCTTCCGGCACCCTGGTGCCCGCGGCGGTGGAATCAGTGCCCCGCCGCAGCTTTATTAGAAGGGTCAGACATTTCTCCCGGTTCTGTCATATATGGACGAATGGAGCGCTAGTTTCGGCGCGCAGAGGGTCAACAGCTCCTGGGGATCGAGGTCTGCGCAGGCGGTGTAGAGAGGCCCTCCCGCAGCCTGCCAATATGTGAGGCTCCAAGCTCTTAATAAGCTGAGTTTTTAACCGCCTGTCCCGCAGTCCCCGTGCCCGCAGGGGATAGCTGGATGGCTCATTGGTTGTGAGGCATGAGCGGATTTACATGCTGGGAGCAGGAAAGCCCTACCTCTTCAAATGCAGTCCGATCTCAGAGCAGGCCGTCACCCGTCCGGGCCTCCTAGGCGAAGAAGGCGGCAGGGGGGGGCCAGCAGGCGGTCCACGATGTCCGGGGCAGCCGCGGCTTTCTCCCGCTGGATGGATGGCAGGAGCAGCCCGATGCTGCCGCACCCGCCGCCACGGGGCGGGGCTCCTTTCTTCTCCCGCCGGTTGCTGACTCCCGGGCCGCCCACGGAATATCCAGGCCTCTATCTCTGGAATCCCCGCACCGATCAGCCTGAAATTCCATGTGGGCAGTCTGAAGATATTGTTACCCGTTTTCTGCAAAAAATCGCGGATGACCGGTGCCTGCAAATGATCTTTTCTGGCTTTACGGCCCTGGGTCTAGCCGGAGCTCACACGAGAGCCGCCATTTTCTCTCGTGCGCAACAGCGCCCCCCGAATAACAGTCTTTTAATTAGTCTCTCAGTTTCATAACCTTTCAATTAGGAATAGTTAAGTTTCCAATTTCGTAGAATAACAAAATCTCCCAAAACGTGTTTCACCACCGTGTTTACAGTGGATCATCAGGGGAGAATCCTTTTTCTCCTTTTAAAGGATTCAAATTTATGGAAGTTTTCTTTATTCTAACTTTATTAGATTTTTGTTGTGCAATCTTTAAGGGCTTTGTGAATAGAACTTCATAAGCATCTGATTGTCCTGTTGTGAAAACGCAGATCTGCACAAGGGCATGACTTTATCTGCTATGGTGTAGCCTGCATCGCCAGCTTTGCTGTGGTAGCATGTCTTCCCCTGGTTGTTTCAGACTGATCCAGTTTCCGCTCCATCTCACCTGTGTCTGGGTAGCTTTCCTAGCAGACACACTGGCAGCACTATGCTCTCCCCTGTCCTATTCTGCTCCAGTTAGGTTTTCTTCTGGCAAATGGGTATCTCACACCATGAACACATGGACAGCTCCACATCCACCTGCCCCTGTTCAGCAATGCTCTCGTTAATCTTCATATTGTTCATTCCCACTAGCATAGGGATGTCCCTTTCAGCAAGTACCTAGATAGTTACACAGGATTCTTCTTCTTTGATGGTTCTACCTCAGGCTGACATCTGCCTTCCTGCTCTAGATCTTCAATACAGCTCTCACCTGGCTGTGCTTCTTTTGTTTACTAACTGTCTCTGGGTTCAAATGCCAACCTAGAAGCTTTTACTGAAGCGATAATGGTAGGTGTAGTCGGCCATAAGGCGTTGTTACGGCTTACTCCTACGTCCGTTCCCTTTCCTCCATACTGTATGGGCATCTGTGGCTAGAGACGGAGACAGAACCTTTTTCACCAGAAAAATCATCTTCTCCTAAAATGCGCGCGGGAGGCACAGCGCTGGCAGCATGTGCTCCCCTGACTCTGTCCACCTGCGCCACTCCCCAGTCCTCTTTTCTGCTCCGACGGGAATAGACCGCTTTTACCAGCGCTCCTGGGTTAAGCCTCTGGCCTAGTAATTCCACGCGCTCTTACCTAGAGAAGTACTTTTGTCTTCTTTTTTCTTGTCTTTAATCGGATACCTCTGTCCTCAGGTGCCATGCTCCTCCCCGGAGCATGTCGACGTCAACGGGCTTCAGGAGGTGTCCAGCTTGCAAGTGGTTCTTCCTCACATCCGACCCCCACGCTCTCTGCATCTGCTGCTTTGGCCAGACCGCGGCTGGGAGGGCTGTACCGCGTACAATGTGCTTACACCACATGCGCTGAAGAACAGGCTAGCTCGGTGGAGGCAGATCTTCGGAAGGTCGCCTCCAGAGGACTTAAAGGAATTCGTAGAGCACAAGTCCAGGCCCAAGGTAGGGGCACCGTTTTCATCTGCACCCCGCAAAGGCGACTTCTTCACCAGGAAGTGCACAAGCAGGAGGGACCTATCCGGTTCTAGTACGAGTGAAGGTACCGATGCTGCTTCTGCTTCCGGCCGAGGGGTCGCAAGATCCTACCAGTGACTACGCTGAGAAACCGCACGTTCAATTACTGAGTTTCCACCCGAGGGGCTACGCCCTAGTACCGGACAGATGTCTGAGGGGGCGCCTGTACGCAGCACTTCCGGCGACACAGCCGGCAGCAAATCACCTACGAGGCCCCGTCCTGAGGTGCAGGGTAGGCCTCAACCTCCACTGCCATGTGTCTTGGAAGAGGCCGGGCCCAGCGCAGCAAGCACCACGACATTGGCACGTGACATGCAGCTTGACAAGATGGCCAGAGAAAATGGTGGCTCACCCGACACCATCCCTCTTTGGGGACTCGGTAGGGAAAGAGCTTCCAGGTTGGACTTGTGTTTACCAGGCCCAGGAATACCCTTCAGCGTCGCCGGTTAGATGCACCCTGCATTCAGCAAGGCAAAGTGTGCCCAGGTCTCAGCACTGACAGGGCCCCAGCCCCATGCCTGCGCCACCAAGCACTCCACGGCCTGTAATGACAGGTTTTTTGGGAAATTCCTGACTCTTAAGAGGTCTCCGCAGATGGGCATCATCCTCAAGGATGTGATCAGGGACATGTTCCCTCCGGTTCTGCCGCTAGCATCCACGGCTACTCCGCCCTTGGTTCCAGCATCTCTGGATCCGATGCAGCCCCAGCTCCCCACGCCAGTTCCCACTACACTGGCTCCCATGCCTCCAGTCTCAGCAGCCCTGTATCTGCCACAGCAAGTGCCGGCTCCTGTCAGTACGCCAAAGCCCCCGGCGCCCGGCACTCCTCCAGGTGCACCTGACCAACAGGATACATTGGTGGACACCGATGAGGAGGAACCCCCCCCCCCCTTGACAGGCTGTCTTCGACCAAAGCTTTTCATTAACGGCTCACAGGGCTGGCAGAATACTTGGGGCTTCCACAGCCAGAGGTGCAACAACCAGAGGTAGGGGTCTTGGCGGAGGTCCTCACTCTACGGCCCACAACTATAACGCGGATACCAATGCAAAAGGACGTAGTGGCACTTGCTAAAAAAGGATGGCTTAAACCTCATTAAGCATAGCCTACCAACAGGCGCCTCAACGCCAGGTTTAGGCAGATGGAGGTTGACCCCCTCTTGCTGTCAGCACACCCGCAGCCACACTCCTCGGTGATCGCTGCAGCTTCAATCTATTACAAACCACAATCATCCTTGGCTACATCAGCCTCTGCACTCTTGGGTAAGTGGGAAAAGATCCTGGCAGCATACGGAAAGACAATCTATTCCAATGCTTCCCTTCAACTTGGCCTGTGCAGTGCAGACGCTATGCTCACTGCTGTCAACCAAAGGCTATGGTGGGAAATCACTGACTTCCTTCCAGAACTTGCAGTGCAGAGTCCAGTGCGCTTTAATGTGGGGCTGGCGGAAGCCAAGATTGTAGCACAGGACATAATGGGGTCCAAGGTGGCTCAAATTGGCACCTCAGGTCATGCCATTTGCAATGCTACAGACATGGGAAGAACGGCCTGGCTACGGGCGACCAAGTTCAACCTGGACGTCCAGGAACGTATACTGGACCTTCCTTTTGAGGGTGGCAATCTATTCCATTCCATTCCAGTTCTCAAACTGCCAAAATCTTATCTATCCACACTAAGGCCACTCCCAAGGCATATAGCCAGACACACCAGCTTTCAGACAAGGGTCGTTCCTTCAGAGGTTTCTGGGTCTTCCAGGAAAGACGGTCCAGGCAACCGGACAGGTCCCCGAGCCAGCACCGGCGCAAACAACACAAGGCGGCCCCCAAGGGCTTTTTCCAATCCCCCTCTTCAGCCCCAGCCTCAGAGGGTAAAAAGGTGTGACAAGGCCATCCAGATCCACGAGACTCCGGTGGGGGGGGGCAGAATTTTTTTACCTCCACTCCCAATGCTGCTGTGCAAGGTTCGCAGACCCCTGGATTCTCTCAGTAGTATCCACAGGCTTCCGGCTACCTATACCCCCCCTCCTCCTCCCTCCTCCCCTCCTCCTCCTCCGTCCTCCCCTCCACTCCCACAGATTGGGACCGCAACTCTGTCGGCAGAAATTCACTTGCTCGTAGAGAGTCAGACAGTGGAGGAAGTCCCTGCCTACCAGCAGGGCCTGGCTTCTATTCACAGATTTTTGTCATACACAAGAAGAAACCAGGCGGGCCTGAGAGTTGTGTTGGATATTTTTACGCTCACCTGGCTCCCACAGAGGCGTCGATCGGAACTGGACAGCTGCGGTCTCGACCAATGTGACGCGTAGGACCGAGATGACAGACTGGACTGGCCCACCTAACTTCGTTTGCTTGGCCCGTAGGCGTATTCTTCTGCAAATGGAGATAGGGAATTAACCACCCGTGGAGTTGAGCGTAAATCACCCCACCCCCGCTGTTCTCCCCACAGATCACCTTTGATGTCCCCTCTTATAGTCTCACCTGATGGTTTGAAAAGATGAGCTCTCCATCCTGCATTGAGCGCAGGGGCGCGTTGATAACCAGTTGCTTCACTGGCTCGAAGGAATTGGTGAGTTCCAGAATAATATTGACTCCGAGATTCCCGGCAAGATGCCGTAAGTATAAAGTTCGTAAGAGTTCAAATGCCTGACTTTCACTCTTGTCCGATTCCTTGCAGGTTGCAGCTTGACCATAATGAAGAGTTCCTCGTGGCAACCGGTAGTATTCTGGTAAGGATTTGTATTTTCCAACACAGTTCGATAAAATGATGTCAATATGTAACATGGTGCTTTCTCTCTTATTCAGGCGCTGAGAAGAAAGTATGAAGTCTTGAGGAATAATACCTCCGGTGGTAAAATCAGGTAAGTCTATTGTGGTGAGGAGGGTTCCCCTTGTTAGCCCCTTTGTTTCACCTTGCTGTCCTTTGTTTCCCCTTAGGGGCCGGGGTTCGGCGAAGATGCAGTGGAAGCTGCGCCGACCCGTGAAGAGGAATAGTACCCCCGGTGGTAAAATCAGGTAAGTCTATGGGGGGGTAACTAATATTCCTCTATGTATTCCCTTGGCTCACCTTGCTGTTCTCGTCTTCTCCTTAGGTGCCGGAGTGCGGCGGGAATATGCAGGAGGATGCGGTGGAATGTGAAGATGCTGCGAAGGCTGGTGAGTTCAGCACGGCGCTGCAGCAGGCGAGGCGATGCGCATAAAATAACTTCTTTCTTCCAGCTCGAAGGCGCAAGGGATCGGGAATTCAGGTAAGGATTAAAGGTATTGCTCTTGTTCTAACCTTTTCTCCTTCTTTCTCCATTTTTCTAGGTGCTCCAAACTCAAGGCGGGCGTGGCAGAAGGCTGGATGCAGACTTGCAGGCACGGTGAGCGTTACGCTGCTGGATGCAGAATAATGCGAAGCGTGTGCTGCTCTTCGGGCGTGGTTTAAATAGCCCCCAAAGTAGTCCCAGGTAAGTATTCCTCCCCAGCCCCGCCCGAGTAAAAAATAGTCCCTAAGTAAAGTAGTCCCTTCCAAGCCTCTTTTGGCTTGGAGCTCTTGCAGCATGGTCTGCGTCAGGTAAATTTGCAGCATGGTCTGCGTCAGGTAAGTTTTAATCTATGAGCCTGGAGCCTATGGCGCCAGGACTGACTCTCCATATGAGCCTGGCGCCAAAGGCGCCAGGACTGGACCCAAATAGCCCCTAGCAAGGGTTGTTGGGCTTGCTTAGGATAACTTGATGCCTGCTTCCAGGGTTGCTGGACGTGGTCTGTGTCCCCGGGGGTAGGCATCATGACAGATATTTCCACCTTGAACCTTTCCCTCCTTCTTCAAAAGTTCAAGATCGTTACCCCAGAGCTTATAGCGGAGACATTATCTGCGGGAGAATGGATGTGCTCCCTGGATCTGAAGGATGCCTACCTACATGTCCCGTTCTGGCAACATCATCGGTCCTTTCTGAGGTTCAGGATCATTTTTTCTATTTCCAATACAAGGTTCTACCCTTTGGCCTAAACTCGGCCCCAAGGGTCTTTACGAGGCTGATGAATCCAGTGGCAGCCCTGCTAATGGTCCAGGGTCACCACATCTATCCATATCTAGACGACTGGTTTGTCAAGGCAAGATCTCCAGAGGCAGTTCACCACACCGCCTCCGCCCTCATGAATACACTTCACAAGTTGGGATTTTCCATCAATCAAAAGTCACAGCTGGAGCCCAAGCAGAGACTAACATTCCTGGGCCTCATCTGGGATACGAGCTCCACCAGCAAAATCACAGCCATCAAGAAGGCCCTGGGGCATTTTCTCAGCAGAACAAGGACCTCGGCGAGGTGGTACCAACACCTCTTGGGAATCATGGCGGCATGTCTCCTGGCAGTGCTGCATACGAGGCTCAAAATGAGGTGATTGCTGTTGCACTTCGCAGCCTCCTAGAGTCCGGAGAAGAGTTCCCATGCAGAGCTGGTCAGCATCCCACTTCATCTCCAGCAGGACCTAGTCTGGTGGAGCACAGAAGGCAAGCTGCGGATGGCCAGGCCCTTCCGTCAACCAGCATCTCGGGTTACTATCACCAATGACTCATCCCTAGAGGGCCGGGGAGCTACCTTGGACAGCCACAGTGTCCATGGGGTATGGTCCCGTCAGGAGCAGGCGGCTCACATCAACTGGCTTGAGTTAATGGCCATCCTGCTTGCTCTCAAAGCCTTGCTCCCAATGATCAGTGACAAGAAGATCCTCATTCAAATGGACAACTCCACCAGCATGTATTACACCAACAAGCGGGGTGGCACAAGGTCTCCTTCCCTTTGTACTCTAGCAGTTAGCATTTGGGAGTGGGCTCTGGTAAACAACTTGCACTTGACAACGATTGACCTCCCGGGGGAGTCCAACCTGGAGGCGGACATGCTCAGCTGGCTAGTTGCGGACAACTATGAATGGCAGTTGGAGGAACAGTTCCCTCAGGGGATCTTCAACAGATGGGGTCATCTGCAGGTGGATATCTTTGCCACCCGGTCCAACAGGAGGTGCCCAGCTCACCTACTATCAAAGCAGTGAGGCACGGTCCACCCTGCCCCCCAGAAGTTAGCCCTCAAAGAGTGGTGCCTGAACAGGTCACGCTAAAGCATCTGCATCTATCGCGGGCTAACCTAGACATTATACAAGGTGCTAGGAGTGATGTTACCAGGAGCCAGTACAATAGCAAATGGACTAGGTTTTGTCATTGGGTTGCTTTGAAAGAAGTCTTCACTGACCTGGATGTTGGACAACGTGCTATCCTTCTCTGCACACCTCTCACACTTGGGGGTACAGGTAGACACATGCCGCACCTATCTGGCGGCCATCGGAGCCTTCCGAAACTCGGAGGAGGAGGTATTTTCATCCTCTAATCCGGTCGTTAAGAGACACCTGGCGGGCCTGACCAGGCTGTACCTGCCTATCAAGAAGCCACACCCGGTGTGGGACCTCAACGTGGTCTTGGGCGCTCTCGCGCACAAACCTTTTGAACGTATGGCATCTATGGACATCTGGCTAGTCACCATTAAAACAACCCTCCTGGTGGGCCTTACGTCTGCACGCAGGGTCAGTGAAATCCAGGCTCTGGTGGCTTCAGAGCCCTATACTACTTTTCATAAGGACAAGGTGGTGCTTGGAACTCATCCCGAATTCTTTGCTAAGGTGGTCTCCTCTTTTCACCTGAATGAGGAGATAGTGTTACCTACGTTCTTCGCTGACCCTAAGGATGACAGTCTGAGGGTACTGCATGATTTAGATGTCAGACGGGCTCTAAGATTCTACCTGGGCAGAACCAAGAGCTTCTGCAAATTAGACACTCTCTCTGTCACCTTTGGGGGCGGGTCTAATCCTGGATTTCAGGCTTCCAAGGCTTCCATAGCAAGATGGATGGTTACGGCCATCGAGGAGGCGTATGAAGAGCACCACAAACCTCTACCTGCAAATATGCAGACTCACGCCATCAGAGCTAAGGCCACGGCGGTCGCATTCCTGAGGCATGTCCTGTGGCAGGTCCTCAGCAAGGCAGCTACATGGGACACGCCCTCGGCTGTCTGCAAGCACTACTGCTTGGATGCCAGCTCCAGGTCGGACGCGGCATTTGGTCAGGCAGTGTTAAGGAGCTTGTTTTCCTAGGAAGGGCAACTCTCCACCCTGGTGCTACATTCAGTTGTAATCACCCAGAGTATGGAGGAAAGGGGACAGGACAGGAGTAATTATACGTTGCTCACCGTAGTGACTAACGTACTCCTAGTCTATAGTCCCCTTTCCTCCATACATCCTACCATCCCCCCCGCTAATAAAACTGGTGTCTTTAGGCAATGGTAATATCGTTGATGCGTCAAAGGGGACTGAGTGGCGCCGGAGCCACGTCACGCATCTAAACTTAAAGGGGAAGATGATTTTTATGGTGAAAAAGATTCTCCCGTCCCTAGCAAGGGACGCCCATATAGTATGGAGGAAAGAGGATTAAGGACTAGGAGTACGTTAGTCACTACGGTGAGTAACTTAAAATGTTCAGCCTGAGATGACGGGCCCTAGGGCAGTAAAAGCCGATTAAAGAAGGCATGTGAGTTTTGCCTACTGGTACAAACCATAAAGCAATAAATACTGCCATTGGCACCCGTTGGGAAAACGCCAAAGAAGAAAAAAGCAACGCAGCAGAGCAGAGAATTATGATGGGTATAGAGATGCACATGAAGAGCAGATAGCAGCAAACCAAGCTAAAGCCAGAACAAAGTGGATGATGCTGTGAGGGGAAACTTGAGACAGACACACAGGAGTAGTTTGTTCACAAGTTGCCATTTTTATTAAATAAAAAGGGTTGAAACAAACGCATAGCTTTCCCTATCCTAACAAGGATGTCCTTGCCTAACAAACTAATGCTAAACAAAAATGACCTAAGGCCCGATTCTCAACATGGTGTTAAGTTCCAAAAATGTCATATTAGGCATTTCTGACATTTTATGTCAGAACACATATTACTTAACACATATTCTGAAGGTGACGCATTGTTTCCGAAGTTGGAATGAATGCGCCACTTTCAGGAATATATATGCTGTTTGCTAGGAACGGTGATAAACCTAGCAACCAGCATTTTCGGTATAGGGCATTTTACATGCAGATTCCTGTGGCACTCCACTTTAGCAAATTGAAAAAAGTGGCGCCCATGTACGGCACCATGGATAGCTATGTTACCTTTTGTGAAACAGCCTGCCTCGGCCCTGTAAACCCCCAGCTTCGCTGAGGAACCGTTGGGCAGGGCTTTGATGTTCTGCACTCCTGTCCCCAGCCATAATTCGCATTTGTGTGAATGGGGCCATCACTGTTAAATGCATGCTTTGTACATGCCGGGCACACTGTTGCAAATGTACATCTTAAACTCTCATTGCTTAATTGGTGTACCCCTTCATTTGTGTTTCATCATGTTTCAGCAGCTGTTTCGTTAAATTGCGATTAACTCGCTATTTAACTAAACTGCTGGCCAGACTTGCAATCCATCCGTTATGTATAAAAACAGGCGGATTGCAGGCGGTGCACTGTGCTGATGCCCAGTCCCACTTCAGAATTAGCGTGGTGCCTGGACGTCGGGAAAAGGCGCAGTGAAGCATGCTGTTTAGCACACTAACTGCACCTGGTTCAGAATTGGGCCCAGAGTGTCCATAAAGTGTCTGACCCTTGCAATTATATATACAACAAAAACATTCAAGATTTGGTTTTCTTTCGTAAATCCAACAAAATAACATACAATGTTGAACTCAAAATGTTTAACAAGTAATCCTTGGACCAGGGGGGGGGATTCCCCTGGGTCCATACAGAAATATTCAGAAAAAAGTTAAATTTCGAGAAGGTTCTTTATAGCAACAAAGCTCCATTCAATGTATCATACAAAGTCTTTTTCATTCAATGTCTCCTTTCACTTGGCAAAGTGTCTACCTCTTTTGCAAAGGCCTGCTCACAATCGGAGCCCTTTCACTTGGCAAAGTGATTATCTCTCTTCCAAAGGTTTGTTCACAAATCAAAGCATTTGTTAATGTTTTCACAACTTCCTGTTTGGAAAAAGAAAAGTCTTTTCATTCTGAATACCTCCTGCTTGAGATAGCAAAAGTCTTCTCCTCCAAACATAATTTCCGAAATCAAAAGGAAGTGTTCTTTTCTCAGAAATCCAATCCCTTATAAGCACCTCTTCATCAACACTTTATTCAGGATGGTTTCAGTAATCACTTTCTGAAATGCACCGGTTTACCAAAACAAAATGATGAAGTCAACATTTCTTTTCCACCACAATCTTTTACCACAATCGCAGTACTTCAAATCACGTTTTCTTCGTGATCCACTCTCCTGCCTGGACTAACTATAATTGCTCCCTTTCCTGGTTTACTCGCCTGCCAGGATAAAACTCCTACTACTACAATTTTTTACTCTGTGGTAATGCTGGTTCCAACCTCTCCACACATGAAACATAAAAGAGGAGATCTGAGCGAACAACTGCTTCTCTTGATCAAAAGGGTTTACAGCTTTTCACAATTCATATTCCACAAAAGGATAATTGGTATGTTGCTGGATTTGGCAATACAGGTGAAAGTTCTTTCCCCCTTGGTCTCTTACAAGGAGGGCTTTGCTCCTGTGACCTTTGTTTTCTGATGGTGCAATCTCTTGGCTGCAGGTAATGCGGGCTACAATGTTCCCCTGTTTGGAATCCCACATTGAGAGTTGCACCCAGTTCACCTTAATTCAGTTGTTCAGTATTCAAAATAATTTCATCACCTAGCAGTCTCCTTCGGAGCTCCCCGGGGTCACCCGTTTCAGTCCAACTCCCTGGTATGCCTTGGAGTCTCCTTCTGACTCGCCAGTATGTCCTCATCTCTCTCCAGGACCTCTTCTGCTTCTGACAGCTCTAATAAGTGTGCTGCATTGTGTGCCGACCTTCTATGTAGCTCTCGCAGCTCTGCACACTCTCCATTGTTAATGTAGCACCGGAGCAGTTCACTGTGTCGGGAGCGTCTCTCCCACACAGCGTGCCTCGCTTCAGTACTGCTTAACACAGCGCATCCTCTGCATGGCCATGTTGTCCGAAACTCGGCCACATCTAGTACATAACATTTGGCTACTGCCACAACACCATCAGCTTCTGCTTCTTCCTGCTGTTGATTCTCCTGCTGCTGCTTCTCTCGCACCTGTGGGCCCTTCCAGTTTTTAAAGATCCCGCTCAAGTTTTTTTGCATTAAAACCATTAGACCGTTCATACCCTTTCTTTAACTCTGAGCCTCTCTTCCTCGTCTCAGTACTGAGAGCATTACGGGACTTGAAGTCCATAATGTTTTTGTTTGGTTTTAAATAATCCTTGTCAATCTCAC
This sequence comes from Ambystoma mexicanum, assembly GCF_040938575.1. Classification (NCBI taxonomy): domain Eukaryota; kingdom Metazoa; phylum Chordata; class Amphibia; order Caudata; family Ambystomatidae; genus Ambystoma; species Ambystoma mexicanum. Next base: position 869,023,639 of record NC_090935.1, read on the forward strand.
AATACGCATTTAAGGCTTGGGGGACATTAGGGAAACTATCTAGAGTGGGATCCCACTCCCCTTGATATGAGTCCCCTCCCATGTCATCCGCCCACATAATACCACCCCCAGGGTCATGATCAGGTAGTGGCTCTTTCTCTGGCCACACGAGAAGAGGCCCATAACAGGGTTTTTTCGGATGATCACACGAGATTCATCACAGTAGCCTCAGTCACTAGCATCCCCAACGCCCTGCAGCGAAACACTAAGCGGTGCTTAGAGAGTGAGATAGGGTGGCAAGTGTTGCAGAGCTGGCAACAAAACAAGAGGGTCAGTGTCTAGGGGAACTGCTTTTAAGCATGGTGGCTGGAAGCGATTTCACTGGTTTGCCCATTTTTTCCATGTCAGTTTACGTCACAACAGCAAGTTTTTATACTGGTATCAGCAGTGAAGTAACTTTGTTGAAAGTGTTGGGGGGGGGGGGCATATCATCTAAGGAAAGGGGCCCCTGACAAATGAGGGGGACAAAATGGTGTGCCACAAAAGTTGGGGGAGGAAAACACCCTTGCCCCCTACCCCCATAAAATTGCGCCCATGATCACCCTCTTTCAAGGGGATGATTTTGATCTGCGGTACAGGTTTTCAGTGAGAGCTGTGAACTTTCTCATCCTCCCTGCTCAATGTCCAGCTGGAGATATTTCTTTAATAATATGAATGTTGTTTCTTGCATCTGTCTTTTTCATCAGTTTTGTATGAATGAGAAATTGTGTTAAACTTATAACCTATGTATAGATATGTTCCCACTCAATGATTGTATAGGTGACAACATGCCAAGCTATTTAAAATGCAGTATGACAGATTTGTAATTTGTTTCTGATTTATGAATGCTTTAATTTTGTGTCTGATTACAGGTGGACGCTCTTCCATCAGATGAGGCAGCCATGATACTGCACAGGAAGGGTTTTGACTGTGGGTTTGAAAATAAAGACATGGGTCTTCACTGCTCCACTACTCAGGGCAAGGTACATTGTGTGAAATCTATTGTGTTAGTTTGAAGCATGTGTGAGTGTTAACATGGATCGAATCCCCATCACAATGCATTTTAGCCTTGCTATTGATATAAAATATATGATAAGTCATATATAACACACCTGTACACAAGTGTTTCTTGGCACAAAATGGCCAGGGAGAGAAGACAGAGGGGAGGACAAGACAAACGATCTTACTAGGCCTTGTGTCATTCATATCGTGCAAGTTTGAGAACGAGTCAAGGGACTGTAGTGTTAGAGAAGGGCAGGGAGGCCATTCTAGAGGGAGGCACCTGCAGAGGAGAGAGATCTACCCCCCACTCTCTGCCTGGAGAAACGTCTAACCCTTAGAGAGTTGGAGGTAGGATTCTCACGACTGGGGCAAGGATGTCCAGGGTATTGGAAATAGGAAGATGCAGATTAGAACAGGCTGTGTCAGGTTGTGAGTCAGCCGCAGGAGTAGGCGGAGCAGAGAAAGTAGAGGCAAAGGCATGCACTGACACACGCTTCATGGGCCGAATGACCGACAAGGTAGGTGGCAGTTCTGGGGGGGGGGGGATTTGCCTGAAGGATAGAGAGTTTCAGATGACAGGAGAGTATAAAGTGGTCAGACCATGAGCGAGGTGTGGTGAGAGGGTTGGAGAGGGGGATGTCTGAGGTGATGAAAACATCCAAAGTATGTCGGGCAGAGTGTGTCGGCCGAGAAGGCAGAACTGAAAAAGAGAGTGTCACGGAGGTTGCGAAAAAGCACAGAGGAGGGATTAGAAGCATCCAGGTGGATGTTGAGATCTCTGAGGAGAAGTAGAGACAAGGAGTGAAGAGGAGAGGTTGGCCCATTCAGAGAGGAAGAGGGTGACCTGGCCAGGTGGCCTGTAGATGGTGGCTGCAGTTAGAGGTCAGGAGAGACAGAGAGCCTGCAGACCAGGCATTCAAAGGAGGAGGAGTAGGCCTGTGTAGGGATGACAGAGGCCAGGACCCACTCCGGAAAGATCAAGGCTACTCCACCTCCAGGTCAGTTGGATCTTGTAGTCCACAGGGAGGAGAGTGTAAAAATGTGTGACCTAACCGGCCATAAACCATGTCTCGATGAGAGCAAGGACATCTAGGTCAAGTTCTTCGAGGAGGTGACAAATGTCAGAGGGAGTGTTTAACAGCAGAACGAGAGTTGAGAGTAGCTACGTGGAGCAGGTTGCCAGATTTCAGACTTCCGTGGATGGGTAGAGGCTTGAGGTACACCATGCGCAGGTGGTAGAGGGGCCCGAGGGTGGGCAGATGAGGGTGCCAGAGAGGTGGCGGAAGGAGTAGCAGGAGAAAGGAGGAAGTTAAGACGCAGGAAACGCCTATCGAAAAGGAGGAGATTGGGCTGAAGGTCCTGATGTTCCTGTCGGTGAGATATTGGCAGAGGTTCTGTAGGGCTTGTGTTACTATGTTTTTTTAAACTTGGGGCTGCTACCTCTACCATTAAATTAAATGAGATAAAATGTTACATTTGTTATTTGTTAATTTAGGGAATCATATTTACCCAGTGAACATACTTCTTATTAAAAAGCATATTTTCTAAATACAAATGTATTTTGTTTTGTCATTTTTAAAGGCACCTGTGTAGAACCGTCCTGGATCCTCTTCGCTTACTCTCCCAAATAAATGTGTTTACTCTCGAAATTTGTGACTTTTGATCTTATAGAAATCCTAAATTTACTTTTGACGAGTCAAAAAAAAACTTTGATCGATGAACAGTGCTACTTTATTCAACCCTATGTTTAATTAGGTACATTTCCTGATATGTAAACATGGTAGTAATTTGCACCGGAACATTATTCTTGGGTATTATACTCTCATTATCAACTTTTTAGAGTGTAGAACGCACACCCCCTTTTCTACTTTTTTCCAATCATTCTCTTAGGTGTCTGGTCAGTTTATACAAGGCATGCGTACATGGCTACAGATGCTTCTTACATGTGCCTTTCTCAGCTGTATTGTCAGTTGCCTTCTGGTGGCATACCTCTTTAGTCTTACACCACATACATGCCCTCCAAATAATGTCTGGCTCTGTTGCTGTTGACATACTTTAAGAATCACTGAACCTCATGCAGAAGGCCTTGAGCATTGTGCTTTTTATGGCATAGAACTCGGTTGTGACTTCAAAAAGCCCTTTATTTTATTTTACAGCTGGTGTACATTAACCGATGTATAATTTATTAAAACCTGCAATATCCATATTTAAAACTCTGCATACCTTTCTTATTGCGGTCTACTACTGATGTCACTCCTCTAATGGAAATGGCATTGCTACCCAACTGTAATAATATATTACAATTGAGTTGCCCTGTCGCAAAGCCCACCTTCGGAGTCAGACGTGATATGAAAGACTGCTCCGATAGCTGAATTCCATTTGTTACCAAAACACTTCACGATTGTGTAGTTTTTCAGATTCGTCTGAACTAACTTTCTATGACTGTAGCAAAGAAATTAGTTAGGAAGGAGACATTCAAGATATATGTATGGAGTGCACTTCTGGAGTGATACACAAAAAAGCAGCAATCTGTCTATTACCTCTGATTCTAGACTGCATTTCTGGCTATTAAATAATTTCTTTGCAATGCATTACACGCTCCATCCAACAGTGAAGTCTAAATACGTTCTACATAACTGCTAGAATATTTGTTGCATCAAAGCGATCAAGGGGCCAAATATTCATTGGATGACTGTGTGATCATGTATGAAATACAATGCCCCCACTATGAAGAAAATAAATTGTCACTTTGAGATTCAATTACCTTTTATAGCACTTGTCTCTTGCCCCTCTGTTTGGTCACAGATCATTATGGTGTCATGTAATATACTTCATAGGGGAGGAAGGATTACTTTATTCAGTTTAATACCGTTGCGATGAAGAGGATGCTTTGTTTTAATCTTTCAAGCAATGAAGAGGATGCTTTTTCTAAGCTTTCAGTATAGTTGTTTATGGTAGGAATAGTATTCTGGGAAGCGCTGTTGTTTGCAAGCTAATGCACCAATTCACAGCATTCCCTCAGAGTGGATAATTAGACTAGCACAGGGTTTGAAATTAAGATTCTATGAGCAGGGGGTGGCAAGAGAAGGAAAAAGGAGAGTATAAAGCAGGCACAAAAGGCAGGGGCCAAGCTTGTTCAGAAGAAGCTAGCGAAAATGTTTTCAGAAGGAGCAGTGATTCCAGGCTCCACGGAGGGACAGCAGGGACAATTGGGACAGCAGGGATGTAGTGAATCGGGTATGACACAAGGTGTACTAGATGTCTTTATTCTTTTATAGTAGCATTCTCATATACTCAAAGTTAATGTCATGTATGCATGTTTGTAATGCACCACTTGCCTGGGGAGCCAAAAGTAGCTCCTTGTAGCTGTTGCTTTGAAGCTAACCAGGTTCTCCTAGATTAGAAGCAGGAGCTAAATATCTCCCAGCTCCCCTCAATTTCGAAACCCTGTTCACAGGGTTGCAGCTGTCTTCTATAGTCATCCTTTCCCTTAAGATGTGTGATCTGCCATCAGGGCTACAAGAGTACAGTAGAACTATCCAGTTTTAATGCCACATCTGGAGGAATTCAATGGCAACTGCCGTTGTGACATCACAAGTAGTGGATTTTAAATAGATCATCTTTTCACATGCTTTTTTAAGATGTTATCATAAAAATGACTGCAAATGGTAACATCACGATCAGATTTGTTTATGCATTTAAATAGGTGCTCTTTTTGCCCAACGAGGCGATACTAACCATGTCAATATTCCACCATGTTCTGTTAGTCTGGGAGACTGAATGCCATTTCCATCAGTGGATCAATTATTGCAAACAAGAAATTCAAGCAGCAGAAATAGAGTACTTAACTACTTAAAATAATGTGTATTCTTAATTCCAAAAATGCACCACAGCACACAATGTTGGCTGAAAGGATTTTACCATTATTCTCCTATCCATGGGTGCTAAAACTGGCCAATGGGGGCAAGTATCCAATTTTATACTGAAGATTGTTCACATTTTAGCTTTGAATTACAAGTGAGCTGTCAGTCTGATTTAAGGCAGTGGCACTTAAAATGTTAATTTGTCCGCCACAAGCAGAAATCTCTCAATGGGATATAAATGGTCATGGATGCCATTGAACACGTTTGCGACTCTTTTTAGTTAATGCATTTGACATGCTTTGTCAATAACGAATCTCACTCCTAGGTGAGTAAGATATATGGTTGATAGGTAATAAAAATGTTTGCTTTATTCCACCTACTAAAGTGGAAAGGACTGGCAATGCTTTATATAAATCAAGACATTGGGACATAGTCAAATGCTGGAGTTTCAAAAGAATGCCCCCTTTGAGTCAGCCTTTTAGCAAGAAGTTGCCAAAGGAGCACTGTCTGATCCTACAGCCGGATGACAGTACTGAAAAAACAGGCTCTAGAGGATGTTCCAGTTTACAAATAAACTCAGTTCAATGTAATTTATAGTCCAGAAAAAACAAATGGGTCGGTAAAGAATCATTGGATGCAAACGTTTGAATGGTTGATGGTAACCTATCTACATAGGAGATTTTCTGTGGCTAGGGTTTGAAAAACGCTGATCTAATCCTAAATCTACAGAGGGGAGCAATCTAAGACCATCAAATAATAACGCAGTCCTAGTATTGTCTTTTCAAAATAAAAGGGCCTATAAGAAAGAAGTGTTCAAGAAATAATGTCAGCATGTTCAGGGCTTTGGCCTCCCTTCCCCACGTTTTCAGCATGGGACAAAGCTGTACACTCGAGCCTAGCACAGTCTCTGGCTTTTCTAGCAGGAGCATACAGTTCAATCATGAGCATCATTGTATTCCGTGCCCAAGTCTTTTTGCCTTTCAAAATCTGTTCATTCAGAGGGCCTGATGCGACAAACAATACGTTCTTTTCCTCTTTCAGATTTTCACAAGTACTCAATTTCTTAGGCGATTCACTATTCACCTCGGATCCACCTCAGCCGGACCCAGATCCTCTCATCGCAATATTCATAATTTATGCATCCAATTTCTCGTAAAGTATTCTTTCTCTGATGACTCACGGTTCACCCCGGATCCCCCTCAGTCGGGCTCAGTTCTTGGATACCTCGGTTGGACTCCGTTTAACACAATTTTCAGAACTTTATACAAACTTGCTTTAACCACAAACTGTTAGCTGATCTCCCTCTGCCAGGCTCAGACCAACTTCCTATACGATTTCATCAACTATAGAAGACTTTCGAATGTGCATGGGGTTTTGGCTTGACCCGTTGCAGGACCACTTTTGATTTCACAGTTCTTTGTCACTTTTCACATTTGCCACCTTTCAGCTGGATACCTTGGAGAGACTTTCAAATGAGCACCCACATGGTGGTGGACCAATCTGTCTACGGTATCCTATCTTGGCTTCAAAGTTCAATCACTCATCTGCTGGTTTAATTGTGTTTGCGCCGCTTGCCACATACCCTTCATAAAGTATTATCTTCAGTTTTCACCATACAATGTTGCTGCTTGCAAGCTGGACTTCAACACAGTCTCCCTAACTCACCGGCTGTGCTGACTTCACCGGTGCTGCTTTGTCGTAGGAGCCAAGGACACTACCACGGCAGCAAACGAATCCCCCTGCCTGGACTATTGATGCGGGAGAGCCCCGGATGTCTCATACACACAATGCAGGATTCTTCAACCTTGATTTCTGGTCTTATGGTTCCTATTCTCGAAGGTTTATGAAAGTAACTGTGTTTTGTTGAAAAGGTCAAGGACACTTCCCTCCTTGCAATCCTCTTCGGATTTGCCATCTTTCGCCTTGTATTAAACTGCCATCTTGGAACTGCTGTTTCCTTATCTGCTTTGCCTTGCTCAGAGTTTGCGTTTGTGCTACGCCTTTTATCCGTGTGTGGAAGCATGATGGAAGTCAGTTGTGTGTAATGGTCCGTAATTGCCTGACCCTGCCTGACCATTGTATTGGGACATGTCAGGTATATGGCTCGGGTGTTAGTCTGCTTTCTCTCACAATGAGCTTTTTGTGAGAACGTGTTTGCGTTGGGGAAGGGGGTCTAGTATCCTACCTGGTAGGATGGGGTAAAGGTGTTACAGGGAAGGGAATACCACGTCTCACCAACCTGTGTCCCACTTCCACTCCCCGAAGACCCCTCGCCCAGGTGATCCTCCCACACTGGTCCACCCACAGCAACTGGATCGAAAAGCAATGGTCGGGTCCTGGCCACCTGGATGATAGAGCCTCGGGGACTAGCGGGCGAGACATGTTTGCATGGGGACCCTTGTTCACATCACCACCCCAGTCACGGTGTCTCCAGACCCTATGAAGACACCATCCCTGCAATCAACATAGGTCTGTCTCATCTGGCTGTGCTCCGGGCCTATTGCGCTCACCTCATCCACACCCATCCCCCCTCCGCTATCAAATTACAGTTTGCACCTGTGTGCATGTGCTCGCAGGTGGCTGCACTGGCGGGATTGAGGAGGACAAACATTGTCATAGCGGCCTTTTGGGTGTGAATGAACACGTCAATCACATACACACTGAGTCCTGTAATCATTTATAAACACTGTTGAAGTTAACAAGAAAACATCTTGGAGATCGACAACAGATATCGCCAGCTCTCCACTTTTTACCTTGCTTGCCGAATCAGCTCCTCTGCTCTTCTAAGTAACGGTTAGTCAACTTTTACTATTGTTTTCTGTAGTGTCAACATTCTCTGCTAGGCCACTTTGTATTGCTTTATATTCAATATACACCCTATTCTCATTTTATGTTATTCAAAAAGTCTACCGCATTATCAACCATCGTATGCATTTTTATCTCTATAATTAGCACATAACAATACTCTCCAGATGTGATCTTTAGTAGTGCATGGTTTCAATGCATGTTTGCTTTAGGTGCTATTTTTAAAAAGTGCATTTTCTTTTATTATCAAAGGAATATGATGTTTCATTTACTCACTCTGATACTTTTCTAATAGTAATATTTATTTATATTTCTTTAACAGATCATAGGGAAAATCCAACAATGCCTTCTTGTATCAGTTTGGGTTGCACTAATAACAGCCATGCTAAAGGTCAGAGTAGAGTCATGCATGTATTTCCAAATTTAAAAAAATGGCTCTTGAGCTGCGGGTTTCCAGTGTCTGAAATTGAAAGCAGAGCCAAGGATGTCTTTGATGATGTGAGGGGTAATCGATTCTGCGTCTGCAGCATGCACTCCTCAAAAGATATGTACGTACAATCACAGTACAATAAAAAGCATCACCCCAGACTGCTTTGCAAATTGATTCCCAATGCAATTCCAACTGAATTTCAGCACACGCAGACTCGGGCAAGTAGTGGGCACTGAAGTTTTAAATGCATTTTACCATTTTCTAAATGTGCCTGGATAATAAGTCTTATAAATGACCACTCAATATATTGAAATAATATGTGAACAGGTAACATAATGAACGGTTTTCAGTTTTTGGAGAATATTTCCATTGATATTTTACTACACAAGTTTCCTTCGTGACACAATGTACTGTGGTTTGTGCATTTTGAACTTTAGATTACTTTGTGCATCCCTACTTTAGAAATACTCGAATAGTTGAGTGCAATAGATGCCTTTCCAAACACATACTCACATCGCGTCCTTTCAAAATAGATCATTTTTTTAAAATGACAATGTCTGTCTTTACGTAGACTACACTGATGGTATTACAGACAGTTACCATGGAGGAAACCACAGACGCGTCCAACATCCTAGAGGTGAGGCCAAGCAACTTGCACACACACTTTTTTTTAATCGTTTTTGATGTGGTCTAAATTATAATACTAATGTTAATTTTCAATTGAACAATGGTAATTGAACAGTGGTATGAATATAAAAGGACTGTGATGGAACATCAACCACTATTCCGGCAACCTCATTCACATTTCACATTTCAAGCAATTATTTTTAGAATATTCCTTCAGATGCAACTATACAAAATATGTATTTGTTCAAGTTCAATTTAAAACATATTGATTATTGTTATGTATATTAGCTTTTGATACAAACTTGCTTGTAGGCTTCTTTGTCAATATCAACCATCTTTTGCACGACATTTCTTTTGTTACATCTTTATTACAATTACTGTTATATAGACAGAGCCTGGAACTTCAACAATGCATTCTTCTACTTTAACTGGTCTGAAGGATAAGGTATGAGAAGTGATAATTGATTTTATACTAATAGATTTTATACTAATAGTTATTGATTAACAATATCTACATTCAAGATAACTTTTTTATTGATAATTTTCAGTACTGTCAATGAATTGCAAAGCATTAGATCAACAACCTTGATGTATTTATCTCAAACACATGCAACAATGAAAGTTAAAAAAAAAAAAAACGGGAACGGTTATACACAAGTCCATTGTCATATATTAAAGACGTGTATATGAACACCACAAGTAAGGGCAGCAATTTCTGGTAAGAATATATAAACGGCGTATTCACATTCATTATGTAATTAAAAGAAATTTGAGAGAAAACAGTCACATAAGACATACAAAAATTAGAGAGACAAAAGGGGAAAAAAATGAAAAGAACAATTATTAATGTCCTATTGGATGCATAGTGTGGTGGTTTTATTGGCGATGTGTCACATCAACGCTGGCAAGTAACTCATCTATTGACTAATGTACCTTAAGTGCTCTTCTGTCCATGGCTATAGCTCTATAAGGATAATAATCATGAAAATAGTCTTATTAGTGGTACTGGAGTCAAGGATACTGCAACAGTTATGTCAAATGATTCTACATATCAAGCCAACCATGAATACTGAATGCGTAAGCTGACACTTACCAGTTGGCGTTTGCTGTTATGGTAATACTTAAAAACTTTGTCACAGAAAACAAATAATATAAATATATATATTTATCTAGTGCACCCAATGTATTCAGTTAATTAACTCTGACAGGATCTATGTGTTTATTGCGATGGTGGAAAATGCTGACTATATTTTTAACCCTTTGCACCACATATATATGCGGAGGGGAGACCCCGTATCCCTCCCCAACATATTAATATTATGCTCTAAACCCCCCCACATATATATGTGGTGTAAGGGGGGGGGGTTAAAAAAAATTTGCCATTTTTGGCCGTCGCAATTCCCATGTCGACATTTTTGTACGATTCCCTCTGACAATATACTTAAACAAACGGTTACCTAAACAGCTTCACAAGTGCTGCAAAATTCAGATCTGTTATCCGACGTTATCAAACCCGTGAAAGTGAAGGTCACATCTGATTCAGGATCCAAAACGTACGATTGTAAAGCGCTGTGTACAGAGGGAGACAGAACGGGGAGAAAAACTAAACAAGCATAATAAGAGAACTGAAACGCAATGCTATCTGAATAATAACATTGCAAACCTGCGGGCTGTCAAGGGACCATATGTGACGAGGCATGCCTACCTGGCCTTTCGACAAAAACAGTGACGCGTTGTCAGGGAGCGGCAGTGCTACAACTAGCCAGCATATATCAACACCGAGAGGCGTAGTCCATTAGTGTATGAAACGAGGTTAGCTCTTAGATCTCCGCCATCTTGGTTGAGTGACAGTTACTTGACGTAGCAAGACATGCTTGTCTAGGTTGGATAAAGTATGTTGTTGATATCATATATAAACACCATCTGGTAATCACAGTGTCTATTTGCAACACCTCTGATTATTGAAAGTATATTCACTCAATGTTCACCCGCGCCCGTAATTCGAGGGGATTTGGTCCTCCAACGTATTCCACATCTATGACAGTAATCACCACAGCTGTGCTGCTTCGGAAAATCTTTCGGCGTCTGCATCCTGCATCGATGACATCGATACGTTGTCCTCGAGGGCCTCCGTTGAGCCAATGTCACCGGATGTTATAAGTAGGACGCACGACGCCCGGAGATCTCGTCGCGCCTTGATTCTACTGAATCCTGTTCTTTCGGTTCTTCGAACCTGTTTCTTCATTGAATATTGTATGATATTTTCAGGTTCTTCCACCCCCCGGATCGGGTTTAAGAAGTGTTGGATGTGCAGGTCCAAGATGTCACTGACGGACACGCATAACGTTTGCCTCTGGTGCCTTGGGGAAGGACCATGATACAGATGACTGTGTTGACTGCCAATCGCTCACATCGAAGGCCTTGCGGGACCGGAAGAAGAAGCTGTCGGTCGGTAAGGTGGCCACGCCCCGGAAGTCGCGTTCCACTGGTCTTTCGACGGATGATTCGAGGGGCGACTCTCTGCATCGTCGTCGTGAGTCTGGGGGTTCTCGGTCTGCGAGTCGGACCCGCCTTTCCTCTGCCTCTTTGAGGCACTCCAGGAAGCGCCGTCACAGGTCGCCTTCCCCATCCTCGTCCGAGGACTCCGCCCGTCGGCGAGTTGCTTGTCCCAACAAGCATTCCCCTCCTGAGGAATGGGATTCCTTCCGAAAGGAGATGTTGGCGATTTTTCAATCGCAGGGCTCCAGTCCGTCCGCGCCGTCTGAGAACGCCAGCCGTAGCCATACTAGAGACACTGCTCGTCCGCCTTCGCGCTCGAGCAGTCGTCGCGACCACAGAGTGCCTTCGAGGTCCCGGTCGGACAAGGATGGTCACTATAGGCATGCCCGTTCCAGGTCCCGGTCCTCGAGACCGCGAGAACCTGTGAAGTCTTCGAAAAAGACATTGATGCCTGTGGCGCCGAGGTCGTCGACGGACTCTCTCGAGGCTCCACCTCCGAGGAAGTAGTCGACGCCCAGGCTGTCGAGAGACACGCTCAGAGCTCTGCCCACGAGGCATGTGTCGAAGCTGTCGGCGCCGCACTCGACGTTGACGCTGATTCCGTCGACGCCTTTCGAGGCAGCTTTGTCGGAGGTTCCCCGTAGTACGGTGGAACCCCCCAGAAATGCTTTGGCCAAGGCTAAACATGTTTTTGTTCCTTTTTCTGTACCCTCCTTCCGGCCTCTGGATTATATTTCTGAGGTGGATGAGGGGTCTGAGGAAGGTGAGGGTCCTGCAGAGGTTCCTGATGACCTCCTTTCTGGTCATAGCCAACTTGAGGACCTGCGTCAGTCGTTGCACGACGCCAGTGGTCTAGACACCTCTCCGGAGGTGAAGTTTGGTAGGCCTGAGCCTGGCACGCATGCCAAGTCCTCATATCGGCGCCTGATGTCGAGGGTCATGGATTACCTGGGGTGGTCTGTCCCCCCTGGGGATTTTCAGCAGGATAACCTGACTGATATCCTCGACCAAGGTCCACCAACTGACCCGGTGCTGCCATTCCATATGGCCTTGCAGAGAAGGGTGGCTGCGGCTTGGACTTCTCAGGAGAGGGTCCCCGCAGTGAGCAAGTCCTTGCCGAAGAAATATCGCCCAGCTAGTGGCGACCCCTGCTACTTGATCATGCACCCTACTCTGGAGAGTTTGGTGGTGCAGGCGGCTACGGCTCCTCCAAAGCAGGCGTTGTACCCTATCGTCCCTCCTGATAGGGACGACAAACGTTTTGACGGCTGGCCGAAGGTGTTTTCTTCTGGGGGTATGGTGCTTCAGGCTGCCAACTCAGTTTGTGCCTTATCTCGTTTCACGCACACTCTGTGGAACTGTATCTCCTTAGCGGCTGAACATATTCCCGAAGGGGAGGAACGGGATGGTTTTCTTGCTATCGTGCAGGATGGCAAGGACGCCATGTGTGAGTCCGTTCAGTCGGGTCTGTACGTGGTTGATTGCGTCAGCCGGTTCATGGCGGCGAGCACCGTAATACGCAGGTTTGCGTGGTTGCCGAAGTCGGGGTTTGCTCCTGATGTGCAAGCTCGACTCCTCTACATGCCCTTTGATGCTGAACATCTTTTTGGCAGCAAGGCTGACGAGAGCCGTTGGGCGCTGCAGTTCGCCAACCTCTGTCTTTTCGTCCTAGGGGACAACAATGGAGGGGAGGTTCCTTTCGATATTACTCGTCCTTTAGTAAATCGAGAGGAGCTGCTAGTCAAAGGGGCCACCGTAGGAGTGCCAGAGGTGGAAAACAGGGTGCTCGAGGTGGCAAGGTCGCTCGGGCAGTTGCCTCTTTGTCCTCAGGCACTGCCGCAGCCGCTTCAACTCAGTCAAGAGGCCATGTCCCATGGTTCGCTGGTTGGGGGAAGGCTGGCGCAGCATCTTGTAGAGTGGCGTGCCATTACTTCAGATATGTGGGTTCTGGAGATCATAGCCCACGGCTACTGTCTTCCTTTACGGCAGAGGCCTCACGACAATCCACTAGGGAGTCTATCTTTGAAGAGTCCGGATCTGCTCCTTGCGCAGGAAATTCAGTCCCCGCTGGAGAAAGGCGCCATAGAACTGGTGCCTGTAGCGGAGAGGAACATTCCCCTTATTTTTTGATTTCGAAGAAAGACGGGGGATTGAGAACAAATAATGGACTTGAGCGGTTTGAACAAACTCCTCAGGAGACAAGTTCAAGATGGTTACTCTTCCTCAAGTCCTCCAGGCCCTTCAACTTCAGGACTGGTTGGTGTCTCTCTGCCTCAAGGACGCTTATTTTCATGTGCCGATCAATCCAAAGCACAAGAAGTACCTGAGGTTCGCGGTTGGCGACTCGCACTTTCAGTTTTGGGTCCTGCCGTTCGGATTGACCTCCGCCCTGAGGGTCTTCACCAAGCTCATGGTGGTGGTGGCAGCGTATCTCAGGAAAGGGGGGATTCACGTCTACCCCTACCTGGATGATTGGTTGATCAGGGCGCGCTCACCCTAGCAGGTCCTGGATCATCTGTCCGTCACCTGCCACTCCCTTCACAAGCTGGGCTTCTCCCTCAACTTAAAGAAGTCCCACTTGACGCCAACACAGCAGCTCCAGTACATTGGAGCAGTGCTCGACACATCCCTGGGGCAGTGTTTCCCTCCCCAGGTGAGGTTCTCTTCACATTCAGCAGATGGTGCACAAGTTTCAACTTGCCCAGACGCTCCCGGCGTTCGAGTTCTTGAGGTTGCTCGGCCTCATGGCATCCTGCATTCTTCTGGTGCCAGAGGCCAGGTTGCGGATGAGATCTCTGCAATGGGCCCTCAAGCTCCAGTGGTCACAGTCCTCCGGCAGGATGTCGGACCCCGTTCAAGTGCCGCCCTGGGTAGCCCAGGACCTTCTGTGGTGGGCCGTCGAAGGCAATCTGATGAGGGGGGCTCCATTTTAGCTGCCCTGGCCGGAGGTGACGATCGTGACGGACGCATCCCTCATGGGATGGAGAGCTCATGCCAACGAGTTGACAGTCAGCGGTCGTTGGTCTCCGTCGGAGTCCAGACTCCATATCAATCTTTTGGAGCTGCGGGCCGTCAGGCTTGCCCTGAAAGCTTTTCTGCCAGCTGTGCGAGGGAAGAATGTCCTGATTCTGACAGACAACACAGTGGCCATGCACTACCTCAACAAAAAGGGGCGGGCAGGGTCACTTCCTCTGTGCAGGGAGGCGATGCAGCTCGGGTTCTGGGCCATCCAGCAGGAAGTTTCGATCTCAGCAGTTCATCTGGTCAGAGACGAAAACGAGACGGCGGACGCTCTGAGCAGGCAGAGCGCGATTCTCCTTGAGATCTTCGCCCTTTGGGGGACCCTTCAAGTCGATCTCTTTGCCTCCAGTGTCAACCGTATGTGCGAAAAGTTCTGCTCGTGGGAATTTCATCCAAAAGGAGCCTTAGGAGATACGTTTGTGGTGGAGTGGTCCTTCCCACTGCTGTACGCGTTTCCTCCAGTCCCCGTCATCCCACAAGTGCTGCGGAGGCTACGGAGGTTCGGTTCCCAGATGATCCTCATTGCTCCGGCATGGGCCCGGAGGACGTGGTACCCGGACCTTCTCGACTTGTCCATCTGTCCTCCACGTCGTCTTCCCTACCGAGATGATCTGCTCTCACGGGAGGGGGGTTAGGTTCTCCATCCAGAAGTCAGGTCCCTCAACCTTCACACTTGGCTTCTGAAAGGTTGAGGTACAAGGATTGGGACTTCCCTGAAGACGTGATGGGAGGTGTTGCTTTCGACCAGACGGCCGGCAACAAAGTCCCTGTACTGTTGCCATTGGAGAAAGTTCTGCGACTGGTGCAGGGTTCAGAATGTGGATCCTTTTTCATGTGACATTCCTGTGGTTCTGTCTTTTTTGCTTTAGTTAGCCCATAAGAGCTTGCAAGTGGGTACCGTTAAAGGTTACCTGGCGGCGCTGTTCATCTTTAAGTGCTCATCTGAGGAGTGTTCTTATTTCAAAATCCCTTTAATTTCTCAGTTTCTCAAAGGGCTCACTAACGTGTTCCTGCCGTCACCTTTCAGGGTGCCTGGTTGGGATTTGAACCTTGTTCTAAAATTCCTAATGGGTGCTCCATTTGAGCCGTTACATTCTTGTCCTTTGAGGCTGTTAACCCTTAAAACTGTGTTTTAGTTGCGGTCACTTCTGCTTGCAGAGTGAGTGAGTTGCAGGCACTTTCAGTTAAGCCACCCTTCACTGTGTTTCGTAAGGACAGGGTTGTCCTTAGGGTTCGTCCTTCTTTTCTTCCCGAAAGTTGTGTCGGAATTTCATTTAAGCCAGAAGGTTGTTCTGCCGGCATTTTATCCTCCTCCGCATTCTGGTAAGGAAGAGGAGAGGCTCCATAGGTTGGATCCTAGGAGAACTTTAAGTTTCTACATTTCTCGCATGTCCCGGGTCAGAGTGGACGATCAGCTCTTTATTGGTTACACTGGAAGGCGTTTGGTATAAGCTGTTACTAAGCAGACTTTGTCTAGATGGATTATCTTGGCAATTACTGAATGTTACCGCTTGGCGGGTAAGGACCCTCCGGTAGGCTTACGGGCCCATTCTACTAGGGGTATGGCTGCCTCTACTGCCCTGCAGAGGGGTGTTCCTATTCGTAACATCTGTGAAGCAGCCACTTCGGCTTCGGTCCATACTTTTGTACGACACTACTCCCTAGATTCTATCCATGGGCAGGATCTGGCCTTTGGCAAGGCGGTCCTTTACTCTTCAATTTGATTGGGCATTCTAAATTTCTGTATTCTAAATTCTTTTCAAACCTCCTTACGTTGGTACTGCTTTGGGAGTCTGTCATAGATATGGAATACGTCAGAGGACCAAATCCCCTCGAAGAACAAGTTACTCTCTTACCTGGTAACGTTCTTTCGATGGGATGGTCCAACGACATATTCCATATCGCTCCCTCCGTGCCTACCCCGCCACAGAATTTCTTATGCGATTGCAGCTTATGAGCTTACGTTTCCGCAAGGCTTTCTGTGGTCATACTAGCAGAAGATTGGTGCCACACGATCTGGGAAAAAACTACAACTGAGGCTACGGGCGTCATGCGTCCTACTTATAACATCTGGTGACGTCGGCTCGACGGAGGCCCTCTAGGACAGCGTATCGATGTCATTGACGCAGGACGCAGACAGCGAAAGATTTTCCGAAGCAGCACAGCTGTGGTGATTACTGTCATAGATATGGAATACGTCATCAGACCATCCCATCGAAAGAACGTTACCAGGTAAGAGAGTAACTTGTTCTTTTAATGAGAATACTTCAAAATTTCAATACTCTATATACTATTCTAAGGAAACACCAAGATGAAGTGAAAATTAGAAAGTCTAGGAAATATCAGCAGCTACTTCAGAACCATAACAGGGAGATTTAGTTTGTAATCTTAGTACATATCAACTCCCTCCAGAGGAGAACTCTCTCCTTAACAAAGGGCTTTCATTTGCCCCCTCGGGCTTCAATAATTTTGTACAAATACAAATTGATTTGTTTAAGTTCATTCAAAAATTAAAAGTCAAGAAATTATTTGCTACACAGGTACATAAATATACAGCTAAACCCACTATATCGGCACCATCAGATATGTCCTTACAAACAATGTTGAATACGCATGTATTAATGTCATTAGAAGATTATGAACAGGAGCAGGAAAACAGTATATTGGATATGTTGAGCGGTTTGAATATTCAACAACATTCAACATCAAAATCTAAAGATTAAAGAATTTACCAAAAAATCCAAGTTTACGCCTGTATTTCCTAATGACATTATAGACACTTCATCAAGCAGTGATCAAGGACATTCACAAATTGGCAGATTGTGCCAAACGACAGAAATATCGGCAATTTTTAAATTTGAGCAGATCAGAACAAATAGCTATGCAAAAATATGCGTCCAACAAAACCCTAATTATCAAGGAAGTAGACAAAGGGGGAAACGTGGCCATCATGAATAAGCAAGACTATATCACAATCTCAAATACTTTAATACAGCTGGATGTTTTCAGGCCTTACCCACAAATCCTCTTAAAAATCTGAAAGTAACAGTGGGCACACTGATACAAAATTGGCACTCCAGAGGGATTTTGACAGATGTTGAGAAACAATATTTATCAGTGGATGGACCAACTATGCCCACTGTTTACTTCTTATCTAAGATACACAAAGCATTCGTAGATATCCCAGAAGGTAGGCCTATCGCAAGTGGGAGAGGTGGCCTCCTGGAACCAATCTCCATCTACCTCAATATCTTACAGATATTTGAGAATGTATCATTTTGTCCTAATCTATCATTAGTCATGTTTGATGTTAAGGGCTTGCACATGTCGATCGACCACCACAAAGCAATTGAAAGTGTTAATTACATATTCCGAAAAGACTCAGCGCCTTTCTAAGAACACATCGAAATGCTTAAGTGCTTAATATTATACACACTCAAAAACAATGTGTTCCTATTTAATAATGTTTATTACAAACAGTTGATTGGGATAGCCATGGGAGCCAGTTTCGCACCAGCTTTGGCAAACTTATTCATGA
The DNA here is from genome assembly GCF_040938575.1 of Ambystoma mexicanum. Lineage (NCBI taxonomy): Eukaryota > Metazoa > Chordata > Amphibia > Caudata > Ambystomatidae > Ambystoma > Ambystoma mexicanum. Next base: position 869,041,442 of record NC_090935.1, read on the forward strand.
ACCACTCCGAACAAGAATTTGTGTTAGCTAATTTACACTTCCTATTCATGTGTGGGAACTGTTCATAGAAAATGTTATCATGGTTCGGTCTGGTACAGTGGATTGCTTGTTGTCAGTGATTGAGGAATTCAGTTTACGCACACATTCAGTGACACGTGCATTTACTTTTTTTTTAGATCTGACAATCTCGATGACAAAGGGTTTGAGACTAAAACATTTCAGAAGAGCACACCAGTCAATGCAGTGTTACACGCTGAGAGTTGTCATAAAAATCAGTGATCTCAAATATTACAAAAAGCGAATTCATTCAGGCAAGGGGGTATTGCTCCATCCCTGATGACTTCAATACTGAAAGCAAATTGATTAAGAAGAGATTCCTAGCAAGAGGATATGAGAGCAAAAACCAGTATGGAGAGAGTTGATTTGCTTACTCCCAAAATACATAACAAAACCACTAAACCTAGTAAATTGAGACTCATCACCAGATACGATACTGACAGAAATAAGATCTATACGATTGTTAAGAGAGACTGGCATTTGCTCCAGTTGGATAAAGATGTCAGTAAATGGTTAGACCCTAACCCAAGCGTTATATATAGCAAAGCAAGTACATTGAAGAACATACTGTCTTTCATTCATGTCCAACCCGCAGAGTAGCAAAACATGGCTACACATGGCACAGAATAATGGATTTCACAAATGTGGGGGTTGTTCTGTGTGTAGTCATGCGTTGGAAACCACGACTGTTGTCTTCGAAACAATGGGAAACCATTATGTAAATTCATTTATTCATTGCAATTCAAAATGTGTTGTGTACTGCATTATTTGTATGTGTGGCTTAAACTATATTGGGAGTACACTCAGACCTTTAAAAATCAGAATCAGAGAACATTTGTCAACAATAGCCAACCAAGAGGCTAAATATCTGTTAGCCATATATTGGCAAAACATCCACCAAATGGATAACAAGAATGATATCAAATGTGTGGGAATGGCAAAGGTCTCATTTCCACAGAAAAGTAGTAATCTGGAATTGAAACTAAGGCAATTGGAAGCTAGGCTTATCTGTCAATATAGGACAGCCTTTTCTGGACTTAACACTGATCAGGAATTTTCAGTATTTTTATGAAGTCCCCCCACCTTTTTGATATTCGTATAGACTGTGCCCTTGTAACATTGTTCACCATTAAGAATGTTTTCAAATCTTAGTTTCAAGATTGATTGTGTATTCAAGAATAATCAGTAAACATATATAACAGATTCACGAAAGTTGGCCTAAACGCCTAACTAATGACTAAATGGCTACAAGTTTATTTCTGTCTAACATGCATTGTGAAGCAGGTACTTAAGACCAATGATTTGATGTCAATGTTTGTATTGCAGATTGTCTTTCTGACATCACAATCAACACACTTATTAACTACTGCTACAATACCTGATCCCACTATGTATTATGTTCAGTTTGGAACCAGTGGCAGTGTCTCTCAAACTTACAAGTTCATATTCAGCATTGCACTGACAATGAATCTAATTGCTTTTAACAATTTGTTGTAGGAGGCAGAAGTGAAATGTGTCACAACAGGCTGGACATAGTCGCATTAGTGCATTACATATGTAGTATGCAATATTAATGAGCGCTAACAATGACACGAGTGAGAGGTAACGTCCCTACGGAACGTCTGGCGACGAATCAGGAACATTTTTCATTTATCTGAATGGGCAAGCGCATATAAGGTGGTTTATTGAAGTCTTTCAATACAAAGTAGAGAGAGGGGATTCTTATGATACATGCAACAGGGTTGCAAGTAGTCTCATTAGAATTACGGGCTCGGGTGAACATTGAGTGAATATAATATTTCAATATTCAGAGGTTTTGCAAATACGCACTGTGATGGCGTTTATATATGATTCTATCAGCAACATACTTTATCCAAGCCTAGACAAGCATGTCTTATGTCAAGTAACTGTCACTCAACCAAGATGGCAGAGATCCAAGCACTAGCCTCGTTTCATACACTAACTGTCTACGCCTCACAATGTTGATATATGCTGGCTAGTAGTAGCGTTGCCGCTTCCTGACAACACGTCAATGTTTTGCCGAAAGGCCAAGTAGGCATGCCTCTTCACATACGGTCCCTTGACAGCCCGCAGGATCGCAATGTTATTATTCAGATAGCATTGCGCTTCAGTTCTCTTATTATACTTGTTTTGTTTTTCTCCCCGTTCTGTCTCCCTCCGTGCACGGCTCTTTACAATTGTAAATTTTGGATCCCGAATACCTTCACTTTCACGGGTTTGACAACGTCGGATAACGGATCTCAATTTTGCTGAATTTGAAAAGCCATATAGGTAACCGTTTTAAGTATATTGTCAGAGTTAATTGACTGAATATATTGGGTGCACTAGATACATATTTTATTTGTTTTCAGTGACAAATCTTTTAGTGACAAATCTTTTAAGTATCACCGTAACGGCAAACCCCAACTGGTAAGTGTCAGTTTACGCATTCAGTATTCATGGTTTGCTTGATGTGTAGAATCATTTGACATAACTGTTGCAGTAACCTTGACTCCAGTTCCAGTAAGACTATTTTCATGATTATTATCCTTATAGAAAGATATCCTAGGACAGAAGAGCACTTAAGCTACATTAGTCAATAGATGCGTTACCTGCCAGCTTTGATGTGACACATTGCTACCAAAACCACCATACAACCACCATGTCCAATAGGACATTAATTGTTCTTTTAATTTTTTTCCCCTTTTTTCTCTCTAATTTTTGTATGTCTTATATGACTGTTTTCTCTCTAATTTCTTTTAATTGCCTAATGAATGTGAATACGCTGTTTCAATATTCTTACCAAAAATTGCTGCCCTTACTTGTGGTGTACATATACACGTCTTTGATATATGACAATGGATTTGTGCATAACCGGTCCCCTTTTTTGTACTTTGGTTTGTGCTTGCAATTTTATGTTAATGTATCAATGAATTTGCCAAACGATTTATTTGTGATGATGCAATTCAGCCTCTGAAGAAGAGCTGTGGTTCGAAACACGTGTTAGGCTGAACTTCAATTCAATACATTGCATGCAATGACACATGCAACATTTTGATATGGGCGCAGTGTGAATGTATCTGTTTCTATTAGGTTTTCACATTGTGGAGAGTCATGCAATATACTCGCGACAATCACTCACCTGCCGCCATTTTGCTACCAATTAGTGTACAAGCTCTTGGGTCTCTAGCTTTCTTTGGCACAGTTTTGCTCAACAATGAAAGTAAACCTTCAGAAAAATGTACTTTGTCACTGAATAACATAGACCCTTTCACTATATGAATGGTGTATGTATTTGTTTATGAACATTAGCTGTTTAGCGAGAAATGGAATCTGTAAAACAAAATAACATTAGAATGCATTAAAAAGGCCGCTATTCAGGATCAGGATGATCTCGCACCAACTCCCTGCAATGTCTCTGAAGGTTATCCGTTACAGTTTTCAAATGTGTCTTTTTAAAGGTACGACGTTCATTCATCGCCTGTTTTTTTCACAGCACTTTTTGCCGAAAATATTTTTCCGAAAAAGAACATCGAAAAATATGGGGGGTTGAGGGCCATATAAGGGATAGGGTGTAAAGGTGTAGAGGGAACAAATAAAGGAGGGAGGTTTTTGGCAAAAAGTACCACGAAAAGAAAACTGGCGATGAATGAACATGGAACCCTTTTTAAAATGTTCCATGTACACTGTGTTGGACTTTGTCGATACTAATTTAAAGATTTTAATCAGACAACCATATCTTTTTACATAGATTAACTGATACTGTAAAGTCGACAATTGTTAAATGAACTTTCTCAAGATGTACTTCGTGAGATCAAAGATTTTAACAATTAACTTGTTTAACAATGCAATCAATGTTCTTTGAAATTGTTAAATACAAGGAATGTTTACTGAAGCAGTCACAATTGAAGAGACACATGGAAAAGGGGTATTGTAAAATATCAGTTATCCATTTTAACTGTGATGTAATATTTAATGTTTTAGTAGTTTCCATAGTGACATTTTGTTGTTTGTATATATGATTCATTAAGTGAAAGAGCACATTTCAAGGTATATGCAATTTCAAAATGCTGTTTTTCAGCTTGGTCTGGTGGTCGGCAAATCCAATTGGACTGTTTCAAGGAAAATTCGGAAAACAATGGTACATAAAAAAAGGTTTTTTTTAATAAGTTGTTAATCAGTTATTTCATTGATATTACATTGACAGGTTGTAATTCATAAATTCATATATTATGTATGTGTGCTATAAATTAAGCAAGTTTTTTTCTCTTCAATTGGAGGCCTAGGAAGAAAAGGAGCATAAACACTCACAACTACACAAACGAATTAAGTCACTTGCCAAACCATTGTCACTTCGAAGCAACTACTTTTTGAGGTTCACCATGGTCCTTGCAAGATTCAGTGTTGTGATGCAGATGTCCTGTGGCTGGAATTTGAATTGAATGTCAGCAGTGACCAATATAAAGTTAACGTGGATCATTTTTAAGGCACACATCACCCAGAAGAAATGGACAATACAGAAGTTGACCACTTGCACAATCCACACCCTCTAAATAAATGCCATCTAAAAAACAGACAATGTTCCCTGTTTCCCCAATAAATGTGGAAAAATCGGAAATATCACACACAGAAATAACCGAAGCATCTTAGCTACTGATTGATGATTGTGCTTGTGATGTGGTCTCCATTCTTCCTAGTGTTGAGGACTTATTCACCACCATGGATTCGCAAACCACTATAATTATGGATGATTGGCTATTAAAAGAACCAAAATACATGGTATTTGACTGCTACCTCATCGAGATTACAAAAAGGATAAATGTGATCATAAATAGCATAGGGGTGTTTGTGGGAAGCCATTGGTGAAGTTTACTTGTGTAGTCAATGGCACCAACCTGAAGATCAAGGTTATTTGTGTACACCACCATAACTCCTTTTCATGGTCTGCTCAACCTATACTTCGAAAAGTGCAGCTGGAAATTTACTTGGTTTATCCACTTTGTTTAGCAAATCAACGTACAGTACAATTTCAAGGTTTTCTAACTTTGCAGGTCTCGTGTTCCTTTTGAAAACCCAGTACTTCAAATATCAGAAGGATTTCTTGTTCCCCGCTATAAGCCAGGCCATGGACACTCGAACCGATGTCAATGGACAATGCTCTTGCTGGCCAAAGGCAAAAGGGAGAGCAGTTCACAGACATCAAACATCAATATGATGTCTGGCATGTTGCAAAATCAATTTCAAAAAGAATTGCAGCTGATGGGAAAAAAGGCTACAGAAAACATTTTACATTGGTCACAGTCTATCAGCAACCATCTTTGGTGGAGCTCAAAAACTTGTGATGGATCTGTCGATATTCTGCTTGAAAAATGGCATTCATTGTTGCACCCACCATTGTTCTAACATACACTCTTGGAAAGAAAACGAACATTGCCACAAATGTGCACCTGGACCATTGAGCAAGGGGGTGAGAAAAGGAGGTTGGTTTTAGGCTCCCCTCCTCACACAACACTTGAGAAGATAGTGTACGACAAAAAGCTTTCAAGAGATATGAGGGGACTCTGAGTTGTCCCACACTGGAGATTTGGAGGTGTTCCCTAATATGTGCCTAACGTACAGGCCTAAAAGTTTGCATTTTGGCAGAGATGGTATAGAGGCCAGAACAAGACTGGCTGTACTTTCACACAACAAGAACATTGGAAGGGAACAAGAAAAATCTGCAGGAATTTTCAGGACGCCTTGTTACAACAAGAGGTTTACCAAAAGAAGCAAACAGTGGGTGGCAAAAGCCAATGTTCCAGCAGATGGATTTTGAATTTGTGAAAGATATGACATTGATTGTGCTGGCCACGCAAACGCATAGTCTTGATCCATATGTTGTTTCCAAGGTCCAGTCCATGCCACAGAACTTTGCAAAAGAGGTTTGCCATCCAAAACCTGAACTTGTTGAAACGTTGACTTCAAGATTCTTTTCACAATGTTTAACAAAGCCAGTTTCAAGCTTTTGCACAGTGTTTGGAAAATGTTTTAATTGTTCAATAAATTGAATAGTAGGTCACTTCAGATGTAATTGTTAAATCATTTATTTTTTATGAATTACTGTTTCTGAAGTAATGTCACTAGATGTTAACATTTCTATTTTTCTTTGATTTTTGTATTTATTACCATCAAGACAATTGATTTATATTAGAACAATAAATGTCAGTCTGATTATTCAGACGTATGTGACTCAAATGAAACGTAGAAGAGACTGGTGAGCTTAAAGCCAACAGTCATCAGGAGCTACTTTTAGCTCCCCCAGTCCAACTAATGTAACACTTTAAACTAGCTCCTTGTTCCATAGTGGTAGCTCCTGGTGATCGGTTACTGCTGGATACCCAGGCACTGCTTGTAATTCCTGCTTATTCAATTCCAATTTTGAGCCCTGTTTGTAATGAACTAACAATAGTTGAAGAATCTAAGAAGAAAATTGGAACTGCAGACATGCAGAAACTCAACGTCTCCAGAGATCTGGTCCTCTCCAGGCTGCAACAGCTTCTTCCTCAATCTGCCTAAATCCTCCCTTCGCCCCTTCAACTAATCCAGAATAGGACTGTGAGACATATCCTTGGCCTCAAGCCCAGGGATCGCATCTCTCAAGCAAAAGATATCTCCACTGCCGCCTGTTGGCTGCGAGGATCAAGGTCAAGACCTTCACAAGGCTTTCTGGAGCCAGGAACACCACTGCATCCAACTCTTTCCCTAAATACCTCCCTTAGAGACCTTCAGTCATCTAGCTGCAATTTTCTGCAGATCAGACGCTGTTCAAAGCAGTGTGTGTGGGGTAGATCTCTTAACCTAGGCAGGAGCATCCCTCTGTAATGGCATCCTTGCCCCTCTCAGGCTTCTGTAAAACAAAATAACATTAGAATGCATTAAAAAGGCCGCTATTCAGGATCAGGATGATCTCGCACCAACTCCCTGCAATGCCTCTGAAGGTTATCTGTTACAGTTTTCAAATATGTCTTTTTAAAGGTACGACGTTCACTTATCTCCATATGTTCCGAAAGATTCTCAAGACCCAATTATTCTGTTATTTATGCACTACCGCCTTGCTAATACCCCCCTCTGTCGCATTGGCTGGCTGCTTGGTCCCTTCTGTGCGCCACAGGGCACCAGGCCCTCCTCGCCCAGTTTACCCCAGCACCCTGTCTTCCTGCCACCCCCACAACCTGCACTTACCCTTCTGGGCCCCTTTCCACTGACAAGCCTGGCGGGGTGTGCATCCCTACCAAGCCTGGTCCTCCCACCATCCTTGCGCTTTGCATGTGATCCTCACTCCCTGCTTCCTCTCTCACTTGCCCCTTTGGCCTCCCCTAGTACTTTCCTTCTAGTACTTTCCTAGCCCCTTTGGCCATCCTCTTCCCCTCCTCCTCCCTGCACTTTTATACTTCCTCTTGCCCCGAACCTCCCTCCCACCCTAGCATTTTCCATTCTGCCACAACCTACACCACCCACCTCCCTTTGCCCTGCACTTCTTGTTACTGAATGACACAAGGCCTAGTAGCAACGTCATTGTTTTTTTCTTCCCTGCTCCCCCCTTTTCTTGGTCTTGTGGCACCTTGAAACAACCGTTTTTGTGTAAAACTTTACAAATAACCATTAGCCCAAAAAACCACCCCACACTATTAATTCATGGGTTTTCTCTGGCATTGCCATATTCAAGTATAGGGAAGTCTGGGTCTGTCTGTTCCTCACCTAGGGCCCTCTTTGAAAGAATACGTACATGTTGTGGGACTCGGCGCATTGTTATCTTTCAAATGGGATGTTATCTTTCAAATGTGGGATACTTTAAATATTTCATTGTTTTTCACTGCACAGCTTGCCATTAATATTGTTACATTTTGTGGCATGTGTTCCCAAAAAGAAACTCCCTCTGAAACGCTGTGAACGCTACATGAAGGGTCGCATTGTTGTGTCCTTGAATCCACCGCACTAACAATTTGAAGGCCAAAATGTGTTGAATAACCACAAAGAAGTGATGATAATCACTATATTGAAAACATACAGAGGAATGTTAAATTTCGAGTACTGAGATCTGTCTTTCGAAGCGGTTGATCATCCATCACATAAGGAGAATGGAAACACAAGACACAATGTAAGCAACGTTTTAGATAATATTTATGCAAGTGATGATGTATGCTACATGATTAACGTCACGGATGAATGTTCAATTTGACGCAAATAATAGACATTGTACGTGTTAATTGTAACTTAGATTGATAGTTAAATATGTACTGTGTATATAGAATTATAAATTGGATACTGAAATATATTTTTGCATTCTCGATTTTTACATAGCTATATTATACCGATGTGCGCCTGTCATGGGTACAGTTTACCGGTCGATGGGTTCTTCAACCGCAATTGGACAATAATCATCATCAACGCATCTGTGATAACCATTATCTGGGATGATTGCCAGACACCAATCTGTCCTTTTGCGGTTGCAGTTATAAGGAGAAACATGGTTCTGAAAACTTTCTGCTAAGAATTCAAAGACTGGGAACAATCGATCAATGAAAGGAATCAGCATTATAAGATCACAGTTCCCACTAAAAACAAAAAATTTGAACCGTGCAATGTTCGCTAGCTATAACCTTGATTGAAAAAATGTTAGCCACGTTTTTGTGAACTTAATGACCTCTTTCCAGCATTAAAAGTACTTGTTACGCTTACGGCTATTGCTGTTTTTTTCAAAATAAAAAGTTTTTAAATCATTTTTGTGAAAAGAAGTTTTGCATCTGTTGTGGATGTGTGTCTGTTTATGATCCTGGTTCTGCGTTAGATAACGTTATTGCATTGGCAATGCTAGGATACGTTTGGCTACACTGTCCACCAACGGCCTTCAAATAGGCAGAGCTAATCGTGAGCGTCTAGTGGTGCCAGCTTTGGGAGGGAGGGGGAATCTGAATTAGTGCTGTGAGGGCACTTGTACTTGTGGCGATGGCTCAACGGATAACATTAGCACACCATGGCAGTACCTCTCCTTTCCGCAAGTGTTAAAGTGAAAAAATATAAGTTGCATTTTTTAAGAACAATCGATGTATGATCTAAAATACATGCCGGATCGATTGGGCTATTTATAACCGAACTACCCCTTTAAGGGATTCAAACCGCATTGGCTCCCTATAATGAACTGCTCACAACCTTTATATGATGTCATCCCTAACCTCCATTAATTTATAATATAACATCATCACCTGGAACATCATGGCAACATTGGTAATATCACATAATACTAATTAGAACTGTTCTTTATCAATTTTACTGATACTTTATTATGACACATGCAGTCAAAACATCAGAATATTACTGCTGACCTAGGTATTTCCATCTGCACTGGAAGGAGCGGGAATTGAGGAGTTAGTAATACATGATGAGCAGCATCGAAGAGAGTAGTAATGAGATATTGTAAAAATACTGAAGAAATTGCAGTCTCGTTCTGACCTAGACAAGGTGGAAAAGAAAACCATATGAATGTCATGCATTATTTAAAGTTCTGATAACGCCAGCAACTAGACAAACTGCAGACCCCATATTATGACAAGTGTGTTCACTAGTCATGAATGGTTTGATGGTCAATATAGGACATGCCTGGTGGCACATGGGTAGGGTTGGAGTAGATCCCAGGCTCAGACAGGATGATTGTGGGTGCCTTGGGTGACTTCTTGTAATTAGCCCCTATATAAATCAATCAACTAAATAAATAAAACAATATATCTGTGCACTCAACACGGTCTGGTTGCAGGCTGCAGGATGTGTTTTTTTTTAATTACCTGGTATGCACAGTACCTGAAACATGTTTAAATATATCAGGGTCATCTTTGACACATGTTTTGCAGTGTTTTATATGGAGGCAGTGTTATAAATTTAGGGCAGCCAGGAGCTATTTAACTCCTGCGTGTGGCCTAGAAGATGTGGGCGGAACTCTGCACATTTTTGACAACCTATAAATTAGCATTACAATACCGCTATACAACGTTTAAAGCATAATGGGCAAAGTGATATGTTTGTATTTTATGTGGAAGGTACATTTGCGGAATGCTTATGTACTATCTCTTGTTTACCCACTGTTCACTCCTGGTCACTGGTTAAACCTGGAAACCCAGAAGCTGCTTTTAGCTCCTGCTTATTAAATCTTAATTTCGATCCCTGTGGAGTGCACCCCATCCTACACCCTCCCACATTTCTAATGGCATTTTCACCCAATTCGGGCATATGGCCACAATCGAATGGGCGGGTATCATTAAAATAGCTAGTAATTACCACGACTTGTAGAATGTAAAAAAGAAGTTCAACAAATTAAATTTGCCCAAACCTGAATTGTGTGGTTTGTGGCCCAAAATGTGTTTTGCTGCTGAATTGCAAACCGTCCCCTTTCACTTAAATTGTCGGCCCTGAACAAGTGAAAACGAACCTGTTTGTTAAAAAGCAGCTCTGCTTTAAGAAAAACACTTTGAAAGAAACAATCACATTTGTGAAAAAACCTTGTCTTAATGAGTCATCCTTTCTGATACATAAATTAATCAATACGCTAATCATCAATCTATTCTCTAATCTCAATCGCCAGAAATTACCTGTGAGTTAAGTTTGATATCAACTGCCAATTTTATTTGATTTCTAGCATGATTAAGGAAAATAAACTCTTCCACCTAGAACTCACATGAAGTGCTCGAGAGATTGGTCAGTGTGTAAGATATATGCCTACATGTTTGTGTGTTGAGTGGGGAGAGGGCTTACGTGTGCATTGGAGTATCAAAAAACAAAGTATGGTTGTCATAATTGGGTGTCTCAACAACACATTCCTACATATATTTTTTGCAATTTTAAAAATGTAACCGTCTGTATGCTGTATAATTATGTGATCAATTATGCCACAGATGATGTTGCAAGTTATGCAGCAGATATCGCTGGTAAAATGTCCTTTGTAATCTCATCTGTGATGTCATGGATGATCACAAGCTATGTATAGAACTATAACGTTGTGTGGAAACCGTGAATGTTGCTTTTTAGTGGCCTTTGATTGAAATCACTGCTCCACCTTTTTCCATTTGACATGTATAGTAGTATAGAATGTAATTTTTTGTGTATTGGTCAGTGTTTAATTTGATATGCCTAATGAGTACATGTTTTACAATGCTCTAATCTTTATATTTTACAGATTTTGGTACACAAATTGTTCAAGAACGTAATCATAGAAAGTATTACACTTTCATCTTTATCCTTGATGCATTCGCTGGCAGATGCAAGAAATGTTACTGAAATCAACATGAGCCCAATGGAGATAAGTACATTCCGAATCCGATTAAGATGATCCTGGCTTCATCACTGAATGCGTCTATTACAGCAGTCTTGCAATAAAGAAGCACATTGTGGCTTCCTGGCTCAGAGGATGCTTATTTTTCATTCTCCTCACAAATACAGCAAAGTGAAGCCATGCTGCAAACTTTTTATTTTAACAGAAAATATCAACATCATTAAGTTAAGTGAAAAGAACAGTTTTCTAAGTCTTTAACCTCCCAACAATAGATCAAAAATCTCAGGTTGCAGTAAATGCGGACTGATTGTTACTGTGTTTTTTTTTTGGGGGGGTGTTTGTCAATTAATTTATACAAAATGCATTTGCATTTCCAAAATCCCTTTTACATTCTGAATTTGCACAAAGCACTTGGAGGATAGCTAGTGGCCAAATAGGTGAACCCATTGGAATAAGTGAGAAGATTTGGAATGTATTCTTGTCCTTTGGAAAATGAATCCTGCGGCAAAGTGCAATCCGGGAGCCTTTAAGACGACGTTCATCAACATTTACCTTATTTTACAGTTGTTTAATGTTTTAACATGGAGGTTCGCATTTCTCCTATTCACATGAGAAATCTGTGTTCCCAACTGATGCTTTTGCCATTTTGTTAAATGGGGTTATGTGCAATCAAATTGTTTCCTTTATAATAAGAAACCTTTTCACGCTGAACAGAGGATGTTCTACAAAGCTACATTGGCGTGTGGGGGTTTTCAAGGTGGAGGGTTTCTTAATCAAAAATATTCGTACAAAGATAAATGTGCCTTATTTTTTAAATACCTTTCTTATACTAAATTTGTTTTCTTGGAGTGTTTCTACTGCACTCTGCCGATCTTCTGCTTCTTCATGGCACTGCAGACCATAAAATACAATCTTCCTCCACCAAATGTCTGCTATAATTACAGAAAACTTTGTGACTTTATTAAAGTGCCAGATGATTGTACCAGAGTACGAAAACCGAAATGAATCTCTGTTGCTGCCAAGGAAACTGCAAAGAGCTACAGAATCACTGCTACCATGTTGCAGAATGTTTATTCACATTTTACAGACTGGAGTGAACTGTGAGATACTGGTGAGAAAGATGTGCCTAAAATTGTGCAACTTTTTTGATATTGCAAATGGTCTTTTTACTTGGAATTTCTCAGAAGCACTGCAATATTACACCAGGAGCTTTCTTTTATTTTTCCATTGTTGTCTGGTGGACAAAGAAGCATCTAGCAGAAAACTCTTGTAGTCATCAGACCTTAATGGTTCAAGTTTCACCTTCGTTGCATGCAGAGTGTTTCATAGACTAATTGTCAGAACCAATTTTTTCCTGTAAGGGGAGTCAAATGTAACAAGCAAAAAGGAGTTTGTGGCTGAACTTGACTTTCAGTTTAGTATCTTGTCTTCTTTCTGGCCAACAGAGTACTTTGGATGTGTCGTATTTGTTTTAAGGGGAGGCATCCCAAGAGGAGTATTTTACCAACAGTAGATTAACCTCATACAGTATCTATCTTGATGAAAACAAGAATTTCTATGGATTCCTTAACGTTCACGCTTTGTTCTCTCTTAATTTTAGTCTTAACAATACTTGGTCTAGAAGGCAATTTGTATCACACGAATGGTCACCAATCTTTCATACATAATGTCCTTTCCTTTGTATGCTTTGCCCATGACCCTTTGCCTTATTCTCCCCACAGCAATCAATAGCAATGTTTTAGCATGCTTTGTGATAATCTCACCTAGGAAGTTCCTCAACTGATAGTTTATGAAAAGCAACAAAGGACCTGCATTTAAGGGCTGTAGGTCTAGGCTTAAAGTAATGTATTTAGCTGCCCAATTCAGTTACAGTTGTCATTCTAATGTGTTGCCTTTTAACCATATGATAGACACATTTTTGCACGAATGGAATTTCTAACGGAGGGCAATCCTGTTAAGATCAGAGAGAGAATGTAAGATAGAAATGCACATAGCCCTGGCACTCTATCAATAGAAGTCTATTTCTGTTAACAAGAAACACATCTTATAATGAAACTGATTACAGATCATTCACTTGCTAAATCAGTCACCTGAATTTATTACAGACCAAATACTTGCATATGGTACATATATAGCCTGCATGAATATTTAATCACATTTGTTATGCTGGATTAGTATTCAAGTCTTTCACCCATTCCAACACTCTTTTACATATGGGTTTGTGGGTTAATTTCCAGACCTGTTTTAGTTTCCATCTTTCTAAATGCTTTGGTCATTTTGCTTAGGCTGCTCTGTGACACCACAATGGAAGTTGAACAATTTCAAAATCTAGATGGAATACAAAAGCTGTGGGAGGCGGAGTTGCTACTTTGAAATAATGTTTGAGTTACTCTAGCTGGGCTTTCCTGTTCTCTCAGTGAGTGCTGATCTGACCACCTGTATTTGTTGCTTGTTTCTCTGTGTTTTGGGTAAGCACATCTTATGGGAGCAACAATGGATGTGACTTCCGGGAACATATCTTCTCTCAAGTTCTATTTTAAGACTTCAAACTTGTTTTATTTTGGCCATTTTCATGTTTGCCTTCATTGGAGGGGCCAATTGCCAAGAACGTAGTATTACAAGCAAATGTACATAGCTGTTTGTAGAAAATCTGTCAACATCATTTACTGTCTTCAATCTATTAGTTTGATTTGTGGCTGGAGATGAATTGTTCTTGGGCAGTACCCATTTTTGCATTTGTGAGTATCTATTATTTTTTGTTTCTTAAATGTTCCCTCTTTTTTGTTATACATTTAGTCAGGCAATATTTATAGTGACCAGCACAGAACTCTGATTTGCTCAAGAATCTTCGAATGTAAAAGTTTTCTGCCATTGCTTCTGATGCCAAACTATATGTGCATCATGTTGTTATCATTACCCATGGCATACTATTCAGATGAAGGATAATTGGCGGTCGCATACTACCCTAATAGCAATACCTGCTAGTTTTTAAATGATTAGTATTGCAAGTGGCCTATGTGTAGTGACTGAAGTTGCTCTTGCAGATGACTGAATTATTTGATTAATGTGAAAGAAGCAGAAGCAAACTGAAAGTCTTCTGAGGCTTGGATTTGAGTAAAGCATCTTCTAACATTAAACTAGACCTTTGCTATGTACTGTCTGTTTAGGATTCAGACATTTTGTTTGATATAACTACGTGAACCATCATAGGTATTTGCAATATTTTTGAATAAACAATGTTCATTATTTTATATACAAAGTCATGTGTGTGAATGACATCACTTAAAAAAGAATGCAGCAAATTATACCAAAAATACAACCATACGACTCGTCTGTTTCGGTTCCCTGCATTTGTTAGATTGCATGCTTAACTATGTTCTCCTCCTTTCTGGCCTCAAATAGTTTTGACATGCAGGGCTCATTACCCTACAAGGATTAGTTGATCAGTTTGCAAGTGTGCTAACTAATTTTTATCTTTCAACTACATTTTTGCAGAATATATCCTGTTTATTATTTAACTATGCAAGAGTTGCTTTTCGGTATAAAGACTTAAGCTGTCATCTTATTTTTTGCACTGAAATAGTCCTTCAATTATTGAAGATGTTTAAATGCCTGTTAAGTGTTGGATTAGCTCGATTTCCAGCGGTGTAAAATGTATGTGACAACTTGTCTGTCAAACATTTAAACACATGTTCATAATGTGACTATATTTTGTACTTTACTACGATCTTCCCTCAATGCCTGGAATACAGTCTGAAACAAAAATGTGATAACAAAACAATGTCTTTGCTCAGCAGTTGATTGATTTTAAAAAGCCTTGTATTTTTTTTTAGTGTTCCCATCTTCTGACTTTATTTGTTGTTGCTGCAATTTCCAAGTCGGTTAGGTTTTGGGACCATATACCTTTACAGTGGAATGCTTTTCTTTGAGAATGGTTTTCAAATTTTGAGGTAACCTGGGTGTGCTACTGTTAGAAAGTCAAACATCATTGTGTGCCAATTATTGAATACACAATTGTTGCACTAGAAATACTGACACCCCTGCTGTTTTTCATGCCAGAAAGGTATCTTTTTCTTGTTCTATTTGTACATTCCCTTGTACTGAAGATCTTTTGTGTCTTAATGTTTCTCAAATGAAACGGATTTAAATTGAGGGTTTTTGATATTTTCTCTCTGAAGATTTATATTTTTGAAGGGTTGGGTTAATGTTATATTGTAAAAATTATCTCTATTAAAACAATACAAAGATATGCTAATGTGCTTTGTGTAGTTATTTCTTAGTATTTTCTTTGCTAGTAGATGCCCATCATCATTCTTTGTTGTTACAGCCCTACCCTCAGAATGGTGCCCATGGTAAGTCCATGTAGCAGATTACATACACTCTAATTGACCTATTTTTCTGTTCTCTATTACAAAAGGGAGTGTGTATGTTCGGTGACTGTTGTCCATGTTTGCCTGGCATTATGAAGGAAGACTGGCTGCTAAGGTTTTGACTATGTTATTCTCTGAAGCAATTTTCTTTCGCTGTGTGATCTTGATCTGTTTCCTAAAGGCTAGATATGACATACTCAGTACTTCCTGCCATGACAATTCAGAAGGTAAATCATTTAGTCCATTATCCTATCAGTGAGCAAGCTTTCTAGCTATACCGTTCATCTCAAATCAAATACTTGTATTATAAGTGTTCACTGATATCCAGCACAGCGAAGACATGTCATAATATTAACATGCAATGCCCTAAAGATAAGGAATTCAAAGAGAAAACGTGAGCAATTAGGTATTTCCACCAATAAAAAGTCTGTAATGTGACAGTGACAACCTCGGGCCACAGTGCTGCTAAGTCAATGCAATACAAATACACACTTCTTTTTATTGGTGGAAATACGTAATCTCTCACTCTCTCTTTGTAACAGTCATTAAATGAATGTTTCATAGAATGTGGTGCAGACACACTTTACTAGCCTGATTAGTTATGTTCAGTACTAAAGCATGCATTTGTATTTTTATGAAAATGTCCAGGCTGACCGTAATGTGGGTAAAGATTTAAATCTGGTTTCATAACTGGATGCTCAGCATCACAGCCCAAAGAATTCAAAGACAAAGTCTTGTGGGTGATAATCGCCTGTTTTGGAGATGCAGAGAAAATATGGACCTACATATCCAGCAATATCTGTTAGTTTATAAGGAAAACAAATAGTTTATTAAGTCCAAAGCAAGCCAAATGAAAATAAGGATGTGGGTAAAAGCAACTTATATTTTGTATAAATGATTCAAAGCTTATAGCCCTTTCAATGACTTGCTGAATTTAGAATATACATTGATGCTCTCGCTCTGGGGGATATTTGAATGTGATGAATTAACTTTACAAGTGCTTAATGTTTCAAAGTCAATGGATTCCACTTTTTTTGACAACATCTTATCTTTTGTGAATGTTTGGTCCTTTACAATTAGTTGCTAAAGAAAATAGACAGCATTTATGTTAACCTTTGTATATATTGACTCTTTGAAAAACAATGCGCCTTCCCGCAGTAGGCATATGTTTTATGCACTTTAGAAAGGCAGTTAACCAAGTATTCTAACTTTGTATTTCACGAAAATAAATTCCACTCCCCTTCTCCCCACTCCCCCCCCCAAGAATGACGGCCAATTACATACCGCAAACAGCAATGCTTTTTTTAAACTACCTAGATAGGCTCACCATTCAATGTATAAAATTCATCCAAATAACCTGTGTGCTTCAAATCACAATTTAAACACATTTGCAATGTAGAACGTTTCTTTTAATGGTTTTAAAAGACTGTAAATGTTTTAATTCAGACATGAAATAATGCAAGTACTTTGAACAAAGCACTTGAAAGACTAGATTTCGTATCCGAACAAAAGTGTTAGGTGCATTGAAGAAATCTCCTTTTGGAAAGAGTCAGCTGCCCAATGACCTATAGCATTCCGTTCAGTAAAATCGTGTTTCAATGATTTCAATTTGGAGATGTTGAAACACCTTAATGAAATGTCACACATATGAAACGAGCTTACTTTGTAAACAACATAGAACAAATTTTAGTATTGCCATCAAACAAAATTGTAGTTTCTCCATCATGTATACATGCTGCCATACAATTGCTCACTTAATGCTGCTTGCACAACTATATTTGCTATTTAGAGACCATGGGTTCTTTTACAGAAAAGATAACAAAAATCAGACTTACACAAGTATGGAAGATGGGCATTACCAAGACACTTTGAAATGAATCACAACATTGCGTAATTAATATTTAGAATACTGCCATTCATCTTTAAACGCCCAAGAGGCAGGGATCACCCATCGATATTCAATTAAAGTTTCCAGATTTGGTTTATGCAAACACAATCAGCTGATTATTTAAATGAGATGTCTCCATGGCAAGCTTAATTTATTTATGTAAATTAACCTTTCAATGAACAGCTGATCCCAGACTGCCTGTGATGCGAGTCTGTCACTACACATGAACTATTAAAAATAAGATAAGATTTTGAAACTGTTGAATTCAGTATTGACACATGCTGTTGCATCAGCAATGACATTAAATCCATTCTCTGAAGTGGGAATGTACAGAATTTGTTTTAAACCACCTTTAATGTAAGTGTAATGGTTTGCCAAAATTACTGTGCAGTCTGTTTTTTAAACTTCGAATGCAGTTCTCCAGATAAGATTTTGAGGGTGTATTTTACTCCCTATTTTTAAAGTTTAAGAGTAAATGTGATTTCAAGAGAGTTAAAATGACGTTTCACCTTTGCGAGAGAGTAAAATGTATGTGACATCCAGCTGATGTGTGCAAAAACTGTATGGAATTCATTACCGTGTGGCAGCTTTCTGCATTGACACAGAATACATCTGTCATTATTTCTCTAAGGTCTGGCCAGTTCATTTCTCCTGTATATATTTAAATGTTGAAAACACAAAAACCTAGCCAATTACATAGTAAAGCAAACATGAATTGTAATGTGTTTTGAGGTTTGATAGCAGAATTGTCTTTTGATGTATAATGAAAGTCCTCGTTTCATGGAGCTATTACAACCTGTGGTACACCAATGTTATGATACAACAGTGCATAGAGGCAAGGACTCCATGCTAAATTCTATACCTAATCTCATGGTCAAATGGTTATTTATATAGCGCTTTTGGCAAAGTGCTGTACATAGAGCATATTTATCACCAAACCAAAGTTGGTTCTCCTTTATCGACCTCGAAAGGATGAAAGGTTGAGTTGGCCTTGCCTGGATTCAAACCAGCAACCTACAGATCGCAGCAATGAGCACTCAACCAGATGATCTATCTTATTGGCTAACATCCTTCAGAGGTCGATAAACTGAGTATCCACTGAGGTATAATAATCACAGTGCCTAGATGTTGGACTACCATGTATGAATGTCATATCATATATCAAGCACTACATACAGTTAAATACCTATCTGGATTATCACAGGGGTAGGGTTTGCTGAGTTTCTATTCCAATTACAAATGTAACTTTCATTTGTTTTTGAACAGCGCTTGCACTTCCTGGAGAGTCAGGATTTGAATACTTTAATTGTACTCTTGAATATTTGAGAGGCTATAACACCTCTGATGGGTGTAATGACAATCACTCATTCTTAAGCAAAGACTCTGCTGCCACTGGCCATTTACAGTGATGTACCCCATTGACACGGCAAGGTTGAATGGATGTATACTAGACCGTGCATAGCATTTTACACACTGTTTTTATAATTGGAGTGTAAATTAAATTCTAATTGTAAAAATGATCTGCCTTCACATGATTATGCACACAGCACAGGAACTCTGGAAAAATACAATTGTGCAATACTGGTTTGCTTTCACTAGGGGAAAAAAAGCATAATGTGTTCAAAAGATTTATTCTCAATTGCAAATTTGTTTTCCATTTTATTAATTATACAATCCTAAAATGCCAGGAATATAAATATGCACAGTGCTTCTGTTTGCTCCATGAGCATCTACACACAACAGAGCTGTAGCTGAATGGAAAGAAACCATTCCTTTTATCACCGTGTGCAGTTTTTTAAAAAAGATTTCAGAGAAATAAGTCTGTTTCAGAGGCTTTTCTCCATGGCTTGCAATTACATCCATGTAGATGATAAATAAAAAGAAGTGTTCTGGTTTCTGTCAAGTAACCTGACCTTTGCACTACCCTCTACTCTAAACTTGTGCGTAAATGTACAGAGGAAATAAAGCTGTCAAATTTACAAGATTGAGACACTTGTACATTGGATGGTGGTGATCAGTTTTCGTTGGATTCTCAGTCCACTTAAATGAACTGTATGAATTTCAAAAGATGTACAAAAAACACTGTGAAATATAGAACTGGCTTACCTGCTATATGAAAATTGAAAAAAGATATCTCCAACTACAAAGAAGAAATCACATATCCATATTTAGTCCCCATTTTCTTTCAACAGCTTAATGCTAACCAGAGTAACACTAGAGGATATCAAAACACCAAACCCCTTAAAAACAACTGTTACTTTCTCAAACTCATCAAACAGCAGTGACTCGGACTGAACTACTGGCCAACCCTCTTCGAGTAGAGGTGGATAACAACAAAGAGGCCAGTTTTTTCAAGGCCGAGGGGAACGAGGCAAGACCACACAATGGGGGAATCATGCTATGCGCACCCGCCAGTGGCAACCTTCGCCTCCAATTTGGTAATTCCAATTTTCAATCTGAGCTCACATACTCTAACCCCGATTTAATCTAGCTTACTAAGTAAAAGCTTATCATTTGTTCCGACCAACAGAGCAAATGAGTTCAAAACGGAAGTGGAGATGAAAAACTTCTTCTGAATCTTAAGGCTGAAATATTTCTTTTGTAATCACAATAAAGTGCCTTCGGCAGACACTAGTACATCGGGTTTAAAACCTCCATCTTTTTTCACCCCCACTTCAGTGATGGTTTCACCAGAGATTCTGGCCTTCGAGAGGTCAAGCATATGTTTAAAACAAAAATCAAAAGGACAATCTAACAAAGGCAGAACAAACGGCCCTAAAACAGTTAGAAACACATTCCTCCTTTATTATAAAACCGACCGATAAAGGAGGTGGAATAGTCCTCTGTGACACCTCAGCATATCATGCGGAGGTGAATAAATAATTGGGTGATAGACGTTTTTCTAAAGAACTTGCTGGAAACCCGACTGCTATTGTTTCTGAAGAAATATCCAGGCTCATGCAACACACTTTCGATCAAGGGTGGATCGATCAGGAAGAAAAAGCCTTTCTGACGAAACCAAATCCAATTAGCCCTGCATTCTATGTGCTTCCTAAAGTACATAAAGATGCACAGACACCACCAGGTAGACCGATCGTAGCAGCCATCGGATCTTTACCCAAGCCACTATCGATTTATTCTGACTTTTTTCTTAGACCTATTGTCCTTCAAATGCGATCATATATACACGATACTACTGCAATGATCAATATCCTTGACCATCTACATATTGGTTCTGGTTACATTTTCATAACATTAGATGTCGAATCACTTTATACCAGTATACCTCAAACCACATGCATTGAAATAATGCACCAATATCTGGAGAAAAGAGATGGTCCGTCAGTTCCGTCCTATTTTATAGCTGAATGCATTAGATTGGTCTTAACTAAGAATTTTTTGTTATGTGAAGATACCCATTATCAACAACTTCATGGTACAAGTATGGGGCGACCTTTGCCCCCGATTTGGCCAATCTATATGTGGAATGATTTTGAACATCAGACAGTATATGCAGATACAAACCCTTTTCTCACCCAGATAACATTGTGGCATCGTTACATAGATGTGTTAGTTATGGAAGGGCACTAAAGAACAGCTAGTTGCCTTCATAAACTGGTTAAATTCACGTATACCGTCAATAAAATCAGTAAACTCCAAAACAAACCTGAAATTCATACTGATATACAGACCACCAAACTACGATGCGACTTTCATAGACGCCTTCACAGAAGCAATCACCATCCTAGCCATCAAGTACAATCATGTGATCATCCTCTGAGATTTCGACATCTGGTTCGACGAAGAAACCACAACCACACAAAAATCTTTAACCGCCCAACTAGCAGCCATGAACCTACAACAACTAGTCAAAGGAGCAACACACTCAGCAGGGCACACACTTGATGCAATCTTTGCCAACAAGGATCTCATCACCACAGCACCCCAATTCAAATACTCTGGAGCGACCACCTCATCATTCCATTCATAATCGCAACAGCAGCTCCAACAAAGAAGCAGCAAGAAAAACCACCGATCATGATGAAAAGAAATTGGAGAACCATAAAAAATTCCAACCTAGCCGAGCTCCTGGAACTCAGCAAACCACCATGGAAGAAGCTGACCTAGACAAAAGAAAAATCACCCTACTCCATACCTGGATCGCAACAACTCTAGATGGCATCGCCAAAAAAAAGCCCTTCACCCCATCACGTAAGAAAACAACAGCAAAATGGTTCACCCCGCTATTCAACGCCATGAAAAGAAAAACCGAAAACTAAAATCTGAATGGAGGACCAGCAACACCACTGCAAACAAATTGAAATTCCTGCAACAGATCCGCTCATATAAAAAGGAAATACAAAAAGCGAAGAGGAAACACTACGAGAACCGATTCTTCAGAGCACCAAACTCCCAAAAAGAACACTTCAAGATCATAAACGAAATAAAAAAAACACTGAGCTGCAACAACACGCCAATTCCATCGACGAAACTTTGCGATGACCTAGGAGACCACTTCAAAAACAAAATAACTTCCTTCCAACACACCACACAAAACAGACCAAGCGATCACACCTCAAACCCCATCGACACAGACGAGGAATATCCAAACAAGATATGAAGCTTCCCAGAAATATCAGTGGAGACTTTCGTCAAACTGGTAAACCAAAGCAACAAATCGGGCTCCCCTGAAGACCCCTGCCCCCGGACATATACAAGACAATTCTCAAACAAGGAACCCCAATGGAATACCACAGGAATCTCCTCAACCTCTCAATCTCAACAGGCAAAGTACCACAGGCCTTCAAATCGTCTTACATCAAGCCGCTACTCAGACACTACAGGAAACGTAGATGACTTATCCAACTACAGACCCATTTCCAACATTCCCTACATAGCCAAACTGCTAGAAACATACATCTACAAAATAACCCAAGAATTCATAGAAGAGCATTGCCTACTAGACCAGGCACGTGTTGGTTTCAGACCAATGAGAGGAACAGAATCAGCTCTCCTCTCAATATGGGAAGACCTAAAAATGAATGCAGACTTGAACAAAAGTACCGCCCTGATTCTTCTCGATCTATCTGCAGCTTTCAACACTGTCAACCACAACATCCTCATAAAGAGATTAGAAGGACTAGGAATAACAGACACCTCCCTCATATGGATCAAATCCTTCCTAACAAACAGAACCAAAACCGTATGGATGAAACCTTTTAAGTCCAAACCTAGTACCACAAGGATCATCTTTCTCCCCGCTTCTATTCAACATCTACATGTACCTATTAATCAAACTCAACAAAAAACCCAGCCTCACATTCTACAACTACACTGATGATAGCCAAATAATCTTCAACATACAAGACACCCGAGAAGAAAACGTTACACTAGACAATTGCCTCCTTGATATATTCAACTGGATGAACCTCAACCACCTCAAAATCAACCCAGGTAAAACAGAGATGATTGTTTCAAAAAAGGGAGGAGACATCAGCTACATCCCCTGGCCAAGAGAGCTCGGCACCACACCAGCACCATCAACTGTAATAAACCTAGTGGTCCTGATGGATAACAACCTCACTCTAGAACCACAAGTAAACACCTTTCGAGGGGATTGGGTCCTCCAACGTATTCCATATCTATGACAGTAATCACCACAGCTGTGCTGCTTCAGAAAATCTTTCTGCGTCGATGACGTCGATACGCCGTCCTCGAGGACCTCCTCTGACGGCCGAAGTCACCAGATGTTATATAAGTAGGACGCACAACGCCCGTAGCCTCAGTTCCGTTTTTTCCGCGAACGTGTCCACTTCGGAGATCTCGGCGCACCTAGACTCTTTGGAGTTTCTGTTCTTTCGGTTATTCAAACCTGTTTGTTTGTGAATTATTGTCGGGATGTCTTCCTCTTCTTCCACCCCGCATCCGGGCTTCAAGAAGTGTGGGGACTGCAGGTCCATGATGTCGGTGACGGACTCGCACGACGCCTACCTCTGGTGCCTCAGGGAGGCCCACGACACGGATGATTGTGGCGACTGCCAGTCGCATACGTCCAAGGCCTTGCAGGAACGTAAGAAGATGTCGGTCGGTAAGGTGTCCAAGCCCCGGAAGGCGAGGTCCACTGAGCTTTCAACAGACGATTCGAGGGGACACTCTCTGCATCGTAGTCTTAAGTCTAGGGGGGTCTCGGTCCCAGAGTGGGTCCCGCCACTCCTCTGCCTCTTCGAGGCACACCCGGAAGCGCCATCATCGGTCGCCTTCCCCGTCCTCGTCCGAGGACTCAGCCCGTCGGTGGGTTTCTTATCCCACCAAGCGTTCCTCTCCGGAGGAATGGGCTTCCTTCGGGAAGAAAATGTTGGTGATTCTTGAATCGCAGGGCTGTGGTCCGTCCACGCCTCCGAGAGGGGTCGGTTGTGACCGTACTGGAGACACCGCTCGTACGCCTTCGGGCTCGGGTGGTTGGCACGATTCGTGGGAGAGGTCCCGCTCGGACAAGGGCAATCGTTCCAGTCATGCCTGTTCCAGGTCCCGGTCCTCGATGCGCTCGAGCCCGTGTGCACCTGTGAAGTCTTCAAAGAAGACATTGACGCCGGTGGCGCTGAGGTCGTCGACTGACTCTCTCGAGGCTCCGCCTCTGAGGAAGTCGTCGATGCCATCGGCGCCCAGGCTTTCGAAGGACACGCTCGGGGCTCCACCCTCGAGGCCTGTGTCGAAGCCATCGATGTTGTCGGCGTCGCGCTCGACGTCGACGCCGTTTCGCTCGACGCCTTTCGAGGCTGTGGTGTCGGAGATACCCCGTGGGATGGGGGAACCCCCTAGAAAGGCTCTGGCCAAGCCAAAACATGTCTTTCTCCCGGATTCTTTGCCCCCTTTCCAGCCTATGGAGTATATTTCTGAGGTGGAAGAGGGTTCTGAAGATGGGTTGGTTCCGGACACAGTGCCAGATGAGATTCTGTCTGGTCATAGCCAGATTGAGGACTTGCGTCAGTCACTCCATGATGCCAGTGGTCTGGACACCTCTCCGGAGGTGGAGTTCTGTAGGTCTGAGCCTGGCACCCATGCCGAGTCATCGTACTGGCGCCTTATATCTAGGGTCACAGACTACTTGGGGTGGTCGGCGCCCCCAGTTGATTTTGTGCAGGATGACCTGACGGATATCCTCGACCAAGGTCCACCCACTGACCCGGTACTGCCATTCCATATGGCTCTGCAAAGAAGGGTGGCAGCGGCTTGGACTGCTCTGGAGAGTCTCCTGGCAGTGGGCAAGTCTTTGCCGCGAAAATACCGCCCACCCAGTAGTGACCCCTGCTACTTGACCACGCACCTTACTCCAGAGAGTTTGGTGGTGCAGGCGGCTATGGCCCCAGCAAAGCAGGCGTCGTATCCTACCATCCCTCCTGATAGGGACGACAAGCGTTTTGATGGCTGGGCGAAGAAAGAGTTTTCTTCAGGGGGTATGGCTCTTCAGGCAGCCAACTCCGTATGTTCCTTGTCACGTTTCACGCACACTCTGTGGAACTGTATTTCATTAGCGGCTGAACATATTCCCGAAGGGGATGAACAGGATGGTTTTCTTGCCATTATTCAGGATGGCAAGGAGGCTATGTGTGAGTGCGTTCTGTCGGGTTTGGACATGGCAGCGTCGAGCACCGTGATACGCAGGTTTGCGTGGTTGAGGAAGTCGGGGTTTGCTCCTGATGTGCAAGCCAGGCTCCTCAACATGCCCTTTGATGGTGAACATCTTTTTGGCAGCAGGGCTGACGACAGCCTTTGTGAGGTTACAGACCTCCAAAGCTGCAGCGAAGTCGTTGGGCGCTGCAGTCCGCCTACCTCTGCCTTTTCGTCCTAGGGGGCAGCAGTGGAGGGGAGGTGCCTTTCGTTATTACTCATCCTTTAGTAAAGCGAGAGGAGCTGCAAGTCAAAGGGGCAACCATAGGAGAGCCAGAGGTGGAAAACACAGTACTCGAGGTGCCAAGGCCGCGCAGGCAGTTGCCTCTCTGCCCTCAGGCAACGCCGCAGCCGCTTCTGCTCAGTCATGAGGCCCATGCTTCGCCGGTTGGGGGAAGGCTGGCACAGCATCTTGTAGAATGGCGTGCCATTACTTCAGATGTGTGGGTTCTGGAGATCATAGCCCACGGCTACTGTCTTCCTTTCCGACAGAGGCCTCATGACAATCCACCAGGGAATCTCTCTTTGAATAGTCCGGATCCGCTCCTTGCGCAGGATATTCAATCCCTGCTGGAGAAAGGCGCCATAGAACTGGTGCCTGTAGCGGAGAGGAACAATGGTATTCCCCTTATTTATTGATTTTGAAGAAAGACTGGGGATTGAGACCCATCATGGACTTGCGCGGTTTCAACAAACTCCTCAGGAAGGACAAGTTCAAGATGGTTACTCTCTCTCAAGTCCTCCAGGCCCTTCAACTTCAGGACTGGTTGGTGTCTCTCGACCTCAAGGACGCTTATTTTCATGTGCCGGTCCATCCCAAGCACAAGAAGCACCTGAGGTTCGCTGTCGGCGACTCGCATTTTCAGTTTCATGTCCTGCCGTTCGGATTGACCTCCACCCCGAGGGTTTTCACCAAGCTCATGGTGGTGGTGGCAGCGTATCTCGTGAAAGGGGGGATTCACGTCTACCCCTACCTGGACGATTGGTTGATCAGGGCGCGCTCTCCCCAGCAAGTCCTGGATCACCTGTCCGTCACCTGCCACTCCCTTCACAGGCTGGGCTTCTCCCTCAACTTAAAGAAGTCCCACTTGACGGCAACTCAGCGGCTCCAGTACATCGTAGCAGTGCTAGACACGTCCCTGGGGCAGTGTTTTCCTCCCCAGGTGAGGGCTCATCACATTCAGCAGATGGTGCACAAGTTCCAACATGCCCAGAGTCTCCCTGCGTTTGAGTTCTTGAGATTGCTCGGCCTCATGGCATCCTGCAATCTTCTGGTGCCAGAGGCCAGGTTGCGGATGAGAGCTTTGCAATCGACACTCAAGCCCCAGTGGTCTCAGTCCCCTTGCAGGATGTCGGACCCTGTTCAGGTGCCGTCCTCAGTTGCCCAGGACCTTCTATGGTGGGCCGTCGAAGGCAATCTGATGAGGGGGGCTCCTTTTTGGCTACCCTGGCCGGAGGTGACTATCGTGATGGACGCATGCCTCACGGGATGGGGAGCTCATGCCAATGAGTTGACAGTCAGCGGTTGTTGGTCTCCGTCGGAGTCCAGACTCCATATCAATCTGTTGGAGCTGAGGGCCGTCAGGCTTGCCCTGAAAGCTTTTCTGCCAACTGTGCTAGGAAAGAATGTCCTGATTCTGACGGACCACACTGTGGCCATGCACTACCTCAACAAAAAGGGGGGGCAGGGTCACTTCCTCTGTGCAGGGAGGCTGGTTCTGGGCCATCCAGCAGGAAATTTCGATCTCGGCAGTTCATCTGGCCGGAGACGAAAACGAGACGGCGGACGCTGTGAGCAGGCAGAGCACGATCTCTCACGAGTGGGAACTGGCTCAGGAGATTCTCCTGGAGATCTTCGCTCTTTGGAGGACCCCTCAAGTGGATCTCTTCGCCTCCAGTGTCAACCGGAAGTGCGAAAGGTTCTGCTCGTGGGAATTTCCTCCAAACGAAGCCTTAGGGGGCGCGTGGTGGAGTGGTCCTTCCCGCTGCTGTATGCGTTTCCTCCAGTCCCCGTCATTCCGCAAGTGCTGAAGACGTTACAGAGGTTCGGTTCCCAGATGATCCTCATTGCTCCGGCATGGGCTCGGAGGACGTGGTACCCGGACCTTCTGGACTTGTCCATCTGCCCTCCAAGTCGTCTTCCCTACCGAGACGATCTGCTCTCACAGGAGGGGGTCAGGTTCTCCATCCAGAGGTCAGATCCCTCGACCTTCACGCTTGGCTTCTGAAAGGTTGAGGTATAAGGATTGGGACCTCCCTGAAGACGTGATGGAGGTGTTGCTTTCGGCCAGACGGCCGGCAACAAAGTCCCTGTACCGTTGGAGGAAGTTCTGCGACTGGTGCAGGGTTCAGAATATGAATCCTTTTTCATGTGACATTCCTGTCGTTCTGTCTTTTTTGCTTTCTTTGGCCCACAAGGGCCTACAAGTGGGTACCATTAAAGTTTACCTGGCGGCGCTGTCTATATTTAAGCGCTCGTCTGAGGAGTGTTCTTATTTTAAAATCCCTTTGATTTCTCAGTTTCTGAAAGGGCTCACTAATGTGTTCCCTCCGTCACCTTTCCAGGTGCCCGGTTGGGAGCTGAACCTTGTTCTCAAGTTTCTAATGGGTGCTCCCTGTGAGCCTTTGAATTCTTGTCTTGACTGTTAACACTTAAAACTGTGTTTTTTAGTTGCGGTCACTTCCGCTCGCAGAGTGAGTGAGTGAGTTACAGGCACTTTCAGTTAAGCCACCCTTCACTGTGTTTCATAAGGACAGGGTTGTCCTTGGAGTTCGTCCTTCCTTTCTTCCGAAGGTGGTGTCGGAATTTCATTTAAGCCAGAAGGTTATTCTTCTGGCATTTTATCCTCCTCCACATCCTGGTAAGGAAGAGGAGAGGCTCCATATGCTGGATCCTAGGAGAACTTTAAGCTTCTACATTTCCTGCATGTCCCCAAGATGTTACTAAGCAGACTTTGTCTCGATGGATCATCTTGGCAATTTCCAAATGTTATCGCTTGGCCGGTAAGGACCCTCCGGTAGGCTTACGGGCCCATTCTACCAGGGGTATGGCTGCCTCTACTGCCCTGCAGAGGGGTGTTCCCATTCGTAACCTCTGTGATGCAGCCACCTGGGCTTTGGTCCATACTTTTGTACGTCACTACTCCCTCGATTCTATCCGGGGGCAGGATCTGACCTTTGGCAAGGCGGTCCTTTACTCTGTAATTTGATTGTGCATTCTAAATTTGTATATTCTAAATTCTTTTCCCTCCTCCTTACGTTAGTACTGCTTTGGGAGTCTGTCATAGATATGGAATACGTCGGAGGGCCCAATCCCCTCGAAGAACAAGTTACTCTCTTACCTGGTAACGTTCTTTCGATGGGATGGTCCGACGATGTATTCCATATCGCTCCCTCCCTCCCTACCCCGCTACAGAATTTCTTATGCGATTACAGCTTACATTTCCGTAAGGCTTTCTGTGGTCATACTGGCAGAAGATTGGTGCCACACGTTCTGGGAAAAAACTACAACTGAGGCTACGGGCGTTGTGCATCCTACTTCTAACATCTGGTGACGTCAGCCGTTGGAGGAGGTCCTTGAGGACGGCGTATCGACGTCATCGATGCAGGACGCAGACGCCAAAAGATTTTCCGAAGCAGCACAGCTGTGGTGATTACTGTCATAGATATGGAATACGTTGTTGGACCATCCCATCGAAGGAACGTTACCAGGTAAGAGAGTACCTTGTTCTACTCAAGAAATGGTTCTTCCTCCTGCGAGCAACAAAAAGGATCCTACTGTTCCTGTCGTTTGCCAATAAAACACCATCATCTCTCTGATCATGTCTAGAGTAGATCACGCCAATAGCCTATACCTGGGCATGCCTGCAGCCAGACTCCTCCTCAAGCGACCCAGAAGAGAACACATCACACCTGCGCTAAAAATACTACACTTTCTACCATTAAAACAGTGAATAAAGTTTAAGTCCATGTGCATCATGCACAGAGCAATACACAAGCAAGGCGCAGAATTCCTAAGCAATAAACTACGCCTACATCAACCGACAAGAACACTGAGATCAAGCACTGACATCCGCCTGGAACCAAAACCCTTTAACAGAAGAAAACTCAGAGGATCCTTTTTCTCTCACCAGGCACCGAAAACCTGGAATGACCTACCTAAGAATATACGGAACACAACAAACCACCGAGCATTCAGGAAACTCCTCAAATCATGACTCTTCACAGCATAACTACTACAGCGACGCACTAGAATGTCCACCAACCTCAAGAACGATGAAAAACACCAACCTCGGCCACTCCCAATACGGACATACACAGAACCCAAGAACGGACCCCACGACAGACCATAAGATATTAAGGGAAATAGCCACTAAAAGAAGGTGACCATAGACAGATTGCATAGACAGACCGAGACGAAAGCCCTTAAACGACTCATCCACTGCCTCCCGGCCATACCATATCCAAAACCCCAGCAGACACATTTAGATAGAAAGTTTGTGAGAGGAGAGCACAACACCAGCTCCAGCACCCAAGGAGAAGAATAGACACCCAACCCACACCAATCAATACATCAGCATTAGAACTCCTACAGAGCCCGCTAGAGTGGAAAGGCGAGGAGCAATTAGAACAGTTACAGAGCGTGTTAGAACAGTACAGGGAGCGCCTCACGCATACCTAGAACCCTGCCAGGGTTAACCCCTTAGACCACCCTGATGAGATTGGGAGGATTGGCGAGCGCCACACTCAGAGTTCCGAAAGTTAGCATGTAAAACTTCATACAACCCACTAACAAAAAAAAACTCAGCATTTCTGCAGATTTATCTCACTCAAAAATCTCACACAACCCTCTCTCGCACAACAACCTGCACGCACTTCACAACACTGCAACAACACAGGCCGCACCAACAGCACACAAAGACTGACATCGATCCGATACCCACACCAAAGCTCAGCACCCGGTGTATACCGAGTTGAAGCTGCCAACAGAACACCACTCCTCTCGCTATCCTACTCCCGCTTCACCTACTAACCCATCCCACCTTCTCGTTTGCAGATCCGCCAGAGCACCTGGGGACCAACTCGGTACGGTGCACGGTACAAATACCTCTAACATTTAACAAAGACATAATTGCATTTTTTAGATCTTGTAATTTTGAGGCCTGATAACAAGCTTGGGACATCCCTATACAAAAAACCCACTGATATAAATACTCTTCTACTGTGTAGCAGTTTCCATACGCAGAGCCTACGCGGAAATTTGCCCTTCGGGCAGGTCTTACGGATCAGACGTAATTGCAGTAATGTGGAGGATTATAAATACAACCAAGTCTGAAACTACAAAACCGCAGCTATCCTCCTCGTATCATTACAAGATCCATGAAACGAGCTTGGAATATCAACTGCGATGTGTGTTTAACAAAACAGAACAAGTCCAAAGTAGAAAAGATAACGTGTGTTGCATCATTTTCGCCGATCAGCAATGGTCTTAGAAGAGTTATTTTAAAACATTGGAAGATGACGCAGACAGAAGATTTTCAATTAAATACACCCAGGATCGCATTCAAAAAAATGCTGAACCTCAAAGATAAAGGAGTCCACACTTATGCAGTGAAACAAACTCAACAGCCTATGCAAAATGCATTATGGCATCTACCACTGGTTTTCGGGCCACTTTAGATGCGCTCACCGCTCAGTATCCCATTTGACAAGCAACATCAAACATGTGGCCCTGAAAGGTCGTATATGGCATTTGAAGTTGTTCACCAATTGTTTGACTAAATTGGTAGTCTATGGGATTAGATGTCCCTGTGGCTTACTATACATTGGTAAGACAAAAAGGCCTAAACAGCGAATATGCGAGCATCGCTCGCGTTTCAGAAACGAGGTGGCTGACAAGCCCCTCGTGGCACATTTCAAAGCAGTTAAACATACACAAGAGGATATTTACTGGTTCATTATCCAAACTGTGAAAGCTCTCTCTCGTGGTGGCGACAGAGATTTGTCCCTTAAGAAACTTGAACAGAAATGGATTTTTGGTCTAGATGCAGTAAAATCTGGTTTAAACATTTCCAATGGAATCTGTTTATCCACTAGTTGTTAAAGTATTATGTGAACTTCTAGATCACTTAATTATTCACTTTGGACCCTAAATGGAGAAGGCATGTTTGATTTAATGGATATTAGCGCCACCCTTGGTCTTTACCATCTAGATCCTTTCTTTCAAGTCCAGTTGACATCATGGAATTTGTAATGACATTCATACAATAGTAATAGATCAAATATACCGCTCTGTCACTCTGGTGTTTACGTAATGTATTCAGATATTATGTGGATTTCAGTAGACATTTGGATGATTCAGTATATATGTCATTGTTAATTCCAGTAAGTAATCTACCGTCCTCCATGACGGCGCTTTCCTTTTTCAAATAATCAATTTCCTATGCATATACGAGAGATGTAGGATAAAATTAATAGCAAGCACCATTTCGTGTTATAAGAACAAAGCATTTGATGGGCTTTACTAATTTGGTGCTTTTTGTTCGAGTTAAGTTACCACAATGTGATTCATCATTTTATGACACCAATAGACTAATGGGTTGACAAAACCATTCCGGTGTACATGTATTCTATACTACACGGCATTCAGTACTTAAGCATAGATCATACTGCCTAATCTGAGTGAGCATCTCACTTTTTTCCAAGATGGTGCTCACGTTCTCTCCCCTTTTAAAAACTATCATTCTCCTGTGGTCAAATGACATCTGCAAAAATAAAAGGCGGCATTATTCCATGCCGCGAGAACAACCAGCAGTGCCGAGGAGTCTTTTGTGTCGGATTGAAAAACTCGAAGCTAACTAATAAATAAGTCTTCCCTGTCTCCTTTGCATTTTGGAACACGTTGATTTTTAACAGAATAAACTGCGTTTAACAGTTCCACTCTGTCTATACTTTGCATTAGAGAATTTGCTGATGAGAAGTGGTGATCACTGTCCTGAGACGCTACTGAGAAAAAGAAAAAGACCACGTTTCCTACGTGTCTCAAAGTCGCTATTGAATTACAACAGGTACTTTACTTGCATATATCTGAAAGAAAGGTTGTTTTTAAGTAGATATGGAGATAGCTCTGTACAAATAGCAATGTTAGCCAGATGTCTTGTGTTATATAACACGTTTTGAATAAATGGCTAATTTAAATATCCGCTCTGCTCATGCAGCATTCAAGTGGATACGATGAACCACATTTACTGATGTCCGCTTTGGACACTTTCTGACACGGCACAACGAAAATATTGTGCATAAAAAAATACAGGTAATAAGACCTGCTTTACCTGGATCTAAACATGGATTCTAAATAATACTGTAGACCAATATGAGATGATCATTTTGACACCTTATCTGACAATCGTTTAGAATACAAACAATCTAATTCTGTTACGTAACCATTTCCTTGTTACACTAACATGGGATAACACCCACTAAAATGCCTTTATTTTGCTCTGCAGTTGCTAATAAGGCAATTCGTGCAGGAAAATCCCTGAGTGACAAATCCATTCAAGAAATACTCTGCATGTTCAGCAAAAGTTGAAGTATAAGTTTAGTTTTTGGGTGACATTCATCCCTGTTCACACAATATATTAAATCCACATGTGCATACTGGACTCACTAGGCAACCGAATAAAGTTTGTTTTTTCTTATTTGTATATTTTAGTGTTTGGTGCACAAGGCCTTGTACATGAAGCAGTTTAAATGTGTATTGACAATGATGGTGTCAAGCGTCCTGAAGACGGGTTTTGAAGACACACTGATCAAAGATTAAATCAATACTGTTGTTTTCTTTAAATACCCAGAAACACTAATATATGTCGATGCCCCATGTGAAACGATCTAGACATGGTTTTTGACTTTATTTGTCACCTTTTGTTACTAATCGCAAGTTTTGATTGACTATTTAAACATCCTGTGCCTATTCTTTATGCGGCATCATCTATGGCTCTTTTAGAAACGCTTTGGATTAGCTTCTTTTGTACACATTTGCATTTACTGTTTTTAAACTTTGTGTAGATGTATACTAATTAAAATATGTTAATTTTTCTACTGAACCTGGTGTATGACTGTGTATAATAGTATAGACAGCCTCTTTTGTAATACATGGTTTTGATGTCACCGACCACCTTAAATATGTGGTAGTAGGGTAGCTAGTTGTGGACTCTGTTGTTTCTCTTAACTGGTATTAAGACATCTTCATAAAATGTGTTTAAAAGTGGCCTTACTTGTTTCCAGGGTTTTCAGTTGGTGAGGATTACAGAAGTGGTCCCCATTTGTTTCAATTAGAATCAAAAATAGCCATCAGATTTGAAGGTTATCAAGAGTGACCTGTGGATAGTGGTGGTCCTTAAGTTTCTGGATGTGAAGTACATAGAGTTCCCTAAGATCAACTTCCCTAAGTTGTCTGCTTTCCTTTTTCAGGCTAGAAAAGAGTGATAATATGGGGCTTCAATTGCTATCTGAACTGTTGTGGTTCAGACTGTTGTCTGTGGCAAAATTAAAAATTCTTCTCCCATTGTTCGGCTGGGTGATTCGTTTTGCCAATTGACCAGTGCCCATCTGTCCTTGATGGGAGGCATTCTATACCAGTGCAAAAAACAAGGATGGTTGGGTTTTTTCATTTCACAGCCTCACATAAACGACACTCCCACCTTGTTGGCGCAGGTCCCTG
This sequence comes from Ambystoma mexicanum, assembly GCF_040938575.1. Classification (NCBI taxonomy): domain Eukaryota; kingdom Metazoa; phylum Chordata; class Amphibia; order Caudata; family Ambystomatidae; genus Ambystoma; species Ambystoma mexicanum. The sequence goes on from NC_090935.1 coordinate 869,075,443, forward strand.
ATTTTACTCACATTTAAACATGCAGCCACCAAGGGTGGGGGACACTTTGGAAGAGGTTGAGGATAGGTAGGGGGGTAGTTGGGGTAGCTGGAAAGAGAGTTAGGAACACTATTGATGACTTTGTAATGGGATTTCCTGTGAAATTGTGTTAATAAGATCATTTGTTTGTACATTAACTGTTGCTCAATTAGTTATTCACGGTACAAATTCACTCATGCAGCCTTTTAGGACCTCTCTAGATACACATTCACCCATGCATCCTATCTGGCTGTAGATTAATACTGATGCAGTTTTCGTGGTGAATTTTCTCTCCTATCCCACTTCTGAAATGTCATGTTTGCTTTGGTACCATCAGTCACTTTTGCTTAATTTAACAGAACACATATCCCATACTGCTGGTTTTCAGATTTTAAATAGCTTGTGATGTTGCTTGGCCCTAAATCCATAAGGATGGCCCAAGATGTAGTTACTGCAGTCTACTGAAATCTGCTACTGAACTTGTGGCTCTGAGCATGCACAGTCTGGAGCAGTTGCAGAAGTCATCCGGAAGCTGAGCATGAGCTCAGCAAGGGAGCATGGGGTAACTCCTGCTGATGCCAGCATGTCCCTGTGACCTTTTCTGAGCCCAGGAGCACTGACCACTACTGCTCACTGATTCTGTTATGTTATGTTATTTTGCATTTATCTAGCACCTTATATACCATCGGTATGGTCCGAAGGCGCTGGTAGGTTGAACGCCCTCGGGAACCGTTCGGGTCAGTAGAGAGAGGAGAGAGAGTCAAGTGTGTGTGTGCAACAGGTATGTGTGCAGCTGGTGCGGAATTCAGGTGGTAGCTGCTTTTTAGCGGTAGGTGTGGTGGTTGAGAGATCAGGAGTATGTCTTCGCTCTGGCTGGCTTTATCCAGGACGAGTGTGGCTGCGTTAGGCCTGAGGAGAACGCCTGGCTGGGGGGTGTGAAACCAGCAGTGTTTACTTAGAGTGTTGTGGAGTTAGCAGGAGATGTAGATATGAGAATGGTTATACCGAATGGTGTCATAGTATCTCTGTGTTCTAGTTGAGTGGTGATGTAAGGGAGAGAGTAGGCGTGAGGTGTGTTATGATAAGTACTCTTTCAAATGTTCACTGCATTCCAAACCATATTATGTATGTCACGCAGTTCCGAGCGGGCAGGTCCGTTCTATTCATTTTGTTCATTTCAGGCGTTCGGGATTGTACTACACATTCATGCTTGCTTGACCTATTCTTCTCCAGTGTGCCTCACGCATGCTCTCATGTGTTCCATAAGTGTGCACTCCTGTCTTTCTTGTGCATGCATTCCAGTCTACCCAGCGCATGAACTCCTGACTGCCTACGCACTCATCCGCTTTGTATACTCAAACGCTTTCTATACACTCATCCGCCCTCCACATTCATCCGCACTCCACGCTCATCCGCTCCCCGCACTCATCGGTCCTCCAATTTCTCCGCTCCCCACACTCATCCGCTCCCCACACTCATCCACTCCCCACACTCATCCGCTCCCCAACACTCATCCGCTCTCCACACTCATCCGCTCTCCACACTTGCTCTGTGCTTTCCACATTCAGTCGCTCTCCACGCTCCTCCGTTCTCCATGCTCCTCCGCTCTCCACCCTCATCCGCTCTCCACCCTCATCCGCTCTCCACCCTCATCCGCTCTCCACCCTCCACACTCATCCGCTCTCCACACTCATCCGCTCTCCACGCTTATCTGCTTTCCACGCTTCCCACCCATCCGTTCTCCATACTCATCCGATTTCCACGCTCATCCGTTCCCCATCCGTTCTCGGCGTTCATCCGCCCTCCTTGCTCGTCTTTTCAACATGCTCGTTCACTCTTACACTTTCGTCTGGTTAAACGTCGTCCGCTCCGCACATTCGTCCGCTCCGCACATTCGTCCCGTCTACACACTCGTCCCGTCTATACATTCCTCCCGTTTACACAGTCATCCCGTGTACACACTCGTCCCGTCTAGACACTCGTACAGTCTTGATACTCGATCACCCGGACCACCCACACATCGGCAAAACATACTACTCGTTGGCCTGATAATATTACTTGTCTGTTCTGCGTGACTATCCGTTCCAGACACTCATCCGCACTGTGTATTTGTTCGCTCTACACATTCATCTGTTTCACAACTTTCATCCGCTCCACACATTCATCCACTTCACATACTCGTCCGCTCCACACACTCGTCCGCTCCACACGTTCGTCCGTTCTGCACACTCGTCCGCTCCACACTATTCGTCCGCACCACAACGCTCATCCATTCCACACACTCACCTGACACCACACATTCATCTTTTCGGACAGTCGTCCGCTCTATCAGTTCATCTGCGCCGCTCCTACGTCCGCTCCACGTATTCGTTTGTTTCGGAACGCTCATCCGCTCTCCGCACTCATCCGCTCTCCGCACTCATCCGCTCTCCGCACTCATCCGCTCTCCGCACTCATCCGCTCTCCGCACTCATCCGCTCTCCGCACTCATCCGCTCTCCGCACTCATCTGCTCTCCACACTCTTCCGCTCTCCACACTCTTCCGCTCTCCACACTCTTCCGCTCTCTACACTCTTCCGCTCTCTACACTCTTCCGCTCTCTACACTCTTCCGCTCTCTACACTCTTCCGCTCTCTACACTCTTCCGCTCTCTACACTCTTCCGCTCTCTACACTCTTCCGCTCTCTACACTCTTCCGCTCTCTACACTCTTCCGCTCTCTACACTCTTCCGCTCTCCACACTCATCCGCTCTTTACATTCATCCGCTCTCTCACTCATCCGCTCTCCACCGTTATCTGCTCTCCAGGCTCACTGCATCCTACGCTTCTGCGCTCTTCACTCAGTCGTTCTCCACACTCGCTCTGTGCTTTCCACACTCATCTGCTCTCTACACTCACCCGCTCTCACACTCATCCGCTCTCCACCGCCATCCGCTCTCCAGGCTCAACTGCATCCTACGCTTCTGCGCTCTTCACTCAGTCGTTCTCCACACTCGCTCTGTGCTTTCTACATTCAGTCGTTCTCCACGCTACTGCGCTCCTCACACTCATCCGCTCTCCACACTCATCCGCTCTCCTCACTCATCTGCTTTCTACACTCATCCGCTCTCATATTCATCCGCTCTCACACTCATCCGCTCTCGCGGCTCAACTGTATCTTTCGCTTCTGCACTCTCCACTCAGTCGTTTTCCACATTTGCTCTGTGCTTTTCCACATTCAGTCGTTCTCCACGCTCCTCCACTCTTCATGCTCCTCCGCTCTTCATATTCATCCGCTCTCCACGCTCATCCGCTCTCCACACTCATTTGTTCTCCACACTCATCTGCTCTCCACACTCATCTGCTCTCCACACTCATCTGCTCTCCACACTCATCTGCTCTCCACACTCATCTGCTCTCCACACTCATCCGCTCTCCACGCTCATCCGCTCTCCACGCTCATCCGCTCTCCACGCTCATCCGCTCTCCACGCTCATCCGCTCTCCACGCTCATCCGCTCTCCACGCTCATCCGCTCTCCACGCTCATCCGCTCTCCACGCTCATCCGCTCTCCACGCTCATCCGCTCTCCACGCTCATCCGCTCTCCACGCTCATTCACTCTCCACGCTCCACACTCATCTGCTCTCCATACTCATCCGATTTCCACGTTCGTCAGCTCTCCATGTTCGTCCGTTCTCGACGTTCATCCGCCCTCTTCGCTCGTCCCCTCTAGATCCTCATTCACTCTAACACTTTCGTCTGGTCAAAGCGTCCATCTAGATCTCCTAGTTTCCTGATGATTTATTCATATTATCCACTTCACTGTTTTGATCTACACTATTCGTTTGGTATTGTTTGTCTTATGGTTTACATTCGATTTTATTTATTTATTTATTTTTATTTAGTTGTACATTTCTTGCTTCCGGTCAAATTGCTGGTTAGTTTTAGGGGAAGAGCCAGGTTTTCAGTAGTTTGCGGAAGGCCGTTAAGTCTTCATTTTGGCGGATGTGGGGTGGGAGCGAGTTCCATAGGGTTGGGGCTAGCGTTGAGAATGATGATCCGCCTAACCTGGTTGAGTTTGTCTTAGGGATTACTAGGAGGCCGGCTAAGCTTGATTTAGGGTGCGAGTGGGGTGATAAGGTATTAGCTTGTCTTGAAGATATTGCGGTCCGGTTTTATGTAGTGCTCGATGGGAGAGGCATAAGGTTTTGAAAGCTACCCTACGGGCTACTGGAAGTCAGTGCAGTGTCTTAAGGGCTGGAGATACGTGGTCTCTTGGACCGAGTGCGAGTAGCATTTTGGCTGCCGCGTTTTGTGCTCTTTGGAGTTTGTTTAGTTGGTAGGCATGAATTCCGAGGTATAGGGAGTTTCCTTAGTCCAGTCTTGATATGACAATTGATTGGACCGCGGAGACTCTGTTGGGAAATGAGAGATATGGAAGGATGCGCCTAATATTTTTGAGGTGGTAGTGGCAGGATTTTGAGACATTGTTGACTTGGCGCGAGAGTGTTAGGTCGGAGTCTAGGGTGCATCCAAGATTTTTCACTGTGTTGGAGGGTGTCGGTGAGTTGCCCATGGCGGGTGGCCAGGGTAGTGGGTGCGGAAGAAGATCGAGCTTGCCGCAAATCATGATTTCTGTTTTGGAGGGGTTTAACAGGAGGTGGCTTTGGGTCATCCAGAGTTCTATGTTAAGGAGGCAGGATGCCAGGTCGGGTCGGGAGTCGGGTTTCGAGTTCGGGATTTTTAGAATTAATTGAGTGTCGTCGGCGTAGTTGTAACACAGGATGTTGTGTGAACGAATTATTGGTGGGAGGGTGATCAGGTAAAGATTGAACAGGAGGGCGGATAGACATGCTCCTTGAGGGACTCCCGTGTCGACAGGTCGGGGTTGTGAGGTAAAGCTGGAGAGTGTCGTTATTTGGTGCCTGTCTTTGAGGAATGAAGCTATCCATTTAAGGGCGGTTCCGCGGATTCCTATGGAGTGGAGTCGGTCTAGGAGGATTGAGTGATTGATCGTGTCAAAGGCGGCCGATAGGTCGAGGAGGATTAGTGCGGCGCATTCAGCGGAGTCTGCTGTCATTTTAAGGTCATCCCAGATCGAGGTTAGGGTGGTTTCAGTTCCGTGACGTGATCTGAAGCCTGATTGGGCTGGGTCTAGGAGGTTGTTGGTTTCGACAAAGGTGTTTAGTTGGGAGTAGGCGGTTCGGTCAATGAGTTTGGCAAGGAACCTAGTGTTTGAGATTGGGCTGTAGTTTTTGGGCTCGAGTGGATCGAGCAATGGTTTTTTAATTAGAGGTTTGACGTGCACCGTTTTGAATGCGTCGGGAAAGATACCGGAGGAGAGGGAGGAATTTATGATAGATCTTGCGTATTCTCCTGCGCAGGTTGAGGCAAAAATTTCTTTAAGGGTTGTGGCTGGGCAGGGGTCCATTGGTGAACCAGAAGGTTTGCGGGCAGATAGCAGTTTGAGAAACTGTTCCGGCGATATTGGACTAAAGGATTCAAACGTTGGTTGCGTGGAGGTTGCGGTTGCAGGGCTGGGCGGTATGGGCGGAGGATTGCCCGGTGGCTGTAGTTGAGCCATAGCCGTGTTGATAGCCGTGTTGTGAAAGTGGAGGGAGAGTGAGTCGCACAGTGATTGTGTGGCGGTCGGGCTGGTTGTATTGCAAGCAGGATTGGTGAATTCTGAGATGATTTTGTGGAGTTCTTTGCTTGGGTTTTTGCAGTTTAGGATTCGGGTGTTGTAGTGGGCTTTTTTTGCTTTCCGGATTTCGGCCTTATATTGATAGAGGTGACGGGCCAAGGTGGTCCTGTTTTCGTGGGTTTTCTCTTTCTGCCATTTGCGTTCTAGGTATTTGTAAAGTCGTTTAGTGGTCTTCAACTCAGGAGTGAACCATCTGGGGAAAGGGGCGCAGCGGGTTGATGGTTTGCATGGGGGGTGAGTCGTAAAAGAGGTGCGTTGAGCCATGAGTCAAAGGCCTCAGGGGTTAATTTGTTGTCGGGAAGGCAGGTGGGTGGTGGAGATTGGAGGAGTGCCTCGGCTAGGTCCGGGGTGATCGTTAATTTTTTCCAGCATTTGCGTAAAATCGGAGGTTCGGATGCAAGTACGGGAAGGGGGTCAGGTGAGTGGATGGCGAACGAGAGAATGAAGTGATTCTGGCACTTGCGCTGATGATTTCAATTGCCGGTGCTTTAGTACAATCGGAGAGTGGTTTCCATAGAATCCCTGGCTAACTGGCAGACAGCCAGGGAGATCTAGTCCTTGCCCCCAAATGTGGGACTCTCCATGGTTCTTGTAGCCTCTTTAGGCTGAAGCCACAAATGTCGTGTGAAACACATTTCTTGCCCCACAAAGTGCCTCTTAGGTGCCTAGTGCACGCTACCACTCTGACAACAGGGAGAGGCTGTTTGGTCTCAGCTGTACACTGTGAGACAGACATGGTATCATAAAATGACCCAGACAACTGAAGTATAGTTCGAAAACCTTTATTTTACGAGTCAGGATGGTGCACCGCCTAACTTGCTCTGTCTCTAATGTGGGTATGTTCCTTATCTAAAAGAAAACTAAGGGAAAGTCTAAGTCGGTTAGTCCAAAGCAAAATACTGTCTGTGTCATAACCTTTGCATGTCCTCACTTATATGCAATAACAATGTGTAAGGAAATTGATAAAGTCAATAGTGTTCAAATTAAAAAATAGTTTGGCAATGGCGTTCTTCTATAACTTCCTTCCCCCACGTTCGAGGCACTCAGTATCATAAAGTTCCACCAGCTTCTCATGATTCACTTGTTAATTGTTCACAATACAGATTCACTTGTCAAAAAGTTCACAGTACCTTATTTGACTTCTGCGGGTTCCCTCTCCATGGACCCAAAACCCCTGTAGTTTACACACTTCAATGGGTCTCCCAGGCTTCCCTTGCCCAAGCTTAGACCCTTTTGATTCCATAGAGTTCACTTTCAAAATACCAATATTCAACTGGTTAAGTTCCACTTTTCAAAACACAAGAGTTCAACTTGTTTCTGTAGTGGTTCCCTTCCCCATATTCAATGGAACACAAAAATTCAACTGGTTTCCTTAGGGGTTCCCTTCCCCTTATTCAATGACTCCTCTTGGATTATGCAATTTCAACTTGCCACACAGTTCACTTATTCAATGGGGTCTCCCCTGGCTGTGGCACAGTTGTCAGATTGCACGGTCCACCCATTACAGGTCGCGCAACCAAGTGCCTTGGGCTTTAGCAATGCCCTCTTGTTAAAGTTAATAGCCAAAATAAAATTCTCTTTCAACATTCACTTTCTTTATAAATCACTCTCTCAATTTTTTTAAAAATTATCAACAGCAACTTAACATGAAGTCCGAATCCCCCACCAGCACCATCCCTGACAAAGACAATGCACAAATTCAAGCATTGTATAGACATCTCAATGACAAGAATGTGAAGCATGGGCTATCGCTATCGGCTCCTTTTTCAATTTGCGGTATTGATCAGGTCCCCAGACCTCCGGGAGGGCGAGCATGCAGGGGAAGTGACCTGATGAATGCAGACTCATTATCATAACACTAAGTGACATCTTGAAGCCATGATTGAACATCGGGGGTTGCCCATTTCCCCAGGCCATGGCCACTCTCCTGTGCGCTAGAACTATCAGTAGGCCTGCGAGGCGCCTTACCGCGGGTTGCAGGGTCCTCGTACATCCCAATTGTGCTACGAATGGATTCATTGCCAGTGGTTCCCCAACAAACAATGACATTTTTGGTAGTACTTCCGACCAGAACTGATGGGTCCTCGGGCACTCCCACGCCAAATGCAGAAAACCTGCCGGGGTGTGGCCACATCTAACACATGCAGCCGGAGTGGTGGGAAAGTGCTTGTGTAGTCTGGCTGGAGTATGGTTCACCTGGTGCATGAAGTTGAAATGTATTAGCATATACTTTGGAGTTGAGGGAGACCTTCTGGGTCTGCTTCAGTATATAGGCCCAGTCTTCCTCATCAATCTGTTCCCCCAGGTTAACCTCCCACCTCCTCTTTAGAGTTTCTCTCCCCCCTAACTCATCTGAAATCAGGTCTTTATAAAACTGTGAGATCAACCGACCTTCCCCTGTAATTGGAACACCCTGTGTAACAGACCACACTGCAGGTTGTGTCGGGAATGAAGGAAAGAAAGCTTTGAGGGCATAGCGGAGCTGAAAGTACAGAAAAACATCAAGCGCCGAATCACCCCCCCCCCCCCCCCGGCTCCTTCGCTTGTTGAACCGTGAGGAACACTCCATCTACAAACAAGTCACCAAGGGTCTCTATTTTTAACTTGCCTGCCCATTGGAGGTATACTCGCTCACCCGTTATGGCCAGCCCAGGAACGTGTTTCCCTGGCAGGAGGAGTGAGTACAGTTTGGAGATGCTGTTCTTTGCAGCCATCCTCTTCCATACCGAGCACGTGATCATAACCGCATTTAGTGTGTTGGATGGGACCCAGAACTCTCCGATGATTGCTGCCCACAGTAGGCAGAGGGCCATCGATGCCTGTTCTACCTGAACATGGATTTGCACGAAGTGCATGGCATACCAGTGTCCAAGAAACTGTGCCTGTGCTGCCCAGTAGTAACGCTCGAAATCTGGCAAGGCTAAACCGCCTCTTGTCATTTGCTGTAATAGTGTTTATGCTGCCCTTGCTGGCTTCCCGGCTCATAATAGCTCTAGGATCAGCCTTCATAAGCGTCAAAACAAATTGCCCGATAATAGTAAGGGGATATTAATGAAAAGGTGAAATAATTTGGGAAGTATGATCATTTTGATATGCGCCCCAAGAGCATAAGCGGGAGAAGTCGGCACCTCACCACCTTTTTGCAGAGTCTCTCAATGGCCCCTCCGTAGTTACCATGGTATAGCTCTTCGTGATTGCGGGATATCCTCCCACCGAGATAGCATTTCTTTTGGAATACTCTAGTTTCTGCTGTGAGGGGGAACACTACAGACTTACTGTGATTGATCTTAAGGCCGGTGAAGACCCCAAATCAAAGGACTTCTCGCATCACAGTGTTCAAATTAATCTCTGAGTTATTGATGAATAGAGCCACATCATCCGCGTATAACAATATGATCAGTTTGTGTGGTCCCAAACTAAGTCCCTTCTCGATTTGATGTTCTCTCAGGCCAGCTACGATTGGCTGCATGGCGAGGTCAAACAGTAACGAGGACAGATGGCATCCCTGCCGGGTCCCTCTTCTCATCTTGAAGTCTGCTAATCTTACTCGCCCTACAAGGATCTTTGCCACAGTATTTGTATATAGAAGGGATACTAACTTGATGAAGTGGTGGCCTAAGCCTAGCTTTTGAAGTACTGCAAATCAATAGGGCCATTCGACAGAGTTGAAGGCTTTTTCCGTATCCAGGAGAACCGCGAGGGACGAGGGGGCCAATGCTTCGATGATGCCAAAGAGATGGCAGAGTCCAAACGTGGTGCTCCATCCAGGGATAAACACTGCCTGATCTGCTAGTACCAGATCAGACATCATTGGGAAGTAGCCTCCTTGCAATGATCTTGGCGAAAACCTTATCAACATTTATCAAGGAGATTGGCCTGTACGAGGCACAGTCTTCCGAGGGTTTCTCCGGTTTATGTAGTAGCACCACATTTGCATCGTCGGGGGGAGAGTCCCTTTCACGATTGCTTCCTCGTAGACTCGAAGAAGGAGCGGTGCTAGCATGGGTGCGAAGGCCTTGTAGAGCTCCCCCGTTAAGCCGTCTGGTCCTGGTGATTTGGATCCGGAAGTTCTTTAATTGCTGCTAGAATTTCATCTAGGGAAATCGGTTTATTGAGGGGCTTCTTTGTGTGTCCACCTAATACAACTCAGCCTCCTCCTGGTAACCCAGCAGGACTTCAGGCCTCTCAGGCATTTGAAGCTATATAAGTGTTGATAGAAGGCGCGGAACACTTTTGCAATGTCCTCTATGGGGTAAAGCAACTCACCCTGTTTGTTCCTCACACAATTCCACTTGGGGCGGGTGTCTGTCGGCAGCTATCAAATGTTCCAGCTGCGCTCCCAGTTTCTGACCTTCATCATATTGTCGCATCTGATGCCCACAGGCTTAAAACCCGCACTTCCTGGTCTGTGTTTGCTCAGAACTCGTCGAGTTCCTCATAGAAGTGGGCCAGGATCTGGGGTGTCGGCTCCTCTGTATATTTCCCTTCTAATGTCTTAATCCGGGTTTCCTCAGCTGCGAGTTCCCACCTGATGGTCTGTAGAATTCCATTCTCTTTAGACATGCTCACCCCCCTGATGTAACATTTGAGGCTTTCCCATAGTACTCCAACTTTGGAGACAGAACCCTCATTAACCAGGAGAAAGGACTGAATTGGCTCGTAGTTCCTTGTAGTTCCTGGGCGAATATCGAATCTTGGAGCGCCCCTGACTTAAACCACCAAGAGTGACGTGACCTCTCATCCTACCAGCTCCCAATCCGCATTCCAGAAGTACGGGGAGTAATCGGCAGCGTCCATGGGAGAATGTGACTATGCCCCCACAGAAAACCCCCTTCTCGGGATGCTAACAGATAGTCCAATTTGGAGCTGGAGCCATGAATCCAGGAGTGGTAAATTTAATCTTGGATCATTGGATGACGTTGTCTCCATGCATCTACAAGATATGTTTTGCAGATTTCACGCACCTGTAAGCTTGCCTTGTTTGTACCACTCTGCCCCGCCCATGATCTGTCCCACAGGGTGTCTACCGTCATGTTCAGATCTGCCCCCCCCCCCCCATACGATCGTGGTTGTTGGACAACCTGCTAGTTGTATCATGACCCAGTCGAATACATTTGGGGTAACACGTTTTGGCCGTATGAATTTGCTAGGGCCACATGCACCCCCTCAAGTACTCTGTCACCAGCAGCGACCTCCCAGTGTCGTCCGTGGCGCCCGATATCAGACGGAACTTTACCCCCTTAACTATCAGGATTGCTACTCCTCTGACATAGGAGGAATAGGAAGAAAGGTACCTGTGGCATGCCCAGTTAACGCCCCATTTACCTTCGGTGGAGGGGGTAAGGTGGGTTTCTTGGAGGAGTGCCACATCAATGTGGTGTATGGTGTCTTAAGATATTGTGTAATCCTCCGAATCTTGGCAGGGTTATTCCCTCCTCTTATGTTCCACATTGCTACATTAAACCCCATTAGTCCCTGGGGGGGCCCAAAGCCATGAGGTTCTGACCTTCCCATCTGCTTCATTCTTCACATTAACAGGTCCTGCTTGTATCACAGGATGTAACGGTGAGGTGTGCTGACGAGAACCGAACTCCCAACAACCACAAACCCTCCCCTGTCACTCTTGAATCACTGCTCTTCCCTCCCCAGCCCATTGCCTGCCCTAACCCCTTTCCCCCACGCGCAACCCCCAACCCACCCATTAACATTCCCCTCCCCTTAAACCATATGCCTTAAACAGTGCAGAGCTTGGGGCGCTAGTGCCCGACCCAGAGTTTGCAGGCTCCCTTTCCAACTGGGGTATATGCATAACACAAGGCAATTTAGACTATATAGCTGAGGTGTCAACAGCCCATTCAGCGTCTGATGCGTGTTTCCCTCTCCCCCACACAGTTTGTCAGACAGCATCAGCCTGGGTCTCTCCAGGGACTCAGGTTATTCCGTGGGGGTAGGTGGGTAATTTCATCAAGAAAGGAGCTTACTGCCTCCGGTCAGGTGAAGAATTGTCCTCCCTGTGTGTTGGATCCGGCATTTCGCTGGAAAGAGAATGGAGTACGGGATGTTGCAGTCTCTCAGACACCTTTTCACCCCTGCAAATGATCGTTGTAATGCCTGTACAGCCGCCGAGAAATCTGGATATATTCGAATTGTGTGTCATCGTACTGGAGCTCCCCCTTCTCTCTGGCCAACCGAAGGATCATGTCTCGGTCCCTATAATTTAAGAGGCGCGCGATGATAGGGCGTGGGGGTCTGCACCTGGTAATAGGCGCGCTGCTGAGTTGCGGTGGGCTCTCTCCACCACATACAGTGGGGACAGTGTGGACTCCCCGAACAGTTCCTTGCACAAGGCCTCTACAAATTCTTCAATTTTGGAAAATCCCGGTCGTTCTCCTATGCCAACTAGGCAAATGTTGTTATGGTGGGCTCTCCCCTCCAGATCTTTGTTTTTGGCTGTTACTGATTTGATCTGAACCTCGAGTGTTGACACCCTGGCGGCCAGCAAGGAGGTTCCATCCTCCAACCCAGACGCTCTGCTCCACTTCGTCCAGGCGGTCTCCATGTTTGTCCAGCTGGTGTTGCAATAAGTCAACCTTGGAGGAAAGTGAGTCTAGTTTGGAGTCAAGACCGCCGATGCCTGCTTTAAGATCTAGCAGAATCTCTCCGATGTCCACCTCAGGAATTTAGGCAGGACCCCCCCGCTGACTACCCTGTTGACTCGGGTGCCTCCGTATGGTGCAGAGATCTAGGAGTTTTGGCGGCAGGTCCTCTTTCAAAGTTAAGTTTCTGCTGCATTTTATCTGACTTTCCCATGACCTGTAGTCTTCTCCGGTGCTAGCACAGCTTATTCCAGGAGTAATTGTTAAGGTCAAGAAAGCTTGCTCTGCTCCACCCCCACCCCGTGCTGACCCGAGGTTACGGCTAAACAGAGTTCCAAAATCAGGCAAGTGAGGGAGTTGATGGATGAGGCCACTGGGCTCAGCGACTGGAATGCAGCTAACCAAGGCTGGGACAGGTAGGCACGATGTCGCACTCCTCTTCAGGAGGAGGAGGGAGCCAGGAGTATCTTTGTTGGGGTAGTGCGTCTGGGTGCTTCTTCTGCTCCCAACTATACGTCGTGATGTATTCTGGTCTTGATTCTCCCCTTCACTCCTTCCAAGGCGGGTCTCGCAATGCTCTGTCCCATTCTGTGCTGCACTATTTTCAAGGGCACTCACTAGATGGCATTCCACTACTTTCTCCTCACCTCCATGCTGGCTCCCACCTGTCCCCCTGATCTGTTGCGTGCTGGAGTGCCTTTCTGGTGGCCTGGCCCTCTCTCTCGAGGACTTCCACTGGTGGAAACGCTATTTATCAGGCAGCCTTCACTTCATTGCACACTGGAGTACGGGCTCAAGACTGTCGCTGACCCCTCAGATCAGCGAGTAGTTCCTCTGGCATATGAATGCTGTCGGCCTGGTTCTGCCGGAGCCAGTCTGAGGACTGCAATTGGTCTGCCCTCTTCGCTGGTATCTCACGGCAGATGCCAGGTGGTGGGGAGTGGGATCCAAACAGCCTCCACTCATGGCCCCAGTTGTGCCGTCTCTCGCTGTGCGGTTATTGCCACCACTCGGGAGCCCGCAGCATTGTGCTGCAACAGGAGTGTTGGGCGCCTCCTCGCGACTGTGCTCTGCCGCTGCTCTCCCTCTGGTCCGGCTGATTGAGGGACGCAATCGGGGACCCCAGGTTCCCAGGCTCGTCCCAGGCGCCTCCCGCTTCACATTCAGCCCACTTTGGCACGAGTGTCCCCACTCGCCGACAGGCAGGTCGGGCCCTCCTGAAAATCAATCCCTCTATTGGGCCCCCACGGGAGGCCTTCCAATGTGGTGCTGCTGCCATCTCTTCCGCCGTCACTCTGCCCGCTCCTGTCAGCTAGTGGCCTTGTTGCTGTCGTCGCTCAGAGCAGAGAGCTCCAGGCTGCCTCAGCCTCACAGTGCCACGGGGTCGTGTCCCTCACTCTTTGGTTCTTTACTGGCCCAACCGGCCCATTTGCCATTTGGCGTTGCTGCCTTGCTTGGTGCTGCCTCGCTGCTTTCGTGTTCGCCAGCCCTCGCCAGCGCCATAGCAGCTCTTCCAGTGCAGTGGGGGACCTCAGAGGACTTGACTCGTTTAATGCTGCAGGGTACTACTCCGGACCCTCTGGCACCTTTGGAGCACAATTGTGATTGCCTCTGCCGCTGCTATTTTAGGATTATTTGGAGCCCTACACGGAGCTCAAGGAAGAGCCACCATCAAAGTCGGACTCTCTAGCACCACCCGTCTCTTCATATTTTCTTTACTAGGTTTCTGTGGTTCTCCCGGGTCACTCCCCTGCCTGGACACCTTCCCAGTATATATTTCTTCATGGTGGTGTCTCTGCAGCCCTCTTGGATAACTTGCCCACGTGGGCGCCACCCAGATGCTTAATCTTTTGCTGGATCTATGTGGGTTTCCTGCATCACTTCCCTGTCTGGAAACCATCCTGTTGTACTTCTTTATGGTGGGGTCTCTGCGGCCCTCCTGGATCATCTCCCACCTAGTGGCCACCCCAATGCTAAATTATTTTTTTTAGCTTTTCTTGGGGGTTTTACTCACACTTCATCTCTTCGCATAGCTCCCCCTTACTCTCAATGCCTTTTTGCTCACACTTCACAGCTTCACACAGCTCCCCTTTTTACAGGTCTTCCTTCTTGACACAGAGGCTGTTTGCTTTAAAATGCATTTGACATGGAGACTTTCGAAAACATCCCTTCCCTTCTTTGAAGGAACGCGACCACTCCAATACCATCGATACTTTAAAACTGGGTAGAATAGAAGTTCTTCCTCTAGCACTCGCAATCAATCAGTCGCACAGGGTTTTCCAGCCTCCTACACTCCCCTCTCTCCTTTGAAGCCTTTCCTTTCTATTGCGCTTGCCACAAAATGCCTCTACCCCTCAGGCACTATCACAGTGCCCCGGGGGGGGGGGGGGCAAGCACTCCTCTTGGTGGGTGGAAGAATGGCCCCTCAGCTGGCCTCCTTCCTCTGCCTCACCTCTGTTCCAAGGAGCTCCAGCTCTTAAGCCACACCTGCCAGGACCAACAGCTTTCCTAGTAGCCAGGGAGTGGGTGCTTTCCAGGCTACAGCACTGCACACAACTGCTCCCCTCAGCGTCTCGCCTCCTTTCAACTTCTCTTCGGCTTCACAACCACGTCTGCTTCTGACACTCCAAGGACTGCTACTGATGTTACTGTTTCTCCCTCCTTTTTATATGCCTGTGACTGGTTAATGGGTTGCAGTTGGACATACTTGGTTTCAATTGCCTGACCTTGCCTGGTCTTGTTATTGGGACATCTCCATTGAGTATGCTGGTGTGCCTCTGTTTGCATCTCCTTCCTCCCAGTACCATACTGGTGTTTCACAATGGAAGTCTCTATTCCTCCTGACACCCTCTTCTTCATCACAGTACTAAAGTGTTTTTTCCAAAGGCAGTATGCATTACTCTTGGCACAGTCTTCTTCACATTACTTTGGGGAACCTCAAGGAAAAGAACGGGATATAACCTTTTCTCAATCATCTCAGAGGGGTCCTATGGGAGAATTTTCTCAGAAGACTGTTCACCAGCATAATGGAAGCAATGGCCTCTTTCCTGCCAAAACATGGTTTGCATTACCTGGACTTAGAGAACTGGCTCCTTCCAGGTTCATCCACTTCCTGTGCAGAGGAGAATCTTAGAAAAGCTGCCTGCGTTGGCCTACAAATTGGATTTAACAGGCAGCATGGCCAAATTCATCCTATCCCCAGCCCAGACAATCTTACATTGGGTTTCCGTGGGACCACAGGCATGCTCAATTATACCATTTACTGGTGAAAGTGGCCTCAGTAAAATTGGTCATGTTTTATTTGGCAGTGTCATTTCTGGTGTTGGCTTTGTGTTTGTAGAAGATCTAGGGGGATGGTCACTTGACCTTATGCAACCTGTTTGTGCCATATGCCAGACTCTTCTTGAAGCTAACGCAACTTACACCGGTACCAGCAGTTTCATCTACAGTCTGCCATGATTAAAGTCCCATGGGAAGTGCGGTAAGGCACAGCTACTCGCCAAAAGACATCACACTGTGTCTCCTCCTATAGCCAATCCCCACTCTCACTAGGGTTTGAATGGAAAAGTGCACTGGGCATCCCCGGCAAGCTACCAGAGAAAAATGCATCAATATTTCCCTTATCCCCATCCAACAGCCACGGACCACATGCACACACCCTCTCATGTTGATCGATGCTTGCTTGTCAGTCGTACATGCTGCAGTGATCGCTGACCTCAGCTCATACTACAACCTTGATGCCACTGAAACATGGTTTACCCCATCCTCCTCACATGTTTTTGACAACATCCAACATGGCGACAGGCCAGGAAGGACCATGCTCCATCTCCTTTCCCAGAACAAGCTGATTCAAATCACTCGCCTGCCAGTTCCCTCTATCGCACAAGGAATCCATCACCTTCCCCCTCATCTACAGCACACCTCATAGGAGTGACTGTTTCATTGCAGACCTCTCCAACGTACTCTCCTCTGCCAAATTATCATATTCTAGTAATGAAGTGATTTTAATGTCCCTGAGTCACAGGCTAAAAACCACACTTGAAGCACGCTTTTCGCACTGACCACTTCCATGGACCTTAAGCAAATTGTGCTCTTCCCCACCCACAACAAAGATAACACCCAAGACTGACTTCACATAATCCCCCATCATCACATGTGCAGACCCTATCCTAGTTGACTGGTCTGACCACTCAGCCATCCCATTTTCAGTCACCCACTCAACTACGGCTCACAAAGGTCAGGCTAAACGCCCCCTCACTCAGCGCCACTCATTCAAAACCTTCCCGGTCACTGATCTGGAAGCAAGCTTTGTAGACTTCCCCACCACAGGGAATGCCTCGGGCCTCCTGTTACTAGTTAGTAACTCTGCTATGAAACTGGCGGACACTCATGCCCCCCTAAAATCCAGCTTGCCAAAGATCAAAATGTCCACCCTATGGTACACCACCGAGCTATCCTCCAACAAACCTTCAATCAGAGCTATAGTGAAATGGTGGCACAAGAACCGTAACTTGGGAGACCTCATCAACCCCAAATCTCTCTGCGCAAACCAAAGCACTCATATTACCAAGGCCAAAGCAGCTTACTACTCCACCACCATTGCGGCAGCCTCCAACAAGAGCAAATCCCTCTTTGAAGTAGAAAAGCATTGTACCAGACCCTCCACCGACCAGAAGTACCCGCATCTCTTAAAAATGCCTCCCTCAAACCTACTTCTTAGTCTAACAATATAATTCCAGCCTCCATCATTAAACAATTGACGGGCCTGGCACTCAATACGCTCCTCAACATCATCCATGCTTCCCTCGCAGAAGGATCATCCAGGACAGCCTCAACGCTGGTCTCATACGACCTCTTTTGAAAAAAACAACCCTAGATCCAGATGTCCTAGCCTACCGCCGGCCCATTACGAACCTCCTGTTTATTGGCAAAATCTTGGAAAAAGTAGTTGCTGCACAACTATTCGCCAGAATCTAACAACTCCAGCTCCTAAATGACTATCAGTCATGGTTCCACCAATAGTGTAGAATCGAGACAGCCAGCATCCAGTTGGTGGACGATGCCCTCCAAATCATAGATAAGGGCGACTCATGCCTCCTCGTCCTTGACCTCTCGGCTGCATTCGACACCGTCGACCACCGCATCCTTCTCTCACTCCTTGCTGACAGGATGGGATTCTCTGGCACTGCCCTGAATTGGTTTATCTCCTACCTCTCAGGCCGACACCAGGCTGTTCAAATGAACTTGTTGCGTTCTAACCAACTCTAGGTCTCCTGTGGAGTACCCCAAGGCTCCATCCTCTCATCAATCCTGTTTAACCTTTACATGGAGCCTTTGGGGACTCTCCTCAACGATCCCAATATGGCCATCCACCAATAGAGCAATACTCGGTTGTGCATGACATTAATAGCGCACATGACATCATTCTTCACCACTATTACCTAGCCATCATCCAGTCCTGAATGTCAACTGCCTATCTCAAACCCATTCAAGACTGAATTCGTCCTCAGTCCGCCTTTTAAAATAAAACTTGCCCAACAATGGCTAGGTGATATGCACCTAGAAGGATTTGATCCGCAACGCTCAGACAAATCCTTAGGCTTCACCATTGACAGCAGCCTGTCCTTCCAGAAACACATAGCCAAAAAAGCCCAAACAGCCTGGCTCAGAATGACTACCCTTTGAAGAATCAAACAGTTCATCCCACCGCAGGTCTTCCGGACTGTAGTGCAGGCCCTTGTGGTCTCACCCATCAATGAGGGACATGCTCTCCTAAGAGGGCTTCCAGCTGCTCACTTGGCTCCCCTAAAAGAAGTACACCACGCTACAGCACGTCTTGTTACAGAAGCACGGAAATTTGACAGAATTATCCACCATTCTACGCAAACTACATTGGCTTCCCCTCCAAGACAGGATACTGTTCAAGACTGCATGTATCATCTACAAAGCAGTCACGAGTAGCACACCAACGTACCTGGAGGCACATAGTCCTTGCACAGCAAATCGACAAACCGGCTTGAATTCCCAACTCATCTGCAAACAGTCCTTTTCTTGTTATGCATCCACCCTCTGGAACTCGATCCCTGTGTTGGCTCACAATGCCCCCACAATTGTCCAATTTTTCAACATGGCCCTTTCAAGAACACCCGACCAAGGACTAATTCCAATGGACGCACGTATGGCTGCACAGACCTGACAGTACTACTCTACTGTTAATAGATGCAGCCCATATGTTGGCTACTCACACTCTGTACAGCACCCTGCTGCTCTCGAGCTAGGTCAGCGCTTTAAACAATAAACATAAAAATGCATGAAATGTTGGATGAAGCACTGCATTATGATACTGGGTTTAAAGTTCCAATTTTCAGGCCCATTGGTCTCCATCACAACAGACTCTTGTGAGTTTGGTGGCAGCCCTACCCATGGCTACCTCCCAGGTTCATAACTTGTAAACCTTGCAGGATGAGTCATCACATACATTACCCTAACACAGGGCAGATTGCAGGATGTTTGTGTTCACAGATAATATTGTGGTACTTTACTACACAAACAGGGAGGGGTGCATTTGACCCCCTTTTCACTCTTCACCTTATATGCTCCCTCCCTTCAGGCGTATGTAATTGGTGTATCATGCAGAATATGTGTCAGCCATTTATTTCCAGGTGTGATAGAGTGCTATACAGATTTTTTCATCCGTCTTTGACACTTCTCCCATGAATGGGAGCTTCACTAGGATATCATAATTCTGTTGAAGCTGGGCTGGTCTTCCACTCCGGACAACAAGAAATGCCCATTGTGGCATGGGAGTGTTAATAATTTGCTGGTGGACAACTTCCTTCAAAATTGGGACATTTGGTTTCTTGAAGCTTTTCTTCAACTCATCTGCACAAAACGGTCAGCAAATTCAGAATGAGCCACAATGGTGGCATTATTTTGACTCTGTATTCAGCCCAGTTGGCCTTGATTATCTCATTTCATTAATCTCTCTTAAGAGCTTGTTTACTATCACTGTGAACAAGGACCACCTATTTCAGCAGCAGAGGGGAAAGCTTAATCATCAGTCCTTCCTCTACATTGGTGAACTTGACGACATGCTGCTAGGTGACCTCAATATCGGTACCGACTCCGACCTTGTTCAATGGGGACTTACTGGTCCAATCCGACCTTGGAGGGACCGGTAAGTCCCCATTGAAAAAGGCAATCCCCATTCCCATTGAGCCCCTATAGGGCTCAATGGGAATGGGGAGGGAGCTAATGACGGTACCGCAATTTGCGGTACAGTTATTTGCTCCCTGGTCCCTTTGCAGCTCCCGCTAAGGGATCTCGGAATAGGGCACAAAGAGATTGCCGGCACCAATGTCCTTAACGGTGCCCGGTATCCCTTTGCGCCCACCTCGTAATGAGGCCCAATGTCCATCTCACTCTCACCGCTTAGAGCATCAGCTTTGCTTGCGCTTCCACACCCAGCTTACCCTCTAGCCCTGGGAATCAACCCAGAACCTGCTTTCCAGCCTTCAAGCATGACGGCAGAAGTACCTGACAAACCACTTTGTTTCTTCAGAAGGAGATTTCAGCCCTTCCAGCTCAGTACCGGACATTCCGCCCCTGAAAACAGTGCTAGCCCAAGGGCCACCACACCAGGAGGCTCTGATTCTAGTTGTCACCCCTGCACCGCCTGCCCCTTTGGACGACTCTATGAACATCCTGGCATTTCAGCAAAGGTTACCAAGTACACCTACAATCCAACCACGCCAAGAGATCCGAGTCCCTCAGCCAGGGCCCAGTAGGGTTCCAGCTGCTCCTCTTCTCTCAAGAGATGAACAGAATCTACAGAGGCTGCTGCATTTAACAGACACAGAATATGAGCATCACCCTGACGACCAGCAACAATCTTACCACACCACGGACATATTCGACGAGTTCAATCATATAATCCCAGCAGATGGCAAACCCCCCCCCCCCGCCCCACATCCCTCACTATTGGCAATACTTCAATCATTTGCCATCACGTGATAAGACACGACCTGTGCCAGCCCATTACTCAGCAAGTATGACACTACCTAACTTGATGACTCCCTGCACACAAGCTTCAATCAACAATTTGAGACTAACCGATCTCGTGCTTCTCTTCGTTTTTGTCATCTAAAAAATATGCACGGAGCTATGTATTTCTCCTTTGTCCCTTTGCTCAGCCCACGACTCCACATGAGGCTGACAGCAACACTTTCTTTACACCGAGGAAGGCTGAAGATTGATACCATCTCCCCCTGCATGCTTGAGTGATTTCGTCTCGGGTCGCCATGACAATGATCAACTACGTGGCTTAGCGTATGCGTGATCATCACGGCCCCGGCAATTTTGAGCAGGCAGACACAGTAGTCTGCACACACCCTCGAACCAGACGGGACGGGCGAGACGAGCCTCCAGCCTCTCCCTCTCCCAGCGGATGTTTGCGGACTCATGCAGCAGGACTGCAAAGCAGTGTAGCAGGTAAGCGTGAGATGGGATTCTTTTCTTTTTCCCCTATGCACGTCTTCACCTCGCATGCAGTTTTCATTACTCCATGTAACCGGCCCGCTCCCCACTCGCCATTTTCACTCGTAGCCCATTCTTTTGGCACACGACTCACACGACTGGGTTCAAACACCTTAGACCAGCCGCCGCACTGCTTCTGCATCCCCCACGTGCACACGGATTGTGAATGCACACAGACATTCAAACGCACAGCGCTCAGTCTGGGAGCATCTTTCCACGTTATCCTGTTTTTGGATCAAAGCACTAGTAGCTATCAGTTCTGGTGCACAGGATTTTTTAACCACCATCCCAACACTCTCCAAGTAAATGAGCTCTGGTCTTCTGTTCTGCCTTTTTCACACAGACAACAGTCGTCAGCCCACTGTGAATAACCACGTTCCACAACACCGACAAAGTTGAAATTTTATCCAAACGGTGCTGTTTCATTACAACCAGGTACTTAAAATTGGTAGAGCATTACCCTCTACTTTTTAACATTCTTTTTCACTCATGTAGCTACTCGGCCATTACCTACCAGTACCACATAACTTGGGGACAAGATACCCCATCTACAGCTTCTGTTCCCCTTTACTTTTATTTTTAAACTCTGCGCAGGATATCACCAATATGTAACTGTGACTTTACCTGAGAGCTCTGTGTTCACAAAGACACATGATCTTGTTGCCTGATTTTCTCCCCGTGTGGCCTACACCTGAACCTCTGGGATCTGAAGCACCGGCAGGTAAGCCGGCCACCAGTGCTGAGAGTTTACAATATTTTCGTTTAGTGCCCTAAATACAAGGGGCACCCGCGTGTTCACATCCACCCCACTCACTCGATATCCATATATTTTCCACAGGGTCCCCAACTAGGAGCCCTGATGAAGACCTATCGCAATAGAATACCGCCGAAACGTGATGAAGACAGGGAATTAAATCAAACACATATATCCCTGATCCTTTGGAACTTATCTTCCGGTTCCAACTATCAAACCTCACGTTGGCAAGGATAAAAAAGATATCTTGTATCAAAGACCCTGCAGCATTAATTGCTTGAAATTAACAATTGCAAAAAAGGGACTACCGCTGAACAGAATCCACAGTTTGGGCAATGATATTGTCTATATATTGAACCAGTATCATGCATATGTCCCTTTTGCCCTCTATTCTATGATTCAGTCATTTTAGTGAAATGAAATTAACTAAACCCAATTTTCTTTGTGTTTCTTGTTTTTGTTCTGTGAATATAATTGTGTTAAAATACCTATGTATACTGTAATCTTTCCCCAAAAAAAACTTTGTCTTCTCAATGTACCATGTGGATGTACTTATATTTTGTTCTACCCTTGGTTGAGATTATAACCTTGTTGATTTCCGGTTATGTGTTGTGTTTTTCTAAAAATATATGACTTTGACCTTCTTCTTGGAAGTAGGAAGTGATTGTCTTTTGTTCTTCCTAAATTATATTGGTTATCTATTACCTATTTCTCAAACACTGGAAGCATCACTGTAATATTTGTCCTTTGAAACATAGAGCAACTTGAATACTTGGGTGGACACATGAGAACAGCGGTTGACCTCACCTCAGGATTTCCGCAATCTGGAAACCTCGTAAAAATAATAATGAACTTTTAAAGAAAAAATTTGAAAATAAATAGTAGCTAGGGTACATTCTTCTGTTTAAACTGGAGGAAGTCCCCACCAGGGATTCTCCCCAGAGGAAATTGGATCTTTTCAAACCGTGATGGGTAAAGCCACAAAGATGTTCGGTCTAATGCCAGAGGAGCAGAAACAAGATGGCCTTTGCCAACGACACGAACAACACAAGAAGTCTGTCGTGGTAATACCCCTCCTAGATGACATATGGTAGGATGGTTTTCTCACCATGACCAACCTGTCATCTGCTCCTCCCAAAAAGCAAAGGTTCGACAAAAAGTATCGAATCCCAGACTCCGCACCAGACTCTGTGGTCTCCGCTGCGGCACGGAAGCAATGCGCTAATCTGTCTTCCTGCTCTGTCCCACCTGATGAGGTTGGGTAAGCGCCTTAATGCTTTCGGGAAGAGAGTCATCACCACAGCCTTCACTATCAAGGCGGCAAATGCCATGACCAGTCTAGTCGGGTACGACTGAAAATTGTGGTTTAAGCTGGGACCCATTATCGAGTTCCTTCTGGAAGGTAAAAGGCAAGAGGCATTAAATATACTCCACGAAGGTGAAGCAGCATCTGACCATGTCATCTCAGTCTCAGTAGGCATTGAAGCAACAGGGTTTCGGCAACTAGGGGATGTAGCTGTCCTACATCGACTGGGGTGCTTAAATGCGACCAACTGCCGCTGCGGATACCAAATTAAAATTGTTGACATGCTGTGCAACAGATCTGAATCTGTTTGGAAAGAAAGTAGACAAAACCCTATAATCCAACAAGATGGATACTGACGCAGCACGGTCGCTGGGGACCTTGCAACAAAAGAGCCAATCGTTTTGTTCAGGGAAATCGCACTTCACCAGGACTTGGCAGGGATATCACCCCACATATCAGTCACCATCCTGCAAGGCTCCCTCCTACACCTCTTCAGATACTTGCAGGCAGAAATCCCAATCATAGATGGAAAATGTACACTGATGCAGCTCCTCAGTCCAGGGGCCAGTTGTCCAAGGTGCCCTGACACGCCCGGGGCGGTTCCCTTCCACTTCAGCACTCCAGTGTGAGGAAGACTGTCAGAATGTGTCCAAGAGTGGAGAAACATCACTGACATATGGGTGTCCTGTTTGCGTCAGATTAGTGATTTCTGTGGTAAGTGTTTCCTGCAAGGATCTTACCTCTGCCCATTTAGGTTTATATGGTACTGCTTTGTATTCTATTCACAGCATGGGAATCTATGAAAGATCCAATGGTGGAGAAGGACCTAGTTACTTACCTGTAACTCCGATTTTCCAGCATTGGTATCTTCCAGATATTCACATGCGACCCTTCAGCCTACCCCGCTTATGGCTCTTCTTGGTTCATACTGCCACTTCACGTGCTCTAGAACAGAATCTGAAGATGGCCTCCAGGGGCGCAACTAAGGGAGCCCTTTCTGTTGGCTGTGGGCAGTATGACCCAAATGATCATAATAGAGCACTAAAATAACTGAAGTTTTCAGTTTAAGATTAAACTGCTCTATGTTACCGAAGATTCCCAGCCTAATGGTGGTGAATATTTACAGCATATGAATCTATGAAAGATACCAATGTTAGAAAACAAGAGTTACAGGTAAGTAACTAGTTCCTTTTCCACTCTGTCAGGACCGGACCTGCCCTGCGCCTCAGCACTAATCTTTAATGCATAGCAGCCTTTTGCCCATGTTTTTTGTTTCTCCGGTACCTCACGCCCCAGCATGTCGGTCGCATGCAGGCTTCAGGGTCAGACTGGGACAGGAAATGGGCCCGGACAACCAAAAAAAAGTGGCCCATCCCTTGCCTCACGACCTTGGTTGACATCACCGGAAGTGATGTCATTTGACCCCACCCCAAAATGACATCCCGGGAAGCGATGAAACATGACCGTTCACTGCTTGATACAACAGGAAGTGGCATCAAATAGCATTGTTCCTAAGTACACTACGAAAAATATGGTTATAATTTCACTAATGTGATGTGCATTTCATACAAGAATGGATCACCATATGTATCATTACTATCTGTGCGTATAGATCCATATTGTCAAATTACTGTGAATGCAAGCAGACGTCCAAGGCCAAATGATATGTTATTGTATAGCACTTACGCTTAAGCTCTTTTTTATAGAACAAATATGCATACAGTATCACCCAGCCTGTGTTAGTACTCATTTATCGACCTAAGGATGAAAGGCTGAGATGGCCTTGTGGGGATTCGAACCAGCAGATCACACACACATCGCAG
This sequence comes from Ambystoma mexicanum, assembly GCF_040938575.1. Classification (NCBI taxonomy): domain Eukaryota; kingdom Metazoa; phylum Chordata; class Amphibia; order Caudata; family Ambystomatidae; genus Ambystoma; species Ambystoma mexicanum. The sequence goes on from NC_090935.1 coordinate 869,100,159, forward strand.
CAGCGAGCGCTCAACCTACTGTGCTATCATATCGGCTATAGTAAAATGAGCAATTATTCTGTAGTGGATACCATTAAACTGGTAACTGAGATTTAACAGCAGTCTAGTTAAGTTCATCTGCAGGTCTGGTGCAAAGTTGGCTGCATGTCAAGCCTGCATGCATCTACTTTCAGGCTTCAGAGGTTGGCAAAAAAGGGAAAGCAGCGCACTCACAGGACATACCATACTCTGAGCACTCGTTACCTCATACATGCAAACGAACATCATGAACAGCATGCCAGGGAGATGGGAAAGATGGACACATTACAACAAAGCATTCATTGTGGCACAATGAAGTCAATGGCCACGACGTGCTTTGGTCAAATATTTCTACACTGTACAGAAGCTTTTAGGCACAATGATTTTGTCAAGTGACTGAGGATACCGATATGGAATGTGTTCTGATGATCGTAACAGAGACAAACGACAGCCCCGGCCCCTCGTGACAGGCCAGCAGCATGTGAATGATGCATGCATCATAATTTATGATGCACACATCATGCATGCAAATAAATCATCAAAGCACGGTAACATTTGTTACCTTGCTTTGATGAATTATGCCGTTGCAGGTGTTATTTTTTTCTTCAAAATTGCACTTTTTTTTCTCTTCAAAACTAGCCCAGGCATGGGCAGAAACCGGCCCCCACCCCCGGGGACGATTTCGGCCCAGCCACGGGCTGAAAGGCTGAGGGTCCAATCCGACCCTGGCGGGCTTACACAGTGCTCCTCCTGCGAGGGGTCCTTCCCTGCATCGGTTCTCCACTCATTCTGTTTACAATGTCTGGGGCCCGATCACTGGTGGGGTTCTTGCTCCAGGGTCTTTGAAGAAACGGTTATCTAGGTGGAGAGAAATTTTCTCGCAGTCGCCTCCAGAACATCTTAAGGCTTTCACGCGTCAAGTCGAAGACCACAAAGTCCAATTTATTTCTTCTGCTGCCGAGAGGTGTCCACGTGATCCTAGCACTGGCTCACGGACTGAGGCCTCTAAGTCTACCGATGCATGCAGTGAGAGATCTATGTATCTTCCCAGGTCCCGAGTTGGGGCGTGGCCGGCTCTAGTAATGGACATTGGTCCAAGGGCCGTGACACCTCTGTTACCAGGCTTAGGTCTGAAGGGACACCTAAACCTGACCAGACTGCCGGGCTGCTGCCTGAGGGTGTAAAGCTTACTGGAGGACACTCCGAGGTTGGTCATATCGAGCCAAGTCTCAAGGGCATATAAAGGCCTAAAGTTCAAAGTTCTATAGCGAGCAATGCACCTTTGTGCATTCCCCCATATCTACCAGCACTATAACATGAAGTCACTCGGTAACACCAGGGTTGCAGTCAGATAAATCTTTGGCCTCATCTTCTTCAGAGTGGGCTACTCGATCTCATACAATGGCTAACAGATATCCAACACCAATTACTTGGAACACGTTCTGTCAGATATACCGAGGGAACTGGACCACAGCAGAGACCCACAGGGTGTAGGTCGACGATGGCTACCTCGACTCTGACAGCAGTTGCGCAATCTTCAGCCCCTTGGGTGCCTAGAGCACAGATGAAATGCAAGGTAAGTTTTTTTGATTTTTGAACACACTTAATGAGATTGCAGCAGATGATGATCATTTAAAAAAATCTCTTGACAGAGGTGGTGACTCAGGTTCAGCCCCTGCCTTCATCTGAGGCTGAGCAACGTATGCCACCTCCACAGCACAAGCCTCCTCAGCCAGTTCAAGCTACTCCCGCTCTCCCGTAAGCGGCGAGTGAACCTATGCCTCAGACATTGACTCCACTCCTGGATATGCAAGACAAGGTGGTATCTCCCTCCAAGGGCAAGAGGGACCATGGCGATGCACCTACAGGTCAGGACTCTGAAGAAGAGGAGAAAGACGCGCCTTTCTCAGCTAAAGCCTTCCATGACTATTTGGAAGGGTTGGGGATTTTTCTGGGTGTTCCAAAGGCTCAGCAGGAAGGCATAAATATCACAACGGGCGACTAACCGGTCTGGCATTCCTCTTCAGAAGGACATGTTAGAGGTGGCCAAAAAGTTGTGGGTTAAACCACACTCTTCTCAAGCTGTCAACAAGCGTCTAGATGCTCGATTCAGACAAGTGGAGTGGGGGTCTATATTGTTAGGCTCTCACCACAACTTGATTCATCTGTGGTAGCAAACCCTGCAATGTCATCTTCCACAGTAACGTCTACAAGCTTCTGGAATCATTTGGTAAAAAGGGTTACCTAAATGCTGGCTTACACCTAAGACAGGCAAGTGCAGATCCGCTGCTCGCTGCAGCAAACCAAAAACTATGGAGAGAAATGAGTGACTTCCAGATTTGCCTGTAGAGGGCCAAGCAGCTTTTAAAGCAGGATTGCTAGATGCAAAGATGAAAGCACAAGACATGCTAGAAGCCTCAGTGTGTCACATTGATACTGCAAGCAGAGGGCTATGTGTGGGGACAGACATGAGATCCTCAGCTTGTCACCATGGTACGACATGTCTTTGGAGGGTACAGAGTTCTTTGATTCCTCCACCGATGAGGAATTTACTAAGAAAAACACTAGTACCTAAACGGCTAAATCATTGGCTATGCTATCCAAGCCAGTGTTGAAAAGTTTCTCAAAAGCTCACATCAAATCAGTCCAGAGGTCCTGATCATTTGGAGGTTTGAGGGAATTTCTGGAAAAGAGGGCCCAACAGCTGGACTGTTCCCTCCGCGCTCACCACAGGAAATACATGGGCCTTTCGGGGTTCTTCTCGCCACCACTTCCTCACAAGTCTCTGAATCAAAGAAGCAATAAGAAAATGATCAGGGCCCACTGTAGCCCAGTAGGGAGCAGTCTGGCTCAACGTGTGCTTCAGTGGTGTCATTTCTTTCACCATGGCTACTTTCTGTGGTTTCAATGGGTTTTCCACTTCCCCTCTCACCAAACCCTCCATCTCCTCCCCTCCTTCAGATTGGTTCTCCTGCATTTTTCAAGGAAATCATGAAGCATGTGCAGGGCCAGGCAGTGGAACCAGTTCCCCTCCGTCGCGGGGGCCAGAGCTTCTTTTCACGATCCACAAGAAAAACCAGACAGCCCTGCGAGTAGTCCTGGACTTATCTTACCGCAATCATTCTCTTCCCTTCCAGCTCTCCCAAGGGAAGGACCACAACAAACCTTCTGTCTGACCTGGGATTTTCCATAAATCCAAGCTTTTTCCCCACTTAGAATCTAGTTTTCCTAGGGATAAAATGGGACACTGTTGCCGAAATAATGTTTCCTATGCAAGTGGGATTCAGGGTTATTCAGGCAGCGGTCAGACTCTTTCCGGCCTTCTACCTCTGCGTGGTGCTACCTGCACTTGCTGGGCCTCCTGGCTTCTGTGCCACCTGTGTGCTCACAGTTCCCCAGACTCAAAATGTGAGCTATCCAGATGCTGGTGTCAAGCGCATGGGACCAGGAATCAGGAAGCCAATCGGACAGAATCTCCATTCCGAACTTCCTGGATCAAGATCTACATTGGTGGACACAATGTAATGATTGGAGCTCCTTTTCAACCAGTCCCAGCTTCAGTGATGATTACTATAGATTCATCGATGGAAGGTTGGGAGGGCCACTCTACAGTCACATTTCAGTTAAATGGAAGTGGTCCAAAGTGGAGAAACAACCTCACATCAACTACCTAGGGCCTCATTACGAGTCTTGCGCTCCCGTAATGAAGGATGCCGATACGTGACTGGCACCGTTCATTATGGGATGCCTGATTACGAGGACCCCTAGCGGGACCCGGAACAGACGTCTGGTAAAACCAGAAGTTCTTTTCGGGTCCCGCAAGGGTACCAAGGAGCTAATAACGGGCCCGTTATTAGCTCCATCCCCTATAGGGGCTCAATGAGAATGGGGAATGGTTTTGTGCATGAGGAATTACGGGGTCCTCCAAGGTCGGAATGACCCGGTAATTCCTCAGTCACAGAACCCGGTACTGGAACCCGGTATAGAGACAGCCATGCCCTTAATAAGGGCATGGCTGTCTCCATACTCGTAATGAGGCCCCTAGAGTTGTTAGCCATTGCATTCACTCTCAGATCCTTTCAGCCAATGATCTAGATTCTAGAACCAAACAGTTTTGATCAGGACAGATTGCTCCACTGCGATGTATTATGTCAACAAGCAGGGAGGGCCAATTAGTACTACAGAATTATAACTGGGTGGTGGATCAAGGGATCTTCCTCACGGCAATTCACCTACCAGGAGAACAGATTTCCTCAAATGAGGTCATCCGGACGTGGATCTATTTGCCACGGAGGAAAACACCAAATGCTTTCTTTGCTTCCTGGAAAGGCAAGGGCAAGAAATCTCTAAGGGGGCGCATTTCAGATACAATGTGACAATCTTTGGGGTTACACCTTCCCTTCGACCCCACTTATTCAAATGGTGGTTCACAAGGTCAGGAATTCAGGATTATTCTGATAGTGCCCCACTGGCAATCAAGAGTATGTTTCTCTGATCTTCTCCATCTGTCCCAGTCAGAACCCATTCAGTTACACCAGAGTAAAATCACCTATAAACACAGCAGACCGTGTCAGTGATTCATCCGACTCCAGAAAATCTGCCCCATCAGCCTGGTTCCTGAAGAGCTAACGTTAGGACAACAGTGGCTGTCAATGCAAAACATGCAACTCATTCAAAATGCTTGTAAGGAGTCTACCAGGAATCAATACAAAAGTAAATTGGCTCGATTCTGCTTTTGGAGTAAAGACAAGAACGTCAAACCCTGCTCATGCTCCCTGGATGACGTGCTATGTCTTGCTGCATATCTTGCACATACGGGAGTCTGGATCTGGATTCTCCTGCAGAGCGCTTCACCAGTAAATCAGTTGATGGGTGAATGTGTGTGTTTGGCTAGGTCCTCAACAGTCCCTATTTATGTCTTTCCCAAAGGGGTGGATAGGCTGATTATCTTAAGCCCACCCTCTAGGAACTGATTGGTCAAAGTATTCCCTCTCTCCTGATTTGAGAAGGAAACCCGAGTGTCATGATGTGTCATGATGACGCTGCGTTTAATGGTCCAGGGAAAAACCTCCCCTTGGTTTCTACACAGAAAATCTATTTTTCTTAAAAAGCATATTTACAATATCACCAACTTTCTAATAATACATAATCATATCCCAAATTAAATAAGGCACGTATCTGTCCAAGTCCCATCTTCTTAAGAGTTTCAGTTCACAATTGACAGTTTTTCGCGCTTTTGGTTGGTTACCCAGTGTCAGATCTGTACACATTTTTCCACATACATGCGCATAACACCTGGGCACAATCCTGTAAATTTTCATATTCCTAGAATTATCACAATTGCTACAATATCAACATTTTTAGTGGTTTTGTCTCTGAACATCGCACAAATTCCAGAGTAGTTTCTACTTGTGAGCCACATTTTCATTTTAACAACCTATACATTTCAGATTTTACCAGTTTGGCACCGTTTCTATGAGTCTTCTTCTCAAAACTATATTTTCTTCAGTTCCAGATACACATTTCAGTCTAGCCCCGCCTCCAACATTTGGCTGAGCCAAGAGCAACCTGAGCCTCTTCCTGCCAGCAGCTGGTTTCTGTTGACGCCCAAATTTGAATTTCCTTTCAGTCAAGGGAGTCTTTTGTCTCCTGTCAGAGCAACAGGCCCAAGTCTTCCTCCCACTTCCTTTCACAACTCTGTGCCAGTTCCTCAGCAGAGAGCATGGGGGAAGATTCCTTTGTTTGGGAGAAGCTGTGGAACGTCTTTGAAGCCCAGTGTGGCTGGCCTTAACTCACTTTTAAAACATTGTTTAAAATGGTCTTTTTCTAAAATACAATTAACATTTTTAACAAATATAACCACAAATCTCTTGATTCCAGCCTTTTTAAAACATAAGATTGAATTGTATCAACCTATATTGCACTTTTGATGGGAAGTCTCTTCTTTTCCATATTTTGATTTTAAAGTACAAGTTTTAAATGACAGTATAAGTAAATGCCAGCTTCTGACACAGGCGAGCGGCGGTACTGCACCCATTTCCGACATATTTTTCTCATGCAAGCACCTTTGAATGTGGATTTTCTTATGATGAAATGTGCTTCTGCTGACATTGTGCTTAGGTGGATTCTTTAAATAAAGTGATGTTTAACACCCAACAAGGATGTTGAATCTTCTCTGCTATTTGAGAATCATTATTTTGCAATTTTAACAGCCAAGGAAAAACTGATTTTTAAAGTAGTTTTGGGTTTCCCTTGCAATGCAGCACAGCTTTTTTTAAGTAGTTTCATTTTACTCTATGGGCAGCCCTATGATAGGTTTTGGCAGTGGTCTCCTGTGTTACCACTGACATAGGCAAAATTGATTGCCGGCCTATTTTTCAGGTTTTCCTGCGCATTTTCACAGTTTTTGAGCGCATAGATCTTTTTTGTGGCCATCCTGTTGTTTTTGATGAACACATCAAACAGTGATGTTGCAGGGCATAGAATAGTGGGTTAGAACATCCCACACCTCCCAGCAGGGTCTGGGTTCTATTCACAGAGTTTTGCCATACACAAGAACCACCAGGTGGGCCTGAGAGTTGTTTTGGACCTTTCCTCCTTGAATCTTTCCCTTCCTCTTCAAAAGTTCAAGATGGTTACCCCAGCGCTTATAGCAGAGATACTGTGCATGGGAGACTGGATGTGCTCCCTGTAATTGAAGGATGCGTACCTACACGTCCCGATCTGGCAGTCCCATCGGTCCCTTCTAAGGTTTAGGATCATGGGCTTTCATTTCCAATACAACTTTCTACCCTTTGGCCTCAATTCAACCACCAGGGTATTTACAAGACTAATGAACGCAGTGGCAGCCCTTCTCAGGGCCCAGGGTCACCACATCTATCCATACCTCGATGACTTGCTTGTCACAGCAGGATCTCCGGAGGCAGTCTAACACAACCCCTCTGCCCACATGAATACTCAGCACAAGTTGTGGTTTTCCATCAGTCTCAAAAAATCACAGGGGGAGCCTACGCAGAATCTAACGTTTCTGGGCCTCATCTGGGATACAAGCTCAGAGAGAGTTGTTCACCTCAGAGGACAAGATCACATAGTGGTACCAACACCTCCTGGGCATCATGTTTCCTGGAAGTGCCATACACAATGCTCAAAACGAGGCTCTTGTAGCTACGCTTCTCAGGCTTCTGGAATCGGGAGGAGGGCTCCCAGGCAGAGCTGGTCAACATCCCTCTTCATCTCCACCAGGACCTAATCCGGTGGAGCACGAACTACAGCTTACAGGTAGGCAGGCCCTTCTGGCAACCAGCCCCTCAATGTACCATCACCACACCACAGACTCATGCCTAGGGGGCTGGGGAGCTACTATAGACAGCCAGTGTCCATGGGGATTTTTCCCTTCAGGAGCAGGAGGCCCACATCAACTGGCTCGCTCTCAAAGCTTTCCTCCCTATGATCAGTGGCAAGGCGATCCTCATTCAAACGGACAGCTCCACCAGAATGTATTACATCAAGAAGCAAGGTGGCACCAGGTCTCCTCCCCTCTGCACTCTAGCAGTCAATATTTGGGAGTGGGCCGTATTAAACCACATGCGCATGGCAGCAGTCCACCTCCCGGGGGAGTCCAACCTGGAGGCAGACAGGCTCAGCAGGCTGGGTGGTGACAATTGCGAATGGAAGTTGAACGATTTTTGTCCTTCAGTGGATCTTTGACAGATGGGGTCATCCTCAGGTGGAGCCCTTTGCCACCTGGTCCAACAGGGGGTGCCCCCAGATCGCATCCTGGCTGGGACAGTGCTGGGGCTCTCTGGGCGATGCGTTACAGATGCAATGGAAAAACATGAATGCATATGCCTTCCCTCCCAATCCCCTGGTACATAGGGTGATCTGCAAGATAAGGGAGTCCCAGCCCCTCAGTATCATTCTGATATCTCCTTGGTGGCTGGCAAGGTCATGGTTCTCGGAACTGCTCAGTATTTTGGATCAGCCACCAATGCCACTTCCGCTGGGCACAGCTCACCTACTACCTCAGCAGGAGGCATAGTTATCCACCCCGCTCCCCAGAAGTTAGCCCTTGCAGTGTGGTTCATGAACAGGTCGCACTAAGGCATTTGCATCTGTCACAGGCTAACCTGGACATCATACACGGTGCTAGGAGCGATGCTGCCAGGACCCAGTACAAAAGCAAGTGGACTAGGTTTTGTCAATGGGCGGACTAAAAGGAGGTCGACCCGCCGGCATGCACGTTGGACTATGTACTATCCTTCTTAGCTCACCTCGCACACTTAGGGGTGCAAGTAGACACATGCTGCACCTACCTTGCGGCCATCGGAGCCTACCGGAACTCGGAGGAGGAGGTCTTCTCATTCTCCAACCCAGTGGTTAAAAGACATCTGGCGGGCCTCATAAACCATTCGAGCCAATGCTGTCCACGGACATCAGGCTAGTTACGATTAAGACAGCCCTCCTGGTGGGTCTTACGTCTGCATGCAGGGTCAGTGAAATCCAGGCACTGTTGCTTCAGAGCCTTACACTACTTTTCAAAATGACAAGGTGGTTCTTGGAACTCACCTCGTATTTTTACCTAAGGTAGTTGCCTTGTTTCACCTGAATGAGGAGATAGTGCTACCGACTTTCTTGGTGGACCCTAAGGACGAAGCTCAGAGGGTACTGCACTGTCTAAATGTTAGGCGTGCTCTAAAATTCTACCTAGACAGAACCAAGAGCTTCTGCAAGTCAGAGGCTCTCTTTGTGACCTTTGGGGGGTCAAAGCCAGGCTATCAGGCTTCGAAGGCCTCCCTAGCAAGATGGAAGGTTGCGGCCATCAAGGAAGCCTATGAGGGGCAGCACAAACCACTCACTGCAAATGTGCATGCCCACGCTAACAGAGCTAAGGCCACAGTAGTCACGTTCCAGAGGCACGTTCCGTGTCAGGTCATCAGCAAGGGGGCTAAGCGGGCCACGCCTTCGACCTTCTGCAAGCACTACTGCTTGGATGCCGGCTCCAGGTCATGTGCAACATTTGGGCAGGCAGTATTAAGGAACTTATTTTCTTAGGAGGGTCACCTCTCCACCCTGGGGCTACATTCAGTTGTAATCGCCCATACAGTATGGAGGAAAGGGGATGGGACATAGGAGTACATATACGTTACTCACTGTAGTGACTAACTTACTCCTAGTCCATAGTCCCCTTTCCTCCATACGTCCCACCATCCTCCCCACATAATAAAACTGGTATCATTAGGCATGGTAATATTGTCGATGCGTCAAAGGAGACTGAGGAGTGGCACCGGTGGCCGGAATCAGTGGAGCGCCTGCTCCCAGGGCTGTGCCCCTGCGTGCCTCTAAATTTAAAGGGGAAGATGATTTTCTCTGGTGAAAAAGGTTCAGTCTCCCGTCCCTAGCGAGGGGCACCCATACAGCATGGAGGAAAGGGGACCATGGACTTGGAGTAAGTTAGTCACTACGTTGAGTAATGCCATAATATGTGCTGGTCATGATGATGGCCATGAGTGTTGTGTTGGTTGAAGAGAGGGACATATGTCATAATCTGTGCTGTGAGTGATTATGGCTATGAGTGTTGTGTTGGTTGAAGAGAGGGACATATGTCATAATCTGTGCTGTGATTGATTATGGCTATGAGTGTTGTGATGGTGGTGATGTCACTAACATTCTAGGTGGAGTGTTGGTGTGGTGATGTCACTGGGACTCTGGTGGAATGTTGATGTATGTTTGGTGTGCAGGGTTCTACTGGTGCCAGTTGGACCTAAGATGCTGGGCTAGATGGATGTCCCAGTGCCTTCTCTACTTAATAACTAAGAGAATAAACCTACATGTAAACTACTTACCTTCTGGTGTTCTTGATTGGCGAAGGAGACGTAGTTTATATCAAGTAACTTATAATTTATTGTAATGTACTTCATAAGGGTCACTCGGGTGACATCAGCTAAGTCCTTTTATTTTGTGGCTGCTACAAATCTCATTATAAGTACATCAATAGATGGACCCACTGGCAACCACCACTCAGGTACGCCAGTCCCAACTAATACTAATAGCACCCTGGTTTAGGAACCACTTTGACATGCCACCCAACTCACTCAGGACATCATAAATAGATAGACCAAAGGGAAAAGACTGAACACAGATCTCTCTTTCTCAACAAATGTCAACCAACAAAGTGAAGAAAGAATGGAAGCAGGTTTTAAGAACACACAGGGAAAACTGAATAGCAATGGAGCCAGTCACCTGAAAACAATGTTCTATTTTCAACTATACCTACTCACAAGTGTGTAAATGAAACCACTCAGCAACGCAAGTCACCATCCTTCTCACAATCGCCATCGATGCACAGATGATTGTGTTAGACTTGGAAACAAATGGCCTAAAAATATAAGCATGCTCATGTAAACCCCATAAGAACAAGAGAATTGTTCCTGCATTAGTTAACATCCCTTCACCCATACTCCTACACCAAGCACCACCCCAGAAGAAACAAAGTGGAATGGAACGGACAGGGACTCCAGTTACATGTTGCTAAGACAACAATTACATCTTTATCTACACCCATACAGAGGTTACTTTTAATGTTTATTTATAATGCACACCAGACCCAGGGGTATCAGGGCGCAGGAACAAGAATATTTTCAGTTTACAAAGTTACAAAATACAATGCGGTATATAGTTAGATTACAATTATGGGCAAAATATATACAGTGCATATGTTACTTGTTACAAAATACATAGTAATAAAGTGACAGATTACAATAGTGCAATAGATATGTACAATACATATAGACACATAGAGAGGTTGGACAGGAGAGATAGAGGTGATTAGTCTAGTTAGGAATGAGAGTGTATATTTACAGTAGGGGTGAGAGGGAGGGGTAGAAGCTGGTGAGATTTCGAGTCATGCAGTAGAAGGTCAGAGTTGGACATAATAGTGTTAGTGGTCATTTTCTTTGAACCAGTTGATGTTACATCTGAAGTTGGAATAGGTTTGGTCTGCCCTCAGAGAGGGGGGTAGGGTGTTCCAGAGTTGGGCAGCTTTAACTGGGAAGCTGTTGCTGCCAACGTTTGTCAGTTTGAGGCTAGGGGCTGTCAGACAGTTAGAAGTTAGAGTAGGCCGCTCTGGTGGGTTGGTAGGTGGGTTTTCTGTTGATTCTGTCTATCAGATAGCGGGGTGCCGCGATGTTTGGGCACTTGAAGGTTAATGAGGCAGTTTTTAGCAGGATTTTTAAGAGCCAGTTATTCTGCATCCTTACCTCCGAGATATGTTCTTTTCTAGCTATTCCTAGTGCTGCTCTAAGAGCGTTGTTCTGCAATGTTTGAATTTTTCTGGTGATATGGTTGTTGGAACCAAGATATAGGGCGTTGCAATAGTCCAATTTGGACAGAATGAGCACTCTAGCCAATGTAGTACAGCTGCTTGTGGATAGGAAGTGTCTGGCCGATCTAATCAGTTTACATGTATAGGCCGTGGAAGATGCCATCGCATTCACCTGTTTGGCTAAAGTAAGGCTGGAATCCAGGTAGAAACCTAAGGTTTTTACCTCCTTGGTGACCTTGATAGTATTACCATCTGTATCAAAGGAGGTGTATTTATGGCCAAGTTTATTGATATGGGTAGTAGTTCCCAGAATGTTGAGTTCTGTTTTGTCATCATTCAGGCATATACCATGGAGGGCCATCCATGCATGGATGAAGAGGTATATTCTATTCACCAAGGCCAAATCCTTATCATGATCCCCAGTAAGAGGTATGAGAATCTGGCAGTCATCTGCATAGTTTTAGTGTAGGTGACACTGAGATAATCCAGATCATCAAAAAGGGGCTTGGTAAATATATTTTACATAGTGGAGGAAACGCATGACCCCTGAGGAACGCCACATGTGATGGGAATGGGGTCTGCTGCTGCTGTGGGCGAGAAGACATCGTTCTACTGCTTACGAATGATTGGATCCACACTATGGCATGTTGAGAAAAGTGTGCGGCTGAGTCTAGATGGTTACAGAGGACCTTGTGATCCACCAGGTCAAACGCTGCTGAGAGATCGAGGAGGAGTAGTAAGGCAGATTTCCCTTTGTCTCTCAACTCGTCGACCTGGGCCTTAAGGTCGATAAGTGCAGTCTATGTGCCGTGTTGGTGCCTGAATCCTGATTGCCGGACTCCTAGAAGTTGATTCTGCTTGAGGGATTTCTGAATTTGTAGGTATGCCACCCTGTCTAAAAAATTTAGACGGAATGGCGCTGTTGTGATAGGCCTGTAATTGGTGGGTATAAAAGGATCTAGAGATTGTTTCTTAAGGAGCGGAAGGACCCAGGATTCCTTTAGGTTGCTTGGGATGGTGCCCATAGTAAAAGAGGCATTGCTAAGCTTAGAAATGGATGATGCTAAGTCTATGGCTGTGTCTTTTATGATTTGGCCATGAAATGTATCTCCCTGACAATTAAAGGGTTTAAGAGAGAGAATAGCTTTTTCGACTTATAGTATTGAGACTTTAGAAAAGTTGAAGCGTTGTGCTGGTTTAGGTGGGGTAGGTGGTTTGCTAACTTGTGAAGTCATAATTGGTATTTCTAGTTTTTTGTTAGTGATTTTAACTTGGGAGGGTGGAGATTATGTTCGTAAGGGCCTTCTGTATGTCAGAACACCAAGTTTTATCTTTTACACAATTATCGGGTACAGGGATCGGATTCTCAAGTTTTTTCAGGATCGCAAACAGTTCCTTTATACCGGATTTAGCTTGCAAGATCCTGTTGTAAGTTTCCTTCTCAGAGCACCGTATTTTGTTTTTGTATTTGGTGGAGATGTTAATAAGGTTCACTTTATTTACCTCAGATGGCATTAGCCTCCAGGTAACTTTGCTTTTTTGTTTTTCCTTTCTCAAAGTTTTTAGGTATGGGTGAACCAGGCATTCAGATGTGCTCTGGGTTTGTTTTTCCTCATTTTTAAGGGGGCAATGGTGTCTAGGGCTTCTGTCATAACTTTATTGTATTTGTTTACTAAGACCGACGGATCAGTAGTATCTGGTAATGAATTGAGGGTCGGAAGTATCAGGGGTATGAGTTTGTCAGCAGTTATATTCTTTTTGTTCCTCGTTGGGGAGGGGGGTGCAATAGGGTTGTTTTGAGACAGGGGAATTTTGGCATCATATGTGAATTCTATGAGTGAGTGGTCTGTCCATGCCTGGGGGGTAATGGCAGTGATAGTGGTATCACAATTGTAATCAGCCACCCAATCGAGAGTTCTGCCTTTCTTATGAGTTGGTAGTGTCACTTTTTGCGTGAAGCCAAGCTCAATAAGGACATTAGCTATAGCTGCTGCTTGTTGGTCTTTAGGGTCCTTGAATCCCAAGTTCAGATCCCCAAGTAGGAGTACCTGCGAGGTATTTTTGAAGTTGTCAGAGAGGATTGTGGAAATGTCCTCCTCAAATGTACCAATGGGGCCTGGGGGCCTACATATTGGGTGGATGGTGAGGGTTTGGGCGTTTGAAATGGGTAATTTGGGGGTGAGGTAGTTGCAGGATTTTACATGCAGCCTAGTCTCATTGCTAGGCTGGATTTGGCTATGATAGCTATATCTCCTGCAAAGGTTTTAACTCTATCTTCTCTAAGGATAATATAGTTGTCTGGCACTGCAGGCATAAGGGCCGGGCCTGCTGCAGGGTGTAGTCATGATTCTGTGATAGCAAGGAAATCATAATTTTCTGTCTGAGGTAGGTCGGCTACCTCTATGGCATGGGCTAATAAGGACTTCGCGTTTATTAAGGCCCCTTTAAGGTTGGGAACATGAGTACCTGCCAATAGGATAGGAGAAGCATTGCTGTTGAAATCATCCGTCAGGGATGGGGAATGGGGTTTGTTCTGCTTGGATGTTCTCTGGTTAGGTTCGGGAGTGGTACCTGGGTTAGTATGATTCCGATTTTTCGGTGAGATGATTTGTTTGTTATGGCAGTGTTTGCTTTTTTGGGCAGTACTGGTTGTTAAGCTGGCAGGTGGTTCGAATAATTTTGTCAGTCTAGAACGGAGTCTAAGGTTTCTAGGCATAAAGTGACAAGGTATATTGGTTCTAGGTGGGCTCTGGGTGTGACTAAAGATGGATGTGGATATGCCAGGCTAGCTTAGCTCCAAGAGGTTGCCTACATCACCTGGTCTAGTTGACATGATGTTGGTTGCTATGACGTTTAGAGTACTAGTAGAGTCAGTTGGATCTAGAATTAAAGTCAGCATGGTCCAGAAAAAGGTCAACTTATATGCAGTGGCATACATAGTGTATTCAAGTTGGTGGGGTAAGTGATAGTTTGTCCATGTACTGCTACAAACAAAGGTGGCGTGGGCTGGTTCCATTAGTGGCAGTTGGTGTAAATTAGACTGGATAGGCCCAGTTGCAGACAGTATGGCTTAAGGTAGAATTACTAAATTCCAAAGGGGCCGAATGCAAATGGTGTGCCTCTTAGGCCATGGATTGCAGTCTAATGGTGGGGAAAGCCTGGGACAGTTTCAGGTAGGCATTATTGAAACAGGTGGGATAGGCTGATTCAAAAAGGTACAGATGCAGGCACAGTGGCGAGGGTTGAGGCGAGTAGACCTGAATTGTCGGTGAGTTAACAGAAAAGGCGTGGGCTGATTCGGTCAGCACAAATGGAATCCGGATGATGTAGACTAGTTCAGCTGGGCACAGTTACCTCCAAGAAGGCAAAAATAATGGCATAGCAGCGCAAGCTAATTCAAGTGAATAGATGAGCACAAGTACAAGCGAGATGGCAAACATTGCAAAAAGAAACAGAGAAGCACGATCTAATTTAGGTGATCAGGTAAGCATGAATACAAATGAAAAGGCGTAAACTGGGTGGGTCACATGAGCACAGTTGCAGAAAGTAACAGCTCGAGTAACGGAGCACGAGCTAATTTAGGTGATCAGGTACACATGAATACAAAGAGGCGTAAGCTGGGTGGGTCACATGAGCACAGTTGCAGAAAGTAACAGCTCGAGTAACGGAGCACGAGCTAATTTAGGTGATCAGGTACACATGAATACAAAGAGGCGTAAGCTGGGTGGGTCACATGGGCACAGTTGCAAAAAGTTGCAAACTAGCACAGGTGATCAGTAGGCATGAGTACAAGCAGAATGGCACGAGTTGGGCACAGATGCAAGAGTAATGGCAGAGAGGCACAAACTAGGTTGGTGGGCACAGTTATAGCTACTATGGTGCAGGCTGAATCGAGGGCACAATACATATAGTTGTCTCCCAGCAATCACCAGTACTTACTCTTCCATACATTTCTCCCGTAGGACAGGATATCATTCTGTCCTCTGCAACCCCTGCCCACGGATGTCGCAAAGGATAACATGCCATCCTTAATACTTCTTATCTCATGTGATGAGCTCAGACAGGGTCAGTGTCTTAAAAACAGTAGCCCATACTGAATAATATTTACACTAATGCATCAAGGAATACGGTGTATTGTATTGATTGGCATTAACATTAAAACAGTAATCTCCCAGCACCACTACAATAGAACTTCATGTATAATTGTGGAAACGCGTCCACTTGTTATCCTTTTAAAAACCATTTTATATGCATGGATTGCAAAAATTGCAATTAGATATCGACTTGTCATGAGCGTATGTTCTCTACACACTCCCTACATATATAACTAAGCTATGGTCATGTTAACTTGCTTCTTATTCTATTATCAACAGTTGCACTTGGGCATCTGCCCAACACTAACTTATCATTTATATCTAGACCTTTAAACACAGTAGTAAATAACAGTTGCGGCTTGTTATGTTACTCAGATTTATAACGCGCACGTAAACCCAAAGGCATCTTTGCATGAGGACAGTAGTACAACATCAATCTAGGGGATTAATGAAAGAGCAGAGTTTTTAACAAGCGACGGAAGTGCAGGTGGTTCGTGGTCAGCCTCAAAGTTAAAGGGAGGCCATGCCATAACTTACTAGCGGCCACCGAAAAGGCTTGACCGGCCACTCTTTGAAGTCTAAATCAGGGGACAACGACCAGACAGTCACTGCTTTACCGAGGAGGGCGGCCAGAAATACGAGTGAATTTATGCCACAAGAAATTGGAACCAGCCTGGTAGCCTGCCCGGTGAACGAGATCGAGAGATTTAAAGACTATTCTTTCTTTCACCGGGAGCCAGTGCAAGGAACGTAGCACTGGGCTAATGTGGGAACCATAAGGGGTGGCTGTGGCTGTCCGAGCAGCCAGGTTCTGCAGCAGTTGCAGGCGATTTGTATTTATATTTATTTGTATTTATTTTATTTATAAAGCGCACCAGGCCCAAGGGCATCTGGGCGCATCACTTGGTTACAAGCATAATACAGAATACATACAACAGAATACATAAGGGAAGGAAAACAAGCAGCGCAAAAAGGATAATTTGGGATAATATACAAATTCTATACTTATTAACAATCAGGAAAAGCATCTAACAGTTTGGCGCTGGTGTAGTAAGTCCAGGTGATAATGGGTGCAAGGAGTCAAGGCTGGTCTTGGGCTGACAGCCAAGCTTTGGCTTTGCTCTTGAAGGCCAAGACGGATGGTTACCCTCTGAGTGGATCAGGTAAAGAATTCCATAATTTCGCAGCCAAGACTGGGAAACTACTCCCGCCAGATCTCTGGAGGTTGAAGCACGGAATGGAAAGGCAGTTGGTTAGGGCACTTCTGAGTGGTCTTGATGAAGTATGTAAAGAAAATCTACTGGCCAAGTAACTGGGTGCATGGTTAGTGAGGCTTTTGTGTGTTAGCGATAGGGCTTTAAGTGATACTCTTTGGGAGACTGAGAGCCAGTGGAGACTCCGTCTAGAGTCAGAGATGTGGAGGTTCCTGGGGATGTTTAGTGCCTCTCTAATGGCATTATTTTGGATGATCTGTAGTTTGTTAATGTTGCCTTGGTTAGTGCTGTGATAGAGGGCGTTACAATAGTCAATCTTAGACTGGACCAAGGTCCTGGCTAATGTGGTGCAGTTGGCTGGTGATAGGAACGGTCTACATGCCGTAATGAGCATGCAGGTATATGATGCAGCAGAGGAGACTGCGTTAATTTGTCTAGAAAGTGAGAGAGCGGAGTCGATATAGATACCAAGCGTTTTTGTATCGTTGGCTACTTTGATGGTATTGTCATCAATTATGAAAGATTTGAAGGACGAGTCTAGCTTACTGAGTCTTTGGTGAAAGCCTAGGATGAGAATCTCCGCCTTTTCATCGTTCAAGCACAGTTCATGCTGCGCCATCCAAGCCTGGATAACTTGGTAAATGGAGTTGATGGCTAGAGTGTTGGTTTTGTGGTCACCTGTGATAGGGATGAGTATCTGGGTGTCATCAGCGTAATTAGTGTATGTAACACCCAGATAGTCCAGTATGTCAAAGAGTGGTTTTGTAAACACATTATAAAGTGTAGGGGAAACACACGATCCTTGTGGAACCCCGCAGGTGACCGGTGCAGGATCGTCTGGGGCAGAAGGGTAAAAGACTCTCATGGATCTATTTTCCAGAAAGGAGCTAATCTAGCCTGTGGTTTTATCCGAGAAGTGGGCAGCAGTTTTGAGGTGACGACAAAGGATTTTGTGATTTACTAAGTCGAAGGCCGTAGAGAGATCTAAAAGGAGTAATAGGGCTAGCTTGCCCTTATCTTTTAGGTCTTCAATCTGAGTTTTAAGATCTAAGAGGGCAGTTTCCGTACCATATTGAGGGCAGAAACCTGATTGTCTCAGTCCCAGGAGATTATTAGTTTCAAGGTAATCTTGGATCTGTAAGTATGCAGCGCGATCAAGAATATTTAAGAGGAAAGGGACCGTAGTGATGGGCCTGTAGTTGGTGGGTATGTTAGCATCCAAAGTAGGTTTTTTAAGGAGAGGAATGACCCAGGCATCCTTTAGGTTGTCAGGGACAGCCCTGGAGCTGAATGAAGAATTTATGAGCGTGGTAATGAAGGGTGCTAGATAGTGTGAGGCCTCCTTAATAATGGAGGCAGAACATAGGTCGCCCTGACAGTTAAAAGGTTTGAGATTATTGATGATATGCTCAACTTCAGTGGTGGATAATGGTGAGAAGCTGAATGGTTTCAGGGAATCAGGCTTAGTGTTTGTGTTGACCTGAAGGATTTTATGCTCCAGGCTGTTTTTTTTGTCATTGATTTTAGTTTGGAGCGTGGCGATTTTGCCGAGGAGGGCCTTTTGAATGTTGGTACACCAGGTACTATCTTTGGAGCAGGTGTCAAGGGCAGTGGCAGGAGACTCAAGTTCCTTTAAGATTCTGAATAGCTCCTTGGTGTTAGATTGAGCTAGTTTGATGCGTTTGTTACACTCATCCCTTTTGGCCTGGAGTATGGCCTCTTTGTAATTTAGAGTAGCTAGAACAATGCTAGCTTTGTTTATTTCAGTTGGGTTACTTTTCCAGCGTGATTCAAGGCTTCTTTTTTCTTTGCGAAGGGTTCTCAGCTGTGGCATAAACCACAAGTTGTGGTGGGCCCTTGGTTTAGGTTTTCTAAGTTTGGTCGGTGCAATGAAGTCAAGGGCTTTCAACATGATCTGATTGTACATGTCTACCAGGAGAGTAGGGTCAGAGCATGAGAGGGAGAGGTCGTTGAGAGCAGGGAGGATGAGTGGGAGTAATTTAGCGCAGGTTATGTTGCGCTTGTTTCTTGTGGCATTAGCAGGTGCGATATCAGGGGTGGTGTAGATGATTTTAGTGGGGATGCTGAAGGAGATGAGGTGGTGGTCTGTCCATGCACATGGTTGGTTAGATACAATGTTAGTGCCACAGTTTAGGTTGGCTATCCAGTCGAGAATCCTACCCTTAGTGTGTTGGCATGTTGATCTGTTTTGTGAAGCCTAGATTAAGTAGCAGGTTGTTGATGTCGTGGGCTGAGGCATCATTAGGGTCTAGGTAACCTATGTTGAAGTCGCCAAGTACGATGATTTGGGACTTAGTCTTGGTGTTATCAGCAAGGATGTATGAGAGATCTTCAGAAAACGTGCATAACGGACCAGGGGGTCTGAAGATAAGGTGGAGAGTAATGGACTGATTAGGGGTGATGGCGAGCTTCACTGTGAGTAGTTCAGCAGAGCTGATTTGGGGGGCAGAGGAGAGGCGAAGACTGATGGTATTTTTATGTATAAAGGCAATGCCACATCCTTTAGATTGACCAGTCTTGGGGTCACTTCTAATAATAGTATATCCTTCAGGGATCACTAGTGATAGGAGTGGGCCTGAGGCTGTATGGAGCCAGGTTTCAGTAATAGCTATGAAATCAAGGTCGTGAATTGTGATGAGGACGGCCACATCTAATGCGTGTGCTATAAGTGATATGGTAATGATCAGTGCAGCCTGGAGGGATGCTGTGGGGGTATGGGGATGGGTACTCACATCAGGATCAGCACCCACTATGGGTGTGGGTAAGTGGTGAGGGGTGAGGGCTATAAGCTCTGGAGAAGATTGGTTGGTCTGCTGGTTAATATTGGTGTGGCGGTGGGAAGCATGGGGTAGTCTAGATCCTAGTCTGAGATTCCTCAGGGGCCCAATGCAGGGTTGTTGGGAGTTGGTTTGGATGCACAATGTTCGAGCCGAAGGGGAGTTGAGGTAGGGGTTGGTGGGAAAAGCAGCAGTGGCAGTGGCCAGAGTAGGGTTTTGCTGCCGTATGGAGCACAAGGAGCCACTGAGGCAAGGAGCATGTGGGGTAGGATACATGATGGTTAAGAATTGTGGCACACAGAAGAATGAAGGGTGCACGTGTAGGCAGTGATGAGGCTATCAGTAGGATATAGAATAGGAATGGTCCTAGCAAAGCTAGTAAGTTGAGGTTGAGGCACAAAGCGCTGTCGGTAGAAGCAGTGGGTGTGCGCTGGCTAACCATAGTAACAAATGTGGCAAGGGTGAAGGTTTGCCAGAGTACAGTTCACAGTCGGTAGGTAGGCAGGCAGTACTCTATATGAGGGTTAACTAGGCTGGCAGTCTAGGCAAATAGACAAGTTAACAGTGGTGCATGATAGCAAGGGAGAGAGCAAGTGAGCATTGTTGCGTTGGCAGTAAAGTACTTAGGTGGGGAGGAGGGGCTAAGGCGCAAATGGTGGCAGGTAGATGGTCATGGGCCTCAAGGCGTTCAGGCAAGGAGGAGCAGTAATCATAAATGCAGTGGCAACACTTTAGCAGAGGGCATGAGTGAAGCAATAACAAGGGCAATATGAAACAGTAGCTGGTCAATGGTCACAAATGCATTGGATGGATTAGGCCCGAGGGCTGCGCCAGGTAGAGCGCATCACAATAGTCCATCCTGCTGGAAATGAGAGAAACCACAACTGGAGGGCGCGAGAGAAGGAGTAAGAAAGGGCAGGATCTTCTGAAGGACCCTCAATAAGAAGTGGACATTCTGGCACACTGCACTCCTCTTTGACGCTATGGACAGAGAAGCAGAGAGATAGACCCCAAGATTGTTAACTACCATCACTGGAATAGGAAAGTCACCAAGTGCGGATGGCAAGAAAGCCGAGGACCAAGAACAGGATTCAGTGGAGGCGCCCAGCACCAGGACCTCAGTCTTTTCCCCATTGACTTTGAGCCAATTGCCACACATCCACTCCCCCCACAGCCGCCAGGCAGTCACACAGACCTGAACGGACCAGCATCTGCGTGTTGTGCGCGCATGAGTAGCACCTGAAGTCAACCAAAGGCTGCACATAGATGTTAAATAACATTGGGAACAAGGCAGAGCTCTGGGGGACACGGACGCCACAGGAAAGAGAATGGAGAGAAAGGAAGGTAAATATACTGATTGGCCCCAAAAGTCAAAAAAGAGGCAAACCACACCACTGCAGAACCCGACCCAAGATGCTGATAGAGGTCAGGCGGGATAGGAGCATGGGGTGATCGACAGTATTGAAGGCCGCTGATAGATTGAGCAGAATTAGGGCCCCACACCACCTCCCTCAACCAGCCTGTCCATATCCATTATTGAAAATAGGACACTTTTGGTACCTCTCACAGGGTGGAAACCCAACCGAAAGGGGTCAAGAATAGAGGAGGAATCAAGAAACCCATAAAGAAGTGGAGATATCAAGGCATCAAGATGCTTCATAAAGAAGGTAAGTGGAGAGAAAGGGTGGAGATCGGACAGAACAGAGGCATCCAGTCACAGCTTCCTTAAAAGAGGGACCACAATAAAGTTCTTTAGGGATCACACCAGAGCAATAAGAATGGTTTACTGCCTGGGTCACCAGAGGAATAATCTCAGGCAAGAGATCTTTAAGAATAATAGAGGAACAGGGTCGGATGGGGCTGCAGATTTCAGGTGAGCGATGGCCCTCAATACGGCCTCATCCGAGAATACAGGCAAGGTAGCCCAGCCAGAGGTAGCTGGCTGGCTGCACCCCACCATGGTCACACCAGGGCTAACCTGCGTGAGATCAATATTGTTTTGAATATTAACAATTTTGGAATGGAAAAACTCAGCAAAATCATCAGTGTTACTAAGAAGCAGGCACTGTGCAATGAAATCGAGCTGAGAAGAAAAGTATTTAACAACCCCAAATAGCTCCTTTGATTGATTGAATGATGTTTCAATCTTGAGAGGACAACTTTCTGTTTGGCTGACTTAATAGCCGGATGATAGTTTCTGGAGAGCAAGACGAAGGCCAATTTATCACAAGGTCTATAAGAAGACAACCACTCGCACTACGCTTGGCAAAGCCCCGGTTTAGCCACTCTCAGTTCTTCCATGAACCATTCCTGAGACGGGCGGCCATGCAGCTGCCTGGTTTTAAAGGGTGGCAATTGATCGGCAGTAGCTAGCAGTGCCTGAGATAGGGTGGCAAAATCCACAGGCAAGTCACTAGGACATTTAGTCTTCACTGCAGATGCCAATACAGACTCATCATTGCTATGCCATTTCCTCTTAAGAACTGTGCCTCTAGACGATGTAGGAGGGGAAACTCCAAGGGGTACTGAAAAAGGGAAAAAGGGATCAGAAAGTGGTCGGACCAATGGACAGACATCAAGGGGCGGACTAGCAGACATGGGACTGCAGAAAAAATAAGATCCACGATCCCCCCCCCAAGAAGATGGGTGTGTTCAGTGACATGTTGGGTTAAAACCAGATCCACAAAACCTCAAAAAAAGCATTTAGAGTAGGGACAAGAGGAGGGTTAAAGCAGATATTAAAGTCGCCTAGCACTATAAGATTTACATATTTCAGGTGAAGCAAAGCCATAAATTCCTGGAAAAGTAGCCGGAAATGCATATAAGGGCAAGGTGGACAGTAGACCAGCAGAAAATGAACAAAGTCAGAAGCAGAGATTTCTAAGCACACTAAAAAAAGCTTCCATGGTCAAATTGTGGGCTACCGTTACAGTAGTAACCTTAAGGGTGGCTTTAAATTTAACCGCTAACCCCCCCCCCCAACCTGCATGGGGTGCAGCTCTGTCTTCATTCATTATTTTATACCCCTCAGGCAAGAATTGGGGACACATGGGGGCCAAGGTGGCTGTTAGACAGGTTCCCATAAGACATAGTAAATCTGGACCATCGTCATAGATAACGTTGTAAACATGATCAGCATGTGCGACCAGTGAGTGTGAATTAAGCAATAAGGCACTCAGAGGTTTGTTAGAGCTGGAAGAAACCACAACAGGAGCACAACATGGTGAAAAAAAATGTAGGAGGAAAACAGTATCTGCCGGTGCCATATCTAACAGACATGAGCTGGATTAGTGGGGTGAACACGCAGGCGGCCAGCCCCTCGATCCGCCTGTAACCTGGACGGACACAGGCGGGCTTAACTTTGGCACACCTTTGGGGCGATGTGGCTTTTCCCACTGCGCCCCACCGCTGCACTGTCTGTGTACTGCTGTCTTATATAGACACGTTGTATAACCCTAGCCAATCCCCTCCAACTGCTGTGAACAGGGAAGAGGGACTGCCTCCCCAGTGAGTGTGGGTAGTCCACAGTGAGGCCAGGAACCCTCAGACCCGGTCCAGAGCCAGGATACAAGGACATGAATGCAGGATTAAAAGCAGGTAAAGCAAATTAATTAAAATAATAAAACACTAATCCA
This sequence comes from Ambystoma mexicanum, assembly GCF_040938575.1. Taxonomy (NCBI): domain Eukaryota; kingdom Metazoa; phylum Chordata; class Amphibia; order Caudata; family Ambystomatidae; genus Ambystoma; species Ambystoma mexicanum. Next base: position 869,123,238 of record NC_090935.1, read on the forward strand.
GTTAGCGTGTATGCACACATGGCTAAAAGGAAAATAATGGTGAAAATTATGAAAATAAACAAAATAGAACAAAGGCAAATCCACAAATCAAAGCACCAAGGCAATTGCCTACCGTGTGCATACCGTCTTGTAATCAATATAGTGTTATTGTCACAACTGTTTTTGTCGCAGTTTGCAGCTCTAGCCCTACAAAGCCTGCAATAGAGTTTAACATTACTTTCTAGTGGAAAACGTGCTCCTTGTTGTGCCACACACTATATCAGTATTCCTCTTACTAAGTGTCTTCTTTGCAGGGTTCAAAAATGAGCAGGAGTTAAAACCAGCTCCTGGGTGTGGGGTGTCACCCTGTAGGCAGGAGCTACCCCAGCGGAACAAGGAGCTGCCAGAGATGCTCCTTTAACATTTTGTCCCTTTTGTATTACCAATCTTAAACACTCAAAGTTAATGTTACATTTACATGTTTGGAAGGCACCAGTTGGCCCTAGGAGGCAGAAGTAGCTCCTGGTTGCTGTTGGTTTCAAGCTAACCTGGCTCTACTATGCTAGAAGATGCTAAATAGCTCCCGGCTCCCCTCAACCTCGAACCCTGCTTTGATACTACAGGGCATCAGGAAGTTAAGCTGTAGTTGGCTATGTCATTTAGAAACACTCAGAATCATCAAACTAGTTTACCTTTATGTGTACATTTACAATAAATAACCTTAGGTAGTATGGAATTGGTTTTACATTGAATATTGTATTACTCTTTATATTTCATTGGAATTGCTCAATTTCATTTGTTGCAGCAATCTCAACAGTTCTGGTGAAAACTCATCTGGTCGCTAGTACAGGACACATCAGTCTAATATTTGACCCTTATTTCAACATGGTCATTCTACCAGCGTAAGTGAAGTGTGTGCTTTATTTTGGCTCACCAATATTCAGTAACTTTCGGGGGGTGCTAAAGATCCCGACCAAGATGGCTGCGAGCCCGTGAGCTCTGCACACTAAGAAGTATATCCGATCATAATTCTGCCGTATAACCACCTCAAAGTCAGATTCACCATGTGGGACAAGCTGTCTGACTGTCCCTAGCATAACCCGTGGATGTTTGGTGCCTCAAACACTTGGATCGCGGAGAAAACAGAGTGTGAAACTGGGCTGTGAGACCGCTGCACACGTGGCGTGGCAGGGAGGAGGGGTGTCTGTGGGATCTGAGCCAGAAGAATATCGAGAGCGGATACCCCATCAGGCACAGGCTCCTACAGCCCAGTTGGGGAAAAGACTCCAACATCCTGCGAATACTCCCCGCTTCCGCTCGGGCTGCCGGGGGGGGGTCTTGGCTGCACAGGCCACAGCACAGACCACCGGCAGGCAGAGCGACACAGAGGCTGCACTGTGCACAGCGTTAACAGCAGTGGTGCTGCAGCACGCAGGGTGCCGAATACACAGCAGGTCACCCGGCTCCCTGCCACCCCGGACCTCGGAGGGGCAGCAGGATTACTTGACATTTGTCGAGAGCTGCAGGGGCCATCCCAACCCAAACGGGAAGAGCAAAGTTCCCAGGCATGTGGCGCGAGAAGGGAGAGGAGCTCGCACATCCGCAACCAGGTGCATCAATAACGCAGCTGGGAACTGCTCCCGGAGTGGAGGGGAGGACATGCCCAGAGGCTTGATCACGGACAGCTGCATCTGAGCAGCCGGTAAGAGCCCAGCACCCTTTGGAAGGCTCCCACAACACTAACCCATATGGCTACACAACTGCATAGGAAACCTGGTGAGAAAGAAAGTGCTATCCACTGAGGATTCGCAAGTAAGTGGCACATAGAACCATCATGAACATCGGAAGCCATATCAATGCACACACTAATCATGGATTGCTAGAGCTGAGGGCTACAGACACCCCCGCGGCATGCAGTCAGCCCCAGCCCAGGATCCAATGTGTCCCCCACATCCACCAGTGGAACGCCATCAACTACTCGGGGGTGGGGGCAGAGGCGGTCAAACGCTCATCCTGCGGACCTGTAACTGGACATTTAATCACCCCACTTCAAACTGACAAGCACAGGGGGGGGCTGCACACCAGAGCCATCAGAGGATACGATACAAAGCACATATACCTCCAAAGGGGCACCCTCTACGCACAGTTAAACACCACCGTACCCGCACATCCCGAGGGCAACCCACACTTACCGGACAGTCTGGCCCAGCCGCAGGAGTGTGCATCACAGATTCAGACAGTCCCACACCCGCCAACCACCACTTGACGCTTCCACACTCAACACACTACAGGCAGCGTCCACACTCCGGACAGAGGCACGCAACCGGATAGGTATTGCAGGAGGACCCCTCAGACACAAAGCCGGGCATGCTTAGAGAGACACCAGCTATGAACAATAGGGCAGACTTTTTCATCCCCTTTCCGGAACAGCCAAAGGTCCTCCCAGCCCCCCAGAGGCACGGTGGTGTGAGCAAACGTGGACAGGCACTTCTCCCTTGAAAAATCTAAACCTGAGGTAAACGACGAAACATTGCACTGTCCTGAGCGCGCTGTGTTTGGAGAATTCTAACTATCAGGTGCCCCCTGGAGGCTGGAACATCGACCTTGGGCGAAACCACAGGAATGACAGTCACAAAGTCCTGAAAATACCAGATTGTGGTGTTCGGAGGGCAGTACACATTCTCAGCGGATAAGTTACATAACCCACGGAAGGAATCGATCTGGAGGAGGAGAGGTATTGGTGGAGAGTACCAGTCTGAAAATGGTCAAGGCAAATAAGAGCGGCAAGCAACAGACTAAGCTTCAGTTTGAAACTGCCTCACAGTCTCCACACATTGAGACAACAGATACATCCAAGGGGGGCAACCCGGAGACCACTCATGACACTTCAGCGTCGTTCCACAATATAAAGGAGATGTTTAGCTAGTTACAAAGCAGTTTACAATCCCTCGACAGGAAGATGGTCACGCTGACTCGCAAGGTGGACCACATGCAGGTCTGCCTGGACAAACATGGGGAAAGACTGGATGAAGCTGAGGGGAGGATTTCGACGGTGGCAGATGAAGCGGCCATGACATCGAGAGATCTACAACAAATGAAGAGGACACTGAAGGAACTCACAGAAAAACAGGGTGACCTAGAAATACTCAGCAGATAATTGATGTTGCCGAGGCGGCTGATCAACATAGCATGGAAACAATGGTGGAGGAGTTCCTGGGGGGAAGCACTGGGGTTGGAAGGGGCTTCTCGAATATCTTGCCCCACCTCAACAAATTATCGCACGACTGCTAAACTACCGGGACAGGGACTCGGCTTTACGGAAAGCGAGGGAGAAAGGGTCCCTCGCTTACAAAGGAGACACAATAAAGATCTTCCCGGATTTCTCAGATAAAGTCCAGGTGTCCCGGAAGACGTACATCGATGTGAAAAGGAGGATGCGGGAGAGGGGCATCTGCTATGCCATGATGTTTCCAGCCAAGCTCCAGGTGGAACACGAGGGGCGCACAATGTTCTTCACCACCCCAGCAGAGGCTGATGAATTCTTGGATTGCTTATCCCGGAACCCGAGACCCAGGGGTAACAATGACTGAGACCGCACTGGGCTGAACAAGATTGTAGTGGACCAGGAGACGGCAAATCATAAAGGAGGCACTGAGGGGTCGGTTACGGACCTAATCACGGTAAGTGTGGAGACGTGGTCGGACCAATGGCCACCACCCAATGGAAGCAAGGTTAACAGACCTAATTACTGGCAAGTTGGGTACGCCAGTTAGGGAAGGTGGGGGGAATGGTTATTACTGACAGGTTGGGGTCGTCGGTGTGGGAGGGGGAGGGCAACGGGGCAGATACAAGTCAAGAGGAAGCGTCGCAACACAAAGGGAATCAAAGGTTGAAGAAAGGAGAGGTCTGGGACACACTCGAACCTGGGGGGGGGGGCTTGGAAAACGGAGTGCGATAAATTGAGGAATGGCCAGGTCGATTAGATGCCTCACGTGGAATGTGCGAGGGTTGAACTGCCTGTCGAAATGTCGGAGGGTTCTTCTCTACCTGCAGCGTCATCAGGTGGGAGTGGCATTCCTACAGGAGTCCCACCTCACAATGGCAGCCGCGACACGTTTTGGCAACTCCTGGGGTTGCCACCAATATTTCTCTTCCTTCTCCTCTTATGCGAGAGGGGTGTGCACTCTTATTTACAGTTTGCTGGGTTCAGCCTAGTCTCCGTTATTAGGGACAGGGAAGGGAGTGGTCTGATCACCTGTATAGTCTGGTTAACTACTACGGGCCTAATCTGGATGCAGTCACAACTCTGGAATGGCTTAACCGACACTTGGGGGTGGCCCCATCAGGGGATATAATCTGGGCGGGCGATTTGAACGAGGTAATGGACACAATATTGGACCAAACACCAGGCCCAGCACGACCCTCGACCAGAGGACAGGAGCAACTAAAGGGGTTGAATCAGACATTGGAACTAGAACATGTGTGGAGACTCAAGAACCGGAGGAGCGACAATATACCTTTTATTCTGCAGTCCATGGCACAGCATCCCCTCTGGACATTTTCCTGATCTCCCAGGCACTAATGGGGGCTGTAAAGGTCACCATCCTGGCCCGCGCACACTCAGACCATGCCCTGGTACTGTTGATCATGGAAATGGCAGGGAGTGGTAGGGAAAGGAAACCATGGCGATTTAAGGGAGAGGCCCTAGCCGACACACCGTTCCGCGAGCGTGTATCGAAGGCCATAGATACCTTCTTCGAGACTAACGAGGGCTCTGTGGAGTCGTGGCAATCCTCTGGGAGAGCTTCAAGTGTGTGATATAGGGGGAATGTATTGTCAAAGAGGTGGGGATGCTAAAACAGATTAGATGAGTTAGACACTGTCGAGGCACGCTTGAGCACACTGCAGGCACCCGGGGACCTGATGACTCATGGGCAGCAGATGGAAATCAAACAGCTCCTGGAGCAGTTCAAGATGCTGGCACACAGGGAGGCAAAACTATTGGGGTGGGGAGCAGCCGTGAGGCAGTACAGAGAGGGGCAGAAGCTGGGGAGGTTACTGGCTAGGGGCACAAGATTGGAAACACACAGGGGACGGGTCACATCTATAATAAATGACCAAGGGGTGGATTAGATGACATTGCGATAATGCAGGAGTTCTGCCATTTCTACACAGATTTGTACTTGTCCCATACACATACCTCCCAGGCAGAGCTCGAGGTATACTGAAATCAGATGGCCCTATAGTGGTGGACTAATGAAGACAGGGCGGGGCTGAATCACCAAATAACCTTGGAAGAAATACAGGGAACTATCAAGTCTCTGCCATCCGGCAAGGCCCCCAGGCCATACGGATTCGGTGCCGAGCTCTATAAATACTACACATCTAAAATAGGCCCTCATCTCCTACGAATGTATCATCAAAGTGCCCTAGAGGGGATACTCCCAGAATCCTTGAAGGAGGCCCTCGTCACAGTTTTACTTAAACCTGGTAAAACACCAAATTACTGTGCATCATATTGGCTGATTTCCTTAATTAATCTAGATAACATCCTAGCTAAGATACTGGCTTCTAGACTGGCGCCCCTGATGAACAAGATGCTGAGAGCCGACCAGGCTGGGTTCATACCGGGACACTCCAGATCTTTTGGGATAAGAAGAATGTTTGGATTGATCTCGGCCGTCGATCAGAAGGACCACGTAGTCGCACCATTGTTAGATGTCACCAAGGCATTTGACTTGATCGAATGGCCCTTCCTGTTCACAGTCCTACGCAGAATGCGGCTGGGAGAACAATACATTGCCTTGGTGCCGCTGCTATACGAGTCACCCACTGCCAAAGTGAGGGTGAATGGCCAGCTCACCCCGAAGATCTTCCTCGGCAGGGATGCCCCCTCTCCCTGCTTCTGTTTGCTCTGGCGATTGAGCTGCTAGCAGAAAGGATTGGGGAGCTCCACATACACAGGGGTATTCAACTCTTTAAACACAAGGTAGTCATCTCGCTCTACGCAGATGATATGGTGCTGTTCATCAGGGACCCACAGCAAAATTTAGACCCCATTATGGAAGATGTGGTCATATTTGGGCTCTTCTCAGGCCTAGTGATCAATGCAACAAAATCAGTCTTTTTCCCGTTAACGGACAGCATGATACAATATGCAGACAAATGGGGGTTCCAGTGGCACAATGCGCAAACCCGCTACTTAGGGGACATAATAGCCCAAGATACGCATACAGTATTTGAAAATAATTATCAAAAAGCACTAATTCAAGCAAGGGAGGCAGCCATCAGGTGGAAGTGCCAATCGCTCAACCTATACAGCAGGATCTCCCTTATCAAAATGGCGCTGCTCCCTCGATTCCTATGCGTTTCTCAATGTACGCATAGCAGTACCTGCAGATTACTTCCGGGAGGTGAGATCAATGGTTACTCAGTTCATCTGGGCTGGTAAACAGCCGAGAGTATCGTGGGATAAGCTAATGGCACCAATAAGCTGGGGTGGGTTAGCGGTACCTGATTTGGAAACGTATTTTAATGTAGCGCAGGCTGGGTTTGCACTGTTCTGATCTAGAGGTCAGAATGAGAGGAGACACGTAGAGCTGGAGAGGGCGCTGGCAGCTCCTTTCCTGCAGCGATCCTGTATTCTTACTGCCCCTGATAGAGGACACAAAGCAAGAAACATGGTGGAACTCACTTGTAGTGCATGGTCATATATAGATCCATGGTAAAGGACCTCTACTCCCCAGCACTGCCGGTCCTGTTCACCCCTGGAATCCCACTCACCTCAGAAAGGGGCTTCGCTAATCTCATGTGGAAACTGGAAGTGCATAGTTACCGCAACCTGTTCCCTGGGGTTCATTACATTAGATGATCTAAAGACAAGGGGGGATTTGAATACCCTGGAGGTGTTTTTGTATTACAGACTGAAAACAGACTTTCAGAAGACATTTTCAACTTTCCCGGAGCAACCAGCTGTGGCTCCCATACTTGATGGGATGGTTTCAGGGGGGCAGCAGAGGAGGGTGGTATGGGTCCAATACCCCCTGTGCCTGGAATCTAGACATCTGGTCTTCTCCCCCAAGGAGAAGTGGGAACAATCCTTGGGACACGGGATATGTCCCAAGGAGTGGAAGGAGTGGAAATACTGTTGTGAGGGAACTAAGAACACAGCGACAAACGCCAGATACAAGTTAATGCATTGGAAATTCTAACAGCAATTCTACTGTACCCCTTCCCAGATTCAAAACTTTCCAGAGACACCAGCCAATTGTATTAGATGGAATGAACTGAATGCCGATTTCATACACATTAGTTTAGTTTAGTTTGTTTATTTGTAAAGTGCTACCAAACACTCGGCTAATTGGGAGCTAATTCTTTAAGTTCAACAATGGTTACAGATTGTTGCACATACAGGCAGGTGAATATGATACGTTACAATGTGGTTTGAAGGACCTGGTTACAAAGTGGTCAGGAGAGAAGCATAGTAGATTAAGGCAGGCCAGGTTACAGTTTTGGTTTGCCGCAAGCATAGCTCACATTTGAGTGAGGAAGTAGATAATCGGTTAAGTTACAAAGACATAAATAGGTTAGTGGGCCCGTTGGGCGTGGCTAAGTGCCTAGGCCTGACTATTGTTGGGTGCTGAGCATTTCCTTGACTTTAGCTGTAAATGACCAGAATGAGGTGTCGGCTCTTATTGTCATGGGTAGTGCATACCAGTATTTGGCTGCCTGTACAGGAAAGCTTGCTCCCCCAGCTGTTTTCAGGTTAAACCTTGGTATAATGAGTTGGTGAAGGTAAGGTGATCTGGTTGGTCTGGTGGTTTTTTGTCTCGTAAATTTGTCTGAAAGGTATTGTGGGGCAGTCAGGTATAGACATTTGTGAGTAATGACCAACATCCGTAGTTTAATTCTATCACCGATGGGGAGCCAGTGGGATTCCTTTCTGAACGTAGAGATGTGGGCCTTGCGTGGGAGATTGAGAGCACAGCGGAGGTCATTATTCTAGATTATCTGTAGTCTATTCAGGTTATTGTTTGTAGAACCAAGGAAGAGTGTGTTGCAATAGTCCAATTTGGACACTATGAGGGCTCTAGCCAGTGTAAGGCAGCTGTTGGTGGATAGAAATGGTTTACAGGCATTTATAAGTTTATTGGTATACGCTGTGGCTGAAATGGTGGCGTTCATTTGCTTTTTAAGGGAAAGTGTTGAGTCGAAGTACACGCCCAGTGTTTTGACTTCTTTCGACACTTTTATGATATTGCCATCAATGGTGAAGGATTGTTATCTGGGATTCAGTTTGAGACGGGTCTGTGAGCCGACAATAAGCAGTTCCGTCTTATCGTCATTTAAGCAGAGGCTGTGGGTGGCCATCCATGCTTGGATTTCTAGGTAGATCTCATTCAGTTTAGCAACATCCTCGTTGTAGCTCCCCTTGAGGTCAATGAGGACCTGGGTGTCGTCCGCATAATTAGTATATGTAACACCCAGATTGTCAAGGCGGTCAAAGAGGAGCTTGGTAAAGATGTTGTAAAGAGTGGGGGGGGATACAAGAACCTTGGGGAACTCCACATTGGATTGCGACAGGGTCAGCGGCGGCACCCCCAGATGGGGAGAAGACCCTGGTAATTCTGTCCGATAGGAAGGATCGAATCCAATTGGTGGCATCCTGGGAGAATGCAGCAGCTGAGGATAGGTGTTCGGTGAGAATGTTGTGGTCGACTAAGTCGAAGGCTGCGGACAGATCCAACAAGAGCAGGATGGCCAACTTGCCCTTGTCTTTGGCTTCATCCATTTGGATTTTTAGATCCAGGAGGGCTGTTTCCGTCCCATGCCTAGGTCTAAAGTCAGATTGTCGCAGTCCTAGGAGGTTGTTGTTCTCCAAATGTTGTTGTATTTGGAGGTAAGCTACTCTATCTAGTATTTTTACGAGCAAGCGGACTGTTGTAATGGGCCTGTAATGAGTTGGTGTGTTGGGGTCTAATTTAGTTTATTTTAAGCAGGGGTAGGACCCAACCCTCTTTGAGGTTGTTTGGGACGGGCGCATTTTTGAATGAGGCGTTAATCAGTGAGGTGATGAAGGGGGCAAGGTCTCTGGCCCCGTCCTTAATGACTGAGGCAGGATATAAGTAGCATAGGCAGTTAGAAGGTTTCAGGCTAGCTATTATATTTATTACTTTGCCCTCTGTAATGGGTGATAAGTGGAAAAGAGGGCAATCAGGGAGCTGGGAGTTGTGCTGGTTGCCGGGGTGGTCTTTGGGCATAAGACTGGCTTTTGGATTCTATTTTAGCTTGTGTTAGGGCTATTTTATTTGAGAGTACTTGTTGGATGTTATTACACCAGGTGTTGTCCTTGATGCAGTCATCAGTGGGGGGCACAGGAAATTCCAGTTTTCTCAAAATGGAGAAGAGCTCTTTCGTGCCTGATTTGGCATTGTGTATTCTTGCATTGAAGACCTCTTTTTTGGCATTAATAATAGCATCTTTATAGGTGGCTGCAGTCTGGGAGAATTTTTGTTTGGTAGAGATTGATGGAGCTTTTCTCCAGTTGGATTCAGCAGATCTCTTGAGATTGTGCAATGCTGATAGTTCTGCCGAGAACCATTTGTTCACATGGGCAGTGGGTTTGGCCTTTCTTAACTTTCATGGTGCCTGTTTTGTCCAAAGCTTGTTCCAAAGTGTTGTTGTAGAGTTCCACTAATGATGTGGGATTAATGTTGGTGGAATTGTATGTTAAGGAGGTGATAGGTTTTATCAGCGGTCTCAGGTTCTCAATGGTGATATTACGTTTGTTCCTGGCTAGGGTTTTTGGTGCCTCAGTAGCGTGTTCCTCCTTTTGTGTGGCTTTGGGTATTGTTAAGGTAATAAGAATGTGGTCTGACCAGGCACAAGGTAAAATGTCAGTCCCAGAGATGTCACAGTTGACTTTAGCAAGCCAATCCAGTGTTCTACCTTTAATGTGTGTGGATTTGTTAATGTGTTGTATCAGGCATAGTTGTGTGATAGTGTTGTTAATCAAGGCAGCATTTGTGTCATTGGGGTCTTGTAGGCCGCCCAATATGGTGATTTGGGAACCTGGTTTTGTATTGGCTGTTAGTAGATGGGAGATGTCCTCCTCGAAGGAGGTGATGGCCCCTGGAGGCCTGTAGATTAAGTGGAAGAGTATGGTTTTAGAGCTAGATAGAGGAAGTTTTAACAATAGTAGTTCAGCAGATGGCATGTCTATGTTATTGACTACTCTGATATTTAAGTTGGTTTTAGTAATGACTGCTACTCCACCCACTATCCCTGTTGCTCTGTCAGTTCTGAAGATAGAGTAGTTTTCAGGGATAGCAATAGAGAAAGCACATTCAGCAGCGGGATGTAGCCATGTTTCATTTACTGCAAGGAAGTCCAGTTTATTGGATGTGATTACATCTTTAATGTCAGGCGAACGGGTGACTAAGGAGCGTGCGTTGATGAGGGCGCCTTTAAGTCTACTGGCGTCCAAGTCTACTGATATCTCGGGTGATCGATTGCATGGTGTATCAGGGGAGAGGTTATTAGGTTTGTCGACATGAGGTAGTGGTGTAGTTTGGATTGGAGGTTTACTGTCTTTTCGATGTGTCGTTTTAGCAGGTAAGTGCTTGGCGTGAATACGTGAGCTTAGTCGGGTATTTCTTACGTGCAAGGGGCAAGACATTTCGAGATTCAGAGTGTTAGGTAAGTTTGTGCGGGAGCCTAGTTTGGCATTTCTCAGGTAGGGAGGACCGGGTATGAGAGGTGTAGGAGGTGTGCCAAATTTGGCAATCCATTCTGCTGGTCATAGAGGGGTTTGGTGGCAGGGGTGGGGGAGGTCATTCCTGAGGACATCGTGAGTGGTGTTTTGACCAAGTGTTGGGAGGGAGGTTGGACGCTGCTATATTGAGGCATAGCGGGAGGATGGAGGCCATCATGAGAGTCACATGTCTTAGTGATCCCATGCTGATGTGGGGTGTTATTTTGGGCCTGACTAGGGGAATAAAGCTATTGGAAAGGTTTGTCTGGGTAGCACAGTCTGTTGTAATAGGCTAGTTCCAGTGACACACAATCAGTGGCAATAGTCTAGTACAAGTGTTCACACATTCTCAAGCAATAGGCTCGTTCAAACGGTCACACAATCTATAGCAGAGGACTAGTTCCAGTGACACACAATCAGTGGCAATAGTCTAGTTCAAGTGTTCACACATTCTAAAGCAATAGGCTAGTTCAAACAGACACACAGTCAATGCTAGCGTGTTTATGGGATGCAGGTACTGGGAAGGGTTAAGATGTTTTGCATTTAACTTGGAACGATGTTAGACTATGCATGCAAATTGTACTGTACAATTGATTATAATGAGGGGACAACTTGCAGCATTATATTCCGGACAGCATTACATATGTAATGAGAAACTAGGCATACCGGAATTGTCTGAGACATTGCTTACAGGTTCTCTTCCAACGAACAGTGCATTTAGTCACTATTTGTAGGGGAACCAGATACTGAGAAAATAGTTGCTTGAGGAGCAGGTTGGGTATTAACGGGTCCGGCGCGAACAGGGGCAAACATGGCCACCTTTGGCCTTCGTTGGCCTCCGGCTTTCCGCCTGCCGGCGGAAATGGATTCCTAATGAGGTGACACATTGCTTAGCAATGAAAAGGCAACCAAGCCTCGCTTTCAGGCCGAGTGGCGCGCGGCATTTTGTTTCGGGCAGTGGAAATGTGGCAATGCAAAATCAGGTGCTGTGCTCATGGAGAGTTGTTCTGCTGTAATTAGGTATGTCGGATGGGGTAGATGAAGGAGCAGGAGGCAGTGTTAGGCCCGTTGATCCTCGTGGGAGGGGTTCAGCTGTTTTGGCAAATCGATGCCGTCATGAGCAGGATGTTGAAGGCTATGGCCTCGTGGATCACCAGTCAGCTGTTAGGGACTCCTGCCCTCACAGCCACGACACAGACTGTGCCAAGTCAGGGGCAAACAGCCTTTTTTGGCCTTCGTTGGCCGCAACTTACATGGGGGTGCCCCACAGTTTACACTTTCTGGGTTGCAGTGTACCAAACTGTACGAGAAATTATAGGCGAGAGTCTGGTGGACATGAACCCAATGACAGCACTCCTGGGCTACACTAAACCCATCACCAAGGGCAGGAGGCGGCTGGCCGGGCTGCTCCTACTGTTAGCTAGGAGGAGGGTGGCAATACATTGGAAGGGCCTGGCATTTCCCAAAATAGAGGACTGGCACTCTCATGTGGTGAGATGCAATGATATGGAGACCGGGTACAGGGGCCGATCGTCCTACCGCTCGGTCCCATCTAACATATGGGACCCATGTATCCACTACCTGCTGGGCCGAGCGGGGAATGAGGGCCAGGAATTATAGAGGGACATCATTTTCAAATTGCTATACGCTGCACTACTTCGGGTGGTGCAGTAAAAAGCGACTGTTAATATCCATAGCCCGATCAGATTGCCGTACACAATTGTACCATCAATGTAACAGATTATGATGTGGCTGGATCACGGGCCACGAATCAGACCCACTCAGAGAAAAGAACAACAGCTGAACTGTGAGGAGAAAACCTAGACTGGACTCATGTTGACAAAATGAAAAGTTACATAGATTATGTCTAACTGTGATACTTCTTCTTTAGCATTTGTAGGATTGTTTAGTGTTACTGTTACGTTGTTTTGTTCATGAAATGCTAATAAAAAGATTTTAAAAAATAGAAAATAAAAAATATTCAGTAACTTTCATCCTCTTCTGATCATCATTCATTTGTTCACTTATAATCACCAAAGCAGGCAGCTTCCCCATTCTGCATTCTCTGCTCCCCACTATGTGACTTCCTCTATCTAGCTCGTTTGTAAATAACTTTTGCCTTCACTCCAGGCCTGGCTCCAGGTATTTTCATCTGGTGGGCTAGGTTTTTGATTAGGGGGGCCCAAATTCCATTGAGTGTGGGTCTAGGAGTACCCTAAACAAAGTGATGGCGTTGATCCAGATTTCCCAGATCTGTGACCGAGCAAAAAATGTCTTCCCAGATCTGGAAAAATACATTTGCTCCCCTCTATAAAAAATAAAAAAAACAGTACAGAGCTAAAGAGAAACAATGAAAATGGTGTTGCAACTCCCCTTTCTATCCTATCTGATCCTCCTTCACCTTTCATCCCCCAGTTGCAGTGCTTCAATTTCATAACCACCATTCCCATTTACCTCCACCCCCACCAGCTCCCAGCGTGCCTAGGGAGAATCATGGGTGATGCTCCTCCTCCTCTGAGAGGGCTGAGCAGTTAGGCCCCCAGTCTATGTACCAACTCAGATAGTGTTCACCCAACAGTGCCTTTCTGAACCCTGTGACTACTCCCAGCAGACCTCACAGGAGGTGCTTCTGGTCTCTCCATCTTGTTATGAAAGATGGACCTCCCTACAGAATACTGTAGCAAGGAAAAGGAGATTTTGTTTCTTACAAAATTACATTTTAAACACACAATTTGATTTCTTGTTACATTTTTGCAGCACATTTCAATTGAGTTGGGGGTGCGAGGGACTGCTAGCATGTAGGAGGCAGTGCCAGGGCTAGGAGGGCTCCATTAGGAGGCAGGCGGTGCAGGTTGAGGGGTGTCCGGCCTCCTGGTATTGATCCTCATGGGGCGTGGCAGGGAGGAGAGGGTCTTGCTCCCCTGCCATGCCACTGTACAGCATTGTTTGGTACATACTGGTTATAATATGCAATTGACCTTGATGACCTTTTTTTTTTTTTACATTTTCTACGTTGATTTTCTATTGCATGACACCATTTTTTTCAATAAATGTGGCCTGATGGTTTCAAAGAAAGATGCATGTGTAATAGTAGTAGTAGTGGTAGTAGTAATGGTCCTTTGTATAGCGCCTTTCCCCATTTGTATGGCCTCCAAGTGCTTTGTGATAGGAACGCCCTCAGGGACCGAAGTGCAGGTATGGCAAAAATTGTCATATGAGGCTTAGAAAATGTGTGTGCGTTTGGCCAAGATTAGGACTTAGGTGGGCTGGCTAGGCTCCAGTAAGCAACCCAAGAGGTCAGGCATGTGAACGGGTGCTGAGGGAGGTCCCGGCAGAGCGCTAATGCAAGAGACTTGATATGTGAACAGCTAAACCGAAAACTGTCATACATGTTTGCTGTATTCTAATGGCAGAGGAGTTGAGGCAAGTCTGGTGTAAGGGTGAAGCCATTACGTGTCATGCTAGTTCAAATTTGTCATAGTCGTAGCTGCAAGTGTGTGGATGGATTGCCTTGCCTTTGGCAAATGTCTGCTGAAGTGGTGTGTGTAAACATATCTTAAACTCAAATTGAGCTTTTCTTTGAACTTGCTGTGCGATTCGATCGTCTGTGTAAAGGGACAAGCTACCCTCATATGCTCTTCTAGGCAGTATAGGCAGGCTACCCTCAAAGTCCTCTGAGCGCAAATTGACCAGCTATCTTATACCGTCTTCTAAATGTGGCCTACAAGCTGACTTAAGATCTAGTATCATAGGATTTTCTAGCACCATAGTCAGGCTAGCAATATAGTCTTACTCTATATTTTATACATTCCTTAATAGGCTAGTGCAGTATCAAGGATGCCTGCATATATCATTATGTGTTAGATTCTCTAAGTGCAAGGATAGGTTACCTTCACACTTCTTCAAACAAGCGCAATAGACAGGTTAACAGTATAAGGTGCCGCCCAAAGTGTCTGCTCCCAGATCTGTCCGAATGCAGCACGTTGCCCACACTTCAGTCTGTCTAAGCTTCACCGATCTTCCAAGCAAAGTACCTGTGCCAACCATTGCAATCTTTTCTACAGCAATACCTGTGCTATTGTCGTTGAAGTATCTGGTGCTTTGGTAAAGGCTGAGTATTCTCTAGATTGCAACAAGACATGCTGGCCTAATTCGTCTTATATTTGTAATAGACAGGTTGTCATCCTTGAACTTGAGATTCCAGTTTCAAGAACATTCTGAGTGCTTTGCCAGCAATCCCCTTAAATCATTGACCAGTGAGGGTCCTCTAGACATGCAGCCGAGGCTGGTGTAATGGACGGCAACCCAGTGCAGATTTCGTGCCCATGGATGGCTATCCTAATAGGTTTCTTTGGTAAGGAACGGGCTACCATCAAACTGTCAAGAGCTGTATACAGGCAGCCTGAGTGCACCAGTCAGAGCGAAAGGAGGCCAGGTGGGCAGATGTGTGTTGGAGTACACTGAGAGGTCAGTGGGTGGGTGTGTAGGGCGAACCACCGCGACATCAGCAGGCATCCCCCTGTGGGTATATGTACAAGAGGCTTGTTGGTTTTTGGTGTGTGTAGGGGGGCCACCGTGAAAACAGCCAGCAACCACCTGTAGGTGTGTGCACAAGTGACTTGTTTGTGTTAGGATGTGGGTGAGGTTGGTGTATCCACATGAGGCAGTGGTGATAGCAATGTGTGTTCTCAGTGGTCCTATTGCCTATGCTGCCCATCTATTAAAGCATTAGTGAGGCTTTTTGGAACAGCTAATAATGCAAACTGAATCACTTCTACGAGCAGGTAAGACATAGTGAAATTAAAAGATTTTCCCAGGATCACACACTTTGGTTAAGTGGTAAAGCCAGAGTTTGAGCCTAGCCTGAAATTGAGATACTTGACCACGCATCTTCCAAGCTCAAGTTGGTAAGAACATATGAAGGTTGGTTTAAAATACTTGAAATATATGAAGTTTGGTTTAAAATACCTGAAATACATACTCAAATGTATGCAGATTACTTTAAAAATGCACAAGTCACATGACAAGCAAACCTAATAATGTATACATCATTGTACATCATCAAACGTGTTGATGAAAAGAGTAAGCGGGTCGTTTTGAATCCTAAATTGTATAGAGGGGACTACTCCTGTTTACCCTTTTTTTTGCAAAAAAGGGTCAGTCATTCATTTTAATTGTTTCCACTCACCATGAACTGGAAAAGTAAAGAGTAAAACACAGGCAAAAATTGCCTTTGCTCTTCACTTTTCCACTATGTGTCTGGAAAAGTGTAAATTACGTACACAACTAACGATTGTGGGGGCCATCCACAATGGATTCCTTTGGAATCACACTGCTTTTACAAGGTGTAAAAGTCAGGCGAATCCCAAAGAAATCCATTGTTTTTTCACCAACCTAAAAATACATGCTGGTGGAAAACCAATCGGATTTGGCAGGGGGACCTTGTTAAATCCGTTCTGCACTCCAACTTTGCCTACCAATTCATACAAAATCTTGCAGCTCATAAAAAGTGTCAATAAATGCATTTAGCGCCACTTCTTCCACTCGACTTGGAAAAGGACCTCTCTTATTGTAGCTTTAGTTTATCATTCCTCAATGGAAGCCTACAAACTCCAGCATAGAAATGAATGAGAAATTACAAAAAAACTCATAAGACACAAAGTGAAATGAAATGTTTGGCAAGGTCACTATTTCACGCAGCTTTTACTGTATCCCATTAATTTCTAATCACCCAACAATCACACTTAAATATCTTGTTAAACTCTGAATAATTTAAAGAAAAAAGTGCCAAAGCAATGGTCACTGCCTATTACCTTTTCTCATCTCTAGTCACTTCCTGTTGTAAAATAATCTGCCTCTGAGACACATTGAAAATATAAGACCTCACTGAGAGGGCCTTAGCAGCCCTGGTTGTTTGCATTTGAGGGAGAGAGGCAGAGCGGGGGGTGAGGGGGACATGTGCATTTGTCCCATGTCCAAATGTTCAATCCACCTCTGATTACCCAGTATGTTACTGATGTTCACAATTTATACTTTGCCTGCACGCTCTTCTGTCGTGTTATTTTACAGGTGTTCATGTTTCAATTCTGGCACTGCCTAAGCACCCAGCACCCAGGATTTACATCATACTTTCCAAACAAGACTCACAATAGCTCTATTAAGTTACTCAAACAGTATAAAGTTATCAAGTCAGTACGGAATCATGAAACATTCTGTCAGAGTAGTCTATGCTTCCACATAGACAAAGATACATTCTATTTACGTTGGTGCCCCACTGGTAGGTACGCATGAGGAGATTTTAAACTGGTCCATTCTTTCCATCCTAGCCTTTTCATTTTCAGGTAGGGCCTTGTTGGACCAGCTCAGTGAGGTGTGCAGCTTGATTCCCTAGGCATAGCAAGTGAGGCACACACATGTGGGCATATAAATCTTCACTTAGGGAGACCAACTGAAGCCAACATGCATTGGCAAAGCCAGCAGCTTGGGCTTTTGATTAGGCATGGAATACACGCAAGCTAAAACTGTTGGCTATGCGAATGCTTGTTTAAGACAGGACTTCAGTGCAAGGAATAAAGGCATTGACAAAGATATTGCTTATAAAATCAACTCAGAGTTCCAGAAATGTTACATTTTGGTGGCAAGGTGCAGGTAGTTGGTGGTAATGCTATAGGCATTAACAAAGCCATAGCTAGTCATTGGCTGGGTAAATGACCAAACACACCCATAAGACGTGTGCTTCTCTCATTTTATCTCCATCCTATCTGTGTTCCACTGCATGAGTTCTGGCTTGCACCGAATAGGGAAAAGCCTCTGAATCAATTATAACCACCGGCATTGCTCTGGCCAGCCTTCCATACCATTATTTGCAAATTGGTATTGGCACTGTCTCTATTGTGTGAATCCCTTCCCAAACTGCTAGACCAAAATGCCTCCAACTGCATGTGGCCTCTTGTGTTCCAGTGCAGAGTGGACATGTCCTATCAATTGATATTGAATTGCACCTTTTGGTGACAGCACCAAGAGTCATTTTCTAGTGGCTTGTCCCCTTCTGTAAGGACACAGACATACTACAGAATTATGGCATGGTATATTGCGCAGAGCAACGGTAGTGGTAATGTTTAATTCAACGCCTTTCATCTATCACATTTTGATTTTACTACACTCTTCCCTCCAGAATTACATTTATGTTACTACTGCCCTTATCCTGTCACTTATACTCAAGAAGTTAATGTAGCAATACTGAAGGTGTCTCACTCGCATGTCCCTGGTCGTCTGTCAACCAGGTGGCCAGGACACGGCCATTGCTTTTGGATGGTTATAGGTCATAGTTTCGAATCCTTTTGGTCGAATGCCAAAAGGATTAAGTCAATAGGACTGAAAAAAAGGGTTTTTAGTTTTTTGTATTTTTTTTGTGGGGCGTTTGGGGGGGTTCCCCCAATCCCTGTTTTTCTTATTAAAAACAACCTTTTTTAAGTATATGAAAGCCCCAAAAAAAATATAAAAGAAAATGTAGACCCTTTTGTTTTCGGGCCTATTGATTCGATCCTTTTGGCATTCGACCAAAAGGATTCGAAACTTTAACTGGACACCCTTTTGGATCCAGTTCCTGGGGATGGACCAGTGCAGGAGGATCACCTTGAGGGGGGGTCCTGGGAAGTGGAAGTGGGACACCGGAGGGTGTGACGTGGTATCCCCTCTGCCTTGTAACATCTTTTCCCCATCCTACCAGGTAGAATGCCTAGAAACTCAACCCCCTAGCCCTCCATTTTCTGACACAAACACGTTCTCTCAGAGAGTTCACCGTGAGCGACAACTGACTAACTCCAGAGCTGTAAACATGACATATCCCAACACAAGGGTCAGGTAGAGTCAGGCAATTAGTGATAATTACACGCACCTGACTTCATCACACTTCCCAACACGGAAAAAAGGCGGAGCTCGAAAGCAGACTCTGAGTGAGGCAAAACACCTGAGGAAGCAGCAGTTCGGAGATGGTAGTTTAATACAAGGAGAAAGACGGCAAGACTAGAAAGGGTTGCAAGGAGTGAATTTCCCTTGGCCTTTTCAGAGGAAGAAAACCGTTACTTTCACAAGCCCACGAGTATAGAAACATAAGACCGGGAATTAAAGCTGAAGAAAGGTGCATTGAGTGTCGCAGGTACCCGGGGCACTCCCGCATCGATAGCTGAGAGCGATTGCCACTGTGGTACTGTCCTTGGCTCGGACAACAAAGCAGTGCCAGTAATGTCAGCACAGTCGACGAGTTAAAGAGACTGATAGCAGACCGGACTGTGGTACAGCCAAGGTTGCAAGCAGGAACATTGTATGAAGAAAGATGAGGCGTATTTGATTGAACTTTTTGAAACCCAGATAGGTACCATATACAGCGTGGTCAGAGCCACGTGGGGGCTCATTCTAAGGTCTGTGTTTGGTGTCCAGTTTAGCGTGTAAAGGTGGTGAACGGCAGGTGTGAACCCGTCGGAAGGATGCCGAGAGAAAGCTTGGGGTAGGGAACCCCTGCTTTCTGATGAGTGTAAAATTGAACTGTGAAATTGAAGTGGTCCTGCAACGGGTCAAGCCACACCCTGTGCACATTCGAAAGTCTTCAATAGCGTATAAGAAATATGTTTTTTGACAAAAGGGGATCTGAGCCCAGCTGAGGGGGATTTGGGGTGAACCATGAGTCACCTGAGAATAGGAATACGAACTGTAATTGGTCTGAGCCTGGCTAAGGCAGACTAATTGTGAAAAGGGGATCTGAGCCTGGCTGAGGTGGATCCAGGTTGAAGAGTGAATCCCCCTAATTGGATACTTGGAAAGGAACTCTTTCGTTTGTTTGATACCTCAGGCCCTCAGAATCAAGGGACCTTTGATAACTTAAGAGACCTGGGCATACAAAGCCCTGATGCTTGGAATAGAACTGTGTGCTCATGCCGAAGAAGCCCAAGAGTGTGCTATGATCGAGTGAACTGCCTTGTCCCGTGTTGAAAACTAGGGGAAGGGAGGCCAACAGCCTGAACATCTTGACTTATCATTTTGTGAACAGTTCTTTCTTTTTCATGAATGTTTCCCCACACTATTTGTAGATTAGCAGTAAGGATTGGCAATAGGTTTTTTTTGTATGTGCCCTTTTGTTTTATTTACAAGACTCCACTAGGACTGCATGATTATTATTTTGATAGTTGTAGCTTGCTCCCATCTTAGATTTAGGTTTACATAGGCATTTATCACACCCTTGATAAGGTTCACTAAACACCCTTAAACTGTGGTCACTTGTGTCTGTCTTACTTTGATACCATGCCTTCCCCACATATGGTGTCACAGTGGGATATGATTCAACTGATACAAATTGAAATCCATGCTGATAATTTTTGTACCACCATAAGGGTAAAATAGAATCGTTGAATTCCTTGACTCTGACTGCATATCCGTGCTAAATGAGGTTTTGCTCTCTCAACTACTTAACCCGACCGGTCAACAAGATTTGTTCTAAGTATTATTGGGCACCCTTCCTCTCTCCCATTACAATATACAACAGGGGGATCGAATAATACTGAAAGTTCGACCAGCCTTTACCTTTATTAGACCTAGTACCTTAAACCCCCCCACCCCGCTCCTGAGCCTTTTTCCTTTCATACCCAATTGCCATCCGTCGCAGGGCCATCAGGGTTGGAGACCA
Organism: Ambystoma mexicanum; assembly: GCF_040938575.1. NCBI lineage: Eukaryota > Metazoa > Chordata > Amphibia > Caudata > Ambystomatidae > Ambystoma > Ambystoma mexicanum. The sequence goes on from NC_090935.1 coordinate 869,143,649, forward strand.
ACCCACCAAAGTCAATCCCTTCGACAGAATCAGACTCACTTCCGAGGGAGTCAAGACCTATTTCTTTTCTGATTCAGAAATAAACACAGAAGGAACCCCTAACCCACCAGAAGAAATGGCTGACCTGGCTAATGTCATAGCCCAGTTGGTGACCCATCAAATACACGCTGAAACTAGGATCCAAGAAAATCGGTTGAGTTGCAAGCTAGACCCCTGCTACCACAGGGGATACTTCAACCATGCCTAGAAGGCAAAGATCTAGGGAATCTTCTCTTGAATTTCAAACGCCTAGCCAAACAAACTAGGATGGGAAGAGAACCTTAAAAGTTGCTGTTTGGCTCCTCTCTTGGAAGGTGAACTACAAACCGCCTATCAACTACTTAATCTTGCCCATGGATCCTCCTTTGTGTCCATCAAAGAAGGGTTGTTGAAAAGAGTGGGGCAAACCTGCAATTTTCATTGGCAGAAATTGAGGGCCATTAGATTAAACCAGGGAGCAACTCCCCCTAGAAATGGGTGAACCTGTCAAAAACACTGTAGCCCTTTGGATCTATAACAAATCTCTAGAAGAGTTAATAGAGATGATCACCTTAGAACAGTTCACCAATTCCTTGCCCGGTTTTTTGCAAAAAGCCGTCTTGTAGTTAAGTCGACCTACCCTATCCATGGCTATTGAAACTGCACAAAATCACTGAGATGCAGCTAAACACTTACGCTCGGCACATCGAGGGGGGAACTGAAGGATTACAAACCTATCCATCGACCTCAACCTCAGGGAGTAGACAAACAAGGGGGGTCATAAAGAATCAAGGAAGGGATTCCAAAAGAAACCAAGTGATCTGACCCTAAAACTAAAGACAAAAGCAGAAGGTAGGAAACTGAAGGAGGTACACCACCCCCTCTTATCTGCTTTTCCTGTAGAGAAACAGGGCATTTAGCTAGACACTGCCCAAAAGATTTAAGGGACAAACCTATGGAAATAGGCTGTTTAAAGGGAGAAGAATGGTAAGATTTCTGCAATCACTCTTTTGTCACTGGCTCTTTCCCCTCCCCGCTTAAGCGCTGCCTTCTGCGCCCACTCCAGAAAAAAAAAACATCCTCTGACCCTACCTGCTCCATCACCCCCTTCTTGGGGAAGCTGCTTGACAAGCTGGCCTTACCCCAACTTAACTCTCACACTAAACTTGTTGGTGGCCTCCACAACTATCAATCTGGATTCCGAGCATTCAGAGGCACGGAAACTGCTCTTCTGAAAACCCTGAAGAACGGTTTGCATCTCTGGACTCCAACTGCCCTTATCCTTCTTCACAAAGTTAACCATTCTATCCTCATACACAGGCTCTGAAATATACTTGTTATCTCGGAACGAGCACTGGATTAGCTGTCCTCTTTCCTCACTAACCGCTCTTCTCAAGTCATCCTGGGCCCCTTCTCCTCGCCTCCTTCCATCTCCACCTGTGGTGTCCACAGGGTTCTATACTCTCCCCCCGACTCTTCAACATCTACCTTGCTCTCCTTGCAAAGCTCATCTCCTCTTTCTCCTCCAACTTCCAGTTTTACGCAGATGACACTCCGCTCTTCTTCAGACTCCCTGCTGACCCTCTTGCACCCTCCATCATCCCTGACTGCCTATCTGCCATTGAGTCCTGGTGCGCCGCCATTGATCTCTACCTCAACTCCTATAAAAGTGAGATCCTCCCCATTGGGACCCCTGCTCCCTCCTTCTTCCCCCCTCTCAGGCCTTCCTCCTTGGGCTCTCCCCTTGTGCATTCAACTTTAGCGAGAAACCTTGGAGTCATCTTCGTCTCCTCTCTCCTTCTTCACACTCAGGCCATTGCCAAGAAGTCCAACTATCAGCTCTTCTTTTTCAAAGGAATATTACCTTTTCTCACTTTCCCTCAGAGGCTCAATGCGACTCAGGCTCTGGTTTTCTCTAGACTTGACTACTGTAACAGCCTCCTCCTGAATCTTCCTTCGTCCACTCAGGGACCCCTCCAGCTTATCCAGAATAGGGCAGCAAGACTTATCCTTGGCGCTTCTCTCCTGCCCTAAAATGTCTTCAGTGGCTACCAGGTTGCTGCACGGATTAAATTCAAATCCCTCTGCATTATCCACAAGGCTGTCTGGGCCTGGGATCCACACTATCTTTAACATTATCTCACTAAATACCCTCCCTCTAGACCACTTTGCTCCTCTGGCACCAACTCTTTGGGCCTCATCACAAGTTTTGCGTTGTCCAGGTGCATAGACCGCTGAGCAGTATTTGCATTAACGCCATGAGTTGTGCCGCAAACCACGCCCCATCATGAGTGGGCAGGCACGCGAACACGGACTAGGCATTAACTCAAATAACGTTCAGCAGTTTATGCGCCTGGATAACCCGAAAACCCAGCGCACATTGTGTTACCATCTGCATACAGCACTAGTAGCCCATGCTAATACTGCCGCAGGAAATGGGTCAACGCCGGAACGGGAAAAAAAGCAGCAGCCATTTTGGAAATCGCAATCCGCCCAAAATTGGAGCCCCTGGAAGCCATCCACACCAACAAACCTCCAGAATTGTCTCAGGAGCATGTGAGGGGCAAGTCTGCCCTGTACAGGGTGCGCAAACCTATGTTTTCAGACTCAGAACTGCCAATACTAGTGAAGGAGGTCATTTCCCACCAGGATGAGCTCTATGGCCCCCAACAAAAAAAGACCGGCTCACAGCGATATATCCACATCTAGACAGACATCAGCCAGAAGGTCACTGTACGGAACGTGTCCCCAGGCCGCAAGCGAGTCAATGACCTACAGGGTTGTGTCCGGAGCCTCATGGCACATCACAGGAGTGAGACCATGGCAACTGGTGTTGGGCCACCACCACCACTGGAGCTGACGCCATGGGAGGAGCAGTGCACAACCCTCATTGACATGTCGGAGGCAGGTACCGGCACCCATGAGGCTGGAGGGGAGTCAGCCCCCACCTTGCAAATCGCATTGTAAATAGGGCACCCCTCCATCCCCAGTGTGATGTCCGACAGCCGGGCAATTTGAGTAAGTGCAGTGCATGTAATCGACCACAGCCACCCATGACTGCACCTTTGTACCAGTGCACCTAGGTGACACCAGGGATTCAGAGTAGTGAGTAGGTCAGCCAAAGGACACATGCAAGCACCATGGCACATGGATCCATGGCATGAGCACATCAACATCAGGTGGGTGTGTATAGTACCAACCCCCCCTTAGCGACTGCGGCATGCCAGTGGTGCATTTGCATCATATTCATGAAAATGCTATCCCAACAATTCCGAACTGTGTCCCCCCCACGTAGTATGCCCCAGTAATACCAACGTTGTGGATACTAAACAGGTCAGGCCTAAGCATGATTGAAACTGTCCTGTACAACTCCCCCCTCCCCCCCTCCGTAAACCTTGAAATGCATCAAAATAATTTGAGGTGCCCTGTCCTCATGCCATACCCTATGTACCCTACAGGCATGCAGGAATCATCCGAGTGCAACGTGGATGACTAGAGGGCAGGACCATCCCAACGTCTACCACCAATCCACAGTGCAGTGCAGCAAAGGGACCCCTGAGCATGTTGAGAGTCCCAGCCACAGTCCACATGTCTGTGCATGCCACCGCTGCGACGCACACCAGTGGCCGATGAGGACACACCCTCATATGGGTCACCTACTGGCAGCCCGTCCATCCACGGCAGCCCCACTAGACAGGCCAGCACCACAAGCAACAGCAGCCCCACTACCCCGCATAGACCTGCCAGGCACAGCAGCCCCACATGGGACAAAGGAACAGGTCCAGCCAGTGCAGTAATGGCACGCCTGGATGTGTTGGAGGCATGCCAGATGAGGATAGAGTGCATGGCCAGCGAACACAACCGCCACATCAAGGCCATTAGCAATGCAATTACCATGACGTGCAACAATGCCCGCACACGTAAAGTTGTGGAGGGATGTACTGTGGCACTCACAGGATTTGGCCACGAGTATATGAACTATGCGAGGTGCAATCTGCGCATGCAGAACCGATGCATGAGGCAAATGATCTCCTCTGCCAACAGCTGCAGTTGGCTGCATCAGTGCCATCCCCTCAACTACCTCCACTGAGGGCTACCTACTGGGGTCACTCAGGCGTCAGTGTCTGCTGCATTCAGAACAGTGCTCACCTCACGGCGTAACATGTAGAAAGTGACAACGTCCCTGTTAGATGGACAATGCACTGCTGGCCTAAGGTCCGGGCATATGGACCCATATGCACTGTGTTGCGGCAGGAGGGTTGTGTGCTGGGGAGATGGTGGGGCAGAGGGGATGTGTGCTGGGGAGTTGGTGGAGGAGGGGGCATGTGTGCTGGGGAGTTTGTGGGGGGATGAGTGCTGTGGATTGGTGTGGGGAGGGAGGATGTGTGCTGGGGAGTTGGTGGGGGAGGTGGTTAGTACAACGCTAATTAAAGCCTGTTCAAACACGACAGAACGCATGGACATTCATGATTGTGTAAAAGTGTTATTTATTTTACAAGTGCTCTTTGTGACATGTGCCCATCCACCAAATCAGAAAAAATTCTCAATCAATGCTTGTCTGGCCAACCTCCCCTCCATCACCCCAGCACTGTGTGCATTAGCCCCAGCAATGGGCATATGGACATCGGACCTCCCATCCCCTGGGTGTTGCCGTCAGCATCGGGGGGTAGTGGCACATTCCTACGCAGCAGATGTTGTGCAGTATAACACAGGTGAGTACAATCTTGGCAACTTTTTCTGGTGTATACATCTGTGCCCCTCCAGTACGGTCCAGGCACCGGAACCGTGCCTTCAACAAACCAAATGTCCTTTCTACACATATACGGTTACGAATGTGTGCATTGTTAGATGCCAGCTCTGCCAGAGTTGTGGATTCCGCACAGGGGTCATCAGCCATGTGAGCTGCAGGTATCCTGAATCACCTGAATGGGATGAAATATGTACATGAGTCCTAGGTTGTTTCACTGGGTGTGCAAGGAATACGGAGCAATACACTATGCACTGTGGTCATCTTTGTGCGCAACTGGGACATGCAATGTGATTGGCTGGTTGGTATACATCCATCATCTTTCAGGACATGCATTATCTGACCCGTACATGCACCCTGTGTGATTGAGTGGGCTGTCCTGTGGCACATTACATTTGCCTGCACATGGGATGACTAGACTTGCAGCAGTGGATGATAACCTATGTGTATGGAATTGTGTGGGACACTCATGCTCAACCAGTACCGTCATGTTACCACTTGTCCTTTGATTATGGTGTATTCATGTGCCACGAGTTTGCTCTGCAATGTGCGCCATGTCCCTTGTAGCCCACTTTCTACATGCAGCGCCCCCTGGGTTTGATTGGCACAGTGGTGCATCTATAACATCGGAATGAGCCTCCCGTCATGACTGCCTGTTCAGGGCCAGTGTTGCTTTGTATTTGGTTGTGGCTGTCTCAGTCGATGTTGGGGCTTTAGCTAAATGGCACCAGTTTTAAAAGATATTTTTTTAACATGCATGTAAATGTGAATTCATGGGTCACACTCTCAGGGATGTACATGTTCGGGTTTGATCCGGATCATTTACAGTGTTGTTGTCGATGGTATTGCATTGCTCTCACTTTGCATTCCTATGGGTTGCCCTGGCTGAGGGTACTCTTGTGTGCCAGGTTGTAAAGCTGCATTGCAACACAGACAAAGTGCATGGTGATTGTTGTGGTCCCATGTGTTATGGTGTTTTGGCAAGTGTCTGCCCATCACCTTTTGTGGGTTCAGGTGTGGTGTCCATGTACAGGTGTCTTTGTGTGACACACATATATGGAATTGGTGCTGTGATGGTGCTGGCTGAGGCTCCTGGTGACATGCAAGGCTTCCTGTGGGTCTGCCCACACTTAAATTTGGTGTGCTTTGGCATGCATTTCAGGCAGGGTTTGTACTCTCCCACTATCCATGTGTGTTAGGCTCTGTGCCTCTCCATGTAGGCTGGCAGTGTGCTGTTGCGCAGAACCATGAAGTAGTGGGTGGTTCCTGGGCAGCGATCACAGCAGTGGCCGATGGTCAGGTCTGGGCTACAGGTCATCTGCACGTTCAGAGAATGGAAACGCTACCGATTCCTATAGGCTGCGTCATGGTGCCGGGGTGCTACCAGTGCAACATGTGTGCAGTCGAGGGCTGCAATCACTTTAGGAACTTGGGCAGTGGCATTGAACTGTGCCATGAGTTTGTTCACCTGTGCCTGGGTGGTGGGCAATGCGATTTGTTCGTTCACATGGTGCAGCAGTGCATCCAGCACCTGGCCCAGGATGGCCCTGAATGTGGACTGGGCCATACCATGCATCATGGCAAATGTGTGCTGGAAGCTGCCCGTTCCAAGGTATTGTAGGACGGACACTAGCTTGATGAGTGGGGGCACAGCATTGCTGATGGCAATCCTGCTACCAATGTCACCTTGGATTGTTTCCAGCAACTGGTAATGGTAGCCCTGTCCAGCCTGTACTTGGATACCAACTGACCATCAGTCAGGACCCAGGAGTTGGCTGCCCGCCTTGCTGGGGCTGGTCTCCTCCTCCTCATCGCCCCCCAGCCTCCCTGCTCTCTGTGCCGGTTGTTAGGCCTCTGTAGCTCCTTGCATTGCATGTAGAGGTCCATGCAAGGCTCCTGGCTCCAAATGGCAACATGGTGTTGGGAAGGGTGTGTGGGGCATGGGTGGGTCTGTGTGCATTGTTTGCACCTGTGCCTTTATTGCTGTCTCCTCCCTGCACCTAATGGCAACATGATGTTGGGAAAGGTGTGTGGGGCATGGGTGGGTCTGTGTGTATTGTCTGCACCTGTGCCTTATTGCTGTCTCCTCCCTACTCCCAATAGCAACATGGTGTTGGGAAGGGTGTGTGGGGCATGGGTGGGACTGTGTGCATTGTTTGCACCTGTGCCTTTATTGTTGTCTCCACTCTGCTCCTAATGGCAACATCATGTTGGGAAGGGGGTGTGTGGGGCATAGGAGGGTAGGTGTGCATTGTTTGCAACTGTGCCTTTATTGCTGTCTCCTCCCTACTCCCAATAGCAACATGGTGTTGTGAATGGTGTGTTGGGCCAGAGTGGGTCTGTGTGCATTGTTTGCATCTGTGCCTTTATTGCGGTCTCCTCCTTGCTCCTAATGGCAACATGGTGTTGGAAGAGTGTGTGGGGCATGGATGGGTCTTTTGTAGGCTTCTTGTGTGCATTGTTTCCACCTGTGGCTTTGTTACTCTCACCTGTGTTCTTTTACCTCCAGCATTTGGCCGGGGGTATTTTCAGCACTATTAGCTTGGTTTTCTGGCGCTAGGAATGCCGATGCTGTACTTGTGATAGGATTGTAATAGTGCATTTGGTTGTCGGCGCAATTACAGCTGGTGCTATTACAGTTAGCTGGAATAGCGCCCACTGGAATAGCGCCAACTGTATTGCAGTCGTGATCCGGTGCAGCGGTCTTGGCGGAACTAATACCATTACCGCCGGATTTAAGGACTACCACCCAACTCGTGATGAGGCCCTTTGTGTGTAAAGCGTTTTGCTAAGCAGAGTGTGGGAGGTCGCTCACTTTCGTCTGCAGGCTCCCTCCTTTTGAATAGACTCCCTATGCTCCTTCAGCAGGATCTTCTCAAATTCGTGATGCTCCTTAAGAATTTCCTCTTTTCCTCCTCCTTCCCTCCTTCTCTCCTCTGCTAATCTAATCCCAAAGTTGCTGATTCGGTGTCCTGGCCCTTATGCATACTTCGGACCTTGAGCTCGCCCACCAATTCTTCCCAGCTCCTGTCTTTCCACAGCACTTTGCATCTGCACACCCTCTGCTCTGATTGTATAAGCACCTAACAAGCAAACAATAAATACATAAATAAGAAGCCAAAGAGGATTTAGAGACCTTTAGCAGATGTTAATGTCAGTCCTCTGCTGACTTCACATATGAAAAGGCTTTGGGGAATGGGAAGCAAGTCAAAGCATTAATTGACTCGGGTAGCAAGCAAACTGCTATACGAGCTGACTTGGTCATAACAAAGGACCTCTAGAATGCCACCCTAGTTGGAATTACCTGTGTACACGGAGACAATGAACTATACCTCAAAATACTGTATGCATTAATATCGAGGCGAGTCCTGTTTAATATCTTCAAAAATGATGGGCAATCCTAAATACAGGCAAATGTACCCTGCCAGTACCTCGGTTTGCACTCAAAAGAAGGCAAAAGCTAAGGGACAAATTAGGGAAGACACTGCCACACTTTGGTGACGAATCTGAACTGACCCAGCCCACATTATGGACAATGGGCCCTCCAACAGGCCACTCCCCATGTGGCCAATGTTCAATTTGTGCTCAAACAACAAGAAGCACACAGGTAGATATTGGGTGGAAGACCCCACAGGTGCAAAAAATGTTCACGAACTGCAATACCACAGGGGTGGTGTATATGATCACTTGTCCATTTAATTTGAAATACATAGGAATGACTACTACATGCCAGGTGAGAAAATGGATGACTGAACATAAGTCAAGCCTCAGGACAGGCAAGCTGCCGGCCCCCTCGTATCTCATTTTATGACTGAAGGTGATGGCCCCGATGACTTCAAGTGGACCATCATTGAGAAAGTTAAACATTCAAAACGAGGAGGGAACTATTATAACATCCTACTCCGGAGAGACCAGAATTGAATTTTTCTGCTTACACACCTGCAATCAGGGTCTAAATGAAGCAATTTAATGGCAGGAATTGGCTGTCATGCCACGACAAAATACAAAAAATAAGACACATCGGAAGCGCCGACATTCTGGCACACTTATAAGATGTGACAAAACAATATTGGTCGGTATGCCACGTTTCATATGAATAGAGAACATCAGCACCTAAAGGACACATGCCATGTCACCCAGACCAAGGTGCAAGATGAATGAAGAGATCCAGATGGTCACCATTTGCTATTCAGTAACACCAACCGGGCAACTTCCAAAAATCTTACAGATGAGGAAGCACAGACAACACCTCTACCTACAAAAAAGCTATCTTCAACACCAAAAAAGAGATGTACAACACTGGAATCCAAAATGCAAAATCTGGCACGAAATAACTCTTTTCCATTCTAAGGGAATTGGAGTCCCCCACACCAAAGACGCGGCATGGTGTGCTAATATTCAAAAAGCCTTATCTGATAAAATACCTTTACTTCAAGCCAAAATTGAGACAAAAAAGAACAGCCTTGCACTGTTCTCTGACCCTCATAAACAGTCTGACCAGCAACTCCCCTCCTGCCGCCCATTCCACTTCTCCCCAGTCACCACGAAAGAATTGGAAAACATCATCCATGGACTAAAACCCTCAAGATGCTAGGGAGATACATGCCCAGTGCCAGTTATCAAGGAAGGAGCGAAATAACTAGCTCCCTTCATCACCACCCTGATCAATGCATCTTTCAAAAATTGTTCGGTCCCTAACAATCTAAAAGAGGCATGGGTTATGCCCCTCTTCAAAAAACCCAATCTAGACCTCAACATTCCCACTAATTATAGACGGTTTATAGTCATAATGTCGAAAAAAAAATGTCGACAGACAAAAATGTCGAAAAAAAAATGTCGAAAATAATGTCGACATCCTATACTTATAATGTAAAAAGTCATTTTTTCGAAAAAAAAAGTCGACATTTTTTTTTAGACATTATGACTATAAACCCTTAAAACTATCATAACCTCACCCAACACCCTCCTGCAACCCCCCACACCCCCCACCACCACCCTCCCTCCCCTCATATGCAACACATTCTATTTATATATTTATTTATTTATTTATTCAATAAATAAATAACCAAAAAAGGGATCATTTACTATGGAGGGGGTCCCCCCCCAACCCCCCTCACCCAACACCCCCCTGCCACCCCCCCAACCACCCTTTCACCCCTCATACTCAACACATACCAATTATATATTTATTTATTTATTTATTTAGTCAATAATTAAATAAATAAAAATAGTATCATTTACTATGGGGGGGTCCCCCCAACCCCCCCTCACCCAACACCCCCCTGCCACCCCCCCACAACCCCCCAACCACCCCTCATACTCAACACATCTTATATATATATATTTATTTATTTATACAATAAATTCAAAATTTCGAAAAAATATCGAAAAATGTCGACATTATTGTTTGTCGACATTATTTTTTTCGACATTTATTTTTCGAAATTTTGACTGTCGACATTTTGACTGTCGACATTATGACTGCACACCATTATAGACCTATTACAACGGTCCCCTTCCTCTTAAAAATATCAGCTAGAGCAGCCTATCTACAAATTAAGAAGCATCTGGTGGACAACAATCTGATGGGCCTGCCCCAATCCGGCTTCAGACCAAGGCACAACACAGAAACTGTCCTTTTGGACCTAGAAATCCAAATGGATGAAACCAAGGACAAAGGTAAGCTGGCCAACCTCTTATTGTTGGACCTCTCAGCAGCCTTTGATCTTGTTGACCATCAGATTCTCACTAAACATTTGACCACGGCTGTGTCATTCTCTTCGAATGCTGCTAGCTGGATACAATCCTTTCTCTCAAATAGAACAAATAGGTCTTTGAACCTACAGCGTCTGCTGAGCCAGTGCCCATCCATTGTGAAGTCCCAACGGGCTCCTGTGTCTCACCAATGCTCTATAACATCTTCACCAAGCTCCTCTTTGATAGCCTTGATAACCTGGGTGTCACCTATACTAATTACCGCAAATGACACCCAGGTCCTCATTACGTTCACTGGCTGCTATGACGAAGATTTCAAAAGGCTAAACGAAATTTAGCTTGAAATCCAGGCATGGATGGCTGTCCATAGCCTATGCCTAAACGATGACAAGACGGAGCTCCTGATCTTTGGATCTCAAGCCTGTCTAAATAGACTTGACACACATTACAAGACCTTTAACATTGATGGAAACATCTTTAAAGTCGCCAATGAGGTCAAAACGCTAGACATCTACTTAGACTCTACCCTCTACGTCAAAAAACAAGTTAACACCACAGCCTCCACGACTGCATATACAAACAAATTGATCAATGCTTGTAAACCCTATCTGTCGACCGACAGCTGCCTAACGCTGGCCAGAGCATTGATCTTATCTAAGTTGGACTACTGTAACACCTTGTTCTTAGGCTCTACCAAACGCAACTTGAATACATTACAAGTCCTTCAGAATAATGCACTCTGGTCGGCACTAAATATCCCATGCTCTAATCATATCTCTGCTTTCAGACGCAATGTACACTGGCTCCCTGTGTGTGACAGAATCTCCTTGCGTGTGCTAGTCATCACACACAAATGCCTGTCAAATACAGCCCCGAAATATCTAGCTGATAAATTCTCTAGGAACTCATCCTCTAGACCTATAAAATCTGTCTACACCAACTGGCTCAACATCCTGAAATACAAGCTAAAAACTGCAGGTGGATCTAGTTTTCCGGTACTTGGCGCAAAGTGATGAAACTCCCTCCCTGCAGGTATCAGGGCGGAACCTTCTTTCTGGACTTTCATATCTAAAGTGAAGGACTGGCTCCTCAACCAATAACTCTTAACTTAGCATGTACCTCTGACCTTGTTATAATTCTCTGTTGACCTGTTCACTCTTTTTCATGTGCCAACTGTATGCACTGCTTACTTGTATTTATTTTGACACTGGCACGATTGACCAACCTGTAACCCGGTCAATAAACTATGCATCTACTGTTTCTTTGATCAAGCTCCTGTAACATTCATCTACGCTTAAGCGCCAAGATAACCCAGGGTTTGCTGCAAACTAAACTACGCCGGATGTTGCATCTCTGACATTATCATGAGATGCGCCCATACTATTTGCGTCCAACATCATGCAGTCTACCTCCATGCCTTCTCACTCTCGTACCAGGATGAACAGGGCCCATTCAGGTATGCTGTCCTGCCCTTTGATATGAATGCGCTTCTCAAAATGACAGCACTTGAATAAAGAATTCCGTCGGTGCACCTCAGACACTGAGTGTATCACGCTCACTACAATACCAACACCAATAGCGATACATCAACTTATCAGTGTCGCATCTATTGAGGCAGAAATTTTATGCGCACTTGAAGCTAAAATCGCATCTTTGCGATTTTTTTTATTTACTCATGGCTGCGCACTTAAAGCAAGAATCGCAATTCATTTTTTCTTTGCTTCATTCATGCATTGAGTAATGTTTAGAGATTAGTGAGTACCATGCTATAGACACAATGCCGATTTATTTGTACCTTAAGATAGCCAACAGAATGCTAACAGTAGCAAATGTTACTATTCCAAGATGCCCGCTCTCGTCGTGAGCTAGTCTATAGCGGGTGCTACAGATTACGCCTCTGTGACTCGCACGGAACTGTTTTAAACTCGTGCCGGCTCTGGAAACACTGTTTTCAGAACAGCGAGTTACCGGCGGTCCGTGTACAAGCAAGTAGAGCCACTGTAAGGTAAGCACTGAACAACTCGGGTACCTTGGTACCACATGAAAGTTTTATTAGGAATAGCTGCGGATACATACAGCTTAGGTTTGTTGCAATAAGGTAAAACAAGCTTCTCCTTTCTCTAGACTACAAGGAGCCTTGTATATGCAACGCAAATTGGAATGCGTGTTAAACGCCGACCAGCATCCACCAGCCACGAAGTAATAGTCAGCAGCCGGCACCAGGTGGGTCCCTGCAATGAAAACTATGCTTTCAGTGTTTTGCAATAGAGAGCTAAGTGGCCATGAGCATTGTAAAAAACAATGGGAGCCTGGGCTCCTGGGAATGAAACCCCCACAAACTGCTCCTGTCCCCCCCTTCTCCTTGCCACCCCAACCCCAAGCATTAGAGAATGTGCCCAAAATAATAATTTAGGCAGTGCAATGTCTTTCCATGATAAGACACAGAAGAATGTGTGAATGCTTAACAACGTGGCTATAATTATGTACAATGCAGACAGAGTTAAGCATTTGAGGCACTTACACCTAGCCTTTCTACATCTTTGACTCCCCGCAGGGGATGGAGGTGATCACCTTATCTGACAATACAGATATATGCTGGAATAGGAGCCATCATTGTAATTCAATCGGTCCTGAAGAAGATGGCACAAATTGAAACAGCCATTGAAACCGGTCGACCAAACTGGTCATGAGCGCTCTCATGACCACTATGACATCCTATGAAACAATTGAGGACACGATATAAGAATAGCTGTACTCACGTCCTGTGAGCGCATTTTTAAGGTGTCTCGAGCGCATGGGACTTTTTTATATTTACCAATCTGGGCACAACCACTCTTGTTTGGAGCTTTTGACTCTGAGGGTGAATAAAACACTCAGACCAAATCCCTGGGTAGCATGCTTTACACAACTAGGAAAGTGACAGGATCTAAAACAGTCCTGTCGCTACATTAAATATAAACAAAATATACCATCTTTTACTCTGATACAACAAATGAGAATAGCAGTGATGAGGGACAGTGTTTTCTCCCGCTATCCCTATTAGATAGGCGGCGCACCACTTCCCACTTATGGCAAGGCACTCCTGACAGGGTCAGGGTGTTCTTCGTTTAGGGTCAGCCAGTACGTTGTATCAACTATGTTGCCTTTGACAAATGTGACAGTGTCAATGTTAATTATTTCTCCCAAGAACTGTTCTGTTGTGTTACAAGTCTGTTGAAATAATGGTTTGGGAAGGTAAATACTTTCCTTGAGGTTTGAATCGTTGCCCTGATGTTGCAATAATATCTTCAGCAATCATTCCGAGACTCCCTGGAGAAGTTATTCTGGGTTGAGATTTCCCTACCTTTTCTACTCTCTTGCAGGAAACGCCACCTCCAGTTGGAGATTTTTTACCCCAGAAATGCTGGCAGTCAAATGCCTACTCCCAAAACTCTCCAATATGGGACTGGGAAAAATCAGAACCCCACGAAACCCCTTCAAGCTATAAAGAACTTATTAAACCTGAGACAACCCTTAAAGACCAGGTCATGGGTTACTTTAGAGAAAGCAATAAAACCACTCTACCTCTACCTACATCAGCAAAAGAAAATCGATGGAATATGCGAGAGTTCCCTGGACATATTTCATCCCTGTTCTCTCCCAGGTCTTAAAAACAAACATTAGAACAGAAGAAATAGTCCGGAGGAGCTTGATTTATAAACAAAGTATCAAAGGAATTTTATTAAACCTGATACATCATTTAGGCAAACGAGTTAATCATGACTTGATCAGTACTTAAAGTATTATTTACATTGCAGGAGAACTAACCATTAAGAACATACCAATTCATACAATTGACAATAAATATCAGGTAAGTTATCAAAAGCAAGAGAGGAAAGCCACCATGGTATATTACGAAATCCACATGAGTTCCTTGAGTAAACAACAAGATCGTGTTTATTCTATGAATTAGTAACAACTGATTTGGGAGAAAAATATGATTTTAACATGGGTTCTATCCACAACATTTCCTGAGATGCATAGATTATCAGTTTGGGGATCACTATAAGTCCCTTCTCCAATTTTATTCACTAATGTTTTTTTCATTGGTTCATAATACAGAAATTCATTAGCAGAATTCTCATTTTTAAATGTGTGTAAAGTAAAGCCCAAATCGAACAGCTCTTTTCTAAACGACCAAATAAGCTTTAGCACATGTTCTGAGCGTACATGGCATGTAATCCATGAACCTCCTGTCACTGACCCTTACTGTAATGTTCCCTTACTGTAATGTAATGTAATGACCCTTACTGTAATGTAATGACCCTTACTGTAATGTACTGTAACTGTATATGCAAGACTATGCGCCTGGTTGCCCTTTCGCCTGGCTGCGCTTTATAAATAAACTGAATACAAATACAAATCCGATGATTGTTAAACATTGCAAGGGCAATTTTTATCAAAGTCATTTGTTGTAAGTATTCTTAAAGAAGGAATAGTGTATAGTAGACTTAAAATTAGATGTACAAACACAATCACATCCCCAATTTCTCAATGAGAAAAACTTAAATACGACACCCAATATTAACTCTATATTCTAGCAAATACAAGACATTAACTCAATGAGAAATTGGGGATGTGATCGTTTTTGTACATCTAATTGATCCACTACATTAGTAGATCACACTCATTAGAACTCTAGTGGTCTTGTACATTGAATGCACTTTATAAAATGAATTTTTTAGTTGTGACCATTAATAGGTCCTACCACATATGTATTGTATTTGGGTAGAATTTTTATGAATTGTTGAATGTATGGCAGCTGAATGTGAACGAATGGGCGAATTATTTATTGTCAATTGTATGACTTGGTATGTTCTTAATGGTTAGTTCTCCTGCAATGTAAATAATACTTTAAGTACTGATCAAGTCATGATTAACTTGTTTGCCCAAATGATGTATCAGTTTTAATAAAATTCCTTTTGATACTTTGCTTATCTAATCTGTTATAATAATATCCTAGTCCAGAACCTGGTCAAAGAACAGGCATATCCACCTTGCATAGGGGAAGGGTATGTGAGAAACGTGAAGTTGTCTCACCCGACAGTCCCCTGTGATCTGTCATCCTGGTGGCCAGGACACAGCCATCGCTTTTGGATCCATTTTCTGTGGGTGGACCAGTGCGGGAGGATCACTTGGATGGGAGGTCCTCGGGGAGTGGAAGTGGCACAACGGAGGGTGAGACACAGTATCCCCTTTGTCTTGTTTTACCTTTTCCCCATCCTGCCAGGTAGGATGCCTAGGAACACAAACCCCCCCCTTTTCTGACACAAACACGTTCTCTCGGAAAGTTCACCGTGAGCGTCAGCAGACTAACACCAGAGTCTTATACCAGACTTGTCCCAATACAAGGGTCAGGCAGAGTCAGGCAATTACTGATAATTACACACACCTGACTTGCATCACACTTCCACACACAGATAAAAGGCAGAGCACGAAACCACACTCTGAGCGAGGCAAGACACCTGAGGAAGCAGCAGTTCTGAGATGGCAGTTTAATACGAGGAGAAAGACGGCAAGACCAGAAAGGGTTAAAAGGAGGGAATTGCCCTTGGCCTTTTCAGAGGAAGAAAACCATTACTTTCACAAGCCCACAAGGTTAAGAAACATAAGACCAGGAATTAAAGCTGAAGAAAGGTGCATTGTGCGCCTAAGGTACCCAGGACTCTACTGCATCGATAAACGAGGTGCGGAGGAGTGATTGCTGCCGTGGTACTTCTCTTGGCTAGGCTCCAACAACAAAGCAGCACCAGTAATGTCAACACAGCCGGTGAGTCGAAGAGACTGATAGCAGACCGGACTGTGGTACGGCCAAGATTGCAGGCAGCAATATGCTATGAAGAAAGATGAGGCGTATATGATAGAACGTTTTGAAACCAAGATAGGCACCATATACAGAGTGGTCAGGTGCCATGTGGGTATTCAGCTGAGCATGTAAAAGTTGTGAACTGTGATTACAAAGGCAAGTGTGAACCCAATGGAGGGATGCCGAGAGAAAGCTAGGGAAGGGAACCCCCACTTTCTGATGAGTGTAAAATTCAACTGTGAAATTGAAGTGGTCCTACAAAGGGTCAAGCCAAACCTCTGCACATTCGAAAGTCTTCGATAGCATATAAGAAATAGGCTTTTTTGTCAAAAAGGGATCTGAGCCCAGCTGAGGGGGATCCGCAGTGAACCATAAGTCACCCAAGAAAAGGAATACGAACTGTAATTGGCCCGAGCCTAGCTGAGGGAGACTAATTGCGAAAAAGGGATCTGAGCCCAACTGAGGGATATCTGGTGTGAACCGTGAGTCACACGAGAAAAGACTGTGGTACCAAAGGGGATCTGAGCATGGCTGAGCGGGATCCAGTTCGAATAGTGAATTGCCCTAATTGAATACTTGGAAATGAACTCTTTCGTTTGTCTGATACATCAGGCCCTCTGGATTAAGAGACTTTTGATAACTTAAGAGACTTGGGCATAGAAGGCCCTGATGCTTTGGATAGAACTGTGTTCTTGTGCTGAAGAAGACCAAGAGTATGCTATGTTTGAGTGAACCGCCTTTCCGGTGCTGAAAATGTGGGGAAGGGAGGCCAATGGCCTGAACATCCTGACTTATCCTTTTGTGAAGACTTCTTTGTTTTTCATGAACATTTCCCCACACTAATTGTAAATTAGTGGTAAGTATGGGCAATAGGTTTTTTAGTATAGTATTTTATTTTGATGAGACTCCACTAGGACTGCATTATTATTATTTCAATGGTTGTAACTTGCTCCCATCTTAAATTTAGGTTTAGATAGGCTTTTATCACACCCTTGATAAGGTTCAATAAACACCCTTGAACTATCGTTACTTGTGTCTGTCTTACTTTGATACTGTGTCTTCCTTACAATAACTTGAATCTAATTTGTAAGGTCCCGCAGTTAGTTGATGCACCTTCTGCAGAAATCTGTGTTCAAGCAACATCACTGGTCATTTATTGTTTGACATAGCTAACCCTTTTATTAAGCATGATGTTGAAAACAGCTATATTCCGACAAAAAATAAACATACTTTAAATTACAGAAACCGAAATTGTGATTTTATGTTTGAGAAGATAGTTGTAGGCAGTCTGCTTGAATAAGTGTGCTACCACACTTAGGGGTGTGAATGGCCCTCCATCTCCCTGGCCATTTGTGCTTTCCTGGCTGTGGGGCATAAATCATTGTCTAGGGCAAGTAAACAAATCCTGGCTGGACCTACTGTAGTTCAGCCTCTCAGAATGTCATCTCAGGGATCACTGCTGCATGTTTAGAGTGAAATCCATTCCCCTAGACACCCTCTCCTTCAGGTCCCAGTGTTGTTTAACACCACTCGCATGACCTCCTTTTGGGGGGCGGGGGGTAGCTGCCTTCTTCACTTAATATATCTCTGACAGTCTGACATTCCTTAGCGTCTTGGTGCCTCTCAGCACTCTTCACCGATCAATATTTCAGTCTCATCTCCCTTGGATCAAACGTCCTTGGTTCTGTGGTGTAAGTGTAACAAATCCTTCGATGTTAGTCGTTGCGCCTTCTCGCACATGCGCCTTCCGAAGGCTGATGTCATAATTTCTTCTGAGGGAGCCGAACTACAGATGGTAACAGCCAAACTGTGGGCTAGCAGGACCTGACAGCTCACCAACGGGACTTCAGGTGATGAGAAGTCAGCTGTACACAGTAACGGCTTGCCTCTTCTTAATATAGATCATATTTGCATTTATTTTATCAGCGGAATCAAATGTTATTACTGTTAGCATAGCAATGCACTTCATTTTCTATCGGAATCGCTTTTCCAGATCCATTTCCCATGGAGCTTCAAATATGGTTAAGGCAGCACAGCTCGAATGCTTCTCTATCTTGTTTACGGTCAGTTAACCTCCAACAGCTGGAGGACTACCAGTGATGGATCTTCCCTCAAGATACAGATTGTAAAGGACAGTGTTACTTAATCTCTCCTCTTGTGGGTGAATTCAGCCGGTAGAGTGTGGGGTGGAGAGGGGGCTAACAATGTAAAAAGTTACGTTTTTTTATGGTGGAAATATGTCTCTCCCAATGTGTGGTCGAAGTAGGTAGCAAGACCTAACTAAATAGCCATCTTTATGGGCTTCCATGACCCAAACCGATGATTCCACTACAGTTGAGTGCAGTTGCAGCTGATGAATTTGTACAATTGATGGGGTGTAAAGGTTTTCCTTGAATGTAATCAAGTATGCACACCTAAAAGTACCATAGTAAGGCTTTGATCAGTTCCTTCACTTCGAAATGTTATGCCATAATGGGCTGCAAGTGTGCATTTCACAGCAAAACATTCTTAAAAATTAGGAAACGATGTAAGATTTATACTCTCTCCTGTGGGGGAACACATGAAACACTCCAACAGAACACAGGAACATTTTGTAACATATTTATGCTGGCTGTCCCTAAAGAAAAATCAGGAGGCCTGTCAAGAAATATATGCCAGCATTGCACCACTTTCACGACTAGCCAACCAGATCATGAGGTATGATCTCCCCGTCCCCTCAGGACTTTTGTGTCCAACAAAAGTAATTCAGAGGGTTTTTAATAAATACTTGTCAGCATTGCCACTCTGAAACATATTCTCATGGTGCTAGTGTCCAAGAAAAGGTATAAACAATGAATGCCAGCACTGCCCACCTTTCATGCAAGTGTTGGAGTGGTTGATAAAGGTCTCAATAGGAAATGGGGGTTCCCGTTGCGCACCATATTGGTGACTGGGGTGATGGCAATCTTGGCGCGATGTTGCGATTTAGCATGTATTTAGTTAATGAAAATGGGATCAGTGTTACTATAAGTGTGACTTTGTGTTTAGATGATACATTTTAGATTCACAAACACTCAGCAACATAATGTCAAATCTGCCGATGCAATAGGAAAACAATATAGGTGTGTGGCGAATCAACTTCCTGGGAACCAGTGGTCCAAGGGTGAATATCAGTTTCTAAACCATCAATCAGACCCACACCTCTAGTACAACAGAAGGGATCCAAACAGATTGGAAACACAAGCAAATTATAAACCTCATAGTCCAATTTTGATAACGGTGATGGAACGGCAGGCTTATCTCCGAAAGGTTGTGGATCGTTGGTTAGTTGCAACACAGCAAAAATATAATTATTAACCAATGATAAAAGGAACTGTCCAGTCAAGGTTGTATTCAAATATCTACTTTATTTTTATCACAACAGACAGTTCTTGCACACTACGAAATACAACCCACCCTGTAAAAGAATGCAGAGGATAGACTGTTTCAAAGTGGTAAAAGGGATGCATTTTGGATACGGACAGGAGGGTAGTTGCTATAGTAAATATTTGTAACAGTTCAAAGATACTTGCCTTCAGCACAAAGGGAGCAATGGGTCTTAAAATGTCTCTAGGGACCTATAGAGAAGGACCAGGGGGGCAGAACCACAATGTAACTTGTGCTTGTAGGTGTTCTTGATTCTCGACGGGGTTGAATTCAGTTTGAGGGTACTTTGCAGCTTCTGGAGCAGAGTTCAAAATCGGCAACAGTTGCGGGTATCAGGCGGCAACCCGTTTGGCGAGTGAGGCTGGGTGGACAGCTGCAGGCTGGGCTACATGATGGTCAGGGTCAGGAATTGTTGTCTCAGTGTTGGTTGGTGGTTCTGAAGCACTGGTTGAGAAGTCTCAGATGGGGTTGGCAACTGTGGTGTAACAACAGTCAGCTGTCCAGTCAGTTGCAGCTCGAGAATCTGGACTGGCTCAAAAAATGTCCTTTAAGATGGTTGTCTGTAGGTACCTGTCGATGCATTTCTCCTAGCTTCTTCACTTGGCTTGTGTCATCCTTTAAGGCAGTCGGCCCAAATGGGGGGGGGGGTTTTGCAGGCAGCTGCCTTGTCCTTGATTTGGTTCAGTGACTCTATGGCACTTCCCACCTTGATGCAGAGCCTAGAAGGACACTCTGTGCTGGCTGAGTACCGGTTCTGTAGCTGATGGAGGGAGTTCTGGATTCACTATCACCCTCTGTTCCCTGGGAGATGTTTAGGGCAGAGATCTTGCTTCCCTCTTGGCAGTCCTGACCTTCCTTCACTGGCGGAAGATATAAGTCACACTGTACCTCAGCCCGGGTCCAATGACGGTGAAGCCTTCAGACGATCTACCAAAAGATGGGCTCAGCCCTCTTGTAAAGCCAAATGGACCACAAGGATCAGTGCAGGCTAAGCCTACCTTAATGAACCAATCCTGGTTCCCCACTTACAATCTCCTGTATGCCTGAGGTCCTAACCACAGTGCTTTGCAACAGAAAAGGTAAAGGGGTGAAAACATTTACTACTGAGTCCCACCCATCTTACTGTCTGTTGTGGATCAAAGGGTCTCTCTCGTTAATGGACTCTGTGGTTTCTGATTAAAGTGGCAGGTCTCCCTTGAAGCTGTTGCGAGAACAGACTCTCTGGCTCTGCAAAACTACATTCTCATACCTTCTGAATGGGGTCCCTCAGCAGGGAGGACTACTGAAAACATGCAGTCTCAGACATGACGTTTCACTGTCAATCAATACTGAAGGTGGGAGCTGGCTTCAGGTTGACGCAGTGCATATGAAAGGGTGTTGGAGTTTCCTATCTCCTTTGTTAGCCTATGCAGCCAGACCCCATGTGGGCCTGTTTGAATTAAACTCTGATTAGTGTGTGAATGCTGCCACCAGCTACAGGGCTCAACAAAAGTACAGGGCTGATCCATGGAGCCTTTTTTAGTTAATTAGGCTGGCTGAGAGTGGCAGTCTTGCAGCCTGTGACTGCTGTTTGCTAGTCTGTTGTTCCTGTCTACACTCTTCACCTGCAGAGGAGGCGTGTGCTAGAGACCTGCGTAAAGTCTCATTTACTCTGAGGAGCGAACGTGGAGTGGTGGAGAGTGACAGTCTTGCTGCCTGTGACTACTGTTTGCTAGTCTGTTGTTCCGGTCTACACTCTTCAACTGCAGAGAAGGCGTGTGCTAGAGACCTCCATAAAGTTTCATTTACTCCACGGAGCAGATGCAGAGTGGTGGAGAGTGGCAGTCTTGCAGCCATGCCAGGCAAGACTGCAAAGACTGTAAAGATTGCCCCCCGCCGGCTCCATTTCTACCCTCAGAAGATGATCCAGGACGTTGCTTGAGGAGCTCTCGCTCCCGTACGGAGCTTCCAATTGAAGCAGTAGAGCTACAGCAACCACCCAGAGCTTTTAGTAACATGATTCCTGCTGTGGAGAGCACCGAGAGACACGTGAGTACGCAATGTACCAAACTCGCTCTTCCCGCAGACTTTTGTGAAAACCCTATTGTTTCAACACACTGTAATGAAGTCTCTACAAACAACGTTAAAGATCTATTCCACAACCAAACACTAACCTTGACTGATCCTCGTGATGAAGTATCGGCCTTGGTGGAGCAGCCACTCCTGGACTCTGCGCGGACTCCTGCTTGTCCTGCCCTGCCAGAAGCTCTGCCGACCTCCGGAGGGGGGTTGGCGTTGAGCTCCTCGGCTCGGCCAGCGCTCGTGATGTCCGGGGGGTTGGAGTTGATTTCCCATCTGGAGCTTCTAGGCGGGGCTCTACCCACGAGGGCAGTGTAGTTGGGAGGTTTGAAGGATTGTGGTGCGGCCCCTATCAGTGCGTGGCCCACCTCGCAGCTGACTTCGGGAGATGCGTACGTCATGTCAGTCAAAGAAACGAGGATCCTTCGCCCCTTTGGCTCTGTCCACTACCACATTAACTGTTAAAGCCCTGATTCATGGAAATCCAACAAACACTGATCCTATTGATTCAAACGGATCTGTTACAAATGATAAGTGATATCAGCTTTAACTTATGACAAAGTTGATTCAAGTGACCTTCAAAAATGAAAAAAAAGATCACGAAATGTCAGAGATCTTATTGATGACCCTGAGGCCACGTATCGTAATTCCAAAAAGACAGCTAAACCATCCATGCGGCTAAGGCCTACCCAAAAGCCTGGTAGTAATAATAAACCTTGCCGTGCGGGCCAAAATTCTATAAGAAAAGGTACAAAAGAAATCCAACCCAACCCCCGCTCAAACTATTTTCAGACTCCTTTTTTAAACACTCTATTCAAGAAAAATTCAAGAAAAATGCCAAGAACTTACGGATGCAGAGACCCTTGAACCAGTCCTCGACAACACACCACCATGTAAGCAGCGCAAGCTGGCTATTGCAACCTGGAAGTCCACTTTACCATCACTGCGAGGACGTGACCATCTTAATCAGACAATAAACAAGACAAAATGGCAATTTATTGGAGAAACGCCGGCTATTTTTGCCCCCCCCCGATGAGTGCCTGTTCACCCTTTGAGAAAGAACTGGCTGGAAGCCTTTCTTTTGCGAACTCCCCAACATCTTCGAAGTCCGCAAAAGAGGTAGAAGCCCAAGAACTTTCTGAGACACTTCAACTCAAAAACTGTAATCACAGTAAAAATGATATCGAAAACGACCTACAAAAAATGAGACCTTCCTTAGACGCCAATGTGAGTATTGAGGTCACCAAGTCTCCCAAGAGGCCCAACCCAGGTACCAAACCTCTGCTAAAAACTTCAACTCACATAGGAACTTGGTCCAAAACCATGAGACCAACATGCCTTTGATGACCAAAAGAAATCCGATGAACAAAGACCTCTACCAGACACCAACCAGCCAAAAGATGGTCCTAGGGCACTAAATGTGATCCCTTCTGGCATGAAGTCCCTTGTCCAGACAAAATCATCATCAGAAAGAGACCCGAGAACAAATCGAAAACCAATGATACCTTTCTTGAGCCAGCCAATGCCATGGACTCCGTTGAAAATTCAGCAGACCTAGTCCAAGAACGGACAAACAAGACCAATGACAAAAGTACGGAAAGCCTTTGTGAGAACAACTATATCCAGAAAAATAAAAATAAACGCCAATTTGAGAAATCTCTTGACCCTTCTCACATAAACCCAGATAATTACAGTTCAACTCAAAGATTTTCTTCAGACCAATTCAGTACAATGCCTCCTTTAGTAGGTACACCTTTAATCTCTCGGTTACCATCCCCAGTAAAGGCTAGACTATCTTCTCAAAACTCAACCGCAGCCAGAGAAACACCATTCAAAAAAACGGACATGTGCACATTGATGTCGGCAATAACTATTGCCCTAACATCCTTTACTAAACTGTATGAGACTATTGGGGATGCACTTAAAGACCACACATCGATTCAAGCAATGATGTTAACCAAACTGATCTTTCTTGAAGGTTACATCATGGCGTTAGAGTCAAAATCAAAGCCTTCACATTCATCTCTGAACCACCAACCTTCTTTGGCCCTAAATTTACAATAAGTCACACCGGACCTAAGGACCTTGCCTCATATCGGAAAAAAATCCAAGTCAAAGGGAACACAAACTCTTCCTTTTATTGACCTAACAGCTACAGTGGTTTCACCAACCGCAAAGTCCTTTACTATTAAAGATATTAAAGGAGTGAAATCGATACCTAGTGATAAACCACCATTGGAACTTATTTTCCATCAGCTGGTGACAGCTAAACGTAAAACAATACCATCAACACCGCTTCTAAAAATTCCAATGGCTCGGTCAATTCCAAAAACAGCCCCTAAAGAAGCTCAAGACATCCAAATAAAAGATATTGATATAACCAGCCAATCTCCCAGAACGATAGAAGATTTCTTAGACAACGAAGAGCTGATGACTATTACACAACACATAACTGATATTACTCCATGCTCTCATTTAGAGACCCATAAAAAACCAGCAACCCAAAAAGTGACCATTCAACCTCTACAACTTAAGAATGATGATCCTGGTACCTCAGAATCACCCTTCCTTACTTTTGAGGACCGGAGACGCCTTCTGGTCGCGAAGTGTAACAACAAACTCAAAGACCAGGCACACCACTCAACTAACCTTTTCGAAATCATGAAAGAGTCAACGAAACCCTGATGTAGGAAAGCGTGATACATTCAGTCATCATTCTGAGGAGATTGACGATTACTGACGTCCCAGGAAAAATTCTGCTTATTCAGCTGTCGAGCGAACCAGAAGGTCCCCCTACCCAGTACAAGATAAGGGACCTTCACGTGATACCTCTATAAATGAAGGACAGACATCTACCGTAATACATCTCAAAGAAGGCAACAAACTAGATGGATACTTAAGTTAGAACAGATCCCTGGAAATCATGATGACGTTGTCCTAAACAGAAGAGTGGTAATTGACCTACTCCATTAAACAAAGGAAAGACAAAAGGGCAACTAAATAAGGCTACAAGATCTGTCCCCCTTAGCTAGACCTACGAACGTTTCAAAACATAAAAGATCTTGCAGCAACCATGTGGGCCCTCCTATAAGCATTGAAACTCACCACAGGAAGACAACTGTAAACATTAAACCTTAAAAAGCAAAAAGTAATACAAATCAATATAATATTTTATTAAATTAGCATACAAAATCACATAATTCCATCAAGAAAAAAAAATAATACAGTCACTATCACTAAAGCACTTAAAACGCTATTTAGAAACACATAAATATTAATACACGTAATACAGTGCACAGTAAACCCGAAAAAATCGGGAAACTAGAAAAAAAATTCTGATACAAACAACTGGCTTTAATAACGAGTTGTAAGAACAGAATGTGGAGACCAAATTTCATAAAGAAAATTTTTTATTTGTTTTTAATACTAACCTAAGGGGTAGTCCCTGCTTTACCGGGTACTGCCTCTCTATACCAAATGCCTAATTAGATGAATCCACCTAAAATTTAATAGGTGGTTCTAAATAGTTAAATATAACTTAGTAACATTTGAATGTTGGCAATGATACAACATACTCACAAACCCTACATGTTTCATTCTCGGACAAAGATAATACAAATGTGAGAAATTCATCAGGGGTAGAGCAAAAAAAACATTCATTGGTCTTGGAATAAACACTCCCAAAAAAAAAACAGGTTTTGTTTCCTTCACGGTGGATTTCGTTTACCTAGGAGGGGCAACATGGAAAGAACAGCTATTAGTGAAAGCTGCAACATATTATGTAAAGCTCAAAAGACAACAGAGATTATCAATAACTCCGCTATGAGCTTACCGTCGACGTTTAACACATGGACTGTGCTGGGACGGGCGGGTAAATATATCTTCTTAGTAGATATAGATAGATCTAGAGACAATAAATCAATAATGGTTGAGGGAAAGCTGACCGCGGGATTCGCACATCAAACTTAAGTGTTAAAGAAACTAAAGACTCAAACTACGAGGAACAATACTGCCCTAGGTCAGAACACATGTCCTCCCGAAATAGAGCTAAATGCAGAAAATAAATGGACCCTGAAAAGAGTGAGACAGAGACACGGCAGTCATAGTAATTAATAACAGGTATGTCATTGTTAATTGAGGAGCCTACACCCCTAGCAGACCTAAAGTCCTATCTATATAGCCCCAAATTAAGGCTATTATGACGAGGAAGAGACATAAACCCAGTAAACATTTTCCCTTTAATCTGTAAACGGCAGTAATTCGTAAGAAAAACAGTTAAAAAAGAAAACTGTTTGACAGGTGTTCAAAAAAGCTAAAAATAAAAATAAACTCGTCAGTACAAGACAATGTTTACCTTACATCCGAAGCGGCTAACCGCTCACTCTCGTCTGTTCCCCTGCATGCAGACAGATCCTTGGTCACATCAATCTGTAACCCGATTCCAGTGCAGGAATGTCAAATAATTACAATTGGTTTTGCGGGGTTGTTGACAAAATAAACGCCGCGTTGCACTGGGTGGTTAACAAAGTCAGTATCACGTTGCATGCGTTTATTAAGGTCCTCGGCAGCAGGCACCTAAACGGAAAAGCACAACCAGTGAGACCCCAAATATAAATGCAAATGCAAAAATGCAAAATTGCTGGGGCTTAATAAGTACCTCAGTGTCTTAGCCAAGTACACGAGAGAAAAAGCAGTAAGCCCCGGAGTGCGTGCAATTGCCTCAATAATACGACAACTCTGGTGAATAAAATGCGGTGGTTACTTACTTCTTTGTCTGCTAGAAGGTCTTTATCACGTCTATATCCGGGTCACGTACTCGGTCACCTGGCGGTCGTGTTAAGCAGGCGTGACGTGTTAAATACCTAAGTAGGGTGTGTCTAACCTTCTAGTTAAAGTGGCAACGTCCGCACGTACAAACCGTAAAGTCTAATTCAGGCACGAAATCCGTCATTAGATGAAATAAAAACGGAAAAAAAGGAAAAAAGTGCCGTCAACAACCTCTCGCTCAGTGTAAAATATATTCTGGATAGCAATGAGTGCAGGAGTCGAGAACCAAAACATACGGTTTTAAACGCTGTTCCAATCGATGGCATCATTTAGCCCGATTTCTGTTGTGTTGCACAAAAAAATTAACCAAGATTCTTTAGCTAGCAATCGTTTGGTTGTAGATTCGCCATCAATGCCTGCAGAAATATGCAATAACACAGTCCATTTCAACTCTTCTGCTTTGTGATCCATTACCACAAAATGGCCTACCATGGGCGCTGTCATCACCTTATTCTTGATGCAACTCCTATGCTCCGAAATTCTTACTTTAACTTTGCGTGTGGTCATCCCTATGTACATTTTACCACAAGGGCAGCAGATTGCATACAGCACATTACTAGAATTGCAGTTAGTAAAGGTTTTTTGTACCCAAAGCTTATTAAGGCCGATGTTTATCTGTGATGTTCTGCTAGTGAGCTGGCAGTTGGTACAATGACCGCAAGGTGCATGACCCGCCACTTTAGGTAAACCCCACATTTCAGTGACGCTCTTTTGTTGATGTTGACCTCTAGAAATGTTGTTCTTCGTAAGGAGTTCTTTTAAATTAGGTCCTCTTTTAAACGCACACATAGGAGGGTCCACCGGGCACTCTCCTCCTAAAAGGATGTGCCAGTTTTTTCTAATAATTTTAACCACTCGATTCGCTGAGGGGTTAAAAGTACTGACAAACACTAGACTTTTGCTTTCTGTGGGCCTATCCCGATATTCAAGGAGTGCACCTCGGTCATTGTTCGAGGATCTTTTGTAAGCGCGCCTGATGATATTCTTGGGATAACGTCTCGCTTCCAATTTGGACCCCAAGGTTTGGGCTTCTTGACGGAAAATCTCACGTGTAGAACTATTTCTTTTAAGGCGCAAAAACTGGCCAAAAGGGAGATTCTCCCTCGTATGCCTGGGATGACAACTATTGAAGTCAAGTAATGAGTTGCGATCTGTGGTCTTATGAAAAGGTCTAACTTTCAAGACATTGAACCCGCTGTCGACCCAAATAGTAACATCCAAGAAATTGAGTTAGTTGTTACTATGGGTGAAGGTAAACTTCAGATACCGATTCTGTTGATTGATCCATTCTACAAAATCTTCCAACTGGGCTAGAGTGCCATTCCAGATGATTAAAATATCATCAATGTAGCGACGCCACAAACCCAGATTGTTAAAAAAGGGGTTTGTGGGGCTATAAATAATGCCTCTTTCGAAGCTTTCTACATAAAGGTTAGCTGCTGAAGGGGCCACTGATGAACCCATCGCTGTGCCGTGAACTTGATGGTATAACTGGCCATTGAACCCAAAGTAGTTTTCAGTTAGGGCCATCTCGGCACACCACAGAATGAAACTATTGGGTACTTTGCCAGTTGTTCTTTTGGTCAGGAGGATCTCTTCCAGCACTTGCAGTGTTTCCTGCTGCGGGATACAAGTGTAAAGTGACACTATGTCTAAGATAACCAATAGCTGTTGTTGAGGGTCGAAACACATGTCTTCAATCATATTTATTATTTCAGTAGTGTCCTGTACAAAAGAATACATGGCTGCTACATACGGTTTGAGGTATCTATCAGCAAAACGTGAGAGTGGTTCTAAGATCGCACCAGTACCCGAAACGATCGGGCGTCCAGGAGGGTTCACCATTGCCTTGTGAATCTTTGGAAGGATATAGAATTTCGGTATGGTGGGATCATTGACCTGCAAGTAATTACACTCCTGTTGACAAATCCAGCCTCGTTCAAGTGCCTTCTCAACTTTGTTAGCAATAAGTGAGGCTAAACGTTTAGTAGGGTCTTCGATGATAGGAAGATAAAAACTTCTATCGTCAAGCTGGCGTAGACATTCATTAATATAGTCACTCCTGTTAAGCATGACAACCGCTCCTCCTTTATCCGCTTTACGTAAAATAATATCTGGATGGCTTGCTAAGCTCTTGACAGCCAGTCGTTCGATATTACTCATATTTTGATAAGAATGTTTTGGCTGTAGACTTTCAAAGCATTTGAGATCATGCCACACTCTCTTAGCGAACACAATCGCTTCCGGAGTGAAGCTAGCTGCTGGAGGACTGAATGAGGACTTGTTATGGAAATCACTTTCATTGTTCTGATCATCTTGACTATTCTGGAAAAAATATTGTTGTAAGTGGATTTTCCGTAATAATTGCTCAATTTCCAATTTTGACCTACTCCACCATATTCCAAAACTACACTCTGTCAAGTCATCAGACCCGAAAATCGTCGACCTAAGTCACCAGCATTTAAAGGCTACTTGCCATTTGTACATTACGTCATCCACCGTGAATAACCTGCTAAGAGCAGCGGCGGAAGACCTTCAAATTATGGGCTACGACCTAACTGAATCTTCTAGAAAAATCAAGGAAAATAGACAAACTGAAAGGAGCAAGAACCTGGAAACTCACCAACAGGATAACCAACTCAAACCGGTTTTGCCTGATTACCAAAGACCACCTAAGAAAACGGAAACTCCTTCAGCTGGCAGTGTGACCCATTCCATCGACCACCACCAAAAATTGACGACATTGAGGCCAAAGGCACCGGATCGGTCTTCTAACTTCATCCAAAATAATACTCCAAAAGTAACTGAAAAACCAGCTGAAGAAAACTTTTCTAACTTTAGTATTCAAACCCAGGATTTACACACCAAGAGAACTTCGAAAATCTCAAGAAACGTCCAGAATGATATCTGTCCTACCACGACAAGATCACAATCAGGTCTCTCACTTCAGACTATGTGGTCATGGCTTCCGAAAGCCCTGACGATCCAACGTCAAAGATAGCCACTTGAGTCTAAAGAGCACAACCCTACAAACAACTCTCGACTGGCTACATTGGGTACCATAAAATTGGATGACCATGGGCCTCATTACACGGAAGGCGGTGAGCCATGGCGCTATTAGCGCCATGGCTCATGCCGGTAAAATACCGGCACCGCCTTGGCGGAAAGGGGATTTACCGCCCCATTCCAAGGTTGGAGGGGCGGTAAATCCCCCTTCTGCCATTGCCCTTCCCCATTCCCATTTCTGCCCCATAGGGCTCTATGGGAATGGGGAAGGCGCTAATTACTGCACCGCAATTTTGCGGTGCCGTAATTAGCTCCGAGGTCCCTTAGCGGGTTGGATTTTAACTCCTGCAAAAAGCAGGCGTTAAATCCCCCAACCCGCAAAGGGACCTCGTAGTAAGGCGGTAGGGATTTACCGGTACCGGTATTTTACCGGTACCGGTAAATCCCTAGCGCCATCCGTGTAATGAGGCCCCATGACATTATGGGCCTCATTACACGGTAGGTGATAAGGATTTACCGGTACCGGTAAGGGCACCGGTACCGGTAAACCCTTACCACCTTACTACGAGGTCCCTTTGCGGGACCCGACCTTAACGGTTGGTGTAGACCAGCCGTTAAAGTTGGGACCTACAAAGGGACCTTGGTGCTTATTACGGTACCGCAATTTGCGGTACCGTAATTAGCTCCTTCCCCATCCCTTTTATGACCTATGGGGCAAAAATGGGAATGGGGAAGGGCCATGGAGGAAGGGGGAATTACTGGCCCGCCAACCTTGGAATGGGGTGGTAATTCCCCTTTCCTCCATGGTGGTACCGGTAGGGTACCGGCGGCAACCATGGTGCTAACAGCACCATGGTTTACCGCCTACTGTGTAATGAGGCCCTATGTCTCCAAGAGACCTAGCTCATCCAAAGCCCCACTCTGGATGGCTATGAGATCAACACAGTTCCAGCTAAAAAAGGTATCACAGGACCCCCTACTGCCGGGTTACTAATTGCAATTCGAAATGGATGTGGCCTACGTGTGTCCAAAAACTCAAAGAAAACCAATTTTTGCTGGTGGTGAAGCTAAACTGGATTACAACTGACATTGAGAAAAATAAGGCTCCCGCAAAGTTGGTTATCATTATCAACATCTATTGGAACCCCGCCACTATTGAATCTGCAAAATTCCTTAATATGATACAGACTGAAATTGATTGGATTCAAGCAATCTACCAGGCTGACCACAGCGTAATATGCGGTGATCTAAACTTCAACTGCCAAGATAAAATCGACGACAGTAAAAGGAAACTCAAGAAACCACCTATTGACCAGAGAGCTATTCAATGGATGAAACTGATGAAATCAAGGCACTTTTTCAACCTTGATTCAGTCTTTTCCAACCCCAATAGACTACCGTCCTGGGAACGAGCTGGCTCCCAATCCATGATTGACCATATTTTCGTGACAAGATCTCTATTTCAATCAACAACGTCCTTTGACATGGTGAGGACGTCTGCAAATGACCACAATCTCCTGCAAACTACTTGGTCTTCAAGTCCCCCAATCCATGCAAAAATAATATACCACCTTGAGTTAAGTAACCAAGGAACAAGATTCAGAATGACTGAAAGGGCTATCAGCTCTTTAACAGAGGCTTACAGTGACCTAAAAAACTGAGACAGCCTCATGGAGGTGGATTACACCCCACTATTAAACACTTATAAAGCCCCATCAGGGAAGAAGAAGACATCCAATCTACAACAAAAACATGTGTACGATAAGCTGGTGGCAGAAAAAAGGCGTTATTTAAGGAGGATTAGAAGACAGGCAAAAAAACTAAATCCTAGGACTGCCTCAAGTACCATTTCTGAGGCACAAAGAGTCTACAAAGCATGGTTGAGGGCCCATCGGGCCATATTATACCAACAAGACGCTGAAAACATCCTTAAAGCCATAAATGGCAATCATGCCGGAGACTCCTGGTACCTACTCCAGTCAACATCAGCTGGAGCATTTCTGTCCCAACAGAACGGAATAGGGGAATTGACATGGGAGACCTACTTCAAGATCCTCTTCCAACTTCCAAAATTTTCCCAGGAGGACAAAGGCAGGTGTGATTTCCCATGGATATGGCTAGACAACAAAGATGATATCTTTGACTTAATAAGAAAATTAAAAGCCTCATGTGCTCCGGGACCGGATGGTATAACAAACCTTGATTTGAAAACTCATCCTTAAGCCTGGTGATCTCTCCTAAGCACGATCTTCAGACGCTGCACAGACTTAAAAATTATTCCGCCATCATGGAATTCACCAAACATAGTTCCTATCTATAAAAAGGGAAACAGGACTGATCCAGCCAACAACTGCCCAATTGCCCTTTTAGACCCGATAGGCAAAGTTTTTGGTTCACTCCGCCCCCTGTCAAGATCACCTACGAACAGGGTTCAAAAAGAACATGGGTACAAACGCGAATATACTCACCTTGAGCACTTTCAAAAGTAAGATCTTTGAAGGTAGCCCTAGAATATTCATCGCCTTCACCAACCTTACCCAGGTGTTTGACCGAGTTGATCGTATGAGATTGTGGTGGAAACTCTCCTCCTGGAAATACCCATATTAAATACTGGAGCCAATCAAAGCTTTGTACTCCAATACTACAATGCGAGTTTGTGTGAACCAGCAAGGGACTCTCTCAGCAGAGATCAATATGGCCAGAGGCGTGAAACAGGGCTGCCCTCTGGCACCGGCATTGTTCTGGACCTAACTAGGCGATTTTCAGGAGTCAGAAAAGTTAATACAATCTTTTCCAACAAAACTTGGTACTGAACAGATCAGTCGTCTGCTGTATGCAGACAACTTGATCCTTCTAGACCACACTCCAATATATCTACGACGTCAATTAAATAACTTACAGCAATACATGGTATAAAATAACTTGGATATCAATGAAGAGAAAACGAAAATGATGGTAATCGAAAAAACAACTAAGAAGAATGAGAAGATCTCTCTTTGTCTGGGAACTGCCATAGTGGAAAGAGTCAGCGACTGTAAGTACTTAGGAGACACCCTGGACAGCATAGCGAAAGAAAAAGCAATGCAGGAGGTTCTCGAGGAGAAAACGAAAAAACTGGCAGCCCAGCAATTGATACCAAATATGGTCGCTTCTCGACAATCCTGGTCACAGATTTTTATAAAAAGGTCATACCATCTTTAACTTATGGCTCAGATGCCATGCCCAACCTCCCTCCTGAGCTATGGTCTAAATTGGAAGCAATCTTCTAGGTCTACCGAAGTCTACTCAAGTTGCATTGATTAGACGTAAACTTAGTCTCTCATCACTGAAAACATCAGTAGATTGTAACAGTATAATGTTATACAGGAATTGTATACTGAAAGATACGCCATACGTTTATCGACTGATAAACCATGAATTGATGTCTGGCTCCTGTAAAATGCTGTCTAAATGGAAAGCAGAAAATGTGGCTCTCTTATCCTCGGTGGAAAGCTGTGATGATGACCTTGTGACCAACCCAGTAAAAGTCATAAAAAAGATCAGAAAATTGGACTGGATAAAGACATTAGAAACGGCCAATAAAAACAAACTCACGACGTACCTTCCACCAATCTTTAAGAAACTTGACACCCTTCAAACTTACATCAACCTATTTCTGAATAGAGCAGCGCGTAACTTCTTCATGAAAATTTGTTTGAACCTACTCGAAACGAACAAAATATTGGCTATCAGAGGCTTAGCTCTGATGAACAGCTGTCGTCTTTGCAAATCCACTGCAAAGAAGGAAACCATTCGCCATCTGCTTTTGATCTGTCCGGCGACACGAGAGATTCGCTCTTTATATATGAATGGCACCATTTCTATCTTCATCCTTTTGGATGAGGAGGCCTGTTGGCAAAAACTGATTGGAGGAGATAAACCTGCATGGCTATTGGCCACTGTGAACATTATGCAACATATTGTCAAAGTGATGTTTCCATCGCATATTTCGATTTAGCAACTGCACCTATGATCTAACGTTGGAACACATGGTTTATTAAACATAATGAGGAAAAAAAACTAAAGAAAGTTTATATGTTCACACAAATTGGACGATTGATTTGATTGAATTTGAATTAGTTATGAATCTTCGAACTTCTTCGCTTTTTTTTTGTAAAAATCCTTTTGGATTAAACACAAATAAGTAAATTTAAAAATAATTAGGCTGGCCATGGCAGGGGGAAGGTTTGCCCCTCTCCCTTCTGGAGATGCATCATGCACTCACCTGCCAGATCCCAACTAGATATGACTGGGGCTAGGGGGGCTGCACCTATAGGCTATACATGGCTCTTATGCATATGTTGTGCAGTCAGCTTAGGAACACGTGCAGATTAGCCCCACATATTTTCCAGAGGTTGATCGAGCATCATTCAATGGCATTCAAAATTTCAAAAAAGCCAATGCAAGTACACACCCTCCATGCAGATGGTTGCATTTCTCACACACCCAGCGCCTAAATGATGAGCAGCGAGAAGCTCCATATGGGCACGAGAGAAATGAGATTTGCACATGGAGAAACCACTGTGAGGGGACGCAATAATCTTGAGCATTCATGCACAGACATACATGCATGGTGGTCTTTAGGGACGTTTCCGGGATAGTTGGGGAACACAGGGTATATGGCAAATACATGAATCTGTATGCCACAAGTCTCCTCATAGCTCGGGATTTTGCAGGCCCAGAAATCTGGGGTGGCAAGATAAACTTTGTGTGACCGAGACATCTGGTTGAGCGAGGTTGCAGGCTGATGCAAGACAGTGAGCAGCGGCAATAACAAGTGGACAGCTACGGCCAGGCTCAAGTTTTTATAACCTGGTACTATTGTGAGAGGAGATGTAATCTTTTTAAGTACATGGGAGCCTGTTATTCATTATCCACGAAAATCTGGTTACCTGGTAGGGTCAGTTTGGGCCATGTAATGCACCTGGTGTGAAGGGATGCTTAAGGGCAGAGTTGACAAATAGTTTATGGGTTTTGATCGGGTTCTCAGGAATGACGAGGATGTGGCTAGAGGCCATGCGTGCTGAATTGGGAGTCGTATAGATTGGTGTGAAATGAGGACACCAGCAAGTCTGGGCATATAAGATGCTTATCTCCAGTTCAAAGGGTACCGGTTTGTTTCTTCCCCTTGTTGAAGTGTCCTTGCAAAGACCATGTGCCTCATGACCGGGGTTAGAGGTCCTTGACCAGATGTAAATAGTAATGACCTATGTTTGTTGTGCGAATATGTAACCATGTAACAATGTCATGACCTACTGCGGAAAGATCCCGAGAAGGGGTGTGCTGTAAACATGAGATGATGTAAATGTATGTTGAAAGGGGATGGTAGTTAAATAAATGTGTCCAATGAGATTGCGGGAGCTAAAGGAGATTATGTTTCTTTGTATAGGTTTGACCAATCATGTATGGGGGATGACTTTGTAATGAAATATGTGGGAGTGTTATAACTGTTGTAAAATGTATAAAATGTATAAACTTGTGTGGTTCGAGGAGACACAGGTTAGTTTGACTCCACAGCGTCATCTAGCCCCTCCTCGACATTTGTACAATAAACTTGCTTTACAGACAAACATGCATTTGCTTCCTAAGAGGAGGGCCAACTTAGTGTTATGGAGACCGAAGGTCCACCCCCACATCTGGTGACCATGAAGGAACCCGAGGCTTTCCGAAATGGTGGGGGTTTCCTGCCCGCACAAATCTGCTGTGACGCTTCTCTGCAAGGTCCAGTCTTACATGCACGATAAAAGGAAAGGTTTACAGGTGCCATATTGGTTAAATGCCTGTCTGCTCCCCAAAGGTGTGTTGCTGTGGTACCGCTGTGCAGGGTGAATTGAAGTAGCACCACTTTGGAGCACTTTGGAGACCATTTTTACATGAGTGCACGTTGGCTGTTACAGAAAGGGGCCAGTATGGGAAAACATCATTTTTTCTTTGATTTAAGGGTTTTTGTAAGGGTAAAATAGGCATATGTCTGGAGTCAGATGAGGTTAAGTGGGTTGAACTGTGAGTATTTTGGAAGAGTGAATGCACTCCTTTATGTTGTAAGTCCTTTTTTTATATTTTTATCTAGTTTGTTATTTTCAGAGGTGTGAGGTGGTATCCAAACCAGCACAAACCTTTGTGATGTTATATGTAATTTATAACGCACCTGTACACAAGTGTTTCTTGGCGTGACACAACAAGAGAGGGAAGACAGAGGGAGGACAAGACAAACGCTCTTATTAGGCCTTGTGTCATTCAGATCGTGCAAGTGCGAGAACGAGAAGTGCAAGCAGAAAGGGAGGGGGAAATGCAAAGGAGAGAGGAGGGGAAAACAGGGCAGCAATGCCCCGAGTAAGTGCAGCCAGGGCAGCGCGGCTCTGGTTAGTGGAGGCACACACCCAACAAAGCACGTAATATCCGAGACCAAATAATGGACACACCCCACAAGGGAATGAGACCAGGAGATGAATTGCAAGTAAACCAAATTTATATAATATAATAAAGAGCGCTCTGCCGACAGAAACACGGGCAGCACATTAAAAAGGCACTAAGAGTCATGAGTGGCATCAAGTATAGGTACCAAACTGACAAAATCGATTGGCTAGGTACGTATACTAATCCCAGCTCCATATGGGATGCCTGGGTTCCATTGGCTGCTGCCTCTTCATCCGTCACAGTGCACGTGGTCAGCTGGGCTCATCATTGCGGCGAAGGTCAGGGCAGAGGGGCGCTACAATACTATCTATCTAAGATAAACAACAGGAACTGATTGCATAAGACAAATGGCGAGCATAAGAGCCATTGCATGAATGGGGTACTTTCAGGGACCATTGGCAGATATATTGACATTCTAATCCCTGCACTCCGGTGTTCATAAAACACAGGGCCCCATTCCCAGGTGTCTCCCCCTGTGGGTTTGATCTACCTGATGCCTCATGATATAGATGGACATGTGTTCGTTTTGGGGTAGGATATATTGGTGCATGGGATTAAAGCTATGGTGGGTGTTCTGGAATGGTCCCTGCGAGGGGCCAGATGCGTATCTATATCAAAGAGTAGAGGGGCAAGGGACTGGTGTACCGTGTCCTGACGGGATGGGGGTTGAAAGGGCATGGGCCGGTTAGTGGAGATGGCTGGGCACATGCGCTGTGGCCTGCTCTGGTCTCACACGGTGCAATGAGCTCATCTGACACAAAGGGATACTAAACGTTGCAACAATGAATGCACTGATGTAACGGCCCCCCCCCGCAGTGCAGGGGGGCACCTGCTAGCACATGTCCTGGGAGGGGTCCCCATCTGGAGAAAAAAAATGAAAAACATTTTTTTTTCACATTTTTAAAAAAATATATTTCTTTTTGAATTCACTCTGCAGTCATAAAAAATATTTCTGTAAGAGGAATAATTTCGTTATGAAGGCAGAGTGACTACAAAAACCAACTTTCTTCTTGAAGTCCGAGGGCTCCCCCACAGCATGACATGGAAGACCCCAGGCTGGAGGTCTCCGTGTCATGGGATTGGGGGAGCCCTCTGACTTAATAGTTTGTTTGAAGTCACTCTGCCTTCATAAAGAAATTATTGCCGTTATGGTTCGTCCTTAACGGAAGTAATTTCTTTATGAAGTCAGAGTGACTTCAAAAAGAAACAATTTAATTTTGAAGTAATAAGGCTCCCCTCAACTCCATGACGTGTGCATGTGTGAGTGCACAGTGAAAGGGTGCACACTTAAACGTATGGGTGGCTGCCTGGGTGTGCCTGCATGGTCAAAGGGTGCACACTTCAATGTTGGCTGCCTGTGTGGGTGTATGGTGAAAGGGTGCACACTTAAATGTATGGGTGGGTGCCTGGGTGTGTGTGCCTCTATGGTGAAAGGGTGCACACTTAAATGTATGGATTGCTGTCTGGGTGTGACTGTATGGTGAAAGAGTTCACACTTAAATGTATGGATGGCTGGGTGTGCGTGTGTGTAAATGGTGAATGGTATGTGTGCTTGTGTTCAAGGGTGCAACACAACCTACATTTCGGGGGGCCAAACCTTCAAATGTTGTGAGAGGCACTAACTTCACGGGTGGTGGGGAAGGGGCAAACCTATTTGAGTGGGGGCATCTAAGTTCTTTACGCATTTTAATGAGACTATTCTAGTGCAGCTTCAATGTTACAAGCAGTTAACTCTCTCCTTTAAGCCTGAAAGCACCCACTAATGAACTGCTGTGAGAATGAGCGGTCCCCTGTTCCCTCTCTACCCTTCCAATCACTCCCCTGGCATGCAAGTACTAAACACACATCACAACTTAAATTGCCTAAAAAATGTGGCATTTGAATGCAGGTACTAACAGTGAAATGCTTTACGTTAGTGATTGCTGGGCCCTTTTTAACAGAGAAACCCAGGTGCCGTTTAACATCCATGTCCTGTTCTGTCCGGCAACTGCTCTGAAGGTCAGCCAGGTTGAGTCAACATAGCCCAAAATTTCAGGGGTGGAGTGCTGAAGCCCAGTCAACTCAATGCTGTTACACCACTTCTTGTGTTTAATGCCTTGATGACTTATTGGTAATTGTCGTAACTCCTAGCCCTATTCTTCCTCGTCCCTGTACTTGTGTATGAGGCAGTACTTGTGTATGAGGCACACTGCCTCATACACAAGTACAAGCATAAGGTAGAGGTACATGGAGGTAATGCCTGCCTTAGCTACCTGTAATCTTCATTACTCCTAGTCCCACTCTTCCTCATCCCAGTACTTACCTATGAGGCAAGGAGCCTCCTACTTAAGCTCTGGGACAAAGAAGAGGGACGTGAAGGTAATTCTTGGCCAAGGAGCTGATTTTGGTTGTTGGGGTAGAGGGTGGCAGGGAAAGGGGATGTGTGGGGGCTGGGATTGTGCGATAAATCATAATGGTTGTTCATGTCCAGGCTAAGCAGGCATGATATGTGGTATTGATGGCTAGAGAGGCATTTTGGTGCAGCCAGTCTAGTCATTCCTCAGTTTGGTATGACTTTTTTTCTGCTAAGTGTAATTACCTGACAAGACTTCCATTTGGGTGTTGTCAGTCTAGCCGTTTCTTACTGCAGCATTGTATATTTTTCTGGGCATATGTGATGAGTTGATATGATATAAGTCATTTATAACACACCTGTACACAAATGTTTCTAAGCGTGACAAGACAAGGGAGGAAAGATTGAGGGAGGACAAGACAAATGGTCTTACTTGGCCTTGTGTCATTCAGATCATGTAAGTGCGAGAACGAGAAATGCATCGGTAAAGCGAGGGGGGAGTGCAAGGAAGAGGGGAGGGGATAACAGGGCATTAATGCTGTGAGTAAGTGCAGCCAGGGCAGTGTGGCTCTGGGTAGCGCAAGGAGAACAAGGGACTGTAGGGTTACAGTTACAGCCCCTAAGTGCGTGGTAGGGCCGGAGGCAGTGCAAGGGTGACTGATCAAGAAAGAGCCTGGACTCAGTGAGACTCTTGAGAGTAGCCAAGCAACCAGTAGGTACATCAAACAGGTAGGTCAGACAGGGCAACAGGGGAGGGAGAGAGAGAAAGCAGAGGACAAGAGGAAAGTTTTGAGCTGCTTCCAGAACTTCAGGTGGTCCGCTCAAGTTTGAGAGGGGCAGGAAGGCCATTCCAGAGGGAGGCACCTGCAGAGGAGAGAGATCTAGACCCCACTCTCTGCCTAGAGAAGCGTCTAACCCTTAGAGAGTTGGAGGTAGCTGGGGGCAGGAATCGAGAAGGACGGTATTTTGGAAGAGAGTGTTGGATGTATTGTGGGCCGGGACCCCAGAAAGCGTTGTGGACAATGCAAAGGGTCTTGAACTTGATCCTTGCAGCCACCAGGAGCCAGTGGAGAGATTTCAGGGCTGGAGAGATACGACCCCTGGGCTTGAGGCCAAGGATGAGTCTCGCAGTCCTGTTCTGGATTAGTTGCAGAGGGCGGTTAGTAGAGGAAGGCAGATTGAGAAAAAGGCTTTTGCAGTAGTCCAGCCTACAGAGAAACAGGGCTCTAGAGACAGTGAGCTTCTGGAGGAAGTAAGAAAGGGAACAGTCCCTTTGAGGAGGAGCAGCTGGTAGTGGGACTTCTTAGCGACATCTGAGATGTGAGGAGAGAAAGAGTGAGTGGAGTCGAAGATGACACGAAGGTTTTTTGCCTCGCAGGAAGACAAAGGAAGAGGACCCAAGGTGGGTGGCCTGAGTGAGAGAGGGAAAGCAGGGGCAGGGGTCCCAATGAGAAGGATCTCTGTCTTATTGGCATTAAGGCAGAGATCGTTGGAGGTGCGACAATCCTGAATCGCAGATAGACAGTCAGGCATGAGTGAGAGAGGAGAGGAGCCAGAAGGAAAGCTGAGTGTCATCCGCATAACACTGAAAGTTAGAGGAGAAGGTAGAGATCAGGTGGGCCAAAGGGGCCAAGTAGAGGTTGAAAACCCAGAGTGAGAGGATAGAACCCTGGGGTACGCCACATGTAGAGAGAGAGGTGGCGGAGACAAAGGGACCAAGTTGGACCTGGAATGGGCAGTGCAAGAGGAAGGAAGTCAGCCACTCCAGGGCCTGATCCGTGATGCCCAGGTTCTCACATAGTCTATTGATCAGGATGGCTTGGTTGACTGTGTCAAAAGTAGAGGAAAGATCAAGGATGATTAGGACAGATGGAATGCTGGAATCAAGGTTAGAGACCAAATCTTCACAGGCGTTCAGGAGAGCAGTTTCCGTGTCTCTGGCAGCTCTGAAGCCAGACTGATGGTCATGGAGACAACCAAGAGATTCAGTGTTTAGAGTAAGCTGGGAGATGGCCAACTTTTCCAGGAGTTTTCCCAGGAAAGGGGTGATGGAGATTGGGCTATAGTTTAGGTAGGTAGGGTAGGTAGAATCGGCAGACAGCTTCTTGAGGGTGTCTAGTCAAAGGATCGAATCTAAAGGGTCAACAGGTCAAAGGATCGACACCAAAGGGTCGACAGGTCAAAGGATCACATTTTTTTTTAAATTATATATATTTTTTAAGGTTTTCGTTTAGGGTAAAAAAGTGGTTTATAGCAAAAAAAAGGGGGTGAAAATGTGAAAAAAAACAAAAAAATTGGATCCTTTGACCTGTCAACCCTTTGGTGTCGATCCTTTGACCTGTCGACCCTTTCACTGTCGATCCTTTGACTGGCAACCCTTCTTGAGGAGTGGGTGCTCAAGGGAATGCATAAGGGGAGACGGGAATGTTCCAGTGGCGAAAGTGTCATTACAGAAATTGGCCAAGGCTGGAGTGAGGGTGTCAATATGGTCCTGGATGGTTCGGGAGGAGATGGGGAGCACCTGTTTGGACGACACTTTCATAGATCGGACTTGTTTAGAAACCTCAACAGGTGTTGTCAGAGATATATGATATGATATTTTATTTATAGCATGCCTATACACAAGTGTTTAAAGGTGCGACGAGGCAATGGAGGGGAACGGGGGGACGAGACAATGATCTTACTAGGCCCAGTGACATTGAGATCATGCAAGTGCAGGGGAGAGGAAAGGGGAGAAGTGCCGGGGGAAGGGGAGGAGGAGCAAGTGCAGACATAGGATCAAACATCGAAAAACAAAGAAGTGCGGTCAGCAGGTAGCAGTGCAGGGGTTAAGTGCAGAGAGCAAGTGTTAGATTGTGCTGGTAGGGGGACTGTAAGGTTGCAGATACAGCACCAAGTGCAGGGTTGCCAGGTGACAGTGCAGGTGTGCAACTGGGAGGGCAGGGACCCGGGCCCCTGTTTCAGAGGGTAGCCAGGTAACCAGTGCAAAATCAGACAGGAGATCAGCAGGGAAGAGGAAG
Organism: Ambystoma mexicanum; assembly: GCF_040938575.1. Taxonomy (NCBI): domain Eukaryota; kingdom Metazoa; phylum Chordata; class Amphibia; order Caudata; family Ambystomatidae; genus Ambystoma; species Ambystoma mexicanum. Next base: position 869,185,078 of record NC_090935.1, read on the forward strand.
AAAAAAGTCAGAAGCAAAGAGGGAAGTCTTGAGCTACTTCCGGAACCGGAGATGGTTCTGCTCAAGTTTCAAAGAGGCTGGGAGGCTGTTCCAGAGGGAGGTGCCAGCCGAAGAGAGAGAAAGAGGAGAAAGGAGGAGGAGAGGTAGAGATGGCCAACGGGGGTCGAGAGAGAAAGAGGAGAGGAAGTGGAGATAGAGGACTCGATGTCCTGAGTTTTAGTGGAGAAGTTAGAGGCCAGAGCCATACAGAGGGCCTGGAAGAGAAGAGGCTGCAACAGGATGGACCAGTTCCTTGCAGATTCTAAAGAGTTTGGCCGTGTTGTTAGAGGCCGCAGAGACCCGGGCTTGAATGTGTGCTCTCTTCTCTGAGTGTTATTGCTTCGACTGTCATTTTGGTGCAACCAGTCAAGGTATGTCTAAATGTGGCCTGGCATGCTTTACTGTAATGTTATTACGTGTCTACACTGGTCTACATTGTGCAGCCAGTGGGACATGTTTTCAATGTGGCATGCCATTTTTAATAGCAAAGCATTAATGTTCCTGTGCATTCTTTATGACTTGCATGTATTGGATTGGTGTTACCCTACAAAACAATTGCAAACACTATGGCTTTTTAGTCAATTTTTCTCAGAAAGTGTGCTGTATATTGCATTAAAACACATATTTATATCTTTCTCCTAGTACAGTGTGCAGCATACCTTTTCAGCAGCACGTTAGTGTGTATTGTGCAAGTGTGATAATCTAGGCCGGCCCAGAGTGTGGCACGACCTGTGATTTGTTTCAGAGTTTAGGGGGGGGGACCCCCTCAGCATGGCTCGCTGGGGGACCCCACATTTTGTGTTACGCCACTGAATGAATGGCTGTACTTCTGTGAGAACAAGGCTCGTGTGAAGCTGGCAGGAGGTGGAGGAGGCTTGGGCTGTCTGTGCGTGGTGCTTGGGATGGGAGAACCGTGATTACTGAGAGATCATTCTTGGGCCTAGGAAAAGATGGCGTTTGGTTTAGCACAAAATGGGTTTGCTAGGCCATGACAAAGACTTGGTTATTTGTTTGTTTCCTAATATAAATAGGTGTGGATTGTCATCATGGGGGTGGGGAGTTTCTCTCCTTAGCTCACATGTGGTCTCTTCACTGTAGGAATGGTGAGGGGGGGTCGTGAAAATGGCCACCTCTCCCCCAACAGTAGTGCATGGAGAACAAGGAACTGTAGGCTTACAGTTAGTGCGTGATAGGCCCGGAAACCGTGCAGGGGTGAGTTATGAAAAAAGAGCCTGATACCCAGTGAGACTCTAAGGGCAGCCAAGCAACCAGTCGGTACAGCAGACGGGTAGGACAGTAGAGGAGGGAGAAAGCAGTGGAGAAGAGGAAAGGTTTGAGCTGTTTCTGGAATTTCAGGTGGTCCAGCTCGAATTTGAGAGTGGCAGGGAGGCCATTCCAGAGGGAGGTACTTGCAGATGAGGGAGATCTCCCCCCACTTCCTGCCTGGAGAAGCATCTAATCCTTATCGAGTTGGAGGTAGCTGAGCAAAGGGCTCGAGAAGGAAGGCATTTTGGAAGAAAGCATTGGATTTAGAGCGGGCTCCAGCCCCGGAAAGCCTTGTGGACAATGCAAAGGGTCTTGAAATTGATCTTTACAGCAACTGGGAGCCAGTGGAGAGATTTCAGGGCTTGAGAGATGCAGTCTTTGTGCTTGAGGCCAAGGATAGGTCTTGCAGTCCTGTTTTGACTAGTTTCAGAGGGCGGAGAGTAGAGCAAGACAGATTGAGAAAGAGGCTGTTGCAGTAGTCCAGCTTAGAGAGAACCAGGGCTCTGCAGACAGTGAGCCTCTGAGGGAAAGTGAGAAAGGGAAGAGTCCCTTTGAGGAGGTGCAGCTGGTAGTGGGACATTTTGGCAACATCCGAGATGTGAGGAGAGAAAGAGAGAGTGGAGTGGAGTTGACGATGACAGCAATATTTTTTGCCTCGCAGGAAGGCGAAGGTAGAGTGCCCAAGACAGGCAGCCAGAATGGGAGAGGGAAACCAGGGGCAGGGGTCCCAATGAGATGGATCTCCGTCTTACTGGCATTAAGGCAGAGATTGTTAGAGGTGCACCAATCCTGGTACGTGGATAGACAGTCAGGAATGAACAAGAGAGGAGAGGATGCTGAGGGGAGCCTGAAGGAAAGCCGAGTGTCATCCACATAACACTGAAAGTTAGAGGAGAAAGTAGAGGTCAGGTGGGCTAAAGGGGCCAAGTGAGGTTAAAATACCAGAGTGAGAGGATAGAGCCCTGGGGAACGCCACAGGTAGAGAGAGAGCTGGCAGAGAGAAAGAGACCAAGTTGGACCTGTGGGGGCAGTCCAAGAGGAAGGAGGTCAGGCACTCCAGGATCTGATCTGTGATACCCAGTTTCTCACTGAGTTGATTGATCAGGCTGGCGTGGTTGACCATGTCGAAAGCAGAGGAAAGATCAAGGAGGATGAGGACAGAAGGGGTGCTGAAATCAAGGCTACAGAGTAGATCTTACCGTTTCTTCAGGAGAGCAGTTTCCGTGCCTCTGGCAGCTCTGAAGCCAGACTGATGGTCATGGAGACAACCAACAGATTTGGTGTAGAGTGTAAGCTGGGAGATGGCCAGCTTCTCCAAGAGTTTGCCCAGGAAAGGGGTGATAGTGATTGGGCAATAGTTTCCTGGGCAGGTAGGATCGGCACACAGCTTCTTGAGGAGTGTGTGCACAAGGGAGTGCTTAAGGGGAGAGGGGAAAGTTCCAGCGGCGAAAGAGTGATTACAGAAATCAGCCAAGGCTAGAGCAAGGGTGTCAATATGGTCCTTGTTGATGACACTTTCATAGATCGGACCTGTCTAGAAACATCATCAGGTTTTGTCAGAGAGAAAGAGGAGAAAGGAGGAGGAGAGGGAGGGGTGGCCAAAGGGGTGCCAAGAGAAGGAGAGGACGTGGAGATAGAGGACAGAGGGCCTAGGAGGGAACAGGAGAGCTAGAGACTGCAACAGGATTGGCTGATTACTTGCAGGTTTGTCCTGATACTCTTCTATTTGCTTTTCTGGTTGGCTGGAGTCCGCACCTAGCGCTGAGGTGGCATATTTATGGTAAATCCACCCGTAGATATCTTTCTGGAGAATACCCTTGGCATCCTTCATTCTGACTGACTTTGTGGACAGAGCCCTCACCTCCCTGAACCAATATTTTTACCTTGTTCTTTTCTTTTCTTGGTTAGTTGAAGTAGTGAAGGGTATCTTTCTGTAAGCTGAAAAAGAAAACATTGTAGTCAAAAATGTTGTAAAGATATGAAGTAGAGTTGAAGAAGTAAAGAGGATTTGGGTCAGCATTTTGTTTTTATTGATAATATGTTGTCTTTTGTGTAAGAGTGGGAAGTATAATTAAAGTGAATAGCTAAGTGAGGTGATCGTGGTAAAACCGAACAAGGTGAGTGATTGTGGGGAAGATTAAGAAATTGGGAAGGGGAGAAAATGGGTTCCTTGGTTTGATATTTTGTGCCACGGGTTCGGCTTCTGTGTTCCAGATTGTTGATTTTTTTGATAAACTTGTTAAAGGTTAGACTGGTTTTGAGTATGGAGACTCCACTGAATCGCTTGTGTCAGGCACTTCCTGGTAAGATAAAGAATTTTAAGTACCACTGAGAATGGTTTTGGGAAACTAAGGATAAAATGCTCAATTCATGGCCTAATGAGGGGACCTATGATAAGGGAATGTTGGAAAACATGTTTACTTTCTTAGTCACTAGGCACAAGGGATCAAAGTTAGATAATCGTCTAAATATTTTAGAGTTATGGGGGATGTATGAGAAGGGCGGGAAGGCTCAGAATGTAAACATTGCAGAGGAAGGGCCGAGAAAGGAGGGTGTGGGACTTCCTTCCACACCTCCCCATATCGGTTCTATCCTTTATCTCCCGCAGAAGTATACATACCGACTCTTGAGTTCGAAGCTCCATTTTCTCCAGCGGCTACTTGAGCAGTTGCAAGACAGACATGGTTAATGCCTCCATTATCTACGATTTCTAAAAAATGGGATATCGAAGAAAGTTTCCATGGTTAGGACCATGGAAAGACTGAGAACGGCAGGCGGAAAATGAATATTTCTACCAACTGATAGGTTAGCAGAGAGATTATTGGTGGAGAAGCGAGAAAAATTGAGTCTGACAATCGAAAGACTAGATGAAGGGCTGAGAATGGGCAACAAAAAGGGAGACTGAGCCTTTAACTGCTAGGATAGAGGATAGGATTTGCATGGCAGTTGTATGGAAGGCATGGTATCAAACATTAAAACAGACACAAATTATTACAATTCAAGGGTGTTTATTGAACTTCAATTGGATTTGAAAAAACGCCTATCTAAACCTAAATCTGAAGATGGGAGCAAGCTACGACCATCAATTAATAATAACGCAGTCCTAGTGGTGTCTTTGTTAAAATAAAAGGGCCTATACTAATAAACCTATTGCCAGTCCTTTCTTCTAAATACAAATAGTGTTATGCATAAGAAAGGTCTTCAAGAAATGATATGTCAGGATATTCAAGCCATTGGCTTCCCTTCCCCACGTTTTCAGCACAGGACACACTCGCGCTTAGCACACTCTCTGGCTTCTCTAGCACGAGGATGCCTTTCAAGACTTCAACATCAGGACCGTCTATCCCAAAGTCTCTTTGTCATTCAAAGTCTCTTATTTCAGATGGCCTGATGCAACACGACAAAACAGTAAAGTTCCTTTCTTCTTAGGATTTTCACTTACACAACTTCTCGGGTGATTTACTGTTCAACCCGAGAAGAGGTTCCCCTCTGCCGGGATCAGACCCACTTTAACACAAAACCTTCAATTGGTCTCCCTCTGACTGGCTCGAACCAAATCCACATACTTATCCAAACGTTCTCTATTTCATCAAAATCGAAGACATTCAACTGTGCGCATGATTTTGCTTGACTCGTCGCAGGACCACTTCGATTCACATATATTCGTTCTCTTTCAATTGGTCTCCCTCCACCGGGCTCAGACCAAATTTATCTCTGTTATTACTTCTCAGCTGGATACCTTATGGAGACCTTTGAATGAGCACCCACGCAGTGCCGAAGTACTCCATTAAAGGTATTGTAGCTTGCTTTAAAGTTCAATCACTCATCACCAGTTTAACTTAACTTGCATCTCTTATCACACGCTTTTAACAATGTTCATTCCAGCGTTCACCATACAATGTTGCTGCTTGCAACCTTGGCTTCTACACAGACCTGTCTTGTATCGGTTTTCCCAACTCACCGGCTGTGTTGACTTCACTGATGCTGCTTTGTTGTTGGAGTCAAGGACAGTACCACAGCGGCTGGAGATTCTCCCTACCTTCATACTAACACGGGAGGGCCCAGGTATCTCTGACACAGAGTGCAGGATTCTTCAGCCTGGTTTCCTGGTCTTACGCTTTCTATTCTCGAGATCTCTAGAAAGTAATGGTTCCTTGTCGAAAAGGTCAAGGGAATTTTCCTCCTTGCAATCCCTTTCAGTTTTGCGGTCTTCCTCCTCTTGCTCAGCTGCTGTCTGGAAACTGATGTTTCCTCGTGTGCTTTGCCTCACTCAGCATGTGCTCTCGTGCTCCGCCTTTTATCCGTGTGGGGAAGTGTAATGGAAGTCAGGTGTGAGTGATTGTCGATAATTGCCTGACCTCGCCTGACCATAGTATTGGGACATATCAGGTAGACGTCTCGGGTGTTATTCTGTTTTCCCTTCGAGCGGGCTGTCAGTGAGAAAGTGTTTGTGTTGTGAAGGGCGGGTGTAGAGTTCCTAAATATCCTAACGGATAGGATGGGAGTAAAGGTGTTACAGGGCAGGGGATAACTTGTCTCACCATCCGGTGTCCCACTCCCACTCCACGAAGACCCCTCACCCAGGTGATCAGCCCACACTGGTCCACCCCCAGAAACTGGATCCAAATCCGATGGCCGTGTCCTTGCCACCTGGATGACATATCCCTGGGGACTAGTGGGTGAGACACCTTCTGGTTTCTCACATGCCTTTTCCCTATGCGATGTAGCCACATCTGTTTCACAGGGAAACCAAGAAAGGAAATTGACATTCCCCTGATCTTTACCTTTTCGGTGCTCCACAGTGAAACAGTAGGGTTGCAGGCCAAGGAACCATCGCATGACTCAAGGGTTTAGAGTCCTTTCGTTGGCTTATCTACACTAGTGGAGAATGATCTGTGACGAGTGTGAAGAGGAGATAGTATCTTAGATTGGTGATGGCCCATTTGATGGCAAGGGCCTCTAATTCGAACACAGAGTCGTTTTTTTCACATGGGAAGAGTTTTCGATTGGTGAATAGGATCGGGTGTTCTAATCCATAACAAACCTGTGACAAAACTGCTCCTAACACTGTAAGAGAGGCGTCAGTTTGGAATACAAACTCTTTTGAAAAATCTACTACCTTTAGGATCAGGTTCTGGCACACGGTTTGTTTTAAGCTGTTATAACGTACATCATCCTCTTCAGTCCAATGAATCTTCTGGGGTTCGGCGTACTTTAATTTGTCTGTCAACCTAGCTGTTCTGGCAGATAAATTAGGCATAAACCTATGGTAATAACTGATTAACCATAAGAATGCTCTGAGGTCTCTCTTGGTTTTAGGCGTGGGGTATCCAGGACGGCATTCACTTTTTCTTGTTGAGGCTGGACACTGCCATTCCCTACAAAGAAGCCGAGGTATTTCACGGCTGATTGAGCCAGCTTACATTTGGATGGATTGGCAGTTTAGCCGGCTTCTCTGAGGGCTCTCATAATAGTAAAGAGATGGAAAAGATGGTCTTCCCAAGTCTTACTATGAATGACTATGTCGTCAATATAAGCCTCACAGAAATTGGAGTAGGGCTGTAATATCCTGTCCATAAGCCATTGGAAAGTGGCCGGGACCCTGTGTAAGCCAAAAGGGAGGACTTTGTACTGGAATAGTCCCAGGGGTGTCGAGAAAGCTGTCTTTTCTTTATCAGGTCACTGTACTGGGACCTGCCAGAACCCCTTGGTTAAGTCTAGGGTTGATAGGAAGGTGGCATTTCCGAGTTTATCAATCTATTTGTCGATGCGCGGCATGGGATAGGCATCTAAGCCGGAGATGGCATTGATCTGTCAGAATTTTATGCAAAACCTCCAGGAATGATCAGGTTTTGTGACCAATACTAGGGGGGGACCATTGGCTTGAAGAAGGTTCGATAATATTTGCCCTTAGCATTTTGTTCACTTCCTCAACCATTATCTTTCTACAGGCTTCCGGGGGTCTATATGGTTTAAAATTGACCACTGTTCCCCAGATATAATGATACGTTCCTTGCACTCTCCCTGGTTCCTCTCAAAATACATCAGGAAATGTTGTGACTAAATCTTTTAAGTATTCTAGTTGTTGACTAGATAGCACTTGAGGAATTAATTCAACATTATCTATTTCCTCTGGTACCAAACACGACAGTATTGTGGCAGTGGCTGCGGGTGTTTCTTTCCATACTTTGAAGAGATTTACATGTTAGAGGTGGGTTTGTTGTTTCCTGTCGGGTTGGGCTATTTTATAGGTACAGGTCCCTGTCCACTCTAATATTTCATATGGTCCATGCCACTTTGAGACAAGTTTATTTTCAGAGGTAGGTAAGAGGACTAATACCTTTTGTCCTATTGAAAAAGATCCTAAGTTTACCTTTTTGTCGTAGGTGGACTTTTGTTGTGCCTGGGCTTTTTCCATGTGCGTATAGACTAGAATTCAAGCTAGTTTCATATGCTCTCACATTCTGGTAGCTGTTTGTGAGAGGGGAATAGGTGCCTCTTCTCGTTCTTCCTAGGTCTCCTGGAGCATGTCTAGGACATCTCTTGGTTCGAAAGAAGAGAATCCAGTGGACGCCGGAGCGGGTCTTTCTTACTGCAAATAGGGCCCAGGGAATCATGCGATCCCAATCCTTCATGTCCTTGTTTACCAACTTTCTTAGAATCATCTTAAATGTTTTGTTAAATCTTTCTATCAATCCGTCCATTTAGGGTGGTAAACTGAGGTTCTTAAGGTGGCAATATGGAGCAATTCGTAGACTTCACCCATGAGTTTGCTCATACAATTGGATCCCTGATTCGTTCGAATTTTCTTGGGAAACCCAACCTTGGAAAAATATGGCAATAGATGTTTTCAAATGTGTTGGCTTGTGTTGTTTCCCCATGGGGAATGCCGCTGGGTATCGGGTGGCATAATCACGAGGACATACTTGTTACCCAGTCTAGAGCTTTCCAATGGTCCAATGATATCCATCCCAATGCGGGAGAAAGGGATTTCTATTATTGGAAAAGGGTTCAGAGGGGCAGGTAAGGGAATATGCGTAATGGTTTTCTGACATATTTCACATGTCTGAATGAAGTTATTTATATCAGCATGGATACCTGTCCAGTAAAACTTCCCACTGATGTGCGCCTGGGTCTTAGATTGCCCTACGTGTCCCCCTGTCAAATGAGAACGTGCAATCTCTAGCATGATCTTCCGATGGGTTTTGGGGTTGATAACTAACTGGGTTTTACTTAGGCCATCTGTGGAGGTCTCCTTTCTGTACAGTAATCCTTGTTTTAGGAAGAAAAAAGGACTTTCCTTCTCTAATCCTTCTCCTTCAGGAATCACGTGTAAGAAAGCCTCAGCAAGTGCTGGATCATTTTTCTGGCCGAAGGTTAGGTCGGGAAGGATGTTAGGTTCTTCTTCCCTTTTTGCCTCTGTGATCGATGAATCATAATTTTCCCAAAGCATAAGGTACCTCTCTGTTTTTTCTGGTTCACACTCTATTAAACAGGGAAATAGAGCCCTTTCAAGAATTCCCTGTGCAATTTTGTCCCCACGATGTACTTCAAATGGAATTTCGCTATGGTTCTTTAGGAGAATGTTTATGTCTCCCCGGAAGTCGGGATCTATGACGCCTGCTAGGACATCCAAACCGAACTTCCAGGCCAGGCCAGATTTTGGAGCCAATCTTATATAACACCCAGGAGGGGGTATCAAGACTAAGTCTGTGGGAATCATTCTTTCTTCCCCCTGGAGGGATAGTAGCTTCTCTGCTGCTACAGATATCAAAGCGTAAGGATTGTTTTTCGTGGTGACAGAGGGTTCTGAGGCTCTATGATGAATCTTCTGAAATTGTAGGGTTGCCCAATTTGTCTCAATTGAGCCACACCCCCCTTCTTGACACCACATGCAAGGAAGGCATGGTATCAAACAGTAAGACATACACAAGTGATCACTGTTCAAGGGTGTTTATTGAACTTCAATTGGGTTAGAAAAACACCTATCTAAACCTAAATCTAAAGATGGGTGCAAGCTATGACCATCAAATAATAATAAATAGTGTGGTAAACAATGTTATGCAAAAGAAAAGTGTTCAAGGAATGATATGTCAGGATATTTTTTTTTAAAATGTTTTATTTACTTGTGTGTAATCAAAGGAAAAATGATTTTTACAAGAAGAAGAAAATAGACTTTGCAGATACTTTCATCTGACAAGTGTCACAGATGCACACATTATTTAACATGTTTGTTCAATCCTAAACTCGCTGCGCATATACAGTCCATGCACCAGAGAAAGCCGGAAGTTGTTCCTGGAGAAGAAAAATGGAAGTCCAGACAAGCGGAAATCCCCCATGGCTTATAGTTCAGATTGTCGCCAGGTGTAGAATGTTCGACGCCGTAAGTATCTACAGTAGTCCCCTCCATATGTAGAAAGTAAGGCCACGAATTGTTCTTTGCCTGTCGACTATGGCTTACGCTTGGTTAGCCGATGGTTAGTGATTGGGGTCGGTGGCATTTATTTTTGTGAAGGCTACTTCCATTAGTTTGCATGTAGCTACTGCCCATCGTGCTTTTTCCCCCGAAATAAGGCGACACCACCATGTGTCTTCTTCTACCAGCACAGAGTTTACCCAGAGGGGTGCCAAAAATGCTGTGCGTTCTAGATTTAGGGTGGAGCAATTTAACAGAAGATGTCGAACTGTTTCTTTGGAGTCCGGTGTTTTGCACAGTCTGCATGTTGTTAAACTCGCTTGGCTTCTTATCCCCAGGATCTCTCTGGTATGCAGCAGATTGAGTCATGCTCTTAGAAAGATGCTTCTGAGCTTTTTGTCTGGAAATTTTATACAATAAGCCAGGGGTGTTTTTAACTTATTATATGTTGGCAGGAGGTGTTTCAGGAACTTGATCGCCACTGTTTGCTCACCTGTGATTATCCAGTCTTGGTTTTTCAGCTTTTGGATCACTCTCTTTGGGTTTGCAATCAAATCATCTGTTGTGCGTGCTAATTCTTCCAGTTTACTTTTTTGTTGAGTGGTCCACTTCTGTAGCACCTTACATTTAGTTGTCACAAGCTCATTGCTGATGGTGTTGAAAATCGGAAGGCCATCTTGTATAAGAGTCTTCCTGTAGATGCACAGTGAGGACACACTGACGGTAGCTCCCAGCGACAGGAGTCCCAACTCTCTTCTCACTGCCAAAATTGGTATCGAGTTAGGGAGACCTAGGACCGTTTTCCAGATGTATCCTTCCAGTTTCTGCCAGATCGAGTGTGGCATGGTGATAGTGGCATCCATACCGTATGTTAATGCAGGTGCTATTTTACCTTTGTAAAAGTTAATAGCTGGAATCAGCGAGAATTTGCCGAACTTACGATTGATCAGCCTCATTTGCGAGGTCAAGTTTTTCGCTTTATCCCAGAGATGTTGCATTTTAGCCTCCTGTGGTGAACCATCAATGAGGACTCTAAGATATTTGAAGTGAGGAACAACTTCAATTCTGGTTCTGTTCACTGTCCAAGTCTTGGCGATTTTCTGGGGCTGTCGATTCTTAGCAAAAATCATGATTTTTGTCTTGGTGTTGTTTATACAGAGATTGTTAGCAGCTATATATTTTTCCAGATTGTCCAGTTGTCTTTGGAGGCCTACTGGCGTCTGATCAAGAAGTATCATGTCGTCTGCATAAAGAATACGAGACACCTCGGCATTGCCTATCTTCGGGGGAAAGGAACGAACAGATGCTTCCTAATCTTTAAAGTCTCCAAGGAACGCTACGAAAAGAACCAGTGGCAGCGGGTAGCCTTGTTTGACTCCTCTTTCTACTTGAATTTCTTTGGAGAGAGTCCCTTGCCTGTTCAGACGGACACATAGGGAGGTCTTGGTGTCCAGTGCTATTATAGGATTTAGGATTTCTTCAGGGCAGCTACGCAGTTTTAACTTTTTCCATAAGAGCATTCTGTCCACTTTGTCAAACGCCTGTGAGAGGTCTATGAATGCGGCGTAGACTGTCGGAGCTCCCTGTTTTATTTTTGCCTTTAGGATGCTGAGTATGAAAATGTTCACCGCGGTGCTGCCGTTTTTCCTGAAGCCCAGCTGGAAATGGTCAGTGCCGGGAGCCGTTTTCACCCAGCGTCGGAAGTGTTGTAGGAGGAGGGTTGCAATCAATTTGCCCATAATGTACAGAAGTGCTATGGGGCGGTAGTTTGCCGGGTCTTCCCTGCTTCCTTTTTTAAAGATCGGGATGACAGTTGCTTTCGTCCATGACGCTGCAATCTGTCTACTAGATCTGCAATGTTTGAACAGGAGGCTGATGAAGTCTGTCCATTCATTTATATATTTTTTTAGGTCAGTATTGGTGAGACCATCGGGGCCCGGCGCTTTCGATGTTTTAAGCTTTTGGATGGCTGAGCTTATGTCTGCTTTGAGGAGAGATCAGCCCAGGGGGCCTGATTAGTCTCAGAGCAGGGGGTCACTTTAGTTGAAGGGTTGGCAAAAAGATCTATAAAGAATTCGACCCAGGCAGATTCGGTAACTGAATTTATCATATCTGACCCTGGGTTACCTCGAGAAATATTAATAAGGGCCCAGAAGTCCGCTGATTTTTTAGTCGAGAGGGTTCTCAGCATTGTTTCGGCGTCATGTTGGTATAATGCTGCCCTTCGTAATCTGATCCATGATTTATAAATTTTAAATTCTTTTGTCCACACTTCCCACTCAATTTGGTATTTTCATCTTTGACAGTGCCTTTTAATTTTCTCAAGGCCTTTTTTTTTTTACTGCTATTAGTTTGTCGTAGGTGTGGTTGTGGACGATTGGAGGGACCTTTTTCTCTTTTTGTTTGGTCTTATACTTGATCAAGAATGGCATATAATTTGGTCTTGGTGTCATCGATGCATCCTCTGCTGTGGCGTATTGCTGTATCATCGCTCTTACACTGGCTGCTGTCAAACACAGCCAAGTTTGTTGACAGTTGAACTCGACCGAGGCTGGATAGAGTTTAGTTTCCTGGGAATTGGAAGACCATGCCATGGAGAACATTTTGTGATCACTCACATTTGTTTTGACCACCAGGAAGCGGTCATTTTCTGAGCACATGGGATTAGAAATAAAGATGTAGTCCAGGGTGGCCGATGATGATCCCCTTTCCCAGGTGGGAATTTGTGCAGGCCAGTCCTTGATCCAGGCGGCATTGTGTAGATTTCTTGATGACATCAGGTTCATCCAAGCTCGTCCTCTAAGTTCAGTTTGCGTCAAGGAGCCGGACGGTGAAGACCGATCTTTCGGGTGAGCACACTTTGAATTCAGGTCCCCGCATATTATTATGAACGAGGTGTTCAACTCAATTACAATGGCGTCAATAGTTTCGGCCATAGTTTGGCAGAAATCTGTAATCGACGTTCTTTGAGGATTCCAATACGTTGTGATAACTGCGAGGGATGTCGATGTCCAAAGCCTTGTAGTTTCGGAGAAATTATTCCATTGGATAAGGATAGCCATGACCCCATAGGATCTAACAATCGCCTTAACGATTTTCAGGTTCTGACCTGTCCGAACAGCAATGAGTGGCCCTGCTGAGGGCCGGCCCAACAATTCTTTGACCGCCGGGGAGGTCTCAATTTCAAAGCCGTCCATTGACGGTTTCTCCAGAAGCCAGGTCTCTTGGAGACAGAGAATGTCAAATCGCCCAAGATCCTCATTGGTGGGGTCAGTTAGGTGGGCGTGGCCTCTGATGTTCCATGATGCTAGCCTCAGAGCCTTTTGGTGATGGGGTTCATTGACTTCGTTAGATGATTGCTATCTACTGCTGTTTGGAATCAGAGCTCCTTTTAGCCACTTCCACAGGCCTCCTGAAGTCGAATCTTACTTCACATCAGCCGATGTGTCTGAGAGTGTCTTGCTCGGCGACTCTTGCCTGCGATTTCTATAGCTGTCAAATCTTCTTCGTTGTGTAGAGCGATCTCTAAGACTTTGTCTTCTTTGATATCCACGGTGCCTGTCACGTGTTGGTTGGTCCGGACTGTAACTAGTTCTTTCTTGCAGATCTCGAGCGCAGAAAACCTCAGATAAGACGGGCAAGTGTTTATGATAGTAGTTCACTGTAGGGAGCCCCGAATTGGCCTTCAGATCTGCTGTTCGAGAGGTGTAGCGGTCTGATGGGCGGAGTGCCTTATTCTTAACTGGTAGCTCCACAAAGTGGGCCTTCAATTCGGCTCTTCGGGAGATGTAATGGTCTGCTGAGCTGGGTTCCTGTTTTCTCTTGTTTATGGACTGTTCTTCTTGTTTCCCTTCTTTTAGTGACGAGGATGAGCTTTTCATTTTGGATAGAAGAAAGCCGGCTAGTTTTAACTCTTTTCAAGCCTCCCGACTCAGGTCTTGGATTGCAGTTGCCTTAATGTGCAGATAGGCTTTGGCCTTGCCATCTCTATGGTATGGCTCAATTAACTTGAAGTCTTCAGTTTTCAGCTTCCTTAAGCCAGTTGTGGAGCTGTTATTTTCAACACTGCTCTGTGATTCAGGACCATATATTTATCTTTGCTTGAGGCCTGCTCTAGTTCAAATAGGTGGATGGATTTGTCCCTGTTTACATCAGCCTCTGTTTTTTCTGTCGATCTGTGTGGAGTTCGACGATGGCTAGGCGGTCTGTCGTGGGTTAGTTGCTTTACAGATGCTTCTGACAATGAGTCTGCTGATGTTCTTGCAGCTGTGACAGAAGATTCGTCCTGGCTTGATCGTTGCAGAGAGGAGCCAGACGTTGGCTGGCATCGGGCGAGAAGCGGGGCTGTTGTCTTATTGGTGAGCTTAGCGATCTTCTGAAGTTCTTTTGGACCGCTATCTCCTGCCTGCGGATGGTGAGTATTAACAGCTGGCTCCAGTTCAAGGTGCTGGGACAGATTTGTTAAGAGACTTGAATCCAAAAATTCACTTGCTGATTTGGGTGACTGAGTTAGATCAATAGAAGGCGGTACCTCCGTTTTTGCTAGATCAAGGTTACTAGAGGTTTTGATCGGCTGAGTCTCCAGAGTGTTCAAGTCAACTCCAGAGTGTGTTGGCAATTGGGTCAATGTTTCTATTTGCTCCTTTTCTGCCAATATTAGAGCTTTTTTCTTATCCCAGGCCTTGTGGGTGCCCAGTACTCTGAGTAGGGACTGAGTTTGTCTTCAGTTGTTTTTTGGTGATAGTTGTTGCTGATTTGGATTTGTTGAGAAATATTGGTGCAGTTTCCTCATTCCGTTTAGTCAGAGGCGTCTGTGTTGATTTTTGCTCCGGTGGCCCAACTGACACGTCATTTTGTCTTATGGGAGCTGTAGCATTTTCAGTCTCTGCCTCATTCATGTCCGTTTTTCTTTGTGCAATGTCATATTTCAGATCTATGGCAGTTATGAAACCTTCCAAGAAGGTTAGCTTCGACTGAATGATTGCTAGGGTTGCTGTATTGTCTCTTTAGGCATCGCCTATAGTTTCATAAAGTTTGCAGAAGGGGGCCATTGCAATTGTTATTGCTGACATGATCGTAGTCATATCTCTCCTGTTGTTCGGTGATTCTTTTTGCGTAGCTGAAGGAAGCTCACTGACCCTTCTGTTTTTCAGGGGTGTGTCTCTATACTCTACGAAGTGAGGGTTCGTGACTGAGTGCCGACGCCTTACTGAGGTACTGCCGGCCTCTAGTGTATTGCATGGCCTTGGGGAGGAATTCCACGGGCCAGTATCGGAACGTCTTTGGGGCAACGGATCGATTGAGTGATCTTGCAACATTGGCAGAAAGTTTGAAGTAGGCAGATGGACTTTTGTCCAAGGTTGTGGACTCATTCCTCTTTGTGGTGGATTGACTTTTGGTTGGAGTAGGTCGAGTATGTCCGACATTCCGCGCTGCTGCATCCGGGAGTCTGTTGGTGGCGTTTGTATGGTACTGTCCAAAATCCTCAGTTCTCGGTGGAATAGTTTCCCTACCTGCGAGTCTATTGATTGCCTTTGTTTCGTATTGTCAGGTCTCAGCAATTCCAGTTGGGTGATGGCCTCTACGTTGGTAATATTTCCCTGTCTGTGTGGGGAGCGAGTTGCTTCTCTCAGGACCACACCAGGGTGGGCCTCTTGCGCAGGTAGTGTTTTTCTACATTTGGACAGTGGGGGGGTCTCTTCCAGGGCTTCCATAATTTCCGCATCCGAGGGTTCTGAGTCATTGGATAATTTCTGTTTTCCTTGTGTCTTAAAAAAGTTTAGGAGGGCGTTCAAAAGCAGAGGGCTCGGTAGTGTGTTTTTCCCATTCCCCCACTTTTTGGTAGATGATTGGGGGCCAATGCTTTTACTCACTCTAATTTCTTTTGCGTTGTTTTAATCTTTTTTTTTTGGGTGGTTGCTTTGTCGGTAATTCCTTGCGTCGAGGGAATTTTTGATTTGGCCTTGCCTCTTTTTTTGTACTGTATTCTTTTCTTATTTATAGGAAAATTGGCTTTTTGATTGCTGATGTCCGACACAATGGATTGTTGATCAGAATCTGAGTCTGAGTTGAGTGTTGAAGCAACACTTTGGTTTAGGTGTCTCATTGGTGGGTCTAGGTCCGAGTTCCCTTCGGGTACTGGATCTAGAGTCTGCCACGGTGATTCAACAGGAGGCTGAGAAGTCGTCGTGACAATTGCATCGCTAGAAATAAATAATGCGGCAGGAGGGACTGATGTTTTTTCTGAGAGGTTTTTTCTTTTAAGGTGCCTCCTCAGGCGATGGATGTACCATGGCCATTATGGTCAGTTTAGGAGATACACCATTGAGTCCTTGATTTGCATCAGAATCAGTGGGGTAGTTGTTAAGCTGACCCTGGATCGAGTCCTCCGGGGGAATTTGTGCCGCTGAGGCAGTTTCCATTGGCGTCATTAGAACAGTAGAAATCTGCGTGTCTCTACTCTCTCAGCTGAGAGCGATGCATGACTCCTGTTGAAGCGCTGGGTCATTTCTGTATGCCTGTGCCGCCTCCCTCAGGTCCCCTGCGAGGGATCCTCCGATCCACTCGCAGTTCGGGCCACTCGCTGAGGCGGTAATGGGGCGGTTGGCGTTAGCAGGCGGGACGGACCGCGCTTGCTCTGCTGGAACAAGGGCTCCTCCCACTGATCCCGGCGGGGTGAGCAGCGGTGGCAGTGTCGAGGCCGCGAGCAGCTATGGAAGTAAGCTGCTCCCTGATGCCGGTGAATGTCTTAGATACTTATGTGAATTTGGTGATACTGGTAGTGTTAGCGGTATATGTTCCATGTTGCTGGTTTTGAGCGGGGGATAGGGGAGACCCAGCGGAGCACCGAGATTAAGTGCTCTCCCCGCTGTGGGTATAGGGGTGAGAGTATTGATTGATGGATTGTTTATTTGTATAGCGCCTATACACAATGTGTTTCAAAGCGCTTCAAGGAGGGAGGGAAACAAGGGAAAATACAATACATTCTTACAGGTCCTTGAAGCAAATCAGAATGTGAGAAATAACTATCATATCATAACTGATAGTACAAGTGCATGGAACAAATAAAAGAGAGGTGAGGGAGGAAAAAAGGAGACACTACAAGCAGTAGCATTACTATGCCTGACCGCAATTGTTGCAGTGCAAAAATGACAAAAAGGAGGGGGAGGAGGGGAGGAAGTGGGGGAGGGAAGGGAATGGGAGGGGAAAGGAACAAACGGGTGACTATCTTAAGGGTCAATGAACAATCAAGGTAGTGCTAGGGGGAGGGGAGGCGAAAACACGAAGGAGGAGGGGGAAACAGACAAGCTCTGTATCAGTGGTCAACGACAGTGATAAGAGTAAGTGC
The DNA here is from genome assembly GCF_040938575.1 of Ambystoma mexicanum. Lineage (NCBI taxonomy): Eukaryota > Metazoa > Chordata > Amphibia > Caudata > Ambystomatidae > Ambystoma > Ambystoma mexicanum. The sequence goes on from NC_090935.1 coordinate 869,202,147, forward strand.
TTGTAAAATAGAAGGAAAAAAAAAGGGGAGCAAGGGAGGATGGAAGCAGGAAGCAGGCGCTACACTTAATATGCCTGACGCAATATGGGGTAGTCCCGGAGAATAGACAGAGGGGGGAGGGAGGGGAGCAAGGAAGGGTGGGGTGAGGGGGACAAGAGGAGACAAAGGCAAGGATGGGGGAGCAAGAGGAAGAATGGGGAAGGGAGAGGAAAAGGAAGATGAGCCAGAGGGGGAATCAGAAGGATACCAGGGGGAACAAAGATGAACATGTGGCAGGGGGGGACAAAGCAATAATGGATGCAGGGGCAAATGGGGTGACCACTTGAAAGGACGCAGGAGGCAGTGGGTGCAAACACAGATGGACGTAAGGGCAAGGAGCCAACAGAACAATGAGGAGTGGGCACGAGGGCACAGACACAGGACTATATCTTGACTGCAAGTGGGTAGGGGACACAGAGACAACACAGGGCATAGGAGGTGGGGATACAGCGAGAACATGGGGATTCTGAGGTGGGTGAAGGAACAAGGAGACAACACGGGGCATCCTCGGATGGTGGGGGAACAAGAGAACAACACGGGGCATGAGCGGGGGTTAGGGGGAACAAGAGAGCAACACGGGGCATGAGCGGGGGGTGGGGGAACAAGAGAACAACACGGGGCATTAGCGGGGGGTGGGGGGAACAAGAGAGCAACACCGGGCATGAGCGGGGGGGGTGGGGGGAACAAGAGACAAGAGAACAACATGGTGCATGAGCGGGGGTGGGGGAAACGAGAGCAACATGGGACATGAGCGGGGGTGGGTGGAACAAGAGAGCAACACGGGCATGAGAGGGGGTGGGGTGAACAAGAAAACAACACGGGGCATGAGCCGGGGGTGGGGGAACAAGAGAGCAACACGGGGCATGAGCAGGGATGGGGGACAAGAGAGCAACACAGGGCATGAGCAGGGGGTGGGGGAGCAAGAGAACAACATGGGGCATGAGAGGGGGGCTCGTCGCAGAACCGTCACCAAACAGGAGCCTTAGGATCGAGCCTTGGAGAAGGGCCGGCATTCGCCTGCCAGCTCGCCCGATTGGTGCAAATGTAGGACAGCTGCAGGGAGGCACTTCGAGCCACGAGGAAGGGGTCGGCCATGTTGGAAAGGCCTTCGATAACACAGGGCTCATTGAGCAAATGCAAATAATGAACAACACACAATGTAAAGCACTGAGGGGCACAACGTAGCAGCAGGCTACATATTCCATAAAAGTCAATTGGATGTTGCAGATGAAATATGGAGCTCAATTTCTCCCAGCATAGCATTCAGTACATTATAAGCCACAATGGGCTTACCTTCCGTAGAGAGTCACATTCAAATTAAGCAGTTGTTTCGGCGTCATGTTTTTTTTTTCACATGGCTCCTTAGGCAGCTTTGGTCAGGGTCTTCCTCCTTTTTCTACGTGTAGTAGAAAAACAGAGGAAGCTTTTTCCTAAAGTAGATTCAAATGTCAAAGATGCTCAGTTCAGGTGCTCAGCAGAATGCACACAATATTGTCATAAAAAAGTCTGCCGCCTACCTAGGTATCGTGTGTCGGATGCTCTGAATCCCGAGCGGGGGCCCCCGCCGCCTGCTGCGGACTGATGCAGACTGATACTCTGCTCGATGCTCCGTGCGCGCTCCATGCTCACGAAGAGTTTTTAAAGGGGGTAGGCCTTGTTTTACTTAAAGCCACAATCCACAATCCACACGGTTGGAGCAGCAGAAAACAATAAAACACGTTGGTTCTGGCAGCAGGTCCTCTCACTGTGGAAACTGATGCAGACTGATACTCTGCTCAATGCTCCGCGTGCGCTCTGCGCTCACGAAGGATTTTTAAAGGGGGTAAGCCTTGTTTTCCTTAAAGCCACAATCCACAATACACAATCCACATGGTTGGAGCAGCAGAAAACGATAAACACGTCGGTTCTGGCAGCAATTCCTATTTAAGCCGTTGGCTTCCCTTCCCCGCGTTTTCAGCCCGGGACAAGGTGGCACACTCGAGCTTAGCACAATCCTGGTCTTATGCTTTCTATTCTAGAGGTCTCTGGAAAGTAATTGTTTCTTGTCGAAAAGGTCAAGGGTATTTCCCTTCTTGCGATCCCCTTCGGTTTTGCAGTCTTTCCCCTCTAGGTCAGCTGCCGTCTTGAAACTGTTGTTTCCTTGTGTGCTTTGCCTCACTCAGATTGTGATCTTTTGCTGCACCATTTATCCGTGGGGAGAAGTGTAATGGAAGTTAGGTGTGAGTGATTGTCGATAATTGCCCGTCCTCATCTGACCATAGTATTGGGAGATGTTAGGTATACGTCTCGAATGTTAATCTGTTTTCCCTTTGAGCGGGCTGGCAGTGAGAAAGTGTTTGTGTTGTAAAAGAGGGGGCATATAGTTCCTAAATAATCCTACTGGGTAGGATGGGGTAAAGGTGTTACAGGGAAGGGGATACCGTGTCTCACCATCCGGTATCCCACTCTCATTCCCCAAAGACCCCTCACCCAGGTGACCCTCCCGCACTGGTTCACCTCTAGGAACTGGATCCAAAAGCGATGGCCCTATCCTGGCTACCTGGATAACAGATCCCTGGGACTAGGGGGTGAGACACCTTCTGATTTCTCTCACAGTGAAAAAGCAGGAGTGGAAAAAATTGGAAGAAGCATTGAGGGTAGCGTGGGAAGAGATGTTACAAAGGCAGAGAAGTGAAGAGCAGGAAGAAGTGAATTGGCAGCTACAGACATTGCAGAAGAAGGAAGGTGGAGGCATGAGCAATTTATTGTTAGATTGGATATCTCAGTCATCAAGGAGGTCAACGTGGATCTTAAGGATGGAAGTTCCCCTACATGGGCAGGGTCAGGGTGTGCTTTTCGTTTGGTGGTCAGTGTTAGAAAAACACGGTCACTCGCTGCACTGGAACAAGTGTTTTTGGATGGAATCCTTTCCCGCTCTCTGGTGCGAATATGTACCCATAATAGGGCAGCCCATAGGCATCTCTGATGTATCCAGTCCTGTCGGATTACTACCAGTCTGGAAGAGGAACCACAGATAGGTGTACAGGTAGGTGACCAAACATTTTCATTTATGGTCGATACAGGGGCTATTAATCTTGTATCAAGGATGGTGAGATCTCCTTGTCAGGCAAAACAGTGGACACACAGGGGTTCTCTGGGACTGTTCTGTTGGTTCTTTACACTGAGGATCTATGTTTTAAGGTTGGTAGACAAAATGCATCTTCTCCTTTGTTCTATTGTATAGATAACCTGGTGAATCTCTTGGGCAGAGATCCCCTAAGTAAGTTGCACATGTTGAACGCCTTCACAGAGGAAGATATAGTATGTTCGACTCCAGGTTTGTATCTGGTAAGAGAGGCAGTGATTTTGCATGCACGCTATAATGACAACACGACAAGGGGGGTGCCTGTACATTCAGCTTTGTTCCTTTATGAAATAATGATTGTGTTGAGTTGGGTCCCGGGAAACGGAGATCGGACATGGCGGATACTGGTTGAATTTTTGTTTCGGCCGGTTGAGTCACAAGAAATAACACCAGGCAGCATGTCACAATGCTCTTAGAAGCACTGGTTATTATGGGTGGTTCACTGATGAGAGTGGCACACAATCTTGTGCATCGATTCCACCTTATTGCTAAGGGATGTATCCAACAAACAATTGTTTGAGGGTGCCAAAGACCCAGGATAGATGGTTTTTGAGATTGAGTGCCTTGCCAGATAGTGACAGAGCATAGGGAAGTACCACATATCATGCTCATCATTAAAAAGAGGTGGGGCTTTTAAAGAGTATTGGAGCAGTACGGATAAAATTGAAACCTGGTGCGATATTACCACATATGTCACGATCCATGCCCCTGACCCCCTCAGGTATAACAGCCCCCTGGCAGCGGTGGGGCTAAAGCCCTTCACACTGGCCCCAAGGGCTTTAAAAATCCATCAAAAACATACATGGAGTCAGTCCTGGCGCCTTTGGCACCAAGCTCATTATCAGGAATAAAGCAACACCAGGTTTGGACCTTAATCCAACTTGGAGGCCTATTACACAGCTCAGTTCTTTAGAACCAAGCCATGCAGTCTAGTGTTTTGGGTGTGGCTGAGCCTGGAACTACTTGGCCTGGAACTACTTTACCTGGGCTATTTAAACCACACCCAAACAGCAGAACACGCTTTGCGTTATTCTGCACTCCTGCAGTGTAACGCTCACCATGTCCAGCTCCTGCTCATCTGCTTCTCCGGCGGCCTGATACTGAAGCCCTAGACCCGGATACCTGGAAGAACAAGAACAGCATTAGCGAGCAAGAACACTTACCTGTGAAGTAACCTGTCTTGAATCCATCCTGTGCTTCGTTTACCTCACTCATCTCCGGGTTTCACCGCAACCTGCAAGGGAGAAGGAACAAGGTCAGCGTTAACAAAGCACTTACCTGGGCAAGCAGCGCTTCGGTCGCTCATCACTCTGGAACATCACCACAACCTGTACAAGGAGAAGAGAACACAGGTTAGCTGTTAACACCAATAAACAGCACAGCGCTCCGCGCATCAATAACTCACCGTGGTCTTCGGCAACTCCGAGATCGCAGCCATCCCTGTGAAAACAAAAAGAGACATTGTTAGGGAACCGCGTAGTGGAGCAAGACGCCGAGAAGACAGAGAAAACAGAGGGAAAGAAAGAGATGGAATAAAGACAGAAAAGACATTATAACTCACCTGGAAGACAGCAAGCAGAGTCAGAGTCACAGCCGGTCTGGACCTGACTTTAGAGCACACGGACCAGTGAAGCAACTAAGTCCACAGAAATCCTGCACCAACCACGCGTGTGTTTTATTTGAGAAATCACCTAGGGAAGGACCACCACCTCAGTTCACATGAGATTGTGACTGGGCATAGTTTACACACCCCACTCTCACCTGTATGCAGAGAATCAGATGCACAGAAGTTAGCAGAGATTCTTAGTGAGGAGTTTAGGGAGCACCTTAGGGCTCTAACCAGGAGTGTCAGACTTGTATCTTCACAGGTTATGTTCTCTCATCAATAGTCTACAGGAGAAAACAGCAAAGAATCTGAAGATCTACATCAGCCACAGTTATTTTCTGGGGACCTGGTTTCCATCCGATAATTTGTTCCATGCTGGCGCAAGCAGCATTTTCGTGGGCCACACCAAGTGATTTTTGTGACTCCAACTGCTGTGAAGGGAAACAAGAGCTGGATTCACATCGGTGACATGCAAGGGATACCGGTGCCCCTCCACAAGTACAGTAGCAAGAGCAGGCTCATAATTAACACCTAGGCCATTACGTTTGGCCTCACACCACATGCCTCACTAGATGCCGCCTACCTGCTCCTCCCCCGGTACAGCTGTACCCCTCCTCTGTGCCCCCCTGTATCCTACCCCTGCTGTATATCTGTTCTGTTGTTACCTCTGTACAGTGCTCTCTTAAGTATCTGTATTGGTGTATACCTCTGTAAAGTGCTCTGTTGCTTCACAAAGCTAGGTCCACGCTCAATAAATAACATAATAATAAAGGTACGTCCTGAGGATTCACAGTTCATTCTGGTAGAAAATGGGGGAGTGAACGGAAAGCAGAGACTGTTATTAATAATAAAGAGAAGAATCCTTGGACTTAAAATATATATTAGAATGTTTGATTTTATATTTCTATCATGTTTCTTGTTATTTGGTTCAGATGTGACAGACAATATGAATGTGAACGGTTTTAACTTGTCTAGTATTATAGGATTTGATGAAGTGTCATTGAGATTGCTGAGAAGTGTTGATTCGGACCTCATGGAAAATGATGACAATGTACATTCAGATGCAATAATAGATGCACATGGCTTTGCAGCAGATAACATTTGGCATCAACACAGGAGGAGGGTGGGGAGACAGATATATGTAGAGTCTTCCTATATCTGCCCTCTTATACCCCATGCTTCTGGTGTCCCTAGATTATGTATTCCTGATGAGATAGAATTAGCAGAGGCACTGTGTCTGGTGCATTTAACCTTGTGCAGGGTCTGAGAGCTGTTACAAGGGCAATCACTCACAGTGTCCATTCTACCTGTTGATGAGGAATGTTTGATCACAGATCGTAAAGACCAGACTAATATACGCTGTAAGCAGAGAGTCAGTTGAATTTAAAAGGGGTCGTTATTGTGAATAATCGAGGGGTGAAGAGTTGCAAAGCTGGAGGAATGAGGGGATTATCAGAAGAATTGGTAGCACAAATTAACCAAGAGTGTGGAAATGTCTGGAATAAGTATCTAAAATATCTAACATGACTCCAGGAGCCAGATAAATCTGTTCAGATCCAGTTAATCACACATTTGGCTCTGTGTTTTAAGGGTGATGGCACAGTGCCTGTTGGCACAAATGGGAACTGCAGCCACACGCTTTGCATTGCAGATCTGGCCTGATGTACATCTGCACTTCTTGATGTGTTTGGTCATGTGGACAATTTGCGTACAGACAATTACTTCCAGCCTAGCGAGGTGTGTGCAGTCTCACTACTCTGCATGTGCCTGTTCTTGTCATCCCTCAGGAACATTTGGTACTTGATTGTTCTCATGCCCAAAAGCTACACATGTGTCCCCTTTGTCCCTTGTGCCCCTTGCATCCCCTGTGTCATCGTATATGGACAAATCAATGACTTTGCCTGATTGTGAAGAAGCAGAACAATTGAGAAGGAGCAAATGCTCTAACTACATATCCTCGACATCTACAAAAGCGCTGATGGACATTCTGGAGCAGTACTGGTTGTTCAGTTGAACTGAGATGTTTTTTTGTTCTCTCTTGGCCCCAGGGGTTCAAGCTATGACAAATGCGAAGTAGCTCTAGGTCACCTGCTACATACTCTTATTGTTTATTAATTTGTCTGAGTCCGCTTTTATTGCAATCAAAGAAGAATTCCGAGCCATGAGGCTCATTGCCCTGCAAAATAGGTACATCCTCAACCTCCTGACAGCTATGGAGGGAGGGGTGTGTCAACAAATTGGGAGTTCATGCTGCACCTTTGTACCTTCTAATGATTTGGAGAATGGAACTTTGACTCAGACAATTCTTGCATTGCACAAGCTTAGGGTGGTCATGGAGAACGAAGCAGGAATTACAAATTACCTTTGGTTGGGCACTCTTTTTTCTTAGGTACCATCTTGGATGAGCTTAGTAGTCAAGATCTTAATGCCAATTCTTGTCTTTTTCCTCATTATCTTTTGTTCTTGCCCGATGCTCTTCTACTAAAATACCGAAAGCAGCTGCCTGCTGACCCTGTCCAAGGCTAGAACCACTGCCATTTCATATTATTATTATTATTATTATTGTAATTTTTCTTTTAGAATGCACTTAATACCAGAGATTGGTTTCTTATTGCAGGATTGGGATTCAAACCTGTGTTGCGCTGCATTGTCTTACTTCCAAGACAAACGCTTTGCCCCTGAGCTATCCCCCCTCAAAAAGGTGTGGGATGGAGAAGTCAATAATATGGTGCTCAGAGGGTACAGAGTGTTGGGTTGGTCGATAAAGGTCTCAATAGGACAGAGGGGTTCACGTTGCGTGTGCCATATTGGTGACTGCAGTGACAGTGATGTTGGCGCGATGTCACAATTTAGCATGTTTCTAGTGTAGTTAATGAGAATGGGATAAGTGTTACTATTAATGTTACTTTGTGCTTAGTTGATACATTTTAGATTCACATGGGTGCAGCAACAAAATGTCAAATCTGCTGATGCAATAGGAAAACAATATAGGTCTGTGTTGTGTATCACCTAAAAGATGGGCATTGAGGAGCTTCATGTGCACATGCGAGAAAAGAGATTTGCTCATGGAGAAACCACTGTGAAGGGACGCAGCAGTCTTGAGCATACAGGCAAAGACATACATAAACTGGGGTATTTAGGGACATGTGTCTGGGACGGTTGTGGAACACGGGGTGTATGGTAAATACATGAATCTGTATGACAAGACTCTCCTCATAGCTAGGGATTGTGCGGGCCCAGAATCCTGGGCTGGAGTGATAAACCCGGTGTAACCAGGAAAGCTGGTTGAGTGAGGTTTCAGGCTGAGGGAAAGCAGTGATAACTACAATAACATCACCTGGTTAGTTACGGCCATGCTTGAGTTTTTACAACTTGGGACTGTTGTGGAGAGGAGATGTAATCTTTTATGAACATGGTAGCCTGTTATTCATTGTCCAGGGAAGCCCAGCCACCTGGTAGGGTCAGTTTTAGGGCCAGGTAATAGACCTGGTGTGAAGGGATGCTTAAGGGCAGAGTTGACACATGGTTTATGGGTTTTGATCAGTATCTCAGGAATTGCTAGGATGGGGTAGAGGACATGTGTGCTGATTTGGTAGTCTTCTAGATTAGTGTGAAATGAGGATGCCAGCACGCCTGGGTGGATCAGATACTGATTGTCAGTTCAAAGGGCACCTGTTTGTTTCTTCCCCTCCTCATATTGTTGAATTGTCCTTCACCAGATGGAATCAGTAATAGGTTATGTTTGTTGCGCGAATATGTAACCATGTAACAATGTCATGACCCACTACAGAAAAATCCTGAGAAGGGGCATGCTGTAAACATGAGATGATGTAAATGTATGTTGAAAGTGGATGGTAGTTAAATAAATGTGTCCAAGAGAGTGTGGGATCTATAGGAGACTTTGCAATGAAAAATGTAGGAGTGCTTTAACTGTTGCAAAATGAATAAATTGTGTAAACTTGTGTGGTTCGAGGAGACTCTGGTTAGTTTGACTCCTGGATGTTTTCTTAGAATAAACTTGCTTTATGGACAAACATGAACTCACTTCTTAAGAGGTGGGCCTACTTTGGGTTAGGGAGATCGAAGGTCCACCCCTACACTAGTACCTAAATAAAATCCTGCAGTCTGTCTCAAGATATGGTGCTGTTGCCCCAAATTGTGCATTGTGTTGCCCTCAGTGGCCACAAACTGCATATTTGCCCCAAACACATACACACACAAATGTATACAACATATAAACACACAAACACATTCACGTGCAAACCCACATGCAAACAAAATGTTTTTAAACATATGTTTTTACATTTTTTATGAGCCTAAAAGACAGGAATGGTTAATTATTTCACAACTGACATTGGACAATTTAAGAGCTTCTTAATCCATGGGTCTGCAAAATGCGGTCCTTCAGATATTTTAGTCTATGATTCCCAGCATCCTTCACCATTGATTATGTTAGCAAGGGCTTATGGTATCTGTGCTCGAAAAACATTTAGAAAGCCAAAGGTTCCAGATCCCACCTTAAACTGATTTACGCATCTTAATAAACCCGTGAGGAACCTTTGTGATAAACCCATCTGCTTGTAGACATCATTTGACATATATGCATCATGTATACAACCTTTCCACATCAAACGTTCATCTGTGACACTTCAGGAGAGCTGAGATCTTTTAGAGAAAAGAGGTACCCTGTATTATTTGCAATGCCTGCTGCCATGTGCGCAACTACAGCAAAACCTCTGGGGTGGGGGTAGACAAATGCTTCAAATAGTGGTGTTGTCAATTGCTAGCTCATGGTGCATGGCCATCTGCAGTTTGGCATAATTCAATATAAAACTGGGCAACGCTACAGTTGAGGGATCAATAGACAGTCAGAATGGAGGTCCTGGGCAACTCAACAGAAAGTGTGGGCCCTGAATTTGTGCTATTGAGTAGTGTCACCTGACGTAGCATCATTTAGCCTAAAATCATACAATATGGCAAAGTAAGCCATCAAATCTGGAGTTATATTTGGAGGATGTAAACAGAACAATTTGATAAACTCTGATGCTTCCAAAGGGAAAAAGATTGCCTCAGAAATTGGTTGGGTTGTTGGGCAAAACACGATAATAAAAAACATCTCAAAATCATTCTACCTCCCAAGCTAACAGGCAAACAATCGCAGCACAACTGTAGCACCAAAACTGCACAAGTTCCAAAGTGGAATATACGCCACCAGAAGGTCCTGTAAATGGACCTGTTATTCGTTTGAATTGTATAGGTAGCAATGAGATTTGGCAGGTAAATCGAGGGTGTAGGGGACAATGTACAATCACTGTGCACATTGAATACAATCCCAAGAAAGGCACTGCTAACAAAAGCAACGTTTTACAGCAGTAATTGCGGTGCCACTGTTAAGAGGCTTTTTCTCACCTGTAGTTTGTCCTGATGGTGATAGCTGTGGAAGGTGAGCAGCTCCCTTGAACCCATATGGGGATGGGTTGGCTGCATCCATTTAAATGCTGCCCATTAGCAGGGCATTAGTTGAAACAAAACCATGTGTGCGAACTGCATTCCAGGAGCAGCTGGGACATTTTCTCCCAGCCCAGGGCCCTCCTGACGAAGCAGCAGATGGGAAAAATGTTCCAGCCCATTCTTAGCAGTCCGGGTTTATAGCATTGCGGAGCTGTGTGGGGAGTGGCGGGGGCAAGCTGCCCACACTGTTGCTACACTACTGTTTCCACTGCACGCACAGCTGAGCTGGTTATTACTTTCTTACCTGGCCGCTCGAACGTTACTAGGGGTGGTTGGACATCCTTTTGAGGTAGCTATGGATCCAGAGTTGGCTGGTCCCCTTGCCACAGCATTTCTGGTTGGTTTCCTTGCCCTTCCTTGTCTCACTCGTCACCAGTGTAATGTTATACTTGTTAAGGATCGCTCAGGAGCCATCAATGTCAAGTTAATTCTTTATTCGATTCCAGCTACGTCTCTCATTGCAAGTATAGCAGTAAATGGACCGAATGGCACCAACCAACGAACCAGGCAGTCCACTCCCAACTGACACTAAACGAATCCTGGATGGGGAAACACTCTGACATGAGATCATACACACAGAGACTGACAAAAGGGGAAAGGCAGGCCAGGCACCACAATCATCAATAAAGAGCAATCCTTTAAAAGCAGGCAGTTCATAAATGTTATTGTTGTGGTACCATTACCAAACTGCCACCCAACCCTCCTGGCACACATAGCCCCAATCTCCCTTCACAGGAATATAACAAGCCTTCCTTAACAGCCCTGCATACATACCACCGTACACTTTCCACCCAACCTTCACCACAGATGCATTCCATCACTCTAGCACAGCCCTGCAGGTTTTCCCCCAACCTCTTATCAACCTAGAAAGATGCATTCCCTTACTTCACCTGCTCCAACAAAGGCACTTTGCCACTCTGAATACACCTGTGCATAGCGCCACCATCTACCGATGCCTTAAAGGCTCAGACCAATTCTACCAAACCAACGCTTTCTTATCAACCTCTGAGTCTGATCCCCTTCTTTGTGTACCACTCGAATCCACCTTCCTTCTGTACCCCAACAGGGACATGGCCACCTTCCCTCCACATCCACACTGGGGAAACAAAGGAGAGAATAGAAAAGTAGGAGGAACATACGCAGTCCACTCTCTAAATGCCCAACCTTGAACCGGATGATTTGGGCTTTAATCCTGGCTTCTTCACATAAGCAAAAATGGTGTGTTCTCTGCCAAATATTACCTTCTCTTTATGTTCTTACATTGCTTTATCTGCCAGTTGTTAGCGTCCTTAGAACATTGAACACCAGCATTTTTTAAACTAGAAAGACTTGCCAATATTTATTTATTTTTACATTTATAAAGCACCCTAAACCTGTAGGCATGAAGCCGCTGTTGCAACCAGTTACACGTTAGTCTTGAGTGGACTTGCAGAGTAGGGAAGGGTAAGCTTGCCCCACCTACTCTGGATTTTTGAATTTAGGAAGAAGCAGCCTGTTGATCTTCTGGGAGAGGTAGGGTGGGGCTGTGTCAGAGAGGCATCTGTGTGTGATGGAAAGAGTTTTGAAAATGATTCTCTCTCAAAGAGGAATCCAGTGGATCTCTTTCCTGGCACCCTAGATGTGCTCTCTTTTGGCAATGTTAAGTGCAGCCCTGGGCATTGTTCTGGATCACCTGCATCTTGCTGATGTTGTGTTGTGAGGTGCCTGCAAAGAGGGCATTGCAGTAGTCTAGCTTTGACCCAATGATTGCTCTGGCAATGAAAGACCAAAGAAATATCGAGGCTTAGTACCACAAAATGAAATACGCCAATCATGGATCGAAAGATACAAGTATTTTTTTTTTCTGTACAGAATTCAAAGCAAAACAGATAGCTATCTGGCTGCCAACACCTTGCAGTGTGTACCAGCAGATACAGTGAGGGGTGAGAGTGTTGGACATCTCAATGTGAGCTATTTTATACATTTTCCAATCATTGTCCAGCCCCTCTCCAAACTAATAATTTACATGCTAGGGTTCGTGCCCAGTTCACATGACAAATATTACAATATTTTTCAACGGATTTAACAAGTTTTGGCCTAAATCAAGAGCATTACTCAACCAGTCACGTTAATCAAAACCCCACACATCAATGTCTGTACATCCTGAATCACATTCTTCAGAAATATCGATCGCCATGAGTTCCTTGATAGTAATATCCTTCATTACTAAGAGATTAGTAGTTTCCTTGGGCGCATGTACCTTTGGTCCTAGTGTACCTATCGTTTGTGCACAACATCCTCCTAACATCGAGCATATGCAGGAAGACATTGTACACAACAGCAACAAAACAATAGAACACCAAGAACTATCATTAGGACTGCAAAGAGTTTCCAACCCCACGATGGTAACAAGTCCCAGAACCAAGCACCAAAATCCCAGTTTCCCTCGGGGACATGTACTTCAGTAGGGTAGGGGAGGAGTCAGGTACAAAAAAACAGCACGCAGATCCCACCAATTTACATACCCCACCACGCTCAGCTAGGATGACGTCTAACACCATCCTATTTTGGCGGGCCACTAATCTAATTGCCTTTTGCTCCAACGTCATGTTGTACAGAATATTGGTGGTCCTATTGATGGTCTTTTCTAGTACCCTTGCTAGTCTTCTGATATCCTCAGAATTCATTATCTGTCCCCAAAATGGCACAAAGGATTTTGCTACATCACCCATGACTTGTGAAGGAGTGTCACCATTCTCATCCCGCCTTGGGCAAGCTCTAGAAACTTCAGTAGTGGTAGCCACATATACCCCTGGTAACAAGATTCCCAAGTAACAAGTACCCTGCTAATCTCTGGGTAACCAAGAATAAGCTTCATTGCCACAAAGTAAACAGGGTCTCCTACATACAAAGATCTGTCCTCACTGGTTAGATTCGCAATGTTAGTACAACCCTCAAATGTACCCATTGACTGAGACCCTTCCCTTTCTATAGAGAAGGAGACAGAGTTGGGGCTATGATTAATACTATAGGAAGGATGCATGGCATCCCGGTTGCCTACGGGAGCCATCTTGAAGGAAATCAGTGATTGAAAAGGTCTAAAGAGTCTAACATAAGGCCAAATAGAAGTAACATTGAGTTTGCTTCTATTTGCAAAGAGAGAACATCCCAAAGGTGTTAGGACTCGTTTTTCAAATTCATTTAGATTAGTCCCTTCGAAATTCCCAGAAATACTATTGTTCCAACGAGCAAAGAATAGTGCCCTGAGCGAGGCATAGCATGCAGTAGTTCAAGGAAGAGGATGCATATACCAGCCCAGTCCCTTTTCCCCGTGTTGTGGCAAATGTGAACACACCCAGCAATTTGTTCTGTTCAGGATCGCATGGGTCGCACTCATGATCATAAGGAGTGTTATTATGAAAACCCTGTCTATGTTGGGAGTCTCGGGGAGGAAGAGTGTGCAGATGTATGAAAGGTGGAGACGTTGGAGATAATTTCAGTAGATAACAAAGCCTCAAGTGGATGCACTCTTTCCATGTACCAGAACCCAAGCGCCAATATAATTATTAAACAAACCAGTAGTGTGATTACAAAACAGTGGGTCCTCAAGGACCATGATCTCTGATGAGCAGATTCTTTGTCAGCCGCACGACCAATAGCTTACTCCGCACAAGTGGATTTAGGAAGAGATATTTCTCAGAGTCCGTTTAGAAGCCTCTCGTTAGGCTCTTTTAGTTCATCCATTGGTTGCTCCTGACCATGTGGCCTATCTTGTTCGAAGGTAACTTTGCCGGTCCCTGCCTCTTGTATATTTTTCAGCAAAAGAGTGACAAGAGACTGGCTCAACGATGATTCCTTGTGGGCACAGTCAATGCTATGCTGTAAGTCTGGTGTCTCGGACAGAGATCGTACCTCATGACTCCAGGTACGGTGTGATCTGCGAACAGAGTGTTGTTGCTTCCTGAAGGAAGTGATGGAGCAGAAGCAAGATTGCTCAACAGTGAAGAAAGAGACACAGAAGAACTTGAAGGCAAAGCAGCAGTCTCCCCATGCCCCACAGGCTCAGGAAGGATTTCCGTAGACAAAGCATGCTTGTGATGAGCATCAAAGTGGACAATTCCCTTCTATTCCCCTTTGTTGTGGGGCAGAGGAAAAGGTATCTTCTTGGTGCGTGTTGCGTGGATCCAGTGTCATTTCCCATCCACTCGTACAGTGGTCTGTGTGGCCAAGAGGACTTGGTATGGTCCTCTCCAGCGTGGTGCGAGACAGGAGGCTCTTTCAAATGATTTAACACACACCCAGTTGCCAGGTCAGAGTCGATGACCTGGACCCTCGTATTTTACTAGGAGGGCTTCTCGCACCTGTTGATAAATCAAATACAAGTTTTGAGTTAACTGGTCACAGTACTCAGAAAGGAGCAAATGCTCTACATCTTTTAGCCGCTTGGGTTTGGGCACATTCCAAATATTGGCTGGTCTCCCCATGATTATCTCAAAGGGAGAGCGCCCTGGTCTAGACTGGGCGGTCATCTGCATGGACAATAGAGCTATCGGTAAGGCATCTGGCCATTTCAAATTGCTATTCGCACAGATCTTCGCCATCTTATTCTTTAATATACCATTGTGGTGTTCTACAAGTCCCGCGCTCTGAGCGTGTCTGGCTGAATGGAACCGCTTATTGATCTGCAATCTCACGCATACTTGCAGGATAACAGCAGCGATAAAATGTTTTTTGTTGTGTGGTATAGAGGCAGTCATGTGACATCTCGTCACTGCAAGCAGTTTCTTGCGGAAGAGGCAGTAGTTCGGCCGGATTTAATGAACAAGATCTCTTAATTTGGATATGCAGTGCAAATAGAATCAGCTTGTATCTTGTGAATCGTGCTGATGTGAGATGTTTCGTTTGCATCCTGTTTAATAGAACGTCTACAGAGTGAGGTACCATCACAGTTAAGGAATGACCCAGACCCATACCCTCACTTTGTTTTACAGATGCAGCAGCAACAGCTCTCAAATATCTCGGCAAATCACATGCAACAGGGTCAAGCGTGGAGGAAAAATAACCGCACAGTCTATTCTTTCCTCCATGTTCCTGCGTTAACACAGCCAAAGCGCATCCATCATATTCATGCACATACAAAATAAAGTCCTTGTCGTAATTTGGTGTGCCCAAAACTGGTGTTGAATACAACACAGTTTTGAGCAGATCAAAAGCTTTCTGGAAATGCCCTTCTTTGTCAATGCCAACATTGGTTTTATCATTAATCAAAAGTTAGGGATCCACTGTCTACAGTATGAAGCCATGTCTATCAAGGCTCTGACCTCTTTCTGTGTATTTGGGACATACCTGCTAGAGATGCATTGTATCTCTTCAGGTGTCAGTCTTCTCCCCTCCTTTGACAGGAGATAGCTTAAATAGGCGATCTCCTGTCGACAATATTGAAACTTCTTTAAAGAAGCCTTATGCCCATGTTCTGCTAGATGAATATGCAGCAACACGGTGCCCTCCTTGCAAGCAACTTCTGAACCTGCAGCTAAAAGAAGATCGTCAACATACTGCAACTTTCAAGTGGAAGGCAACTCAAGTGTATTAAGCTGTTCCTTTAAAGATCTACTTTAAATGCTTGGACTCTCAGTGTACCCTGGTGGCACACGAGTAAATGTAAACGAGCGTCCTCCTAGGGTGAACGCGAACAAATAGCTACTGTCAACAAGTACAGGAATACTAAAGCATTATTTAGATCCACAACACTGAAATGAGTAGCTGAAGCTGGAATCATTGTCAATATAGTAGTCACATCAGGCACAATAGGAAATTGTGTAACCACAATATTATTGATAGCGCGCAAATCGATAATAAAACAAAAAGGAATTGTATTATCCCCTTTCTTATAGACCGGTAGAATCGGACTATTACACAAACTTCCTGCAATTTCCTTGATTACTCCTCGATGTACAAAATCAGAAACTATACTCTTTAAAGCTTGTTCACCATCAACTGAAATCTTATACTGTGGAATACGTGGTAGTTTCATACCTGGTTTCAACACAATTTTAGCAGGCTCAATTTGCAAAATACAAACATCATTATCATCAACAGCCCATAAACATGCCGGAACCTTATCCAATTCAGCCGGTAAAGGCCTAGTCAAGAATTGTGAAACAGAAGTTTGTTGGGGTGAAATCGTTAAATGCACTTCTTCTGGGGAACAGTAAATTACAGCATTCAATTCTTTCAACAGATTCAACCCCAACAAATTTTCGCCACAATTTGTCATCAAAAGAAATGGACATGAATCAGTGAATGGCCCCAGTGAAATTGGTACTGGCTAAGAGACCGGACTAACCAATGGCATACCAAAGAACCCTACATAAATGTTGTTCTGCCCTGACAGTGGAATATCTGGAACCTGTGAATGATCAACGGAACACTTCTGTGCTCTTGTATCTATCAAAAATAGATGCTTCAGTTCCCCACCTACATCTCAAAGTAGGGCCCTTTCTGATCGATGGGAATAGGTACTGGCTCCAGACTCTGCTTTGGGCTGTCCTAACAGAACAGTACATCATCAAATGCAAGATCCTCAGAAAAATAGACAGTCGAAGGATTATCAAAAATGTTCCCATTATTTGCACTATGCTGCTGACTATCCTGTGAAAATGACTGTTAATTCTGAGCGAACTGACTTCTACCAGGACCCCCTATCCCAGGACGGCCTCTGGATCGTCTACCCATGGTACCATATGTGTTATTCGATCGCTGCTGAAGGATCGGGCATTGTGCTCGCCAATTACCTTCTTGTCTGCAATAAGCACATTGGTTCATGTGTACGGGACCCATTTGCGCATTACTCTGTGGGGCAAACTGACCTCTAAACTGTGTATTGCCACCTCTGGTTCCTCTTACTATTTGTTGTAAAAAAAACGTTTGTCTTCTAGTCTCCCTTCTCCCGTCTTCTTTTCTATTTTCTCTTTTTCAGTATTGACCCTATTCTCATAATACTGAGCCATATGTAATACTTCGGACTGCGATTTAGCTTGCCAGGCACTTTCAGAAGTCATAATGTGTGATTACATATCAGGCAACAATCCACGCACAAATTTCTCTTCAAACAGCCTTTTCCCTGACTTAGGTCCTGACTGCTAAAATCTGTAAACACTTGTTCAAACCGATTAAAACATTTGGTAGCGCCCTCAGATTTCCCCTGGATGCAAGCTGTAAGCTTATCCCAAACTATTCTTCTCTCTGGAACCAAAGTTTTCAATTTAGTTACTATTCTGTCTGGCAGTGTCAATATCACCTGTGGCGGTTTCTCACCAGCCTTCCTTTCTACATCTATCCGAAACAAGTTAACCCATGTGTCACCCAGCCCTGCCTGATCATCTATAATTCTAATCTGTTTCCATGAATCAGCAGGTAGGATCACAGGGAACAAAAAGTCTATGTCACCCAGCATGAAAACAGACGAATGCAAGACAGATTCAATTTCTTTATAAAATCCTGTTGGATTTTTCCTGATATCTGGAATCGTCTGTCTAATGGTATTCACTTACTGTCTAGAATATGGGATATGAACAAACTGTGAGACATACTGAGCTTCAATAGTAGCAGTTGCTGCGCCTGTTGCGGCATTAGCTGGAATTTCTACTTTAGGAACAAATGTCAGAGGAACCTCCCGCATTGGCAATTGAGAAGTAGGCAATTCTGAACGTTCATTAAGCAACAAGGCTAAATCAAGTGACAAAGTAGCCAAAGCAGTTACCAGGCGAAAAATGCTCTCTTACAAATGACCATCAAATCTGCGGAACAACAAACCTTTTTCTTCCAAACTCATCCTGCAGGTACTCTACCATTACCCATAACACTTTCCATTGCATTGCTGGAGCATACTGACTAAACGTGTCATATACTTCCATGGGATAAATTGAAACATCCGAAATCCTTCTAAGCATGTCTCTTGTGCAAATACGTGCCTCTTCACTTATTGGTTTACATGAAGGAAGAAATTGTTTCAGGACTTATGAGGCTTCCAATCTATTACCATCTATTTCATCATTCTGTAACCAATCTAACTAACTCCCTCTTAAACTCAAAAACCCTCTCAACATGCTCATGTACTTTCTCTGCAGTGTCCCTTGAGCGAGCTAGGTCATTCAAATCCCTCAACTCCTGTGGGACATTCATGTCTCTCAAATCACTCCAACTATCAACCAAATGCATTCCCAGCCCCTCTATCAAAATATTCTGTTCAGGAATACTTTCTTGGTCAGATATTGCAGTTAAAACAGCTGATTTTTCACCTTCTTCTATATATTTCTTAGACCATGCATACAATTCTCTTTTTCTAGCTTCAGATACTGTAATACAAGTCACTATTCTTGAATCAGCACTCGCCCCTTCATCGCTACAAGTGGAGCAGAACCACTTGGAAAAGAAAGTTCAGACAAATCTTGTACAATAGGCAGTGGAGACACTACCGCTGGCGGTAAAGACGGAATTGAAGGAACGGCAACTGTCGGTAAGGGCGAGGATGCAGAAGGGGAAACAACAACAGGAAGAGGAGTAACAACTGGAGGAGAAGCAACAACGGGAGGAAAAGGAACAACAACGGGAGAAGGTGCAACAGCGGGAAGGGGTAAAACAACAGGGAGAGTCACATAAGGAGGTGGTGCGGTGGCAACAGTCCTAGACTCATTCAATAACTTATTGATCAGTTTGTCTGAGGTATGAAAATCCTGAGACGGATATATTTTCTGTACTCCAAGTTGAAAAGCCCTATCTATACTCTTAATAGATTCCAACTGTTTTTGTTGATCATACAACAATGCTTTTCAGTGTTAGACATATGTCGACGTGCATGTTTCTCTTTACTCTTAAGTTGCTGCATAGCTTCCTTTCTCCAATCCTTATTTACATCAAACCCTGCAGGCCTAGCTTTTTTCTTCAACAACATAGACTCTAAATACTCTATATGGACAATTTCAAAACTACCATGCACTGGCCACTGAAATTCGGAAGCATGTCTAGTTTGTCTGTGCCAAATATCGTTAAATACAATACTATTGAGGCCGTACTTAAAACATACAGTGAGCTAACAGGTGGCGCTGGTTGGCCACGCCCCAAAGATTGTCTGTCTCTGCGGAATAAAACCCTGAAACAGGCAGACAATTTCCCAGGCATGTCAGATTACTGGTGTTACCTGGCGTTGTTTGTACTAGCAAGTGCAAAATGACAACCAATATCAGAATTCTTAGGATTCGGGGCACGACTCACCTGATTTCAAACAAAGAAGGTCCGATCGGATTACAAAGGATCCTCGTGGTTGGCGATTTCGGCAAAGAGACAGCCTCGATATGGGGAACCTCGTCAAGGTGCCCTCTTGAAGCACATGGTCACCGTTCAGGGATCAGATTGTGCAATACTGTCGAGATGTTGCATCTCATACAAAGAGGCCCCCTTTTTCTCACTCTCCAATCCCGGTCTGATAGCCGCGTCTTCTTTTCAGTGAGGAGACATCAATCTTGAGTGTCCCTATTTGGGTGCCATCTGAAAGATCAAAGAAATATCGAGGCTTAGAACCACAACATGAAATAGGCCAATCATGGGTCGGAAGATACAAGTATCTTTTTTTCTGTACAGAAGTCAAAGCAAAACAGATAGCTACCTCGCTCCTAACACCTCACAGTGTGTACCAGCAGACAAAGTGAGGGGTGAGAGTGCTGGACATCTCAATGTGAGCTATTTTATACATTTTCCAATCATTGTCTAACCCCTCTCCAAACTAATAATTTACATGCTAGGGTTCGTGCCCAGTTCACATGACAAATATTACAATATTGTTCAACGGATTTACCAAGTTTGCATGTCTATGAAGATACAATGACAGTATTGGGTTGCCGGCTCATAGTAAGCCTGGTTTCAAGAGAGAACACAATATATTACAACCAAAGCACACGGTTTGAGTTTGCTCTACATTGTTCCGCTGTTTATATGAGGATGAGGCTTGTGAGCGCAGACAACACTTGGATTGCAGTTCATACGAGTCACAAGGTTTCTTTGCATAGAACAAACTGTCTGCTCTCGGTCAGATCGTTTGGCTCAGCTGTAGTTGAAAACACAGTCCACCATTTTAGAACACAAAACAAGAGTTAAAATCAAAATGGCGGAAGATTCTTAAATGGCAGCGAAACTGATTAGAAATCGGAGCATTTCGAACGCGGTTTTCTGTGTAACGCAAATGGGCTTATGCCAATATTGATAACAAGGCGGTATTATATAAATACAGTTTAACAGCGATGGTAAAATGATATAGACGATGGTGCAATGGCTAACCGCACCTTGCTTGAGTGTTATTTCGAATGGGTGACACCCCCTTTAAGAGGCCAACCTCATAGGCAATGGTTGTCCATTACCCTCTCGGGAAACTGTTCTAGATCATTTTCAGTGAAGGTGGGTGCTGTCACAAGGGCCATTAGGGAACACTGTACTTTATGAGATTGCACTATTATCTTACAAGGTATGAAAATAGCCAACACTATCTCTCCATCATCAACCCGTAACAATTCTGCATCTGTCACTTCTTTTAGGGGTACTGTTGGTTCAATGCACAGCATAGTGCACCACTCACACCCATCTGAATCATTCTCAACTACAACAATCCTTTTCTCTAACACAACCAACCCATCAAAGTCCAATGAGTGTATTGTCCCTGCCATAAGCTCTGTGGTCACACCGGTTCTGAAGATAAAATCAGATGGTCTCCACCAATATGCCTTCCCAATCTGGGGCACTGCATCAAGTAACACTATAATCACATATACAAACATATCAGGATTAACAGGAATGCCATGAACCACCACCTCCCCTCCTCTGACATTTATGATCACCATTGCTGTCATAGCACACTTTCCTGGGATAACACATATTATTCCCCGGTCTGTAAAAGAGATGGTCATGTTTAATTTGCTTAGGAGGTCAAGCCGTAATAAATTTTATGAATTTTTAAGGTTTATGAATACAATAGAGGTGCATGCACCACTTTGCCTGATAGCTACATTTTCAGTAAAGGGAACCGTTGCCACAGCCCAAGAGAAGCCTTGTTTGTCGAGGGTTTCACTTGATAACGGGAGGTTTCCCTCACTAATGCATGATTTAGTGGCACCAGTGTCAATCATAAAGATTAATTGTTTATTTCCTATCTCAGCGCCCACCAAGGGGTCCTTGTCAGGGGGGTAGACACGGACAGGACTGGGCACGCAATAGCTTTCTGTGGGCTACCCTAGTCAGGATATGTATTGGTGCCTTGGAATGTGAAAGGGTTTCCTCCCAAACTGCTCACTGGAATGGCATTGCTCCCGGGCATTGGGGCACTGTATGATTGACTTGGTGGCACAGTTTGTGTTGGGGTGCCGGGTGCAGAAGACTACTGTGCCTGAGGGGGTCATGGTGGTAGCTGTATGTATGCCTGCTGTATTTCATATGGTATAGCAGTGGGCAACAGGGGTGCGGGGAAGTGCTGCTGCTGTATTGGGCCTGCAGGGGTGTATGGATTGTACCCTACTACCATCCTGCTTCTGCACTTTCTTGTAAAATGACCCATCTTCCCACATTCCCAACATTGAACTGGTCCCACTCCACCCCTTGGTCCCATACCTCTAAATCCGTCTCTGGCCTCCATTTCCTCTTGATACCCTCCTCTTCCATGCTGGTGACCTCCTAGGTACCACTCTGGGTACTGTGGTTGCAATCCACCATTCCACTGCTCTTCGCCTGGCCAAAACGCTGATATTATTATGTCTGTCACTGTTGCTGTCTGCTCTGCCAAATCTGTTTGGGTGACTGCCGCCCCTTTAACTGCTATTTTTGGCAATTTTCTCTGCACCAGTTTCGAGTCCTCAGCCTGCAACGCCTGTGCCCTTTCCTTTTCTCTTTCTTTGATCCGCTTGCAATGATGTATAAATATAGTCTGTGTTTCGGTCCACCCTTTCGCTTCTTTGCCCACAATCATTTTGAGAGCTTTCTGTAGCTCCTTGGGCAATCCCCTTTTTATAATAAAATAGAAAAGCGGAACTGATCAGTCCCATTGTTCCCCCATCTCTGCCCTCCACATCTCCTGCACTTTCAAAATGTTTTGAGGAGGCTCTTCATCATCCTCTGCATTATGAACTGCAAATCCGGTGTATCGGGGTATGCCCGCCGGAGTGCAGCCCACACCTGCACTCTGATGTCATTAAAGTGTGCCCCATCATGTGTATCGTCATCTATTTGAACTCTTGGGTATCCAGCCTTAACCACAAACACCCTCTGCCTGATCTCCCACAATTACTACGAATAAGCTTTTCACATCTCCCACCGCTAAAGGAATTGAAGCTGTCTGCTTCTCTAAAGTGTATATCCATTTCCCAGCCCCAGCAGTGAGGTGCGGGAGTGTTTTAATCAAATTATTTTTGTCCATCTGGGCCCAGGGGACATACTGCACCCTCCCGGAGCATTTATGCAATAATGGCAACTGCGTGCCCCCTCCCCTTCTTGTCCTCTTGCCGCCACTTGCCTTTTTCCTTAACACTGCTGCCCGCACCATTCTATTGCTCATCTGTGGACCACATAAGCTCTCTACCCATGGAGTAACTGCCGGTGCCATCTCCTCATCCTCCAAATCATCCATTGTGTCCCTCTCGTCCTCCCTCAGCTCCCCGTCTGTAGCTCCATCCGACCTCACTGTCCTGCACCCTAAACTCCCCGCCCCTCGTTTGTTACTCTTCTCCTTCTCTATATGAACATCCTTCATCATGGTGCTGTCTAATCTAAACTAGATGTCTCCATTCATCCAGGCCACACCCCAATTTGCTTCCTTCTACCCTGAGTACCCTCAACTATGCCAATTCCGCTCGCGCTGCCTCTAAAGTCTCTTCTAAATCTTTCTGCGGTTTTCTATCCCTTGGTACTGCAGAGCTAGTGTGGTATGGGGTGGTGGCAAAGATGGAGGTGGTGCCGTGGCAGGTGAAGGCACATAAGTTGGATTAGTATATCCTGTAGCGCAAAAGGTTTGGGTAACACCCTACTGGGGATAGAGGTGCCTGCTTCTCCTCAGTACTGCCACATTAACTACATTGGAGGGTACGCAGTTGTCACACTGAGATTTGCACTCATCATTATTCTCTATATCCTCCACCAACTTCCATAATTCTAGAATCTCTTTTCTCCTTTGGAGCTTTTTACCGTTATATTTAGCAGCCAAAAATGTGTACACGTGCACCAGTAGGTTCTATGTCATTTTCAATTTTTGTAGGTCGCCTAATCAAAAGACAGTTTTTTTAACCGATTTTAGGCAGCCTATAAAAACAGAATAAGTGACACATCGTCCGTGTCCTGGCATGCCTGTCAGCCCCTGTGTGCACTTGTGTGCAACACAGGGATGACAGTTTGATTTAGAAAGACCGCTCTGTGCGGTCACAGAGCGGTCTTTCTAAATCCTTTTGTTTTTATTTTGCTTTTTTTTTAAAGGTAATTTGACCTAATACCATTCCAGTATTCCGCTGTTGTTTGTCCCCTGCTCTAGCCATGGGCAGAACATTCCCCCTGTATCTCTGCCACCCACTGCTTATGATATTTTTAAATTTTGTCTTTATACAATGGCAATGCACTGCAACTATACGCCAATGGAGTAACTTCCCCATTTTGACAGCTTCGTATACAAAATATTAGACCATATCCAAAATGCAGTTTGTCTTAGGCGTTCCTATCAGTTCTTCTCCAACGTTCCCCCTGTCACCACCTACCCGCGCTCCCTTCCCTCTCTTTCGATATGCGCACTCTCCCTACGTGCAACACCCACACTACTTCTTCCACCGGCCCCACCCCGAACAATACACATTTAAAACACTAAGACAACAAGCTAAAACAATAAACTAAAATAACCACTACTTCTTCTTATTCCCCCACCCAAAATACATTGGGTACAGGAATTCGAGCTCTCTAATTAGACAGAGCCCCTACTTTTTGTACTCTCTTATCACATTTCAGAATATGGTGCCATATTCCCCCCCGCCTCGGGAAAGGATCCACTTCTCTGTTTCTATTCTTATATACTCATAATAATATTCATAACAAATATATATAACCACCATGTTGTCTTCACACACTACTCAACTCAGTCACACACCATCCTGCTATTCACCCTTGTCACTTCTTCATCTCACACAAACACACACACCCTTTATCTCGTCCCCCCAATTACCCTCTAAATGTCTGCCACGTTTTTTTTTTGCCTGCGAGAGCTGTACTTACATCTGCATGTTCACCCGAGCTCCTCTGTCTTGGGGTCTTAATAATGGTCTGCACCCTCCTAGGAGCTCTGCCTGCTCCAAAGAGCAGACAGGAATTCTGTGAAAACGGCTCCAGTACACCACTATGGGTTGCACGCTTGGGACTGGTCGCTGCAGGTAGGCGCGGCCCCTCCAAATGTCCGGCCTGGACTCTGGGATCACCAAAAATGTAGAGTAACCCCTCAGCCCTCTCAACAGAACAAAAATACAAACCCCTAGGGAAAACGTCCCAGCACACCTCTTTCAAGGAGAGCAAGGTTTAATCTCATAGAAATACAAGTATGTGCAACAAAGAACTCTTTTGCCACTGTGCACTCTGACGAAAACAGCATGAGCAATAGCTTTTAAAGGTACACAATGTCATAAGTGACGTACATCACATAGGTTACAAATCCAAGTAGCTGGTTGGTGTGACCCACATACACATATAGCCTGCTCCATACAGGATGGCAGGTGATTGGTCCAAGCATATTTTGTCCATCTTCTTCCAAGTAGGGTGGTTCTTCTTTCGTCAGCGAAGTACGAAGCATTAATTGGCCCTTTAGTTACACTCACACAACTCATTATTTCACAGCTCTACAGTGCACCCGGTACCATGGACATAAGTGAGGTGGATACTTTAGAGGTGGTGATAACTTTCTCAGAAATACCTATACCTCTGCTCCTTTCCCAGATATGTTGCGCCTCCATTTCTTTCCCACCCGCTTCATAAATGTGTTACCTTCTACCGTTGCACCTTGCAGCATAAATTACATGGACTAATAGTGGGAGCAGATTGCCCCTGTTCTTTGATCTTCCTGATCAATTGGTCAATGTACAGTTTTATGACCAAGGGTCTTGGGCTGGTCAGTGTACTCAAATGTTTGCATACAGGGCTTGGGGATCTTGGGCCGCTATAACCTATAGGTCAGGACTGTGAATTCCTAGACCCCTCACCCCCCTTTCACGTGGGATAACTCTTCAAAGACCCCTTCCGGCACTCTCTTGGCTTTACAGGGCACATTCTTCCTGGGTTGCATGCTCTGCTGATAAGACACAATGAAGGACTGTGTGTGTGTTCAAGAAATTAACCTTCTGCGAAGCTGCCAGGGTGTGCGATAAGGACACATCCATCCCCTTCTAACCTTTGGAACAAATGTAAGTGTTCAAGAATAGCCATGGCACTAGGCCTCAATTTCAAGATGGCGTCTGACTTCTAAAAATGGAGTTTCATGACACACGTGATTCTAATGTTACAATTCAGTACATTCCCACTACAACCCTGCTTCTATGGGTGGTCCCCCTCCATATTCCCGGCTCCCCTACAGCATCTCCTTCTACAACCGCCCTTCCTAAATTGACTAGGTCGTTCACCCCTGCATCCCAACAGAAGTTCAGCCACAAAGGTAGTATCATACTTTTGCAACAATTACATCTTAATATTGTAGATGTAAGTGCAAGTGACAGCCAGTAAACCAATAATACAAAGATGGTTGTATGTTCATAACATGCTTGTCCCTCCCATGAGCACTAGCAAACACAGGCAGAAATGCACAAAAACACAGTGTTTAAATATTGGAGAATCAATGCAGGGAGGGGGGTTTACATACAATCCCTGGGACTTGCTCCGCATATTCCAGATATGGGGACCATCTGCTGTTAAATTTCACAATTAACGCCAGGCTTACAGCCATGATTTGTTCAGCCACCCCCATCTCCCAACACTTAATCCACCACATCGTAATCAAGGGCCCATCCAGATTTTCCATAGGCGGGCCACAGTAATGTTTGCAGCCGTTAGAAGATGGGATGTAAGTGCTGCTACTGAGCCCGACATCGGGAACACTCCATCCCCATGTCACCCAATAGTATGATAGAAGGGTCCCATGGGATAGCTAGCCCAGTAATAATTTTCACTTGCGCCAGTACCCCCTTCCAAAAAAGCCAGGATTTATCACATGCCCATGTGAGGTGGAAGAGGGAATCCAGCACTGAGCGACCTCACCAGCATAGCAGAGAGTAGGAGGGGTTAATTTTGTGTATCTTTTCTGGGGTATTATACCATCTATAATGAACCTTAACTGCGCACTCTTTGTTTGTTATACACCTGGATCTACCAAATGTTTGCGTCTAGATACGTTTCCATCTGTCTACCTCTATCTCGTTCTTCAAATCCTCTTCCCATTTTTTCATATAGTCCTCCTTAACCGATGAGTCAACTCTGCCTAACAATTTGTATAGTAGCACACTTTTTCCTGAGGACGTATTCGAAACTTGTTTTAATTCTAATGCTGTGGGTTCCCTATCCCCATGTGTTCTTGTGTGTGGGGGAGTTGCCCAGTGCTTCCGTTGGGCATATTGAAATCATTATGTCTTCTGAATCTGAAATGTAGTCTTGCATTCCTCAAAGGACAATGGATCTCCATTCACGTAGAAGTCGCTTAGAAGCATCAATCCACCCTCCTTCCAGTACCCGACTCTAAGCATGTCACATTCTGGGAAGAAGTCTGGGTTATTCCAGACTGAGGGAAAGGACCTAAAATAGCACTAATTCCCCATCTAAGTGCTGCCCTTCTCCAATAGTAAATAGTGTTATAGGTGGAAGCTAATAGTTTGATCCTGGACTTATGTTGGGTAGTTCTTAAATGAGGAAGGTGTGGCAAATGTGTTAAGGACCAGGCTTCCTCCTTCTGTTTCCTTTCCTTTTGGGTGCTTCCTCTTTTTTATGCCAAGCAAACCGGTGGGATAACTGCTCTGTGAGATTATACCTAAAAACATCTGGGACTCCCAGACCCCCATTTTTGACCCATCTAAGCATAACCGATAACCCTGCTTGAGAGACAGGTTTTTGATTTCTGCACATGAAAGCCATAATTCTCCTTTGAAGTTTACCCAGTTCTATATCGGGGATACTGACCGGCAAGGCAAGACATTGCTGGAGAGTCTGGAATTTAGATTAATCTTAATTGCTCTGAGCCTACCAAACCAGGAGATTTCCTATTCATGCCAGCAATCTAGATCCTCAAATAGGATTTTAAATAGTTGTGAACAATTACATCAATATGTGTTCGAAATCTTGTTCGGAATCTAGACTCCAAGGTAGGTCATGTTAGAATTCACCAAAATGATTTGACTAATCTTTGCTAATTCTCTTTGGTGCTGTTTTGAGAATCCCCAATGCACTAGACTTGGTGTAATAAACTGCGAAACACTTAGCCTGGCCAAATAGTTCAATTTCCTCCATTAGGGCTTTAAGCGAGGTAAGCATAAACATGACGGCATCAGAGTATAACGATATTTTAAAAGTTTTACCTTCAACCTGGATCCCCTGTATATTTTTATTTGTTTGACTTCAAGTTGCAAAGGGTTCCATCGTAAGGGCACAAATCAGGGTAGAGAGGGGGCAACCTCGCCTGGTTCCCTGTGGTTTCATTATCTTCGGTGTTAATGCTCTGTTGACTCCGATTACCATGGAGGGCTGTTGGTAGTTAGCGAATATCCATTTCTCGAAGGTGGGATGCACCCCGTTTTGAGTAAGCACCTTCCCAATATAACCCAAGTCAAACATGTCAAATGCTTTGAGCATCGACAGAGAAAATACCTACTTCTAAGTTTGTGATGGTGGAAATTTCAATAACATTCAATACCTGTTACGCTCACCTTATATACCTGGGGGCGTCTGGAAGGCTCTGAGGTCTCGAACCATGGATAAGTAGTTGCCCAATGTGGAAATAATGAATTTGCAATACAGGAGGGAGGATTTGTAATAACTGTCTTTAGTGGGTGAATCCCCCACCTCCCTCAAACCGATCCCCCTCCCAACGAGACTTTCTCACCTTATTTTCGAGTATGGTGAGCTATCCCTCCTGTGTTTCTTGTGCAGGGGTGCTTAGCGGTTGCTGGCGCTCCGACCGAGTTACTTCACTGGTGCAGTGCGTCTTCGTTCGGGTCCAGGCCTGCTGTGACCCCACGTGTACTGTAGACAGGTAGATCTGATGTTTTATCAGTCTTTGTCTGCTCTTATATGGTGGTTTGCAGAAGTTTAATTAATATCTTTATTTCCTTCTTTACAGGTGTGAAAGTCTTTTGGTGCTTGCGTGCCGGGTGAAGATGCACGCCTTAGATAAGAGAAAGCGCGAAGTGCTGCATTCTTTTATTATCTATTTAAAGCTAACCTGTGTTCTCTTCTTCTTCTCCTCACAGGCCACTGTGGAGCTACAAGTGGACGAGAGAACGATGAAACCTGGGCCCAGGAATCCGTTAAGGTAAGTAATGCATAGAGCGCAGCGCGTTTGTTAAATGTTGAAAGCAAACCTGAATATTTCTCCCTTTCCCTTGCAGGATGTTGCTGTCGTGTGCTGGATGGAAGCGCAATGTAGCGCGACAGAATTCAGGTAAGAATAATGGAATTTGATGTTCTGAAACTGTGCGCGTTTTAATATTTCCTTTCTTGTTATTTCTGTTATTTCAGGTTGCGATGTTCGAGCGGAGGCTGCGACTGTGGATTGCAGAAATTCCTCAAGCTAGTACTCACAGGTGAGTGATGTTGATGCTTTTCTTCTCTCTTTATTTCCACAGGTTGCGGTTTTCCAGTGAGGGATGGTTGAGATGCTGAATCCTGGATCGTCTACTCACAGGTAAGGCAGAGTAATCATGTTCTTGCTCTTGCAGGACTGCAGGGAGCTGCTGAAGACCAGGAGCTGAACTCAGTGAGCGTCACGCTGCTAGATGCAGAATAACACGAATCGTATTCTGCTGTTTGGGTGTGGTTTAAATAGCCCAGGTAAAGTAGTTCCAGGCAAAGTAGTTCCGGGCCCAGCCACACCCAAAGCACTAGGCCGCATGGCTTGGTTCTAAAGAACTGAGCTATGCGGTGGACTCCATGTTGGATTTAAAGTTCCCATGTTTATAATTGAAAGTAAACCTGCTATGTCTCTTCCGTACAGCATATGAGCCTGGCGCCAGAGACACCAGGACTGGCTCCAGGAGCCCTTTTGCTGAAGCTTTAAGGCCTTTAGGGCTATTGTGGGTGCTTGCTTGTGGCACAACTTGTGGCCCTTAATAGTGGACATGACAGCACCCTCCTTATGTTATCATGGGTGCTCCTAGTGGATACAAATCCTGCTTGGTCTGGATCCACAATTATCCTTAGCATATCCATTAACCTGTGGGCTAGAATTTCTGAAAAGACTTTTGCATCATTGTTCATAATACTAACAGGTCTGTAAGCATTACAGTCTGTATGGTCTTTTCCTGGCTTGGGAATGAAGACTGTGAGCAATTCTTCCATTTAATGGGTAAGACAGCATGTAGCTCGGAGGGAATTAAACAAGTTTGTCATGTGTGGAACCATTATGTGCGAGTATGTTTTATAGAATAAGGCCGTGAAGCCATCAGGACCCGGACAGTGTGCTTTATGGATTGTATAGCCACTTCACCTCTGGCGGGGCAATAGGGTTCTCGAGGGAGTCCATCAACCCTGGGGGGATATTCAGGTATGTTACATTGACCAAGTAGTGTAATTGTTTGTTTTTAGGAGAACCCGACACATCTCAATGATACTACAGTATTTTATTTTATTTCTCTTGTTCCGTGAATGGAATAATCCAGTCTTACCCTCTAAGTGCTTCAATATTGTTTCTGGGAGTGCTTTTTTTTCAATGTATACCCATTAAGCGATTTGCTTTATTATCGTGGGCATAATGATATTGTTTAGTTTTGACCAGGGCTTGCACAGATTGTTAGCCAAGTGTAGTTCCAGCTGGGTCCTAGCCTCTTTCAACTTCGCCAGACCTTCCATGATTGCTTGGATTTACGCTTATTTTCCAATTCCTTTACCCTCTCTCCTAATCAGGCTTGGTGCAGTTTATTAGTTCTAGTGTATGCCATCGTACAGACCATGATCTCCCACCTAATTACTGCTTTCATTGCTTCCCAAGTTGTGGATAGGGCGCCCCCTGGGGTTAGGTTTTCATTAAAGTAGATGGTTAAAGCAACTGAAAGCTCCCTCGAAGTGCTACATCTCTTAAAACTGGGTCATATAGTTTCCATGATTGTTTAGGGGGTTCTGGCATATTAAGTATTCTAAAATGGGCCATCACTGAGGCATGGTCAAAGAAGATACAATGTGTGATATACACCTCTTCAAGGCATGGGAATAATAGGCTGATGTAAATCCACCGTACACATGTAAGTATATTATATGTATTTATTTACGCGACCCCACAAGCCTGCTCTCTGCCACCTCCAGCCAACGGCCACCGTGGAATGTTCTCTTCCGAACCATCATAACATTCCACGAGTGTCCCTGCACGAGCCCGTGCACATTACGACATATCCTCTTCCCTTGCACAACACAATTGTTAATATCCTGTGACACATACATCGCGAACATTTTGAACATGGAAACATGAACATAACTATATATATATATCTCATCATTAACACCAATTGCATTCATGGATAAAGCAATATTGACCACAAAGATGCATTGTACCATAACATGTAAATTTCATGTTAAACAAATATAATCTCTAAACCTTATAGGGGGGCCACACCTCCTGGCAAGACGACCCCCTTCTTGTCCTACATCAGGTTGTTGATCAGAAGCATTTTGACCCTCCACATTCCTTTCGGCACCCCCAGAACGTGGAAGTGGAACACCCTCTTCCTGTTCAAGGCTGATGCCTTGTGAACTCACAGGATCATAATCCAGCCCAGTTCCGTGACACTCCCCATCAGACTCCACACCTGCCCTCTCCCCACGTTTGCAACCATCCACCACCACCCGTTTTTTGCTCCAAACAGAACCATCCTCCAATCTCACATGGCCTTTTCCAACCCTAACAACTCTCCTTGAGGGCAAAAACTTGCTGTGACCTTTATGAACCATCCTGGGATTTCGTATGTACACCTCATCCCCAAGCTCAACATTCAATTCCTTTCTACACCTTTGTGAAGACCCCATGGCCTCCTGTCGCGCCAAAATACTGCGATGAATAGCTTGTAAATCCATATCACATGGCCCACCACCACCCATCGCCAGGGTTCTCAACATAGTACCTGCTTTCCTGCCCCTCATAAGCTCAAATGGAGATCTACCCGTACTTGTGGCTGGCGTTCTGCGATATGCAGCCAGATATTGTGTCACCACTTCCTGCCAATCCAAACCATTAGCCAAAGCTAACTGTATAGCTGACTTAATAGTACCATTGGCCCTCTCCACTAATCCATTTGCAGAAGGATTGTACAAAGCTGTTCTAAAATGGGAAATAGCATGTTGTTCCAAAAACTCTCTCATCGCTCTGGAAGTGAACTGCACCCCATTATCTGTGACTAAGGTTGCAGGTAATCCCTCCCGATCAAAAATTTTCCTCAAGAAATCCATGACAGAATTAGTTGTGACGCAAGAACACGCCGCCACCTCAATCCACCTGGATGTATAGTCCACCAACACCAACATATATCTGCACTCAGGCTCTAAACACTCAAACGGACCCATGATATCTAAAGCCAATTTCGACCACACTTGTTCTGGAACCTCTACAGGATGTATAGGTTGTATATGGAGTACCTTGCTTTTATCGCTAACAGAGCATGCCTGACAGTCTTTCACCACCTGTTCGACATCCTTGTCCATAGCCGGCCACCAGTACTCCTCCCTGAGTCTCCTCTTAGTCAAAGATCGACCCAAATGACCAACATGTGCTAACGTCACTATTCTCCCTCTCAAACTCACAGGGGGTATCAACCTACTTCCCCTAGACACACCCCATGGACCCTCGGCTAATTCATGTAAAACTTGGGCATAACCTTTCCCTTCAGGCCTGTCCTTTACCGTGTGCCACCCTTTCACTAGACCTTCCTTAATCCACTTTAACTCAAGATCGGCCTCAGACTCCTGATCCCACAACGATTTCTCCACCGCAGACGTCACATAAGCAACCTGACAATCCTGCCAGTCTTCATCTTTCCTTAAAACCGTCTCATTGCCCTCTTCCACCATAGGCAAACGGGACAGGCAGTCTGCCACAACATTCAACTTCCCCGGAAAATACTGCAATGAAAAATTGTAATCCTGTAGTTGTACTGACCATTTCGCAATCCTCGGGGATACTGCCATCACTCCCTTGGTAGAAAACACTTGCACCAATGGTTTATGGTCCGTTCTGACAATATAAGGAATGCCCCACAAAAACGTCCTAAAGTGTTTTGAAGCCCATAACACTGCCAAAGTCTCTCTCTCAATTACCGAGTATCTAGTTTCAACATCTCTCAACGTCCTTGAGGCAAAAGCCACTGGCATCCATTCACCACTTATCCACTGCTCCAGCACTGCCCCCAAACCCACTTCACTTGCATCCACAGTCAGGGCCGTTTTATTTTTCGGGTCAAACGATTTCAGGCAAGGAGCATTTTCTACATCCTTCTTCACCAACCCAAATTCCACTGCACACTCCTGAGACCATGCAAATTTTACACACTTCCTCATAAGCGCTCTCATGGCCACTGTTTTTTCCGCATAATTGGGTATAAACTTAACATAGTACTCCGCAAGGCCCAAAAAAGCCCTTAGCTGATCCTTATTGACCGGAGCTGGTGTATCCCTCAACACCTGCACCAACTCCCTTTTGGGACTCACACCTCGTGAGCTCAATACATGTCCCAAATATGTGACCTCTTCCACACCTACCTGACACTTGATTAACTTTACAGTCAGACCTTTGTCCTTAAGAATCTGCATGACCCTCCTTACCCTGGCATCATGTTCCTCCCTGCTACTGCCCCAGATTAAAATGTCATCTTGAAAATAACTGACTCCCACCACCCCACCCAACATCTGTTGCATCAACCTCTGGAAGACTGCCGAAGCCGAAGCAAGGCCAAATGGCATGCGACAGAATCTGTATGCCCCAAACGGAGTCACAAACGAAGTAAGTGGTCTAGAGTCAACATGCAGGTCAATTTGATGGTACGCTGTTGACAGATCAAAAGTTGAAAAATACTTGGCATCTCCTAATGTCAACAACAACTCATTAATATTCGGCAATGGGTGCCGATCCACCCATATGCTTGAATTCAGCTCCCGGAGATCTACACACATTCTGATGCTCCCATCCCCCTTTTTAACCAAAACCACGGGAAACAACCACTCTGAGGACTCAATGGGCTCAATTATCCCTGCTGACTGCAATTTGGCCAATTCCTCCTTGAATGCCTCCCTCGCCGCTACTGGCACTCCCCTCACTTTATGTACTTTGGGAACCGCACCCTTCTTCAAAACAATGCGATGTGTAAAACCTCTGAGCCTACCCAGAGTGTCCGAAAACACCTCAGGAAATTCACTCATAAGCACCGTAGAAGTAACCATTTTATCATTCTGTCCTGCTCCCTCCGTGACACTGAGAACCGGTTCCTTCTCACCCGGGTGAATCTGTATTTTGAGTGCAGCCTGCTCATCCCAACCCAACACATTTGTGCCCTTTGAAGCCACATACAACTTACCCAAGGTCTGCCTCCCTTTGAAAGAAAATTTCGACCAATTGTAGCCCAGTAGGTCGATGGGACTCTGCCCATATGCACATGGTTTGATATCTGTAGCCAATAAAGTAGAAATATCTTTACCCAACACTTCTTGATACACTTCCGGGGCCACCAGTGTATAAGGTGACCCCGAATCCACCAGCATATCCACAGGGTGCTGATCCACCAACACCGACACCCATGGACCCTTCCGCCCACTTCCCTCCACATGTAATATGACGCTTTGATTAGATCCCCCTCCTGATGTCCCTTCTAATAACATGGTAGAGTCTTCTAATGCCACACTAGCAACCAACTGCCCCTTACACATACGTGCAAAATGGCCCAAACGCTTACACTTCCTGCATTCAACATTGCAGGCAGGACAAGATTTAGACTCAGCCGTGTGACTTGACCAGCCACAATTCTTGCACCCCTCCTTACTCTTAGGTGCTCTAGTCCCTTGCACCCCAGCCCTATCCAAACCTTTCTTGTTCTTTGCTACTACAGCATGCACCATCTCCCTATTCATATCCCTCTCAGTAAGCATTTGTACACTGGTCTTAGAAGCTTCAATTGCTCTTGCAATCTCCAACACCTTCTCACGTGAAGGATCACTCTCTATCCATAACCTTTCTCTGATTTTCTGATTAGATGTCTTCATCATAACCTGATCCCTTATGTGTTCCTCACCATTTCCAGGAAACCCACATGTAGCCATGAGTGCACGTAGTGCCGTAACATAAGTATCTATGCTTTCCGTAGAGCCTTGTGCCCTAGAGAAAAACTTATACCGCTCTAATACCACGTTAACTCTTTTACCAAAACGCATTTGTAACTTCTTCAAAGCTGTCTCATATGCACTAATAACCATTTCTCCCTCACCTCCCCCTTGAACCATTACGTTTTCCCCTGGCAGGTGCCGAAAAACTCTCAAGCCCTCAGTCCCAATACAATTCAACAGTGCAGCCTCCTTTTCATCATCGTTGAACTTTGCCCCGCCAGCAGCCCTCAAATATACTTTGAAGGCATCCACCCACTGCTCCCAAGGAGCAACAGGCTCTCCAGGATTTGGCAGAAAAGCTGGCGGAGGCCTTGCAGCCGTATGTAACATTGCTGACGGAAATCCTTGTTCCTTAAACCCCCAACAAGAATCTTTCCCCCACCCTAGTGAGAACCTCCAGACCTCTTGTTCCCTTGAGATGATCCGTCAGTGGCACCTTGTGCACGTGCACCCACACGTAATTGCAGTACAACCGTCAATATGCACCGGGTGAGTCACAACCAATCAAGAGATTTAAATTCCACTTCCAGATCACAGCCCAAACCGTATGCACAGTGCTCCACAGCATTCATATGCCCGACCTTACCACCAATATCCTGTCTGGTGGCACGTAGAAGAACTCAAGCTCCAGGTGCCCGTGTGCAGCGTTTGTATGAGGCTCCTGAACAGCAGAAATCAGCTGATCCTAAATATACGCCGCGCAGCGCCACCGCAGCCCCTCCTTCTTCCCTCAAGCAGGCAGCAGTGATCTGCGCGTTGCGCATGCGCTGCCGGGGGCGGAGCTGTCAGCCGGCATACAGTCTCTTGCGCCGAACACAACACCGGGATACAGCCCTCCGTTCAACGTACCGCTAGACACGTGCTCCTCCTGCGAGACACCAACCGGATCACCAACAGCGATGCTTTTTTGCGACTTGCCAGCGCAACGATGTGGCCCTGCTGCCCCGGCTTCTTCCCCTTCGGGACACAGGAGGGCCCGTAGCCGCCTCCCGAATCGGCTTGATGCCCCTGGTGAGCTCCTGGCCGCCAATCGCCACTGGGAACCACACGCCCACCAACGGAGCCCGCCTGTGGCCACTTCCGCCCCTAACGGCACAGGGGTAGGCGGCAGGCGGCTCCCACGAATTCCGACCTTAATCCACGTCGTCAGCTGCAACGCTAGGACGGGCAGGCAGCAGCACCCAACAGCCGGCCGATGCACACGTGGAACGGGGTCACGTAAAATCCTCGTCGCCACTGATGTAAATCCACCGTACACATGTAAGTATATTATATGTATTTATTTACGCGACCCCACAAGCCTGCTCTCTGCCACCTCCAGCCAACGGCCACCGTGGAATGTTCTCTTCCGAACCATCATAACATTCCACGAGTGTCCCTGCACGAGCCTGTGCACATTACGACATAGGCCCGACACGAAAAGCTGTGAACATGGGAATAAAAGGTAAAATCGCGAACCCTCTCATTTGACAATCTCCGAACACCTAATACCCCCAGTTCCCTAATACATCTAGCTAATTCCCCTGCATTCCTGTAGTCCGTTCTGGTTCTGGTGAGGGTTTTATCTGTGTCTGGATCTGGCATCAAGTTAAAATCTCCTCCAATCATGATCTAACCTTTACTAAAGAGACACGTTTTGGAGTGATGGATTTTAGAAAGTGGTCTTGCTCGCTGTTGGGCCCATACATATAAATAAATGTACATCACCCTTTTGCCTCAGATGAACCTCCCCTGCGGATCCCTACTCACTGAAATCTCCGTAATTGGCATGTCCCTGCTCAGCAGCAGCGCTACCGCCCTTTTTTCTCCCTGCAAGCGGCAAAAGATGACTTCTGGTTTCTCTTGTGCAAGAGTCACCTTTCATCCTCAGCCAATAGATGCGTCACCTGCAAGCAAACACTATCAGCTGATAACTATGCTAATCTACACATAACGGATTTCCTCTTGGCAGGTGAGTTCAGACCTCGCGCGTCACTCCCAGATGATCTTACGCAGTTCCAAAACTCCCTCCTCAGCCATCAGGGTGTTTATGGTGCGTCTGACTGCTTAGCGGCTGTGTTCCTAGCCTATTCATTGCATACAACAATGTGACAGCAAGATTAAGCTGTTGCAACTCGTAAACCCTGCAGAAATCCAGTGTCATGAAATTCCCATATCATTTTCTCTCCCCAATCTTCCCCGCCCCCAACCACCTCCCCAAATCCCATTTGGGTGAGCGAGAATTAAAGTCCACTCACAGAGCCTCCAACCAGAACCCAGCAACAGGGCCCAATTCTTGCAATAGAAATATAAACTTTTGATCCCAATCAAACACATAAATTAACGTAAATGCATCTCAAACGTAATTTCCTTAACCATGAACCATGAACCATGACCAACAAGAGGGCCAAGTCAAACACATGGCCAGTTAATGGAGAAACCAGCAAGGGACCTTCCAGCTACCTAAGTCCGCCCTTGTTGTCCCTAACGGACGGGCCTATAAGCCCTCTCAGCCTCCCAACTCGAGATCAGGTTGTGGGAGCCCGGCAAGGCCGAGCATCCTCAACACCCCTCCCAACTTTGCGTCCCTCCTCCAGCGCCTCGGGACTAAGCAGGCGTTCAGCTTCCTTCAGTGCTCCAATCTTCCAGTTCTTACTGTCTGCAGTGAAGAGCAGGGCAGTGGGAAAACCTCATTGGTATGAAAACTTTCTTTCCCTCAGACACTCAGTCATAGGCCTTAAGACCCTCCTTTTTGCCAAAGTGGCCACCACCGGGTCTTGATAAAGAGAGATGGAGGCGTCCCTGAATTGCATTCAACGTGACTCCCTTGCCGCCATCATGAAGCGTTCTTTGGCTGTGTACAAAAGGACTCTGGCTAATGCATCAGCAGGGCCGTTCTGCAGTTTCGTTGGATGTGTCTGGTGAACCCTGTCGGACTCCAACTCAGGGTCACCCGGGTGGTCAAGCGCGAAAATGGAAAGATTCCTGCACAAATTCTGTCAGGTCTTCATCAGGGACAGCTATTGAAATGCTATGAAGACAGATGTTATTGCAGCATGCCCAGTTCTCCACATCCTCCTGTCTTTCCTCTAAGGCCTCACAATCCTATTCTTGCACTCACTGACCTCGTAACCCTGCTCACAATCTGTGGTTTCTATCTCTGCGGTTCTCTCCTCCACTTCCACCCGTTATTCAGGGTGATCATTTATTGTAAGAGTTCAGCTGTGCCCTTTTGGCATTCCTTCATCATTTCTGCAAGGAGACCTTGCAGATCTGGCTTCATGGCCGACGGCAGGGAGGGTTGGCATCAGCAGCATGGACCGTTTCTTCCACTTGTTCACCTCTTGTAGGTTTTTCAGTAGTATTTTGGAAGAGAGAGGCAATGTCCAGTTGTTTAGACCCTTTTGATGATTTTTCCATTTCGTTAGCCCAGAGCGTGGGTTCTTGCCCTGTATACAGAGTCTCAGTGAGGAAACAGGATGGTGACAAAGGGACAAGAGGGCTCAAGTCGAGGGTACACGCGGGGGGGGGGGGACGGAGTCCACCCACTTTTTTCAGAGGGTGGACTGGACTCAACGTCACATCCCATTGAGTTTCTCGATGAGTCCACCACTTATATTTTTAGGACTTCACCCCTGCATCCAGCACCAGAGCGAGAGGTATTCACATTGAACACAGAGCTTCAATGAGGAGGCAGAAGGAGACAAGGAGACTAGACATAAATCCAGCACAGGTGATGGATAATAGAAGGAGCCAATTAACATTCAGCTTTGTGTTCCCCCGCCTCCGGACCCACGTGGAGGAGCCGCTTCAGCTCAAGGCTGCACAGTCGGTTAGAGAAGACCGGGTCCCACGGCGTGTGGCGAAAGTTTAGGAAGAACCTGCTAGGAGGTGTCAGTGAGTTGGCGGCGGCAGCGAGGAGCACCCACTGCGGGAACCTGGCCAGGCAAGAGCACCGAAAAGGTAAGGCACGGGCCTCGCCGCCAGGTGCCAGGCAGTAGGCACGGCGAGCAAAGGTCCACAGGGACCCAAATAGTGTTCTGCATGGCAGCTGAGCAATCTAGCTGCCGGCTCCGAGGTACGGGTGGGTGGAGTGTGCCATATTGCTGTCATGGCACTTTACCCACAGATGGCGAGAACTTGCTTCTAATTGGTTCTTTACTACTGAAACTTCATCCAATGTGGCATTCAAGCTTCTCCTCATCTTCCTGCAACCTAGAGGTGCATAGTGTTGATATGAGGGTGTAAAAAGGGCATAGTGGTTTGATCCCGGCTGGCCTCAATCACAGAGCCATCCACCACGTTCTGGCTCCACGCCCTAGAACAGAAAAGAAAATAAGTTTCTATGTAAAAGAGCCCCAGGAAAACGTAGTCATGTAAACCCATTATCTGCATCAAACATTACATAGTCGTTGGTGCCCCCATGGTTTCCCCAGCCTGCTCTAATAACCCAAGACATGGGACATCACCACAGCACCCAAAATATGTTACGCATTTACAATGATATACAAATAATTTGTTGTAAGCATATCAATTCATGTTCATAGAGACAAGGAAGAGTCTAGTTTTAAAAAATGAATAGGAAACTCTTTACATAAAAATGGATACAATGAAGTCTTTCTGAATAGCATGGCAGACTTTAAAGTGTAACCCATAATGTCTACTGATAACATCTTTTGAAACGCACATGATTCTGGACTGCTTTGTACTGCATAGATGACTCATTCTCAACACGGTCTGCACCAGCAGACAGGTTGCCTTGATGTTGGAAATGTGTTTTTCCAGATGTTTCGTGGAATCCTTCCATCTGGTCATGTGCCTCATACCCCCCCCCATGTCAGCCCTCAAGCTGCCGCACTGGGGGCTGCTCTATGTACTCAGCTAACGCTTAGCGGGGGTCTCATGATATGCTCTGATATGAGAGGGAGGTGCCCACTCTCCACGTCACAAAGCCATCCCTCGAAGTGGCTCTGTGATGTCTTGCCTTACACGTTCTTACTTTCTAGTGCCAAATGCTCTGTGTTATTTTTCGGTATCCAGTGAAAATGTTGCCAGCAAACATGAAGTCCGTGAAAAAGTCGTCGTGAAAATACGTTGCAGTGTAACAGTTGCCAAGCAAAAAGTAGTCAATAAATGCTACTGAAAAGTAGACAAAATTGTAGTGCTGCTATGATAAGTGTTAGGGTAAAGGAGGGTTTTGTGGGCTTGTGATTGCCTGTTTGGGTTAAGAATTTTGGTCAGAAATAGGGCAAGAGATAGGGCCAGGTTGATTGCTGCAGGGCTGGTGATGTTGGGGTTTGGTTGATCGTTAGGGTTGATTAAGTGTCA
Source organism: Ambystoma mexicanum (assembly GCF_040938575.1). Lineage (NCBI taxonomy): Eukaryota > Metazoa > Chordata > Amphibia > Caudata > Ambystomatidae > Ambystoma > Ambystoma mexicanum. The sequence goes on from NC_090935.1 coordinate 869,242,322, forward strand.
GGGTAAGTGTTAAGGTAGGGGTTATGGTTATGGTAAGGCTAGGCCTAGAAAGGTAATGGCTTGGGCTGTTGTTGTTGCGGGATAGGGGTTAGAGTAAGCCTATAGGTTAGGGTAGAGTAAGCATTTGAGTTGCAGTTAGTTTAAGGCTAAGGGTTTTGAGTAGGGCAAGGGCTATGTCATTTGTGGCGGGCTGATGATGGGGTTGGAGTTAGGTTCACTGTTCATTGTCTATTGATTTTGTATTGAGTAACATGCAAATAAAATGCTCCAGTGCGCTGAAGGGGTAATGTTCTGTAAGAGTTTAGGGCAGTACTTATTAGAGTTAGGGGAAGGTTTAGGAACAGTGTTAGGGTGATTGTGGAGGTTTTGTTAAAGGTTTGAGTCATTGTTAGGATTAGTCTTGTACTTTTGTGTATTTAAAAATAAAATGTGGCTACCTAATTATGGCACCATTTTCACAGTTTGTATTGAATGACTATATTTTTTTAACTGCTTTTTGCTTGCTACATTGTCACATTACTACATTTTCCTGGGGACCGTTTCACAAAGAACCAGAAGATTATTAATGAGGTTCTACAGGGTTCCTTAGCCCAGCTCTAAACTGTGTATGTCCCACTATTACACAGACCCTTCCCTAAAAGCTCTCACCTACCAAACAGGACAAAGTACCAGCCTGGCTAAAACCACTGCTTGCAAGGTTTGCAAAGGCTACTATACCGCATTCCCCAATAACTGCCTGAGGTACAAATAGGTAGTTTTATGCACCGGTTGCCCCATGATGATAGCCACTGGTCCTATGCATCCAACAACCAATCTACACACGCACAAACTATGAAAGAATCAACAGCTGCTATGTCCCACTGCTTAAAGACAAACATTCAACACTGGTTCCAAATTAGAGAAAGGTTGGGTTACCTTTCAGATGGTTGGTGGTCTTGCCATGCCGCAGGACCAACAAGATGCTGCACTGCCCTGCGGCATGTCATGGGGGAAAGCCATGTCAGCAGCAAAGAAATGCATGCTATTAAAAGCAAGATGGCAGCTGTCCCACATTTCATTTGTTGTTTTTATTGATCTGGCTGAGTTAATTCGGTTTCATGTGTTAATATCCCAGCAAAAATATCGCCATACAAAAATATCACCACCTGCATCATTTTTAAAGGAGCGGGGGACACCCCGCAAACCCTGCTCCCAAAAACCCCCAAATAATCCCGCCCAAAAATATTGCCTATGGTCGTTCCAGGCAACCATATATATATATATATATTTTTGGTGGGGATAATATGTAGTGATACCGTTAATTAAACCTTTCAATTTTGAAAATACAATTTGAAAATGTACAATTATTACAATTTATATAACATTTTACAATTCTTGCGATTTGTATAATCTTACAGTTCTGCAGTTTAAATTTTACAGTGGTTGAGCATACTTAAATAAGGTTCTGGGCTGGTTAAAATTATTTGTGCTTTCAGATTTAAGCAGAACATATTTTATGTCACGGATGAGTTCAAGCAGATCACCGGGAGGCAAGCAGATGGAAAATTTAAATGTGCAAACATTAGGTAAGACATAAGGCTGCAAGAAAGTTGATTGTTGTGATTCTGACAGACATACGGTCCGTTGAAAAGATATAATGCCACAGATTCTCTGTAGTGAGAATTTGATAGTGTTTAAAAAACTTTTGCAGATATAAAACTCGATTGTCTTTAAGCTTCGGACATTCTGTAATTAGATGTTTTAGCGACTCGCTCTGTTTTGTATGTTACAAAATCGACATGTGTTTTCAGTTTTCGTCTTGCTAGAACTTCCCTTGTTGGCCAAAAATTGAATCTGAGTCTCAAAAACGCATTTCTCAGATGAGCAGAGGGGCATCTGATCAGGTAGGTCTCCACAAGCCTATATCATTTGGGACTGAAGGGATTATTCCTAAAGTCAGTGTACTTTAGGCATGGTTGTCGTGTTTTAATCAATCAAAATGGTAACGTTTTTGTCTAGCTCGTCTCAGATTCTGTATCAGAAGAGTAATAGTTATATCTGCAGCTGTCAGTATATTAGTTATATTAGTAATTGTGCTCTACCAATTTCTAGCAAACTTGTGATCAGTTGTCATTATGTATCTCTCCAAGATGGAAATTAACATGTCTGATTTGGGAGTCATTAAGCATTTTCTATATAAGTACCCAGTTTCCATACATATATAGTGTGAAGAGATAAAAGTCCAAGTTCAAAACTAATCATGGCTACTAGTATGCATAGAGGAATGGACAGGACGCGTCTCCAAAATTTTGCTTCCATTTTGGTCCAGAAGGTTACTGAGATGATAGCTTTAAATTCAGTGCCATATAGCACTTAGATGTTACCTTCTAATTGTAAAAGGTCAGTACCGGTGAGCATGAAAATGTACCATATTTGACTTGAATTACTGTTGCTTGAGAAATGGCGGTGTGAATCTTTGTTTTAATTTCTGTGAGATATGGCAGATGTTGAGCATGATCGTTCACATTAATGTTAATGTTAATGTTAAAGGATATTTCTACCATGCACTATCACCACCGGAGTGGTCCCCTGGCGCTCTGGCGGTTCTAAAAGAAAGGAGGGTGGGGGGGAGTTAGTGGGGATGAGCTGGAGAAGTGCAAGAGAGCAGTGATGTGCTGTTGGCGGCCTCAGCCTGGAATTCCTTTGGCTGGGCTTGGGGTGTTATACAGTCGGAAGAACTTGGGTGCTGTTGTGCGGGTCTGTGTGTGCTTTGTTTTGTTGTTGCAGTGTAGTGAAGTTTGTGAGGATTGTTGTGTTGTAAATTTGTGGTTGTGTTTGGTTAGAATTTGAGAGGTGTATGGAGAGGGTGAAGTTGTTAGTGGGTTGGTTAGTTAGCTTTCCTGTCTTGAAGTGAGATACTGAATTTCCGTATTTCTAATCAGGTGGTGTGTGTGGGCGTCTCTGTGTGTATGTCCAGCTCAGGGGCTGTACGACACTCACGGTCCCTTTGAAATATGGGATCCGTTCATATGCATAACCTTGCCCAAGTTGGGCAACCGGCTGCCTACATGGTCCCTGTTTGTATGCGGGGCGGGCAGGCTTTTTGTGCGTCCCTTGCAGTCTAGCCCAGAAAGCTTTCCTAATCTAGTAGGAGGGTGGCATCGGTAAGCCCGGGTTTACTCTCTCCATGTATTGAGGACTGCTCGGCATTCATCATCTTATTCGGTTGCTCATTCATGTTACCGCTCCTACCCCCTTTGGTATGTCGCAATGCTGACGCTTGCACTTATGTCCAGGCGCGGCGTCTGCCTTCATTCACGACTCTCTTTGGTCCAGGCCCCTGCCAGTATCCACTGCTTAATTAGTGTGACGAGTGCTAATGTTCACCCAACTTTATACAGGTATGATCTATAGCGGCGTTTATCAAGCAGGTGATGGTTGTTCGCTGGGAGTTGGCTAGGGATGCTGGATTCTGTCCTTATGGGTGTCGCTTGTGTCCTATTAGACATAGTGCCGCCTCTCTTGTTGTAGTAAGAGTTTGTCATTGGCGTCCTAGATTTGTCATCCCTTTAATTGTGTTTCTTGTTTGGTGGTTTTGGTTTTTCAGTTTGCATCTGTGATGTTGAAGAGCCAGGTTTTTATTCAGTTTCTGAACTGTAGGTTTTCTTTAGTGTTTCTTATTTCATTCAGCATGTTGTTCCAGGTTTTTGTGGCAAAATGGGAGAAGGAGGAACCCCCAAGTTTTTTCTTAAGGTATGGTTTTTCTTCCAGACGGATTTCGTTGCTTGATCTGAGGAGTCCCGTTGGCTTGTAAATTGTTAGTTTTGTTTGTAGGAATTCAGCTCCTTGTCCGCTGATTGCTCTGTGTGTTATGCACATTGTTTTGAATGTGATGCGATGTTTGACTGGGAGCAAGTGCAGTGTTTTTAGGGCTGGGGTGATGTGGTCTCTCCTGGATAGTTTGAGGAGGAGTCTGGTTGCTGCATTTTCGATCCATTGTAGTTTCTTCAGGAGGTATTCTGGTATCCCGAGATAGAGGCTGTTTGCACAGTCGATTCTTGACATGATTAGGGCGACGATTGTGAGCGTTTTGTGGGTGAAGGAGATGAAAGGCAAGATTTTCCTTGCCGTGTGAAGGAGAGAGAAGCATTTCTTGATTATTGTGTTTATTTGTGGTTCTAAGGTTAGGGTGTTGTCCATCAGGACTCCAAGATTTTTTAATAGCTTCTTTGGAATCGGTGTGGTTCCCATTTCCGTTGACCATGGAATATAGGTGTATATAATCATGATTTCTGTCTTTCCTGGGTTGATTTTCAAGTTGTTGGCATTCATCCAATTAAAGACTTCTTTTAGACACTTGATTAGGGTTGAGTGATCGGCTTGATTGTCTTCGATTTTGTAGATGAGTTGAGTGTCATCTGCGTAGTTGTAGCATGTGATTTTGCATTCTTTGAAGATTCTGATTAGTGCAGTTTGGTAGATTCTGAACTGCAGTGGTGATAGTGAGGACCCTTTCTGGTACTCCACAGTCATTGACTCGTGGTGTGGATTTGAAGGGCTTTAACCAGATGGTTTCTGTTCTGCCTGCTAGGAAAGATTTAGTCCAGAGTAGTGCAATGTCTGTTATGCCTATGTCTTCTAGTCTTTGGTTAGGGTGTTGTGGCTCACTGTGTCAAAGGCTGCGGAGAGTCGAGCAGAATAAGGGCAGAGGTTGTGTGGATTCCGCGTTTGTTTTTAGATCATCCCAGATTGACAATAGTGCTGTTTCTGTTCCTCTTGCGGGTCTGAAGCCGACTTGTGCTTGGTCCAACAGGTGGTGTTTTTCTACGTGTTCTTGAGTTCATTTGTAGACATAGGTTTCCAGGAGTTTTGCTGGGTAGGAATGTTTGAGATTGTCCTGTAGTTGGAGAGGTCTTCTACATCGCCACTTGTGTTTTTTAGGAGTGGTTTCATATATGCTGATTTGAATGTTTTTGGTACAGTTTCTGTTGCTAGTGAGAGATTTAGGAGGTTTCTGTAATATTATGATGATGTTTCTTGTGCAAGGATTGATTTGTAGATGTCAGACGGGTATGGATCCATGGGTGAACCTGATTTCTTGCTGTTTCACACCAGCAAGGCGAAAGCCTCTGCCAATATTTCGGGAAAGTTTTGGAGTTTGTGTTGTGGTTCTGTGTTAGGTTCAGTTTGATGGATGTTATGGTTGGTTGGTCTGTTTTGTATGATTTGTCAGATGTCATTGATTTTGTTCTTGAAGTGGTCTGCCAGGTCGTTGCAAAGTTTCTCAGAGGGGTTTGGGGTTTTGCCTCCGTCTGGTGGGTTTCGTATTTCTTTGATGATGTTGAGCATTCCTTTTTGTGAGTTTGTCACATTGGTGATTCTGTCATCATAATGCCTTCTCTTCACCTTTTGTATTTCCTTCCTGTATGCTCGTATTGGTTACTAGACCAGTTTTTTCTTCTCTGGGTTGTATTCTTTCCTCCATTCCAGTTCCATTTTTTTGTTGTCCTTTTTCATGGTGCTTAGTAGTGGTGTGAACCATTTTGCCATTGCTCATTTTTTTGATGGGGTGAATGGTTTTTCCGGGACAAGCTTTTAGATTGTATCAGTGATCCATTTGTGTGGCAGCTCCGCTTTCCTGTCTAGGTCAGCCAGTTGTAGTTCTGTAATTGAGGATTTGGTCGTCTCCATGTTTTCAAACAGGTTGCTTGTTTTTACGGTTTTGCAGTTTCTTTTTGGGGTGGTTGTGAGTTTGGGGGCTTGGATGCAGGGTGGAGTTGTAGTCTGATGATGAAAGGGATGATGAGATGGTTGCTCCGCAGTATTTGTATTGGTGGTGCCGCGGTGATGAGGTTTTCCTGGGCAAAGATTGCATGAAGGATGTGTCCTGCCGAGTGTGTTGCTCCTTTGACCAGTTGTTGTAGTTTCATGGTTGTCAGTTGTCCGGTCAGTGAGTTTTGGGAGTTAGCGTGATTTTCTTCAAACCAGATGTTGAAATCCCCCAGAATGATTAGATGTTCATGCTTGATGGCTATGTTGGTGATGACTTCTATGATGTTATCGACGAAGGTTGAATCATATGATGGTGGTCTGTACACCAGGATGAATGTGACATTAGTTTTTGGGTTCGCTGATAGGTGTATGACCATGGTTTCGCAGTTGATAATGTTGGGAGGGTCATCCGTTTTTATTTTTAGGTGTTCTTTGAATGCTATCGCAAAATCTCCTCCTTTTTTATGTTTGCTGTTTATTTGAAGGCATTTGAAGTTGGTTTGGAGGCAGCTTTGGAGTGTGATTTTATAGTTGTCATCCAGCCATGTGTCTGTGATGAAAAGGATGTCAATGCCATTGTCATCAAGGAGGTCAAGGATCTCAGTTGAGTGTTTTGACATGGATCTTGCGTTTAATAGATTGTAGTGGAGTTTAGAGGTGTGGTTTGGTTTGGCCTTTGTTGTTGGGGTCGTCTTCTGATCGGTGTTGGGGTTTTCTCCTTTAAAGTCGATCCCTATTTGAGATGTCTGTGTCGTCGAAGCGTTCTTCTAGGTTAAGTCTTAGGTTTTTGTTTTCCTTCTTCCAAAAATTGTGGGTGTCGAGTGGAAGTTACTCTTGTTTTGGTGATGTAGGATGTTATTGCATCGATTATGTTTTTGTTATTTCTAGCGTTGTCTGATCTTCTTTTGCGCGGTTGTGTTTGGTTGTCTGCTGTTGCTAAGTGCGTTGAGTTGGTTCGTTCTGGAAACTGGTTGTTTTCAAGGTATGGCATTAAGTAGAGGGATTTTTCTCTTTTCTCAGCATTGGTTTGAGTGTCGTTCCTGTGATTCGGAGTGTTTTCTGCAGTTGCTGTTCCGGTGTGTTTGCTCTTTCTTTTCTTTGCCTTCCCCTCGGTACAGGCTGTTTGGGTGGAATTTTGGGTCGAGGGCTGTTTTGGTCTTTGTTTTTTTGCTTTGGTCTGGCGGTCTTGTGGTGTAGAACTGGCTGAGGGGGAATTGTCCGCTATATGTTTGGGTGCTGTCTATTGGTGGTCAGCAACTGGTATTGCCGACATTTTTAGTCAGTGTTTTGAGTAAGGTAGGGGAAGTTAGCTAGTATTGTATCGTTGGGTTAACGTTGGCTGCCCTTAATATGAGTCTCCTTGGAAGAGGTTCACAGCGGTGAGCCGGCTAGGTGGGGTTGGGGGGTTAGCTAGTTGGTATGCAAGTGAACTACTGATTTCAATGCTAACAGCTAGGTTTGAGAGTCTCGCACAGTGGGAGAAAGGGCCACGGCCAGTTGGTGGAATGATTACAATCCTGATCACAGTCCTAAACACAGGAGATGAATTACAATTCTAAACACAGCTAAACTTGAGAGTCCTGCATAGTGGGAGAGAGGCCCACGCCCAACAGGTGAAAGATTACAATTCTAAACACAGCTAGATTTGAGAGTCCTGTATAGTGGGAGAGAGGCCTATGCCTAACAGGTGAACGATTACAGTTCTAAACACAGCTACATTTGAGAGTCCTGTATAGTGAGAGAGAGGCCTATGCCGAACAGCCTAACAGGTGAGAGAGTACAAATCTAAACACAGGTGAAAGAGTACAATTATAAACACAGCTAGATTTGAGGGTCCTGTATAGTGGAAGAGAGGCCTATGCCTAACATATGAGAGAGTACAAATCTAAACACAGGTGAAAGAGTACAATTATAAACACAGCTAGATTTGAGAGTCTTGTATAGTGGGAGACAGGCCTAGGCCTAACAGGTGAAAGATTACAGTTCTAAACACAGCTAGATTTGAGAGTCCTGTATAGTGGGAGAGAGGCCTATGCCTGACTGTTGAAATGGGTGTTATACTAGACATCACTATGATTAATAGTGTGAACATAAGGAAGGCTGAAGAGGTGTTATTTTTACTAAGGTGTTTTAGGATGGATTTGATAAGTGGGCTAGGCTTCCAGGGTAGAGTTATTGCTCTATTCTCTGCCTATGCCACTCTTACCTTACAGGTCTTTGGTCATTGCTGGTTGACGGCTGGCCACTGGCTTCCCCTGCGGACACCTGCTGACACTTCTTGGAGCCGCCTCTTTTGGAACTGCCCTTTGCCTAAGGGCCCTTAGCTGTGGGGGCTGCACGAGCAGAGGGGCAGACTCACCTCAAGCCGGCTTCCTCGTTACACACAGAGGAGCCGGTGTGAACTGGGTCGCTAGACCCTGGAAACACGTTCCACAGGCCCAATCAGAGCAGGGGGGGTGGGTCGGGGGGCAACCTAATATGAATGCCTAAATAGCAGTATTCATGTACCAATTGAAGTGTAATATTGTGCAGAGACCAAGTATAGGTTTTTCCATGATTGCGTGGATTGCCACAATGCATTACTTTTGTTTTGTTTAGATTGATTAATAATTTGTTTTCTTCTGCATAATTGCTTAAGACATTTAGTAGGGTCTGCAGAACTCTCAGTGTTTTAGATATTAAAACGAGATCATCTGCATATAGTTTAGGAGCATCAGATAAGATGTTTGTGAACCGTTTTTTAAAATCAGAAACAAAGAAGTTAAAAAGAGCTGACGCGAGGATGCACCCCTGTTTTAAGCCTCTATGAGTGGAGATGGGAGCAGAAAGAAGGCCATCCAAGGTTAAATGAACCTGAATTGAAGTGTCAGTGTGCAGTGATTCTATTAGTGCACTGATGGTCGTTGGGCAATCGGCCTTATGGAGTCTGTTCATCATAATTGTCTAGAAACTGAATCAAATGCCAAACGAAAATCTACAAAAGCCAAATAAATCTTTTGACTCTGTGACTGGAACTGGTTCTTCAAGGCATTAATGTTTGTTAAGTTGATAGACACGCCCAAACCTGCTATAAAAACTGTCTGAAAAGGGTCTCGACACTGGTGTTTCCTGGTCCAATTATTGAAGTCTCACCAAATGAAACGCATAAATATTTTGCCAGGCGCATCGAGAAGGGACTTGGGTTTGTAATTAGTGGGGTTTTGACAGTCACCTTTCTTAAAAATTGGTACAATTATTGATTTGCACCAATACATTGGTATAACTTTAGTTCATAGGACATGAGTGTAGATGCTGTGTAGGTTGTTCGGCTAGGAAATAGGGTGCTCTTTAAACATTGCGTTATGGAGCCCATCAGGACCTAGCACTCTCGAACCACTAGATTTTTGAATATAGTACAGTATGTCACCTTTAGTTATTTCAAGCTGATAGTTTTTACCTATAGGTCTATTATAAACGGATGCAGTTGCATTGGGCAAAGCATAAACTGCTGTAAAATGATCTATACATTGCTGTTCTGAGACACCATTTATTAGAATGATATTATATGATATGATAGGTTATTTATAACACGCTTAATACCCAGAGGTTTCTAAGCGCGGATCCGGGGATCGAACCCGTGTTGCTTAGTGTCGTCTTGCTTCCAAGGTGAGCACTTTGCCGCCGAGTTATCCTCCCGAGACGGGGGTTTGTGTGATGTTATTGGCACGGTTTAATAAGCTCCAGATCTGTACTGAGTTTTTTTTACCAGATTGCAATCAGCATTTGTTCTCCATCTTGCTGATACAATACAGCTCTACGAGCTGTGTCCAATTTGTATACTTGGTTTTTATCTGTTTCAGCGCTATTGTCCTTTTGTTTGGCGTAAGAGAGTTTGCAAATCTTTTCTCTTGAGGAAAAATAGTTTTTCTGATCTGCACTTCTGGGTCATAACTGTGCTTGTATTTATGAATTCTTTTACCTAATGTGGCAGGTTGTTGGGTGAACAGTGACAGCGCTGCAACATAGTGCTCGCCTGAATTGATCAAGTCTTCATATGTGGCTCGTTCATTATTTATAATACAGTCTTTTGGATGTTTTGGAGATTGCTCCGACCATCGAAAGTGGTTTCTCCCACCAATTATTGTTAATTGACCTCCACATTTATTGTCGGAGGTCTTAGTGACTGTAAAAGTCAGGGTCCCTGCTAAGCCTTGAACGTCCAGGAGTATTATAGATAAGCAAAATAGAAAATCATAAAGGCTGGTTTTGTCACACTCCCCCCTCTTTTACACTCTGTTTGATGCCAGTACCATGGAAACCTTTAATTTTTCATATAAACGTTGTTTTTATTTTTTGGTACCAACATGTCTTGTGTGAATCTCACTGTTCAACACAATTAAATACAAAAAATGTATACGCATTCATTCAGCCAAACTATGGCCAACACAAATGATTTCATATAGTAATAACAGCATTTAACTTTTTAAGACACATGATCCAGACACTGATATTTTGCAATGTCTTATGTTCAGTTAATTTCCTCTGTTGTGTGGGGCCTGCCCTAATTTAAGCAGTGCTGATGGTCGCTGTATAGAAAGGTCTACACAGTGTGTTTCGGCTTGTCACCCACTGTGCAATCTGTTGCTGCGCTGTTGTTCCTAGTTTCCCCTATTATTCCTTAGCCTCTCTTCCTGTCCTTGTGGTTTCCCCTTCCTGGATCCTTCTCCTGGCCCCATCTTCTGCAGTTCCTGTGTCATGCTGATAACAGGCCGGGTCATTCCTATTGACCTGGCCTGTTATCAGCACCCTGCATTACCACCACTGCCATCTTACAAAGGTTTTTCTCTCCAGAGTTTTACTCTCCATTGGGTGTTCGCTCTGCCCGTCACCCTGTTCACTACTTCCTTCAGAAGTAAGGGTAGCGTCCAGAGAGGATTGTTCTGATCTTCAGAGCACTCAGTCATGTCTTCGCCACAGAACCAACACTGTAGAAGAAGCATCTAAATCATGTCCTAGGTCTCCAGTCAGCTGGTCATCAGACCTCATCAGTAAACAGGTGAACGAGATCGCTGACAGGTGATGCAGTGCAGTGATATTTTGCCCACCAGTCTGTGCAGTCAGGAGTACTTGCCTGTGTGGCTTTGTGTGGCTTTTAAAAAAAATCAAAGCTGTCCCCTGCAGGTGGAAAGTCAGATTGATTTTTCCACTATTGTTGTTGCTATTGTTTCTGAGCACAGGAAAAGCCTCTCTGTGACCCATGTAGAACAATTACTGGTAATTAAAATAAATGAGATCCATATCTCACAAGGCTATGGTATAATGTCAGTGCTCACCCAAGTATTGTGACATTATTCAAAGAGTGAGCATATCTTGGACTCAAAGAATCACATGTTTCCCAGCATATGACAGGCGAACCAGAGTAGCTTAGTGGCAATGCCTGCTACCAGTGTTTCCCCAGATTTAATAGGCAAAAATGATTGAACCCCTCAATTATGAATAAACATGCCTAAATAGCTTGTTCTATGTGATGGGTCCCACTCACGAGCGACTACAACCATGTGCTAGCTCACTCTACCTACATCAGTAGAGAAATAGCCTTTTACATATCAGTCTGCTCCCACCCACAAGAGCAATCCAGCACCAAAAAAAAGCTGGGTAATTCTCCTCAGAACAAGTGTACTTACAGCAACCCCAGACACATGTGTCTACCTTGTTGGGGACCATCAGCGAGATGAAGCTCTCAGCAAAGTAAGCGGTTGGTGCAGGTCTGGATTACAACTACCATTTTGGGTTAAAACCCCACTTTTTTCAAAATATGTTGGAGCCCATTGACTAAGAATGACTGAGCGCCATATAACCTGCCTTATGGGATGGTTACAGCCAGAAGGAGCTACAACCAAGTTTCTGCTCACTGTAACCTTCATAGAGGAGAAATATTAATTTACTTATCAGTTTGGTCCTGCCTACAAAGACAGTCCACCGCAATACTAGGCAAATCTCCTCTGAAAAAGTGAAGCTGTGTGTCTCTTTGGACTGTGAGCAGTGGTGGTCAAGTGCAGCCAGCAGCGCTTGCATGCCCATCTCCCCACATAGAGGTGCAGAAATCACATATAGAACTAAAGGGGGAAAGATGACGGCCCGAACTAGGACGGGAACCCTAGAGACAGCCAACCAATCACAGCACAAGTGCTCCACATTCGTACATCTAAAACTAGTTAGGCGAGGGGATTCGACCCCAAGGGTATGGACAGGCTGTTACAAGCAGGGAGAATACTATCCATGGACCCCTAACTCAAAAAGCAAGTCCTTCACAGGGGCGGACCCAGCAGCCAATCCCCCATCCTAGCTGCACAGGGAGGTGCAAAAGCAGGTTTAAGGCACTATTAACAGAAAGAGCTTGTGGAAGAAGGCAGTAGGGAGGGGTGGGTCAGGGCAAGGGCCTAATTTGGAGATGGCTTGCAGACAGTGTAGAATGAACAGGAGACTGAAGGATGGAATAGAGAAACAGGGGATTGTATAGAGAAATAACCAATGGGCTAGTAGAAGGTAGACCCAGAAGGAGTGGGGAGTGTAGACTCAGGAGACTGGGGAGTGGCATACTGAGGAGGTTGGGGGAAGATGGACGCTGTATGATGGGGTGAGTCAAACCCAGATGGGCTGAAGTATACCAAGGTGGGGAGCAGAAGACCCAGGGGAATGGGAAGAAGAAGACACAAGAGGCTGGAGAGAGGAGGACCTAAGTGGATGGGGAGAGGAAGGTGGAGGCTGTGGAGAGGAAGATCCAGGTGGATACGAAAAGGACCTCACAGGCTAAGGAGATGAAGACCCAGACTAGGGAAAGGAAAACCCTGGAGGTTGGGAACAAACAACCCCAGATAGATGCAGAAAGGGAGACCCAGGATGTTGAGACAAGAAATTAGCACTGAGTATAGAGGTTTCTCCAGGACAGATGATAAGAGGAATTAAGCAGGAAGAACTTCACCAAGAAAGCTACAAGCTCTAGAGATGAGGCTTTTTGATTGAAAGACTGAGAAGGATGCACATGGGACCCTGGTCAATTGTGGTCAATGAACATCTTGAGCACAATTTAGCTATTTATAGGATTATTCCTGACCTAAAAGTTTGATTTAATTTGCCCTTGTAAAAACCCATGAAAGAGCTTTTGGTAACCACATCTTCTGTCAGGCCTGTGTATAATCTCACTCTAGTAGGGCCAGAGGACATCTGAGCAGTGGTCGAAGTGTACGAAAAGAAGTAGTCGAGCTATGTTGTCTGCTGGTCTTCGCCGCTCGCCCACAAACCCCATCCCTGCGCCCCCTCCCACACACAATCATGCCTCCCAAACAAACACACCTGCTATTTATGGGAATGTGCAGTGCAGTGCACTGAAGTGCAAGCTTCAACTTCTTCCTACACTTTTATTTTAAAACTTAACCATTCCAGAGCGGTTTCTTTTTAAAATAAAAGTATAGGAACAGTGAAACTTAAAAATAAAAAGTATGGGAGCACCGCTCCCGACCGCTCCCACCCACTTTGACCTCTGCATCTGAGAGGCAGAGGGCAGGACCATTGAGGCCCGAACTGTCGAGTGCGTTGAGGTTACACTCGTTAACGAAGAGGAGAGCTTTGTTTTACCTGGGAACAGTGATTGGTAGGGCAGACACATCTAAAGAGGTAGATAGACACTAGTTGTCAGCCTAGACTTTGGTGGAACTGAAAGTCCACCAAGCAAAATATATTGGGAATTTGAGCCAGGAGGATGCACTGTACCCCTGAAATCTAATCACTCTTGGTTGGGGGATGTGTAACAAGAGGGTTTGCAGCTTGAAAATCCCCCCAGGAAAGATGGTGGAGAAATCCGCTACCACCTTGTCATCAAGCTAAATAGCCCAGCAGGGCTGCCTTTTGCAATGCCGATCAATCACAGAATGATATTGTAGCCAGAGCAGCTCCAGGAATCCTGCGTGACGTTGTACAAACTATGCAGGGTGATACAACCCTGAACACAAACTATTGTAGATTAGGGAATTTAGGTTTAGGACACCACCCATTTATTCAACAGGGGCACAAAGCTCACGCAGTAGCCTGTTTCCATTTAACCTGCGGCACTGTTATTTTGTGAACCAATCCTTTCTTTGTCAAATCCCTCATTATAGGTGTTAGGAAATGTTTCCATTTAAGTGTAATTTCCCTCCAGTTGTGTAACCCCCAACTTTTTTTTGCTGCTGTTTAACACCATAGTCTGACTTTACCAGGGGAGCCCAGCCTTCTGCTGCATTCCTCTGGGCTTTCGCTCACTTTTTATGGGGCAACTGACATGCCCTTAAGACAGTCAATACTGGGAGACTTTGTTTCCCTTAGACCTTTTCAAATGTTACAACTTTTCTGCAATATATAACAAGTGTACAATGTACCTTCCAGTACAGTACACTTGGTTCTCTTAGTCATTTCCAAAGGCCCTAGATACTCCCAAAGGCTTTTTTTAGGAGATGTGCAGAAGTGTCACAGACAGGGCTGATGGCAGCTTATCTTTTCATGTAATTTGAACCCTTTCCTGCTAGGTAAACCGCGATTACCGCGTTTGGCACAAATATGTGGCCTGGCTACAAAATGGCCATGCCACAAGGTTCTTTGTCCTGTCCTTTGGCTATCTTGCCCCTTCGCCTTCCCCAGGTCGAGCCGACCCGGGTCAGTTCTTATTTGGGCATGCATTCTCCCACGGAACACCAAGCTTTCGCAGGCGTCTGCATGCCTTGTGTGTTTGACTCCAGGATGTGGGCTGGAACGTCCGGTTCCAATACACATCCTGGGTGCCAGAGAGTCTGGAGTGCTGTGAAAGCCTGGGACCACCGTGGTCCATGATTGGTCCACATATGGTATGCCTGTATGTGAGCAGATCTCCCATTGGGTCCTCTTCGTTTTGGCACAAAGGAGATTCTGGATAAGAGAAGCCCCCAAACACCCATACCATGTCGATCTCCGGAGTTCTTACTGAACAAAGGATAGGATCCAAGTATCCTGAAGCTAAGAAGCCGAGTCGAGGAAACGCTGGTGACCCACTGGAAGGTTTGGGACCCTGAGCCCGCTGTTGTCCCGTGGGACCCCTCTGCATCTGGTTGTCCTAGAAGGTCTGCGAAGATGCTTTCACCAATTGCAATAGTGGGACCAACTACTCTAGGCACCTTCATCAAAACTGGCAAGTAAGCCTTCTCAGAAGTGTCCCTGGGCCAACCAGTGGGCTGACCAGCTTACACAGGACCTTTGCTCTGTCTCTGCCGCCGTTTTGAGGAGGCCCTCATAACTTGGTTTATTGCTAGCTGTGTGTTCACGGCACACTCACACCGAATTTCGTACACTTGGCTTTCCCAGGTCTGAAGTGAGACGAGTGCGCCAGAACCGGAGCATACTCTGGTACCGTGTCGCCCAGCCATGGTGATGACCTTTGCAGGTGCTCTGCATTTGTGCCCCTCTTTCCCCTGAAGCCTGCTGCAGTGAAACTGGCCTGATCCATCCACCAGGAGCAGAGAAAACGCCACTGCCCCATTTGGGAATCATCGCTGTATCTTCGTTGCTGAAAGAGCTGCCAAATTGCTGCACTTGAACCTGCAACCGAAGTGGACACGACTGCTGAAGTTTGGTCCGGAGTGCACCGGGGGTCAGTGAGTAATTGCAACCCTAGCCGGTGGCCCCTAACACCTCTACCCATTTTTACGCACAAGTGGCTCCTGGGAGCCCCTCTCCTTTCCACTGCTAGTGCGAACTAGCAAACTATTCCCAACTCTTGGAATCGACTCTGCCCTCAAGTTTATACTTTCTTTTAAGAATACAGCTGACCACTTGTCCCCTTTGAAACCATCCAAGTCACATGCATGTCTCTCTGAGCACTGGTTTTCTTCTGACCTCGCCGAACTGTGCCTCTGCGGCAGACAAGCAGAAACGAAATGGCAGTTTAACTATTGTCCTTTGGCCAAGTATCTGTATCGCAAAGTCACTTTTGTGCACGATCTGGGCTTTTTTTTGTTTAAAGTCCTTCATTTTTACCATCAGATTGAAGCTGCTCTTAAACAGCCTAAAGAACTTTTAAAAGTTGCTGAATCCCTCTCTTCCCGTAAGGTTACTTATAATTTAGTTCCGCCTTCCCAGGCCCTATGCGATTCATTATCAGTTTTCTTTTTAAATAAGATTGATCTCATTCAGCAAACAATTTCTTCTTCTACCACTGATTATATGGCCATCATCAGGGATGTCTCGGTTTCTACTACAATTTCCTCTCCCTCCTTGTCTTCCCTTCCTGTGTTTGTTTTTAAAGACATTATTCAGGCGACTGTTAAGTTAAAATCAGCCTCCCATCGGATTCTATTCCTTTATCATTAAATCCATTGTGGCTGAAATTTCTCCCTTGGTGACTGCTGCTGATGACCATTCATTTGCTATTAGCACTCTTCCTTCGGAACTCAAACACGACCTTGTTATTCCTTTATTGAAAAAAAACATCTCTTGACCCTTTTCTTCCAACTAGCTATCACCCTAGTTCTCTCCTCCCTCTTATCATGAAGTTGTTAGAAACTTCTCTTACTCCTCTTCTAGGTTCTTATTTTGAGGATTCTGGATTTCTTGATTCTGTCAAATCTGGTTTTTTCCCCGGCTGTGGTACCAAAACGGTTATGGTCTCAATGGTGGATGACCAGACCTTGTTCTCTGACCAGGGTGGCATTAGTGAACAGATTCTTATTGATTTATCAGCTGCATTTGATATCATTGACCATACCATCCTGGTTGATAAGTTAGCCATGGCTGGCCTCTCTTCCGTGTTGGCCTGGTTTCGCTCTTTCTTAGCAGATCCTTCTCCGTCTCTTTCTTTACCCCCTTTTCGCTATTCTTCTTTGCCAACCACTTGCATAGTTCCCCAGGGTTCAGCTCTCCCTCTGATTTTATTTAATGTTTATGTCCAGCCATTAGCCAAGCTCATCTAGTCCGACGATTTCCACTGTTACATCTATGCGGATGATACTCAGATTATGGTTCCCTTTAATGTTACTCAATCCGGGATTGCCGTAAGGTTTAAGGACTGCCTGAGGCTGTGGGTCACTGGATGAGCCTGAATTGACTCAAATTGAACACTGTGAAAACCAAGGTTTCGGTGATAGGTCCCACTTCAGCTGCCTATTTTTGGAACCCTGATTTTTGGTCTTCCTCCCTTGGCTCCTTCCCACAGCCTGTTCCTGTAATTAAGGATTTAGGCACTAGAATCACAGCCTCTTTAGCTATTGAAGACCAGATTAGCTTTGTTTGCCAAACATGACACTGCAAAATCATTGTTTTGCAGAAGGCTCTGCTCTTCCTGCCGCCGCATTTGCAAGCTCCAGTGGGAGCCTCTTCTGTGTTTGCATGCTGGACTATTGTAATGCCCTGTTCTTGGCCCAGCCTGCCTATCTTTCGAATTGTCTATACGTATTACAAAACTCTGCAGCTAGGGCAGTTTCTGGGCTCTCTTCATTTAAACAAAGTTTGCCTTCTCTTTGCAGCCTTCATTGGGTGCCAGTTGACCAACGGGTAAAATGTAAGTAATTGTGCACCAAGCTTTTTATGGTCTCGGAGCTGAGTACTTACATTTTGCCATTATATTCCTATTCCTTCCATTCTTCGACTGATCTCTTGATTCAAGTTCCGAGATTTCTTCATGCTAGAATCAGTGGTTGTGCTTTCTTTGTCGCAGCAGCATTGCTCTGTAATAAGATTCCATTTAATCTTTGGGCTATTGATAATCAACTGCTCTTTCAACACCATCTAAAGACTTTGTTGTTTAAATTCTCCTATTTTCTGCTGTTTTTCTCCTGTTCAGTGCCCTAATTAGCACCACAATGCATTCGGGTGTATGTTGTGCTGTATACATTTAATTAACATAACATAACAGACCTCACTACCAAAGTCATGGGCTACAGCCCTACATGGTCATGTTAGGATTGCATGTTTGTTAAAAGGCAGCATAAAATAATGTTGGAAAATTATAGGTGCTCATTGGATGAGTTATACTCAATAACATTGTGCATCTTAACCAAAAAACAGTCAACTATGTGAAGGCAAGTCCCTTTTTACGCACACTCCAGAAAGACAACCCGCTAAGAAAATAGGCCAGGAGATAGCGTTGCAAGTTTTTTTTAAACACTCTTTATTGGCATTTTTATAATAACAACCCCAAAAAAAACCCCACAACTCCTCCGAATCTCCCTCCCATCCACCCTGACCCCCCAATACCCTTCCCCTCCACTCTCGTAACACTTTACTTCTAACAGTGGCAACAAATTCCTAGCCCACCCCCCTCCTTCTATTCCCCACCTTCCAGTGTCCTGAATCGCCTACCCGGTTACCATTCAGTCCGTTGGTCACAGCATGCAATCCTACTTCATCCATGATTCCTTTGTAGATTAGGCCGGCCTACCGCCCATTCCCAGGTTCATATCTTCCCTGTACATCTCTACCCCCTCATCACTTCCCCCCTACCCACGCCTCTTCACTGCCGGCGTAAATCATTATCCTTTCACAGGCATTTAACAATTGGGTCCAATGGATCGTCACATCCTTTCTTCCCCATATTCTGCAGAACCGTTAGCTCCGCCACCCTTCACCTCCGCACGTCGTTCCGCCTTAAATGAATCGCCAGACCTTGTGGGGCTTTCCATGCTATCGCCATTTGGCGTTTAGCCAGTATAAGCAAGAACCGGCCCGTTCTATTCTGCACTTTATGCCTTTTCTCCCCTGGAAGCTTGCCCCATAAAAAGTTTCTGGACACCGTTCCAGTCTAGTCCCCAACAGCCCATTCACTCCTTTAAAAACCTCACCCCAGTATTCCACTATCATCCCGCACTCCCATGCCATATGCCAAAACCCTGCCTGCACCGCGCCACACCTGGGACATTCATCCAATAGCTCCCTGTTCATTGCCCGGAGTACCACCGGAGTCACATATGAACTATGTAAAATATGAAATTGGACCAGCTGAAAACAGGCATTTCTTGATGTCTTCCGGACCAATTCCCAGACCTGCACCCATTCTTCCTCCGGTATTTGACGTCCCATGTTCCTCTCCCACTTCTCCTTAACCTTCAACGCCCCCCCTGAATTTCCCACCTGCAGGGCCTTATAGATCCGTGAAGTACACCACTTACCCCCCTCCCGGTCTAACAATACTCAAAGCACTGGACTCGAGTCTGGCTCCTCTGAAATTCCTGCCCACATCTCCGCTAGTCTGCGAACCACTGCCCCATATGCTAGGAAAAACCCCTGTGGTAGTCCAAACTTCCGGCACCATTCCTTACAGGTAAGCAACTTCCCATCTTCAAAAAGGTCCCCCACCATTTCACATCCCTTCTCCCGGAGCCTCTGTATTCCAACCCTCTCAATGGCCTGACGAAGCTTCTGATCAACCCCCCATGGGAGACCACCTTCATACCGCCCTCCAATCCCCTTTCCACCAACATATTTTTTCCATGTCTCCTTCACCGCCTCAAACACTACTGTTCTATCCTCATCACCTAGTGGGTGCCAAAGTAGTTCATCCAGTCTGCAGTTCGGTGGCAGATCACCTATCAGTCCCTTGAGGGTCTCCCCCCCCCCGGTTGGTCCCATACCTGCACTGACTGCAATTGTGCTGCCACAAAGTATTTTTCATAGTTTGGGAGGCCCAATCCTCCTTCCTCTATAGTTTTCCACAATTTCTCTAAGGATATCCTCCGCCTCCCCATATCCCACAGCAGCTCCCTAATCTTAACATCCAGCATCTTAAAGAAAACTCTTTTGGCCACATATGGTATATTGGTAAAAAAATAGAGCAACCGTGGTAGAATCACCATTTTGCATAGAGCCACCCTGCCTATCGGAGAGAGGGGTAGAACCTTCCAAAACTGGACAAAGGCTCCTATCCTAGACAATGCCCTCCCTACATTGTGCACAAACGTATCCTCCATCTCATGGAATACCCGTATCCCCAGATAGTGAAATGACTCCGTCTCCCACTGTATGCCCAAATCCGGTAACTCCCCCAGCGGGCGGTCCCGTAAGCCCCCTAATGGAAACAGCACCGATTTTTCCAGATTAATACGGAAGCCCGACATGAATCGGAAGTTTCGCAATATCTCTAACAACTCTGGAAGGTACACCTTGGGATCTACCACATATAACAAGAAGTAATCTGCATAAAGGGACACTATGTGTTTTTGACCTCCCACTTCAATTCCAGCCTCTGTCATTTCCTGCCACAGAAATGCAGCCAGGGGTTCTAGGGCCAGGGCAAAAATAATATTGGGAAAGCTGCACACCCTTGCCGTGTCCCCCTCCCCAGCTCCCATGTTGCAGACACCCAATCGTTCGTCCTCACCATCGCCAGCGGTTTCTTATAGAGGAGTGCCAGCCACCTACAGATGTTCTCCCCAAACCCGAATTCCCGCAACACCCGGAACAACCATCTTTCCCCTCTTTCAAGATCACTGTGATAACTGCTTCCCTCATTGATTCCGGGAGACAGCCATTCTGGAATGCCTCCTCATACACCCTCTGGAGTTGTAGCACCAGGAGGTCAGCAAACATTGAATAAAACTCTACCGGGAACCCGTCACTGCCCGGCGCAGTGCCTCTCCTCATTGTATGGATCGCCCATCTAATGTCCCCCTCCTCAATCGGAGACTCCGATTCCTCCCGCCTGTCCTCCCCGAGTTTCAGAAGCCTCAATGATTCCATGAGGTCCTCTACGTCAAGCTATACATAACCCCCCTCGCTCGTATATATAGCTTCTTGTAGAATGCCACAAAAAAGTTTCATTAATCTCTTTCTGGGTCCCAACTATCTCCCCCATACTTGTTTTAAGTTGAGTTATGACCTGATTCGGGTGCTCCCTACCGATCAACCAAGCCAACAGCTTACACGCCTTATCCCCTTCCCCATACAGTCTAACATCCCGCCTACTATTATCAAACCACTACAGCTCTACCAGGGTTCTCTGATAGAGCTCCAACTTCGGCGCCAATGCTTCCCCCACCTCCGCACCCCCCGCCGCCTCCCTCTCCAGTTCAGCCACCTGGGCCTCCGTTTGTTGCAGCATATCTAGGAGCCTCTTACGCATCCCCACCATCATGGATAGGCACTTCCCTCTCATAGTCCTTAAAGGCTTCCCACAGCACTCCCCTGGATTCCACCGAGCCCTTGTTCAATTCGAAGTACACTCTAATCCCTTCTCTAAGCTCGCCAACAAATGCCCCATCTCACAGTGAGCCCTGCACTAGCACCGTTCTGCCCACCTCATCCTTTAATACCGCCTCCACCCTCAATGGCATCCCCTTTGCCACCCAAATGAGCACCCCCTGGCTTGGGTTGAATATGTCGTATCGATTACTTGCCCTCCCCACATCTTCCCCAGTTTCCCCAGCACTTCCACGCCCACATGCGTCTCCTGTATCAGCACCACTTGTATCCTCTGCCTCTTCAGGAACTCACCCACTCTCCGCCTCTTCTAGTAGCTCCCCAGCCTCCGGACATTCCACGTCCCAATTTTCAACTTTCCCAGCCTACCCATCTAGGAATTTGATGTCTTCACTCAAGTTATCCCTTCCTCTCTTCCCGCACCTCTAATACCTCTACCCAATTCCGACCCCATCCTCACCCCACACCTTATTGCTGCTGTGCCATACCTTCCTTCCTCTCCTCGTGTCCCACCCCCCTTTTCTCCCCAACCTGGCGCTCTACCCCCCCAACTCCCCCTCCCCTATTCCCCCTTTTCCCCCTTCTAAGCCCCCCCACTCCTCCCCTCTTACTCTCCCTCCCCCCATTCCCCCAACTACCATCCATTAACCAACCCTCCTGGACTCCAATCCTCTTCCCTCTCCTTAGCTGTAGACCCATTGGCTTACCAAACTCCTCATGCTCCTCTCCCCCAGGGTTAGTAGCAAATAGCGTTGTTTAAGCAGGGGGGTCCATCTCCTTTCCCATGCCACCCCAACAGTACCATATCCCCCCTTTCCCACGCCCCCTTCACTTCCAAATAGATCGCTTCTGCAATACCAGTTTATGACCACCCCCCATTTCACCTTATCTGCGTTCCACAGTGTCTGGGTGTGTAACGCTCACCTGGTTCCCACGGGGGCGCTGGTCTAGTCTGGATTGCTGTGGCCTCTTCTAGCGTGATGCGCAGGACCCGGAACACCGATTGGACAGGACCTCCAAATCGTGCTTGCCTGGCCCGTAGGAATATCCTTCTGCAGATGAGAAAGGGGATTAACAGTCTGCAGAATAGTTTGCTAGCTCCCCCCTTTCCCCCTTCCCCCTTCGTTCCTCTCTAACTTCCTCCAAACCCCGGTTTAAGCTCACCTTATGGTTTGGAAGGATGAACTCTCCATCCTGCTTCTGGTGCAGGGGCGCGTGTTCGTCCAGTTACTTCACTGGTTTTCAGAATGGCGCTGGCAAAATCCACTTGACTTTCCTGAGCGATGCGCCGTAAGTATGAAAGTTCAAAGTTCAAGTGAGGCCCCCTTTATGTTGTCTTTCTAACCTGTGATCTGTCCTTTATTTCAGGTGCAGAATGAAGGCGATGCGTCGAGGGGTTAAACTGCCGAGGTGAGTAGTGATGAGGGCGATCCCTCTAAATGTCCTTATCATTCCCCAGAAATGTCTCTTCGCCTTTCCCCATAGGGGCCGGGGTACGGTACCTGCCAACGGGGCGGCACCGACCCGAAATGTGGAAGAAAAGCCGGTAAGTATTATGGCTGTTAATCAGGCTTTCCTTCTGTGTTCCTTATGCTCACCTTTTGTTTCTTCCTCTCTCCCCTAGGTGCAGAGATGTGGCATCCGATGCTGACAGCCGCGATGGAGCCGGGAGATGTCTCGAGGACAGGTGAGTGAAGCGTGGCGCTGCAGCGAGCAACGCAATGCTTTTAAATGGAAGTCTTTCTTCAGGGATGCTGGCGAGAAGATTCCGGATGCAGGTAAGAATTTTGAAATAGTCCTTGGTTTTCACCTTTCTCTTCTCTTCCTTCCTTGCAGGTCTTCCAGGTTCGAGGCGGGCGTGGCTGGAGTCCAGGAGCAGGAGCAGACACGGTGAGCGTTAAGCTGCAGGAAGCAGAACAACGCAAAGCATGAGCTGCTGTCTGGGCGTGGCTTAAATAGCCTCCAAAGAAGTCCCAGGTATGTATCCTTCCCCAACTAGGTATGTATCCTTTCCTGGCCACGCCCGAGTGAAAAAATAGTCCCTATGAAAAAATAGTCCCTTTCAGGTCTCAGGGAGGCCTGAAGCGTGCAGCATGGTCTGCATCAGGTAAGTGCACAAAACACCTCCCTTTATGAGCCTGGCGCCTATGGCGCCAGGACTGATGTCCAACATGAGCCTAGCGCCAAAGGTTCCAGGACTGAGTCCAAAGAGCCCCTATAAGGGGCCGCTGGGCTTTTACCCGAGGGCATGATGCCTGCTTCCGGGGGTGCTGGGCCTGGCCTGGTGCTCCGGGGGTAGGCATCATGACAGCACTCCCCCCCCAAGGCCCCTCCCAATGTCGTTCCTTCTGGAAGTTTCGGTTTGTTTGGGAAATTCTGATGGAACCTTTTTACCAGCCGAGGTGCATGTACGTGATCACTGGGTTCCCAAAACCTTTCCTGAGGCCCGTACCCTTTCCAATCAATTAGATAGAAAAGTTTTGATTTTGAGATATTAGAATCCAAAATGTTCTTCACCTCGAATTCAGGCTCCCCATCTATCTGAATCGGTTCTGGTGGCTTTGTTAATCTGGTTCCTGGGTGCACTGGTTTCAAAAGTGACACATAAAAAACGGGGTGAATCCGCATGTTAGCTGGTAGATCGAGCTTGACTGCCACTGGGTTGATTATAGCTTTGATCGAGTAAGGGCCTAAATACCTTGGATTAAAAGTTCGAGGCCCCTTGAGTGATAGGTGTTTGGTAGCCAACCATACTTGATCCCCTATTTGGTATGGAGGCGCCTCTCTTCGATGCAGATCTGCATTCTTTTTGTATTTCCCTTTCGCATGTTGCAAATGTGCAGTTGCATCCTTGAAGGCTTGAGTAATCGTAGAATGCAAATGGTCCACTGCGGGCATTTCAAGGCTCAGAGGTGAGTCCAAGTCTGAAGTACGAGGGTGATGTCCATATAGGGTATAAAAAGGGGCTCTGACCAGTTCCAGAGTGTATCGAGTTATTGTATGCATATTCTGCCACCCATAAAATGTCCTTCCAATTACCCTCCGATTGGTGCAACATACATCGTAGATATTGTTCAAGGGTCTGGTTCGTTCTCTCCGTCTGACCATCGGTCTGTGGGTGGTGGCTGGTTGAGAGTCTTACGTCGATTTGTGCCAGTTGACAACACTTTTTCCAAAAATGAGAAATAAACTGGCTTCCCCGATCGGAGACTAGTATGGACGGGAATCCATGAAAACGGATGATATTTTCGAGGAATTCTTTGGCAAGAACAAAGGCTGAAGGTAATCCTTTCAACGGAATAAAGTGGGCCATTTTGGAAAATAAATCCACCACGACCAGAATAGTATTGTAACCATTACAAGAGGGCTGGTCCGTGATAAAATCTAGTGACAGGGTGTGCCAAGGTGCTAGTGGAATGTCTAAGGGCTGAAGAAGACCGGCGGGTCTTGTCTTTTGACCTTTGTTTTGGGCACAAACTCCACAGGACATCACGAAAGATTTAATATCCTTTCGCCAGGAAGGCCACCAGAATTGTCGTTTAACCTTTTCCTCTGTTTTGGCAATGCCAGGATGTCCTTCCATCAGGGTATCATGATGACGGGAAATAACCAGATCTTGCAATTCCTTTTCTGGCAAAAATAAGCGTCCTTGGAAGTAAGGTAAGCCATCCTTGACTGAAAAGTTAGACCCCCTTTTGATCCAATCCTGCAAGGCTGAAGAGTCCAGGAATTGTTTCACTCGTGCTTGAATGTCTTCAAGGGTTTGTAAAGTGGTTATCCCCAAAATTCTTTGTTCGGGAATTATCGGCACAGGTTCTGAGTTTGTGTCTATTTCATCCATTCCAATTCGGGATAGAGCGTCCGCCTTACCATTCTTACAGCCGGGGCGGTAGGTGATTACAAAATCGAACTCAGCAAAGAACAAAGACCATCGGAGCTGTCGAGACGATTGAGCCTTGGAAGTTTTTAAATATTGTAAATTTCGGTGATCAGTGATCACGGTGATGGTATGCCGGGCGCCGAGGAGATAATGCCGCCAAGCCTTGAAGGCGGACTTAATGGCTAATAGTTCCTTATCAGTGATCGCATAATTTATCTCCGGCGGCGAGAACTTTCTGGACCAAAATGCTACGGGGTGCAGTTGGTTGGTTTCAGGGTCTCTCTGAGACAGGACAGCTTCCATGGCTAAGCTGGACGCGTCGGTTTCGACTATATATGGGAGATCGGGACGCGGGTGCTTCAAAATAGGTGCGGACGTGAACTTAGCTTTCAACTCCTGAAAGGCCTGTTCGGCTTCCTCGGTCCATTCAAAACGTTTATTTTTTCACAAGAGTGCAGTGATGGGTTGCACCACATGTGAAAACTCTGGGATAAACCTACGATAAAAGTTGGCAAAACCAAGCATGCTTTGGACACCTTTCACCGAACTAGGTGATGGCCATTTGAGGATGGCATCCACTTTCCGTGAATCCATTCGGACCCCTTTAGGTGTCAGGATGAATCCGAGAAACTCAACCTCGGTGGTATGGAAAACACATTTTTCCAGCTTGGCAAACAGTTTGTGCTGGCGCAGTTTCTCTAGGACGGCCCTGACATGCTTTCTGTGATCAGATTCCGAAGAGGAGTACACAAGAATGTCATCGATATACACGACAAAACAGACATCGATGAGTTCCCGAAGGACATCGTTCATGAAGAATTGGAAGGCTGCAGACGCGTTGCACAACCCGAAAGGCATCACCTGGTATTCGAATAGTCCATATTTTGCACGGAAGGCCGTTTTCCATTCGTCGCCTTCTTTTACTCGTACCAGATGATAAGCCCCCCGGAGATCTAACTTGGTGTATACGCAAGCGTCCTTCACCTGGTCAAGGAGTTCAGGGATCAGAGGCAGAGGGTAACGATTTTTAACAGTTATCTGGTTCAATGCGCGGTAATCGATACAAGTTCTAAGGTCGCCTTCTTTTTTAGGCACGAAGAACAAAGCTGAGGATGCCGGGGACTTTGACGGGCGAATGAAACCATTGGCGAGGTATTGATCTAAATATTGTCTCAAATGCAGATTCTCTGGTTCAGTAAGGGCGTAAATCCTGCTACAAGGGGGTTGTGGACCGGGCACCAGATCGATTTGGCAATCGTACGATCTGTGGGGAGGTAACGTGTTGGCCTGTTCCTTTTGGAAGACGTCCTGAAAGTCTTGGTACTCTGGAGGTAGTTGCACGGGGACAGAGGTTACTGATGCTAGATTAATCTTTGGATTTTCTGGGTAGCAGGTTTGTGCACAATCCGGGAAGGTTATTCTCTTCGCTCGCCAATCAATTCGAGGATTATGTGTCTCTAACCAAGGGATTCCGAGAATAAGCTGAAACTGTGGAGCCTTGATTAAATCAAACACAACTGCCTCCCGATGGCCATCCGGACCTAAAAGTGTCACCTCAGCTGTGGAATCTGTTACCGGTCCAGAGGCAATTTCGGTTCCATCTACTGTGGTGACGACATCTTTGTTGGTTTTAGGACGCAGAGGGAGGTTTATCCTAGAGACCAATTCTTGATCCACATAGTTTCCTATAGCCCCGCTATCGATGTATGCCTTTATAGCATGCAACCGTTTAGGCTGTTCCGGATCTACGAGGACCATTGGCACAATGAAATGCGAGGTCTGAGAGTTAGTTTTCAAGCTCGGCAAGTGGACCCCTATGCTTGCCGGGCGTGGTCGTTTCCCGATACAGAGTTTCCATGGATTTTATCAGCGGCTCCTATCACCTTCTTGGGCGGCTTAACCGGGCAATCTCGTAGAAAATGTCCAGAGGACCCACAATAAAGGCATAATTGCATCTGTCGTCTTCTTTCCCGTTCTTTTTGAGTTAGGGGTCCTTTAACACCTCCGATTTGGATAGGCTCCGAGGCATCAGCCCCCTTGGGGTTAGCGTGGGTCTTGGCCAACACCCGGGTTTCAAACTTGGACCGATCTGCTTTTCTGTTTTGCAGCCTGTGATCCAATTGGACCACTAAGTCTATATATTAGGTGCATTCTTGGGGCGGATTTACGACTTGTGCCAGGACATCTTTAAGTTCTCCGCGTAGACCTCGATAGAATAACGTGATTCTTTTATCCTCTGGCCAACCAGTTTCCACAATTAGTCTATTGAAGGTTGCAATGTAGGATAGAAGGTCTTGATTGCCCTGTCGCAGAGATAGAAGTTCGTCATCCAGAGCCTGTCCCTGGGAGTGTTGAGCAAATAACCTTTCCATGCTTGTTTGAAATCCTTGAAAATCACGAAGAATCGGGTCATCTTGAGTTACCAGTGGGACTGACCAATCGGCAGCACAGCCGCTGAGATATGACAACACAAAGGCTACCTTGGTCTGATCATTAGGGAAGGCCCCAGGTCTGCATAGGAAGTGCAAACGACACTGATTCATGAATACGGCGAATCGTTTGGGGTCCCCAGCAAAGCGTTCAGGTGGGGCCAGCGGCATGTGTCCAGGTAGATTAATCTGCACCGGGTTACTGGAAACCACAGGAGCGGGGTTCCCCCCGGAACCGGGTAAAGGAGTTTGTCCAGCTTGACCTTGCAAAAGCTGTCTAGCCAGGTCATCAGCTCTATCCTTTATTACAATCACGTTCCTCCTGAGGGCACTAGTCTCTTGATGAGCGGCGTGTACTTCGGCCCGTAATTCCCCCAGTAATTGGGCCAACTGGTCAGTTTCGGAAGTTTCCATAGCGCCTGGGTGGGAATTTGTAGGAAGGCTTCGCGTTCTGTAACGCTCACCTGGTTCCCACGGGGGCGCTGGTCTAGTCTGGATTGCTGTGGCCTCTTCTAGCGTGATGCGCAGGACCCGGAACACCGATTGGACAGGACCTCCAAATCGTGCTTGCCTGGCCCGTAGGAATATCCTTCTGCAGATGAGAAAGGGGATTAACAGTCTGCAGAATAGTGTGCTAGCTCCCCCCTTTCCCCCTTCCCCCTTCGTTCCTCTCTAACTTCCTCCAAACCCTGGTTTAAGCTCACCTTATGGTTTGGAAGGATGAACTCTCCATCCTGCTTCTGGTGCAGGGGCGCGTGTAGTTACTTCACTGGTTTTCAGAATGGCGCTGGCAAAATCCACTTGACTTTCCTGAGCGATGCGCCGTAAGTATGAAAGTTCAAAGTTCAAGTGAGGCCCCCTTTATGTTGTCTTTCTAACCTGTGATCTGTCCTTTATTTCAGGTGCAGAATGAAGGCGATGTGTCGAGGGGTTAAACTGCCGAGGTGAGTAGTGATGAGGGCGATCCCTCTAAATGTCCTTATCATTCCCCAGAAATGTCTCTTGTCCTTTCCCCATTGGGGCTGGGGTACGGTACCTGCCAACGGGGCGGCACCGACCCGAAATGTGGAAGAAAAGCCGGTAAGTATTATGGCTGTTAATCAGGCTTTCCTTCTGTGTTCCTTATGCTCACCTTTTGTTTCTTCCTCTCTCCCCTAGGTGCAGAGATGTGGCATCCGATGCTGACAGCCGCGATGGAGCCAGGAGATGTCTCGAGGACAGGTGAGTGAAGCGTGGCGCTGCAGCGAGCAACGCAATGCTTTTAAATGGAAGTCTTTCTTCAGGGATGCTGGCGAGAAGATTCCGGATGCAGGTAAGAAGTTTGAAATAGTCCTTGGTTTTCACCTTTCTCTTCTCTTCCTTCCTTGCAGGTCTTCCAGGTTCGAGGCGGGCGTGGCTGGAGTCCAGGAGCAGGAGCAGACACAGTGAGCGTTAAGCTGCAGGAAGCAGAACAACGCGAAGCATGAGCTGCTGTCTGGGCGTGGCTTAAATAGCCACCAAAGAAGTCCCAGGTATGTATCCTTCCCCAACTAGGTATGTATCCTTCCCTGGCCACGCCCGAGTGAAAAAATAGTCCCTATGAAAAAATAGTCCCTTTCAGGTCTCAGGTAGGCCTGAAGCGCGCAGCATGGTCTGCATCAGGTAAGTGCACAAAACACCTCCCTTTATGAGCCTGGCGCCCATGGCGCCAGGACTGATGTCCAACATGAGCCTGGCGCCAAAGGCGCCAGGACTGAGTCCAAAGAGCCCCTATAAGGGGCCGCTGGGCTTTTACCCGAGGGCATGATGCCTGCTTCCGGGGGTGCTGGGCCTGGCCTGGTGCTCCGGGGGTAGGCATCATGACAGGGTGCACCGCCTCCTTGGATCCCTCGAGCTGGGGATCCGTCTTTTGAGACCTTGCATCCAACCAGTCCCATAACTCCCTTGGGGACGTAAAGAACCATGCCTTCCCTCCAGACAGCACCTTCAGCTTCGCCGGGAAGAACATCATATTTTAAAGTTGAGTTCCCGCAGACGGCTCCTCACCGCATCAAATGACCTCCTTTGACGTTGCACCTTGAGCGTAAAGTCCGGGAAAATCCGCAACCTCGCGCTTCCAATCTCGCAAAGCCCCACTCTGCGGGCATCCTGTAAGATGGCATCCCGATCCCGGAAATTCATAATCTTGGCCACCATCACCCTCGGTGGGGCCCCTGGTGGCGGGGGCTGTCCAGGGACCCTATGGGCCCTCTCCACCGTGAAGAGGTTGGATAGTCCTTTGATCCCCAATACCTTCAGGATCAGGGTCTCCACAAATAGGTCCGTGCTAGGACCCTCCTCTCTCTCCGTTATTCCGACCAGCCGGATGTTACAGCGTCTAGAGTGACCCTCCGCATCCTCTGCCCTGGCTGCCAACACTCTGGCTGCCCCCACTAGGCCCGCCACTTGATTAAGCTTCTGGATGTCATCCTATACCGTACTGACCCTTTGCTCCACATCCGTAACCCTCTCACATACTTTGCAGAGGTCGGCCCTCACCAAGGAGACATCCACCCCCTCCTCCTTGATACTTTCCTGGAGAGAGGTTCTAGAGGCCTGTATCGCCTCCATAAGCGAGTCCAATGTCACTGTGCTCTCCTCCCCGCCCGAGGGTCTCTCCCCCTTGTGCCGGTCCGGCCCACCCTGTCCATGCGCCTTATCCTTCATTTCAGTGTATTTGTCCATCCGCTGCTGGCTTTTGCCCATGGTAGACAGGGCTTGTAGGATCTACTCCTCGGTCTCAGGTTCTCCACTTCCCTGTGCTCCAAATGTTCATGCAATTAACCTCCGCCAAGTTCAATCTCGCCTGTTGCCCGCCTCACCCGTGTCCACTAGCAAGTGGCTACCCCAAGGCGGGTCATTCCATGCTCGTATTCCACTACAGGTCCACTAGTCCTAGAGGGGGCCCCTCCTCCCCCCAGGAGCCAGGGCCACTGCTTAAGGTTCTCGGCCACGGGCTATTTCTCCCTGGATAACAAAGTTAATTGTACAGAATACAAATATCAGCAAAGGACTCTGCTGCTCGAGAGCGCTCTGACTCTTCTTGCTACCAACACAGGCTTAAAAACCCGACAATCATCATTACATACAGTACTAAAGGGTGCCATTGATTGGAGGCACCCTACAAATGGGCCTGATCCATAAGGGATGCCAGGCTGTAATCGGTTAGTTCTTCCCCGTCGGTCTGGATCCTCGTGGGTTAGCTGGGCTCATCCTCGGGGTGAAGGCCAGGGCACACATTACTACATTGTTGCTCCTAAACTAAACATGCTGAGCCTGGTTTTTATATCTTTGTGGCAGGCACCTGGGCAGCACAGGAAATGGTGCCAGGGGGAAGGGAGGGTGAAATGCAGTCACGTTGACTCACACATTCCGGGCGTCTTTGATACCGCAGTTCCCACACTCAAGGTCTCCACCCAGGGTTTTGATCTTTAATTTATCCCTCCCTGTACCTTGTCTAACAAGAGATATGTTTTCATGCTTGGAAAAATATAGCTGTGCATGCTTAGATCTTTTGCGGATACTTGATTTGTGTTGGGCCAGGGGTGTCGTGCACATATTGGGGACTGCAAAGGCAGGGTTGTCAGGTCAGTGGTGTGGGGCTGGCTCCGGACTGGCTGAGTGCAGGTTAGAGGCCTACTGGCAGTTCAGTGGAGATAAATGGACGCAGTGAGAAGCTTGGTGTTGTCTCACGCTCTTGCAGGGCGCATTCCTTTGGAAGATACTAAATATTCGCAACACTAGAGGGACGAGGGGGAAGTGGACTTCCTTGGGAACGGGGCTCTGTGGATTCATTCTCATCTTAATGAGATTGGGCCTAGTGAGCAGAGAATGTGAACATCGCTATCCTGGAAACTTAATCCTTTTAGGCCTAATACAAAATGGAGTCATGTGCTTTGGGCTTTCTGGTGCTGCGCAGATACTGTTGGTGCTACAGTGCCTCTATATGTTGTCTAATAATGTGGAAGGCTCCCCCCTTATATAATACATCACCTCATATGGTGTTTGCCTTACCTGAAAGTGCCTAGGGGGTGGGATAGGCTCATTTCCATCCAACATTCCCCCCTTTCGTTACTTCTGCAGTAACAAATTCTCCCCCACCATATTTACGCTCATTTGCATGCCTTTCTGCTTTGTCCCAAGCTAATGTTCACTTTATAGGCATCCAAGCTCGGCACACATGTCTTAAACTTTCCCATTGCTGCACATACTGTTCAAGTGTACAGGTCATGTATATGCACCCCATCACCTGCCAGATCCACCCATACCTCTTTGTAATTTTCAGGATCAGGGGGGGTACAATGGTTGTGTGGTACAAGTTATCAACTGCATCACCAGTAGGGATTGAGACCATGTGGTGAACGGGGTGGTCATTTTGCTCAGCTTGTATCTCCACTTCCTTTGTATCATGAAGTACCTCATTATTTCTAATAGTCACCATCACCATTGTACTACGAGGCACAGCTTTGGGACAACACCAGAGACTCAATTGGCACATGCAAAAGACCACCAGGATAACCACGAAGATAGGGACCAGCATTTTCACCAATGTTCCAAGCCATGATGGGACCCAGTTGAACGTCATCGCAAACCACTTTTCCTTTTCCATTATTACCCCTAGTTCATGCACCGCTGCAATGACATGTGATAGTGTCACATTTTCCACATTTTCAGATGGTATGAATGTGCAACATTAACTCCTGATCTTTTTGCAAGCACTGCCCTCCATAGCCGTCAGGAGGTCCAACACGTACCTATTCTGCATCGTTATTAGCCTTAGGGCCCTTAGTTCCACTTTGATGACGTTGAACCCTTGTTAAGTATCATTTGTCAGCTGGATTATCTCCCATCGAACTATCTGGAGCCATTTGGCATTGGCCCGTGTCTGAAAGCTGGGTACTATGGATGCAAAAAATGTCTCTGCTGAATTATCAAGCTTATATTCTTCAAGTATTTGTGCAAGCAGCTCGGACGAGTCGTTGGAAATGTAATTCGATGCTCTTTTCCTTCTACGTAGTTGGTCACAAGGCTCTTTTTCAGGGAGCATGCAATTTTTTGGTGGTTGGTCTGTATGTCAAGCTTCTAAGGTGGGGGGCACAGTGTGAGCTTTGAGCATGAGTCCCCCGTTAGGTGCTCTTCTGGTACTATCAGCAGGGCGGAGTGCAGCGTTGCTACCGAAAAGTAGCCCCTCCAAGAAGGCAGGAGGTGAAAGTACGCTTGCTGGCTGCAGATCTAGTAATAGTCCATCAGTGCGGCTGTGCCTTTCTTGAGGTCGGGCACTATGACAGTTTGTTACATTGTTCGTTTGATCTGACAGCCACTGTCCCCTCCAGTTTGTATGATTTCTGTGGGTGCACCTTCACTGGTTTATCGAGGGCTGCAATCCAAGTTAACTTTGTGATGTGTTCTGTCCATGTTTGCTCCACAAGTATTGCATTTTTCTCAGACAGCCCAAGGAGTCTTTCAGCCCTGCATGCATGTGTTGTTTCTTGCCACT
The DNA here is from genome assembly GCF_040938575.1 of Ambystoma mexicanum. Classification (NCBI taxonomy): domain Eukaryota; kingdom Metazoa; phylum Chordata; class Amphibia; order Caudata; family Ambystomatidae; genus Ambystoma; species Ambystoma mexicanum. The sequence continues at coordinate 869,275,068 of NC_090935.1, forward strand.
CATCGTTGTCATATCTTGCTCCTTCGATTACTAGATGCGATTCTTCGAGACAGTTGGGGTTATTGGAACTCGTTTTGCACTTTCATGGATCAGGATCGATGAGTTCTAGATGGACTTTGCTTGACTGGAATGTGACTTTGGTCCTACACAGTGCAAGGTGAATCAGACATTGTGTTTCTATTATGGGTACTTCTTGTGGTACTAAGAGCTTTGGTGCCCCAGATGCATGCAGTATCAAGGAACAGACGTAGCAACTCCCATTAGTTGTTTGTCTTCCCATTGCACTCATGTTGGAGTACCAACTGTTTGAGTGTTCGAGTGTTCGGGATGTCGAATGCCTCCCACTACATCTAGTCCTAAGTCATGATATGCATCATATTTGTGCTGGCGTGGGCCATTTTCCCACAGACATTGCATTTTTAGTGATGTTAGCATTGCATAGGGATTGTTTTGCACCTGGCATTAGTAGTTCAAACATTCTACTATTGCATACTGTAGTTTGGTAGCTGCTACTATTTACAAGAGTACCAGTATACACTTTTACATTAGTTGGCATTGTGGGGAATTCCAATCCTGTTAATATTGTGTCAGGGAGGGGGGTAGGGGTCTGGGTGGTTTTAGCCATTGTGGAGTGCATAGGGATAGAGCTGGGGGCAAGGGATGGCATTTCAGTTACTTTTGAAAGAAATACAGTAACATTGGAGGGTATTTCCGTTCCATTCAAAACTAATCATGTAACATCCAAGGGTATACTTTTATTCTCGATTCCTTTAGCATCCCCTCTCTTAGATGGCCAGCCCAGATAAAAGTCGCTCCCATTAAATCCCTAAAATTGCCGTCAAATGTAGGCCACGGTCATAGCTGTAGGCCCTGGTAATACTAATTCTACTTCTATCTACATTTGAATTTGGAGAAAAACGGGGAGGGTGGGAGACATGGAGAAGAGAGCAGAGAGAAAGAGAGAGAGAGAGATAGAGAGAGAGAGAGAGAGAGAGAGAGAGAGAGAGAGAGAGAGAGTTTTAGTTCATGTAGCTCGTGCTCTAGCAGCAATGCATGTACTGTAAATATTTGCACATGCACAAATATGGTGAGCGTAGAGCTACTGTTTTGAGGTAGTGTTCTTGCTTTGTGTATGGACACCTGGTGTGGTGTCCTTCAGTGCCCTTTGAACAGCAGAGAGGTGTATCAAATATCTCAGCCCCTTCACCATTACTGCAAGAGGGGTGGAAAACACAACTTCATAGGGCCCATGGAACCTAGGGGCATTCCATTTCCAAAGAACAAAGCTTCTGACATAGACTCCTCCCCAGGCAACAATGGTTGTGCAGGTGTAGTGTCTGCCAGTGGGGTAGTCATAGTGTCCCTTTTCTCTGTGTGAGGCAGCGCCATTTGCTTAGCAATGCATCTGATCGCACGTGTGAGTTGGGTTAGGTACTATTTGAATTCTCCTAGAATCATTGCTGCCCTATGACCATCTGATGCTCTCCTTACTGATGACAGGGGTATCTGCATGTGCTTGCCAGCTACTATTTCATGGGGGGATACGTGGTGGTCCTTACTGGGTTGTGTGTGTAGGTGGAACAGGGCCAGGGGAAGGTAATATACTCAATTATTTTTTAGAGTGTTGCATAGTTTAAATAGTCTGCTTTTTTAAGGAGGCCGTTGATTCTCTTCACCATTTCATTTGCTTGTGGGTGGTGAATGGAGCACATATGATGTTTAATTCCCAAGAATGTAGTTATTTCTGTGAACAGTTCATTAAAAAAATGTGTCCCATTGTCTGACCTTAGGACGTCACACACTCCTCAGTGGGGGAAAACCTCCCTGACAAGGAATTTTGTGACACACTTGGCATCTGGGTGGGCGCATGGGCCAGCCTCAATCCACTGGGAAAATGGACATACCACCACAATTAGATATTGTGTCCCATTGTATCTTTCTCACAGGTCTGCATAGTCAATGTGCAGCTCACGGAATAGACCTACAGAGCGGGGCAATGTCCCTCTCAAGCTTCTGAGGGTCATCCCTGTACTGTACACTTGACACATTGCGCATTGGACCACCATTGATGCTAGGTGCTCCTATACATTTTGGATCAACCAGCCCTCTTGGGTGTCCGCTGCAATGTGCTGTTTGGTGCTATGGAATGGTAAATGCAATTGTTCGAAGGCTCTTTGCAATAATTCCATAGGCATTACTACCTTCCCTGTGCTTTGTTGTCTCCTTGAGAGATCCATGGGTGATTGCATTCACCCGCGTTTGAGCCATACGTTTTATTCTTCTGGTGGTGCCCTACGTTGCAGTTCAATCATTTGTGCGATGGGGAGTGCTGTGTGGGCATCTGTGTCTGGTCTTGTGATCGCTGTGGTCATGATATATTCTGTTGATGGCTGAACTGGGAGACATGCTGCAGTTTTTGCTGCTGCATCCGTGGCAGCATTCCTTAATGAAATTTCATCTGTGTTTTGTGTATGTGCTGTGCATTTTACAACCACCACCACAGATGGTTCTGCAAGGGCGGAGATTAATGTGTTGAGCAGCGCTGCGTGCTATACCGGAGAGCCATCTGCTCTCCAGAATCCTCTCCATCTCAAATGTGACAGACCTGCGTGTACCATGGTGACCATGGTGGTGACATAGGCAGAGTCTGAATAGATGGTAACATAACACCCCTTTGAGGCCTGCAAGGCCTCTATGAGCGCTACCAGTTCAGCTGCTTATGCAGAATAATGCCGGGGTAGTCTTCTCATCATTAGTGTTTCGTATTCTCCTTCTTCTAGGTGCATCACAGCTGCCCCAACATGTTTTCCCCTGTTTCTTGGTCAATCGATGCTGACCCATCAACGAAGAGCACCTCTCCCTCTTTTAGGGGGCTGTTTTTAGCTTTGGGGATATCATCGCCCTCCCCCTCATATTATGTACAATCATGCTGCCGCAAGTCCTCAGTCCTGCATGGCTGAGTGAGGAATAGGGATGTAACGGTATAACGGTATACCGTTAAAGATACCGTGAACCACTCAATTGAACAATAATAACCGTCACATTGTTTATACCGGTATACCGTTCATACCGTTAAGTGCGCTTTTCTATCTAATTTGGAAAGGCTGCAGTAAGCAAGTGCTGCACAGTCTTGGTCTTGCACTGTTGGATGTGCCATCTGCCAAGTAGTTTCAGTTGGAGCAGTTTTTAATGCCATTCCATAAACCACATGTGCCTGACAAAAAAATCAATATGTTAGCAATAGGAAGAATAAATACAGTGCCAAGAAGGGAAAGGGTTTACTTTGGGTTGGCGGGTTTTGGGGTATATATATTTATAATGGATAATGTTTGCTAAACATAAGACAATGGGGTATTTGCCTGGTTCTATCATTGAATTTACATACAATAAGTCACACTGTGGAATTCACTCATCTCTGTGGGTATTCCCTGCTGCCATACCAAAGCGTAATATCTCTGTGATTACATGAACATCTTCTTTCGGCCCGCAAGTAAACTAAAGGCTGTAACGTAAAGAGAGCGTGCGTGTGCATGTGTGTGTATGCATACAAGCTTATACGATCATCAGCCTCCATTGATCTGTGGCATGCAGGTTATAAAGATGGCAACATGTTCATCTTCACCAGTAGCCAGTGGGGGAGCTAAAAGCCAAAATGACCACTTAAGGAAAGCTATTCAGTTTGCTTTGGCAGTTGCAGCAGGCTCCCCCCCCCCACCCTCTCCACAAGTGCGTTTGTGTTTGGTGGAAGCAAGGGATGGCATTTCAGTGGAAAGTATGTTGAAAAGCCCAATTCTGGCCCTGGGTGCCTGGTTTTGTTTGTGATGATAAATCTGACAATGTATGACCTTTTAGAAAATATTTGCTAAGATTGGTTAACTACACCTGCTATACCGCGATAACCATGATATACCGTCATTTGGCAAGAAGGTTATCGTACCATCATAAAACTAATACCGTGACACCCCTAGTGAGGAAAGTGGCAGGATTTACTGTTTTGCACCATACTACATGGATACGGGTGCTGGACAGTATTATCTCATATTCTGATGCTCTCTGTGTGGTGAGTGTAGATTTAGAGCGGTCCAGTATTGCAAAGAGTGAATGCATGACATACAATATTGCGGGACACCCATGACGATTGTGGAACTTTTCTCAATGGCAAAGGCCGCGGCAGCAAGTGCTTGTTCACAGGCAATTGTCCCTCTATGACAGAATCGAGCGTGTCACTGTAATAGGCCAGAGGTTTGTGCCCATTGTACTTTTCTGTGTGAGTACTGCTGTCATGAGTGTGTTGTTTTAGTGGGAGAAAATGTAGAATTCTTGTGTGTAATCAGTGTGGCAAGGATAGGAGCTGTAGAAATGACCTCTTTTAAGTCAATAAAACTGGACACAATTTCTGCTGTCCATTCAGTTTTGTTACCCTCCTTTTGGGCTTCCTTGAGGCCTTATAGGAGTGGTTGTGTATGCTGAGTAGTCTAGGATCCAGGCCCTACAATAGTTGCATAACCCAAGGAATGTTTGCATGTCTTTCACTGTGTGTGGCTTGGGAGTAGAACGCACTGTAGCTGCCCTGTCAGGAATTATCCTCTTACCATCCTTTGAGATGAGTTGTCCTAAGTAGAGCACTTCCAGTAAACAGTACTGGAGCTTTTCCTTTTCCATTTTGTACCCTTTCCTTGCTAGCAACTGCAGTAGTGCAATGGAGTCTCTTTTGACAGCTCTGCTCGCTGTCGCTGCAGACCAGTAGGTCATCTACGTATTGAATGATTGTGCTTGGTACATGGATGTTCCCTAAATCTTCATGCAGTATCCTGTTAAAAATACTGGGGCTCTCACAGTACCCCTGTGGCAAACGTCAGTGTTTGTAGCGCTTCCCACACAGGGTGAATGCAGTAAGGTACTCTGAGTCTGGATGGAGAGACACTGAGAGAAATACGCATCCTTCAAGTAAACTACTGTGAAATGGGTAGCTTCTTTGGCAATGCTACCCAAAATGGATGCCGGGTTGGGAGCAAGTGGAAACTCTTTCTGTACAATGTCATTAAGGAGTCTTAAATCTTGAATCATCCTCCAACTGCCTACTGTTGCTTTTTTAATGGGTTACATGGCCGTATTGCGTGGTGAGGTGGAGGGCACTATGATTCCTTGGTGTAATAGTGCCTGCAGTGTTTCCTAAATCCCCTCCTCTGCCTCCCTGGACAATGGGTACTGTTTTACTAGTGGGAGTATTACTCCTGGTTTTAGTGTGATTCTCACAGGGTCACTTCTTGTAACATCCCTACATCGTGTGGGTTTGTTCTCCATAAGTGTGTGGGGACATATTGCAAATCTGTCTCCCTGAATGATGGTGGTCTGCTGACAATGGCCAAGCGTGGGCTTTACACTTTCCTATATTGTACCATTATTTCACAGGGTATACACATTTTGAGGATTCTTTTTCCATCATTACTGCCATCGTCAAAGAGGTCGTTGTCTGCCACTTCCCGTAGGGGCACATTGGGATTGATACATAACACAGTGCACCCGTGGGGGTCAGATCCTAGTACTACAATCCTTTTAGCAGACACAAGCAACCCTTCCAAAGTTAATGACAAGATTGTGCCAGCAACCACTTCAGGGGGCGTCACAAGTCACAAAATGAAGTCTGCGGGTACTCTCAACTCCTTCCTGGTATTTGTATTTTGTATTTTTTTATTTTCTTTATAGTGCGCACCTTGCCCCGGGGTATCTGGGCGCATGTTTAAAGAGGCGGTTACAAGTTACAGCAAATAGATACACTATACATTTTTGCACATATTTACATAAAGTTCAGAGCATCAAAAGAGAGGAGAGGAGCGAATCTAAGAATACAGTATAAACAGTCTATGTACAATGAGCAGTCGGTAATGAGATTGACAGATGTAGGGCTTATAAAGAGGAGGCTAGGGCATCCCGTTCATGTAAGCACAGTTTAGTTTTAGCTTTGAAGGCATAGATGTGAGGAACGTTTCTGAGAGCATTGGGAAGAGTGTTTCAGAGCTTACCCGCGAGGACAGGGAAGCACGAGCCTCCGGCTGTCTGTAGCTTGAAACTGGGAATAGTCAGCGTATGAGCCTGAGAAGATCTTAGTGGTCTAGTTGCTGTGTGTTGTATGAAGCACGTGGAAAGGTAAGCCGGGGCTGCGTTGTTCTGGGCCTTGTGTGTTAGAACAAGTGCTTTGAGGGATATGCGGTGAGTGATGGGTAGCCAGTGCAAGGTGCGTCTCGTGTTAGATATGTGAGAATGCCTAGGAACGTTGAGAGCTGCCCTTATGGTGTTGTTCTGCGTGACCTGGAATTTATCAATGTTTCTTTGACTAGTCCCTAGGTAGAGGGTGTTGCAGTAATCGATTTTGGACATGATGAGGGTTTTGGCGAGAATCAGATAGTTCTCCGTTGTCAAGAAGGGGCGACATGCTGTAATCAATTTGCAAGTATAGGATGATGCTGAGACAACTGCGTTGGTTTGTCGATTGAGGGAAAGAGTCGAGTCAAGAAATATTCCAAGTGTTTTAGTGACGTTGGAGACTTTAATATCGTTCCCGTCAATAATGAAGGAATTGAACTTGTGGTCAAGTTTAGTGAGTTTGTATTGAGATCCAAGAATGATTAATTCTGTCTTTCCATCATTAAGGCAAAGCCCATGATGAGCCATCCAGGCTTGAATGACAGTGTAGACTGTATTGAGAGCTTTGGCATCTGTTACATAATTGGCAGTGATAGGGATGAGTATCTGGGTGTCATCCACATAATTAGTGTAGGAGACACCCAGATAGTCAAGTATATCAAAGAGCGGTTTAGTAAACACGTTGTAAAGTGTGGGAGATACACAAGATCCTTGTGGAACTCCGCACGGGACGTGGGCTGTATCAGCTGCGGCTATGGGAGAGAAGACCCTCATGGTTCTGTTTGCCAGAAAAGAGCTAATCCAAGATGTGGCTGTGTCGGAGAAGTGGGCCGCAACTTTGAGGTGGTGGCAGAGGATTTGGTGATCGACCAAATCAAAGGCAGCTGAAAGATCAAGGAGGAGCAGGAGCGCCAGTTTGCCCTTGTCTTTCAGCTCCTCAATTTGGTTTTTCAAGTCGATTAAGGCTGTCTCAGTACCATGTCTGGGACGGAAGCCAGATTGTCTAAGCCCTAGAATATTGTTGGTTTCAAGATAGTCCTGGATTTGGAGACAGGCTGCACGGTCCAGAAATTTGAGAAGGTAAGGTAACGTGGTGATGGGCCTGTAGTTAGAGGGATTACTGGGATCAAGATTAGGTTTTTTGATTAATGGGATGACCCAAGCATCCTTAAGGTTGTCAGGTACAATGCCCGATTTGAAAGAGGCATTAATGAAAGAGGTAATGAAAGGGGCAAGATCATGTGCAGCTTCCTTTATGACCGGTGCAGGGCAGGCGTCACCTTGGCAATTGGAAGGCTTAAGCTTCGTTATGATATTTTCGACTTCCTTAATGGTGAGGGGTAGAAGCGGAAAGGTTTGACGGAGTGTTTAGGAGAAAGGGTTTTGTAAAACGGGGGGTTACCCGTTGAGTCGGCGAGGTAGCTTCTTTTAGTGTTAATTTTGTCTTGGAGCATGGCAATTTTGTCAAGCAGTGCCTTTTGAATATTGGAGCACCATTCAGTGTCCGGGGTGCATGTATCAAGCGGGGCAACAGGGGACTCCAATTCCTTAAGCATCTTGAAGAGTTCCTTGGTATTTGATTGGGCTTGAGTGATCCTTTTGTTATATACTTCCTTTTTAGCAGTTAGGATGGCTTCTTTGTAGGTAAGGGAGGCTGTGGTGAGGTTGTTTTTGTTGACTAGAGAATGTGAGCTTTTCCAATGAGCCTCAGCTTTTCTTTTTTCTTTGCGCAGGTCGCGTAAGTGCGGGGTAAACCAGGAAATAAGGTGGAGCCGGGGTTTTTGTTTGCGAAAGTTTGAGGGGGGCAATGGTATTGAGGGCTTTTAGCATGACACAGTTGTAGGTGTCTACTAGCACTGTGGGGTCCGAGCACGTGGTGGACGCCGAGTTCAAAAGAGGAAGGATAAGTGGGAGTAATTTCTCAACCGTAATATCCTTTTTGTTGCGTGTGGAAGTGGGAGGGGCAAGGTTGGGTTTATCTGTGGGTGGAGTGGAATTAATGCAGAATGATATTTTGTGGTGATCAGACCATGCACATGGCGACACAGAGGTGACGTTAAGCACACAGTTCAAGTCAGAGACCCAGTCAAGAGTGCGACCCTTGATGTGGGTGGGTTCATTGACGTGTTGGGTGAGACCGAAGTCGGCCATGACTTTTTCTAGGTCAAAGGCTTTGGTGTCATTCGTATCTTGGTAGCCTAGATTGAAGTCTCCAAATATAATGATTTGCGAGTTGGGCTTAGTACTGGTAGCTAGGATAGATGAAATGTCCTCTGCGAATGAAGAGGTCGAGCCAGGGGGCCTGTAAATGAGATGTACAGTGGCCGTGTGATTAGGAGAGATCGGCAGTTTAATAGACAGTAATTCTGCTGATGGCAGCTGCAGGCTGTAATCTGGGGGACAGCTCGGGGAAGTACTTTGATGCCATGAACAAACATGTCTGGGTTTACTGGGATGCCCCTCACTACCACCTCACTGGCCACAGCATGATTTGCCTGCATCGACCAGAGGGAGCACATGCCGGGGGTGGCGCAGACTAACTCCTGTCTGTGATGGATGTTGACATGTTTAATTTGCTAAGCAGATCCCCATCAAGCAGGTTGACAGGAGAGCTCTTGGAGGAAAGAAGGGATGCTCATACAACCTTCCCTCCCACTTTAACATCTAAGTCTTTTGTGTAAGGAACTGTTACCACAGCCTCAGAGAATCCCTGAGTGTCGAGAGTTTTTCCTGATAGCATGAAGTTTCCTTCACTAATACACGACTTCTTCGCTCCCGAGTCCACCATACAGATGAATTGTTTATTTCATATATCTACCCCCACTAGTGGTTCCACTTCTGGATGTAAGGTCATTGACAGTACTGGACACGCAAGTGCTCTCTGTGGGCTGTCTTAGTCGGGGTTATGTGTCTCCCTGATATGGGGCCACTGCTCTGTTTGGTGCAGTTTCATAAGGCTGTCTGCTCTCTGCGGCTTGTTGGTTGGGGAGGGGTTGGTGTGGCTGTACGGGTTGATGCTGTGGTGGTGGGTTGTAAGGGCCAGGGATTTGGGGAGGCAATTGTGTACATGCCATATGCCTGATGAATCTCATACAGGATTAAGGACATTCCCCGCATAGGTCCTTGGGGGCTACCTGGGTGGGGGTACCTATAGGGCTTTTGATTGAATTTATATTGCCCTCACTGTCTGCTGCGACATTCTCCCGAAAAGTGTCCCCATCGCCCACATGACCAGCACTGTCCTGGTCCGCCACCCCTATGTCCATGTCCACCAAATCCACCTCCTCTTTGCCCACGGGACCCACCTCATCCTCGTTGTTGCCCTCCATGCCACTGGGGCCCTGAAACGTGTTGGTTTCCTCCCCACTGCCTTTGTCCGTTGTCAGCCCACACTGCTGCCATCCTTGCTTGTGTTGCGACAGAGGCACACTGTTCCTCTCCCGTCTGCTCTGAGACCGGCAGTGTTGATATCGCTGCTACTTTCACTAGTTTATTTTTAACTAGTTTTGCTTCCTCTGTCTGCCGCCTCTGAACAGTTTCTTTCTCACACTCTTTGATCCTCCTACAATGGTGCAATATGATGCATTGAATCGGGCCATCCCTTTGCTTCCACCCCAGCTACCTTATCAAGCACATTCTGCACTTCCTTGGGTAGCCCTCTTTTCACAATAAAGTAAAACAAGGATGTTGATTGATCACATTTTTTCCCCTCTAGTCTCCATCACCCATTGTCTGTGATACTTCCTAATTTTCTCACAGTATAGGGGCAGAGATTTACATATATGTTCTAGGGGTGTGTCTGTCCCCATGGTCGTGTATGGGAAGTGTCTTGTGTCAGGGTTGTGCTAGTACTGCTGTGTCACAGTTAAACCAGAAATACGTACAATATCACTTAAAACATGTACCCTTTAATCGTGTCTCTAATACCAGTCAATACTGTCAAAAAGTTCATAACGAAAACCAACATCCATTCATTTTCCCCCTCCCACATTCCCCACTAGACCTTCTTCATTCGTTCCCTACAAGCTCCCCTGAAGCGCTCACACATGTCACACAAACCCCTGCCGGGCCTCCTCCGTACACATTAAAATACACCAATAAAACAAACTAAAATAAGAAGCTAAAATAACAACCACTACTAGTCCCGAGCTTGCTAATTATACAGAACTCTGATGTTTGTCCTTATATTTTCTTCCGGCACTGGTTGAGACAGTGCATAAGTGGCGCCACAACTCTCCCCTCACTCGGGGAGGCTCCCATACACCTTTTTCCTTATCCTTAATATTCTCCTTATGAAATATATCAAAAGAAATGGCCAAAAAAAAATCTCAATCTACAAACCATACTTCACTTTCAATCACTGCATGTTCACCCTTTTCACCCTTTTCACACTGCTCTACACACCCAAACCCTACTTTGTATTCCCCTGCAGGCTATACGTTCTTCCGAAAGCCTCCGTTCACGGGGAATCCACAACAGGCATGGGCCTCTCCCTGGGGCAGCACCTGCTTCAACGAGCAGGCGGGAATTCTGCAAAGACGGCACCCACAAGGGCCACTCAGCATACACGTTTTTGGGGCTGGTCACCGTAGATGGGCACATCCCTTTCGAAGAGGCCACCTGGATACCACTGAAATTACGGGGGCGATGGAAGCATGTTGTAAGGGTCATCAAATAAAGGCAAGTCCCTTTTTACGCACACTCCAGAATAAAGACAACCCACTCGGGAAATAGACCAGAAGATAGCGTTGCAAGGATAACAAAGTTTAATTGTACAGAATACAAATATCAGCAAAGGACTCTGCTGCTCGAGAGCACTCTGACTCTTCCTGCTACAAACAGGGGCTTAAAAACCTTCACAATCGTCATTACATACAGTACTAAAGGGTGCCATTGATTGGAGGCACCCTACACATGGTCCCTCTCCATAAGGGATGCCAGGCTGTAATTGGTTAGTTATTTCCCGTCGGTCTGGATCCACGTGGGTCAGCTGGGCTCATCCTTGCAGTGAAGGTCAGGGCACACATTACTACATTGTTGCATGCTAAACATGCTAAGCCTGGTTATTATATCAGTGTGGCAGGCACATGGGCGCCACAGGAAATGGTGCCAGGGGGAAGGGAGGATGAAATACAGTCATGCTGACCAACACATTCAGGGCGTCATTGATACTGCAGTTCCCACAATCAAGGTCTCCACCCGGGATTTCGACCTTTAATTTATCCCTCCCCGTACCTCGTGTTACAAGAGATATCATTTCATGCTTGGAAAAATACAGCCGTGCATGCTTACATATTCTGCGGACACTCGATTTGTGTTGGGCCAGGGGTGTCGTGCATATATTGGGAACTACAAAGGTGGGGTTGTCAGGTCACAGGTGTGGCGTTGGCTTCGGACTGGCTGGGTGGGGGTTTTTGTATTTGAATTTATTAAGTTTATATAGTGGTTTACGCCAAAGCGCTTTACATTTCAACAATAAGAATACATAGGATAATAGAAGCATAACATTACAAGACATGAAACAAACCTTCAAAAACAGTATACAGAACAATTTACCACGGATAATGTAAGAGATATAGATCAGGGGAAGGAAATGAGGGTTGAAGTAAGGGAGGTCAGGGTAGGGGAGGAAGATGCGATTACAGGGGGAGGTGAAGTAGGAATGGGGAAGAAAGGAAGTTGTAGGGAGGAAGGATGGAAAGAGGGATAAAAGTCGTGATAGGAGAAATTAAAGAGGGATCTCAGGACGGGGAGTGAAAAAGAAAAGATTTCAAAGAGGCACGGAAGGGGGAGTACGAGGAAATGGAGCGGATAGAGAGTGGAAGAGAGTTCCAGTGCAGAGGGGCAAGGAGCTGAAAGGATCGGAAACGAGAAGAGGCACAAGGAGAAGGTGGAACAGTGAGTAGAAAGAGATCAGCAGACCGGAGGGAGCGAGGAGTGTAGAAAGAAATGAGAGAGGGGAGGTAGGGGGGAGCGAGATCATGAAGAAATTTAAAAATGAGGCAGAGGAAGTTAAATTTAAGTTGGGGGTGAAAGGGGAGCTAGCCCAGAAAAGAAAACAAAGAAGAGATGGAATCATGAGGGGCAAGAAGACTAAGGGGTAGAGGCCTACTGACAGTTTAGTGGAGATGAATGGGTGCAGTGAGGAGCATGGTCTTGTCTCACGCTCTTGCTGTGTGCATTCCTTTGGAAGATACTAAATATTCGCAACACTGGAGAGACGAGGGGGAAGTGAACTTCGGTGTTAATGGGGCTCTGCCGATTCATTCTGTCTTAATGAGATTGGGCCTAATGAGCAGAGAACGTGACCCGCACTATCCTGCAAACGTAATCCTTTTAGCCCTAATACAAAATGGAGTCATGTGCTATGGGTTTGCTAGTGCACACATCTACTATTGGCACTACAGTGCCTCTATATGTTGTCTAATAATGTGGAAGCCCCCCCCCCCTTATACACTACATCACCTCATATGGTGTTCACCTTACCTGAAAGCGCCTAGGGATGTGGGATAGGCTCATTTTCCATCCCAACATATGTTAGAAGCCAGTAGGCTTCGTTTTTGCCTTTCGGATTGTTCAGCCAAGCTCGGGTCGTTCCCTTTATTTCTGTAGATTTCAGACCAATTTATGCACCTGTACGAGTGAATCTGAGCATTGAGGCTGCTAGTTGCATGGGACAGTCGGTCCTCACTTTCCTTAATGGAGCAGTAGCTAGAGAGTCCTCAGTTTCAGTAGATTTTAAAATACTGTGCACTACTACTGTGCCTGATGCACCCTCTTCCATATATTCTAGGCTTCACAGGTGTATGCCTCCACAAACTGTTCAAGTCCTCTGAGCAAGTGCCAGGGACTATGTGGAGCAGGGTAGGGCCTGAGGGGCAAGGCCCACCCAAAATATGTGAATGCCCACTCAGCAGCGCTGTGTGGGCATTTACAGATATCTGTGTCAGTGCAGTGGGCCCAACTACATTAGCATCATGCCCCATTTGCTAGACATTCCTGGCTACGCCTCTGATGTGGAGATGGGAAACTCCTAACTTCCCTGATCTCGGGGTCCTCAAGTCCCCCTGTAAAGAATCAGCCCTTTACACAGGGACGGATGGTTTATTAGGCCCCCTCTAGCTGCTCCCTGTTTTTAGATAGGGGTTCAGGGAGGGTGACCTGTCCATGGATCCTCTCCATACTACCCCTGGGACTATCATTCTCTACCTTGGTAGGCGACTTTGTCACACTGTGCATACCCTACAATGGAGCCCTGTGCTCATAGATGTATGAAAAACATTTGCCATGACTTTAAGCGGGCCCCGGGGCAAAAAGAAAACAGTGTCAACGCTGGTGGGGGGAATTGAAATGACAGCCGCTGGTTCTAGTTGATTGCGTGGTTCCTAGGCATGCTTCCAATCGTTGAGTGCACACATGTGACAGAAATGATGCCCCTGAATGCTTTTGTGCCTGAAAATGGAGCAGCCCCTGTGTGTTATGGTCAGGATATGCAGATGCAGTTGCTTCCAGAGAGTAAAGTCAACTATTCTGGTGTGAAATGTGTTATTACTGAATGCATTCACTGGAATGGTGCCTCATGTTTTTTCCCTGTATATTTACTGGCGTTTAGTGCTGTGTTAAATACTTCTGTGTGCAAAAAGATTTGAAAAACTCCACTGAGAATGATAAATACTGTTTGACAAGACTTTATGTGGAATCTAAAAAAACAATTAGTGCGTCAATGCTAGTTGGGGAACTGAGCCCAAAGCACCCTGCCCCAATGGTTCGAGCTGTTGCCATGCACGCATCCTATCTTAAGACCCACCAGTGCAATGGGAGTGATGTGCACCTGAGCGATTCAGTGCCTGAAAATGGGGTTCTGGTGTTTGGTGTGGCCCAGCAATGCAAATGCAGGTTCATCGACCTCTCTTGACTGACAAAGAGACATCAATTGGCGAAATGATAGACATTGGCTCTTAACACTGTAATGGTCATGTATCTCAGATACATTGGAGCCAACATAGTTGAAAGGTGTGTTGCTGCAGTAGTGGTTTCAGATAGAAGAAAAAGAGCTATACACAAATGTTGCGTTGAATACACAAGTGCATCAATCTAGGCATTCACATTCAATTCTGTCTGAATCGTATTTTTATAATTCCTGCTGACTAGTTATGCCATACATATCAAGCATCATCGACTCAATGGGATTGATGAAATAGCTGCAATGGGAGCACACAGATCTAACCTCTATCTCGAACTCTACAATACAGTTTCACGGCAAATGCAGTTTGCCATTGCAGATGTCCAACTAGTCATTCCCTGCAGAAGCAGCGCATTTCTTCATCCACATCTCGACTGGGGATAGATGATCAAACATTAGCAGTTAATATTTAGGCAATATGACCTGAGGAGGGGGGGCCATTATCGGTCTGGTAATGCCCCCGGGGCCATAGTTAGCAGCCCAAGCAAAGCAAGGGCTTTAACTGAGCCCCGGGGGCATTACCAGACCGGTAATGGCCCCCCTCCGAGGGTCATATTGTCATTAGTACCCCGCCACATTGTCGGGATACTGGTGTACTAATTGCAATTTTACCCAAGTCGAGAAACAGCGCTGCAACCATTTCTCGACTCAAGAAAAATGCCTGCCAGGGATCGAGAGAAGGGACTACAGGTAGTCCCTTCTCCCTTTCCATGGAGCAATTGAAATTAATGGAACAGGGAGAAGGGACTACAGGTAGTCCCTTCCCCCTTTCGATGGAAATGATGGTTGGGACCAGCACGAGATGCACGCTGCAACGTCTTCGGGATTACCATCAATCAATGCTCAGAATATCACCAATTGGTGTGTAGCCTTATTCTCTGGGCCTCATTATGGCCGGTGCTACCGGTGGGTTGCTGCCAGACCTGTAATAATTTACCGCCACCTGACTTCCCGGTGCCACCAGGAGATTACAACTCTGGTGGCCCGGTAAGTCAGACGCCAGCAAAATGTAAGTCCCTGTTCCCATATATAGGACTCTATGAGAGTGGGGACACGGAAGCGCCGGCACCATTGCTAACGGTGCCAGCTCTTCCGTGAAGTGTTTACCTACCGTGGCAGCTGCGCCCGGCAGGGTCAGACCTGTCAGGCACATCGGCCACGGCAGGCAAACACAGAGTTTGCCGGTCTGGAATCAAGGGTGCCAGTGAGCTTAGGGGCACCCTTGTTTCTGGAACAGAAAACTTATAATGAGGCCCAAAGTAGTAATGTCGTTTAAGCGCCCGTTGTAGCACCAGGTTCGAACTATCAACGACCTGCATTGGAACTTCAGCTCATTCCCCTTTGTGCACTTTCCACCTGTGTTTAGCACCTCCTCTCTGAGTGCTGATCTGGAGATAACGAGTGCATGCACTGATATGCGCACACACAGTGCACACAGGTAGCTGGCGCTCTGCTCAATGCTATTGTCAGAGGTCCCCCTACTTTGCTATTTTCCGCCAATGCGTAGGTGGCGAGATGTGCTTCATGTCAGTGCACTAAAACATATCTCCACAACAGGGTTTGTAAAAATGCCGACAGGAATAGCATTCGCACACAGCATTGTCTGTTATGCAATGAACGATTCGTTTTCCGATTCACAGATCACTGACCTACACATGTATAACATCATGTAGATTTCCTTCAGTCTGAAATTCCCATGCGAGTAAGGGTTTGCATGTCTTGTGATTAACAGAAATCATGAAAACACACTTTGGAATGTGATTGATGTGTGTACATAACGTTAATCGCTCAGAATGAAATCTCAATCAATTAAGCAACGTTTCTTGTTTTTTTTTCATGTTCAGTTCTAATTTCAATAACTCGTCAATTCAGCTGCAGCACTTGGCCACTCTCCTACACCCTCCAACTGACACACAAGTATAGGAAAGCACAGATAACTTTTCCGACATTTGGCATTTTGGAAAAGGTTTTTTTTCATTTATCACTGTTGTGTTTTTTTGAGACACTGTTTGTGGCGTGCTACTCTATTCGAATCACTAGCAGCCCATTATTACGTACAGGGTCTTAGCGCCTGTACGACCATTGCATAGTTTTGGTGTTCGGTCTTTGGTTTCCAAAACAAGCGCAAATTAAGAAACGGCACGCAGTGCTGAGCGCTAATCTTTGATAATCTGACCGCAGAATTATATTTGTATTTCAATGACTTCCCCGAGATATCAAATCATAAAAAGGTCTCCTGATTGGGTGGGTGATAGGAAATGGTTACTGAGAGTACCTGAATGCACAGCGTGGAGAGGTATTGGTGGAGGCCCTGCAGAAAAGAACCAATGTTGGCCAAGCCAAGAAGGCCAAATAGAGAGAGAGCATTTAGAAGTAGGAGGAGAAGCAAGAGGAACAAGCTTGTGTTTGCCAAGCCAAAATGGTCAATCATTAAGAGACAGGAAGATGGAGAGTATATGAAGCCCGTGCAGCCAGAGCTCAGTAGATGCCAGGTTACAAGGCAAGGCTAGATGCTGCGTGCTATAGTTCTGACCCTGGTGGGAGTAACTGACATCTCTAGTAAGGAGGCCCTACTCAGGCTTGACATCTCATGTTCAGGGAGAACATTCTACTTCCAAGTCCCCAGCAGGAGTAGGTATTTACCTATTAGCTGTGTTTACTGCAGGCTCCCTAGGGCCGTCTCAACCAGCTGTTGACCATGTAGATGTTTGGATGCTGTCACCTCACCCCCCCCATCCAGGACCAAGACACATATGCTTACCATTAGGACCCAGTTAAGACAGAGACCAGAGCTATGGTAAAGACCACGGCCACTGCAAGAACACCAACATTGTGAAAGAAGTCTGTTGGCACACTCTAAAACCCTGGGACTCTGAGTGACTTGATGAGCACTGTCCTGGGTAGACACATGGGAGTTTTGTTTTGATATTAGACTAAGATGCACTTTGGACCTGCAATCCTTTAAAAAAAAAGGCTCTGTCATGGACGCCGCGTTGACCCTCCCGCCTTGCACTGTTTGGTTTAGAAGTATCTTCTTTTGAGTTGGGTACACCTCCTTTAAGCCCTCCTACAACCCTGCTCCATTGCATACTGCATAACGTTGTTGAAACCCAGGAAGTGTACCTGTGTTCTTTAGCCACCACCCATGCCAACCCCTTTATGCATTTATTTTTCACTCTATTCATCTCACTAACAACCCCCCCATATTTCCTTCCTGCCTTGTCCAGATCCACTGCCACCTCTTTGCATCGCACCAGTGACTGCTCCTCTAGATTCTGCTCAGTGGAGTGGTCTACATTCCTGTCAGGCAGCTGGTTCCAATAGGTTACAGCATGCTGCAGTATATGTACAGTCTATGGGAAGTTGGGTTCTGCGGCCCAGCAGTGCAGTTTCATCTACATCTCAGTTGATCACAGATGGCTGCCTGAATGCAGGTGGGTGGACAGCGGGCCAAGGCACACCGCTCCTTCATTGTGCATATTTACCTGGGAACAAGCAAGTGGTCGCCAGAGTCACACTAGGGAATACAATTGGGTCGGCACCAATGAAAAAGTAGCCTACAGTTGCAAATGGTATTTCATTCTTTTTGTGAGAGACTGTTTGAGTAATAAGGTGTTATGCTTGAGCTAAAATATGGCGCTAGTGCGCAGTGCATTCTGGGAGCGCTCAGAGCCATGATGGATATTGACTTCATACCGCAGTGAAAAGCTGCACGCATTTTGCTGAGAGTTAGATTCACGGTGCTGAAGAAAAACATGCTTTCCAAACCTGGTATGCAGTCAAGGACATTTATGCTGGGAAAGCTAACTTTGTTATGTCTTGTTATAACCTATGGGACTGTTTTTCGTGGTGCTTGTTTTTAGAGGAGGGAGGCACTTTGCTCATTGAGGGTACTGTCGGTTGACCCAGCTGGCAACCAACGGCTGCTCATCAATGCGCAAGTGCGTTGCCAGAAGGTTTGAGAAATCGCCCCCCCTTTTTGAAGTGTGCATATATGCGGAACCCCTGAGCGGTCAGGTGAGGCTTCAGCCGGAGGAGGACGCTTTCGTCCAGCATACTTGTGGGCTGTTGTGCTCTCAGCCTGGCTGTTATCGGGGTCTTTTAGCCGCTTCTGGTGAGATGAGGAATCCAGTTACGCTCACGGTGATGTATTTCCTTTTGAATTCTTTGCTTCTTCTGTGATTTATTTCTATGTTTCTTTTGTGATTTATTTCTATGTTATCACTGGTTGCTTCTAAGCTTTGAATGATTAGCCGTATAAGTGCTCATTATTTTCTAAGAGTGTGTGGTTGCAAATTATTGCGTCTTACTGCATTCAAAGTATTGGCTCTGTAATTGCATTGATGATTTATGATTTTCCGTGCACTCTGGAAGAGCAATACATTTTTGAAGTCACGAACAGGATATTTGTGATGAATTGTTCCAAATATTCAAGAATCTGTTTGAACGTAGATAGGCTTCGGTTACCTTGCAAGCGAAAGTAATTTGGCAGTGAGTGTTGAACTGTGTTAAGCTGTTTTCTTTCCTTTGCCGGTGTGGGAGTGATTGCAGTGTGGAAAGAAAAAAAAATATAGATATAAAGAGGTTTTGTTTTGTTTGCAGTAATGAGTAGTTTGTTCAGGAAAAAGAGTGTTACCGCTGGCGGTGAAAGTTCTTATGTTATCATTCCAGGCTGGACTAAGAGTCCATATGATAAATTGGCCCAGGCGTGGGCATGCGGCGCAGGGCTAAGTGAAACATGGGATCAGGGATTGGGAGATGCTGATCGTCTGATGTAATGGTATGCTTGCAACAAGTTCCAGTGGAACGTGGCAGAGAATGCGCTGCATTAGGTAGGCAAGGTTGAGTTCTTTCACATGCTTATAGGAAAATACATCAAATGAAGGTAGAAATGAAAAATGAGGTTTTGCGATAAGAACTGCTCTCTTTCTTATCGCAAAACCTCATTTTTCATTTCTACCTTCATTTGATGTACAGAAAGGCAGACTGCGTTAATGCAGCAGATTCAAATGAAACTTTTTAAAGATAAGGCTGACACATATCAGGCTGTGGCCGAGAGGGCAGCAGTCAGAGTAGCCCGGTATAAGTATAGGAAAAGAAAGGGAGGGGTCAAGAAAAGAAAGGTGGCAGCTGTAATCGCTACCGCCAGTCTGGACTAGGATCCGGATAAGTGGGATGGTGATATTTTTGACTCAACCAGTCTAGAGAGTAGTTCCGCAAATGAGTCTGACCCCAAAATGGAAATGAAGCAGAAAACAGTGGTGGCTAAGCCCTTTAGAAGACGGCGAGCCGGACCCCACCCGCAGAATCCTGCAGGCGGAGTGGTGGATTTAACCACGCTGGAGGATTACACCCAGCAGGAGGTTGGAGAAATTATTACCAGTTTGAGGCAAAAATCAGGGGAACCTTTATTGACATGGATGGTGAGATTGCTAGATGGGGGCGCAGCAGGGTTGTTGGTAGATTCCACAGACTCACCGCGTTTTCTACCCTTGTCAACTGACACCAATGTACAGGAGGTCCTAAGGGCAGGGTCGCCCCCTGATGACAATGGTCAAGATGCACAGGTGTCTTTGTTGCACCTAGCAGCCCAAGCATGTAACCGTAAATACCCCATTACCACAGATTGGCCTAGTGAAGAAACAAAGTGGTATACTTTGAGAGAGGCAATTCAAAAAGTCAGAGAGCATGCTATGGAAGAGGCAATTCACGTAGATGCTCCAGGACACATGGGGGCCGTGCCGCTCTCAATTTCAACTCGAAACATGGTGATTAGAACTGCGCCACCCGCATACAAAAGTGTCATTATGACTTTGTTTGTAGGTATGACGGGCAAACCCACTGATGAGGTAGTGGATGCCATTCGGCAACTTGCAGATTTAGGGGAGTGGGACAAGAGTGATGACAAGCCACGGGAGAGAGAGGGGCGTAGTGAGAGAAGAACTGAAGGCAGGAGGCAAGATAGTAGAGACTCCCGAGTGTCCCGAAAGGACATGTTTCTGGCTTTGTTAAAAGACGGTGTGCCACGTGAAGAGATTGATGGCATTGCAACCCGAGTAATGTATGAATTATACAAAAAAAGAGGACTTGCAGCCAAAGAGCGCTATAAACAGGTTAAGAAACAGGTAGTAACCAAGCCACAGGGGGACACCTCACCTTCCGCTCCTCCTGCGGAAGAACAAGAAGAAGGGTCTATGGGGACACCTTCCCCGTACCAGCCAACATACGCTGATTTGAGGAAGGTGGTGAGTGCAATGCTAGAGGCGGAGTCAAGTCACACTCATTCGAAATTTGACTAGGTCTACGGCCAAGCTCCGGCAGCGTCTGCTCGCATAAAAGTTGATAGGCGACCCTGTGTTGATGTTAAGATTTTTTGGGGGCCAGGAAATACGCAACGGGTGCGAGCATTGATAGACACCGGGGTGGAGGCCTCTCTGATTCATGACAATCCAGCAGGACTTAAAGGTGCACTTTTACTATTACAGGTCTCGGAGGAAAGGAGACCCCCGCAGTACAAACGAAAGTGGAGATGAAAATAGGCAATTTAAATAGGCAGAAATACCAAGTGTTGATTGTCCCGATACCCGAGTACATAATTGGCTTTGACATTCTGCAAGGGTTGACTTTGGGACTTGGAGGTAAACGTACCAGTTCGGGGTGAGTGCATTGATCTGTTACCGTAGGCAAATTAAAGATGCCCCCACTGCAAGTGCCTGTGGCAACCAAGCGGGTAGCAATGAAGCAATACCGCATTCCTGGGGGGAACAAGGACATTTCAGACACCATCAAAGAGTATGTGGAGGCGGGTATGTTACACCCTATCACCACCGCATGGAACAATCCTCTCTGGCCTATTAAAAAGGGGGATGGGTCGTGGAGGATGACGGTGGATTACCGTGAGTTGAATAAATACACTCCTCCCTTAGTGCCCGCGGTCCCAGATGCCATTACCTTGATTGAGAATGTCCAAAAGTTTGAGGGGACTTGGTATGCAGTGATCAATTTAGCCAATGCATTTTTCTCTGTGCCAATTGCTGAAGAGTGTCAAGAGCAGTTTGCATTTTCTTGGAGCGGGCGTCAGTACACCTTTACAAAGTTACTTATGGGGTACATACATAGTCCGACTATCTGTCACCGGCTGGTGGCAGAGCACTTAGACAAGATACTGTGTAAACCTGACATACAAATCTCTCATTACATTGATGACATTTTGATTCAGGGCAAGGATGAGCACAGTGTGCAAAGTCAGTTAGATGTCATTATGGAAGGATTGAAGAAGGAAGGGTGGGAGATTAACCCAAATAAAATTTAAGGCCCAGCTGAAACAGTGATATTCCTAGGGATTCAGTGGCATCATGGGCATCGAGAAATGGTGCCAAAAGCCCGACAGAAAATACTTGAATCCACCACTCCAATGAACAAAAAGCAAGCTCAGCAGTTTATAGGGCTGTTTGGGTTTGGAGACAGCACATTCCCCATTTAGGGTAGATATTGGCCCCCCTCTACAAGGTGACACGCAAGAAATATGAGTTTCAGTGGGGGGAAGAGCAGCAGAAAGCATTTGAGTTGGCGAAAGACACCGTGCAGCAGGTGCTTGATTTATGGCCATTGAAGGAAGGCGAAGTGGAATTAAATATGTTTGTACAAGACAATTATGCTAACTGGAGTGTGTGGCAGAAACAGGACAGGAAACGTGTGCCATTGGGGTTTTGGAGTCGTAAGTTGCCCGATGTTGGTAACTCATACACGCCGTTTGAGAAGCAGTTGCTGGCATGTTATTGGGCCCTTGTTGATACCGAGCAAATGACGGTGGGCCATGATGTATTGATGAGGCCAGAAATACCAATCATGCAATGGGAACTGAGCTCTCCTAAAACGCTTGGAATAGGACATGCTCAAGAAGCCAGCATAATTAAAGGGAAATGGTACATTCAAGACAGAGCCAAATCAGGGAAGGGAGGAGTTGCGAAATTACATGAGCAAGTAGCCAACATACCGCCCTCAGATTACATACCACCGGAAATGCCTGAAAAACGCGAGTCTCCCGTGAAATGGGGAGTACCTTACAGCGATTTGACCGTGAAGCAAACAGAGCATTCCTGGTTCACGGATGGCTCAGCCCGATATGTGGTAACTGAGCGATACTGGAAAGCAGTGTCGTACAACCCCAAAACAAGAAAGATGTTGACAACGTCAGGGAAAGGGAAGAGCAGTCAGTTTGCAGAGCTTTACGCATTTTACCAAGCATTGAAACAAGAGACCCCTGGTCGATGTCATGTGTAAACGGATTCATGGTCAGTGGCGAATGGATTGGCGGTGTGGTTGCCAACCTGGCAAAAGAATGGGTGGAAGATTCATTCAAAAGAGTTGTGGGGAAAAGAACTGTGGCAAGATATTGCAGAAATGTTATCACAAGTGAAGTCACTGTGTATCATGTGGAAGCGCATTGTGCCACAGACTCATTAGAACGTTGGTTTAATTCTGTTGCAGACGAACACACCAAGATTTCATCTGTGGATGCATAGGTTCAGGAAGACGATTTGGAGGGTTTGGCCAAGTGGGCTCACCAGAAATGTGGGCACCTTGAGAAAAGGCTACTATCAGGTGGGCACAAGCTCAAGGAATGAGTCTTCCTTTAGAGGTAGTGAAAACGATCATTTTGCAATTTCCAGTGTGCCAACACCAACAGCATAGACCTATCCCTCAGATTGTTCGGGGTACATTGCGAAGAGGAAAACTACCAGGTCAAATTTGGCAGATTGTTTATATCGGTCCCATGCCAATCAGTAAAGGTTTTCAGTATGCATGCACTATTGTGGATACATATTCAGGATATCTGATGGTTTTGCCGTGCAAGCGTGCAACACAACTGAACACCATCAGGTTGTTAGATCAGATCATATTACATTGCGGAGTGCCTTTGCAGATTCAAAGTGACAATGGGTCACATTTCAAAGGCAAACTGATACAGGAGTATTGCCAGGAAAAGAACATTGAGTGGCTATACCACGTGCCTTATTACCCTGCTGCTTCAGGGCTGATTGAACGAATGAATGGGTTGTTGAAAGAACAGCTGCGCAAATCTGGAGATGGCAATTTGGCAGGCTGGCGTCATTGTGTTTGATGCGGTGCAAGTGTTAAACAATAGGCCTGTGAATGAGCATGAAACTCCTTTGATGCGGCTAATGACTCCTACTTTACAGATTCAACCCAATTCAGTCAGAGAAACCCTATTGTACTGGGAAATTACCCCGGGTTCTTTAGCTCCCTATCGGGCGACTCCAGAGTCAGCAGGGGTAGACTTGCATTCCCATGAAGAAATCAGATTAGACCCAAGAGGGATTGTTGTAATTGAAACTGGGATTGGAGTACAAATTCCCCCAGAGCATATGGGATGGATTGCCCCTAGATCTGGCTTAGCATTGAAGGGAGTTCAAGTGTTGGGAGGAATAATTGATGCCGATTACCAATGCGAGATCAAAGTCATCCTGATGAATAGTGGGGACCAATTGTTACCAATCCACAAGGGTAATCGAGTGGCCCAATTGATTATCATTCCCGTTAAGTTGTCCATGATTAAGAAGGGGGAACCTCCTACAGTGTTAACTACCTGTGGGGAACCTGGTTTTGGCTCTTCAGATAGTATGGTACCGGCTGCGAAGGTGTGGGTGGAAAGGCCAAGTGGCCCACCAGTGCCCGCAGATGTCACTACGTCAGGCAAAGACCAAGTAGTTTTAGTCATGGAGCCCGGTAGAAAGAAATGGCAATATGTGCCCGCAGACAAATGTTACCTGAGAGAGTGATGTACAACACTGATATCTCTTTTCTGGGTTTGCCTTGTAGATCCTGTGTCTGGCTGGTGTAATTGTGGTACTAAATGGACTCCATTTGGGAGAGTTAAACAGCATGCTGCTACCAACAAAAAATGTCACATCTGTGCCAGTGATCAAGGGGATACTGATAGTGATGGGTAATGTTGTCCAAAAGCAGCCTTATGCCGATGCCGAAAAGCCAGCCAGACCGAAGACATGGATTCGTGAAATGCGGCAAACACGTCAGGAGCAAGTGAAAACAACCTTGATGCCAGTCATGCGAGAGGCATCTTCAGGACGGCGAAAACATTCTCCCATGATTACACAAATGGAGAATATGTGGATATACCTGGCACAGCAGGTGCTCAACATAACACACTTTTGTCTTACTGATGTGCCCAATGCTGAAGCCTTACTAACTATGTGCTTAGTAGCAGTGCCGACGCCAGTTCCGGTTCTAAAGCATATTTTCGGCGTCACACACAATGATTCTTTGGTTCAAGATTCTGATATTAGGCAATCTTTTTACATCTATGAGTACTGCAGATTTTGCCAGGAAACCGATCGCAAATGGAGAAATTTGACACGTGTTATAACCTATAATATAACCCAAGGTGATGTGTGCTGAGAGTTAGATTCACGGTGCTGAAGAAAAACATGCTTTCCAAACCTGGTATGCAGTCAAGGACATTTCTGCTGGGAAAGCTAACTTTGTTATGTCTTGTTATGAGCTATGGGACTGTTTTTCGTGGTGCTTGTTTTTAGAGGAGGGAGGCACTTTGCTCCTTGAGGGTACTGTCGGTTGATCCAGCTGGCAACCAACGGCTGCTCATCAATGCGCAAGGAGGTCAGGTGAGACTTCAGCCAGCGGAGGATGCTTTCGTCTGGCATACCTGTGGGCTGTTGTGCTCTCGGCCTGGCTGTTATCGGGGTCTTCCAGCCGCTTCTGGCGAGATGAGGAATCCAGTTACGCTCAAGGTGATGTATTTCCTTTTGAATTCTTTGCTTCTTCTGTGATTTATTTCTATGTTTTTTGTGATTTATTTCTATGTTATCACTGGTTGCTTCTAAGCTTTGAATAAATAGCCGTATAAGTGCTCATTATTTTCTAAGAGTGTGTGGTTGCAAGTTATTGCGTCTTTCTGCGTTCAAAGTATTGGCTCCCTAATTGCATGGGTGATTTATGATTTTCCGTGCACTCTGGAAGAGCAATACATAGGGAGAGTTTTATGATAAAATATGTTGCACATTTTGCATTTTAAAGAATATTTGTTCACCAACACTGTTCAAAACTGCTGCCTGCACACTGATGTAGCCCATTAGACTGGCCCACTTTGGCCAAGAAATCTGGCCCACACTAGCATGTTGGGCTTGGGCTTCAGGCATTACCCTACTGCCACATAGGCCAGTCCGAGCCTGATTGTTGCACTGCCCAGCCGCTGGTGCCACCTGGCTACTGTCCGCCTCTGTGGGAAGTTTGGGATGGGGGCCTTCTTGTATCCCTCAGTTTTACCTTGCAGATTCCAGGGAGTCACCTGCAGGCTCCCTGGATTCACGTGGCCTTCCTCTCCCCATACTGACTCCACCTATGTGGGATTAAGCCTGAGGAGCCACCTCTATCAGGGCTTGACTTGAATGTGGCATATGTGTGGTGGATAACTAGCACCAACCAACTTAGATCCTGTAGACCAAACACTGGTATGATCTGTTACCTAGCGCCCTAATAAATGAGGCATCATTTTTTACAATCATTAATCCTAAAGTTCTTATTCACAAAGAGTAAACTCATTTTAATAGGCTGCTTCAGAACTTGTCACAGTGCTACTTGTTTCCCCGACATGCCGTTTTTATTTTTGCTGTGTCCAGTGAATACCTCTGGGCTAAGAGTCGTTGAACCAAAGAAACATATATTTTTTATATAACCTTTTATTGTTTTAAGTGAAAACATCAATAAAAATAAAACGAATGTCAGTACTTGATTGGACAAATCAAGGATACTATATCGATCCATAACATACTCAGGAGCAGGGGGTCCAATGGGATAACAACTCTTCTCAGGGGAAGACAGGGGGAAGTGCAGCAAAATACACCAAAGTACTCCTCAGCCTGTTCCTCACCCCTCTCCCCCATACCTTTAGAAATGTTTGGGGACAGCCTCTTGCATTGGAAACCCTTTCCTCTAGGGGCAAACACCGGTCCTCCTCGGCAGTCCATTGACGGAGGCGCGGTTGTTCTGCTGATGCCCACATCGTAGTAATAGTCCTCTTTGACAGCCTTAATGTAACAGGCAGGAATACTTTTTCATACTTCTTGAACCCTGCATCCTCCCAAATCCCCAGCAGCGTGAGCTTTGGGTCGAGAGTTACCGGGCAACCCAGTAACGTGGTGAGTTTCCAAACACATTTCCCCCAAAATACTTTAATGTGTCTACAGCTCCACAGCGTATGATAAAAGCTGCCCCTCTCCCACTGAAAATGTAGGAATAGATCATCATTCCCCATACCCCACCGTGTCAGTGCCAAACTAGAGTAATACACCCGATGAAGTATTTTATATTTTATCAGATGGAGCCTGGCCGAAATTCCCACCTCCCTTAAACACATAGGCTCCTCTACCCATTCTTCAGTCTCCAAGGATCCCACATCCTCATCCCATCTATCCCAGAGTCGGGTCAGTTCTGTGGTACCAAATGCAATGAGCATTTGGTACAAGGTGGAGGTCACCCTAGATCCCTCAGGGAGGAGGTTGGCCTTGAGGGGTGAACACTTCAAAAGGGGAACTGAGATCCCATGCCATGGGACAATTTCATATACCATAATTGTTCCTCATCAGGCAGGCCATGCATTTCCTGCAGCTTCGCAAACGGGTTAAGTCGACCCTCCTGTACCACATCAGCGAGGACATGGATCCACTTTGCCTGCCAGCCTCCAAAGTGTCCCATCTTAAGCATTTCAGGTAGCTGTGCGTTGTGCCAAAGGGGTTGGTCTAGGGTTGGCCTGCTCCCCCACCCAATAATCAGATGAGCGTCCGCCCATACCTGTCGAGTATGTCTCATCATTGGCGGAAGGGAGCCCTCCTGCTTTTCAGTTCCCCATATAGCACCTGACTAGGTGGCCTCCCCCTCATCCACCCCTTTTTTTATCCCAATGTGGTGTAGCCCTGCATCCTCGTGAAGGCAATCATTTACCAAGTTGCGTGGCGAATAGTGCAGTTGGAGATTTGGCAGGTCGATGCCTTCTTTCCATACCAACGTCTTCAGCATCTTAAGAGCCACCAGGGCTGTCTCCCCCACAAGAGGCCGCGAAGGATGCCCCCAATATTTGCAAAAATACCTTTGGGAACTGGGAATGGGGCATTTTGCAATACGTATAGAAACCTGAGGAGGGCCATCATTTGGAAGAGAGCTGCTTTTTCCTAGGAGAGTCAGCGGGAGGGATTACAAATGCACCGTGTCCAGTGTAAATGTATGGACCAAACGGGACAGATTAAGGCAAAGATAATGTTAGGTAGAACCAATAGTATCTACTATGCTAGAACAAATTTATAATATGTTTAAATGATTCCAGCTAATGTGTATCCAAAAAGATATAACAATTATTTTAAGCCTCTATAGATGCTGAAAACAGACCTTGTTGTTAAACAAATTTGATAGAGCATTTTTAGCTGCAAAACAAATTTTGTAGAACATTTTTAAAAAGACATTGTTAGTTGGAAAAGAGAAACAAGATCAAGGATGACAAACAAATATTGAATCAAATTACAATAAAGAATGCAGTGTTCCAATCTTGAAGTAAAAAAGAAATCAAACAACATTAAGAGATAAGTCAAATGACAAGCAGCGAATTGGAGTTTGATCATAACTAAGAGAAACAAAAGGGAGAAGGAGGAAAAACTCCGGCCTCTGTTAGTGTTAAAAAAATTCTGCAGTGTCCAATTTTTGTTTGTGTTAACAAACTCAAATGTTTATGTATTGCAGGTCTGCTGACGTGCTAGTGTCATCAGAAAATCCAAGAACAGAAAAGGACTCCAAAGGGACTCAGTTCAGATAGAACATCCCTATCCGATGTATAATTTAAACAAGGAGCAGTCCAAAAGAACTGTAAATGTTTTTGTTGAAATAACATGTCACTTTTCGGCGAAAGTGCCCCCTGCTGGGCAAGATATTTTGATCAAAGCCTTCATCAGGGCGGAAAAAAGAAGGAAAGTGTTAGGGGCACAGACCCACCTGAATGCCCATATATTTGAAGCCCGAGATCGAGACATGATATGGGCAGTCCCGCAGGTTTGCAACATCCCCTCCCTGGATCGGGAATAGGACAGACTTCTGCCAAATTAACCAAAAGCCCACAAACGTCTTGATAATCTGATAGGATGCATGTCACCGCCGGGCACGAGTTTAAGGGATTACTCATATATATCAAAAGGTCATTTGTGTAGAGCTTGACCCGGTCCTACCCCCCTCCATGGGGCCACTTAAAACCCGAAGTTGGATCACGAGTGGTTCTATGGCCAGTATGAACGAAGGGGGAACAGGGGGCTCCCCTGTCTCATCCCCCACCCCAGTGGAAAGGATCTGGAGGAGATCCCATTGACCCTAACCAGCACCCTGGGGAACTACATAAAAGACAGACTCAAGACAATAAGTTCTCTCCAAACCTCATCCTACCCATGAGTTCCCAAAGGGCATCCCAACAAACCGAGTCAAACGCTTTTTCGAAGTCCACCGCTAGAAGAGCCAGTGGGTCCGGTATTGTATCGGCTTGACTTATGGTGAACTGCACTCTACCAAGGTTCATGCATGGGAATCTAGAAGGCATGAACCCGCATTGCTACAAGCGAATCAGGGAGCAGGTCACCCCAAGCATGCGATTGGCCAGGATGTGCGCAGGAATCTTGGCCTCCCTGTTGATCAGTGATATTGGCCTATAAGATGCGCACAACTCGGGTGGCTTACCAGGCTTCGGGAGGACCACTATGCAGGATTTTGTAAGACCTGTGGGGTTGTGTCCGTCTTTCCTTCACTGTGCAAAGAGGTGATGCATTGGTTGTACAACTAGTTCCCTCAGTCATTTCCACACTTCCACTGGAAAGCTGTTAAGCCCCTGCGTTTTACCCACTTGCAGCTGCATGAGCGCTGTTGCAATCTCCTCTTGGAGATGTCTATGCCCAGGGCCGACTTCTGCTGTGCATTAAGACTTGGGAGGGTCACCTGAGTCGAGCACCCAACCTATCCGTACAGGGCTGCCCACTCGGAGAATTATACAGTGCCTCATAAAAGTCAGCATTGTCTGCGCCCTCCGTCAATGACCCCCCTTGACTATCCGCTATGGCCGTAACTGTAACGCTCACCTGGTATCCACAGGGACGCCACCCAGCCAGGTTACTCGCTGCTATGCTTCTCAGCTGTGCCCTGATGTGGTCTGCAGGGAAGGTTCTGCCTGAAAATACAGGAGGACTGTGTTCAAGCCTGACAGACTGGGGTATGTTTCCTCCCTCCACCCCCGTATGATTTCAGTCCCTCTGGTGCCCTCTCCTCATCTTGTGGTAGAATTAGGCATGCTCTCCGACCTGCCTTCTTTGCAGGGGTGCGTTGTCTTTCATGGGCGAGTGCAGTCCAGTTCCTTCACTGACGCCGGCCCGTTTGATATTGTTCAGGTAGGTCTTATTGCTGTTCTTTAGTTTTGTTGCTATCCTCCATTCCTTTCTTTGTTTAAAATGTCTCTTTTTTCTCCCTTAGGTATGCAGAGCTTCAGCGAGGCGAACTGGCTTGGTTGAACCCTGCTGGTAAATGATGGCGCATTAAGAGCGCTATGATGCGGTACGTAAGTGCTATGTGCAGCGCTGCAAAGTCTTGCCTTTGCTAACCTGTGTTTTCCTTCCTTGTAGGTCGCAGTGTTCTTCAGCGTGAGTGGAATGTCCGGAGTGGTGCCAGCCGAGAGACTACCAGCCAGTTAAGCCTTTTGAGCAGTTCGTAATTTGTAAATGTCTCTACTGCTTTCTTTAATGTTGCCTCTATCTTCCTCTTTCAGGTCGTTCTGTCCGGGAGGCGTGCAGATTCGAGGAAGCTGTTCTAAGTGGCTGCGAGTGTTTAAAGAGGAAGACTGCAGGTAAGATGCTGCTGCTAATGATGTTGTCTTGCTCGGGTGTGGTTTAAATAGCCCCAACAAAATAGTCCAGGTAAAGTAGTCCCTAGTCTACACACCCAAAACACTAGACCGCATAGCTTGGTTCTTAGGACCCAGCTATGTGGATGCCTCCATGTTGGCTGACAATACAATAAAGTAGTTCCTAAGCACATTGTTTTTCATGGTGTATGAGCCTGGTGCCATAGGCACCAGGACTGGCCACATGAGGACTTTTGAAGAGGATGCTAGGCTCTATAGGCCCGAGTCCTGACTCCACCTTGCCAATGGTGTTGCCAGAGGGGGTTTTGGGCGAGGGTCGTGACAGCACTCCCCCCTAAGACCTCTACCATAGTGTTCCTTATGTCTGGCCCAGGTTTGGTTGGGTGGTTCCGATGGAATTTCCTGATTAGACGTGGTGCGTGGATATTCTCACTGGGCTCCCAGGGTCTATCTTGTGGTCCAAATCCTTTCCAATCGACGAGATAATATAGATTGGTCCTAGAGTATTTAGAGTCCAAGATATCTTTGACTTCAAATTCTGGTTCTCCATCAACAAGTATGGGCTCAGGTGGTGTCCCAATCCGTGTGTCGGGTTGCATTGGTTTCAGGAGGGACACATGGAATACCGGGTGGATGTGTAGATTAGGTGGTAAATCCAGTTTCACGGCTGCTGGGTTGATAATTGCCTTAATGGTATAGGGTCCTAAGAATCTGGGATGAAAACTCCGGGTTCCCTTAATGGGTACGAATTTAGCGGCTAACTAAACTATGGGCCTCATTACGAGTCTGGCGGTAACCGAGGCGGTAAAACTGCCTGGTTACCGCCGGACTCGTATTACCATTCCGCCTCCGTGATTCCCGGAATTACCGGGGCATTACAACCCCGGTTTTCCAGGAATCACGGAGGCGGAATGGTGTAAATCCCCATTCCCATTGAGTCCTATAGGACTCAATGGGAATGGGGATCATGGAAACACCGGCAGCATCTCGTAATGCTGCCGGTGTTTCCTTGTCCGCCTGCAGGCGGGCGGTGTTAAACCCGCCAGGTCAAACCTGGCGGGAACATCACCTCCCGCCTGCAGGAGTCGGGATCAGGCGGTCCGGAAACAACGGTGGTGGCGGGTTTACCGCCACCGTTATTTCCGGACTGCCTGATTTGTAATGAGGCCCTTTGTCTCCTACTTCATAATCAGGGGCCTTTTTCCGGTGTTGGTCGGCGAATCTCTTTTGTTTTTCTTTGACATGAATAAGGTGTTCCTTTGCCCTTTTGAAAGCCTGAGTAATGGTTGTGTGTAGAGTCTTTACTGCTGCCATTTCCAAGCTGGCTGGAAGGTCTAGTTCAGAGGTATGTGGATGTCTGCCATAAAGGGTATAGAAGGGCGTTTGTCCCGTGCTTGAATGCAAAGAATTGTTATATGCATATTCGGCTATCCATAGTAGGTCTTTCCAATTCCTTTGTTCATGGTGCAGCATGCACCGTAAATATTGCTCGAGTGTCTGATTGGTTCTCTCGGTTTGGCCATCCGTTTGGGGATGGTGACTGGTAGATAGCCGAACGTTGATCTGCGCCATTGCACAACATTTTTTCCAGAAGTTTAAAACAAACTGGCTGCCTCAATCAGAGGCCAGAACCGAAGGGAAGCCATGTAGCTTAACCACGCCCTCCAGGAACACTTTTGCTAAAGTGGCTGTGTCTGGGAGGCCTTTGAGGGGAATAAAATGGGCCATCTTCGAGAATAAGTCCACAACTACAACGATGGTGTTGAACCCTTGGATTGGAGGTAGTTCAGTGATGAAGTCAAGGGAAAGAGTGTGCCATGGAACTGGAGGAATGTCCAATGGTTGTAGGAGACCAGATGGTTTTTGTTTCTGTGATTTATTTTGTGCGCAGATACTGCAGGACTGAATATACTGAATGATGTTCTTACGCCAGGTAGGCCACCAAAAGTTCTCTTTCACCTTAGCTAGGGTTTTGGCAATCCCAGGATGCCCTTCGATCCGTGAATTGTGATAGTTTGAAATAATATGCTGTTGTAATTCCTTCTTGGGTACATATAGGCGATCCCTAAAAAAGGGTAGATGGTCCTTGATTGCATATTGTTCTCCTGGAGTTTGCCATGCGAGGTAGGCATCAGGATTCATTGTCCGTTGGATTTCTTTTTGTAGTTCTGCTTGTGTTAAGGCTGTCGTGATACCCAAGAGTTTGTCTTCAGGTATAATAGGTACTGGGTCTGGAGTTGTATATACTATTTCATCTATGCTCATGCGAGATAAGGCATCCACCTTTCCGTTTCTGACTCCAGGTCGAAATGTGATTACATAATCATATTCGGCGAAGAAAAGGGCCCACCGTAATTGGAGCGAGGACTGGGCCTTGGCTGTTTTGAGATATTGCAGGTTTTGGTTGTCTGTGATGACTGTAATGGTGTGTCTGGCCCCCAGAAGGTAGTGCCTCCAGGCTTTAAAGGCGGATTTGATAGCCAGGAGTTTCTTGTCCGTGATGGCATAATTAATCTCTCGAGGTGAGAACTTTTTCGACCAGAAGGCCACAGGATGTAGCTGGCCGGTTTCCGGGTCTCTCTGTGAAAGGACAGCCCCCATTGCGAGACTGGACGCATCAGTTTCAACAACATAAGGGAGGTCTGGACGAGGATGTCGCAGGATTGGAGAGGAGGTAAACCTTCGTTTAAGTTCCTGAAAGGCTTCTTCTGCTTCTTCGGTCCAAGCAAACTTTTTATTGTTTTTGCGTAATAGTACTGTGATTGGGTGCACAACCTGCTCTCCGTCCTGCCTTCTTTGCAGGGGCGTGTTGTCTTTCATGGGCAAGTGCGGTCCAGTTACTTCACTGACGCTGGCCCGTTTGATATTGTTCAGGTAGGTCTTATTGCTGTTCTTTAATGTTGTTGCTATCCTGCATGCCTTTCTTTGTTTAAAATGTCTCTTTCTTCTCCCTTAGATATGCGGAGCTTCAGCGCGGCAAACTGGCTTGGTTGACCCCCGCTGGTAAATGATGGCGCATTAAGAGCGATATGATGCGCTAAGTAAGCGCTCTGCTCAGCGCTGCAAAGTCTTGCCTTTGCTAACCTGTGTTTTCCTTCCTTGTAGGTCGCAGTGTTCTTCAGCGTGAGTGGAATGTCCGGAGTGGTGCCAGCCGAGAGGCGACCAGCCAGGTAAGCCTTTTGAACAGTTCGTAATTTGTAAATGTCTCTACTGCTTTCTTTAATGTTGCCTCTATCTTCCTCTTTCAGGTCGTTCTGTCCGGGAGGCGTGCAGATTCGAGGAAGCTGTTCTCAGTAGCTGCGAGTGTTTAAAGATGAAGACTGCAGGTACGATGCTGCTACTAATGATGTTCCTTTTGTCTCCTTGCAGGTTCTGCTTCTCTGAGGTTCGAGGGAATAGCTGGACACGTTGAGGGTCATGTTGCAAGCTGCAAAGTAACACAAAGCGTGTTGTCTTGCTCGGGTGTGGTTTAAATAGCCCCAACAAAATAGTCCAGGTAAAGTAGTCCCTAGGCTACCACACCCAAAGCACTAGACCGCATAGCTTGGTTCTTAGGAACCAAGCTATGTGGATGCCTCCATGTTGGCTGACAATACAATAAAGTAGTTCCCAAGCACATTGTTTTTCATGATGTATGAGCCTGGCGCCATAGGTGCCAGGACTGGCCCCATGAGGGCTTTTGAAGAGGATGCCAGGCTCTAGAGGCCCGAGTCCTGACTCCACCTGGCCGATGGGTTTGCCAGAGGGGATTTTGGGCACGGGTCGTGACAGTAACATACCCATTTCCCATGTCCCATCTCTCTAACCAGGCTGGTGCTTTACCTGCCTTGTCCCCAGATTCATGTATCTGGCTACAGCTGGCCTAGTGCGCCTTCTCGTGCCTTGAAACACTTGTGTATAGGCGCGTTACAAATACCATATCATATCATATCCTAGTATTGTCTAAACCACATTGCGCAACACCTCCTGTGCGGTGACCAAGGCCTCTCGCAAGGCTGATGTTCCTAAGGCGAGGAATTGTACTTCCTCCTGCTTAGCCGCTGACTCCACCACCAAAGCGTGCTGTTTACGCTTAGCCACAACCTGTGAGAGCGCCTCCCATCTAAGCACTGCCATATATCCCTCCCATAGGGTGACTGGGCTATCAATTGTCCCATCATTCATGGAGAAATACTCTGATGTTTTGCTGGACAATTCCTCCATGAAGTCAGGTGCCCCCAGATAGTAAGTATTCAAGAGCCACATTGCAGTGGGTTTAACATGCCTGTTTTTTAGCTCAATAACTAACGGGGAATGGTCTGAGACACCTCTGGCCAAAAACTTTGCTGAGAGAAGCCTGTAGATGATAGAGGATGGGACACAGAACTAATCAATACTCAACATAGAGTCGCGCACCCAAGAGATGAAGGAGTACCCACATTCCGACTAGTGCAACCTCCTCCGTGTATCTCTCCAACCCAGAGCTGAGGCAAAGGAGCCTAATTTAGTGGTCAGCCTGCGGTTCCTGGTTACAATATGGTTCCTATGCTGACCCAGTCCAAAACTTCATTAAAGTCTCCCCATCACTGATGTGTTCACCTAGGAGCAGAGTATCAGCTCCTGGAGCTCCGTATGACGACCAAGTGCAAGCAGGGGAGGTGCATATACTGCCACCAAGCCCCAAGCAGCCTCCCACAATTCACTATTCACCATGACAAATCTCCACTTCGGGTTGGATTTCACGTATGTAAGCTGGAAGGGGACCCTCTTGTGCAGAAGTATAAGGGTGCCCCGTGAACCTCTCGACAATCCTGTGTGATAGGCCATTTTAAAATGTGTTTGTCTAAAAAATGTGCATTCTGTCCCCGCAAGGTGCGTCTCAGTGAGAAGCGCAATGTTGGGCGGGTGCCTATTGAGGAATTGTAACACCAGCCTACACTTTACGTTAGACCACAGCCCGTTCACATTCCAGGTCATCGAGACCCTCCCCTCATATGGCATCCTTCCTGAGAAACCGTGTCAACAATCTATCCCAGCCGAGAATCACTCCCACTCCGCCTCTCCAAGTCTCCAACTCGGAGTCCCCCAAGCCCACCTACAGAGACCTCAAGCATAGCATGCAAACCAGTTACCAACCATAAAAACATCCCCAACCCCTACCCCGTACTTCCCCCCCAACATGAAGCACCTGTCGCCCAAAACCCACAAAAAATGGACATGAGAAAATACCTCCACCCATATGCGGGGTGCTCACTGAAGCAGCCTCTGCAAGCCGAGATCCCCACCAAATTCCACCTATAACTCATGAGCCCTTCGTATGCTAAATCCAACCATCACCATCTGCCTCTGCACGCTAGCGGCTTGTTCTCTGGGTTGTGAGTCAAACAAAAGGGAAGATGCCCCGGGCTCAGCCTCCATTTTAGGCCTTCCCAGAGGCAGCCTATGTCCAGGTGCCCACACAATCTGAGTCTCCAGCCAAGCCCAAGCTTCTGTAGGGTTGTGGAAGAGGTAGACTGTCCCCTTGTGGTACACATGCAGCTGTGCAGGGCAGAACAAGGTATATGGGATCCTGAGCATTATCAACTTCTTCTTCACTGAATCAAAGGGCTGGCAGGCCTTCTGAACTTACCTAGTGTAATCTGGGAAGAAGTTAATCCTGTGCCCATAAACAGTAATGGGGCCAGTGGCCCTTGCCATCTGCAGCAGAGCATCCTGGTCTCTATAATTCAAGAGTCTAGCGATTATGGTTTGAGGGGGATGCCTGGGATGGAGTGACCTGCTGGGATCCTGTGTGCCCTCTCTAATGAAAAGAACTTTGAAAGTTTCTTCAGGGTGAACAATTCCGCCAGGCATTGCTCCAAGAAGACTTCCATGCTGGGCCTTTCCTCCTTCTCAGGCAGCCCCAGGATGCAGAGATTGTTGCACTGTAACATGAGCTCACCTCACTATGCTCTGCTCTTTGCTCCAAGGGGGTGAGCTTCTGGGTGACTCTTGGCATTTGCCTCTTTAGTTTATGAAGAGCATTCTCGAAATCCAAGATCCGCTGTTCCACCTCTCCCAACCTCTATTCCCGTCTCCTCAAATCTTGCCTCAGGAAGGACGCCTCCGATGCCAGCCCATCGATTGTTTTCCTCAACGGAGGGCATGGATTCCCCAATATCTCCCATTATGTCTGCGAGTGAAATTTGAGAACCCTGCATTTGCGCTCCCGCAGTGACCCCTGCTTGTGCCTGGGGGGCAGAGGATGGAGGGGCAGCTCACCACTTACTGTTCCATTCTGTTCTGGAGCCCTTCTAAAGAAACATAGGGCTTTATTACGGGTTTGGCGGTAGCCATGGCGCTATTGGCGGCATGGCTGCCACCAACACCGGTCCGGGTTCCCTGAATGGGGAATTACCGGGCCATTCCGAGTTCGGAGGGCCCGGTAATTGCTCCCTCTGGGAACCCAGACCCAGACCTTCCCCATTCCCATTTGAGCCCCCATAGGGCTCAATGGGAATGGGAGATGGAGCTAACAACGCGCCGATTACGACCGGCCCGTTGTTAGCTCCCTCTTCCCCTTGCGGGACCCGGTAAAGACGCCTGGTTTTACCAGGCGTCCTTACCGGGTCCCGCAAGGGGACCTCGTAATCAGGCGGCATTGGTGTTAACGGGCCCGTCACCATTAGCAGAGCCCGTTAACCCATTCCGCCTGACTTGTAATGAGGCCCATAGTCCTAAACTGCCTTTCTAAAATCAGCAGCTGCAAAGAGCATTAAAGAACATTATGTGTACAAACAGACATGGCTTATCGAGTGATTACCCTTATTTACTCATTACGCACAATTTCTCTGGAATTCTGATTGAATGGAATACATCAGGTTTGTTCTAGCTCATGATCAAGTTTCTAATCCTTCAGTATTGAAAAATATTTTGGTAAAATCATAATCAGAAATCATTTTCACATGGGCCTACTTTGTTTCAGGCTGGCGGGTTGTTACCGGCTCTGCCACCCCCAACATTGGGTTATCACTGTAGTAATTCCTGCTCATAGATGAGCTGTATTTGTAATGTTTTCTGAAGTGGGGGAGGTAATCATGCCAAGAACAGGCTCTCAGACTTTGAAATTATCGGCCTGCAATTGCTCAAAGTCAGGACACTCCTCAGTTGTACTCGGATTTCTAGGAAATCTGATTTTTGGTCCCAGGCTGACAGTTCAGAATCCAAGGAACCTCTTCCAGGTCATCTATATTTGTACTGCCATAGACCCACTCCACTTGACGTGTCAGATGGGGTCATTACCAGCTGAGTTGTCACAACAGTGTTGAAGGTAGTGGCATAACGAAAAAATGTGCCCCCCGCTTCTTGCAAGCCACACTGATGGGGCCACCGTCCCAAGTTCCTCAACAAAGTACAGGATGCTCCACACTCTGGGCCCGCATCGAACATCACATGTGCACAATGCTGATGATCTTCATTCCGCTGCAGGGGCAGGACCGCACTGCGCTAGGTGAAAGATATAAGTATGTTTTTTTTAATCAAAGCTTAAATCTTTCACCTAAAGTAGAACATTTTTTATTGGAGGGGTGTAACCATTTTTCACATGTATGCGAGAGCGACTGAGTGAAGTGAAGGAGCCCAAAATAATGGAAAATATATTTTAATAATGGGCGACAATTGTGCTTTCTACAGCACACTTTCTGTAAACAAATTGGGTACAAAAATAACAGTTTGCAACCGGTTTTGTAAAAATGGAAAAATCCAATAGATGTAATTCACCAACAGTGCACAGAAGCACTTCTCCACACATTTTCATGCCTTTCTCCACAACATATGCCATCACAAAAAACATATTCACGCTGGTTCTGCCCATACATTTCCATGCTGGCTGCACCAATATATGCCCACATGCCTATATAAGAAAATACTCATGTTTGCTTTGTGCATAATGCCAAAAGAAAACATGCACAAGCTGTCTCTACCAATATATGCCAGAGCCCCCACATAAAAGCATACTCATGTTGGCTATGCTATTAAAAATGCCATGCCACAATAAGAAAGCAATAAGAAAGCATGTCCAAGCTTGTTCCAATGTAGGCCAGTGTAGGAACAAAAGAACACTTATTATGCTTGGCTTGTCATGCCACAGTAAGATATAACTAGGCTGGTTGCACCAAGATTAAAGTCTAGCTGCGTAGTAACACATATCATGCTTACTTCTTCATGGGAGGATAGCTCAGGGGCAAGTCTCGGGAGGATACCTCAAGGACAACACGCTCGCTTTGGAAGCAAGACAACGTGGAGCAGCACAGGTTCGATGCCTGGGTCTGTGCTTAGAAACATCTGGGTATTAAGGGCGTTATAAATAACCAATTGCAATTGTAATGGATAAAAGAAATGCGGAAGTTGGTGCCAGATGGGTAATTCAACCTATCAAACGTAAGATAAAAATATTCATGAGACACTCAAAAACAGTTTCACCTTACTGGGAAGAGGTTCACACATCAATGTATTAATACTAATGTGTTTTATTATTCAAAACAAGTAGAAACATACTGCATCTGATCACAATGAAAACTGATTACATTAGACATTCACAAAGACATACACATGTAATAAAGTACTTACAAAAACAAATAGACCACACACACAAACTACATGTAACATCAATAATTAATTCAAAGTGCATCCATTCATATCAAAGGTTCTAATTTTTGAAAGAGTGCATTAGTGCATAAAAGAAACAGGAACCAAATTCATAAATGCCAAAGATCCCAAAAATGAGGGAACCAAACATTATTATTTTCTTAAGGTCTACTAGCTGAGGTCAAGGGACGTCTCGATGATAAGGCATCCTCACAACAATGTTCACAACCTCTGATCATGCTAGTTTCAACTGATCCAGGACAAATGTCCAGAGTGTATCTGTTAATCATTATTGTCCAAATACTGTTAAAGAAGCCATCGGCCGGTAGACTGCACCCAGCACACGCACTGAGCAGGAGTATATAACTATGAGACATCGATAATGCAAAAACATATTTCAGTGATCAGTTTGCAATTAAATATTTTGGCTATAAATTAAAGTTTCAAGTAACATTTATGATGTCTACTCTTTGCGTCAAATTGACCATTCTTCCGTCACAGCATTCAACATATGGCAGACAGTACACTTTCCACACTTCAATAATTATTACTTAAAAAATTTAGTTTTTTTCAAATCCATTCTTCCGATGTAGCAGAGGATCAACCACTTCACAACACAATTTCCTGAAATTTAAACTTTTCTTTCCAATGTCTGCTTTTAATATAGTGAATCGTATAATTTCTTTGCAGATTATGGACACATTTACTCCCAAAAAGTCTTAGTGCCCTGTTTTGAAGGACACATAACAATGCCACCCTTCATGTAGCGTTCACAGCGTGCTCGAGTCAGTTTCGTTCCTGGAAACACATGCCACAAAAAGTAACAATATTACTGGCAAACAGTGTACTACAAAAACAACCAAATATTTCAAGTAAACCACATATCACAATATGTACTTCCATTTTACCGGTATCAACGCACCTGCTCCCAATACATTTACATTTTCTTTAAAAAATAACCTCATGAGCGGTGCACCCAGGCACGGATTTCCCTATACGTGAATAGTAATGTGCCCCCTGCTCTCAGCTATGCGAAGCATTTCCCTAGCAGAGAGTTGGATCGGCAAGATCTAATGTATTGTGAAGAA
The DNA here is from genome assembly GCF_040938575.1 of Ambystoma mexicanum. NCBI lineage: Eukaryota > Metazoa > Chordata > Amphibia > Caudata > Ambystomatidae > Ambystoma > Ambystoma mexicanum. The sequence continues at coordinate 869,314,804 of NC_090935.1, forward strand.
ATGTAGTTTGTCAGAAAGAGCTCCAACTTAACATAGTATCTACTTTCCAGCGTGTCCAAACTTCATTTGCCTTTTTCATTTATTTCTTGGTTATTTGTAAAGCCTCTAAAACCAACAAAATAAAATGTGCACATCGGCACAAGACCAAAAAAGGGTGGTGAGGTGTACATCTATTCCCACAAACATATCCATTTCTGCATTCATGCAACCACCCCTCATTGCCCTGTGCAGCAAGATGTAAAAGTGCAAAGACCACAGGCACACTTTCATAATGCACATTGGCAATACAAATTCCTTCACCTGTTACTTGAATGTTGGCTAAGATTGTGCACATAAACTCTTCGTCATTTGCAATCTGAAGCCACTTATCATAGTATCTACTTTGCAGCGTGTCCAAAGTTCGTTTACTTTATTCATTTATTTATTGGTTATTTGTGAAGCCCCTAAAACCAAAAATGTGCACGTCCCCACAAGACCAAATAAATGGTGGTGGGGCGGCCAGAGAACAAAACAACAATGATTTCATACAAAAAGTCATTGGTAACACACCTGTACGCAGGTGTTTCTAGGCACAACTTGACAAAGAAGGGAACAACAAAAGGAAACTGAATAAATGATCATGGTAGGTCTTGTGCATTCATATAACGCAATTGTAACAGGAAACAAGCTGAGAAGTGCCAGGGGGATGGAAGGGGAGAGTGCAATAAAGAACCACCAGTAAGTGACACCAGGTTTGCCACTACTAGGTAAGTGCAAATAGCCATGGCACGATGTGCTTGCAGATACAGTCCATAGTCGGTGATGGGCCCAGAGACACTGCATGGAGCTACTGGTGATAACACACCTGGTCCTCATAAGGTTTTCAGATTGGCCAGGTAACCATTTAGTGCAGCAACATCTTCTAACCTCTAATGTAGTTAGACTACACCAACAGGTATCTAACTATTGCAAGCATTTCCTTAATTACAACATACTTCAAACAAACATACTATCACCTTTACACTCACGTAACTGTAAAATGGCTATATAATGGATAAACAACAGCAGTGTGTCATACACTAATGTTCTACCATAGTACTTAAAATGTACTGTTTATGAGGTTCTGAAAAAGAAAATATATATTCAAAACTGTACAGCACTACAGCTTTTGAACTATCATGCTAAATCAATTGTACTGTCTTTTTCTCCACAAAAACAAACCAGAGATTGCAGCTTCATGATGCTACAAAACTAAGTAGCCACAGCAATCTTAATCAACTACATAATCTAAGAGCCCTCAATTGTACTATAATCATAAGTACCATATACAAATCAATCACATAATACTTCCATATTACAAACACTTTAAACTCCCACTTCATTACGTACAATTACGTACAATTACTTTACACAAATTGCTACTATGGTGATTCTGGTCATACTCCGACTACATTACCTATAATTACAATACACATATTACTACTGTAATCATTGTGGCCAGTGCATATATTCTGGGGGCCACTGACCACAACACAATTGACTGTATAACAAGTATGTATCATACACGGTCAATCCCCACCCCCTCACAATCAAAATAATGTCCACGAATACCGAAATGGACCGCAGTCCCTGGCGGCATTTGTAAACCCTTTTTTCACCTATAAAAACAGCTCTACATTACCTTCATTCCACTTCCCTACCATTTCTATGCCCTTTTTCAGCCATCAAATAACCCCAAATGTCTTTCCCAAGCGGTCCGTTCAGATCGCTGCCCGCGAACAACCCGGCAGGCAGCTACTGCACCTGTCTGGTCTTTTTCAACCCACGGAAATAGTCCTATATCATCTTTTTTCCACTCTTCTACCCTCCCCAGTCCCTCTTTCCACCACCAAATGACCCAAAATGTGTTTTCCAAACATTTTCCCCACTGAGAGGTCCACAGTCAGCTTCGATGTCCGCTGAATCAATCTTCACAGGGTCGATCTTATGGGCCCATTTACTTTCTTTGCAAAGTTTTGTCAGGATTCGTTCAGGCGGGCCAAGTTATAAGCTGCCCAAAAAGTGCTCTTCATATGGGTTGAGCAACTTAACCATAACTACAGGGCCACACTATGCATTTACATGACACACCCACGGCCAGTGGTTTAGCACTATGCACTTTATGCCTGTATTTCAATTTATGTAGCACCATGCACTCTATGGCGACTTCCTTTCCAATCATAGCACTTTATTATGATGCCCATTCAATCCAAGGACCAACAATGCACAGTGCACTTTATATCTTAAAGCTACGGCCAGGGATTCAGCATTATGTACTCTATGTTGTAACATTTAAAACTGTGAAGCACTATGCACTTCACAGCGCTTTTTTCTGCAACTTTAGCACCATCTGATAATGTCCTTTCAAATCCAGTGCCAAAAAATGCATCAATTGTTATTTACATCCCATTTTAGGAGAGAATATTAAGATTGTGTCTAGAATTACTTGTGAAACTGAATATGTGGTATATGTGTTAAACTGTCCATGTAACAAGTGGTATGTCGGTAGCACCAAAGGAAAACTAAAATTGAGGGTGTTACAGCACATTAGGGCAATCAAGAATGCCGACTTACCCTATGGCCCTTCATTTTAAGAACCAACATGGAGGTAAATTAGAGGGTTTCACCTTTTTTGGTATAGATACAATCAGCAAACCACTCAGAGGAGGCAATCGCGAATTAACACTACGACAATTGGAAACCAAATGTATTTTAGACCTTGAGACAAAAAAGCCCAGAGATCACAACTTGATGAGGAACTATATACCTTCCTGGGCACATGAGGTTTTTGTAGATACTGTCTCAGGTTCGCTCTGACCACGTCTCATATGCATCATATGCTTATCTTTTTCTTTCTAAGTACAGACAAGGTTACGTATACAACACGTGCCATGCCCTGAGCAATGAAATGTACAATGTGTCTTTGATTTTCACGTATTAATAATTTTCACACTCCATACATTTTTGACGATGTAGGTGTTGTTATACATATATATATATATATATGTATATATATATATATATAATGGACTGGGGTTCTGTTCTCACAGTTTTAGTGTGTTTTTAAACTATTGTTTTTAACTTGTAGTTGTATAGGTTTTGGTACTTATGTTAAGTGGCTCTTACAACACAGAGACTTTTGGACTAGTTTTAATCTGCTTTATTGTGCAAAATCTGTGATAATTCTATATGGACAAAATATCTAGGGTTTTTTATATTGTATTTGTAACACCTCACTCTTTTTAACATAAGGATGCATGTATATGGGCTAACAACTAACTAATATGACTTTTTGGCCGTTTTATGAATTCGGATACTGCATGCACTTAGCACTTTATAATTAAGCAATGTCTGTATGCACTTTGCACTTTATAAGGGGAAACTTTTTTCCTCTTTAGTTTTAAAAAATCAGCAGCCCATGCATGTAACTCAGACTCTGTGAGAAACATAAATTAATAGAGATACTCTTTATTTTATACAATGAGGATATTATAATCCACATATTAAAAATCTGACTACAGAGCCCTATACTCATAGGAGAGGGACATGCATGGACGGAGAGCACTATGCACTTTATTTATTGCTGCTATGTAAATACATATTTTTGCTGCTAAAATGCTATTTGCACGTATATCTAAATTTCTACTTTTGTGTATTTGTACAGCCCCAACAAATAGGTATTATTACCTACATGCATTCCTTTCAAGTATTACCCTAGTTTATTGTATGACATATATAATCACAGCATTTAACAATTAGATATCATACATGTAGTGCAGCACATCCCTGCTCGAGCAGGTCAAAGGCATCACAGCCGATCTACACTCTGCAAAGGCTGCCCCCTCTTTTGTTTTCCACTAGGCAGCCAGGAGCAGTATTTGATTATTTTCTCTTTTTATGTAATGTTATTGCATAATGGACATACAAAAAGACGGAATCTGAAAAACAAATGTTTTTTTATGAAGTTGTTTTACTTAAAGCGGCATCATTATTGTCCTTTCGGCATAGGTTTTGAAATTGTGAATTCATTCGAAAATATTTCAGTACTGTCATCTATGTCTCGCATGCTAGAGGAAGTCGTCTGCACTTTCCTATGAGAAACGTATACTATCTAATTGTTTCAAGATGTCTGCCTGACAAAACATGCTAAACAAGCGGCATCTAGCAGGTTGAGACTCTCTATGCACAATCAGAGAGTTGTCAGGGGTTAAATTGCAGTCCATTATCTGTGTTGTTTGTAAACCTACGTGATCAAGCGGTTTGTATACCGCGAAACGCGTCGTTCTTTTTTGGTTCCTTTTCCTGACGCATTTATATTAATAAAGAAAACGTGCTGCCAGGAAACATAGAGGTGTCTTTTCCACTTAATCGCCGCAAGGATATTTTTTTCCCGCTGCAGCTGCTCTCTGGAGTGCATTCCACTGGTTGCCTTTCCCTCGAAAAGCTTCATTTTGACATATATATATATATATATATATATATATATATATATATATATATATATGAAAAAACAAGGAAAGGTGCGCACTCCAATTCTCTGCATAACCGTCCAGGCCACTGGTGTACTCCTCCGACCGGTTTCTGTGCCAATACACGTCATCAGGGAGGCTGGGTGGATTTGCAGCTCCACCGCAGGTGCAGGTGATAAAAATCTGCTGCAAGGGCTACTGGTAGATGTAGCCATCTGGTCAGCAGAGAAAACGCTCACGCCCAATCTCACAGTGGAGAAAGGGGGGGGGAAGTGTAGCCTCCAGTGAGGCACTCCAAAGCCAGGCATATATAACCCTGGTGCGCACCTTGTCAGGTCTTGAGGATTCCACCCCTCAAGGTCCTGCGAAAAATGAAAAAACAAGGAAAGGTGCGCACTGCAATTCTCTGCATAACCGTCCAGGCCACTGGTGTACTCCTCCGACCGGTTTCGGTGCCAATACACGTCATCAGGGAGGCTGGGTGGATTTGCAGCTCACCGCAGGTGCAGGTGATAAAAAACTGCTGCAAGGGCTACTGGTAGATGTAGTCATCTGGTCAGCAGAGAAAACGCTCACGCCCAATCTCACAGTGGAGAAAGGGGGGGAAGTGTAGCCTCAAGTGAGGCACTCCAAAGCCAGGCATATATAACCCTGGTGCACACCTTGTCAGGTCTTGAGGATTCCACCCCTCAAGGTCCTGCGAAAAATGAAAAAACAAGGAAAGGTGCGCACTCCAATTCTCTGCATAACCGTCCAGACCACTGGTGTACTCCTCCGACCGGTTTCTGTGCCAATAAACGTCATCAGGGAGGTGGGGTGGATTTGCAGCTCACCGCAGGTGCAGGTGATAAAAATCTGCTGCAAGGGCTACTGGTAGATGTAGTCATCTGGTCAGCAGAGAAAACGCTCACGCCCAATCTCACAGTGGAGAAAGGGGGGGAAGTGTAGCCTCAAGTGAGGCACTCCAAAGCCAGGCATATATAACCCTGGTGCGCACCTTGTGAGGTCTTGAGGTTTCCACCCCTCAAGGTCCTGCGAAAAATGAAAAAACAAGGAAAGGTGCGCACACCAATTCTCTGCATAACCGTCCAGGCCACTGGTGTACTCCTCCGACCGGTTTCGGTGCCAATACACGTCATCAGGGAGGCTGGGTGGATTTGCAGCTCACCGCAGGTGCAGGTGATAAAAATCTGCTGCAAGGGCTACTGGTAGATGTAGTCATCTGGTCAGCAGATAAAACGCTCACGCCCAATCTCACAGTGGAAACAGGGGGGGGAAGTGTAGCCTCAAGTTAGTGTTTGGTGCCTCTTCCGTCATTTCTCTTCCCCCGTTTCATTCTAAGCTCTCCTGCCCAAAAAAAATGCATCCAAAAACAATAAAAGAAATGTTCTTTTAGGAACCACCTTTCACAGTTAAAAAATAGAACTAAAAAAAATGTATAGACTCCATCTACTTTATATTTCTCAGTAAAGAACATAGACTCAATAAGATTTTCCAATATTCCCATTTGCATTTTGTGTTATGCTAATGGTCACATTGTGGTGTTTATCCTCCGTTCCAGGGATACCGGCCCAGCAGCCCAAGTTATCAGCCCAAGCCAAGCGATGGTGGATAGAGAGGTCTCTGGACCATTATCCCTCCATTCCAGGCCCTGTAATGGGGGATGAAGGCCATTAGCACCCTAGGTTCCCAAAGCGGGAACCCAGGGTGCTGGATTTTCCTTCCTACACCGGGACGGCTCTGGACAAGATGTCCACCATGGAAAGAGAAGGCAGGGTTCCATACAGGGCCCCTCTTTGCTTTCCATGGCAGCCTGCAGAAGGCAAAAAGAGAACTCTATGACCATATTACCAAGAGCACATTTTTCTTCCTTTTCAAATCTATCCCAATTTAGAATAACTTTACCACAAAGCCAGTCCCAGGTGGACATGCCCACTTTAACCTCATGTTTTGTCCCTCGTCGTCATAGCCAGTAGCCAGATTGTCCGGATCATGACCTTATTCCATGACCCGGACAATCTGGCTTCTGCCCATGGCCACAGGCTACACCTCTGTCACCAAAGGTATATCGCTATTTTTTGTATCTACATTATGACACTTGTCAAAAAATAAAACACGGGCACATTTGCAAAACCATGCTTTCATGTCCTTCTCAATGCTCCTTACTCAAGTTTGCTGGAAATCCACCCATGTTTTATTTTTTCAAAAGTGTCAAATGATGCACATACAATCGTCATATAACCTAGCCCCCACTTGACAAAATCCATTCAGACTTTACGAAAACATTTATATCTAGATCTATAATCTTGTTGCAAACTGTTGTGTAGATTTGTCAAATGGCACCACATTTATAAGCCTTTACAATATTTTGGGACCCCCCTCTAATTCTGCCCCCTCTTGACAAAATCCTACCGAAACTTCACAAAAACATTTGCATCTAGATCTATTATCAGTTTGCCAAATTAAGTGTAGATTCGTCAAATGGCACCTCATTTATAAGCCTTTACATTATTTTGGGACCCCCCTCTAATTTTTCCCCTCTTGACAGAATCACACCAAACTTTGCAAACTCATCCGGGATCAGGTTAGGAATATAATTGCAAAATTACATCCAGTTCCATTAAGTGGCGCCAAAGTTATAAGCCATCAAAGAACTGCTTTTCACCAAACCAGCAATGCAGAGGTGTCTGCGAACTTTCACAGGACTGTTCGCGAACATCCGGACTGTTCGCAAACTTTCGTGCTGAAACCCACCCTTTTTTTGCTTCTTGCAGCCATATTCCATCACATCCTCATCACCCCTCACCGCCCCAGAGATTATTTGATAAGTTTGACATGTGCAATGTTGTGTTTTTTAATATATTTTTACTACGATGTCCGTGGACACCGGTCGATGTCCGCGAATCCAAGATGGTGGGCGTTTCCAAAAATCTGACGCACCTCATGCTTCATGCCTACCAATCAGCAAACACGTTGGGTGTCCGCGGACAAGGCGCAAGTCAATTAGCCAATCGGTGTCCTGTCCACGGAGCGAACAGGGAAGTGTGTCCGCGGAACAGACGTAGATATCACTAATTTTTTTGCTTTACGTTTTGGTCATTTTTAAAAAACGAATGGATGGATTTACACCAAATTAACAAAAGCACGCTTTTGGGACCAAGCCGCCACTCCTGCCGCACATTTGGTGAAAATCCATCCAGCGGTTTGGGCTGTAGGTGTGAGCAAAATTTTTTCCCATTATGTCTATGGGAAAAAAAGAAATTTTGGGACCCCCCCTATAACTTTGCTCCCTCTGGACCAAACCTCACCAAACTTTGCAATTCAGAATGGGCCATACACTTTATTTGCAAAGTTAGGTGAAGATTCGTACGGGGGGAGCGAAGTTATAAGCCACCCAAAAAGTGCTCTTCCTATGGGATTAGCAACTTAACCATAACAACACGGCCACTACTGTGTGCCCTAAATATGTAACAGGACTACACTGTTTATGAAAATGCTCCTATATCATGAATACATTTTCTTCCAGCTCAGCTAAAATACATGACAAATGAGGCTACATATTACAAGCAGGTGAGAGCACGGATCGCAGGTCATGGCATTTATGCTCTCATCCTAGATGCCCCTACTAACTGCTTCATCAGTGCCATCTGCTGCCCTTCCTGCTTCACTAGCCACAACAAAAAGATCGGTTTGGCACAGCAGGCAAATGTGGTGGCACAAACTAATTGCGTGTGAAGTTGTCATGCCCATCTTCTGATGAACATAGCGAGAAGGGTTCAAGACATTGGCCCTCATTACGACCTTGGCGGTAGCCATGCCACTATTGGCGGCATGGCTGCCGCCAAAATCACGTCCGGGTTCCCAGAATGAGGAATTACCGGGCCATTCCGAGTTCAGAGGGCCCGGTAATTTCTCCTTCTAGGAACCCGGACCCGGACCTTCCCCATTCCTATTTCAGCCCCCATAGGGCTGAATGGAAATGGGCGAGGGAGCAAACAACGGGCCGATTGCGAGCGGCCCGTTGTTTGCTCCCTCCTCCCCTCTCAGGACCCGCTCTGCACGTCTGGTGAAACCAGGTGGACCTTGTAATTAGGCGGGACGGGATTGATGGCGCCAGCACCTTTAGCGGCGCCGTTTACCCCGTCCCGTCTGGGTTATAATGAGGCCCCTTGCATCCCTCCTGCCGGGCTTTGTGGAGTTCCCCACCCCACCCATTTCCTTGGTTCAGCTGTGAACAGGAGCAAGGCAAGGGAAGCAGGCAGGGTACCGGAGCAGATGCTTGGATACTGAACACTTCCTTATTTGGGAGTCTAGACCTATTGGTACATCACCTGTGTAGGCAGCCACGTCAGGAACTATGGCTGTGACTGGGGGAGGCTTCGTCATTAGAGAAAAGGCATGGAAAGAAAGAAACAGTGGGCTAGGGGAGGAATTCATGGACATTTGATGGCATCCTTAACGATAGGGAAGTTTTTTATGGCAATCCCTGGCTGTCAGGTGGATACATGGTCATTTGAATCCCTGAGAATGTAGTGAATACTCGTGCATTTGATATCAATGCCTAGGAATGGTGTCAGCACCTGGGAGTGTAGTGATAATTCCTGAAAATGTTATGAGCATTAAAGATGTTGTTGGAAACGCCTGGCGTACATGTGAATAGCTAAGCATTGTATGGCAATGAATTGCAAGGGTAAGCATTTTGGGGAAATGTATGGCAATTTGTGAAAATTATATGAATACCTCAACATTTGAGGCCAGTCCTTGGCAATTATGTGAGTACTTGGTCATTTCATTGCAATACCTGGCAATTATGTCAGTACTTGGGCATTTGATGTCAGTTACAGGTAATTATGTCAGTACCTGGGCATTTGATAGCACTCCCTGGCAATGCCGTGAGTATATTGGTACTTTTATGAAAATACCTAATCAATGATACAGTTAACGGGGCAGTTTGATGGCAGTACATGTAAATGTATGTGAGGTGTGAGCACTTGGGTATTTGCTGGAAATACCTGACAAAGGATGTAAATTATCATCAGATGTTAATACGTGACCAAGTGTGTGAGTAACAGTTTTAATGGCAATGCATGGCGAAGATATATGTAGCTGTGAAGCTGAGGCAACCTCTTTCAATTACATGAGTACCATAACATTTTTTTTATTTTTTATTGTTGGCATTTTTTAATCAAATAATTGATTTTTTGCAACATTTTTTCTTTGTAAAATGGACTATCATTTCTCTTTTCTCTTTGGTCCTCTGGATGTCTCGTAGCGAAATTATTTTCAAAATTTCTTTGATCCGAAACAAACAAGGTCTTAGTTGTATTCAGTTCCTTTGAGCTCTAGTTTTTCTGTTAGCTGTTGTAGGATCTTAAAAGTAGCCAGTTGCCATGATGTTCGATGTCCACTGATCATCCGTGCCCAACCATGTTTCCTCATCAGTCGTTTGTGAATATCGCAGAAGGAATTTCATATAGGGCAAACGTATCCCCTTTGTGGCAGGGCAAGAAAGCAGTAAATGGCGAATTGTTTCCTTGTCTTCATTACAGAATCTACAGCTGTTAGATAATGACAGAACTCTAATGTAGCGTATTTCATTGCAGTCAAGCAGGTTCAATCTCGCTCGCATTATCAAGTTACGCGCTGGCCGGCTCGGAAATTTTTTGATGTAATTTTGTAGAACATTCAATTTCGTTGCCATAGGGGGAAGATGTGAAATAAGTTTATAATCAGTCGATAGATTTTGCGTGTTGATCCAATCCATCTCTTTTAGTTTCTTAAGTATCCTTGTTGGATTATTTATCAGTTCTTCTTTGGCACACTCTATTGTTTTCAGCAGATCTAAGTTTTCTTTTTTCCATCGGGTGAGCATTTTGCCGCTTGATACTTGAAGTTCTTTAAGTATCAGACCATGGATAAAGGTGCAGTCTGGGAGTATACATTTTCTGTAGAGCATGAATGTGTTACAGTCTACCATACCCTGAAGAGATAGCAAGCTTAGTTCTCGATGAATCAAAGGAACCGGTGTTGAATTCGGTAGGAAGAAAACTGTCCTCCAAAAATAAGCTTCCAGCTTAGGCCAGTGGCAGATAGGGCATGGCTTCAGCGCCGTATGTCACAGTAGGAACCACCTTTGATTTGTAAAAGTTTAGCAGTGGAATTGTCGAAAATTTTCCAAACCTTCTATCAATAGCTTTTCCTTTTGTAGCTAAATTGCAAATTTTGTCCCAGAGAAATGCTTGCATGGCCAGCTCTTTTGTTGTGGTATCTAGAACAACACCCAAGTATTTAAAATTCTTAACTTTTTCAATCGCTGTTTTATCGATAGTCCAGTTGAATTTTTCTTGTTTTTTGGTCGTGCTCTCCAACACCATTATCTTTGTCTTTTCGATGTTGATTTCCAGGTTGTTTTCGGAGCAATATTCTTGTAGCTTAGAGAGTTGTCGTTGAAGGCCTCTGGGGGTCATATCAAGTAGAATGAGATCGTCAGCGTAGAATAATCTGCTGATGTTCGTTTTTGCAAGTTTTGGTGGAAAAGATCTGATCGAAGTCTCTGTATACTTATAATCTCCCATATAGGCAAGAAAGAGTGCTGGGGCCAGAGGACAGCCCTGTTTGACACCTCTCTTGGTGACGATTTCGGTGGAGAGGCTTCCTTGTTAGTTCAGCCGTATCTTAATGTTGGTGTCTGAGTGGAGGGCTATGATGGGATTAAGATTGCCCTTGGGCATTTCCATGTTGTCAATTTCTCCCAGAGTTTAGAGTGATCGACCTTGTCGAAAGCCTTAGAGAAGTCGATAAAGGCCATGCATATTCTCGGGTTTCCCTCCTTTACTTTAGCTTTCAGAATAGATATCATAAAGATGTTAATGGCTGTTCCCAACGTTTTTTTGAATCCTGTTTGGAAATTGTCGTTGCATGGCACGTTGGCAGCCCAGACTTGGAATTTTTTCAAAAGTAATGTCCCAAAGACTTTCCCTATGGGGTCCAATAAAGCGATGGGGCGGTAGTTCATTGGATCTTGTTTATCTCCTTTTTTGTATATTGGAACCACTATGGCAGAAAGCCATGAAGGAGGTACAGATTGAGATGCCACACATCTTGTGAAGACTGTTCTTATAAATTTAGCCCACTCGTCCGGATGGGTTTTTAGATCGAAATTTGTAATCCCATCAGGGCCCGGGGCCCTGGACTTTTTCAGTTTTCTTAAGGATGTCTAATATGTCTTCCAGGTTGTCAAGTTGCGTCCTGGAGTCAATGGTCCTTGTGTTTTTAGATACGGCTAGCGTCATCTGAGAGGGGCTGCAAGCCGTTGAGTTTGATGTGGGATTTTTGAAGAGCGAACTGAAGTGAGCAGCCCAGGTGAATTCGCTAATACTATTCGCCATGTTCAAATCGTTGGGTCAAGATGATTTGTTCAGCAGAGACCAGAATTCTTTTGAATTGTTGGAACAAATCGATTTTAATATGGCTTCTGCATCTTGTTGGTGAAGTTTCCATCTGTATGATCTCACCCAGTTTTTATACTTTCTGGTAATTTCTTTGATTGCTTTGGATCTTTCCATCGTCGTAAGTGTCAATGCATTTATTTTGGCTTTTCTGAAAGCCTTTCGTTTCTGGACCAGCACTTTATCGTACGAGTGTAGGGATGTTTGCAAGTTTTTGTTAGATTTCCCTCTCTGTATTCTATAGGTGTTCAACAAAGGGGCATAGTCGACCAATTCAAAGGCCGATGTAGGACACGAGTCTATGTACAAGTTTGTGAGGTCTCGAATACTGTGTGCTGTTAAACGCAGTATAGTGCCTTGAGGAGTTTGTTCCACCACAGATTCATACCTATCAGGATTTGAATAAGAAGTTTTCAAAGTGGTTTGAAGAATATTATGAGCACTAGATGTTGTGTGAACAACGTCGAAGGAGGTCGTTAGCAGCAGAATGGGTTCTGAGACAAAAAATTTTAGTCAATGGTTGACATTAGTTGCCCGTTTGTCCAAGTTGGTAATCGATTATTCTTTTTGTATACTACGTCAAGGTTATGTAGGTTTCTTGAGTTCATCAATTTCATCCATTGGTTTCCCCGGTCTTCACTCGGGGATTGTTTTTTGATTGTTTTCTGGGTGCAGCAAGCATTCAGGTCTCCACATATTAGCATATTAGAATATGCAAGGTGTTATAGGTCGTCCGTACCTCATCGATCGTGTTTTCGATCAGTTTTAAGAATTTCTTTTGGTCGATTGCTGCAGGGTTCCAGTATACATTGAAAATCGCTACGAAGATAGGATGGTAATAAATTCCGTCTGATGATAGCGATGACCAAGTTAGCAAGAGTGCTAATAGAGAGTAGTTTGAGACAATGGTGTTAGTTACTGCAAAACCTCTATCCATTCGCAAACCGGTAAGCAGACCAGAGGAAGGGCGGCCCATTTGGCCTTTTGTCGCCGGGGCCAGGAAAAGATTGTATCCATAGAGCGTGGGTGTTTTAGACAGACAGGTTTCTTGGAGACACAATATGTCAAAGGAGCCCAAGTTTGCATCGCTGATCGAGGTAAGATGTTTATAGCCCCTAGTGTTCCAACTGGCTAACTTGATTTCAAACACGCTGCAGGTTTGATTGGTCGTCGAAGGTAGAGCGTCGATCAGATTCTTGGACTGCTATTTTGAACGATGCGATGCTAAGGCCTTTGGGAGCCATGCCCAGAAACTGGATGAAATTGAGTTTCTATCAAGAGATGCTGTAGGGGCATTTTCTTCCAGTTGGATGGTTTTAGTAAGTTTCCTATTGCTGTTTTGTCGATCTTTACGAAAGCTGATTTTGTCTTCAGGATCTTCTGCTTTTGAGTCGCCGGATTTCTCGTTAGATGGTAGTGAGGTTTGGAGAGGCCTATGTTGGGTCTTATTTGAGAAGGTCACTTTTGGGCTGTGATGACGCTTGGGTTGAACTGATCGATGAGCTAGGTTTTGTCTATGCGGAGATGTGTCAAGGTTTCGATGTATCTTTGGATAGTTATTTTTTTCTTTGGAGTTCCTGTTGTGTGTTCGAGTAGTTTCCTTGGGCTTGTGGCTCTTTTCTTCTGTTGTCGTCGTTTTTAGTGAGAGATGATAGCCCAGACTTGAAAAGTCTTTTTTTTTGGTTGATCAATTTGTCCTTAACTTTTCTTGATATAATATGGAGGTGGCAGACCACTCTTCCGTGGTGGTGACTTGGGTCAACTATCCACAAGTCATCTGAAGAAATCTGTGTTAATTTAGGTATGAGATGTATCAGCGTCAGCATGCCTCCTCTGCTTAATGTGACTTTATCTCGATTTTCACTAGATTGTTCTAATTTTAGAATTTGAGTTTGGGTTTGCCCGGCTTTTTGGCCGTTTGGTGAGAGATTGTCTTAGAACTAGAGGATTTTGTTGTATGATGTTTGTTTTCTTTAGGACTGTCCTCTCGTAGATGATTCCTAGATGAAGTTTGTGAATGGTGTCGGGGGGTCTCATGAGAATCTGAGAACTGTTGAGAGTCTGTCGAGGGTCGAGTACGCCTTTCCAGGCTGGGTTTGTTGGTGTTGTAGCTTATCCTATCACTCTGAGACGGAACGGGATCTCTATTTTTTTTTATTGAGACTGCCTGGTTAAAGTTGACAGTTCGATCTTCTTTCGACGTTCTTCTAAAGTCATGAATGGTGACTGATGATGTCTGTTTTCAAGGCTTGTGGTCTTCGAAGGGGTGTTTGTAAGCAAAGCTGCAGCAGTGGGGTTGTCTGACGATGGATTCCATTGGCCTGGTGGCATAGGGGAGGTTGCTTCGTCATGAGGTTCTGAGAGGTTCATCAGGTCTGTAATGGGCTCAGACGGTGTCCAGTCATAATTTCGAAAACATAATTTCGAAAGTCAAAAAAGTCGAATCAAAAATGTCGAAAAAAAAAATGTCGAATTGTTTTTTTTTTCGATATTTTTTTTTGGGCTCTAGTTTCTGTGAAAAAAATAGGTAAAAATAAAAAAAAGGGGGGTTGGGGGGGAACCCCCCCATTTCGAAAAAAAAAACGTCATTAAAAAAAAATTCGACATTTTTTTTCGACGTTTTTTTTTCGACTTTTTGACTTTCGAATATTTTGTATTCGAAATTATGTCTATGAACCGGCTCAGACTCCTCTGTGGATTTTGCTGAGATCTTAAGATCTTGGTTCGCAAGTGAGTGAAGGCAATTCAGAAGGTCAGAGTCTTGTTGTGAAAGGTGAGTTTGGGGGATAAGGTGAGTTTGGGATTCAGGAACTGATTTGTCTACTTGAACCATCGTTTTTATAGATGATGCTTTTGTGTTGGGTGCTTTCAAGGTCAGCAGAGGGATGGCATGTATTGATTTCGCAGCAAAAATTTAATAAGGTTGATCTGGTTGGGCTGCTGATATTTTATTTGGATTTTCTTCCTCGTCGATCACCAAAACAATATTGGAGGCTGATCCGTTTGTGGTTTGAGGCGATGTTGGTGGCGCTTTTTTGTGAGACAGTTTTGTTTTAGCACAAGGGATAAGGGTCTGTGGGGTACAGGACGTCAAGTCAGTCGGAGGTGCAGTGATGGTATGTGTGTTCGTAGAGCAGTTTAGAAGAGTTCTTTTCTCCAGGCGGGTCAATATAGTTTCTATTGCTTGAAGGCGCGCATCTATGGCCATCACGGTTGGGGGTGATGGGTTTTTTGTTTCGTTTTGAGCAGTAATGTGGCCTTCTAGGAAGATGAGTTTGGTGTGGATCATCGCCTGTAAGACGGTGTGGTCCTTTAGAGTATCATACAGCGATTCATATAGTTTGGTGAAAGGGACCAGGGCAATGGATAATGCCGACATATATGAAAGTAAGTCTGGCTTTTTTGATAATGATTCTTTACTGGATGTAGTGGACTTACGACTTGAATCTTGTAAAGGAGTAGAATGGGTAGAGGAATTTGGTCTATCAGAGCAGGGTTCAAAATCTTGATAAGATTCTCTATTGTCTCTGTGATCAGCAATAGGTGGAACCTGAGAGTCAATTTGCTGACGCTTTGAAGATTTGTCTTGTTCGTTAGGAATTGGAATCATCTTTTTATTAGCGCTGAGCGAAATGTTTCCTGGGTTGTCTTGTGAAACAGGTGAGAGTAGTGGTGACGGAGAAGGAAAGGATTCGGCCCCCAATTGTTGTTTTCTTTGGTCAGATGCCTGGGCAACAGCGTTGTCAGCAGGATGAACGGAAATCGCTGTGGGAGCCAGGAGATCCTTTAGATGTAATACAGGGCTAGACGTTTGGGGTACCGCCGGATCTAGGCCAAAAACAAATTCAGTAGGTATAAGGTGCGTGGATGTTTGCCCAAACGTGAATTTGTTTTCCAGGTTTTTTTCGGACTGTAATCTTTTTCCTGGAATAGGTCGTTTGAAATTGAGAGGATCTGGTCTAGGAGTTAGACAGTCCTCGGTTCTTCTTAATTTGCTTGATGGCTGTAGATCGAGAACAGCATCGAGGAGTTCAGCATCAGTAAGCTCTGTCAATGAGCTAGTGCGGTTGTTAGGTTGGTGTTTTTTTTCGAAGAATTTCACCAAGGTTCCCATAGGAGAGAGAACCGGTTTCAAGGTCTTATCTTTGGCTGATTTATTTTTGCTTAAAGATTGCTTTAATGTTGTGTCTTTGCTTTGTGATTTGCGTAGGTTTGTTGGATTTTGTTTACCAATTTTGAGTTTTAAAGTTTTCTTTCTTTTCTCAGAGGTTCGAACAGGGGATGACCTTGGGCGTTTCTTTGCGTTTGCTGTTTGTACTTTCATCGATGCAGTAGGATGTAGCGAGCTCAGGGGGCGGGGCTCGGACGTCTCAAGGGAGCCACACGCACCCGGCTCTGATGACGCCTCTCGGGGCGTGCCACACTCGTCAGTCATGCGCGGCTCTGACTGCCGCTCCACAGAGACCGCCTTTTCTTTCGCCTGAGACGGGCTCTGCGCGACGGCTCCAGCCGCCTCAGCGTGTACCTGGGCAGAGACGTTATGGGAGGCCGAGGCAGGCGTTTCGTCTGGGGGGACCGAGTGCTCCACTTGCAGCCCGGTCGTCTGATACTCTCGCTCCTCGTCTGGATCCCACGCTGTCTGAGTGGTGGGTGCGGCAGGAACACGCCCTCATCCTTGCTGCGCCTCAACAATCACGTCGCCATCGGTCGGAGGTCCGAGCACAGCCCCGCGAGCATAGGAACTCGCCCGCCCCACTGCGAACACATCTCCCACTCCGGGGACAGATGGTAAGCGAGCAGGCGGGGGCGAGGTGTGCTCAATGGTGTGGTTTTCGATCGGCATATTTTTAAGAGGCAGCGGTAGGAGCTGGTCAGTGAGGGAAGGGAAAATTGCTTTTTGAGCAGATGTTTGCAAAATGTCATTTGATGTAAGGAGAGGGTCTTCTCTCAGTTGGTGTGTTGGAAATTTGAGGGGTTTTTTCCCGACTTTTTTCCCACAAGTTTTTAAGGATTTAGCTGTGTTTGCCAGCGTCTTCGTAGTGTCAGGAAGTTCAGCCAGCAGAAATGTATCTGAATGTTGGCGGGGACGCCAGCTTCGTAGCCGTCCATTTTCCTCTTCCTGTGGAGCCAGGGGAGAGGCAGTCATACCAGTCACGACAGCCATGACTGCTAGACTGCCACTCTCCGCCACTCCGCGTCCGCTCTGCGGTATGGAAGGGTAGTTGTAGTAGATCAGCAGGCTCCTCCTTCAGAAAGGAATGGACAGGGTGAACAGACTCAGCAGGTAGGGATGACTGCTAGACTGCCACTCTCTGCCACTCCGCGTCCGCTCCGCGGTATGGAAGGGTAGTTGTAGTAGATTAGCAGGCTCCTCCTTCAGAAAGGAATGGACAGGGTGAACAGACTCAGCAGGTAGGGATGACTGCTAGACTGCCACTCTCCGCCACTCCGCGTCCGCTCCGCGGTATGGAAGGGTAGTTGTAGTAGATCAGCAGGCTTCTCCTTCAGAAAGGAATGGACAGGGTGAACAGACTCAGCAGGTATGGATGACTGCTAGACTGCCACTCTCCGCCACTCCGCGTCCGCTCCGTGGTATGGAAGGGTAGTTGTAGTAGATCAGCAGGCTCCTCCTTCAGAAAGGAATGGACAGGGTGAACAGACTCAGCAGGTAGGGATGACTGCTAGACTGCCACTCTCCGCCACTCCGCGAGTACCATTACATTTGATGACAATGCCTGCCCAATTATGTGATAACTAGGGTAATTGATAGCAGTACCTGGAAAATCATTGGACTATCTGGAAAATATAATGGCATTGCCTTGCTACTAGGGCTTTTGATGACCATGTCTGGAAAACGGTGTCAGTAAAGGATTATTTGATGGCTATACCTTTGAATGATGTAGGCATCTGATATCCTAGCTGTCCCTAGTATCTATCCAATCCTGGGTTCTGGCCATTAACATTTTTCCAAGTAATTTGAAAAAGGAATTGAATAGAACGCACTGCATGAACACACGAAAATCTGATAGGGGTTTTAGGTTCTGGGCAGTCGGAAAAAAAACATGGAAGCAGAGGCCACTTTTACCAACAATTCTGCCATTTGCTGTGATGGAAAACATTTTCAGCGATTTTTGCCTAGCTCTATTTGGGACGTGAACCCCATTTTTTTTTAAAAGGCTATTAGTTCCAAACGCTGTAGGAGGAAGTACAGATTATTTTTGTCACATCATATAGTGAGTTTTCAGGATCTACCACTGCAATGTTAACGTATTGCAACAGTGGAAGCACGCCCTCAAATCCCCTGAGTATTGAGGGTCCATTTCTCATACGGCTCCACGTTTTGATAATTTTACTTGTGGGTTTCTTCTGTGAGACCCAGAGGACACCATTTCATTACAGCCCTTTCAAGTAATTGCATCATTAGGTCTGTTGATCGGCCTGACATGTGATGTGAAGGGCCCTTCAAGGTGGCCATCCAACTCTTGCCAAAGTAGGATGAATTGGAGACGCCAAATATTTGGCTAGGAAAAGGCACATTGTTACCGAGGAGGAAATCTGGAGGACAGCTTAGTCGATAGATTTCAAGATTTCTTGGGATCCTGAGGTCTTTATGCGTTGACCGGATATCTCGAAGGAATGAGTTCAACACGCCAGTGGAAGACCCAAGGCTAAATTGCCATGAACAGGGATCTTTGATGGTCTCGAAGAGGAGGATCCCATAACCTCAAAGGATAATAGTGATGGGATGTATTGACTGGCTATCAGCTATTCACCCCTGCACAGTTGTGTGCTGATCTTGTTCAACATAGGAAGGCAACGCAATCTGGGTCCTGTTCTACTTTCAGTATCTGATCTTCAAGACATACAGTGATGTCTCTAAACCAAGGTGAGTGCAGTTTTACATCAGATGCTCTAGAGGGCGACAAATAAAAATATCAGGTAGGTAGTATTGGAAGGTTTTGTAGGTAATAAACTGTTTAATTACTTGTTTTACATGGAATTTAGATATATAAATTGATGAATTGTTTTTAGATTTTTATGAAATTTTGATCTTAATATTATAAAATGTATCTTTTTCTAGGTTCATTGTTAAATGGTAATTTTAACTGAATAACAGCAATACATATAAAAAAATATAAACAAAATCCGGTGGCATCATTGATTTCTTGCCAATATATTCATTCGTGATATATTTCCTGTTCCTTCAGCACAAGCCAATGTTAACTTTTTACCTCCTCATGTTTTACAACACATCAATTTCATTTGAGAACAACATTGCAAGTGGAGAAAATATATGCTCCATAACACGGATGTGTTCTTCCTGTTGCTTAGCATGTAGTTAAAATGCTGCTCTCTTTTGGCGGGCATTATTCTACCGCGCGCGCACCCTGGGCATGTATTCTGCTGTGTGCGGATCCATAATGTATTGCGCTCTGGCAGGTGGTGTTTGTCTGGCGCAGATGGCAGATGTCAAAGAAACTGTCATGTCTAGCGGTTTGCCGCACCAAGTTGTAAGCACCTGCAATCCCCTGCCGCCTTTGGGCTCCACGTCGGAACCAGCGACAGGGTCTGCACCGCTTGCTCAGAACACGAAACCCAGATGTCTTGTCTCAGGGGGTTAAAAGAGGATGAGTGGACATGAAAAGCAATATTTTGCCAGGTTTTGCTCATTAACAACAAGGGCGACATAATTATTGATGAACCGAGTCTGACATGCTAATGAGAAAGCCCAGAACAGCTGCCCCCCAGAGCTCTGAAATATCACTGCTTGATGAATGCGCATGAAGTACGACAGTAACTCTCGCCGAACCAGCTGTAATTTCCCTTTCAGCCAGGAAAGCAAGTTCAAGATGGCAGACATTAAGCAATCCATTCGCAGAGTCTAATTAGGAAATGTGAGGCACTGAAGCAAGATGAGCCGTTGGTAACATTTTCAAGTCTTCTTTTTTGTTCTCCTAATCAAGTAAAAATACAAAAAACGTTCTATTAAGGGAGCGCAAAGAAGCGGTTCCTAATTTAGAAATGTATGTGGTAGATAAGTTGCGTGATATGGCAACATTGCCTTATCCAACATGGTGGAGTCTCTGCCCATACTCTAATATGGATGTGATTTGTTGAAGGTCAAAATGGAGCTTTATTCTTCACTGCACTCTGAGGGGATGGATGGGCCTGTGATCAATATCAATCATGGCACTCCACCGATGAGGCAAATATTCGAGAACGCTCGGCTGCTGTTTCAGAACGCAACCAGCGGCTTAGTAATGCTTTAATTCTCTGAAGCCTGCCTGTTCACCCATGAACATCCAGTGATGCTCTAAAATTGGCGCTGGAAGTTCAACAGTCCCGTTCTGAGACGACAAAAGTAGCTCATCCTCTGGTGATTGTGTGGTGCTGTAGATCCTAGGATGTAGGCAGAAAAGAGGCGGACAGGTGGACTGCTTTGGCCAAACACACTGCAAGATATTGCCTGGAGACAGGCAGGGAGCTGTACTATTCCCCTTCTCTCAAGTAAATGCACTCAACATAGTACATATATCCAGGGACATTTTTCTCCAGACCTCGGCTCTGTTCTCCTTTGTGCCTATTTTGCATGCAACTCCCTCTCCACCCGTGACGCCATGCCTTGCATGATGTTGCATGCTCCGTGCATTGGCTGAGACAAGGGACTACATGCCACAGAATTTGTAGAGTCCAACTGATGTGGGACTTCATAATACTTATCTATGTATTAGGTAACCCACCATTTAATATAGGCCTTTACTACACAAGTTGGTAGAGTGACTGAGCAGCCAAGCGTATTTTACGAGGGCTAATGTGAGCTGTAGAGCTGTACAATGAAATCAGTAAATACGGGTATCCAAGTAAACTCTCACACACTTAAAGTTATACTATACATATTTATTTATATATATACAAGGATAATTAGACCATCTTTAAAAAGCAGCAACTAATAGTAACATTAATATAAAAGTTAGGCTTCAGTTCAACAAGAGCAATAAAGTAGGTTAGTAAACTTTTCTTAAGCTAAACATATTCCAGCACACTGAGTGATGTCATTTGAGGTCAGTATTAGCACTTATTTGTGATCACCATTACAATATTGATTTTCAAGGAGGGAAAAGTTAAAGTTAGATCAGAACATACTTTGTAAGTAGTAAAATAGTTAGATTCTCCCAGAGAGCTGTAGGCAGACTTTTATCCCAACAATAATAGTGTTCAACAATTAAAACCTATAAGGGAACACGCACTGTCAAAGCCAATAGATTCACAAGGGGGCTTTTAGGGAGCCAGGACAGCTAAATTCAATGGGCCAGTTAAATGTTCTGATGCTCTCTTCTTAGAAAGTATTTTAAAATAGAGAGCAGTTCAGTAGAAAATCACAGAAGCTCAGGAGGAGCCACGTTGAAGAAGCACAAGTTGGGAGGCCAGTGCAGGAGAGTTGAGGTCAATTCCAAAGGGTTTAAAATAGTACTTCTCAAGCTAGGAAGTACCCCAAATGGCAAAAGATAGATGTATCCCAAGCCCCACAGTACTTGAGAATTGAAGAATGTCTTCCAACTGGATGCCTTCCTGTTGCAGTGTAGCATACCCTTGTTCCTGGTCCTTGGTTGTGGTGACAAAAGGGAGGATGTCTGGTGGGCTACAGTGGGAGCACTCGAGAGATAGACTCGGCAGCAATGGATTCTCCTGGATTCAGCAATCTTTTGTGGTTTTGAATCTTTTTCCCAGCACCAATGGAGAACAGCTCCATTTGGAAGTTATTTGATCCCTCAGCCCTGGACTCTAGTGGGGGGGCTTTGGATGAAGATGTCCTGCTTCCTTAGGGTCTTCTGGATGCCTATGAAGATTTGGCCAGATTTTCACTTCCGAAGACAATGCACTCGATGATGGTCAGGGGTCCCCAGGCATTGGGGTTCTGCAGCCTTGGAAAGTCACAGTAAGTCGGGGTTGCGTCAAAATGAAGCTTTTCTCAAGTCTGGTTGGTCCCATCAGCCCAAGGGAGGAAGCCATCCCTTGCGGGTTTTCTCAGTCGAAACAAAAACAGGGTCAGCACAGCTGCAGGGCTTGAAAGGGCACTTCGCGGTCCAGGTTGATGCTGCTGGCCTCTCTTCACATCTTCTTCATTGGATGTTGTCCTCCAGGGGTCAACTCTGCTCTAGTCCCAAAAACCTCACCTTTTAAGCAAGTTCACATTGACTCACAGCCTTTGGCTGTCAATCACCCAGCAGGGTGGCTGTCCTCCTGGAGAGCCAGCCAGCCAATCAGAATGAGTATCATTCACCTCCTGCCTTTTCAGACATACTGGAGCCTGGGCGGGCTTTAGGGCTGAAGCCCACCGTAGGCAAAATGCACAAAGGACTCCAAACCAATTCAAACAACAGAGTAAAAGCCGAGAAATAGCTAAGTGACAAGAAATGGCGAAAAAAGAACACAGCGGCCATTTTGGGGAAATGGTCACCCATGGGTGCTCTATTGCAGCTGAGAAATCAGCCTGCAGATACATGGCACACAGGTAGTAAAAAAGAAACCACTGCCACCAGCCATTCAAGTTAGTTAATGTAAGAAAAAGTTACAGGAGAAGTTGGATAAGGATTTACTATGTAACCCCCCAGCACTCCAAATAGGGTGGTGTTTGCTGGACCCACAAAAGAAAAAGTAAGTAAGATAAACATCATCTTACTATTCTTGGGCACAGTAGTTCACCCAGGAAAATGTATTTAAACTTTCTGAGAAGTCCAAGGGACCTCTCAGTGGCACTGCACAAAAGTTACTGCGTGTCACCATGCAACAAGCAGATGCCTATGTAGTTTTCCAGACTCCATTAATCAGTAAGAAACCAAAAATCCTAGTCAGAAAAACACACAAGGGAGTGGGGGAAAAGCCCCACTCACTCAGAAGTAAAATTTAATAAGCCTTCAGTTCAGAAAAAGAGCTGGGGGTCTCTAAGGTAACAGGGGATTTGCACAAAAATGAAAATTCTCCCTAACATTCTCTACATAAAACAAATGAAGTTCATAGTGACGTAGCTTTACAGATGCCTTCCTGTTCCTTTGTGACCTTCTCTGCTCTTCAGGTGCTCTGAAGGAAGACTTCACGGGCTTGTTCACTGCTTTGCCAGGCTCTTGTTCTTGCAATAGTTCATGCAGCCCTTGCTAATCCCTGTTCTCTTGCACGCGTACTGGCTCCTGCAATTCTGAAGTAGAGTCATCATGCTGTTGTCCTAGTTTGCGTACTCCTTTCTCTACTCTTCACTTATACACTACGGCCCTTTCTATATTCCATCTTCTGCAGCTATACAATCAACACCAGATTTCCCCACAAGTACAGGTCTATTATATTTCAAAAGATGTCCTTGTTCTTACTGTTCAACTTGATTTCCACTATATCTTTTTGGTGTAGCTTTCCTTGTATCATACTTCTTTCCTTTTGGTTTGTTTATTATTCACTGTGTAGTGCATTTCCTGTCATAGGCCATGGGGCCTGCCTTTGATGTCCCATAGCCAAGTAGGTAGTAGCATGTTATTCATCGTCCTGTCCTCCATGATTTCGATATGAGAGATCCATATGATTGACTTTGGTGTGCGCGGCTATATTTATTTTATTTTAATTTATTTATTTGTTTGTAGTGCACCAGAGCCCGCAGTTATCAGGACGCAGAAGAGAAGGAACAAGGGCAAAACCAGTGCCGGAAGAAACAAGCCTGACATTAAAATTATTTGAACAAAGCTGTTTTCAATCGCTTCCTAAATGTAGCTAGGTTGCTATCTTTCTTGTTGTTCGTGGTTTTCATTGGTTGCTCATACTGAAGACCCTTGTTCGATAGCTTGTTTAATTAGTTCTTAGACCTGGTAGTTGAATTATATTATAGTATGAATTAATTGGTGCTGGCATTCGCTAGCCCTCATGTCAACTTAAGCAGTGCCGTTGACAATTTATGGAATTCTCAGAATATTGGAAGTTAATATTCCAGTCCAAGCGGAGACATGTACAGGCTTTTAACATTAAGGGCACATATCACGACACTCAGTCATTACAACTTTGGGCTGAAATATGATGAATGGTAATACAACGTTTCATAGAACCCAATGAATTAATTCACTTTCACGAACACGGTTGCAAGGACAGCCAGGGATATATATGGATTTAGTTGACTTCTGGGCTAGCGAATGCGAGCACCAATTAATTCATACTATAAAATATTTCAAATACCAGGACTGAGAACTAATTAAACAAGATATCGAACACGGGTCTTCAGTATGAGCAACCACTGAAAACCATGAAGAAGTGAAATGGGTGAGTGATGATAATTATCAGTAAGTCAACCGACCATTAGCCTTGTGCCACTCTTTCTCATGCCATTGGTAAAGAACTACAAGCGACCCACTCCTGTGTTGTAAAACTAAGTAATACCAATGATATCCACATATTTTCATGTGGAGATGGGGATTTTTCCAATCTAGGGCCATCGAAATCCCCGTGTGGAACTATCGGGTCGATTTATTGCAGTGTCTTTACTCTTAATTTGATGAAAATAGTTGGCTTTCTAGATCCGGCATCATCCAAACCTTTATGCAAGGGAGTGAACACTGAAAAGTGGATAATAAAGAAGACCTGCCCCACTCCTCATGGGGAGCTTAGCCAATAGAGTTCATTAAGAGACACTGCTCTTTTTCCTCGTTGTTTGAGACACCATTCTGTACTCTTTCAGTTTCTGTAGGATACTGAGAAATCTTGATCCAGTCCCACTCTTGAATATTATCCAAATACTTCTGAAAAATGTCTTTATGAAGGCACAGTGACTACAAAAGAACCTATTTCTTTTTTAAGTCTGAGGGTTCCCCATGCCCCATGACATGGAAACCTGCAAGCTGGAGGCCTCCATGTCATGGAGTAGGGGAGACTTATGATTTCAAAAAGACATATTTTCTTTTTGAAGTTACTCTGCCTTCATAAAGAAATTATTTCTGTTACGGTACGGTCCTTTAACGGAAATAATGTCTTTATGAAGTCAGAGTAACTTCAAAAAGAAACTATTTCTTTGTGAAGTAATAGGGCTCCCCACCACACCAATACATGGAGGCCTCCAGATCCTCTGCGATCCTGGCTGCTACAGGGAGCTGAAGGCCTTGTTCCCTGGACCAACAGATTAAAATAAAAACATGTATTTTCTTTAAATGTTTGTGCGTACGTGTGTGTGTGTGTGTTTTACATGGCCACCCAGGCAGCCACCCATACATCATGCACTAACTTATTCATGCTCATTACATTATATATATATATAGATATATATATATATATAATGTGTATATTACATGGCCACGGTAGTGGCCATGTAGTTATGGTTAAGTTGTTGTTTCCATAGGAAGAGCACTTTTTGGGTGGCTTATAACTTCACTCTCCCTGGACGGATCCTCACCAAACTTTGCAAAAAAAAGTATTTGGGTCACTCTGAATTCTTTTGCAAAGTTTGGTGAGGATTCGTCCAGGGGGGGCAAAGTTATAGGGGGGTCCCAAAACCTTTTTTTTTCCCATAGACATAATGGGAAAAACTTTGCTCACGCCTACAGCCCAAACCGCTGGACGGATTTACACCAAATTAGCGGCAGGAGCGGCGGCTTGGTCCCGAAAGCGTGCTTTGCTTTATTTGGTGTAAATCCGTCCAGTAGTTTTTAAAAAAATGACAAAAATGTAAGTGAAAAAAATTAGTGATATCTGTGTTCGCTTCGCGGACACACTTCCCTGTTCGCTCTGCGGACAAGACAGTGATTGGGCAAGCAGCTTGCTCGATGTCCGCGGACATCTGACGTGCTCTCTCATTGGATGCTTGAAAGCGTGCAGTGCGTCTGGCTTCAGAGACTCCCGCCATCTTTTTTCCTCGCATGAGAGGCTTTGTATCCCGCCTGCACAGTAAGTCCCCCACCCCTGCTCATGCCCGTGTGTCTTTCTCCCTCCCGCCCACCACCGGCTCATGTCCGTGTGTCTTTCTCCCTCCCGCCCACCCCCCGCTCATGTCCGTGTGTCTTTCTCCCTCCCGCCCACCCCCCGCTCAGGTCCGTGTGTCTTTCTCCCTCCCGCCCACCCCCCGCTCATGCCCCGTGTGTCTCTCCCACCCCCGTGTGTCTCTACCACCCACTGCTCATGTCTGTGTGTTTCTCCCCACCCGCCGCCTGCTCATGTCCGTGTGTCTCTCCCCACCCGCCGCCCACCCCCCGCTCATGTCTGTATGTCTCTCACCACCTGCCGCCCACCCCCGCTCATGTCCGTGTGTCTCTCCCCACCCGCCGCCCACCCCCCGCTCATGCCCCGTGTGTCTCTCCCCCTCCCGCCCACCCCCGCTCATGTCCGTGTGTCTCTCCCCACCTGCCGCCCACCCCCCACTCATGTCCCGTGTGTCTCTCTGACCCCCCCCACGCCCGCTCATGCCCCATGTGTCTCTCCCCCTTCCGGCCACCCCCCGCTCATGCCCCATGTGTCTCTCTCTCCTTCCCCCCACCCCCCACTCATGCCCCGTGTGTCTCTCTCCCTCCCCCCCACCCATGCCCCGTGTGTCTCTCCCCCTCCCGCCCACCCCCCGCTCATGCCCCGTGTGTCTCTCCCCCATTAACCCACCCCCCTCTCATGCCCCGCATGTCTCTCCCCTTCACCCACCCCCCGCTCATGCCTCGTGTGTCTGTCTCCCTACCCCCCACCCCTGCTCTTGCCCCATGTGTCTGTCTCCCGCCCACCCCCGCTCTTTCCCCGTGTCTCTTTCCCCCTCCCGCCCACCCCCGATCTTGGCCCGTGTCTCTTTCCCCCTCCCGCCCACCCCCGCTCTTGCCCCGTGTCTCTTTCCCCCTCCCGCCCACCTCCACTCTTGCCCCATCTCTTTCCCCCTGCCGCCCACCCCCGCTCTTGCCCTGTGTCTTTCTCCCTCCCGCCCACCCCCGCTCTTGCCCCGTGTCTTTCACCCTCCCGCCCACCCCCGCTCTTGCCCCGTGTCTTTCACCCTCCCGCCCACCCCCGCTCTTGCCCCGTGTCTTTCACCCTCCCGCACACTACCGCTCTTGCCCCGTGTCTATCACCCTCCTGCCCACCCCCGCTCATGCCCCTTGTGTCTCTCCCCCTCCCGCCCACCCCCGATCATGCCCCGTGTGTCTCTCGTCCCTCCCCCCACCGCCCGCTCATGCCGCGTGCGTCTCTCTCCCTCCCCCCACCCCAAGCTCATGCCCTGTGTGTCTCTCTCCCCTTAGCCCCACCCCCTGCTCATGCCCCGTGTGTCTCTCTCCCTCCCCCCACCCCCGCTCATGCCCCATGTGTCTCTCTCCCTCCCGCCCACCCCCCGCTCATGCCCCGTGTGTCTCTCTCCCTCCCGCCCACCCCCCGCACATGCCCCGTGTGTCTCTCTCCCTCTCGCCCACCCCCCACTCATGCCCCATCTGTCTCTCTCCCTCCCACCCACCCCCCGCTCATGCCCCGTGTATCTCTCTCCCTCCCCCCACACCCGCTCATGCCCCGTGTGTCTCTCTCCCCTTCCCCCACCCCCCGCTCATGCCCCATGTCTGTCTTCTGTTCCCCCCGCTCATGCCCCGTGTCTGTCTCCTGTTCTCTCCACACCCCGCTCATGCCCCATGTCTGTGTCCTGTTCCCCCCACCCCCCGCTCATGCCCTGTGTCTATCTCCTATTGCTCCCCACCCCTCCCGCTCATGCCCTGTGTCTGTCTCCTGTTCCCCCCACCCGCTCATGCCCCGTGTCTGTCTCCTGTTCCCCCCACATGCTCATGCCCTGTGTCTCTCTCTTGTTGCCCCCCTCCCCCCGCTCATGCCCCGTGTTTGTCTCCTGTTCTCCCCACCCCCTGCTCATGCCCCGTGTCTTTTTCCTGTTCCTCCCACCCCCGCTCATGCCCCGTGTCTGTCTCTTGTTGCCCCCCACCGCCCCGCTCATGCCCCGTGTCTGTTCTCCCCACCCCCCGCTCATGCCCGTGTCTGTTGTTCCCCCCACCCCCCGCTCATGCCCCGTGTCTGTCTCCTGTTCCCCCCACCCCTCTCTCATGCCCCGTGTCTGTCTCCTGTTCCTCCCACCCCCGCTCATGTCCCGTGTCTCTCCTGTTGCCCCCCACCCCCGCTCATGCCCCGTGTCTCTCCTGTTGCCCCCCACCCCCCGCTCATGCCCCGTGTCTGTCTCCTGTTGCCCCCACCCCCGCTCATGCCCCATGTCTGTCTCCTGTTGCCCCTCACCCCCGCTCATGCCCCGTGTCTGTCTCCTGTTGCCCCCCACCCCCCGCTCATGCCCCGTGTCTGTCTCCTGTTGCCCTCCACCCCCCGCTCATGCCCCGTGTCTGTCTCTGTTGTTCCCCCCACCCCCCGCTCATGCCCCGTGTCTGTCTCCTGTTCCCCCCACCCCCCGCTCATGCCCCCTGTCTCTCTCCTGTTGCCCCCCACCCCCCGCTCATGCCCCGTGTCTGTCTCCTGTTGCCCCCCCGCTCATGCCCCGTGTCTGTCTCCGGTTCCCCCCACCCGCTCATGTCCCGTGTCTCTCTCCTGTTGCCCCCCCCACCCCCCACTCATGCCCCGTGTCTGTCTCCTGTTGCCCCCCACCCCCCTCTCATGCCCCGTGTCTGTCTCCTGTTCTCCCCTCCCCCGCTCATGCTCCGTGTCTGTCTCCTGTTCCCCCCCACCCCCTGCTCATGCCCCGTGTCTGTCTCCTGTTGCCCCCCACCCCCCGCTCCTGCCCTGTGTCTCTCTCCTGTTGCCCCCCACCCCCCGCTCATGCCCCGTGTCTGTCTCTTTTGGTCCCCCCACCCCCCGCTCATGCCCTGTGTCTGTCTCATGTTCCCCCCACCCCCCGCTCATGCCCCGTGTCTCTCTCCTGTTGCCCCCCATCCCCTGCTCATGCCCCGTGTCTGTCTCCTGTACCTCCCCACCCCCCGCTCATGCTCGTGTCTGTCTCCTGTACCCCCCCATCCCCCCGCTCATGCCCCATGTCTGTCTCCTGTTGCCCCCCCTGCTCATGCCCCGTGTCTGTCTCCTGTTCCCCCCACCCGCTCATGTCCCATGTCTCTCTCCTGTTGCCCCCCACCCCCCGCTCATGCCCCGTGTCTGTCTCCTGTACCCCCCCACCCCCCGCTCATGCCCTGTGTCTCTCTCCTGTTGCCCCCACCCCCTGCTCATGCCCCGTGTCTGTCTCCTGTACCCCCCACCCCCCGCTCATGCCCCATGTCTCTCTCCTGTTGCCCCCACTATCCCGATCATGCCCTGTGTCTGTCTTCTGTAACCCCCACCCCCCGCTCATGCCCCGTGTCTGTCTCCTGTTCCCCCCACCCCCTGCCCATGCCCCGTGTCTGTCTCCTGTACCCCCCCACTCCGCGCTCATGCCCGTGTCTCTCTCCTGTTGCCCCCCACACCCATGCTCATGCCCCGTGTCTGTCCCCTGTTGCCCCCACCCCCTCGCTCATGCCCCGTGTCTGTCTCCTGTTCTCCCCACCCCCCGCTCATGCCCCGTGTCTGTCTCCTGTTCCTCCCACCCCCGCTCATGCCCTGTGTCTGTCTCCTGTTGCCCCCCACTCCCCGCTCATGCCCCGTGTCTGTCTCCTGTTGCCCCCCACCCCCCGCTCATGCCCTGTGTCTGTCTCCTGTTGCCCCCACCCCCTGCTCATGCCCCGTGTCTGTCTCTGTTGTTCCCCCACCCCCGCTCATGCCCCGTGTCTGTCTCCTGTTCCCCCACCTCCCGCTCATGCCCCGTGTCTCTCACCTGTTGCCCCCGACCCCCCGCTCATGCCCCGTGTCTGTCTCCTGTACCCCCAAACCCCCTCTCATGCCCCGTGTCTGTCTCCTGTGCCCCCCCACCCCCCGCTCATGCCCCGTGTCTGTCTCCTGTTGCCCCACCCACTCATGCCCCGTGTCTGTCTCCTGTTCCCCCCACCCACTCATGTCCCGTGTCGCTCTCCTGTTGCCCCCCACCCCCCGCTCATGCCCCGTGTCTGTCTCCTGTACCCCCACGCTCATGCCCCGTGTCTCTTTCCTGTTGCCCCCGACTCCCCCGCACATGCCCCGTGTCTGTCTTCTGTTCCCCCCACCCCCGCTCATGCCCTGTGTCTGTCTCCTGTTCCCCCCACCCCCCGCTCATGCCCCGTGTCTGTCTCCTGTTGCCCCCACCCATGCCCCGTGTCTGTCTCCTGCATTCCCCCACTCCACGCTCATGCCCCGTGTCTCTCTCCTGTTGCCCCCCACACCCCCTGCTCATGCCCCATGTCTGTCTCCTGTTGCCCCCCACCCCCCGCTCATTCCCCGTGTCTGTCTCCTGTTCTCCCCACCCCCGCTCATGCCCCGTGTCTGTCTCCTGTTGCCCCCCACCCCCCGCTCCTGCCCTGTGTCTCTCTCCTGTTGCCCCCCACCCCCCGCTCATGCCCCGTGTCTGTCTCTTTTGGTCCCCCCACCCCCCGCTCATGCCCTGTGTCTGTCTCATGTTCCCCCCCCCGCTCATGCCCCGTGTCTCTCTCCTGTTGCCCCCATCCCCTGCTCATGCCCCGTGTCTGTCTCCTGTACCTCCCCACCCCCCGCTCATGCTCGTGTCTGTCTCCTGTACCCCCCCATCCCCCCGCTCATGCCCCATGTCTGTCTCCTGTTGCCCCCCTGCTCATGCCCCGTGTCTGTCTCCTGTTCCCCCTACCCGCTCATGTCCCATGTCTCTCTCCTGTTGCCCCCCGCTCATGCCCCGTGTCTGTCTCCTGTACCCCCCCACCCCCCTGCTCATGCCCTGTGTCTCTCTCCTGTTGCCCCCCACCCCCTGCTCATGCCCCGTGTCTGTCTCCTGTACCCCCCCACCACCCGCTCATGCCCCATGTCTCTCTCCTGTTGCCCCCACTTCCCCGATCATGCCCCGTGTCTGTCTTCTGTACCCCCCACCCCCCGCTCATGCCCCGTGTCTGTCTCCTGTTCCCCCCACTCCCGCTCATGCCCCATGTCTGTCTCCTCTTGCTCCCACCCATGCCCCGTGTCTGTCTCCTGTACCCCCCCACTCCGCGCTCATGCCCGTGTCTCTCTCCTGTTGCCCCCCACACCCCTGCTCATGCCCCGTGTCTGTCTCCTGTTGCCCCCCACCCCCTCGCTCATGCCCCGTGTCTGTCTCCTGTTCTCCCCACCCCCCGCTCATGCCCCGTGTCTGTCGCCTGTTCCTCCCACCCCCGCTCATGCCCTGTGTCTGTCTCCTGTTGCCCCCCACTCTCCGCTCATGCCCCGTGTCTGTCTCCTGTTGCCCCCCACCCCCGCTCATGCCCCGTGTCTGTCTCCTGTTGCCCCCCACCCCCCACTCATGCCCCGTGTCTGTCTCCTGTTGCCCCCCACCCCCCCGCTCATGCCCTGTGTCTGTCTCCTGTTGCCCCCACCCCCTGCTCATGCCCTGTGTCTGTCTCTGTTGTTCCCCCACCCCCGCTCATGCCCCGTGTCTGTCTCCTGTTCCCCCCACCCCCCGCTCATGCCCCGTGTCTCTCTCCTGTTGCCCCCGACCCCCCGCTCATGCCCCGTGTCTGTCTCCTGTACCCCCAAACCCCCGCTCAAGCCCCGTGTCTGTCTCCTGTACCCCCCACCCCCCGCTCATGCCCCGTGTCTGTCTCCTGTTGCCCCACCCACTCATGCCCCGTGTCTGTCTCCTGTTCCCCCCACCCACTCATGTCCCGTGTCTATCTCCTGTTGCCCCCCACCCCCCGCTCATGCCCCGTGTCTGTCTCCTGTACCCCCCCACCCCACGCTCATGCCCCGTGTCTCTTTCCTGTTGCCCCCGACTCCCCCGCACATGCCCCGTGTCTGTCTTCTGTTCCCCCACCCCCCGCTCATGCCCTGTGTCTGTCTCCTGTTCCTCCCACCCCCCGCTCATGCCCCGTGTCTGTCTCCTGTTGCCCCCACCCATGCCCCGTGTCTGTCCCCTGCATTCCCCCACTCCAAGCTCATGCCCCGTGTCTCTCTCCTGTTGCCCCCCACACCCCCCGCTCATGCCCCATGTCTGTCTCCTGTTGCCCCCCACCCCCCGCTCATTCCCCGTGTCTGTCTCCTGTTCTCCCCACCCCCGCTCATGCCCCGTATCTGTCTCCTGTTCCCCCCACCCCCCACTCATGCCCCGTGTCTGTCTCCTGTTCTCCCCACCCCCCCGCTCATGCCCCGCGTCTGTCTCCTGTTCTCCCCACCCCCCGCTCATGCCCCGTGTCTCTCTCCTGTTGACCCGACCCCCTGCTCATGCCCCGTGTCTGTCTCCTGTTGCCCCCCCACCCCCCGCTCATGCCCCGTGTCTCCCTCGTGTTCCCCCCACCCCCCGTTCATGCCCCGTGTTTCCCTCGTGTTACCCCCCGCCCCCCGCTCATGCTCCGTGTCTCCCTCGTGTTCCCCCCACCCCCCCGCTCATGCCCCTTGTCTCTCTCCTTTCCTCCCCACCCCCGCTCATGTCCCGTATGTGCCCTTTTACCCCCCGCTCATGCCCTGTGTCTCCCTCGTGTTCCTCCCCACCCCCTGCTCATACCCCGTGTCTCCCTCATGTTCCTCCCCACCCGCTGCTCATGCCCAGTGTCTCTCTCGTGTTCCCCCCACCACCGCTCATGCCCTGTGTTTCCTTCCTTTTCCCCCCACCCCCTGCTCATGCCCCGTTTGTACCCTGTTCCCTCTCACCCCCCGCTCATGCCCATGTGTCTCCCCTGTGCCCCCCCAACCCCGCTCATGCGCCGTTGTGTTCTTTATATACCCCGCCTTCCCTTTCCATGGTGGCCGTCTTGGTAAAAGATTTTCCTTCCTACACCGAGACGCCGCAGGCGTCCCGGCGTAGGAAGGAAAATCTTTTTGTTTTTTTTACCACCCGGCATTCCCACTTTGAGGACATAAGATGTTAGTGGTCTTCATCTATTGAAAAGGATGTATGGTCACGTTGTACTAATAAAAACCTTTAAAATTTAGTTAAAAAAAAAATGTTACAGGAACGTTATGGTTAAGTTGCACTAATAAAAACCTATGAAATTCAATGAAAAAACTTTGTTAAAGGGATGTTATGGTTAGGTTGCGCTACTAAAAACCTATGAAATTCAGTGAAAAAACTTTGTTAAAGGGACGTTATGGTAAAGTTGGCTACTAAAAACCTTTGAAATTCAGTGAAAAAACTTTGTCAAAGGAACGTTATGGTTCCAAGTAAAACCGAAAAACCCTTGAAATTCGCCAGTTATGGTAAGCTAAGCAACCATAACTCGCGCCACCACCGTGCACTGCTAAGACTAACACCCAGGACATCAAAGATGACATCACAAATAACGTCCCTTTAACAAAGTTTTTTCACTGAATTTCATAGGTTTTTAGTAGCGCAACTTAACCATAACGTCTCTTTAACAAAGTTTTTTCATTGAATTTCATAGGTTTTTATTAGTGCAACTTAACCATAACGTCCCTGTAACATTTTTTTTAAACTAAATTTTAAAGGCTTTTATTAGTACAACGTGACCATAACATCCTTTTTAATAGATGAAGACCACTAACATCTTATGTCCTCAAAGTGGGAATGCTGGGTGGTAAAAAAAACAAAAAGATTTTCCTTCCTACGCCGGGACGCCTGCAGCGTCTCGGTGGAGGAAGGAAAATCTTTTACCAAGATGGCCACCATGGAAAGGGAAGGCGGGGTGTATAAAGAACACAACGGCGCATGAGCGGGGTTGGGGGGGCACAGGGGAGACACATGGGCATGAGCGGGGGGTGAGAGGGAACAGGGTACAAACGGGGCATGAGCAGGGGGTGGGGGGGAAAAGGAAGGAAACACAGGGCATGAGCGGTGGTGGGGGGAACACGAGAGAGACACGGGGCATGAGCAGCGGGTGGGGAGGAACATGAGGGAGACAGGGGGTATGAGCAGGGGGTGGGGAGGAACACGAGGGAGACACAGGGCATGAGCAGGGGGTACAGGGCACATACGGGACATGAGCGGGGGTGGGGAGGAAAGGAGAGAGACAAGGGGCATAAGCAGGGGGTGGGGGAACACGAGGGAGACACGGAGCATGAGCGGGGGGTGGGGGGTAACACGAGGGAAACACGGGGTATGAGCGGGGGGTGGGGGGAACACGAGGGAGACACAGGGCATGAGCGGGGGTGGGGGGGCAACAGGAGACGGACATGAGCAGGGGGTGGGGTCAACAGGAGAGAGACACGGGGCATGAGCGGGGGTGGGGAGAACAGGAGACAGACACGGGACATGAGCGGGGGGGTGGGGAGAACAGGAGACAGACACGGGGCATGAGCGGGGGATGGGGGAACAGGAGACAGATATGGGGCATGAGCGGGGGTGGAGAGAACAGGAGACAGACACGGGCAATGAGCGGGGGGTGGGGGGCAACAGGAGACAGACACGGGGCATGAGCGGGGGGCGTGAGGGGCAACAGGAGAGAGACACGGGGCATGAGCGTGGAGTGGGGGAATGCAGGAGACAGACACGGGGCATGGGTGGGGGCAACAGGAGACAGACACGGGGCATGAGCGAGGGGTGGGGGGAACAGGAGACAAACACAGGGCATGAGTGGGGGGTGGGGGGAACAGAAGACAGACACGGGGCATGAGCGGGGGAGTCGGGGGCAACAGGAAAGAGACACGGGGCATGAGCGTGGGGTGGGGGGGTACAGGAGACAGACACGGGGCATGAGCAGGGGGTGGGGGGCAACAGGAGAGAGACACAGGACATGAGTGGGTGGGGGGAACAGGAGACAGACACGGGGCATGAGTGGGGGGGCAACAGGAGACAGACACGGGGCATGAGCGGGGGGTGGGGAGGTACATGAGACAGACACGGGGCATGAGCGGGGGTGGGGGAGTACAGGAGACAGACACGGGGCATGAGCGGGGGGTGGGGGGCAACAGGGGAGAGACACGGGGCATGAGCGGGGGGTGGGGGAACAGGAGACAGACACGGGGCATGAGCGGAGGTGGGGGAACAACAGAGACAGACACGGGGCATGAGCAGGGGGTGGGGGGCAACAGGAGACAGACACAGGGCATGAGCGGAGGGTGGGGGGCAACAGGAGACAGACACGGGGCATGAGCGGGGGGCAACAGGAGACAGACACGGGGCATGAGCGGGGGGTGGGGGGGAACAGGAGACAGACACAGAGCATGAGCGGGGGGTGGGGAGAACAGGAGACAGACACGGGGCATGAGCGGGGGGTGGGGGGCAACAGGAGACAGACACAGGGCATGAGCGGGGGTGGGAGGAACAGGAGACAGACACGGGGCATGAGCGGGGGGTGGGGAGAACAGGAGACAGACACAGGGCATGAGCGAGGGGGTGGGGGGCAACAGGAGACAGACACGGGGCATGAGCAGGGGTGTGGGGGGCAACAGGAGAGAGACATGGGCATGAGCGCGGAGTGGGGGGTACAGGAGACAGACACGGGGCATGGGTGGGAGCAAGAGGAGACAGACATGGGGCATGAGCGGGGGGTGGGGGGAACAGGAGACAGACACGGGGCATGAGCGGGGGGTGGGGGGTACAGAAGACAGACACGGGGCATGAGCGGGGTAGTGGGGGGCAACAGGAGAGAGACATGGGGCAGGGGTGGGGGGGTACAGGAGACAGACACGGGGCATGAACAGGGGGTGGGGGGCAACAGGAGAGAGACACAGGGCATGAGCGGGGGGCGGGGGGTACAGGAGACAGACACGGGGCATGAGCGGGGGGTGCGGGGCAACAGGAGAGAGACACGGGACATGAGCGGGTGGGGGGAACAGGAGACAGACACGGGGCATGAGCAGGGGGGCAACAGGAGACAGACATGGGGCATGAGCGGGGGGGTGGGGGGGTACAGGAGACAGACACGAGCATGAGCAGGGGGTGGGGGGGTACAGGAGACAGACACGGGGCATGAGCAGGGGGTGGGGGGCAACAGGAGAGAGACACGGGGCATGAGCGGGGGGTGGGGGGACCAGGAGACAGACACAGGGCATGAGCGGGGGGTGGGGGGAACAAAAGAGACAGACACGGGGCATGAGCGGGGGGTGGGGGGCAACAGGATAGAGACACAGGGCAGGAGCGGGGGGTGGGGGGCAACAGGAGACAGACACGGGGCATGAGCGGGGGTGAGGGCAACAGGAGACAGACACGGGGCATGAGAGGGGGGTGGGGGGCAACAGGAGACAGACACGGGGCATGAGCGGGTGGGGGGAACCAGAGACAGACACTGGGCATGAGCGGGGGGGGGCAACAGGAGACAGACACGGGGTATGAGCGGGCGGTGGGGGGTACAGGAGACAGACATGGGGCATGAGCGGGGGTGGGGGGCAACAGGAGAGAGACACGGGGCATGAGCGGGGGGTGGGGGAACAGGAGACAGACACGGGGCATGAGCGGGGGGTGGGGGGAACAACAGAGACAGACACGGGCCATGAGTGGGGGGTGGAGGGCAACAGGAGACAGACACGGGGCATGAGCGGGGGGTGGGGGGCAACATGAGACAGACACGGGGCATGAGCGGGGGTGAGGGGCAACAGGAGACAGACACGGGTCATGAGCAGGGGGTGGGGGGCAACAGGAGACAGACACAGGGCATGAGCAGGGGGGCAACAGCAGAGACACGGGGCATGAGCGGGGGTGGGAGGCAACAGGAGAGACACGGGGCATGAGCGGGGGGTGGGCGGGAGGGAGAGAGACACATGGGGCATGAGCGGGGGTGGGGGGAGGGAGAGAGACACATGGGGAATGAGCGGGGGGTGGGGGTAAGGGGAGAGAGACACACAGGGCATGAGCGGGGGGTGGGGGGAGGGAGAGAGATGCACGCAGCATGAGCGGGGGGTGGGGGGAGGGAGAGAGACACACGGGGCATGATCGGGGGTGGGCGGGAGGGGGAGAGACACAAGGGGCATGAGCGTCGGTGGGCAGGAGGGTGATAGACACGGGGCAAGAGCGGGGGTGGGCGGGAGGGTGAAAGACACGGGGCAAGAGCGGGGGTGGGCAGGAGGGTGAAAGACATGGGGCAAGTGGGCGGGAGGGTGAAAGACACGGGGCAAGAGCGGGGGTGGGCGGGAGGGTGAAAGACACGGGGCAAGAGCGGGGGTGGGCGGGAGGGAGAAAGACACAGGGCAAGAGCGTGGGTGGGCGGCAGGGGGAAAGACACGGGGCAAGAGTGGGGGTGGGCGGGAGGGGGAAAGCGACACAGGGCAAGAGCGGTGGTGGGCGGGAGGGGGAAAGAGACACGGGGCAAGAGCGGGGGTGGGCGGGAGGGGGAAAGAGACACGGGGCAAGATCGGGGGTGGCCGGGAGGGGGAAAGAGACACGGGCAAGAGCGGGGGTGGGCAGGAGGGGAAAGAGACACGGGGCAAGAGCAGGGGTGGGCGGGAGGGGGAAAGAGACACGGGGCAAGAGCGGGGTGGGCGGGAGGGGGAAAGAGACATGGGGCAAGAGCGGGGGTGGGCGCGAGGGGGAAAGAGACACGGGGCAAGAGCGGGGTGGGTGGGAGGGGGAAAGAGACACGGGCCAAGATCGGGGGTGGGCGGGAGGCGGAAAGAGACACGGGGCAAGAGCGGGGGTGGGCGGGAGGGGGAAAGAGACACGGGGCAAGAGCGGGGGTGGGCGGGAGACAGACACACGGGGCATGAGCAGGGGGCGGGGGGAGGGAGAAAGACACACGGACATGAGCGGGGGGTGGGAGGAACAGGAGACAGACACGGGCATGAGCGGGGGTGGGGGACTTACTGTGCAGGCGGGATACAAAGCCTCTCATGCGAGGAACAAAGATGGCGGGCGTCTCTGAAGCCAGACGCACTGCACGCTTTCACGCATCCAATGAGAGAGCACGTCAGATGTCCACGGACATCACGCAAGCTGCTTGCCCAATCACCGTCCTGTCCGCGGAGCGAACAGGGAAGTGTGTCCGCGAAGCGAACACAGATATCACTAATTTTTTTCACTTACATTTTTGTCATTTTTTTAAAAACTACTGGACGGATTTACACCAAATAAAGCAAAGCACGCTTTCGGGACCAAGCCGCCGCTCCTGCCGCTAATTTGGTGTAAATCCGTCCAGCGGTTTGGGTTGCAGGCATGAGCAAAGTTTTTTCCCATTATGTCTATGGGAAAAAAAAGTTTTGGGACCCCCCCTATAACTTTGCCCCCCCTGGACGAATCCTCACCAAACTTTGCAAAAGAATTCAGAGTGACCCAAATACTTTTTTTTGCAAAGTTTGGTGAGGATCCGTCCAGGGAGAGTGAAGTTATAAGCCACCCAAAAAGTGCTCTTCCTATGGAAACAATTTAACCATAACTACATGGCCACTACCGTGGCCATGTAATATACACATTATATATATATATATATATCTATATGTAATGAGCATGAATAAGTTAGTGCATGATGTATGGGTGGCTGCCTGGGTGGGCTTGTGTGAATGTATGGTGAGAGGGTGCACAATTAAATGTATGGGTGGCTGCCTGGGTGTGCCTGTATGGTGAAAGAGTGCACACTTAAATGTATGAGTGGCTGTGTGTTCATGTGTGTGTATGGTGTGTGTGGTTGTGTTCAGGGGTGCAATGAAACCTACATTTTGGAGGGGGGGACTAGCCGGTCAAATGTTGGGCTAGGTGGTGCTAACTTCACGGGCAGTGGCAAACTTATTTGTATCGGGGCATCTAACTTCTTTATGCATTCTAATGAGACTATTCTAGTGCAGCTTCAATGTTACAAGCAGTTCACTCTCTTGTTTAATCCCAAAAGCACCCACTCATGGACTGCTGTGAGAATGAGCAGTCTCCTGTCCCCTCTTTGCCCTTCCGATCACTCCCCTGGCATACAAGTACTAAACCGACATCACGATTTCAATTGCCTAAAAAATTATGCATTTGAATGCAGGTACTAACAGTGAAATTCTGTACGTTAGTTATTGCTGGGCCTTTGTTAATGGCCCAGCAAAACCCAGGAGCCATTTAACCTTTGTGTCCATATTCTGTCTGAAAACAGCTCTGTAGGTCAACCAGGTCGAGTCAACATAGCCCAAAATTTTGGGGGCTTGAGAGTGCTGAAGCACAGTTGGCTCAATGTTGTTATGCCACTGCATGTGTTTAATGCCTTGATTTCTTATTGGTAATCTTCCTTATTCCTAGCACTTTGCCTCATACATAAATACTGGGATCAGGTAACGAAAATGGAGGAATTGTCTGGCTTAGTTTCCTGTACTCTTCATTACTCCTGGTCCCTCTCCTCCTCGTCCCAGTACTTACCTATGAGGCAAGGTGCCTCATAAGTAAGCACTGTGATGATTAAGCGGGACAATGAGGTAATTGTGGGCTGAGGAGCTGATTCTGGGGGTTTGGGCTGCGGTGCGAGGGAGAGAGAATATGTTTGGGGGTGTGGTGGGCGGGATTGTATGATAAATCGTAATGGCCATCCATGTCCAGGGTAAGTAGGCATGATATCTGCTATTAGTAGTTAGAGAGGCGTTTGGGTGCACCCAGTCTAGTCATTTCTTTGGCTTGACTTGTTTAACTGGGCATCTCTGATAAAGCAGTCCTGCTAAGTGTAATTACCTGGCTAGATTGCAATTTGGGCTCTGCCAGTGCAGCCTTTTCTTACCGTGGCATTGAATATATCTGGGCATCTTTCTGACTCTGGCATTTTGGTGCAACCAGTCTAGGTATGTCTAAATGTCACCTGGCATGCTTTACTGTAATATGTTACTACTTGTCTAGACTGGTCTACATTATGCAGCCAGTTGGACATGTTTTCATTGTGGCATGGCTTTTTTAATAGCAAAGCATTACATTAATGAAAACATTAATGTTCCTGTGCACTGTTGGTGACTTGCATGTATTGGATTTTTGGATTGATGTTACCCTACAAAACAATTACAAACACTCTGGCTTTCTAGGCATTTTTTTCTCAGAAAGTGTCCTGTATAACCTATGAAATTCAATGAAAAAAAGTTGTTAAGGGGACGTTATGGTTAAGTTGGATTGATAAAAACCTATGAAATTCAATGGAAAACCTTTG
Source organism: Ambystoma mexicanum (assembly GCF_040938575.1). Classification (NCBI taxonomy): domain Eukaryota; kingdom Metazoa; phylum Chordata; class Amphibia; order Caudata; family Ambystomatidae; genus Ambystoma; species Ambystoma mexicanum. The sequence goes on from NC_090935.1 coordinate 869,354,704, forward strand.
TTATGGGGATGTTATGGTTAAGTTGCACTAATAAAAACCTTTGAAATTCACTGAAAAAACTTTGTTAAAGGGACCTTATGGTTACAAGTAAAACTAAAATTCGCCAGTTATGGTAAGCTAAGCAAGCATAACTCGCGCCACCACCGTGCACTGCTAAGACTAACACCCAGGACATCAAAGATGACATCACTAATGTCATTGATGACATCACTGGTGACATCACATGTGAAATACATTTTTATGAAAAGTCCCTACACGGTGTTGTGTTTATACTGTTGGTAACAAGATGTCAGGGGTGATCGGGAGAACTATCATGAACTACTTAATCTATTAAAGAATGTACTCATCTAAAATCATTGTATTGGAGTGTTGTTAGTACAGACACCTAATCATATATAAACATAGGCAATGACTGCAGCATGCACCATAGAAGTACACTATTATAATCTTGTAATTTTAGATAGTACAATAATGAATGCTACCTTATCAGAGTTTTGAGTAATGTTAAACATGTAATAACTAGCTAAAAATTCAAGACTTACAACACTTGTGCTGGTACATACAATACATATGAAGAACCACAATGCATATAAATCAGAGGCACATACAGGGAAACTAAAGTAAGGAAGAAAGAAACAGCATCATCAGAAAATGTTAATGACATTAAAGTTTATCTTCATGTATACAAATGAATTGTGTGTTTGAGGCCTGCTCATTTCCCTATGTATGTGCACCATGAGCTGAGACCAAACCCTAAGGAAAGTACTTAAAAACATATGACAAGGTTAACGTCTATATATATATATATATTTTCAGTGGAAAAACTTTGTTAAAGGGACGTTATGGTTCCAAGTAAAACCCGAAAACCCTTGAAATTCGCCAGTTATGATAAGCTAAGCAACCATAACTCGCGCCACCACCGTGCACTGCTAAGACTAACACCCACGACATCAAAGATGACATCATAAATGTCATCGATGACATCACTGATGACATCACATTTGTATGTACTTTTCATGAAATATGTGTACAAGGGATTCTTATTATAATGTTGCGAAAAATGTGTCAAGGATCATTGCAATAAATATCATACCCTAATTAGTGCATTGAACGATGCATTGATATAAATAGCATTCTATTATGGGGTACTATCTAGTATACTAAGCTACTCATGCAGAAACATAACATTGTGTGCAGCGTACAAGATGAAGGTATAATATTCATAATGTTAATATGTTGAATAATGAAATGATAATTGTTTTCTTAATAGATTTTTGTGTACTGTGAAATATGTAATACGTAGCTAATAAAACCCATGTATTACATAATTGCATTACTATAGACAAAACACAAAGAGACAAGAACACATACCAATATGGGTATATACAGGGAAAGTGAAGTTAGCAAAAAAGCACAAGTAGTAGCAGAAGCAATTCATAATTTAACTGATTATTTTCATGCAAATAAATGATTGCTCTGTTTCAAAGCTGCTATTTACCCTATGTATATGTATCACTTGATATGATTGGACCCTAATGAAAGTAGTGTGAGTACAATGTATACAAATATGACCATATACAGGGAAAGTACAGCCATAAAAAACAACAGAACTATCAGAAAGTGCTGATAAGTCTATTGATTATCTTTATGCACAAAAAGGATTGCTGTCTTTCAAGCTTGTGTCTTCCCCTATGTATATGTTTCATATGATGTGACTGGACTCTAAGGGAATTACTATAAGAACCTACTTGAAGGATACGTCTACACATAAAATAAAGTTTTTAGTTTCTGACTGTTACTGAAGAAAACCATGTGGCCTAGATATGTCAGCAAAAGAAAAAAGAGTGAGCCAGACATGTGATGTCATCAGTGATGTCATCAATGACATTTGTGATGTCATCAGTGATGTCGTGGGTGTTACTCTTAGCAGTGCACGGTGGTGGCGCGAGTTATGGTTGCGTAGCTTACCATAACTGGCGAATTTCAAGGGTTTTTCGGTTTTACTTGGAACCATAACGTCCCTTTAACAAAGTTTTTTCACTGAATTTCATAGGTTTTTAGTAGCGCAACTTAACCATAACGTCCCTTTAACAAAGTTTTTTCACTGAATTTCATAGGTATTTAGTAGCGCAACTTATCCATAACGTCCCTTTAACAGAGTTTTTTGTAACACATTTTTTTTAACTGCATTTCATAGGTTTTTATTAGTGCAATGTCACCATAACATCCTTTTCAATAGATGAAGACCACTAGCATCTTAGGTCCTCAAAGTGGGAACCCCGGGTGGTAAAAAAAAGATTTTTCTTACCAAACCGGGACGCCACAGGCGTCCCGGTGTAGGAAGGAAAATCTTTTACCAAGATGGCCACCATGGAAAGGGAAGGCGGGGTGTATAAAGAGAACACAACAGGGCATGAGTGGGGGGTGGGGGGAACAGGGAACACACGGGGCATGAGCGGGGGGTGGGGGGAGAACAGGGGAGGCACGTGGCATGAGCGGGGGGTGGGGGGAACAGGGAAAAAACGGGGCTTGAGCGGGGGTGGGGGGAAAGGAGGGAGACACAGGGCATGAACGGGGTGTGGGGTGGAACAGGGGAGACACGGGGCATGAGCGAGGGGTGGGGGAACAGGGGAGACACGGGGCATGAGCGAGGGGTGGGGGCAACAGGAGAGAGACACGGGGCATGAGCGGGGGGAACAGGGGAGACAGGGGGCATGAGCAGGGGGTGGCGGGAACAGAGGCGACAAGTGGCATGAGTAGGGGGTGGGGGAAAAGGAGGGAGACACGGGGCATGAGCGGGGGGTGGGGGAGAACAAGAGAGACACGGGCCATGAGCAGGATGTGGGGGGGGAACAGGGGAGACAAGGGGCATGAGCGGGGGGTGGGGGGAACAGGGGAGACACGGGGCATGAGCAGGGGGTGGGGGGAACAGGGGAGACAAGGGGCATGAGCAGGGGTGGGGGTACAGGAGGGAGACACGGGGCCTGAGCGGGGGGCAACACGAGGGAGCCACGGGGCATGAGCGGTGGGTGGGGGCAACACGAGGGAGACACGGGGCATGAGCGGGGGTGGGGGGAACAGGGCAGACACGGGGCATGAGTAGGGGGTGGGGGGAACAGGGCAGACACGGGGCATGAGCGGGGGTGGGGGGAACAGGAGGGAGACACGGGGCATGAGCGGGGGTGGGGGGAACAAGAGAGAGACGAGGGGCATGAGCGGGAGGTGGGGGGGAACAGGGGAGACACGGGGCATGAGCGTGGTGTGGGGGCAACACGAGGGAGACACGGGGCATGGACGGGGGGTGGGGGGAACAGGGAAGACACAGGGCATGAGCAGGGGGTGGGGGAACAGGGAAAACACGGGGCATGAGCGGGGGTGGAGGGGAAAAGGAGGGAGACACAGGGCATGAGAGGGGGCTGGGGGTGGAACAGGGGAGACACGGGGCATGAGCGGGGGGTGGAGGGGGATCAGGGGAGACCTGGGGCATGAGCGGGTGTTGGGGGGGAACAGGGGAGACACGGAACATGAGCGGGGGTGGGGGGGAAAAGGAGAGACACGGGGCATGAGCGGAGGGTGGGGGCAACAGGAGAGAGACACAGGGCATGAGCGGGGATGGGGGGAACAAAAGAGACACAGGCCATGAGCAGGGGGTGGGGGGAACAGGGCAGACACGGGGCATGAGTGGGGGGTGCGGGGCAACACGAGGGAGACACGGGGAATGAGCGGGGGGTGGGGGCAACATGAGGGAGACACGGGGCATGAGCGGGGGGTGGGGGAACAGGGCAGACACGGGGCATGAGCGGGGGGTGGGGGGAACAGGGCAGGCACAGGGCATGAGCGGGGGGTGGGGTGCACAGGAGGGAGACACGGGGCATGAGCGGGGGTGGGGGGAACAGGAGGGAGACACGGGGCATGAGCGGGGAGTGGGGGGAACAAGAGAGAGACGAGGGGCATGAGCAGGGGGTGTGGGGGAACAGGGGAGACACGGGGCATGAGCGGGGGGTGGGGGCAACACGAGGGAGACACAGGGCATGAGCGGGGGTGGGGGCAACACGAGGGAGACGGGGCATGAGCGGGGGGTGGGGGGCAACACGAGGGAGACACAGGGCATGAGCAGGGGGTGGGGGTAACACGAGGGAGACACGGGGCATGAGCAGGGGTGGGGGGAACAGGGCAGACACGTGGCATGAAGGGGGGTCGGGGGTAACATGAGAGAGACACGGGGCATGAGCGGGGGGTGGGGGCAACACGAGGGAGACGGGGCATGAGCGGGGGTGGGGGGCAACACGAGGGAGACACTGGGCATGAGCGGGGGGTGGGGGGCAACATGAGGGAGACACGGGGCATGAGCGGGGGGTGAGGGCAACACGAGGGAGACACAGGGCATGAGAGGGGCGTGGGGGAACAGGGCAGACACGGGACATGAGCAGGAGGTGGGGGGCAACAGGAGGGTGACACAGGGCATGACCAGGGGGGATATGACCGGGGGGTGGGGGGAACAGGGGAGACACAGGGCATGAGCAGGGGGTGGGGGGAACAGGAGGGAGACACAGGGCATGAGGGGGGGTGGGGGAAACAGGAGGGAGACACGGGGCATGAGCGGGGGTGGGGAACAGGAGGGAGACACGGGGCATGAGCAGGGGGTGGGGGGTAACACGAGGGAGACACGGGGCATGAGCGGGGGTGGGGGGCAACACGAGGGAGACACGGGTCATGAGCGGGGGGGTGGGGGGCAACATGAGGGGGGCACGGGGCCTGAGCGGGGGTGGGGGGAACAGGAGGGAGACACGGGGGATGAGCGGGAGGTGTGGGGGTAACACGAGGGAGACACGGGGCATGAGCGGGGGGTGGGGGGAACAGGGGAAACGCGGGGCATGAGCGGTGGGTGGGGGACAACAGGGGAGACACGCGGCATGAGTGGGGGGTGGGGGGAACAGGGCAGACACGGGGCATGAGCGAGGGGTGGGGGGTACAGGAGAGAGACACAGGGCATGAGCGATGGGTGGTGGGGTAACACGAGGGAGACACGGGGCATGAGCGGGGGGTGAGGGGCAACACAAGGGAGACACGGGGCATGAGCGGGGGTTGGGGGGCAACACAAGGGAGACACGGGGCATGAGCGGGGGGTGGGGGCAACACAAGGGAGACACAGGGCATGAGCGGGGGGTGGGGGGATAGGGAGACAGACACGGGACATGAGTGGGGGGTGGGGGATCATGAGGGAGACACGGGGCATGAGCGGGGGGTGAGGGGCAACAGAAGGGAGACACAGGGCATGAGCGGGGGGTGGGGGCAACACGACGTAGACACAGGGCATGACCGGGGGGGTGGGGGGAACAGGGTAGATACGGGGCATGAGCGGGGGGTGGGGGGAACAGGGAAGACACAGGGCATGAGTGGGGGGTGGGGGGATCGTGAGGGAGACACGGGGCATGATCGGGGCATGAGGTGGGGTTGGGGGGACAGGAGGGAGACACGGGGCATGAGCGGGGGTGGGGGGATCGTGAGGGAGACACAGGGCATGAGCGATGGGTGGTGGGGTAACACGAGGGAGACACGGGGCATGAGCGGGGGGTGAGGGGCAACACAAGGGAGACACGGGGCATGAGCGGGGGTTGGGGGGCAACACAAGGGAGACACAGTTCATGAGCGGGGGGTGGGGGGAACAGGGGAGACACGGGGGATGAGCGGGGGTGGGGGGATTGTGAGGGAGATACGGGGGATGAGCGGGGGTGGGGGATTGTGAGGGAGACACAGGGGATTAGCCGGGGGTGGGAGGATCTTGAGGGAGATACGGGGCATGAGCGGGGTGTGGGGGGAACAGGGGAGACACGGGCATGAGCGGGTGGTGGGGTGAACAGGTGAGACACGGGGCATGAGAGGGGGGTGGGGGAGAACGGGAGGAAAACACTGACATAAGCTTAGTGTGCAGGCAGCAGATCCCGCTCCTCGGCCCTCCGCAGGCCACCATGTGCTGAACAGGGCAGACACGGGGCATGAGCGGGGGGTCGGGGGTAACATGAGAGAGACACGGGGCATGAGTGGGGGGTGGGAGGCAACACGAGGGAGACACGGGGCATGAGCGGGGGTGGGGGGCAACATGAGGGAGACACGGGGCATGAGCGGGGGTTGGGGGCAACACGAGGGAGACACAGGGCATGAGCGGGGGTGGGGGGAACAGGGCAGACACGGGGCATGAGTGGTGGGTGGGGGGCAACAGGAGGGTTTACACGCACGCAAGTGATTAGCGGTCCAGCCCGCTCACGCGCATGCGCACACACGTAGGATAGAGATCACTATGATGCGCATGCGCTATAGATTAGCGGTCCAGCCCGCGGTTGAACATGCGCAATAACCCCTGGGACAAACACATAAAACCACAATCAGTAAGTACGCTAGGGACCGGAGCACCGCACCCGATGCACCGTGGGCCTCAGGACCTCCGTGGATACATGCACGCCGGACGTGTGGGTAAGAGACAGAATCTATACAATCCTATTAGGCAAAATCTCTTTGATTGTGAACCATTGCACTGGATAAACTCTATGGAAGGTTTAAGGGGCCAGACTAGATTCGGTCTGACTAGCACCCTACAACCATTTATACAAAATGCATGATTCAGCAAGGCTTATTGGGCAGTAGCCTTAGATTGAGAATAACCGCACTACAGTAACCGTCTTGAAATTCTAAGAGATTAGACTGGTTCTAGCCTGACTCGAATACTACAACCAGACCATTTACCTGATTGGGATAATACAGCCAGATCCACCATAGGGGGGAATGGCATTTCCGTTCTCTATTGGTGTAACCTGTAAATCTTGAAACACCTTCCAGTGACAGATACACTAAGCAGACCACTATTCCTTCCCATTTTCTTTAGAAACTGTTTTGACGAAGAATAAACTCCATGAAGTATGAGTGTCCTTACACAGAACAGATTAGGTGCAGCCATACCTATCTACAAGAGGTTGTCCAAAAATCAGAAAGCAGATGCCAGTGGCATCAGAGAAAGGTGCGTTAAGAGTAAACCTGTTTTATGGTATCAGTAATATAATATTATAAATTACAATCCCGTGTTGTTAAGCTGTTTTATCTTGAACAAGTTTAGAGTAAACCTGTTTTATGGTATCAGAAATGTAATATTATAAATTACAATCCCGTGTTGTTAAGCTGTTTTATCTTGAACACGTTTTGAAACACTTTGAGTGTAATACTATCTATATGTTTTTACCATAGGAATTGAATTTTGAAAGAAGTAGTATCATTTAGCCCTGAAGATGGACTGTCAGAAAAGTCCGAAACGCGTTGGCAACACATTGATAAATCTGGATACTATTTTGTTTTGTTGACTATAACTAGGAAATCTGTTTGACTACTTTTCTTGTTGCTACTCTAAAAATTAGTTATTTTTTGTTGTTACCCTAAAGGGTCTTTGTGAATTTATGTACATAAAGAAACAAACCTTATGTATTTATGAATAAGATGTCGTTAATTGTACAAATTATGGATCTTGACGAATTTTGAAAGTGAAAAAATTGTTTTGGTTTGATTAAAAACAACCCATGAAGGGTCTCTTTACTTTCCCAAAAGTTGTATTGGTTTACATCAATGAATTAATATTCTTATTGTAAAACTCAGTGAAGTGAACTTAGAAAGGTAAACACAACTGCTTGACAACCTTATCGGGTAGCAGCGATCACACATCCGACCACTCTATTTACCCTACCAACTGTGAACCCTAGATAAAAGAGATCGACACCTTTAGCTAAACTCAGAATCGCAAGCAGTGGAAGCTTTATCGGAGCTCACGTGCCTGCCACATTTACATGTTTTGGGATTATATTCCCTTTGGAGTGCACTAAGGGTTGGCAGGTAGTAATACATGCCTCTCTCTCTCCGGGCAACAGGAGGGTGACACAGGGAATGACCAGGGGGGGTGTGACCAGGGGGTGGGGGGAACAGGGGAGACACAGTGCATGATCAGGGGGTGGGGGGAACAGGAGGGAGACACGGGGCATGAGCGGGAGGTGGGGGTAACAGGAGGGAGACACGGGGCATGAGCGGGGGTGGGGGGTAACAGGAGGGACACACGGCATGAGCGGGGGGTGGGGGGTAACACGGGGCATGAGCGGGGGTGGGGGGCAACACGAGGAGACACGGCTCATGACTGGGGGGCGGGGGGCCAACACGAGGGAGACACGGGGCATGAGCGGGGGGTGGGGGGGAACAGGTGGGAGACACAGGGCATGAGCGGCGGGTGGGGGGTAACACGAGGGAGACACGGGGCATGAGCGGGGGGTGGGAGGAACAGGGCAGACGCAGGGCATGAGCGGTGGTTGGGGGGAACAGGGGAGACACGCGGCATGAGTGGGGGGTGGGGGAACAGGGCAGACACGGGCCATGAGCGAGGGGTGGGGGCTACAGGAGGGCGACACAGGGCATGAGTCGAGGGGTGGGGGGTAACACGAGTGAGACACAGGGCATGAGCAGGGGGTGAGGGGCAACACAAGGGAGACACGGGGCATGAGTGTGGTGTTGGGGGCGGGGGAACGGGAGGAAGACACGGGCATGACCTTACTAGCAGGCGGCAGATCCCGCTCCTCGGGATAAACAAAGATGGCGGGCGACTTTCAAAATACAACGCACTGCACCGCAGCCAATGGAAAAGCATGTAACATGTTTGCGGACACCACGCAAGCCGCTTGCCCAATCCCTGTCCTGTCCGCGGAGTGAACAGGTAAGTGTGTCCACGAGGCGGACACAGATATCACTAATTTTTTCTGACCTACTTTTTGGTCATTTTTTAAAAAACAACTGGATGGATTTTCACTAAATTTGCAAAAGCACGCTTTCGCGACCAAGCCGCTGCTCCTTGTCCAAATTTGTTGAAAATCTGTCCAGCGGTTTGAGCTGTAGGCATGAGCAGTTTTTTTCCCATTCAGTCTATGGGGAAAAAGGACCCCCCCTATAACTTTGCCCCCCCTGGACCAAACCTCACCAAACTTTGCAAAAAAATTCAGAGTGGGCCATATACTTTTTCTTCAAAGTTTGGTGTGGATTCGTCCGGGGGAGCAAAGTTATAAGCCACCCAAAAAGTGCTCTTCCTATGGAAACAGCAACTTAACCATAACTACATGGCCACTACCGTGGCCACGTAATATATATATATGTATATATATATATATATATATGTATATATATATATATATATATATATATATAGCACCTTTTTCAATTTTAATATTCTGTCAGTGAACAAAACCACCTGGCCTATATATGTCAGTGAACAGAAACAAGTGACCCAGATATGTGATGTCATCAGTGATGTCATCAATGATATTTGTTATGTCATCTTTGAAGTCCTTGGTGTTAGTCTTAGCAGTGCACATTGGTGGCACGAGTTATGGTTGCTTAGCTTACCATAACTGGCGAATTTCAGGGGTTTTTCGGTTTTACTTGTAACCATAAGGTCCCTTTAACAAAGTTTTTTTCAGTGAATTCCAAAGGTTTTTATTAGTACAAGTTAACCATAACTTCCCCTTAACAACTTTTTTTCATTGAATTTCACAGGTTTTTATTAGTGCAACTTAACCATAACGTCCCCTTAACAAAGTTTTTTCATTGAATTTCATAACGTTTTTACCAGTGCGTGCTATTTTCCTACAACTTACTAATATCATACTTACCCAATATAGCAAAATATTTGTGTCCATGTTGCATAGTGTCACCTTAAAACTTTTCCATTTCCCACCTTCTAGAATTATTTCTATACACTTTTTGCAACAATTTCAACTAGTTTTGCATCCGTAGACGTCTACGAACATCTGACTTCATTGCAAAACTTCCGGATAGTGCCCCATGATCATACGCTGGCGCGCGGCATGATGACATGTCCGAGAACCCATCCGCACTTCAGGATAAAATCCGTACTTCGCGGACAGTTCGAACGGCATTTGCTACTGATCTAGGAACTTTCAACTTCTAAATTTCCCTTGCACAACTCCAACACCTATTCCTACTCAGGTAAAGTACATAGACTCAATAGGATTTTCCAACATTTCCATTTGCATTTTGTGTTATGCTAATGGGAATATTGTGGCGTTTATCCCCCGTTCCAGGGACTGGAATGGTGGATACGGGCCTGGCAGCACACATTATCAGCCCAAGCGAAGCGAGGGTGGATAACGAAGTCTCTGGACCATTATCCCCCAATTCCAGCCCCTGCAATGGGGGATGAAGGCCATTAGCACCCTAGGTTCCCAAAGCAGGAACTCGGGGTGCTAAAAAAAGATTTTTCTTCCTACACCGTGACACCTCCGACATCCCGGTGTAGGAAGAAAAATCCTTTTCCAAGATGGCCACCATGGAAAAGGAAGGTGGGGTTCCGTACAGGGCCCCTCTTCGCTTTCCATGGCAGCCTGCAGAAGGCGAAAAGAGAACTCTATGACCATATTACCACAAGCAAATGTTTCTTCCCTTACAAACCTATCCCAATTTCGAATAACGTTACCACAAAGCCAGTCCCAGGTGGACATGGCCACTTTAACCCCATATGTTGTCCATCTTGGTCATGGCCAGTAGCCAGATTGTCCGGGTCATGACATTATTCCATGACCCGGACAATCTGGCCACTGCCCATGGCCATAGGCTACACCTCAGTCACCAAATGCATATCACTTTTATTTGTACCTACATTATGACACTTGTCAAAAAATAAAACTAAGGCACATTTGTAAAACCATGCTTTCAGGTCCTTGCCAATGTTCCTTACACAAGTTTGCTGGAAATCCACCCATGTTTAATTTTTTCAAAAGTGTCAAATGTATGCACATACAATAGTCATATAACCTAGCCCCCACTTGACAAAATCCATTCTGACTTTACATAAACAATTATATCTAGATCTATAATCTTTTTACAAACCTTTGTGTAGATTTGTCAAATGGCACCACATTTATAAGCCTTTACAATATTTTGGAACCCCCCCTCTAATGTTGCCCCTCTTGACAAAATCCCACCAAACTTTGCAAACTCATTCGGAATTAGGTCGGAATAAAATTGCAAAATTTCATGCAGTTTCATTAAAGGAGTAGTGCGCTTAAAAATATTATTGTCCCAAGCGTTCGGCATGTGTATTTAAGCATACGTTGATCGATCGTAAAAACTTTTCCTTTGCACCTTACAGTGGTTTTCCTCACTTTTACTAATGTGAAATCAGGTAGTAGGGTGCGGCCATTTTGTGCTAATCTTATCCGTTACCACATTGCCCTAAGCTCAAGTGCCCTTTCGGCACTAAATCATAGTCTGCGCCCCTGAAGCTGACATCACCATTCATAGCGATATTCTCCGCCTATATCCGTGACGCTACTGTGCAGCGTAGCCAAATGCAGCCAATCATCACCTACGTCCAGACGTCAGTTGACGCAAAACCCGGAATATCAACACACATCCTTTCACAGCAGAGCGCGTCCCAATTCTGAATACAAAACACTATCTTTAAAGGAAACAGCAATACTCTGCAATTTAGAACGTGCTTTTATTTCACAATAAACGCTCCAAGAACATCTACTGATTTCCATATTCAACCAAATTTTTTGTTTCCCTCTTTGTTCTCGATGCACAAATGTTTATCGTGAGTCACACAGTGTTCCTTTGGGTATAAGCTCATTGAACGGAGGCACTGTGATTCGCAAGTCCTCTGCATCAGCTTGTTGCTACACCACTGTACACAATGTGAAGGTACTCCTTATTGCCGGTACCACGAAAGGGCATATGGGCCTGGGGCAATCATCCCAAAACAGCGTGATGCTCACCCAACCATTGAGGTGTATCATCAACTGCCGGCTGAAGAAGCCATCAATTGGTATGTGGAAATTATGACATATGCAGTAGGGCAGGATGTGGCTGTGTAGAAAACATAACAGAAATGTGTCTCAGTAGCCATTCTTAATTCTATTCTAATCGATCCATTACTTATGCACCGTGTGAAAACTAAGGATGAACACAAACGAGAAACAATGCAAACACAGAGAAAACAACGTGCAATGTTGGAGTCAACGATGTGATTTAGAGGTTACTGCTATGCAGTGTGTTTAGCTCGCAATGGGAGGCCCATGCAGAAGTTGACTGAAGAATTCAAATAACACATAGACAGCATTTTAATGTAACATTTGTAAGAGGATTCAATTCAACACTACAGCTAAGTCAATGCCTAGTCTGGGATACTGAATGGAAACCCTTATTAATATATCTTTATGTCCAGTTCATGCGTTCTGGATGACTACCCCTATATAACACCCCTCTCTTTGAATAACCCTGACCCCACTGAGCCAAGAAGTAGTTCTGTTTTGCAAGTTAAAAGGTTTATTTGATAATTTAAACAATAGATATATATATCGCACTTTATAATAATTGAATAATTGAATATCACACTGAATCTGAGCAGTAATCAATAATGGATAGTCTGGCACTAGCACACTTCTTTATAATCAATGATGAGTGGTTATAGGATGGATAAGATAGCAACACTGGTAAATAGGGACAGAAGAATAATGTGGTAGAGAATGCTTTATAGGGTTCGAATGGATGCAATGTTGAATGAAAATGCAATACAGAAAATACTCAATATGATTTCAACAAAACAATGTAATCACTTTTCTCTGGCAATCCCCTCCCCCCTTTATGCAATGCAAGGAAATGGAAGGAAAGCACACAGTTCTCAGAAATGCAATCAACTGTAATTCAGTTCACCCCAGCAACTTAGACTACAGAAGTTTACAACACAGGCCCAAAATGCTTTTATATATGCTGGCAATGAAGTGAAAAATATGCTAAAATGCTTTTAATTCCCTCTAGAGGTTCAGGGTGAGTGGTATCAAGTTAATATTAGTCCAGGCTCACTTTAGCAAGGATCTAGGAGTAACTAGCAGGTTAAACGAATTTTTGGCAACTGAAAGCAAGAAAACTGCTGTTTTCACACGTTGAGAAATTTGCAAATCGCGGCAAAATTCGCGCGTGCGTTTTTCGCGATTGCGGAAAAAGTATAGGTAGGAATGGAATTCTAGGTTCGTAGAAAAGCCACGATTCACAGCTTTCAGAGGAAAGTTACTGCAAGTCTCTAGCACAAACGGTTACGGAGTTATGAACGATTAAATAAAGGTAGTTTTTCGGATTTGAAATTTTAAAGTTCAAAATGACAAATGACAGCTAGCAACTAGAAATGACAGGTGACAGCTTTGCAAATGACAGGTGACAGTTAGGAGGCAGTTCTACTTAGATTTAAATAGATTGAATTATATTATTTTAACTAAGAGATTGGTTCTGCACAGTTCTGCTAGGTACTCACACTATATTCTTGAATTAAATGGGCCTCGCCACGGATCTGGTCAGGTTTTAGACTGGACTCTGGTCTGGTCTCTGCACTTCACAGTGATCTGGGTCAGCTCTCTCTCTCTCTGGATTCTGGAGATTGATGGATTTGAAGTCTGGATCTTTCTGCACAGCTTTCTCTAGAGATTGATGGAGGTAAAGTATGGATTTTCCCGGCAGAGCGTCCCGCAGCAAATGGAATTGAAGGTCCCTATCTGTCCTGTCTGTCTGCTTTTATGTGTTTTGAAAATGGGTGTGTGTGCAGCATCACTAAGCTCTACCCCTCTCCACTTGTCATTGGCCACTTCATCCGCTTCCCCTTGATTGGGGGAATGAAATGAAGTGTCATCATGATGAGGTCTGTTTATGATACAGAGAACCCACCCCTGTCAAATTACACACAATCTATATTTTGACCCAAAAGACATATTTGCACAGGTACACATTTGTTTAAAATTACATGCACCCATCACATATCACAGGAGGTATACCCTGTCCAAATCTGCTCTTCCTGGGAGCTTGCATTCAGAAATGGCGACATTTGCACTTTTTAACTGATTTCGTAATATCGGACATTACCCCAAATTTACACACATGTGCGCAAGGAGTATGGACATTAATTGATCAAGTGTCAGATTTTTAACATGCATACGTTTTAAGTAATACCCTCTTAACTGCTAGTTTGCCCCCAGATCATGCCACCGGTTCTAAAAACCTCTTAAAATGTGGGCAGAAAAATCACAAGAATTATGGTATCATTTAAATAATTTTCACAAGTCTGTACTATGAGTTATTCATCTTTTTCTAAAACCATATTCTGGCTACAGGGGTGTGGTTTCCCCCCAGCACAAGGATGAATTTCTGGTTTTTCCAGTTCTGCCAAGCCAGCTTGCTCTCACAGGCAGTGCTCCTCCCCTTTACTTCCAGGAGGAAGCCACTTTTACAGCCCCGTAATAAAACATTTGCCTGAGTCAGGACAGGGCTTTGTTCAATTTCCTGCAGAGCCCAGGTAATTCAATCAGGGAAGTGTCATATCCCTTTTGGTGGGAGCAGCAAAAGGACAGCTAGGCCTGGGAACACAGCTGTTGTGCAAGTCTCATCTCCTGTCGGGGGTAGCTGGTGGGCAGAATTCAGTTCCTTAAACCAGGTTTCAGATAAAATGTCACTTTTGTTCCCCAGTTTAAGTCAAGACAATTTTTTACATATGCAGCTAGAATGCTGATTCTGAGTTTAAAATTATGACATTTAAACAATTGCAACCTATGTGACACTCAAAAGTAGGTCACTCATTTCTTTTAAACATTTAGATTTTTGGTAGTTTTAAATCCAGTTTCAGTTAGGCTGCTGCAGACCTGCAGAGCTCAGCCAGTCTTGTTATGAACATTCAAGTCACTTCAGAATATAACTTTACATTGGATCCACCTCTCAGTAAGTCTTTCTTTGGCTTGCCTTGGGTTCATTTATTCAGTTTTAAACAAAATCTGGTGGTTTTAAAATGCTGGCTTTCTGATAGTGGTGAGTACTGGTACTGCACCCCTTTTTGGGATTTAAGAAAATGAATTCCCCACAATTCTAGGTTGCTTTTGGCAATCAGCATTGCCATTCCCAATGGTTTCAGACTACTGTGTGGGTAGTCCAATGGTGGTTTTAGGCAGTGTCCTTCTGTGCCCATAACATCGGCAAAAATGAGTGGCAGCCTATTCTTCATGCATTTCCCTGTACATTTTCTGGGAAGCTCTGGCCATCATGATGTTTTCCATGTCAGTACTGCACAGTTTTTGAGGTAGGGCTCGGATGCATGGGTAAAAACATCCCACAAGACCCCCCTCTTGCGATGGCCATTCTGTTTCACTGATGGGACTCGACCTGGGATGTTTCCTCATCTTCTTCCAATAGATGGCACAGTTCAGCATCTTTTTCTCCATCTGGTCGGATCGATCGGTTCTCCTCGCCGGTCCTGATGGGAAGATTGGGCGGTACCCTGGGCCCCCCGCGTCTCTGCTCCCGGTCTCCGGATCGTCCTCCTTGGCCCGTCTCCAGGTTTTCTTTCTCCTAGGACGACAAAGGAAGAGCGGCAATACCTATTCATGGACATTTTTCCCCCACCATTGATATAGTGGGGTGGCATATAAATTTATAGTCAAAACATATGGACATGCACATTTCTTTTTGCATTCAAAAACAAAAACACCCACATTGAGAAACTCAGAATTTGATAGGCGATATGTAGGATATTTTAAGTTAGAACTGAATTAATCTGAGACAGTACCCTCTAGGATTCCAGAGGATTCCTCCAGTTGTTGCAGAGTGTGCCTGGGATGGCAACACTTCAACTGGTTTATGTGGACCCACTTGTCTTCCCCCTCTGCCAAACCGCCTTTGGGGATGCGGATCTTGTAGGCCACAGGGGAGATTTTGTCTATAATCTCAAAGGGTCCCTTCCATGTAGGCAAAAATTTTCGCTGTTTGGCCTGGTTCCTTTGGAAATTGTATAGATAGACCCGGTCCCCCACCTGATATTCCTTCCTGGAAGTTTTCAGGTCATAGTGGGTCTTCATGCTATCAGCTGATCTTTCTAGATTCCGCTGAGCATAAGCAAAAGCATGTTGAAGGTGTTTCCTTAAATTCTCCACATACTCATGAGTTGTGGAGGCATTTATCAGTGTCTGCTCTTGGGTCCTGTAGAGCAAATGCTGAGGAAGCACCATCTTGCGCCCAGTCATCAACTCAAATGGTGACATTTTGGTTGCAGATGAAGGGGTAGATCTGATGGCCATTAGGACCAGAGGTAATCGGATATCCCAACTTGGCCCAGAATCTGCCACAAACTTCTTTAGTATGCTCACAATGGTTCGGTTATATCTCTCTACTGCCCCAGAAGGAGCTGGCCGGTAAGCAATATGCAACTTCCTTTTGACCCCCAGTATCTCCCACATCTTTGTCATTACTTCACTGGTGAAGTGGCTACCCCTGTCTGACTCAATCCTTTGAGGTAGACCGAAACGGGAAAAGATGTGGTTAATCATCAAGGCAGCTGCCGTTTCTGCCTTGCAGTTTGGGGCTGGGAGACATTCCACCCACTTGGTAAACAAGCATGTCACAGTCAACATGTACTTATTCCCCCTAGCAGAGCGAATCACGGGGCCTACAAAGTCGATTTGTAAATCTGACCATGGCAGTGTCATCCCCCGCTTTTGGAGAGGCGCTCGGTGCGTGAGGGATGATGGCTGAAATTGTGCACACACAAGACACCCCTTCAAGTATTGGTCGAGGTCCTGCCCCATGTGTGGCCAGTATGCAACCTCTCTTAAGATTTCCAATGTTGTGTGAAACCCCCTATGACCGGCGGTGGCCGCATCATGGGCGTGACTTAACATCAGGCTTCGGAATGAGGTAGGAACCACCCACTGATCGTGGCCAGCTTTGGATTTCCTTACCAGCAAACCGTCTTGGATTCGGAACATTTTTGGACATTTCATCAACACTCTTAGGTCCTCTTTCCCAGTGTAATCGGTATCCGTCAGGGGAAAGTTCTCAGGGTCCTCAAGGTGTTGGTAAAACTTACCAATTATTGGATCCCCCTTCTGAGCTGTAATCAAATCAGCATCAGGGTCTCCTTACTCCATTGTGCAATTGAAAGGTCGTTGTGAGCATTTGTCTGGGACCTAGTGATAGCAGTGACCTGGATTTCCCCCAACAGGGACTCAATCTCAATTAGATCCCCTTGGATGGCCCCGGTTTTGGCCAGCTGATCAGCTAGGTCATTTCCAGTTTTGTCTGGTCCCTCTACTTTGGAATGACCCTTGATCTTTTTCCAATAGATGGTCATCTCATTCGAGGTGACCAGATGATCAATGTTTTGGATCAACTTCCCATGTTTCAAGGGTTTGTTGTTAGCACATAACATGCCTCTGGTTTTCCAATTAACCAGGTGCTCCACGAACCCGTTCTGTACATAATCCGAATCTGTGATTATGACCAGTTCGTGGAGTTGATGTTGGACAGCAGTGAGGATGGCTTGATGCACGGCCATCAATTCTGCCACCTGACTACTTCGGGGACCAATTTTGTATCCAGCGGAGGGTTCTGGGAACTCCTTCACCCATGCATTCCCTACGCCGGCCACCAGTTCTTTCTCCCCGTCGTTGTCAACATGGTAAGAGCATCCATCCACATAGACAGTGGGCATTCCCTCGCACTTGTCTTCTTCAAAGACTTTGTGTGGGGAATTAAGATATGCCTCCGTGTTGTCCTTTATCTTTAGACTTCCGTCCTCGAGACAGTTTTCTCTGGCACAATCATGCAAGTCAGCCAGACCTTGCGCGAGGGGACTCTTCTTGTTTTGGCCATATCTGACCTCCACAGGAAAGCCTTGCATTGATAGAATCCAGGAAGTAATTCGGGAATTACTCACATTTCCGGCCCGGATTCTGTAACTTTGGAGATATTGCAGAGGCTGGTGTGGAGTCTCCACTATGATGTGTTCCCCCTGGATAAACGGGCGGTAATTCTTCAATGCCCACACCGTTGCCAGGAGTGCCTTCTCACAATCGTTGAATTTTTCCTCCACAGAGGATAAAGTTTTGCTCGCATAGGAGATTACTTTATTGACCTTGTCATGCTTTTGGTATAATACCGCCGTCAAGCATGTATTAGAGAACCCCGTCTCCAGGAAGAACTCCTTGTTTCTGACAGGGTAAGCTAGGCAAGGCGCTTGTGAGAGGCTTCTTTTGAGTTGTTTTACTGCCTCGGCTTGTTCTGGACCCCATTCCCACTTGACCCCCCCCTTCAAGAGATGAATCAGGGGTCTGGTGATCTCTGCGTAGCCCTCAATGAACTTTCTGCTGTAATTAGTCAGTCCAAGGAGGCTCCTTAGTTCCCGCAGAGTTGTGGGGTCCTTCAGTTTCTGAAGTGCTTCCACTTTCTTTTCCTGGGGACAGAGACCCTGAGGAGTAATCTCATGCCCCAAGAAATTAACACGGGTTCGACACCACTGTGCTTTCTGAAAGGAAAGTTTTGCTCCGGCGGCCCTCAACTGGGTCAGAACATAACGGATCTCTGCTATGTGTTCCTCCACAGATGAACTTTTGATGAGGACATCATCTACATAAGCCAGGTTACCCCTCGCACCCAGGTCGGGCATGGCCTTATGTAGGAAAATGTTGAATTCATTGCCGGAGTTGAGGTATCCGAAGGGAGTCCGGGTCCATGTGTATTGCTGGCCCCCAAAGGTAAAAGCCAGCTTGTATTGGTCCTCCCTACTGACAGGCACAGTCCAGTATCCATTGGTCAGGTCTATTGCAGTGAATAACTGTGACCCCTGGATCTGGGCCAGCCCTTGGTCAATGTAGGGCAGAGGCCATCGGGAAGTATGGACCCGTTGGTTGAGCTCCCTAAGGTCAGCGCAGAGTCTCCACTGGCCGTTTGGCTTTAATATTCCCAGCACCGGATTATTGAAGGTGCTGTGGACGGGACGGATTATTCCCCGGGACTCAAGGTTCTTAATTATTTCAGTAAGGGACTCCATTGATGCGAGAGGCAAGCGATATTGCTTCACAAACACAGGAGTCATGCCAGGGTCCGTGGGGATTGTTGTTGTGTGGATGTCAGTGCGACCACAGTCATATGAGTCTACCGCAAAGAGATCTTGGAAATCCAAGAAAACTTGTTTCAACTTTTGCTTCTGTTCCAGAGTCACACAGGCGTCAGCTAGGTTGACTCTCTCTTCCACCATCTGCCTGAAGCCTGGAAAGACTTCTGGTTTGGCTATTTCAGCGGCCTCCTCCAGCTGGGTGGAGAAGTCCCTGGTCAGAGTGCTGATTTGGACTGGGGGCTTCAGGTGGGAAAGGCAGCCCTCATGGACTTGGAAAATCACCTCATCCCTCCTGAAGTCACAAGTCACATCTTCCTTACCATAAGGGCAAGAAGTGTACACCAGGAAGTTCCCCCCATGCCGGGTAAAAATCCTGTCTGGTGTTGTATTGTCATCACTGTCACTGTCAAAGCAGTCCTTGGGGATTGGCCCTAACAGTTCATTACCTAAATCAATGGAAAAATGTCAGTCATCAACCGCCATTCCAATAATGGTGCCTGCGGCTAGAGCAATACTCTTTAAGTCGCTGTTATCCACCTCTATTAGAATGGTGTCATGTTCTATGTTGACTAATGGTGTTGGGTTTACCCCCAACCCTTGCTGTTGGAGAGAAGCGTTTAGATGTATGTAAGCATCAGGGTTTTGCAGATATTGTCCTCTTTTAACTTTCACTTCCAGGGAGAATTGTCGGGTCCTTTCTGGGATGGTGACTTCCTCTTTGATCTGAATTTCAACTGCATAAGGTAGCAATTGAGCTGACCTAAATGCTTTTTCTGGATCATCAAAGCCCATGGGATTATCCGCTAATCGGGACCAAGCTTTGAAGTTTATTAGGTCCAAACTAATGGCAAAGCGATTGAGAATGTCACTGCCTAAGTAAAAGGCGGCAGTGACGTCTCGCACGACCCAACAATTATGGACTATGCTCTTGTTGCCAATGGAGATTTTGAGCATACACCTGCTTGGCAGGAGATGTTTGGAATTAGGCGCTTCCAGGTCCATTTCCCATTTGTCTATCAGTTTGAATGTGGGAATGGCTGGATCTTTTGGGAGTTGGCGTAACATGGCTTCGCTGATGAAGCTCTTACCGTTGTTCACACACACTCGAGCGAGAACAGAGTCCTTCCCATCATTTAACTGGACAGGGATGAACAACTGCTCTCCAATTTGCTGAATATCAGCCAGGCTCTGAGCTGATTTCACATCTTTCTGGACTATAGGAGTGGGAGTTTCTGAATGTGGATTAGTATAGAATCTCAGAGTGTTTCCTTCCAGCGTGGAGTACCACTTTAGACTGGAAGGAAGGTTGATTTTCAGAAATAGAGAGGACCCTCCATCACCAGTCTGTTGTCCTACTGCTATTACTGTCACGTCTGGAATTTGGCTATTCTGGAAGTGAAATTCTACTTGGTCAGGTTTTTGTTCAACCATGTGGCATGTGCCGTTTAAACTAACATGGTTGACACTCTGTTTTAATTTTATTGGTCGGCTAGTCTGGGTCCAGAGGACCTTGTTTACACAATCTATTAGGGGTGACAACCTTCTCAGGAGGTCATTCCCCAGTAAACAAGGGGTGCCCTCTGGAGTCACTACTATGACCGGGTGTTTCACCTTGTGTCGCCCGATCTTAATGTCCAAGTCTGCAGTCCCCTCAACGGGAATTTCCTTCCCGTCAAAGTTCTGCAGTTGTCCAGGAAGAGAGGTGAGAGGAATTTGGTAATTCTCTCCCCTTCCTGCATTCAGTTTGTCAAAGGCCCTTCTGGACAGAAGGGTAGCTTGAGATCCAGTGTCCACCAGTGCCAAAATTGTACCCTGCCCCTGTACTTGTACCGGGGCATAGTACCTTCCCTCCTTCTCCTCAAGGGGGCACAGATAATGCACATTTTTGGACAACTGGTGGGCTAACTTTCTGGTTTTGGACATTTCAAGAGAAGAAATTTGGGCAGACTTCTGTGGAGAGTCTTGGGAATCTGAAAGAAAAAATTGGCAACTGGAGATCAGAGCCATTGTGGGTTCCCCTGGCTCCGGTTCCGGGCCGCCCCCCCCCTTTTTGGAGGCAGTCACCAGGATGGGTTTGAACCAGGGGATTTTCTTGCTGTTGGTTCTGGGATGAGATGGTGGGCAGCGGTAGCTCAGTCTCCACATCTCCCCAGTCTGGATTTGCATCCCTAGGGACCCATTTTTCTTTGGGAGGAGTTCCCCCCTCTCTGAAGGAGAAGATCCTTTTCCCAGGATCTTCTGAGGATCCCTCTCCCTCAAATTGGAAGATCTGTGCCTCCTCCTCAAACTGAGTCTGTTTGGGTCTTTTGTTTCTCCTACCCCCCCTCTGCTCCTTAGGAGGCAGACTTTCAGGGGCAAGAGATTTTGTTTCCGGTTCCTGGGTTTCCAGGGGCTGTTTACAAGTGAGGAAGGAAGCTTCCTCCAAGGCTTTACACCCCCCTTCCCCTTGTGCCTCCTCCCTGGGAACCGGTGAGTTATCGGGGTGCTGCCCCCGTCATTGTTCTGGAGCACCAGGTCCAGAGTTGGGTGCGTTCTGCGCCGGCATGCCGATCTGAGGGTTCTGCTGAGCCCTCAGTATGTGACCCAGATCCCGCGCCATGTTTTGAACCTGGCGCTCTAACTGGGAAACCCGCTCAGGCTGATACGGGGCCCTGTTTTCTCCCCTGGGCTGATCCCGGGAAGGGTAGCTATCCCTTCTCTGGTAGTACCCCGGGTTGGGAAGATTTGGGTACCCCTCCACCCTTGGCCTCCCCTCTCCCGGATTAGGTTGTCTGGGCTCAGGGAATTGGGGAAAGAAGGATGGATGCTTTTGGGGTTGGAAGTTGGGTGGATACCTGGGGAAAAGGTTCTGCCGAGGATTTGGAGAATTTCTGCCCTCCGGTGGGAAGTTAGGAGGGAAGTTCCCTGGGTTAGGTGCTTGGCTGGATCCCCCCCCTTGGGCTGGAGGAGTCCACACATAACCCAGGATGGGTCTGTTTCCCTTGTAACGGGGGCTTACATAGTCAGGCGAGCGAGGGACCCCATTTGTGGGACTACCTCCTTGACTCCCTGTTTGTGACTGGCCCGAGGACCTTCTGGGCCTAGCATTATTAGGTGCAGGTAGGTTTTTAGGCCCCCCCATCTCCAAATCCGAAACGAGGGTGACCTTTACCTCTGCCACCTTGGCAGCAGCAGGGGTGTTGTTGGCTTTGGGGTTTTTGGGCGCATTATTTTTATTTTCTATTGGCTTCTGCACCTCATAGATCCGGGTCGCCTGTTCAATGACCCAGTCTAAAGATCTTTTCTCGTGAAAATCCCTCACAAGCTGGGTCATTATGTATTTGGGCAAGGCATGGAAAAACGTATTAATAAATTCTCTGCTATCCGTGCGCACCCTTCTGGTGGTCTGCGCAAAGGCACGTTTCAGTTCTTGCACGAATTCTTGTGGGGCCTGATCCTCCCCACATTGCAAATTGTAGGCTGCCTTGCGAGCCTCTTGGGGATTTCTGTGAACAGAAAAATGTTTAATATGGCCGCCCTATAGGTGGACCACCTGGAATGATTTTGGTCCTCCAGCCCTGCAAAGAAACTGGAGTACTCTGGGGAGAATGTCCACTTTACATATTGGATACAGCTTTGGCTGTCCTTCAAATGAAAAGTCTCCATCATTTGCTCATAGAGCTCCAAGTGTTCCCAAACAGAGTACTTGGCGTTCTTATGATAAGGCGTGATGACACTCCTGATTACCTTAATCTGTTTCAATGGGTCCTTAATCAAGGCCCTTTTTGCCTTATTGGCCTTTTTGGTTCGGGTAACCCTTGTCCATTCGTCCTCTGACTCAGAGGCACTGCTCCCAGAGGTTCCTGTCTGATCTTCCAGGTTTTCCCGGATTCTGCGAGCCTGGGAATGGCTGGCAGAATGTGGGGACCTGGTCTCCTGTGTCCTGTACCGTTAAGAGGAGTCTTCAGATTCCTCTTTGCTGCCAGGATTTGATGGGTACCCCCCCACTGACCTAACTGGGCAGAGGTTTTCAGGATGCCCTTAATGGGCCTACTCTCCTGGGGTTCCCCACTAAATTGCACTGTGCTTGGGTGCCCATACCCGGATGCCCGCCCCTCCATTCCTGGGTGGTACTGGCCTATGAGCCCCATGCTTCTGGCTGGATAGTAATCTGCCATCCCTGTGGCCCTGTGCTCATGTGCGCCAGGGGACATGGGGGTGGCAGAGTCCAGGGACTGAGAGAAATAAAGGCCTCTGGTACTAGGGCTCCTGGGGTTATGCTCAGGAGTTTCTCTTTCCCAGCGAACCTCATCTCTATCCGCCCCTGCTCCCTGTTGCAATGCAAGAGCCTGCGCCTTCAGTTCCTCAGTTAAGGCCTTACTAGACTCTATCAGTCTCTCCTGCATCGCTACCTGTTGTTGGAGCCTATCATTGTGCTGGCAGAGAGCCTCATTCTCTCTCTGCGTTTCCTGATTGGTCCTGGAGCACTGGGCCAGTCTTTGCTGCAGGAGGGTTACCTCCTGAGCTGTGTCCCAATTGGCCTGCTCCTGTCTTGCCAGAGCATCCTCCACCCTCCTGGTGTGCTCTAGCAAGTCCTGGTGTTCTTTTTGGAGGTCACCCAGTCCCTGGTGGGCCAGGTGATTTTCTTCCAATTTCCTTTTTAAGTGGCAGACTTCCTGGCCTAAGGTATCCCTTTCCTGACTAAGAGCCTGCATCTGTGCCGCCAGGTCGTCCCTTTGCCTTTGGAAGGCACCAGTTTTCTGGCGCTCCTGGTCAAACTCTGCCTGGGTATCCAGGTCTTTCAAAATCAGTTTATTGCTCTCTGCCTTCTCCCTATCTAGGTGGCTTTGCAGGGTGACTACCTGCTCAGCACATGCCCTATTGAAGTCTAACTGTTGCTCCAGCTTTTTCTGGCTCTGCAGTAGGGAGTCCAAACCTTCTTGGTACTCCTTCTGCAAGGCCAGAAATCTGGTATCCTGGTCAGCCTTTTCCTGTTGCAGGATGTCCATATCCCTCTTTATTTTAATGATGTGCTGTCTACTCCCATTTTCTGACTCCTGGCTCCCCTGCAGCCTCTGCTCAGAAGAGACCAGGTCAGATTGGACCTTCTCTAACGCCATCTGTCGCTTATTCGCCAGATCTTGGCTTTCAGTACATATATCCTGCATGTCTCCCATATATAGGTACAGGTATGCCGCTATCCTAACCATCTTGTCTTGTTCATCCTTAGCCTTCGGGGCCAAATATAGTTCACTCAGGGCCACATGTAAGGGACCCTGATCTCTCCATATATCTGACCCTGTTTCCGTGATCTGGGGTGCGATTGCTTGCAACCAGACCGTCTGGTCCTGGTGAGTCCACTCACCTCTCACAAATAACTTATGTAAGAAGTACTCTCTGGCTATTTTCATATCTACCAAGGTCGTCATTCTAGAGATTGGTCTCTGTCCTGACTTACAGAAATGAGTATTTTATTTTTGCAAAACAGACCTTTTTCTTAGAGCGTTCCTTTGAGGAGTGCTTTACAGCGTAACACAGCGTGTGCTCCGACCGGATATGTGTATCTGGTCAGCTGGCACGCTGTATTAATCTGCACAAGTGATAGATCTAATCCAAACGTCCGGCACGAGCCCCCAATTTGTAAGAGGATTCAATTCAACACTACAGCTAAGTCAATGCCTAGTCTGGGATACTGAATGGAAACCCTTATTAATATATCTTTATGTCCAGTTCATGCGTTCTGGATGACTACCCCTATATAACACCCCTCTCTTTGAATAACCCTGACCCCACTGAGCCAAGAAGTAGTTCTGTTTTGCAAGTTAAAAGGTTTATTTGATAATTTAAACAATAGATATATATATATCGCACTTTATAATAATTTAATAATTGAATATCACACTGAATCTGAGCAGTAATAAATAATGGATAGTCTGGCACTAGCACACTTCTTTATAATCAATGATGAGTGGTTATAGGATGGATAAGATAGCAACACTGGTAAATAGGGACAGAAGAATAATGTGGTAGAGAATGCTTTATAGGGTTCGAATGGATGCAATGTTGAATGAAAATGCAATACAGAAAATACTCAATATGATTTCAACAAAACAATGTAATCACTTTTCTCTGGCAATCCCCTCCCCCCTTTATGCAATGCAAGGAAATGGAAGGAAAGCACACAGTTCTCAGAAATGCAATCAACTGTAATTCAGTTCACCCCAGCAACTTAGACTACAGAAGTTTACAACACAGGCCCAAAATGCTTTTATATATGCTGGCAATGAAGTGAAAAATATGCTAAAATGCTTTTAATTCCCTCTAGAGGTTCAGGGTGAGTGGTATCAAGTTAATATTAGTCCAGGCTCACTTTAGCAAGGATCTAGGAGTAACTAGCAGGTTAAACGAATTTTTGGCAACTGAAAGCAAGAAAACTGCTGTTTTCACACGTTGAGAAATTTGCAAATCGCGGCAAAATTCGCGCGTGCGTTTTTCGCGATTGTGGCAAAAGTATAGATAGGAATGGAATTCTAGGTTCGTAGAAAAGCCACGATTCCCAGCTTTCAGAGGAAAGTTACTGCAAGTCTCTAGCACAAACGGTTACGGAGTTATGAACGATTAAATAAAGGTAGTTTTTCGGATTTGAAATTTTAAAGTTCAAAATGACAAATGACAGCTAGCAACTAGAAATGACAGGTGACAGCTTTGCAAATGACAGGTGACAGTTAGGAGGCAGTTCTACCTAGATTAAAATAGATTGAATTATATTATTTTAACTAAGAGATTGGTTCTGCACAGTTCTGCTAGGTACTCACACTATATTCTTGAATTAAATGGGCCTCGCCACGGATCTGGTCAGGTTTTAGACTGGACTCTGGTCTGGTCTCTGCACTTCACAGTGATCTGGGTCAGCTCTCTCTCTCTCTGGATTCTGGAGATTGATGGATTTGAAGTCTGGATCTTTCTGCACAGCTTTCTCTAGAGATTGATGGAGGTAAAGTATGGATTTTCCCGGCAGAGCGTCCCGCAGCAAATGGAATTGAAGGTCCCTATCTGTCCTGTCTGTCTGATTTTAGGTGTTTTGAAAATGGGTGTGTGTGCAGCATCACTAAGCTCTACCCCGCTCCACTTGTCATTGGCCACTTCATCCGCTTCCCCTTGATTGGGGGAATGAAATGAAGTGTCATCATGATGAGGTCTGTTTATGATACAGAGAACCCACCCCTGTCAAATTACACACAATCTATATTTTGACCCAAAAGACATATTTGCACAGGTACACATTTGTTTAAAATTACATGCACCCATCACATATCACAGGAGGTATACCCTGTCCAAATCTGCTCTTCCTGGGAGCTTGCATTCAGAAATGGCGACATTTGCACTTTTTAACTGATTTCATAATATCGGACATTACCCCAAATTTACACACATGTGCGCAAGGAGTATGGACATTAATTGATCAAGTGTCAGATTTTTAACATGCATACATTTTAAGTAATACCCTCTTAACTGCTAGTTTGCCCCCAGATCATGCCACCGGTTCTAAAAACCTCTTAAAATGTGGGCAGAAAAATCACAAGAATTATGGTATCATTTAAATAATTTTCACAAGTCCGTACTATGAGTTATTCATCTTTTTCTAAAACCATATTCTGGCTACAGGGGTGTGGTTTCCCCCCAGCACAAGGTTGAATTTCTGGTTTTTCCAGTTCTGCCAAGCCAGCTTGCTCTCACAGGCAGTGCTCCTCCCCTTTACTTCCAGGAGGAAGCCACTTTTACAGCCCCGTAATAAAACATTTGCCTGAGTCAGGACAGGGCTTTGTTCAATTTCCTGCAGAGCCCAGGTAATTCAATCAGGGAAGTGTCATATCCCTTTTGGTGGGAGCAGCAAAAGGACAGCTAGGCCTGGGAACACAGCTGTTGTGCAAGTCTCATCTCCTGTCGGGGGTAGCTGGTGGGCAGAATTCAGTTCCTTAAACCAGGTTTCAGATAAAATGTCACTTTTGTTCCCCAGTTTAAGTCAAGACAATTTTTTACATATGCAGCTAGAATGCTGATTCTGAGTTTAAAACTATGACATTTAAACAATTGCAACCTATGTGACACTCAAAAGTAGGTCACTCATTTCTTTTAAACATTTAGATTTTTGGTAGTTTTAAATCCAGTTTCAGTTAGGCTGCTGCAGACCTGCAGAGCTCAGCCAGTCTTGTTATGAACATTCAAGTCACTTCAGAATATAACTTTACATTGGATCCACCTCTCAGTAAGTCTTTCTTTGGCTTGCCTTGGGTTCATTTATTCAGTTTTAAACAAAATCTGGTGGTTTTAAAACGCCGGCTTTCTGATAGTGGTGAGTACTGGTACTGCACCCCTTTTTGGGATTTAAGAAAATGAATTCCCCACAATTCTAGGTTGCTTTTGGCAATCAGCATTGCCATTCCCAATGGTTTCAGACTACTGTGTGGGTAGTCCAATGGTGGTTTTAGGCAGTGTCCTTCTGTGCCCATAACATCGGCAAAAATGAGTGGCAGCCTATTCTTCATGCATTTCCCTGTGCATTTTCTGGGAAGCTCTGGCCATCATGATGTTTTCCATGTCAGTACTGCACAGTTTTTGAGGTAGGGCTCGGATGCATGGGTAAAAACATCCCACACATTAGCCTAGAATTGGGCATTGGTGGAACCTGTGCGAACACAGACGTGGACTCAATGCATTTTGGTGCTGGATAGCCCACGTGCCATGGGACAAATACAAGTACACACCGGTTGTTTCTGAGTCTCCTCACTAATTGCCAAAAACCATTGCAATATTCGCCAGCCATCCATACCGGTCATAAAATGACTCCTTTGTCTACAAATTCATCTACAGTAAAACTTACATAATAATTGAATTGGCATTTCCATTCTCTTGCCGTAACGCGGAGTGTCTATACAGACCAATGATTTTTTGCATCAAATGAAATGAAACGTTACTTTGTCCAGTTTTGGAATGCTGACCTTTATCACATTTGCTGTTTTTACATACCTCATTCCATTCCTTTCCTTTCCTTACAAATCCTCCCTTTATTTCCGAGGACAAAAACCAATACAGGCTTAGGCCTTGCTTGCTTTTGGTAAATGGAAGCGCCCAATTACCTCGGCAGCACACGAGGGAATAGACAGCTCAAGGCATTGACCTTGAGGCCCACAGCATCGATTCCCACGTGTACTACTGTTGCATTAGGAATATTTATGAATAACAAACAAATTGTTGGCTTGCATACACCAACGCCGTGCACATTTTCAAGAGATTTACTCATTTTATGAAAACACTCAGAATGAATAATCCACCTGTCAGCTTAGCATGTCTCCAGTTTTCTGCTAGTGAGCTCCGTGCACAGGCAGCACCAACAGCCCCCACCTTTGGAAAGGCTACGCACAGCAAACAGTGACTGCCCTCCACCTTTTTCCTCCTGCGCCTGCATCAGACTAGCCTATTTGTCATGGCTGGTCCACCGCAAAGTGTTGTAATTCAATAGTGTATTGGTTTTGCTTCCACTCATAAGGTCTTTGAAGAGCAGTACCTCTGTACCACCCACCCCTGCAATCATTTGGAAATGGAATGTGTTTGATATACTGTTTTACAGGGCTGCAGAGTTATCGGTATGCTGAATCTCTATGAAGACTTTATTCTTCTCAATGCCACTCTCCTAGTCTCATTCCTCGATGGATGTGTACAATAATTATTATTATATTTTGTATTTTGGGGAACTTGCGCCTTCAGACCCTACCCCCACACCACCTCAAAATCACCTCCCACATACCTAATATGTAGTGCTCAAACAGGCACCTCTTGCCAAAGAAATTGACAAACAGGGTACATCTGGAAAGACATTTTTTGTACGCTTTATTTGGACAATTTATTCTTTTGATAGCTTTGAAATTCAAGTTATATATGTTTTCCATTGGTCATGTACAATGTATCAAAATAACATACAAATAGCTGATAATTATTTGTATCCGGATGCCAACTGTTCCACAAGTTCTGCTTTCAGTGGACAGAGCACGTTTGCAATGTTTTGTGGCAATGTATGTGTCCTAGGAACCAAACCACGAACGATTCCATGAGTATGCATGTCCAACACAGTCAAAATAAGATCTTTCACAAAATCAAATTCCATTTCCTGGCATATTGGCTTGACCACCCACTTTTTGGTTCTTTTTCCAAAAGCCATTTCGTATCGAAGCATCCCAAATTTGCCAGCAGTTCTAGATTGTTGTCTGCCTATGTTCTCGCACTAATAATGCAAGTAGTGTGCGAGATTCCATACCCTATATACCTAAATGCAATCTCTTGGGCCGGTACTTTAAGCACATATTGTGGAACACCTCCAAGTCCCTTCAGATCTCTTGTTAGAGTTCTATCAAACACGATCTTCTCAAGAGCTTTGTGTGCAGGTGAAGAAAGAACCAACCACTTCTTGCGTTCCTGCTCCTCCGTTCAAGGTCCATGTTCACATTTGTGAAAATGTTGGTTTTTTGTCCATGAGTGAACATTGGAGCAGTGGTGCATCAATGAGCACCATTTTTCAATTAGAATTTCCAACTGCTTTTCACCAACCCTGTAATGCTGGGGTGTCTGCGAACTTCTCACAGACTTTTCGTGAGAAGTTTTTTTTTTGTTGCTTCTTGTAGCCATATCCCACCCCATCCTTGTCACCCCTCAGCTCCCCAGAGATTATTTGAAAAGTTTGACAAGTGCAATGTTGTGTTTTTTATATGTTTTACCGCGATGTCCATGGACATCGGTTGCTGTCCACGAATCCAAGATGGCGGGCGTTCCCAAAAATATGACGCACTTCACGTTTTTCACCATCCAATCAGTGGTTTCATCCAATGTCCGGGGATACCACGTTGCCTTCTAAACCAATCGGAGTCCTGTCCGCGGAGGAAACAGAGAAGAGTGTCCGTGGAGCGGACATAGATATCACTAATTTTTTGGGACCTACTTTTTGGTTGTTTTAAAAAAAAATGACTGGATTTTCTCAAAATTTACAAAAGCACGCTTTCGACACCAAGCCACCACTCCTGCTGTAAATTTGGTGAAAATTCATCCAGCGGGTTGGGCTGTAGGCGTGCGCAAAGCTTTTTCCCCATTCAGTCTATGGGAAAAAATACATTTTGGGACCCACCCTATAACTTTGTCCCCCTTGCCCAAACCTCACCAAACTTTGCACAAAAATTCAGAGCGGGCTGCAAAGTTTGGTGAGGATTCGTCCAGGGGGAGCGAAGTTATAAACTGCCCAAAAAGTACTCTTCCTACGGGTTTAGCAACTTAACCATAACTACATGGCCGCTACTGCAAGCCATGTAATATATATATATATATTCAGTAAAAAAAAACTTTGTTAAAGGGACATTATGGTTAAGTTGCGCTACTAAAACCTATGAAATTCACAAAAAAACCTTTGTTAACGGGGTGTTATGGTTCGAAGTAAAAACGAAAAACCCTTGAAATCCGGCAGTTATGGTAAGCTAAGCAACCATAACTCGCGCCACCGCTGTGCACTGCTAACACTAACACCCAGGATATCAAAGATGACATCAGAAATGTCATTGATGACATCACTGATGACATCGCATGTACATTTACTTTGAATGAAAACTCTGTAGAAGGTATTGTTATTATAATGTTGACCAAAAAGTGTCAAGGATAATTGGAATAAATATCAAGTGCAAATTAGTGCATTTAGCAATGCATTGAAATACGTAGCATTCTATTATGAAGTTCCATGCAGTATACTAAGGTACTCATGTAGAAACATAGGCATTGTGTGCAGCATACATGATGGACGTGCAATATTCATAAGCTTGCCATGTTGAACAGAGAAATGATAACTGTTTTCTTATTAGAGTTTTGGGTCCTGTGAAACATGTGATAAGTAGGTAATAAAAACCACTTACTACATAATTGCATTATTATAGACAAAACACAAAGAGACAACATCACATACAAATATGAGTATATATACGGAAATTGAAGTAAGGAAAAAAACAGCAGTAGTAGCAGAAAGTGTTCATAACCTAACTGATTACCTTTATGCAGAGAAATGATTGCTCTGTTTCAAAGGTGCTACTTACCCTATGCATATGTATCACATAATTTGACTGGCCCCTGAGGGAATTACTGTAAGAACATACTTGAAGGATAAGTCTACAAATATAGTACCTTTTCTATTTTTAATTCTTGAGTGTTACTGAAGAAAACCATGTGGCCTAGATATGTGAGAAAAGGAAAAAAGGGGGAGCCAGACATGTGATGTGATCAGTGATGTCATCAATGACATTTCTGATGTCATCTTTGATGTCCTGGGTGTTAGTGTTAGCAGTGCACAGTAGTGGCGCGAGTTATGGTTGCTTAGCTTACCATAACTGGCGAATTTCAAGGGTTTTTCGTTTTTTAGTGAATTTCATAGGTTTTTAGTAGCACAACTTAACCATAACGTCCCTTTAACAAAGTTTTTTTACTGAATTTCACAGGTTTTTATTAGGGCAACTTAACCAAAACGTCCCTTTAAGTTTTTTTTACTAAAGTGCATCGGTTTCTAGTAGTGGCATGTAACTATAATTTAAACTTACATCTGACTTCATTGCACACCTCGCGCAGAATGCCACATGACCATGTGCTGGCGCACAGCACGGGGACGTGCCCGAGAATCCATACAGACTTAACAATAAGATCTATGCCTCGTGGACAGTGTGGAAATACATTTTTTACTGATGTAGGAACTTCCACCTTCAACATTTCCCTTGCACAGCTCCAACACCTATTCGTAGTCAGCCAATAACAACGTAGTAGACAGTACATACTTTTAGCTAAAGTACTATTAATCTGAAAACGGCATGAGCTACGGCCATCCCTCCTCCCCAAGTAACAGCACCACTGCTGTAATGAAGGAGCATGAGAAACAATGACCCTACCTTACAAATAACACACGCACAACATGTTCCCCCGTCCACCTACCTCCCCATATGACTGTTTGGTGCCTCTTTGCTCAATGCCGTCTGCAACTTTCCTTCTTAGCTGTCCTTCCAAAAAAAAAAGCCATCCGTAAACAAATTAAATGTTCCTTTAAGAACCACCTTTCACAGTTTAAAAATATAAAAAATAAATAAATCGCATACACTCCATCTACTTTATATTTCTCAGTAAAGGACATAGACGCAATAAGATTTTTCAACATTTCCATTTGCAGTTTGTGTTATGCTAATGGAAATATTGTAGCGTTCGTCCTGCATTCCAGGGACTGGAACGGTGAATAAAGGGCCAATTTATCAGGCCAATCAAAGAGATAGTGCATAACGCGATCTCTGGATCATTACCCCTCCTTCCACCCCTACAATGGGGGAGGAATGCCATTAACAATCTAGATTTGCAAAGCAGTATCGTGTGCTACTAAAAAAGAGGATTTGTCGTTCTAACCCGGGACGCCTGAGGCGTCCCGGGTTAGAAAACAAAATCCTTTTCCAAGACGGCCACCATAGAAAGGGAAGGTAGTTGTTCCATACATGGCCCCTCTTCGCTTTCCATGGCAGCCTGCAAAAAGCAAAACTATATGCCGTGATGCAGAACCTGAAAATGAACACACAGCGACGTACAACGTAGCATGTAACATTTTGAAATAATAAACTAAACTGTTCGAGACCATCTGACTATTCCCATTTTCAATAAAATAGTAACTTTGTTTCTTGGGTCGTCTTCGAAAATGTTAATCGTGATGCATACGTTGTACTTATCGCATGCGCATAAGTATTCGCTTTCGATAAAGCAACCACTTCGGTCACACAGTGATTTCCAAGACGTCGGCATGAACTACGGCCTACACCAACATAAAACATGTTATGTTACTCCTAATAGCCACTCCAGCATATGGACAAATGGGTCCGGGCCGGTCGTCCCACAAAACTGTAACGATTAGGCAGCCGGTCACGAGTACGTGCATCTGGCGTGCAAAGAAACCATCACTTGGCATTTGGAATACATGGCAATCACAGTACGGCAGAATGGAGCTGTTTGGAAAACGTAACAGAAAATATGTATCAATACCCAACCTTCATCATACAATTTCAAAAAAGACAAAAATAACGTGGAAACTGATACACAAATCAATGTGGTCATACATGACATTTTTAAGAAATAATAGCGTTGAACATGGGTGAGCCTAGCGATAGTCTACAAACTGCGAGAATGTGCACTCTCCATAAGTAAGAAAAAAAATTACAACTATACAGAAAGATAGTACCTCAGTTACAATGCCAAATTATTATTGTGGTAATAAAAAAATAAAACCTGTTCCAGTGTAGAGTCATCAAAAATAAACGTACACAATATTTACCGTCTCCATTGTCTTCGTTAAACCCAGACAGCAATGTACTTGCACCAAAGAATCTTCTTGAACTGATATCACAAGAGTCTGACAAAAGTTTTGAATACATAACCTTATCAAATGGTATTTTTTCCAAACTTTCACTCCCAGCATTCTTACTGAATTTTCCCTCTGGCTCAAGGTCAAAAAACAATTGACCCTTATGGGTTCAGTCGGATGCATGGGCCTACTGGGCTCACAACCAAAAAAGCAAACCAAGTGACCTTCACTCAGAATGAAAATACATTCTGATTTTGCAACAACATATCTGAATGCATGCATGAGAACTGGTACTCCCATACACTTGCAGACCCGCTATTTCCATCAAACAGTGCAGGTGGCTGCCTCAGATTTCAAACTCTAGGACGCCAGTCTGAGTGCATTATTATTTTAAATACATTGCAACACAGACACAGTAAATCTTCGCCTGTACTTAGTGGACACTATATTGAGCAGCAACTTCCAATTTACCATATGACTTTGGTGACAATAAACCCCACTTTTTGACTTCCTGCTGCCACATCCCATCCGAGCCTCATTAACCCTCACCTTCCGAAACAGTATTTCATAAGGTTAACAAGTGCAATGGTGTGTTGTTTTATATGTGTTAGCGGCGATGTCCGCGTACACCAAAACAGGAAAGAAAGATGGCGGGCGCTGCGAAAGAATCTGACGCACTTCACGCCGTTCAACATCCAATCAGTGAAGGCGGCACATGTCCGCGGACATGACGCTACGGATTAGCCAATCGGTATCTTGTCCGCGGAACGAACAGGGAAGTGTGTCCACGTAGCGGACATAGATATCACTAATTTTTTGAGACACACTTTCTGGTCGTTTTAAAGAAAACTACTGGATGGATTGGCACCAAATTTACAAAAGCACGCTTTCGGGACCAAGATCCTGCCGCAAACGTGGTGAAAATCCATCCAGCGGTTTGGGCTGGAGGCATGCGCAAAGTTTTTCCCCCATTCAGTCTATGGGAAAAAAAGACGTTTTAGTACCCTCCCTATAAATTTACCCCCACTGGACCAAACATCACCAAACTTCGCAATACAATTCACAGTGGGCCATATACGTTTTCTGCAAAGTTTGGTGTGGATTCGTCCAGGGGGAGCCTAGTTATAAGCCGCTCAAAAGTGCTCTTCCTATGGAAACAGCAACTTAACCATAACTACACATATATATATATATATATAGATATATATATATATATATATCACTAGAAAAAACTTTGTTAGAGGGACATTATGGTTAAGTTGCACTACTAAAAACCTGTGAAATGTACTAAAAAAACCTTTACAAATGACATTTGTGATGTCATCTTTGATGTCCTGGGTGTTAGTGTTAGCAGTGCACAGTGGTGCGGGCAGTTATGGTTGCTTAGCCTACCATAACTGTCAAATTTCAGGGGTTTTTCGATTGTACTTTGAACCATAATGTCACGTTTGTAAAGTTTTTTTGTAAATTTCACAGGTCTTTAGTAGTGCAACTTAACCATAACGTCCCTCTAACAAAGTTTTTTCGAGTGAATTGTACGGGTTTTTAGTAGGCCAACTTAACCATAATGTCCCTTTAACTAAGTTTTTTTACTCAATTTTATGGGTTTCCAGTAGAGCAACTTCACCATACCGTCCCTTTTGCAAAGTTTTTTGCTAAAGATGATTGGTTTACAGTAGTGCCACGTAACCATAATGTAAAGCAACTTCTGACTTATTTAAACACCTTGCGGAGAATACCAATTGACAATATGCTGGTGTACAGCACGGTAATGTGTCCCCGAATCCATAAACACTTAACAGTAAGATGTTTGTGTCGTCGACAATGTGGAAACAGATTTTATATTGATGTAGGAACGTCCACCTGCAACATTTGCCTTGCACAGCGCAAACACGTATTGGTAGTTAGCCATTAACAATGTAGTACACATTGCATACTTTCAGCAAAAGTTTTAGTTATCTGAAAATGACATCAGCTAATGTCATCCCTCCTCTACAAGAAACAGCAGCACTACTCTAATGAAGGAGCATGACAAACACTGCCCCAACCTTAGAAATAACAAACGCACAATATTTTTGCACCGGAGAGCCACTCCCCCATATCACTGTTTGATGCGTCTTTCCTCATTTCCGGTCGCAAATGGCCTCATTAGCTATTGTACCAAACAAGAAAACCATCCGTTAACAAAGTAAATGTTGCGTTAAGAACCACCTTTCACAGTAAAGGACATAGACGCAATAATAGTATAGATGTGCAAAGCATTAACGTATGCTACGCAGGATTTCTGGTTATAATCCGGCCCGCCACAGGGGGGATTACAAAACAAAATCCTTTTTCATGATGGAAAGACGGTTGTTCCATACCTAGCCCGTCTTCGCTTTCCATGACAGCAAGGAAAAAGCAACAGTATTTACCGTGACACAGAACCTGTAATTAAACATACAGCGACGTATAACGTGGTACTTTACATTTTGAAATGATACACCTGATTTTAAAAGTACTTTTATTTAACAATCAACTGTCTGAGATGAACAGACTAATTCCATTTCCAAATAATTTGTAGCAATGACTCTAAGGCCAACATTGAAAATGTTCATGGAGAGACACATGCAGTTAATTTCGCATACACAAAGTATGCGTTTCTGTTAAAGCACTCGATTTCTTTGCACAGGTATTTCCAACACGGCGGCATCACCGTTGCTTTACACCACCATAAATGATATTAAGTCGCTCCTTGTCGCTAGTTCAGCGGAGGGACAGAGCGGCCCTGGCCTGTCATCCCATAACATTATAATGGACAGGCACCCGGTCACCAGCAGTTGCATTTGGCGTGGAAAGAAGCTGTCACTTGGCATCTGAAAACCATGGCACACACAGTACGGCAAAATGTAGCTAGGCGGAAAACGTAAGAGAAAATCTGTGTCAATACCGAACCTTTAGGAAAAATGTCCAAAACAGACACAAAGATTGTGGAAAATACTACACAAATATAAGTGGCCAAACATGACATTTTAAACAAATATTAGAGTTGATCATGGGTAAGATAATGACACCCTACAAACACAGATAAACAGCAACTACATAGTTAGATGGTAATTCAGTTATGGAGGCAGCATGAATGGTCAAGCAAGAAAAAAATTACATGGTGTACTGTTACACAAGACCAAAAGAACGTGCAAACTGAAACACAAAGCATTGTGGGCAAGCATAACATTTCAAAGAAAAAAAAATAACGTCACCAACCTTGACTCTAGTCTTAGGCTGCAAACGCGAACAATGTACACTCTTTGTTATTGTAGGAAAATTACAACTGCGCAAAAATATAATACTTCAGTTACATTGTCACAATTAGTGTACAGTCGTCAAAATTAAACTTACATCATCTTGACAGCCTCCAATATTTTTGCCAAATTCAGACAGAAAACTGTTCGCATCAAAGAATCTTCGTGAACTGATATTTCATGTTCCTTACAAATGTTTTTAAAATATAACCTTATCAAATAGTAGTTTTTTTTTACAAGCTTTCATTCCTTGCCTAGCATTTAATCTTTCCCTTTCGCTCAAGGTCAAAAAACAATAGCCCTTCATGAATTGACTTGGATGCGTGTGCCCACTGAGCTCGCAACCAAAAAAGCAAATCAACTGACCTTCACTCAGACGGCAAATACATTCTCACTTTGCAACAAAATATCAGCATCCTATCATGAGAACCGCTATTCCCATACACCGTGTAAACCACTGTTGCCATCAAACACTACAGGTGGCCGCGGTAGATTTCAAAACATAGGACGCCAGTCCGACTTCAATATTAATCTGAAAACATTGTAACACAGACGCAGGCATTGGTCGCCGTGCATTGAGCACCAACTTCCACTTTACAGTATGAATTTGGTGGCAAGAAAACACCACTTTTTCAATTTTCCACAGCCACATTCCATTCCAACCTAAGTAAAGCTCACCTTCGGAAACAGTATTTCATAATTGTAACAAGTGCATTAGTGTCTTGTTTTGTATGTGTTACAGGCGATGTCTGTGTACACCAAAACATGAACAAAATATGGCAGAGGCCGCGAAGAAATCTGGCACACTTCACGCTGTTCCACAACCAATCAGTGAAAGCGCCACATGTCCGCGGACATGATGGTATGGATTAGCCAATCGATTTCTTGTCAGCGAAGCGA
The DNA here is from genome assembly GCF_040938575.1 of Ambystoma mexicanum. NCBI lineage: Eukaryota > Metazoa > Chordata > Amphibia > Caudata > Ambystomatidae > Ambystoma > Ambystoma mexicanum. The sequence continues at coordinate 869,392,232 of NC_090935.1, forward strand.
ACAGGGAAGTGCGACCGCGGAGCGGACATAGATATCACTCATTTTTCCAGACCTACTTTTTCATCATTTTGAAGAAAAGTACTGGACGGATTTTCACCAAATTTACAAAAGCACGCTTTCGAGACCAAGCCACTGCTCCTGCTGCAAATTTGGTGAAAATCAGTCCAGCGGTTTGGGTTGTAGGCATGCGCAGAGCTTTTTCCCCATTCAGTCTATGGGAAAAAAAGACATTTTGGGACCCCCCCCTATAACTTTGCCTTTGCCCCCCCTGGACCAAACCTCACCAAACTTTGCAAAAAAATTCAGAGTGGGTCATATACTTTTTTGGTGAGGATTCGTCCAGGGAGAGCGAAGTTATAAGCCGCCCAAAAAGTGCTTTTCCTATGGAAACAGCACTTAACCATAACTACACGGCCACTACTGTGTCCGTGTTATTATTTATATATATATCTTTCTCTTTGTGCAGTGTGTGGCGTACTCCTGCAGCAGCACGTTTGAGCGTATTGCACAAATGTGGTAATCTAGGCCGGCCTAGAGAGTGGTGCGACCCGTGATTTGTTGCCAAGCCTGGGGGGCCCCCTGAGCATGGCTTGCAGGGGGGTAAACCCGCATTTTGTGCTAAGCCACTAGTTCCTGAGCTTCCCTGTCCAAAACACCTCCTCAAGAGAACTCTTTGCGCTCGCTTTAATCAAGCCTCATCATCAAACATTGCACTCGAAGTGCCTGCCAGTGTTTTTTCAAAGCAGCCTTCTGAGAGTTGACTTAATGGGAGCTTTACACCCGCCTCTAGTGTAATATAAATGTCTTACCCGGTCTGCCTTCAGCCACTTGATTTATAAGCACTCTGCATGTCCTTCACTAAAGTCCTGTTAAAAACAAGCATTGGAAAAGCCAACAGTTTTGTCCTGTGTATAAGTATTAGGCATTTGCCAAGCACTGCTAGTAGATGCCCAGTTACTCACACCATTCTGCACCTGCTACCATCAATGGCCAGTAAACACTACCATGGCTGTGCCTGGCAACTGTCTTTCCTATGCCTACACAAAAGCCTAAACTGTTGGCGTTGCCAATGCTTGTATTTTTTTGTAACCTCACCTCAGGACAGGGTGTTTGACTAGATCTCGTCCAAGCCAGAGATAGTGCCGAAAAAGTACGTGGTAAAATTTCCCAAATCGCAGATATCTTTTGGCCATAGTCTGGTCCAATATAAAAGGGGTCTAAAATGCAATTCAACCCTTATGAATTTACAATCGACCTCAGTGTGGACAAGTATATTAGGGGCACTTTGTGGAATTAACAACAGCTTTTTTAAAAAGCTGTTTTAATCAAATGCAAGGTTGTCGCCCTCTCAAGACCCACAAACCTCAACTCCATATAGAGAGCTTGCGATTGCCTGTTTTTGATAAATTTCCTGGGACAAGTATATTCATCTATTTCCCACAAATTGTAGCCTGTCAGAACGCATTCCAGTTAAACTCAATATACTCTTGTAGATTTGCTTCCACGAGACACCCCCACTGCTAATTTTGAGTCTCAGATAATCAAAATGACTAACTTCCTCAATTGTACTATTGTATATTTTTTTTACCAAATGATTTGGTCTTATTATTTCTCATTTTGGCGACCATTAGCTTGGTTTCGGAGGTATTGGTAGTTAATCATTTCTGGACACACATTTTGCAAAATATCTTGGTTTGTTTCCAAAGGCCCACCAGTGTTTATTTAATTGAAAAGGCACTGTATGTGTACAGCAGGAAACCCATCTTCTTGTCTCCTAATTCCGGCACATCAGTGTCTATATTCGTGATAGAATCTGCAACAGAATTAATAAATAGAGAGAACAATAATGGCGCCAGGACACAGCCCTGGTAAACACTCTTCTCAATCAGAAACTCTGAATACATTTCACCTTGAGTTCCAATTTGACTGTAGCTGTATTATTAGAATACAATTCTATTATGGGGCTCAAAAGACTCCAGAGGATGTTATAGACCAGGAGGCACTCCCACGGCCAAATGTCATAAGCAACTTTTAGGTCCAGAAATAGAAGGTGCAAAACACCCTTCTAATGGACAACGTATTTCAGAAACAAAAGAGAAAGCCTTAAAACTTGATCTATGGTTCCCAGCCCAATGGAGAGCTATTCAAAATGGCATTCTCCTTGGCTCAGGTCTCTCGTGTATTCAGGATTACTTTCCTGAAGGTCTTGCTCAAACTGTTGATTAGATAGAGATGGGACGACATAAATTGAGCTCATCTATATAGCAGTCTACCCACAAGTCATCTTGGCCAGGCATTCCCCTTGTTGAGAGCATTTTTCTTTAAATCTCAGACTGGGTTTTGTGTTCCATTCATGAGAGGTTTTCCTCCATCCTGCCTAAAACATGAGGTGAACTGTTTTGTGTGGGAGGCCCTTCTTCCCTGTATACTGTATAGACTAGCAAAGTGATATAACCAGTCTGATCACATTATCCAGCAATCAGGGAATGTCCATCTGCCTTTGTGTAACGCACAGACCATATTCCAAAAAGCTCTTGTATCTTTCCTTCCGATGGCTTCACTCAGGGTGCTTCATTTCTCTTCCTCGAAAGCTCTTTAACAAAAATATTTCTTGGTTTTCTGTATTTCGCATGAGCTTCCCTTACCACTTGGATATCCCACCGGGTGCTTTTAAGTATATTCACCAGATCAGTGTTGGGACGCTTACTTTCCCTGTGGGACCGCCAATGTTATGAGTCAAAGCATCATTCACGTTTTCATATTTTTCCTTAGTGAATAAAGGTTGAGTTAGGTTAATTCAAATAGTAAAATATTCCAATATTGTTAGTGGGTCAATTGTTGGGTTCACTTATATTGACTCTAGTATGGGAAGCAATGTATTGTCTATAATGTGCCAAATGTCCGCTTTATTCATTGCAGAACATTTACTGCACACAGATGCCCTAACATCAGCCCCAATGATTGACCTGGGTTTAGAAGTTTGTTGGGTAACAGTAAAGCTCATTGTTGACTTGGCAGGGTAATGATCGCTTTTTATGTGGGTATCAATTCTACATGCTTTTGTTCTCCATAAATTCTTAACATCGATCAGTATATAATCAATTAAAGTTGTCTTAGCTTTCACATCCGTTGTGACTCTACCATTGCATGGTGTTAATCTAATTGAAAACGTATTTTTGCCTTTGTTTTTAATCCTTTAATGGGATTGGTGGGCTGGCAGAAGCAAGCCCCTGTGAGCGTAGGGAAATGTAGGGGAAACCCTGTTCCTGAGCTCGGTGCTACTGGACTTTTGGAAGATAAGCAGGTCTGCTTACCTACCTGCTCGAGGATGTTTGGACGTTTCCTGAAATTATTGCGTTGGTAGGCCCTCTTCTGCAATAGTGGCTTGATGTAGTGGCCTGGGCATAGCTTTGGTTTGGATGTTTGGCTGCTGGGTGTTCTTCCTGACATTTTCCTGATCCTGTTTTTGGTCCTGCTTCTATGCTGCTCCATATTCTGGGCTGTTTTACAGCACTGTACCACTATTTCCTGCCAGAGCGTTCTAACTTGATTATGGAAGCTACCGCCACCTAGAAAGGTGGATGGGACATTTTTGTTTGTCTACTGACCACCTTTGCCTGCTGAGCTGCCAAGGTCCGGTGTGTGCAGGTTCCTCTACCATCATTCCCCCATCTTGAAATATGTTGTAGCAATGAAATTTATATGTCAATATGAGATCATTTGTGAGAATGCCTTGGAGTGCTGTTTATCTGTGAGCCATACTGCGGCTGCCAGAAAAGTTTATTTCTGCATTGGGCTCTGTCATCATAACGTGCTTCAGCTAAGAAGCAGCCAGTGTTTCTAATGGTGGAGAACGGCCCATCCTCCCTGCTCCTGGCAAGTTTAAATATCGGACCACGCACGTGCGCACTGCGAGAGTGCCTCGGAGGGCTGTTTAGCTGTTCGGATGTGTCGCTGTGAAGCATTAGATTAAGATGATACCATCAATGCGACATTACCAGTATTTCGCTGACACGCTTTTGGTCTCTCGCGGGTCTGTATTTGGGAGCGGTGAAACAGCAGTGGTAAGTCTTGCACTCCCTGCTATTATAATTGCAAAATTGGTGTTTCCATTCATCTAATCCACCTAAAGGATGTCTTATGCATACGCTTTAAGGAGTAAAATTCCTTTGTCCTCTTCTACTTCTATCGTGGCTGTTCAACCACTGGTCTCTCCTGTCGAACTTGTATTGCCTTTGCAGCCTATGGCTAACTTACTATCTTTAACTCAGCAGTCGTGTTTTGTCTCTGATGTACATCCGCACTTATTTTCGTTAACGATTTCTTTACCAAGACTCATAAACGCTGATGTTTCTCCCCAGACCTCTGATCAGTATAAAAGCAATGCAAAACACCGGACCCCAACCAATTGATTCTTTATGATGAAATTCCCGATACTGCTCTCTTGGCTGGTGTACAGACGGTGGAGCAATCCTCACCGCACATGAGTTCTCTTCAGTCTCTCAATTGTTTCTGAGGCGCCCACACATACGCTTTCGGACCTGGCAACTATAGAAAGGCATTTAGCACATCATTCTTTGGCACTCACTAATCAGTCTGCACCAGACTCTTTGGGTGATGTTCTTAAACCTTAAACAAGTGGGTGATGGAAAGCAATTGTTACTGCCACTTGGAAGAGGTCTTGCAGTGCCCTTTATGTCAACACCACATGCAGAGTCTTGCTTGGTCAATCCATTATCAGCCAATCCTGTGTTTTATCCCGAGACATCAGAGAGCTCTCTGGACACATTAGTTTCATTTGGGCATGCTGCACCCACGCATTCATTTGGCATGGCTCATGGCGTTATGTCACCTACAGCGTCATATATTTCATCCTTGAACCATGCCATGTTAACTCTAGTAAAGCTGTATGAGTCCTTGAATGTTAAAATTAATGATCAAGTTGCTCTACTCACGCTGATGAACACAAAGGTTTCTTTCATTGAGGGTTTTCTGATGGCCTCCAAAATAATGACTCCTGTTATGTCTGATAAAATGCAAATGATTAGAAAATCTATGGCAATGGACTCAGTACATCAAATAGACACATCTCTGCAAGAAGTATTAATGCCTCAAATCACTTCGTTGGCTAACTTAGTCAATACTTCAATTGACCATTCTTCTTTCTTTGTTTCCCCAATAATGGTGCCGGAATCTTTGCTTGTGGGCCCTACCTCTCATGGTGAACCAACTTTAACAATAGAAGATCAAGAGCAGCAAGTGAATTTTTCAATCTTTCATTAATTATGGAAAGAAGTTGAAACTGAAGAACACGTTTAATACAAAGAAATAAACTGTAAAAATCAAAAAGCTGCATTAAAACCCTCAACCAGTGGTTCAAGAAAATGTTTAAGGTCACTAACGGTTCCTTTGGCTGATACCCCCAAAGTCAAAGATCGGATCAAAAGGAGGACCAAACCACAGAACATGGCACCTCAGACGCCTGGGTCTTGTAGTATCTGCTTGTGTTGTGTGCACCAATGCAGGTAGTAGAATGTTATGAGGTAACCTGGAAACTTACAGGCCATCAGTGTTCCAGGACTGACAGTTGATTATTCAGGATGGGAGATCTGACTTGAGAGGATGCTTATTACATAGCTCCTGCCTCCCTTTCCCCAACTAGCCCTGAACTAAATACAGCAACTTCCTTTTTATAACTACTTGGCTCCAGTGTCATCTCTGCCTTCCTGTGACTCCTCCAGTATCCCCAATACTACAAGTGGTGACAAAGGTGGGAAACAAGTGAGTCTGCTGAGCCCAGAGATGAGGAGGATTCATTCAAGAGTGGATTTGATCCATGAAGATATAAGAACAGATGAAGCCACGGACCAGAGCGAAGCAGCTGCCCATATAGAGGTTTCCATAAGCCCCATGCCAATGTAAAGGTTCCTGATGGAGGCTACATCAGGTATAAATCCTGTATACAGGCCATGAAGGCAACCAGAAGACTGCACACTGTACAGGTGCAAATAGTGAGCTCTAAGGTACTGTAAAATGGTGATGTTTATGTCTAGAAGCTGTTTGGAGAGTGCTGCTTATCCTGGGAAAATTACGGCTCCTCAATGTACTATAAATCGGAAAGATTATCTAAAAAAAAAATATGTGGGCACAATACAGCGTTTCAAACCCGTGTTTTGGAACTGCATGGATGTGAGAGGAGCGCCCTGACAAATGTCTGTTGAATTATAGCCTTTACCATTAATGGGGTTGTTATGTCAGAGCTCCGCACAGTATGGTTGCTGTGATACTGGGGATGTCATCGAAGCATTAAGGGGTGTTGGCGAAGAGCTGAGAATGCTGTGTGCTGGCCGTTCTGATCCTTGCTGGGAGCGCAGCAATGTTTTCCCCTGCTCCGTTCGACGGGGGAAAACATTAGAGGAATGGCCTTTCCAATGTGGCAACGTGGTGACGTTGCAGAAGGACCACCTTTCCTAGGAAGTCTTCATAGGCAGTCAGATTTCAATGTCAATATACCTCCGGTAATCTGCGCTTAACAAACAAATTTTGCAGTAACTGTGGCGGCTGTGGCGGAAAGGACTTCTCCATTTGTTGTTGCGACTAGAAAGGAAGAATCACAATGACCGGTTACACAGATGAATTACTATGTAGCCGCGATGCTGTGACTGGATCGGAAGAAGTGGATATACAGTTTTGCGTTCGGGAGCTGCTGATGAGAACAAGCACGCTAATTACCACCAAGAAACTGCACTTGAAAACAGCACCACCAGCAATCGTGGACCCTTCCCTCACTCCCCCTCCCCCTTGGGGCACCACTGAGGGAAGGGTCCCCGGGCACCAGTGCCCTTATGGCCGGAACCGCAGACCACCACCTAACCCAAGGGCGTCTCCAATCTCTCGTTACACAACCAGGCACCGGCCCTCGCGCAGTGGGGCACAACCGGATGCACTCCATGCACTTAATGGACATGGGCCTTTCCCACATTAGCCATTCTAGGCCTGTAGGTAAGGGTCACCGGGCATCAGTGCCCCAATGATTTAGACTATCAATGGGGAACCCCACAGGAACCTCACTGTTCACAGGACCGCCTATCCTCCACTATGTGTACTATCAACCATGGGGCTCCAAGTAAAACATACCATGTGCATTTTTTCGCAGCCATCAAATACGAGCATTGTTAAAAATATACACTCTCCCTTATCCTTAGGTAATAACCACTGGAATAAATTAATTAACTGGGCGGACCTCAGCCCCCCATGAACCCAACTACCCAGGATCAACCTGTCGTACCAGAGACAAGCTGTACTTTAGACACCCCCACCACCCACCAGGTGAGACCGCTGTTAACTGATTCAGGCAACCTCTTACTAATGCCACTCTTAGGACCATATCTAATCTAGTTTACGGAAATGTCTTCTTTTTTCTCCCTCATGTATATGAATTACTGTGTAATTAATCTAATATTTGCAATTTGTTCTCTAAATGTATGTACCAATCTGCAAACAAATACAAAACTGTGTGTCAATCACAAATACCAAACTCCATGTCACTATCACTGGGAACTGATTCACCCCCACATAATGTGGTTCTACACAAATGTCACGCATTGTCAACTTGATCACAAATTATGAATGCCCCATTTGGGGACACTATACTCACCATGTATGTATCCATCCTTCATGTATTTTAAATCAAAAAGTGTTAGCCTAGAAAAAGACCTGTTAGGTCGAAACACGTGCCGGCACCACTTGTTTTTCCATCAATGGATGAATCCAAGAGAATAATAAAAATTTGGAAGTAATGATAACCAGCAACTTTGTGGGAATTGCATTTTTCATTCGCCAATGAAGCAATGGGATAAATCCCAGCATATCTAACAGCACACGCCGCTGAATGAGTGGAAGCTTTGACAAATCTCGGCTGATGGGAAATTAAGCTGAGTTTTTCGTTCACATGATACATGCGCTTCTTATTGATTGCATGAGGCAATGTAATATATTATCGCGAGAGTATGCAGGTTGGTTGTACTGCCATAATGAAAATGTTTGTGTGTCGGATTTCTAATGTTGGCATGACAGTGTGCATGGTTGCCTGTGTGCTGTGCCTGGTTGGGAATGTGCAGAGTGAATGGAAATCAATTGAATGGAGTGCACAGTGGTTTACGCAATGTACAATCCTCAAATTTTTTAAATATGCTAGAAGTGGTTAATGCACAGATATGATATTTCAATGAAATCAATAATAGAATCTATAACATTTGTTTTAGGATTTGCAGGGCAATGGTGATCAACACCTATGGACCTTATATACTGAGAACTGATGTTATTATTGTTGTAAAAGATATATTGAAATGGTATGGTATATTCAGTCATATGTTGTACATTATAATGGGCATTAATGATATTTTATTGATTAGCGACACTGCATGTTTGGTTTATGAAGTGCTAGGCGCATGAAGTGATGATGAGCCCGTACAAAGTTGATATTATGAAGAGTATGGTTTATCCTATAATATAGATGAATTTTTTTTTTCGGAAAGCGCTGTTCGATAAGGGCTGTCAGCGGCTGTCCCGAATCCTGGTTGGACCTGGTTGGAGCTTGGATCACGTCTCTTAGCCCCGCCTCCATTTACCCACAAGCCCTATATTTTTGGGGAATCCGCGCTTTTGCGCGCGCGCTTTTTCGGAAAGCGCTGTTCGATAAGGGCTGTCAGCGGCTGTCCCGAATCCTGGTTGGACCTGGTTGGAGCTTGGATCACGTCTCTTAGCCCCGCCTCCATTTACCCACAAGCCCTATATTTTTGGGGAATCCGCGCTTTTGCGCGCGCGCTTTTTTGGAAAGCGCTGTTCGATAAGGGCTGTCAGCGGCTGTCCCGAATCCTGGTTGGACCTGGTTGGAGCTTGGATCACGGTACGATTTTACAAACTGCATTAGAGGATAAGAAAAAGACTTGAATCTTGAACACTCGAACTGATTTTTTTTTTTTTTTTTCTTCTTCCCCTAGTCTCTTAGCCCCGCCTCCATTTACCCACAAGTCCTATATTTTTGGGGAATCCGCGCTTTTGCGCGCGCGCTTTTTCGGAAAGCGCTGTTCGATAAGGGCTGTCAGCGGCTGTCCCGAATCCTGGTTGGACCTGGTTGGAGCTTGGATCACGGTACGATTTTACAAACTGCATTAGAGGATAAGAAAAAGACTTGAATCTTGAACACTCGAACTGATTTTTTTTTTTTTTTTTCTTCTTCCCCTAGTCTCTTAGCCCCGCCTCCATTTACCCACAAGCCCTATATTTTTGGGGAATCCGCGCTTTTGCGCGCGCGCGCTTTTTCGGAAAGCGCTGTTCGATAAGGGCTGTCAGCGGCTGTCCCGAATCCTGGTTGGACCTGGTTGGAGCTTGGATCACGGTACGATTTTACAAACTGCATTAGAGGATAAGAAAAAGACTTGAATCTTGAACACTCGAACTGATTTTTTTTTTTTTTTTTCTTCTTCCCCTAGTCTCTTAGCCCCGCCTCCATTTACCCACAAGCCCTATATTTTTGGGGAATCCGCGCTTTTGCGCGCGTGCTTTTTCGGAAAGCGCTGTTCGATAAGGGCTGTCAGCGGCTGTCCCAAATCCTGGTTGGACCTGGTTGGAGCTTGGATCACGGTACGATTTTACAAACTGCATTAGAGGATAAGAAAAAGACTTGAATCTTGAACACTCGAACTGATTTTTTTTTTTTTTTTTTTCTTCCCCTAGTCTCTTAGCCCCGCCTCCATTTACCCACAAGCCCTATATTTTTGGGGAATCCGCGCTTTTGCGCGCGCGCTTTTTCGGAAAGCGCTGTTCGATAAGGGCTGTCAGCGGCTGTCCCGAATCCTGGTTGGACCTGGTTGGAGCTTGGATCACGGTACGATTTTACAAACTGCATTAGAGGATAAGAAAAAGACTTGAATCTTGAACACTCGAACTGATTTTTTTTTTTTTTTTTCTTCTTCCCCTAGTCTCTTAGCCCCGCCTCCATTTACCCACAAGCCCTATATTTTTGGGGAATCCGCGCTTTTGCGCGCACGCTTTTTCGGAAAGCGCTGTTCGATAAGGGCTGTCAGCGGCTGTCTGAGGGCTGATGAGGGTAGTGGGTAACAATTGGACATACAGGAAAATTGCTGCACTAGTTCACACGAAGGTGTAAAGGCGTAAGTACTAAGCCCCATCAGCAAGCATTTAATTCACAGCAGAAGACATTAATACGCTGTGTAAAGTCACTTACATTCTTTAGAGCTGTTTCTGTAGTGATGAACTATTACACCTGTTAACATCTATATAATTGTTCTTCTATTGCTCACCTTAACGCTTGATTATACACCTAGTGTGACGTTTGACGTATGACACTTAAGAAATACACATTAAAAACAGGCATGCCTGAAATAACGGCCATTGATCTGCCTCAGTCAAGAGTACAAACTGCAGCAACGAAACGCTTCGTGGCAAAAACAGCCTCCCCACGTCTGGGGCCAGCGTTGCTCCGTCGTACTGCATCTTCTTCAGCCGACATTCGCTCCTTTTACACAGTGGAGCCGCCAACAAGTGAACGATTAGATACTGATCCAGCACAAAACATCAATGCGGTTGAATCAGCCTGAACAGAACAACAAGCAGTTGACCAATTAACTAAAATCTCGAAACAACCCAGAGAACTGGCGATGCCTGATAATAATGCACAGCTGTGTAAAAACAGCCATAACGTTCACCTGAATAATAATGTACCTAGCAACCTGGCTCAAGACAATAACCAAGACAATAATCGTGTGCTATCTGACAAAAGGATATCACCAAACTCTATGTCGGCCGAGCTAACTAAGAACTTTATCGACCCAACGCCTAGATTGGAAGCACCTGAGTCTCCAACAAAATCAAGCACGCCCTCCTCTACTCAAACTGTCAATCTGGACTATGGAAACACAATAGGACAGAAAATTACTTCCGTCATAGGAGTAAACCAATGTATAAAGTCGATTCCAACACCTATTTTACCTTTACATGAGGAAGTGACGGATATTACATTAGAACTGGCGGTAACGTCAGGTGATCTACCAATGAGAGACACTGAGCAGAGTGTCTCCTCGGTAAATCAGTGTGGAAACGGATTACGAAGTGAGGAATTGCAGCATAGCAAGGAGAATGTCATTGAATCTATTCCCCCGCATCCTCATGCGTTGGAACCAGTATCCTGCTCCGTAGAAGCTCAAATAAAGCTACGAAAAGCTTATGAACACTTAACCGTAGTGGGTGAAATCGACCAGGAAACGCTTGATTTCTTGGATGCTTCATCAAGTTCAAAAAACATAGAATCTGATGTTCTATACATCTGCTCAAATACGGGAGATTTAATACAGCTGCATGATAATCGCACTAGAAGCATCACAGATGAATCAGGAAAAATGAAATCAATTGCACAAGACAATGCACAGAGTGATCTCGATGAGTCCAGCAAACCGCGCTTACCAAATATATCACATCAAGATGTCCAAATAGAAGACGAATCGCCTTCATTCATTGCCCCCACCCCAAGGCGTACAAGATTTCAGAACGAAGCCCGAGACTCAGATTATTTTATCCAAAGAACGCAAGTAAATCGATCTTCGTTTCCTGAAGCTCCGGCGCTGAATAACACACTGAGCGCCATGAACACTGCATTACTGGCTATTGCAAAACTATACGAATCTTTAGAAAGCAAAGTAATCCATCAAACGACATTATTGGAAAAACTGATGGATAATAGTTGCATAATAAAGAAGATATCATCAGATCAAATAGCTGTAAGACCATCAATAAATTCTAACAATGAGCACCTGGACAATATGGACCCATCAAAAGGTGCACCCTGTGAAATTAAGACGGCTACAGTTAAAGTAGTCGACATAATATCATACGATTCTTCGACATTGGCGAAAAAAGAAACATCAAAATCTGTAACATTGGATTCATCCCTAGTGCTCTTGTCGACAAATAACAAAGATCCAACTATACAATCGCTTCCAGCTCAACAAGTGATTAATGATATTCAAATAAATGTCAATTCAAATCCGATGACAGATAAACTTAATCAATCCAAGTCAAAGAAAAACATATTTGATGCGTTTGAATCAAATGACATAGCTCATTTAAGAAATCTCAACAATTCAAATCAAGATAAGAATATGAAGCAACCGCAAGTTAAATCCAATGCTCAATGCCTCCAAACAAAAATTCGAAAAGTAAATAAACGAAAATATGTAAAGATATCACACAAAAGACAAGATCAAATTAAGATAGCACAAGAATCAAGCTGCTCAGTTCAAGAAATAATTCCATATGAGCCGTTGAACAAACTAATAGCCTTGGCTGATCAGATCAACAATGAGTTGCCTTATAGAGATGTGCACAAAACGATTGCTCCGGCACCGAATACAACCATGTTTAAAGACATTACCGCAACCAAATCATCGGACACACAGCCCCTTGTAAGTAATAATCCGCCACAGCAAAAAATAACCATAGAAACGTTGCGAGATGAAATTAGAGAGTCAATAAAAGCCTATCAGACTCAACATCCCGAAACCATCCAACAAGTTAAAACTAGTGTAAACTCTGAAACCAGGATGGGTACCTTGACACAAGCTCCAACAGATTCCAACGTTATGAAACCATCCACTCTAAAGAATCAGAGAACAGAAGAAGCAAAAGAATACAGATCAACTGTTTCAAAAAGCATCTCGGAGAACGTAAATCTATCAACTGACTTATGTACACAACTCCAATCCCCATGGGGAGCAACGAAATCACATACATCCACCACAGGAGGCCCTGCCCCAAACATGGCAACACAACAAGACCTCCGGGAGCTAATTAAAACCTCAATTGAATCTTATCTAAATGACACGCGACCTCAATCTATTACCGCGCCGCAACAGCATAGTGGATCGTTCCCTGACGTTGGGCGATTATTACAAGGACCAAGGTCTGAGACCAAATCTCATAATGATCAGACAGATGCATATTTAAAACCCTTCACCCAGACTCAACAGACAAGCACTAGCCAAATTTGACTGGTCGAATTCGAACAAACGTATAAGTTTACCTTGTTTGAAGTTGAAATGCCGGGATCATCCTTTTGAAACATACGTGCTTAATCGCACGAGTATATTAAATATATGCACAGAATTACCAATGCTGAAAGAACTTACATCAGCAGATCTTGATCAGGTCGAATTTGTCAATTATAATGATACATCGGAAGTTAACATCTACCTCAAATCTGCCCTAGTATATAACCTAATATGGCAGGCGAGAATGACCCTATTTGATATGGGATTCTTGCTTACACAGGTTAACCTGATTCCTGATAATCAAGAGGATAAACCATTTGTGAATATTTATCAACCAAACAATAGAAAACAAAGTCAAGTAGCTCAACATATAAACAATGGAAGAAGATCATAACAATTCAATGCCCAATCCATTATTAAACTAATATCATGGAATACAAGAGGCAATAGCCATTTTATCAACTCAAAACAAAGTACCTTAGAAGAATATGATATTGTAGCGTTACAAGAAACGTGGCTAGTAAACTCTCCAACATGGGATTCGCATATCATCTTTGATACCCTAGCCACGAAAAAAGCAACAGGTAGACCATCAGGAGGTCTTTTACTAGCAATCAAAAAAACAAGTAGCATTATGGGCAGAATACATCCTTCTCCATCCCCATATTTTCAGGTAGTAACTTTAATAGCGGTGCACATACACCTAACCATCATAAATATCTATTGGAGCAAACTCAACTTGACGTCTGAAGACTTCTTTGCCACTCTCTTATGGCATTTAGATAATATTGCATCAAACCAACACTCTGGATATACTATTATAATGGGTGACTTAAATCTACATCTATTATCATCTCAGAAATCATCACCCACGAGCGATGAAAATATGTGGAAAACCATCATGGAGGAACGAGGTTTAATAATGCTGAATGATGCCTACAATCAAGGCACTACATTGTCAAACACGTGGCAAAGAGGTTCATCTGGAGCTATTTTGGACTATATATATGTAAATAAGGAATTTCTACCGCAAGTAGACTTTCTAACAATAATACCTACACATCTGAGTGATCATAATCAATTAGAATTACAGTTTCATCTAGCTACACCAAATTTTACACAAGAAATCAATCGAAACATCACGGATATCGCCATTAATACTCAGGGCAATCGGCTGAAATGGACCAGCCAGAGCTTGAGGCACTTTGAGGGGTTGCTCTGTGAAATGTATAATGGAAAATTGGTTAATCATGATGATTGTTATGTAACTAAAATGCAATTGTTTAAACAATCCAAGTCTAATGAATCGCAGGCGAGAATCACCCATCGTTACCCTTTTAATGCCCAAATCCAACAAGCTAAGACTAGTCTAAGGAAAGCTATACGAGACCTAATATATCATCCTATTGGTCTCAGAAATGCGATGAAAAAACATCTCAAAAAATCATATTCTCAATGGTTAAAAGGTATAAAGATTAGTCAGTATCAGCAAAACAGTGAATACATACTGAAGCAAATGATGGAAAAATCAACGAGTGGTATTTGGTCTTGCATGAATAGTACATCGGGCAGACCGCAGCCTGCGGTCATGATTAACTCTGTGCCAAAAGAAACTTGGCAAATTTATTTCGAAAACTTGTATCGATCACCATTCCAGAACTCAGAGAGCTGGTTTCAATTGTACATTCCAGATTGTTCCTTTGCAATCAATTTATCTGACATCCTCAATTGCATAAAAACTCTGAGTAATTCCAGAGCTACTGGACCTGACGGTATTCATAATGGAATGCTAAAAGCACATCCTCATCAATGGGCTGCCATTCTCATGCGAATTTATCAAAATGTATTCTCCACTATGCAAATTCCATCTTCATGGCAACAATCTGTAATAGTGCCGATCTTTAAAAAAGGAAACAGAACAGACCCTAAAGCTTACAGGCCAATAGCTCTTTTAGATTGTCCGGGTAAAATCTTTGGGCGACTGATTCTTAAAAATTTCAATGCATGGCTAGATAAGTACATCCTACGTGATCCTTTTCAAACAGGTTTTATTCCTGAAGTAGGAACTGGAATTAATATCATTACTCTGAATAGTATTATTTATAGATCCCAAGAGAAGCATGAACCACTTTATATTGCCTTCATTGACTTTCGTACGGCATTTGATGCCGTGCCCAGGGAATTGCTATATCTAAAACTAATGAACAAAGGCTGCCCCTGGTACATTCTTAAATGGATCATAGAATTCCACTCTAACACCACTATCCAGATTAGACTGGATAGCAAAGGTCTTTTATCTGAACCAGTTAAAACAACACGTGGGTTAAAACAGGGGTGCCTTTTGGCCTCGGCTCTGTTTAACTTTTTCATTGCAGATATTCATGATAGATTTAGTCCACTCATATCAGATTCACCAAAAATAAATAACAGTGCTATCAAGCACCTATTATATGCAGATGACATGGTTCTACTTTCTAAAACGCCCAATGGGTTGCGTGCTTTACTCAAGACACTGGGATCATACTGTGAACAAAATCACATCTCTATAAATCTAGAAAAAACAAAAGTGATCCAATTTGGTACATCTAAGCAAAAACACCACCATTGGCCTTTGCAATTGAAAGATTTAGAATCAGTACATTCCTATGTATATCTAGGAATTATAATAACTCATCAGTCTAGCCTCCTAGATCAAGACAATCAGGTTAGAAAAAAAGCAATGATGACCCTGTCCCAAGCCAAATTGATCAAGTTCAAATTTTGTAAATTTTCGTTAAAACCACTCATAATATATTACAAGCAAAAATGTGTGCCAGTTGTCACATATAGTAGTGAAACTTTAAAAACAAAATCCTATGCATATTGGACCGTGTTAGAGGGTAGCTTCTGGAAGCGACTTTTACATTTACCCATGTCTACTCCTATGGTGATACTGAGGCATGAATTGGGCCTACTATCCTTGTACGCAATTTATAAATGGAAACTTTGCACACTATATAGGAAATGCTTAATAGCGAGTACTCGAGCCTACAAAGGGATGATGTATATTATATCTATCTATTTGCTACAATCAGATCATGGTTTTCCAACATTATGGAGAAGGAAGGCGCAGAAAGTCTTATATAACCTAAATATCTCTGATGCTACCCTGATTGCAAATCCAAATTTGGTTAAAAAACAACTTTGGAAATTGGATTGGATAAAATCAAGAGAGGCGTGCCTTAAGTACAAATCCTTTGAAATAAATCCCTTCAAATTAAAGCGCTATGGTATAATTGAACCATACCTGATTCTCTTTCCAAATGCGCGGCAAAGAGACGACTTTCTGCGTTTTCGTCTAAACATATGGCCAACTCACGAGATTCTATGTAAGAGAAAAATGTTATTACCGGAGGCGGTGAAATGTAGATTCTGTTCCACGGAAAGAGAAACTTTATTCCACCTATGTACCGAATGTACTCATTTGCTACCACGAAGGATTGTTTATTTTAAACATTTATTTGAGGGGTCATCTATTGATTCATCATTAGAATTGTGGAACTTATTATTTCACACAACCAGGAAATCAGTCAGATACGCTATTTTAAATTTTTTATATAGCCTAAAACTAAATATAAATGGAGATATAGGGGAAAGAAAATGAAATTTAATCTCAACCTGATTTCGTGAAATGCAAGAATGAAATTGTTTTAATGTTTTAAATCTTTCTTTCCCTTTAAACAAATAAGACTAAAATACACAGAATTAACGAATAGCCTTTTATAGGCTTTCGTATTCTAGTTACATTTTTATTTATTTTTTTTTCTCTTTCCTTTTTCCTCTTATGAAATTAATTGCTTTTGTACATTGCATACTTGTATTCTGTTGTTACTATAGAAAAATTGTATACATTTTATGAATTATGAAATTTTGTATAAATTACTGTTGAAAAATTCAAGTATTTATACTTGAATAAAACAATAAAAAAAAATAAAAAAAAAAAATAGATGAATTGAAAGCCCAGATAAATGAAAGCCCTGTATGTGATAGGTGATGCCAGGGCCCTGATGACCTGTAAGGTTCCAGGCTACCTCATAGCATTCTATTGCCTGCATTGGTGCACACAACACAAGCTAATACTACAGGTCTCTGGCCTTGTTGACCCCGATTCATGAATCCTGCCAGGGTTACCACAGATGAATCTCCTGTTGCCATTTCTGCATCACCTCGGCAGGTTGAGCAAGTAACCTTTCTTGTTGTGCAGATGTTGCCTTTACCTTTTTCTCAACCAAAACTATGCAGGTGTAGAATTATCAGGCTGAAAATCAAGCTCCCCAACCTTTGGTCTTCCTTACATTGGAGCAGAAAAGAACATTACTGGTACAGAAGCAACAGCTCTATAAGGATGGCTTTCTGAAACAATCATCACACTCTTCAACATCAAAATTGTCTGATGGTTCTAGTTTAGCTGCTCCAGAGGGAGGGGTTTTGTAAGGTTCTGACTAGCCCACCTATTCTACGTCTTCCTATACCACAGCGGAACAAAGGAGTGCTCTACCTGGATCCGAACTATCGCCTTGGTTAGAGGTTCCCTCTAAACAACCACAACCCAGTTTTGCTGTAAAAACCTTTGCATTGTTGTCTCATTTTGCAACGTTTATTGGATTCGAACGATCATACTGTACTTAATTGTTCAAATGTTTTAGACTTGTTTCATATTATTCCCTCCTTGCAATCCATTCGGTCTAGAGATGTAGATCACATTGAATTTATTGGTGATGCTGATCGAGATAGAGTGTCTGTAGATGTTCCCTTAAAAATTGTCAAAAATGTTATTCTAGATGCTGTGCACTTCTTTCGCCCTTTGGACTACGACATCACGGAAATTAACAGTGACACAATCCTACAGGCTGCAAAAGGTGGCCCTAAGCACTTAAAGAATAGGTCTGCTACTATATGTCTCTCTCCTTTGAGGGTCACATGCACACACACAGTGCTAGGTCAAACTAGAACAATTGAACTCAGAAATCGCTCTGATTGTATCAAAGAGGTGGAAAACTGGGCCTGGCTCCCGGGTGCATTAGTAAATGGGCTAAAGAGTAATTAACAGGCCCATGTGAGTTATGCAAGAAACCTCAGGATAGGATTATGTGACAATCAGGGCCATTAACACATATTGCAGCAGGAAGGTGATCATTTGGGGAATTTGTATGTGTTTTTGTTGCAAGAAACTTGGCCACCAGTTATGGATGCTTATTCAATCATATTGTCATGAGGGTGCACAGGTCCGAAGGGGCGTCCTACCTCAGGGCTGTTTATACCTATCCGAAATGGTTGTGGTTTTACTTTTCTGGAATGGGTGACCCCCAACTCCTTTTTGTAAGCCACTAGACTAGTGTAAGATAAGAGCTGTTTAAAGGACTTGTTTTATTTGCCCTTACCAACATCTATTGAATCCGGCCTACATCAATACGTATGAATTTCTAGATGTGGTTGCTGGATGCATGTTCTTTAGATCCACATATTACAGCTATTATCATGCTGGAGATTTAAATATTACGTGTCTGACTAAAAGTGGTCCTGATTCAGCCCAATCCAAACACCCCTCAAAGTCACGAGTAAGGTATAAAAAATGGCTTACTTTGATGGAGGAAAGAGGTTTGCACATGGTTAATGGTAGTGTCAGGGGTGATATCCCTCCCCTTTCCACATGGAGATGGGGTCTTTAATCGGCAATTGTGAAGTCATTGTAATTTTAATGGGTTATTTATAACACGCTTAATACCCAGAGGTTTACAGGAGCGGACCCGGGGATCGAACCTATGTTGCTCCGCGCCGTCTTGCTTCCGAGATGAGCGTGTTGCCCCAGAGCTATCCTCCCAAGGCTCTGCACCAATAATTTAATTCTTCTTTGTCACGGGTAACATTTTTCCCCTTATAGCGGAATTACAAGTTAGTCCCTCATTAAGGAGTGACCATAGGGTGTTGCAATCTACTTGGGATCCAAGCACTTTCGCAGCAAAGCAAATTGTATATTCCTTCCACTGTAATTAATTCAGACAGAAATCGCCTCATATGGAATGAAAAATCACTGGTTGACCTAAATGATCATCTTTTGGAAGCTTTTTGATGTCATAGGAGTAATGGTATTTGCCTGCTTGATATATATGTAAATGTGTTGAATCTTTTTGCACAAAAGCATGCTTTTTCGAGATGAACTTTATTTGCACATAAACACTTGTAGAAAAGAAAGCTATGAGCTGATATCTATCTATATTAATAAAAGTCCACATTTGTTTGTGGGTTTGTGGCTTGACGAAGTGTTGTTCCTTTTACAATTCCACACAGTTTCACCAATCTGTACCAAATTTTGCATAGTTTCCTGTTAGGACCCTCCAGATAATACTGGCTACATGACATTTAGACACCCCATCCCATTCCCCGGTTTTCAGCAAAAGTCAAAATGTGTTTGTGGGTTTGTGGCTTGATGAAGCGTTGTTCCTTATACAATTCCACACAGTTTCACTAATCTGCACACATTTTGCATAGTTAACCGTTAGGACCCTTCAGACATTACTGGCTACATGACATTTGGTCACCCCACCCCTTTGCCTGGATTTCAGCACAAAGCAAAATTTGTTTGTGGGTTTGTGGCTTGGCAAAGCGTTGTTCCTTATCTACAATTCCATACCATTTCGCCGATCTGCACCAAATTTTGACTATTTACCTGTTAGGACCCTCCAGACATTTCTGACCGCATGGCATTACCCAGTGGGCGCAAGCAACCTGAGGAAATTCACCTGGAATATAGACACAAAACCGATTCGGCTCACTATGGAATCACAATATCTAGGAGTGTTGATTAATTCACGGCTAAATGATGACAATATGGTGGAGAAAATACAACGGAAATGCAAACTCCTGGCTTCCCAAGGATACACCTTAAACAAGAAATATGGGAAGTTCACAATAAAGCCTGTTATTGAACTTTACAAGGCTAAGGTCATCCCAGCTTTAAGCTTTGGTGCAGAAGCAATGCTGGGGTGCCCGGCCGGGATATGGGCATGGTGTGAAAACACATTCTGGAGTAAAGTATTAGCATTGCCCAGAGGGACTCCAACAGCTTGCATTAGATTTGAGCTTGGTTTGATTTCAATCAATGCAAAAATCATATGGAACACTTTGAAATCCTACAGGAAAGTCCTGGGAGCGGACGATATTCCGCAATACCGAATCCTTCGTAATAATCCAAAACATCTGGATGACTCAATATTGAGCAGTTGGAAACAAATGTGCGTAACTTTATTGGAACAACTACAGGTGGATCCTGGCACATTGATTCAAAATCCGAATGCGGTAAAAAAGAAACTATGGTCCCAGGATTGGTGCAAAAACCACGATCAAAGGTCTCTGCATAGATGTATGGATCAAGTCGCTCTAGAGGCACGGGCAATAAACATTCTCCCAAAATATCTGCAAAAGTTCCCATGTAACAAAAAAAGACATATATTTCTGAAGTCTCGGATGAATTTGTTCCAAACCAAAGCTATCATGAATATAAGAAAGAAAGAAAAAGACCTAGAAGAAAATTGCAGATTTTGTAAAACGGACAAAGAAACATTAAAACATCTAGTGTTATACTGCACGAAATTGCGAGATGATAGAACTCTTCATCTGGGACCGGAAATGCTAAAAAGACCTTCTCTCAATGGTGAAAAGTGGTGGCTTGTTCTCTCAGACGGAGCTGATTTAAAATTAACTTTTGCTTTAATAGCTTTTTCAGAAAAATTAGAATGCCAAATGTCAGAACATCAGATAAGTTGACAATCTTAAGGCTTAGAAATAAGAAAAGGAATTGAATTTCTGGCTGATTAACATTGTAAAAACAAAGTTATATGAAGAACTTAGAACTAAGTTGAACTGCTTTAAAATATGATTTGATTTTTTTTCTGTAAACATTTTAAATCTCAATTCTTTTACCTAAAGAAATTGGAATGTAATGATGAATCGAAAATATTTTTTAAAGTTTGTAATGAACTATAAAAAAATAATAAAAAAAAAATACATTTCTGACCGCATGGCATTTTGACACTCCACTCCTTTCTCCGGATTTCATCAAAAGTAGAACATGTGTGGGTTTGTGGCTTGGCGAAGCATTGTTCCTTATACAATTCCACACTGTTTCACCAATCTGCACCACATTTTGCATAGTTACCTGTTAGGACCCTGCGGACATTACTGGCTACATGACATTTGGACACCCCACGCCTTTCCCTGGATTTCAGCACCTTCACACATGAGACGGGTGCCTGAAATTGGCGAAACATCAATGTGGTCATAGAAGGACCAGTCTCGATATGAGGAACAAAACCTGAGGTCCTCATGGGACCTCAAAAACCTTGTTTCAAGGCCTTAGGATGCACGGTCTCTGAAATATTTGCACCGCAATGCACTGCAACAAACTATACCATGCCAGGTTGGGTGCAAGGTGGGGAGAGAGCACAGAAGGAACCAGCATGCAGCATCACACCAACTCTTGCCTCCCCCAATGTCTGCTCCAGGGTATGTCATCAAGCCATACACGCCCATGCTCAGTGCATTTTACTACAGGGTGCAAAGCACATGAAGCGATAAGAGAATCAGAACAGCGACCTACAGGATCATTGATTTTCAACAATTGATGAGAGTTTTATCAGGTCTGTCTACAGAACCCGTTCGGAGAACGGGTACTTTTGCTAGTTAGGAATATTTCTACTCTGGATATAGCTGCAAGACATATGAAAATCAGGCAAAAAAAGCTAAGGTTTATAAATTGGCTTCAGGGTTACAGATGTATATTGATGCAAAATGATCCAGAACAGATGCTGGGAGCAGTTTCTTCTAGGAATTCAGTACAGAGTTGGTGCCTCTTAAGGAATGATGATTTGCTGCAGTCTGCACTGCAAACTAACCAAATCTCTGAGGAAGTTTGGGTGGTTTATTTTACAGACTTGTTTGCAGGCCCATGCCTAGATCAGCAGGAATCCCCTATGATTCCGGATGAAAATTGTGAAGTTTTATTTGATAAGAATGACATTATTTATTTGAAAAAATATTATGCAGCAAATCCTGAGCATGAGCCTCTGGCCCTGATAGCCTCTCAAACTTTGTGTTTGTTTAAGACACACCCCCTTTCTTGGGCAGGGATTCTATTTGCTCTATTTGAACAGGTGCTGCCGTTTAAAAGGGTTCCTTCACGAAAAAATGGATTATCATCCTAGTATTCATGCAGGGCAATATACCAGCCCCCAGATTTATCATCTGATTGACCTTCTTGATGGGCCCGGGAAAGCGTTTGCCTCTTTCATTTTGAGGCAACTACTCTCTTGGGTGAAAGAGAGTGCCTGTTTTGATAATTTTCTATCGGGTTTGTTGCAGGCCTGGGTACTTCACAAATTCCTATATATTTGGCCTTATCAAAAAGAGGATCCTGTTTCATGGTCTACTGATTTATCATTGCTTTCAATGGCTTCCAAATGGCGTTTGAACAAATAGATAGAAATGTGCTTTTGAAAAAGCTGCATTTGTGCAATTGCTCTTCTTATTTGATAAACTTACATAGACGTTTGACCGTAAATATTTTTTATAATGGTTGTTTAAATATGGACAGGAAACGTATGCAATCAAATCCTACTCATCAGGGATTGAATCAGGGGTGCATATTGGCCCCTGCTTTATTTAATCTGTTTATTGCAGACTTAGGCAAGCACTTGATCACTGCTAAGGCCTTTCCTCCTAGATTCGATAGTTGCCCCATTCAATGGTTACTGTATGCAGACGATCTGGTCCTTTTGGACCAGACACCTGTAGGTCTGCAAAGAGTCCTATGCATACTTCAGCTGCTTCAAGGCCAATGTATCCAAATCCAACATAATGAACTTCAAGTCTACTAATGATTGCCAGAATCTGCCTTTCAAATGGTATCTCTACAACTACTCTGAAAGTCATGGATGAGTATTGATATTTAGGGGTTTGTATAAATGACAGCATTAGAGAAACCCCCTATATAAATCAGTTGCGATACAAGGCATGGGCCGCAGCTGTACAAGTCATGATTATTTATCAAAGGTATGGGCATTACTCCATCATCCCCTTATTAACATTCCACAAGCAGAACATGGTCCTGATATTTGTTTACGGTGCAGACACTAAACTGGAGCTTAGCAACTTGAATTGGAACGTTATCAAATGGATGTTTTTGAAAAGAGTTATTTCCTTACCTCAAAGCGTTCCCATTCAGGTGGTGCGCTATGACTTGGGGCTGCTCTCTCTCTCTCTCTATTACGGTAAAATGGAAGGCCTTGGCTTTTATGAGGAAATGTTTACTGGCACAATCTAACTCTTTATTTCCACTTCTCAAAGCAATGTTATCTGCAGGGTCTGATCAAGTTTTATCTCAGTGAAAAGAGGACTGCTTACAACTAATGGCGTTTGCCCTATATCACACTGGAGAGGTTGCTTGAAAATTCTGATAAAGCCATGGAGCAACTCTGGGCATATGACTGGCTCGACACGCAAGCCCAATGTAAGAAATACAAGGGGCTTCATTACAACTCAGGCGGTAGCCGTGCCGGTAAAACCTGCACGGCTGCCGCTGGAGTTGCATTTGTTCCGGCACCCGTCAATGAGGAATTACTGGGTAATTCCGACATTGCCGGACCCAGTAATTCCTGCATTGCCGGGTGCCGGTGCCTGTCAGTCAATGGGTCAGTCATAGGGTCAATGGGAATGGGGACCTCTGAAACACCAGCACCGACGTTGATGGTGCCGGTGCATTCGACATGCTGCGCCCGCGAGCACAGCTCATAGTACGGCAATCGGGGAACTACGCTACCGTCATACTTACCGGTACCGTAGTTCCCGGACCGCCATGCTTATAATGAGGCCCAAAGTCTTTGTAAACTTCAAAAATGAGACAAAGGCTTTTAACACTCTGCCAAGGTATTTGGGAAAGTTCACAAGCCCTGTACACAGAATCCTATTCCTTATAGTGTGCATTTAACACTATTGGCTACTAAGAAGGAGCAAGGTATGCATCAAAGATGGACTAAGGAGGATAGTTTGTGCCGATTTTGTAAGGTCTCTTCTGAAACTGAAATTTTAAGGCATTTATTGTTGCCTTGCCCTTCCTTGGCTGACAAAAAGAGTCCTTTATTTGGGTACATTTTCTAGTCAGTACAGGACTTTAACAGAGGAAGTTGTGTAGGCCATTGTGTTCAGTGATCACATATAACTCTAACTTTGGCCATTGTTAGGTTTTTTCAGAACATCGCCTTACAAGTAAGACAGGATTCTTTTACATTCGATTTCAGGATGATTGAATTATAATTGTTCCTATTTTTATATGCTGTATCTCATGAATTCTAAGATAGGTTTTTAGTGGACTTCATTTTTTTTTTACTTATACTGTTGTATTTTAGATAAAATTGTGTTTGTTGATTTGTAAAATGTTATTGTATTTTATTGTAAAGATTGAATGTGTTCAATTAATTAAAGAAAAAGGTCATCTGTTAAACCAACTGTCATCTTTGGCATATATCCATTTTTCCTTGTAAAGTTTGAACTAATGAATATATTCCTATTAGCTATTGCTGTTATTTATGCCATACAAATTTGTAAACAAATACCATTATGAATAAGTTAATACAAAGGTGATCTTCCTATGTACTTGGTTCACCTTATAGTCTACTTGTCCCTTTTTTACATTTTGGTACATCAAATATTTCTATACAGAAATCGATATGTGTTATTGATTGCATCACGAAATCACCATTGTTACTGTTAATCATTATAACCTTTAATTATGCATTTTAGCAGTTTATTCAAATAAAACTAGGAAATGTTTCTGTGACCCCTGTGACGATTCTATACTTTTGCCCAGGGGAGAACCTATTACCATTACGTCAGGGAGGTGAAACCACTACCTGATAGTCCCCCTCAGGGGTGTACACAGCAGGAGGATTTCATGGAAAGGCACTCCCCATCTAGGCACGAGGACGACCATATAGGGTATCGCCTTTATAACAACATCACACCTTCACATTCTTTAACCCGTCTTACCTCTGAAGACCACTGTCTAGACAGTAGACTAATGTACTGTTATAAAGTAGAGACTCTTAATAGACCTGGAAATGCTATGTTGAAGACGAACGTTGGAAACATGAAGATCACTTGCCATCCAAGTACTGGGACGAGGTGGCCCCGTGCAAGCATGAAGAGCGAGAACATAAAAGAGATGAAGGACTTATACAATGAGCCAAATGGAAGCCAGCTACACTTTATTGACAGTGGACAAAGCAACCTGTCAACTCCTGCCGGAATAGGCAGCAGCTGTGGATACTCTCAGGCATGGGAGTTTCAAAGCTGATTGAGGGACCATAGGTGAATGAGGATGGAGAATGTTGCAGAGCCACAGCAGCATTTCTTCACACATGCTGCCGGAGCAGTCCCAAGCTGTGCCGAGGGCAGCCACACTGCCGGTGCAGTCACGGAGAAAAGCGTGAAGAAGCCAAATCGCAGAAGTGGAGGCCACACTGCAGGAGCAAACCCCAGCTGTGCACAGGGAAGACGTGCTGCTGTTGCAGTCGCAGAGAAGAGTGTGAAGAGTCTGAACCACAGAAGGGGAGGCCACCATTGTGATGTCATCATTGTGATAATTGGCTTCGCAACAGGGGACGTGAGGTTAAGGTGGCTTTAGCTGAATTTCAGAGGTTTTGCTGCATTAACTTCTCACCTTAACGTCCCTGCAAGTAAAGATGATTCCCTGAATTTCAAAAGTTTTGTTATACCATAGTTTCTTTCTGCGCCTCTGGCCATGGCCATTGTATATTTTACAACACTTTTTGCTTTTTGCTACACCATTGTTTTTTTCCGCGCCACTGGCCATGGCTTTCGGCCATAGCCATGGCCTTTTTATGGTTTTTAAAACCCTAACTGGCCTTCGACCATGCACACTGCATATTTTAAAACATTTGCAAACCACTGGCCATGACCTTCAGCTACGGCCAGTGCCCAAGACCTTTGGCAGTTCCCACTGTATATTTTTAAACATTTGCAGCCCACTTGCCATGTCCTTTGACCATGCCCACTGTATACAGCCCACTGGCCATTTTTTAAAACACTTGCAGCCCGTGCCCACTGTCTTTCCCTCCCACCTGTACGTGCCTATTTACTTAAAAACACTACTGAGTCACTGACCATGGTCACCACCAATGTCACTCTATCAGTCCCAAGTATTAATTTCTTGTTGCCATTCCCGTGGCTGTAATAGCGAAGAACTACCGATACCCAAGAGTATGTGTAGTACAGACTACAGATACCCCTGGCTATTGTAGTTTGTTATAGCCGCAGTTATTGGTAAAAACAGCAAAAACAGCTCCACTGCCCTCCGAAGCCCTCACCAGTGCCCCCTTCATGTGTGCCTGCTCTCCCCATTTCCCTGATAGCCTCCTCACTTCCCCTACCCTCACCAATTCCCCACAGCACTCACTGTTTATGTGACGTAGTTTGCTATTAAATGCCGGCTATTCGCAGCTATTCTGTCCGACAACCGAGGTTACAGAAAAGCTTTGTGTTGCAAACTTGATAACTAAACCCCCTCCAGCTCCCAGATTTAACTTGGTGTCCTATAACCCCGCACTCCCCCCTCCCACCTCCATCCACCCTAGAGACATTTCCCTGATATTACACCTGGAAATGGCATGTTTCTGCTTTTTTGTTTTTGGCTAGCTGAGGGTATATCTGTGGCTATCGCTTGCATCAAGGAATACAAATATGGTGGCTGTTTCAATTATAAACAACTCAACTTCACTTTAACGTTTTTTGTGTATTTTGTTGCACCATGGTTTTTTACGGGCCACTAGCCATGGCTTTGGCTTTGACCACTGTATATGTTTTCCTAATATGTTTCTTTTATACCCACTAGATGGCTACTGTACATGTACTTTGAGGTATATTTTAAAACAGTACTGGGACAGTGGCCACAGCCTTCTGCTGTTTCCACTGTACATCTTTCTTTTGGACCCACTATACACTATTCACACTATTCTCAATAACATTTTCTAAAGAATAGATCCCAATTTTCCAGTTTAGTTGGGCTCTTGATAAACTGTTTGCAAAATCTCATCCAAATCCATTCACCAAGTCAAAAGTCATTAGTCTCGCTCAGCCTCTCTGCTGTAAAAAGCACCAAGGTCGATTGTAAAGACTGGGGGAGGGTATCTGTACTCTTGCCCTCTATATGGCAGAGTAGAATCACAGAGCCCCCCAGCCAAGGTTCTCTATATGGTAGACGTGGATGAGCAACCAAGCCTTAATCTCTCAGGAGGTGATGCCGGCTGGTTCTTAAGTACAGTGCAGTCCCTAAACCCCCACAAAGGAATGTCCACACACTATGTTATGTGCTAACATAGTTCTTTATATAAAAATAAGGTTCAAGATATATACATCAATTAATAACACACTTTGTACTCTGGCATTTCTAATATGGCAAACATATACAATGTCTATGTAGTAACACCATAAGCTAATGATTCCTTTAAAATGTATCAATGGCTGACAGTAATAATGGCATACAAATCAAGCAGCAATGTGTAACAGCATAGATCATAGGAAGGAAGGAAAGTTAGGTTAAACAATGGCCAAATACTTTCTCTAGCTACCTAGATGAGTGAGGATGCCCCCACCTGGGCAACCTGCAATAGAAGTATTAACAAGCCCAGTCCATTAATGTTTAAATAATCCTGTTTCCTGGTAAAAATGTTCAACCACCCCAATATACCTGAGATAGTAGAGTTTCTTCGATGGTTCGTCGACGGTACCCTCGAGAGTGACCTCCCTTTAAAGCAGGAGCCACAGGGCGTTGAGATTCCTCAAAGAAAAGTGAACACTTGCGTCGAGACTGAAGCTTCAACCTTTGCAGTGTTCTTCGACGATCGATCGTGGAAGGCCTGTGAAGATGAGGCGTGTGGTCCACTTTGGTGCAAAGAGTTCAGTGCAGCAAAGATGACTTGGTAATGGATCTAGGCCCAGCAGTGGGTGTCTGGTGTCGGGAGATGCTACGGCGGTCCTCTGGCCTGTCGGTGCTGTTTTACACACAGCACATACCTCGGGATAACTTCGGCAATCGGTACTTGACCACGGGCTGGACTTCAGATCTTCACTTCGTCGGTGTCCTTGGGACGTCTGCGTCGGCTTCTGATGGTAGGAAACCCACTGGCGGATGTTCCTCGGGAGCCGATGACCTCGACTTTCTCCGGTGGGACAAAGCGGTCGACGGTAATGACAAGGCAGCCCTTCGATCAATGTTCTTAGGCAATGGTGGAGCGTTGCTGCTCGGGTCATTGAGCAGCATATCATCAAGCTGTTCCCACTTTTGGGCTGGGCCACACGACTTGACTGGCTTCCAGCGGTTATGGAAATCCTTCGAACCCCAGTTGACGGCAATGGACTTTTATGGCCTTGATGTCCTGGTGCTTCACTTCAAGTTTAACGGTGGACCCTATCTCCGGTCGACAGCCTTTTGGAACTGGCTTCCAGGGTACCTTGATGAAGATCAGCTTTTGCATGATGTCCCTTCATAGCTCGGGTAGAGGTCTCCTAGCCAGGTCCTCTCTCGGATCAGTCCTCGACAGACTCGACAGCTTTTAGATATCGTCAAAGGAAAGCAGCAGCAATTCTTCTTCTTCCAGCTGGTCTTCAATGATAAGCAGCTTCAAGTTTCAACTTCAGCTTCTGAACAAATTGTGAAGTGAAGGTCCCCAGATATACACATCTGTCCCTCATTCACACTGCCTAAGCCAGGCTCAGTCGGCCAATCACACAGAAGGGCATTCAGGCAGGCAGGCAGCCAATCAGGCTCACAGGCACTCAGGCTATTCACTTCTACCCAGACACCCATAACAAGGAATGTGGATTGGGGCAAGCACCAAGCCTTTCAGAACACCACACTGCATGTATGTCAGTTTCAGGTAGGGCAGCCTCATTCATTGTGTCACACACACAGAAACCAGACACCCATAACATAGAAGGCATATTGGCCACACACTCTCTTCACCTAGGTATCACCCCAAGGTTGTACCCACAACATACAGCCACTGGGAAGGCTCCAGCCAGTCTGGCCTGGACGTCCCCATAATACCATATATGGTTCTTCCACCAAACAGCCAGTCAGGGGAAGGGACAGAGTCAGGACTTCCCAGGACTTTGGGAAAACAATGTAACAGGCAATGGAAACCAAGAGGCCACATGGCCCATCTTGCCTTCTGTCAGGAATCCACAGATTCCTATGACAGGGCGGGGTATCTCAAAATGGAGGATACTCAGAGCACCTGTCAAATTCAGCACAGAGCTGCCACCAGCCCGTACCCTGCTCTGTGGGCCACATACAGGTGCCCAAAAACATACACTAGTGGTACTATCGGTGACATAAGGGTATCCCAATGGTCTCTGTTCACCACAACCAAAGAGGAAGAGCTGCACTGCCAGGAGTCCAAACTGGACTCCTGTACAGAAAGAAACACAGGACACAATTGATAAGGGAGAACAGTAGAAGGAAATGGAGGCCCGGTCCCTCCAATGCATTTCCAGCATCACACCGATATAAAGGTTTTTCGGAGCAGGGGCATCCCCCTTCTTTGTCAAATATTATAAAAACGACAGGATGGATTTATCCCAAACCAATCAAGAAATTCAAGTCAACGCTTTGATCCCAAGTTGTTTCTTATTTCTTAATTCTGCTCAGCATTTTCCGTGCTATGGCTGTTCAAAAACTGCACTTTTTCTCTATGGGAAAATGAATGGGCTGAAGGCTGTGAAACTGTGGTGTTTTGTTTTCTTAATAACGTTTTCATTTCATAACATAATATTCCCAATTTTTAGGGCAGGGAGTGGGGGAGGGGAGGGCCTTGACAAATGTATTGGTTTGAAAATGTCATCCAAATCCATCCAGCATGTCAAACGTTATTATCAGTAGAATTTTGGGGGAAAACTGCTGCTTTTTCATTTCTGAAAATTCTGTAAACCTCTCTGCTGCAATGCACCATGGGAGAAATCCTTATAATTTTGGGAGAAGGGTACATTCCTTCAAATATTTAAAAAAAACTACTTGATGCAATAGCCCCAGAACTCCTCCATGGAAATCTAGTCAATGCTTCGTACCCAAGTTATTTTCATACCTGGCCCAATTCCGTCCAGTGGTTTTTGCTGTGCACTTGAGGAAAAATGTTACCTTTTCTCTTTGGGAAAATGAATGAGGACTAGGCCGAAACTGTGTTTTTTTGTTTTCCTAATAATTCCTTTAATTTTTAATGGAACGTTCCCAACATTTCCAGTTTGGGGGCAAACTCGATACTCACTTTAACTATAGTGCAGCGACCGCTGCACTATAATATAAATTTCATTCGTATAAATAAAGTGGAATACTTGGCTAATCATTGGACAACAAACCACTCCAAATAAGTTCTGAGCCAAATTCGCTTTTTTGAATATAAGATGATACACAATAATCCAAGAGGAGGGAACAAGTAAAAAGAACTTTGATAAATTGAACCTAAATTGATTTTTATTCTCAGAAGCACAAAAGACGATCAAAATAAAGAATACGAATTAAATGTATTTCTTGATTAATGTTTCTGGCTGCGTAATGTGTGATCACAGAAACCTTTCCAGATAGTTTTTCCTAGTTTGAGTAAAATAAACGGCTGATATTAATAATTGAAGGATTTAATGATGAAATGTATCAATGGTGCTTTGGTAATGGAATCAATAGCACATATCAATTTCTGTACAGAAATAATATTTGATCTATTAAAATGTCAAGAACTGAAAAGTAGAATATATGATGAAGCTAGTCTATAGGAAGAGCCCTGATGTATTAAGTTACTAATAATGGCATTTGTTTACAAATGTACACTGCATAAATAACAGCAAATGTTAATAGGAATATATTAATTAGTTTAAACTTTACAAGGATAAGTAAAGAAAGTAGTTATATGCCAAAATATGACCATTGGCATAGTAAATGACCATATATTTATGTATACATTACATTGTTACAAACTTTTTCAAGAAGGCCCATTTAGGAAAGAATAGTCCTTTTTCTAGGTTTCAGTCAAATGAACATTAAACTTTAAGAAAATGGCGACAATGGACACGTAGCTAAACGTGACTAAACATGTAAGGACAAAGAGTATCAATAATGCTTTATTTGTTTTAAGGCTAAATATATAAATTTCAAAATGGTGACGGAACGCTGTGAACACCCGGATAAACACACCTGAACATGGATGAACCTAAGGTAAGAATGACCTCCATTAGTGTTGTACTGACATATGAGTTTGTTGTCAATTGTATAATTAGGGTTAACATATAAAGATTGAGCAGAAAATAACAAATAACTTATTAAATGGATATTAATTGCTTTATTACTGTGCATAAAATGAGATGAAAACATAGCCTCAAGATATACAAAAAGAGATTCTGCATGAATACAAAGACAAATTCACTGGAAATTATAAAATATTGTTGAATCCTAATGGAAAAGCAATATCAGGAAGATAACGGTGTAAGGTTAGCAATGATTTCTAGTACATAGTTACTTAGTACATTTTACAAAACTGTTACAAACATACAATTCATGCAATATAAACAGTAAGAAACACAATACATATTTTTTTCATATAGGAGAAGAAGAAAGAAAGGAAAATAAAGATATTTATGGATGAAGGGATAAACAACAATAAAAGCAAACACATGTTTTGTTTTTCAGGGAATTGATTTTGCTGATGGATTGCAAATCTAGAAGCATTCTTGAATTAGAATATATGACATTTATTTGAATGGGAATGGTAACGTATACTTTTAAAAAAATATATACATCAACGATCTCGCTCGAATTTCATAAAAAATACATTTATAGTAAAAACTCGTCCCCATTGATGTCTACCTACATTGCAAACTACAAAAATCTACTTGGGAAGGTGATAGGCTTCCTATGGAACATCTAGGTATATATTACATACTTGTCAGGGAAGGTGATCAGGTTTCTAACATCAGGTGGGGCAACTGAGCCCTCCTCTAGTGCAGTTTTCTCTGAACATCATCAAATACAGGACGTCCCATTGGGTATACAAACTATAGGGCTCTCTATTACGTGACCCTCTTTAATTGGTTGGCACCCTCATACCCCTTTGTAATATCCCACCAATCAGCCTGTCATCTATCATCACTCTTGCAGCCTGCTAGTCATTTAAGTGTTTGAACTTGGCCTTGGGAATGTTCTCTGTGCTGGAGAATATGAGGAGGTATAGGCATATTCTCTCTTCTTGGTTTTGATACAGCTCATCCCATTGTCTATTTTCATCTGAACACGTGACTGCAGACCATGTTTTAGAGTCTTTCTGCATTTAAAATACTATTACATTTTAAACCTCTGATGTCTTTGATGTTCTCGCTCCTCACTGAAGACAGGAGTTTTCTTCTTTTCACATGTTCTGTAACCACTGCTCGAACATTCAGGCCCATGGTGGCCTCAACCTCCTGGTCTTGGGCCAATAAAGCCTTTCTTTGATTCACCTCCATGGTTCAGTTTTCAATTTCTAACTGCGACACACTGAAAAAGCCTTCCTGCTTATGGGATCCAGCTCTGTTAAAGTGCGTAGTGGAATTATCCATAGTCCATATATTTCCTATGCATATACGTTGGTGCATCACTGTAATCTATTCACTACATAGCTAGCCTTTTAGAAGACTTTGTCTACTTGCGTTACTGCATCTGTACAATTGTAAAATGATTTGATATCTTCTTCATTATTTCTGTAGCATGAACATCTTCATTTCGAGCCCAAAATGATGCTCATCTTAAGCACCTTCTCTTTAGAGCCTATAAAATATTTACGTTCTCTCGTCTCCGCATCTCTTCTGGGTGTGTCAGCTCTGCTTCTTCATGACATCACCAATCTTCTCTTTTGCTCGGTTTTCACACTTCCTCTGGGATTTCATTCAAATGGCCATCATATTGTTGTGAATGCATGTATGGCTTCCTCAATGGGAACCTTACTTCCAAGATTCTCTTTGGTATCGGTATTTTCACTTGGTACTGCATGTGTCTCACACTCTGGCTCTAACATATAGGCAGCATGGGGGAGGAGCTTTGTGTGGGGGTACTTGGCTCCAACGCTACACTCCCCCCTCTGGGCAATTCATCGACCACTCTCTCATCAACCTTCATATCTAGACATCCTTGTCTGAAAAAGTGCTTCTTTGGGACCCATATCTTTATGACTCCCTTCATGTATCCGGCTGATTTCACATTCTCATAAGTACTCCAGGACAGAAGCATGCATTGTCCACTTGGACTGCAGTAGATACACTTTCCCAAATACTTCTTGTGGTTCTTTGGGTACAGGAACTTCTTTCCCTCAGGTGCATAAATGCTGGCCTTTACGTTTTCTCTGATTATTTCATCTGTCGGCTCTTTAGTTTTCCATCCGGATTCAACATCAATCATGATTTTTATTCCTACAGCTTTCTTTGCAGTCTTCTTGCATTGTGAGATTATTATCCCGATCACACAAAATCCAAGCAATAGCATCACTATCAGGGCTCCAGGGAACTTGAATATATCTGCAATCCACTGTGGAACCCATGAGAACATTGATCTAAACCATCTGTCATCAGCAATGTCTTCCACTTCATCTATCATCTGGACATGTAACTTTGTCAGCATCGATATGGCCTCTGTCAAGGTGCCATTCTCGTCATCATGAGCAACATGATTCTCCAATTTTGGCACAAACACCTCCATCCATAGCTGTAATCATGTCCAGGACATGTATATTCTGAAGAGTCATTAATCGTATGGCTCTCAGCTCTTCCTTGATAGCATTGAATCCCTTTATGGTAGTGTTGATCATCTGCAAAAGTTCCCATCTGGTTATCTGTAAACACTTAGTGTTTGCATCTGTCTGGATCCTGGGCATGAAGATTATCGTGAATATTGATGAAGTCTTACTAAACAATCTGTGTTCATATGGGATAGAATCAAATGCTTCTATTGATTTAGCTGAGAAATAGTTCTCTCTCTTCATCCGATTCAGGAGTTCAGCAGATCTCCTCTTCCTCAGGTGAGCATCTGCTTTCGGGAACTCACCAATGTTCAGGTCACTTTTAGGAATTTCCAAAGCTGGAATATGGACATTCGCTATAGAACATGGTCCTCCCCAATCCTTGGGTAGCTTCAAATAAGCTCTGGATCCACAAGCCCAGTAGTGGTCCATTATCACTGCCGTTCCAATGCTCCTTCCTGGCATGTCAAAAATGTGACCACAATTCTGATTCTCTCCAAGTTTTCTTGTGCCATTATTTCTGAAACATAGCTTTGCACTATCCAAATGCACTATCTGCTAGGGGCCTCCTTTGTCTTCGACCCATGTCAGCAGTTTAGCAAATCTTGTCCATACCGGTAAGCATCCGTTATCCACAATGTCAATGGTTGATTTGTATTTACTACCCATGCTCGGAAGATAACCACTAATTCTTCCCACGTGTCTGGAGAAAGTACTGATCCACAAATCTGCATTTGGCCTCGGTTTTTCCATCTTCAAATTTCTTCTGTAGATTTTGCTGGACTCTCAAGTCTTCTGTTCACGTCCCATCTGATTTCAGCTCCTTTCACTCCAGGCTGTTTGTATCTTATCACATGATTTCTGGTGTGGGCTCTTGCTCTTGTCTTTGTGTCTTGAACATAATCCTCTTCATCTGGATCTGTCCATTCTGTTGTCCATACTATAGAGGATGGTATGCCCATGAACTGACCTCTTGCTCGGCAGAGTCAATGTAAGATAGACAATGTGATGTCTATTTCAATGGCTATGAATATTTTAGACTTCCCCACACTATAAGGCAGGAGTGCACATACATAGCATTCCTCCTCTGAGGTTTGTTTGCCTACATGTTTCATGTGCTGATTCCATATATTGTTACCCAATTGCCCAATTGTGCTGTACTATCTAGGTAGTCATTAAAATCATGATCATCCTCCGTTGCAGTTCTCGTAGGTCTCTTTCTTGCCTCATGAGCTTTTATAATCATCTCATGAAGTATGTTAGCATAATTCCGTCCCACTGGGGGAATCATAGGGACATTTGTCAGTGAAATCGGTGTCTTTACATGTGCTACTGGTGTAGAATCCTTTACATAAGGTCTCTTCCTATTGGCATTATACGAAGGCATCTAGGAATCATGAAAAACTTGCAAAGCTGACCTCCCCCAAAGGGAAGCTTAGACCTGTCATAGGATTAGGCACTTTCATATGTACCACTGGAATAGGGACAATCACATAAGGCCTTGGCTGCCTTATAATTGCCACATCTGTACCTTCCTGCTGAGATATACAGGAACTACTGCCTTGTTTGGATCTACATAATAGTACATACTTAGAAGAATGACAATGAACATGATGCATGTATATATTACATACCAGTATGTCCATTTTATACAAGAATAGCTCCTTACAAGTCGATGTCGTGGTGCTCTCTCGTTGTTTGCCACATTGTTGTTGCTATCAATGTTGCCCATAGTGCTTATGATTACTTTTAAGGAAGGAAAAACAACTTTTAATCAAACAATCTCATAACATTTTCTGGAAACTGTTGAATCTGCTCCACAAGCTCCACAAGCAACTGGCTGATTGCAGGACGGTTAATAGGATTCTGAATGAATACAAAAGAAAAGGAATCGTCTTTTCACCAAGCCAAACAAGGATATGCTTCCAGTAAATAGTAAAAGACCAAGGCCAGTAAGTTGTGAATATCATCACTCGATAGACCCATCCATGCGTTCAACTAGATGTGTCAGGCAATAAACAGATCTGCCTGTGAATTTCATGTATCATCCAATTTATCATAGGTCAATTTCTAGGATCCCTCAGAAATACACGAGTATTGGTTTGTCATCCATCAACATAAGGACGCTCTTCAATCAAGAAATAAAAGACCATTCCAAGCAGTTTGTGTGCATCCTTGTCAGACAGCACCATCTGTGCTTGCTGTACTATACACAGGTAGCTGGAGGATTTGCTCTATGATAGCTATGCGCAGTCTCCTCACGATTGGACAATTTTTAGGATCTTGCAAAAACACATGGATGTCAACAGTTCTCCCAACAATTAAGGATATGCATGAAGAATGAAGAGGAAAACAGCAAGAATGATCCAATGAACGTTGCCATTAGGCACTACAATGGGGGCCTCCAAAGAGAAACTCAGTAAGAAAGGAATTGGGGAACTGCTTCCTTTTCCAATCATCAAAGATGAGCTCTAGGTCTGGCATTTCTTTTCCCTTCAAGCCATTAATATGTCCCAGTGCAATGTTAGCAAGCTCCTGTGGCTCAAAAACAATAGCTTTTTCACTCCTTGCTTAGTAGCTGCAAAAAGTGTCTCGAACAAACCACAGTCCAATGAATTCTTTATCTATCAACTGGAAAGTCTATGCATCCTTCTTCCTCGTCATTGATCTAGTCTGAACATGCTGAACCTCTTCTCTGTGGCTTGCTTCCAAATGGGGTGAGGGTGAAGCGGACTCGCCGGTGTAGATCTTTACGCCACCAAGGTATATCCAAGTGCTCCTCCCTAAGAGCATCACTGCCGGTGGTGTGATGTCCTCTATGATAAAAGGACCATTAAATCTGGGTTGATGCCATTTGCGGACAAAGTTCCTGATCAGAATGTGATCTCTGGGAAATAACTTTGACAATAATAGTTAATTTGGTCCGGTTGCTGTATGGTCTTCATCTGTGTTCTGAAACCGACATCCCGTCCGCTTGAGTTGATCTGAAATGATAGAGATACTTGTAGTCATGCATGCCAAGTACACATGTAACTCATCTCCTAACAATTCTGCTGTTGTCTGGGCATCACTTCTAGTCTTCAATGGAGGAGTGAGAGGCACTCTCATTCGCCTCCCCGTTACTAGTTTGTGGGGCGTGAGGAGATGGCCAGAGCCTAGTTGATTCTTCAGTGCATATAAGGCAAGAGGCAGGCAATGTAGCCATCATTTTTTCAAAGTTAACTTTAGCTTAGCTATCCTTTCCTTGAGCAGACCGGTGAGTCTCTCACATATCCCATTCACTTGCAGGTGATAAGCTGAGGAAAGCGTATGCTTTAAACTGAGCAATAAGCACATTTTTTCGAATATTTCATTCACAAAATGTGGGACATTATCTGATCTTAATAACTCACATATTCCCCATCTAGGAAATACTCCTCGGACTAAGAACTTCGCAGCGCAAGTGGTGTCTTGGTGTGCGTATGGACCAGCCTTGATCCACCTAGAAAAGGGGCAAACCACCAGTATCAGATATCTATAACCACTACAAACGTGCAGCATGTCAACATAATCAATATGCAAATGCTGAAAAGGACCATTCGGTCGAGGTATAACTCCTCTGACTGTTTGCAGCGTGTGCCCAGCAGTAAACCTTTGACATACGATGCAGTTTACTACATAAAAAGCAACGTGTTCTAACAAATTCGGTGCAGATTTCTCAATGGTGAATGCAGCGGCTTCCAAAGATTGTTCACACGGGAAGTGACTCCTCATTAATAGGTCTAAAATCCCAATGTAATATGCTAAGGGCTTGTACCCCAACGTAGTTCTCTGTGTGAGCACTGGTGTCATGACTGTTCCATTCGTGTGTGAGAATAAAAATAATTCCTCAGAATAATTAGGAATCCCTATAACTGGAGCTGTCCAAATTGCCTTTTTTAACTCATCAAACCCTTCCTCCATTTCCTCAGTCCATACAATCTTTTCCTGATTTGCTTGAGCCTTTTTTAGGGCCTGCAACAATGGCCTTGTGTATGAACTATAATCAAATACCCATGCTCTCACATAATTGCATAGTCCCAGGAATGGCTGCATATGCTTTATCGTGTGTGGTTTTGCTGTTTTCAAAATTGCCTCAGCCCTTTCAGTTGTGACTTTCTTTCTTTCTTTCATGCAAAATTAACTGACCTATGTATAACACCTCTTCTTGGCAATACTGAAATATTTCTTTGTCCACCTTATATCCTTTTTTGGCTAAAACAATCATTAGCTGAACTGAGTCACGTCTGCACTCTTCTTCTGACATGCTGCAGACCAAAATATCATCTAGATATTGCAACACAACACTTGCTTAAGTCCATCTGCAGGACTCTATTGAAAATCGATGGAGACTCACTGTACCCCTAGGGTAATCTTGTGCTTTTCAACTTAGTCTGTCTGAACGTAAATGACGTCAGATCTGGGAAATCTTTATGCAATGGGATTGAGAAAAACACATTTTTCAAGTCAATCACAGTGAAATATTGCACCTCAACAGTGATACTACATAAGATCATTGCTGGATTGGGAACTAGAGGAAACTCAGCCTCTACAATCTGATTAATTGGGTGCATGTTCTGAATTAAACACCACAACCCCCCCTTCAATTTTTTGACAGGATACATTGCAGTATTGCATGGTGACTCTGACATCTCTAAAATGCCTTGATCCATCATTATGGATATTGTCACGTCTTTCTGCCCTAACCCACTATGTAATGCTCATTTTGAACACTACTTCGTCATCAGATGGGTCATCTTTATATATGTCCTCATCAGTGACTTCAGTTAATCTGTAACCTTCTCCAATGGCAATCACTGTGCTCATGAACTGCCTTTAACATGTTCG
The DNA here is from genome assembly GCF_040938575.1 of Ambystoma mexicanum. Taxonomy (NCBI): domain Eukaryota; kingdom Metazoa; phylum Chordata; class Amphibia; order Caudata; family Ambystomatidae; genus Ambystoma; species Ambystoma mexicanum. The sequence continues at coordinate 869,431,026 of NC_090935.1, forward strand.
TGCTATATGCCCTGTCATTCCACGTGTCCAACATACAGGAGGGAGACCTCTAATTTGCCCTCCCTGCATGCCTTGATTATCGTTCTGCATAGGCTGAAACCCACCTTGATTACTCTGGAAATGTCCTTGATTATTCTGAAAGCCTCCTCTTCCACTGAAGTTTCCTCTACCTCTTGGTATAAATCCATTCCCTCCTTGATCAAACTGCCGTTGGTTATTCACCTGTGGCATACCTGCTACTTGTTGTGATCCTGACCCTTCTCCACTAGTTAACATTGGCCCTTCTATAACATACTTCGATAGATAGATAGATTTTTCTGTACCAACTTAGCCTCCTCAAGCTTTCTACCGTCTTCTCTCTTTTGATTTTTCTCCTGCCACAATCAGCAATGATGCGCTATGGTCAGCTGTATTTCTGCCCATGGTTTTGTCTCCATACCCACCAGCTTATTGAGCTGTTTCTGCACCTTGTCTGGCAGCCCTTGACATAATATATGATAGAATACAAATAGATTTTCCCCATGGCTCACGCGTTTCCAAGCTCCACTGCTCTTGGAAATTGTGAATATAAATAAGCAGCTCCTCCCCTCCTTGCATCTTACGTGCCAATATAGCTCCCATATCTGACGTATTCAGATACTGTACTCAAATCGCTTAACAAACTGCTGCTCTACAATTATTAAATAGTGCTCCATCATGAGCTGGGTTCTGAGTAGTGACACCTGCATATCCTGCTCTTGACCAAATGTAATTGTCTCTCTCTCCTCAAGTATAGCTGCTAGAAGACCCTTAATGTCCCCTATCGCTAGCGTGTTTCCTCCTGTCATTTTCTCTAACTCATAGATCCATTTTCTGGCACCCGACGTCAGACTCGGGAGTTTACACCTTAAATTATCCTTATCCATTTGGGGCCATGGTATATACTGTGGCCTGACCCCTCCTTTTTCTAACAACGGGAACTGTGAAATCCCTAAATCGCATTCATTCCCCATCGTCTGCTTATCTATACTAGGGACAATGGTTCTGCACAGTCTTCTTCCCGGTGCTGACCTCAGTCTGCTCACATAAAGTGCTGAGTACTCTCACACTATAGGATCGCCCTTTAGGTCGATCTGGCCATGCCAGGGGCTCTGGTGCCCTCGACTTAGATAGGTCCAGATCTGGCCATCTCACTTCTCTGTCTGTTGGAGCGCACCCTTCAGAATCACTTGCATTAGCTCCCTTCCCCCCACAGAAGGTTTCTCTGTCTTTGTCTGACATATCTTGTCCCCAACTAGTGTGGCTTCCCTCTTTTTCATGTCTATTCAGAGTAAGCTTGTCCAAAGACAAGGCTCTATACTTGATGCTAAACAAAGCTCCCTTTTTGCCTTGCAAATGTGCACCTACAAATCGATCATTTTTTCCCTTACTTTTTTATTCACTTTTGGTCATCATTTCATGATAAACCTCATCGATTTTCTCTCTGATGCTTCTAGGCGGCCCTGGCATTGGTTCATGTGTCGGGACGAACTCTTCTATGTCCTCCCATGCTACTACTGGATTAGGTTCCATTAACTCTTTATCTATGCAACCAATGTTGCATGCCCTTTGCCTTCTCTTGAGTTCTATTTCCTTGTCAAACTCTCTTTGTTTCTTTGCTTCCTCCCTTACCCTTTTCTCTTCCTGTCTTTTCACCTCTCTTCTCTCATTTGCTCTATGCACTTCTTCATCTCTGCGTCTTTGTATCCTTTTATCTCTTAACTTCTGTTCTTCCTCTTCTTCTCTTTTCTTTTCTGTTCGATTGCCCTTTGCCTGTTATCATACTTCCTTTGCTCCTCTGCTCTTTCCTGTTTTTTCAACTATTCATCTTGATACAGCTGTTCTTGACTCTGTCTACTCTTTCTTTTGGCCTTGTCTTCTTTCAACCATTTCTCTCTTTCTTTATCTACTTTATATTGTTCGTCCTGATCTTCCTTTTGTCTTACTTCCTCAATGCTCTTTCCATCAAGTTTGAGCAATATCTGACCGCCCATCCATTTGTTCTGTATGAGCACTACCTTGTCAGCTTTATCTTTTTCTCCTTTCCTTCTTTTTATTTCTCTCTCTATGTCTAAAGACACACCTGGTCGATCACTTCTCTCCTTGTCCTGTGTGCCTTTAGGAATCACATCTCTTTCTGGAGTCTTTTCGGGACTCTTGTCGCTGCTACATGTAGACGACTTATATGTTGGTTTAATATACCTCGCTGCTGCCTTAAGCTCTCTAAAAGGATATAATACTTGATCTTTCGTACTATCGCCATTTACTTCAGGCGTGGTAGGGAAAGCAGAAGGCTCTTCACCCCCCCACCTCCCTTTGCACTGGTTAAGCATCCAGTCTTCAGGAGGCGGGTCTTCCCTTTCCTCCTGGTACATCTTCCAAAGCTCTAAGCTGGCTAAACTCTTTTCTAACTTTTTTCCTGTGTATGCTGCGTGCAAATGTGCCGTCATATGTTGCAAAACTGATTTAGACAGCGATCCCCCTTGTTTTATTTTTTATCTTTATTTTTTTGATTTATAGAACGCACTGCAGCCCACAGGCATTGAGGCGCTATGAGGAACGTAAGAAGGCTTGATTCAGGGTTACAAGAATGTGGCCCAACAGGGTAATGCTTGGTACAATAGGTCACGTTGCGTAATATATTTGATGATGGTTATTCACAGAGATACATGTGGCAATGGTTAACATTTTATCTGCCGGTCCCTTAACCCATTCTGCCCTGTACTGCTTGAGCTTAGGTGCGTGTTTTGGCAGTTGTCTGCACAAGTGTATAAGCGTAGTAACATCCTCCATCACAATCGACTCTCACTATTTACTGTTATTTCACACATAGAAATGCTTTCCAGAAAAATAATACAACATGAGCGTGCACCAATCATCGCAGCTCCAAACCTGTGTATCGCATTTTTCACTTCAATCTACTTATTCACTGATCATCATCAGTCAATTATATAAATAAATAATCAAATTTCATATCTCAATGTTTCCATCAGAGTCTATTTCTTTCTTATTTCCAATTTTTCATTTCCTTTTCACATACACCATATACAATATACAGACAAGCAGACAGACTGGCAGACTGCCGGTCCACACATATTTCCGTCAATGCTCCTCGTGACCATTCCTGCCCCTAAGAATGACTCCGATCAGAGTATGTGCTGTCCTTTTTAACGATCAAGGATCGTTCGTAGCCTATATATGTCCACTTGGACTCTAGGACAAGCTCCTTCTAAACGTCTGTGACATAGAATTCCGGGCTTATTACATAGATCGCTCCTCGTCTATATTCCTTAAACTATGATGCTCTTCATCTTAAACTATGACGCGCTTCGTCTTAACCCAAAAAATAAAATACCTCAACCAACCCTACATTACTATATCCCCGTTATCATTCTTCCCCACTCAGTGCACATTCAGTTTGACACCTCACTCAGCCTACTCACCTTTTGAGTTTGCGACTTCCGTCCCTCGAGATCGTCTCCTCCTCAAGAAGCCACTTCAACCGTTGGACTGCTCCGCTTCCTGTAGAATTCGGGAGGGGATTCCGCTTGAAAACAAGGGACCCATCCCACCTGTACTTGCAAGTTTTATTTAAACTAATGGCCGCTATTTACAAGGAGTTTCAGGTTCCTCCAGCTATATGTTGGAGGATGTCCGATATTACCGTCCGGGACCCCAAAGCTTACTACGCCGATGGATTTTTAACCATCATCTCTCTGCTACCATGTGAACGGGGGTGCCCAACCCAGCCCTTTAAGATGAGGTAGAAATAATTTGAGATGGATGGAGAGGCAGAATATACTCAAACATCAATAATCAAACTTACTCAGGAAGTTGGATAAGTGCATCTGTTTTAATATCTATAATCTAAAACAGGGAGTACAACGAACATCAATGAACTCGCTCGATCTTCACACTCAGCGAATTTCATAAAAAATACTACATTTATAGTAAAACTCATCACCATTGACTTCTACCTACGTTGCAAATTACAAAAACCTACTTGGGAAGGTGATAGGCTTACAGGGAACATCTAGGTATTCGCTCCATACTTGTCAGGGAAGGTGATTGGGTTTCTAACATCAAGTGGGGCAACTATTCCCTCCTCTAGTGCAGGTTTCTACGAATGTCATCAAATACACAACGTCATATTGCTTATACAAACTATAGGGCTCTCTATTACGTGACCCTGTATAATTGGTTAGCACCCTCGTACCCCTCTGTAATATTCCACCTATGTAAGCAGCATGCAGGCTGGCATCCAGGTGCTAGTGGGCTGGTCATAAACATAGCTTCCCACCAATTAGCCTCTCATGTTTGTTCGTTTGTTTGTTTGTTTATTTGGTATAGCGCGAAACCAAACCCAAAGGGTAGCTGGGCGCAGACAATACAAGAATACTTGAGAACTTGGTTACAGAAAAATACAGTTATACAGTTAACATTAATAACAAAGGTGCATGTACAAGCAATCTATCACTCTTGCAGCCTGCTAGTCAATTAAGGCTTTGAACTTGGCTTTGGAATTGTTCTCTGTGCAGGAAAATATGAGGGAGTATAGGCATACTCTGTCTTCTTGGTTTCGATAGAGCTTGTCACAATGTCTATTTTCATCTGACCACGTGACTGCAGACCATGTTTTAGAGTCTTTCTGCATTTCAAATATTAAAGGTTAAACCTCTGACGTCTTTGATGTTCTCGCTCCTCACTTAAGACAGGAGTATTGTTCTTTTCACACGCTGTGTAACCACTGCTTGAACATTCAGGCCCATGGTGGCCTTGACTACCTGGTCTTGGGCCAATCAAGCCTTTCTTTGATTCACCTCCATGATTCAGTTTTCAATTTCTAACTCCGACACACTGAAAAAGCCTTCCTGCTTTCGGGATTCAGCTCTGCTAAAGTACATTGTGGAATCATCCATAGTCCATATATTTCCTATGCATATACGTCGGCGCATCGCCGCAATCTATTCACTACATAGCCAGCCTTTTAGAAAACTTTGTCTACTTGCGTTACTGCATCTGTACAATTGTAAAATGACTTGATATCTTCTTCATTATTTCTGTAGCATGAACATCTTCATCTCGAGCCCGAAATGATGCTCATCTTTAACACCTCCTCTTTAGAGCCTATACAATATTTATGTTCTCTCGTCTCTGCATCTCTTCTGGGTGCATCAGCTCTGCTTCTTCATGACATCACTAATCTTTTTTGCTCGGGTTTCACAATTCCTCCGGGATTTCATTCAAATGGCCATCATATTGTCGTGAATGCATGTATGGCTTCCTCAATGGGAACCTTACTTCCAAGATTCTCTTTGGTATCAGTATTTTCACTGGTACTGCACATGTCTCACACTCTGGCTCCCAACCTATAGGCAGCATGGGGGAGGAGCTTTGGGTGGGGGTACTTGGCTCCACCTCTACATATGGCTTCAGTGTCGGAAATATCCAAAATTTGCTATGGTGACCTAATAATTTGCGAGGTATCCTAATAATTGATGCACACCAGGTTAATTGACATACCTTACCTTCAATTATATAGTGACTGTATTTGGTAGGTAATCCTCGACGCTAATTTTTGCAGGTGCCATTTTGGTTGTTAATTAGGACGATGTATTTGTTGACAAAACTGTAAATGATCATCTTTATTAACATCACTAAATAGAATATTATTTCCTTGCGGAAGAGCTAAGAAACTTGAAACACGTGTCAGCAGGCAATATATAAACAACATACTTTTGCGTTGAATATAGTTTATTTGCTATAAGCCAAATAAATAAAACATGTGGAGAATATATGGAAATCGCTAGAAATCTCTTTTTAGTGATGAAAAAATATGAAAGCAAGGCGCTGTCCTAAGACTTCCAAGTACCTTTTCATGTCTGGTATGTTTAAATATAGGTTGTTTCACCCATATCTCCCACATGCTTCCCACTTGAATTGCCTTTTCTTATACAACCCTAGAAAAAATAAAAATGCTGAAATACACATTTATATTCAATGTTTACTTTTATTCAGAGTGCCTTGTTTTTATGACCACGTGCTCTCTTTCATCCCCATTCAAACCCATCCAACTTCCCGGTCAGTGGGAGATGAATAAGTCACCCACATCTATTGTCTGTGCACTGCCTTCTGACCATTCTGCATCGTGCATAATTGTGTGCATTCAGATGTGCCAGTTTGTGCATATCTGTCAATTTTTTTGTATTTGCATGCATTTGCTAGAGTTCTGTTGTCTATAGCGACAGTGCATGTGTGACTTGGGGATTACCAGAAAGGTACATCCGCTCTGCTGAAACGTGCTGGTAGTTAAGACTGGTTATTTGCTTCAATTTGATTTTCACACAGCAAATGCTCACGACAGAGGAGGATGTTGCTTAGTAGAGAGACAGGTATTTGTTTTTTCTAATGTATTAGCTGTGCAGTATCTCTCGTTAATGCAGTAGCTATCACATTTTGAATTGACATTACTGTGAGTTTATTTTGCATTTGTATTCTTTGTTCTAACATTTGTTTTCTTTTTCCTTGTCTTTGTGTGTGTTTCCCTTGTTTTTTTGTTTCTTTTTTTATTGTTACTATTATTTTTACCTATTGTTATGTTTGGTGTAGAGGTGTCCTGAAGAAGGATAGGGTTCTACCCAGGGCCATCTTAAGCACTTTGGGGGCCCAGGGCACGGACACCTCTGGGGGCCCCCCTCCAACAGACCAAAGGTATTAAGGGATATAGAATATCTAGTGCACCGCACCCATGTGACGATAACAACCCATAGCTTGTTATGCTGCCTCGTAGAAATCAAAATAAGCATGGTAATCTCCCTTTCAGATACCGTATCCTCTTCATTCATTTTGTAACCGAGTGATAAACAAGTAGCATTTCAAGGGCAACATTAGCAGTCTACGACGAGGCTTTCTTGTGTTCAAGCATAGGTACAGCAAACATTTCATAAATAGCAGCCACGTGGAAGGTATACTGGACATAGTATAACTGCAGGACACAGATTTTATGACAAAGGTGCACATAATCCAGAATAGTCAAACGACTCAAATTAGCTGCCTCAGAGACAGCAAAAATGCTCAAGCCTGGATACAGGCGATCAACGGTAAGCAAAGATAACATTCCACATACTATAGCATAGAGAGTGGATGACGATTTGAAGATGCCAGGAAGGTGTCTGTATACAGACAGACTGAGATTAGAAGTGGGACATGGTTTTCAAGCAGTGTTGCCATTTGAGAGCAAAGAGACAGGTGGCTGTGGTGTCTAATATATCAATGCTCACTATCATTATAGAGGAAGCAACACTATATATAGCCAGTGAAACCATGAGTGAGTCTTTTTTAAATATCATACCCTAAGAAAGAAATTACTCTGAAAGGCTGACAATTTTGAAAGGTTTAGGGACTTGCAATTTTGACAGGTGAGGAAATACAAGGATATATGAGATACCCAGGATCACACACTGATTAAGAGGTGACGCTGGGATTCATACCCACTCTGCAATTTCTGCTCTTTACCAATTTCTTTTCTAGTTTTTACCCTGAACTAAAATAATCCCACTTTACAGAACTGACTTGGAAAATATGAAAATCACATAACCCAATATAAACATTTTGAAAAACTAAATGTTATAGAAACATTATGGAAAATGGGAATGATTCTAACTTTATTGTCTCATCATCAAGGAAAGTATCTAAATACGAGCATACTAATGGTTGTGATCTTAAAAGATTTCAGATAGGTTTCTCTTTTGTATTTGAAAGCTTTAAATACAATCAAACATAGGCTTGGGCAATAGTATTTAAAAAAATGCAGAAAAACCATTGGATAGTACAAAAAAAAACGTTTTGTTGTCAAATAAGCAGACTATAAAATATGCTTATAAGAAGCCTGCAATATCTGGTCTGCTCTCCTCTGTTTAGAACTCCTTCCACTCAAATGACCTACATGATAGGAAAGATCAGGTAATTGGCCAAACAATGCCACCAGTATGTGAGAAGCAAACCTTTTCGTAGAAGGCAGTACAGTACTGTCAGTGATATAAGATTTGTCCAGGATCACTATCATCTGCTGGCAAAGCCAGGATGCAAGCATGAACGCTTTGGTTCCACAGTCTGGAATATTGATACATAAACACCTCTAACCCTTTATTGTCATCATTGGAGGTGCCTGCCTAGGTTTTACAACTCCCCATCTAAACAAACCAATTTCTAGACCTTCACCATACTGACGCTATGTTAGTTTCTATAGCAACCGCTATCTGGTGCAGGTACATTGGTGATGATAACACCTGGAGGGCTATAAAACAAAGTACATATACATGTAGGCTTAAAAACTTCATGCATTCAAAACGCTGAGTCGGCCTTGCTGGATTTTGATACTGCAATCTTGCATATGTACGCATATCTCTGCAACAAGGTCTTAACACTATGAGCTAGCCTCTGAACCATCTGGGCACTCAAATGTGTCAATATCTATGTCAACTTTAGCTTTTGCACATGATCAATATAATCCCTACAAAAAGGTGAGAATGCCACAGGTGTTGTACCACGCAAACTAGGTGTACTCCATTGAACATAGCAGTACAGGATGAAAAGATCAGAACAAAATGTATGTGTCAAAAACAGACAGAAAATATGTTTAGCCTTAGCAGCCCACCATAAAAAATCCTGATGTCTGATACTTAATTTAGTTGACTTGGGGAAACTGACTTTTTTAAATGAGGCTGCTTCTTGGGGCCCTCTCCAGGGTGGGGGCCCGGGGCAAGTGCCCCTTTTGCCCTCCCATACAGACGTCTCTGGTTCGACCTGAAATGCATTGGCCTTGTTCTCTCTTCTCCTCTCTCTTATTATAATTTGTGCGATTTGCATTTTCCAATCTAATTATTTTCTCATTTTAAGTCTCATGGTTCTTTTATGTTAAATTATTATTTTGAAAAATAAGTTTTGTTGTATAGTGGTTGCACTAATTCTGAGAGCATGTGGCATTGGTGCCCGTTTGCCTCAATCCTACTGCATGGAAGGCTTTTCACCAAATTTTGCAGGTTGGGTTGCCACAGTGCTTCTCTTCCACTCAGTGCTTAATTTGTAAAGAAATAAGTGCCAGTGCCCAAAAAATATTGGCCCCATAATGCCGGGTGCGGCGCCGTCCTCAGCACGGGCACTGCGCCAACCTTAGCGCGGGCGCACCGGCCGCACCAGTTCAGTGCTAGAGCTACCTAGATCGGCCCACCACCAGCCCATCATACTGCTGCTGCTCCATGCCACATGTTTGGTGCTGCAGCAACTGCTGACACAGGCTAGTAGTAAATATGCAACTAAGACATGCTCCTCCTATAACTGCGCCTCGATGCCCCCGGGGTGTGTGAGCGCTTTAAAAAAGCAAATAAATAAAAAAGCATTCTGTTTCAGTCATTGTCGCACTGTATTTGTCACTACCCCTTCTGCCCCATCTGACAGTCTGTTAAAGTACACCAAGTATTGTTAATCGGTTACCTCCAGGAAGAGCACCCTCCCCTCTGCCCATTCTTCAGTCACCTCATCCAGGTGTTTTGTGTAATCAATTTACTCTCAAGCCCTTATCAGTCATCACATCTCATAAATGCATCCCCCTTCACCCTTCTTTCAAGCATGAGGATGGTGTTGTATAACTTGGAAAAAGTCATTTCTGCAAGACATTGTTGTGAAATCAATGGCCTGTGCTACTTCTGCTTTAGGACCTCTTTCCACCTTAACACATATAAAAAAAACTAAATATGTTTTGTCACCCAATATTCAGGAGCCAGAGGAGAATGCATATTCGGATATCTCCTTCCCACTGACATGTTCTTGACATCCTTCACTAAACTGCGGGGTGTAACAGACACCCACCTCCCTATCTGAGGATTCCTATCTGAGGATTGCATGTGCTCTCATTCGGAGCACATGCTCGGAGCGTATTGTACCGAGGTTAAGGGGCCACATCTGGTGTATAAACCACACATCAGGATAGAAAACAAGCGCTGGAATTATGTAAAAAAATGACAGCAAAAGACGCTTGAGAATTATACACAAATACTCAACTAGTGCTTTTATTTATGATGACAGATTAGTGGGTAAGTGCACTATGTTTATCCCCTTCTAGTTTCCATGTGTGTATCTTTAAGTCTGAAATGGCATTTCAGAAGTTCGTCTTTGCATGGGCTTTTCTCGCGAAGTGCAGCTGGTTCGGTTTTGGCCCAATACGTGCACCATTCCGGGTCCCCTCACGGAAGCTCGTTTTTGAACTAATGAGGCCCATAACATTAAAAGGAAGAACGGAAACACCCAGGCAAAAATTCACAGTTCATGTTTTGTTTAGATGAATGCTATCCAGGGTCGGACTGGGGCATACAATTGTCTCGAGTTGGGCTCGGCACCAATGAAAAAGTGGCCAAAGTTGCAAACAATTCATCCTTTTGTGACAGACACTAGTGGGACCACGTTGCCGCCCGTGCCCCACCCGGTCCTGGGCTTTGCCCTGCCTTGCCTCAATCATTTAGGCTACCTTCCATGGGGCCACCACCGCCACGGACATGCGGAGCCTGATGATGACAAAAATAGGTGCGTGGCACAGCGGCCCCGCGGAAGGTAAGATTTTAAAAGAAAAAACGTATATTTGGGTGGCTGGGGTCCATCACTTTTGAAGTGATGGGCCACAGCCACCACTCAAAATAAGTTATTTCTTTTAAAACCTACCTTCTGTGGGGCGGGGCCCCGGCCACAGGCCCCACGGAAGATCAGGTTTTCAAAGACAAAGGTAAAAAACATACTGTTGGGCACAATCCACGGGCCCAGCCCCCTGTGGCAGAGTCATCTGACTCAGTCATCAGCAGTCAGCAGCCCCTGGTCACAGAAATTGGCCTGGGCCTGGCACTGACTGCAGTCAGCAGCACACTGCACACAGGTCATACAGACAGAAGCCCGGGCGCGGATGGGCCCCTGGTGGAGTCCTGACTCCTGGGCGTCAGGACACCACCAAGGGACCGTGCTGCCGCTCGGGCCCCGACCTGGACCTTCCTTGCCTGATCACTTGACTGTGACAGGCGCAGGCTGCACCACACGTAACAATAAGTGACTTACATGCTTTGCCAGCTAGGCCTCAGGGTGGGGGGCTGGGTACGCACACTGGCGCCCGCACAAATGAAAAAGCAGGCAGAGGGGGCCCCAGGAAGCAACTAGGCCGCACCACGCAGTGCAGCAGGGTAGGCTCTCTCTCTCACAAGTCAGGACCAATGACGCCAGGCCTCGACATCTTCACTTCACAGTAACTCGTCTAATAAAGGTGGCGCTGCGCTGCCTCCTGTGGCAACAACACCTCACCATTGTAATTTCACTGGCTCAATTGCAATTGAAAACTGCACATTCTGTGTTACTAAACAGAATGTATCAAATACTGCATAGTACCAACAGAATGGTAGTTTTCATTGGCTGTTATTTTTAGCAGTTTGTTGTTCATTGCTATTGCTGCCCCCCCCCCAAGGCCCAGCCAGCCATGGCCTGCAAACTGCAAGCACGAGAGAGATCGAGATCAGAATGACAAATCCCAATGATTTATAATCGAAGCAAAGCGAAGTGGCAGAACAAACAAAGCAATTGCACGTGCGCTGGCCCCGCATGAGTTCCGGTGCCCAAAAAAGAGTGCCGGTGTTGGGCACTGGCAACCACCCCCACAAATTAAGCAGTGCTTCCACTATTACGTTGACACTATTTTGACTAACTGATAGCAATATTAGGCTTTTCAAACTCGCTCCTATTTTTCTGTTTTGTTAAACTCCATAGCCATTCTCTCTCAGACCTCACCACTACCACTACAAGTCAGCATTTTTTTGACTCATGCTGTCACAAACCACACACACAAACGGTGTTCACTACAAAAAGCCAGTCTGACTGACTTTGCCAGTGCTTGTTTCTGCTGGGGCTGAATTGTTAGCTGCATCTTGTAAAGGAACACGCCTCACTCTATTGTATCACATAGCTTGTTCATTGTGATTGTAGTGGAAGTTAGAGCCATACTTCAGAGAAAACTTGATTTCTGGTTTCCTCAGTGGCCCTCCCCAGACTCCTTCCTTCCAGAGGAAGGGTCGAGGTGAGGCCAGAGCAGTCCGCTGGAGTACAGCGGTGCAAACATGAAATTGAAATCTGAAAAACTGAAACATGCTGACTGGCGTCGCCATCTCTTTGACTGGAGTAGGGTGGACTGAATGCCATGTTAGCTTCTTCCAGTTCAGAGAGTGCAGTGCTCTAAACTGACGGCACAGGGCCCACTGCAAACTCTCCTTAAACATGGAATGACTGGATAAGACATATCCAAAACACAAACGCAGCTGAAGTTCTCTCGCTGGCGAGTTCTCACATTGCCGCAAAAACATAGGCGCGAGGAAGCTGTTGGTACTTTTGCATAGTACTTGCTTGAAATGCAATGCTATATTACAAGAAAAAGAAAAAAAAAACGAATCGCCTATAAAAATGAGAGCTCGCTGACAGGCAATGCAGGGAGGAAAACACCAAAAGCAAAAGAACATTAACGTTTCCAAGAAAAACAAAAACTTTAAAGTATACTGATAGTCAGTCCACCCAAAAAGAATTGGTCATCCACATAGCGTTAACCGTAAACAAATGCAGTATTTTAAAGCTAAATCATTGTTCAATGCCACCTAATTATGATTTGGGATCACACAGGGTAGGTACTGCATGGGCTATAGAGAAACTACTGCCCACGGTAAATATGGGTCACTTTCCACTTGTGCTACATGACGAAAAATATTGAGATATTTACCTCATGCAGTGTTGTCTTTTTACCTCATGTGGTAAATCCTACATATGATCCCAACTTATAGTTGAGTGGCATTTTAAAAATTGGAGTCATTCAAAACAGCACTCAATGTTACGGTTAGTACCATAGGTATAACAAAGCCTGTGTGGAAGAAATCGTTTTGAAATACATGTCAGCCTGCAAATAACCGGTCCGGTGGGCTTCACGAGCTGGTAATGGCCCGGTGCCAAAGTCACGAGGGCCACTTGGCCATGGTACCGTTAACGGTGCTGTTGAAGTGCACCAAACCCTTTATTATTGCCATTAGCACCCCGGGTTTCTAATCCAGAAACCGGGGTTGTTGATATTTTTTTTCTTTTCTTTGAATGAACGGGACAAGGGGACACCGTGCAGCGTTCCGTTCATTCAAACAAAATGCTGACTTAAGATGGCCCCCGTGGAGCCTGCCGGCAGGCCTCCACGCAGAGCCCCTCTTCCATTTCCATGACAGCCGGTGGGCCAGGACAGAGGCTGGAGCGGTAGCAGCATTTTCCACCGCCAAAACAATAAGGTGAGTGGGGTAGAGGGAGGGGAAGAAACAATGACCGCAGGCGAGGGGAGGGCCCTGCCGGCGTGGTGCAGAAGCAGCTGTCGGGCTGTTCAGAACGCATGCTGAGATCGTGGGATTCAGCCCGGAATCCAGGCAACCTGATTGGTTGCCTCCGCCCCATGCCCCATTTGTAGTTAATATCAGTTTAAACTCCTGGAAGTTATTTTCTTATTACAGGCTAATTGTGACATCACAACTGATCTGTAATAAGAAAATGACACCACAACCACACAGTAATCAGTCATTACTCTTCAGTTGTGATGTCACAGTGCCTGCTCCTTGAGCCAGCCTAGAGAATTCCAGCTGACACTGCAGCACCTAATTAAATCTATGACAAGCTTTTAAAATTGCTTGCTTGTACAATAGTTTCTGTGGTACTTTACAGCCATTAATTGACAATGAACTGTTTATGATAGAATGTTTATTTTGTTCACTGTTGAACAGTGGGGTACTGTGAATATTTTAATTGGAGTGGGGTGTAAATATTTGCCACAAATATGCCGAGTGACCCAACTTAGTGAGTGAGCCCAAATGATCAAAAGGGGGTTCAGCAGGATTTTCCCGCTGAGAACATGTTTTGAATAATTGGTTGAAATGGTGGATTATACCGCACACTTTCTGTGAACAATTGGGGAAAAAGCCAGATCATTTGTAAATGGTTTTGTATGGCAACTCTAATGCAAAAATGCACAGATGCAAATCACCAATGGTGCACAAGAGCATTTTCCAATGCATTTTCATGATGCCTTTATCCATAATATATGCCTGTATAAAAATATTTTCACGCAGGATGTATCCATACATTTCCATGCTAGCTGCACCAGTATTTACCAGTATTCCCATGTAAGAACATACTCATGTTTGTTTGTCTCATAATGACAGTAAGGATACTGTAAGAAAACATGTCCACACTGATTCTGCCAAAATATGCCAGTATCACCACATAGCAACATACTCCTGGTGGCTTTGCTATTAAACATGCTATGCCATATAATGAAAACATGTCGAAATCGGCTGCACCAAAATGCTAGTCTAACTACATAATAGCACATCATGCTTGCCTTATCCTAGAAACCCAGTAAAAATACCATGCCAAAGAAACAGCTATAGTGGCTGCCCCAAAAAGCCACTCCAGCTACATAATAACACTAATCATGTTTGCTTTATCATACATGCCCAGCAAAAGAAGCCATGCCAAAGTAAGAAATAGCCAGAGTGGCTGCACCAAAATATGCTATTTTTTACTGAGAATCTATGATAGATGCACAGTAAAATACACACACACACGCTCATTCACACTCATACATCATACATACATACGCAAACAAACACACACAGGCTCATTCACACGCATACATACATCCACAAACAAACACACACATTAATTACTAATTAACATATGCTTACCTGCATGCAGCTTCAGTCCGGACGCTGCTCCGGTCCAGACTCTGCTGTGTCTCCTCCATTAAAGCCTCCAGCTCTCACACAACATGACAAGGAACCAGGAAGCACACAGAGAGATTCCTGGTTTCTGCACATGCGTGCAGCAGCTGGACTGCTGATGACATGGTGCCCCATTCCATTTACAAGTGCAGAGAGGAGCAGTAGCATGGCTGGGGAAACAAAACTCCCCCTGGCCTTCCATGGCCATTGGGCATACATGCTGGGGAACAGAACTGTCAAAGGGAAACAAGGTTCCCTTTTTACAGATTTTTTTACAGATTAAGGCAGCCCAAGAGAGCTTCCTCAGTATCTGAGGGAGCGATCCTGGGCAGGTGCAGCCCCTCCATGTTGGGCGAGGATTAAGGCGGGTCAGCACCCCCTCTACCAATCTGGATGCGCCGTCCCTGCTGCTCGTCCCTGCTGCTCGTCTTTAAATCATGAGTGTACAAATCTGCATGTTATTACTTATTTAATAACATAAAATGAAAATCGTTTTTCAATGCATTTTTTTAAACTGCTTAATCTATATTTTTACAACACATTAGGAGCAGCATATTAGCTTTGTACAATGCAAACAGAAGCTACATTGATTATGTGGATCAGCAAATGGAAGATCTCTTACATTATAGGCCAGGTATTCAAGGGGATGACAGTGTGTCCCCATATTATAAGGAATACAATACCTCCTACCATACTTACTGTTATCTGTGGCACCACAGCGGGCACAACTTGTAATGTACCTCTGAGTTCCGTGACCTCGTATAAGAACTCAGCCACTGGCCTTGTTTCTCTATTTCATTGGCTTTCAATAGCTTTATAATGTACTGTATGATGTACTTTAGTCAAAAAACACTGCAGAGGGAACCGATTATATAGGAAAAGGATGGTTCGTGTTTGACAAACAACATACATAACATTAAGGTCCTTTTCCTGTAATTTGTTATGCTTTCAAAATCATAACAAGACTACTTCCAGACAAGAGAACTAAAAAGATGTGTATGATTGTATGAACTCTATAAATAAATATATAAAAAATTGATTTGTATTGAAGAAGAAAAATATGTATACATATTACACGGCCTGCGTTAGAGGCCCTGTAGTTATGGTTAAGTTGCTCAACTCATAGTAAGAACACTTTTTGGGCGGCTTATAACTTTTCTACTGCTGGATGAATCCTTACCAAACTTTGCAAAAAAAGTATATGGCCCCCTCTGAAGTTTTCTGACAAGTTTGGGAGGTTTCATCAAGTGGGGGGCAAAGTTGTTGGGGGGGTCCCAAAAATGTATTTTTTTCCATAGACGCAATGGAAAGAAAATTCTGCTCACGTCTACAGTCCAAACCGCTGGAAGGATCTTTACCACATTTGCGGCAGGAGCATGCTTTTGTAAATTCGATGCAAATCCGTCTAGCAGTTTTTTTTAAAACAGCACAAAAGTAGGTTAAAAAAATGTGTGATATCTGGGTTCAGTCCACGGACTCACTTCCCTGTTTGGTCCACGGATGGGCCTCTGATTGGTTGAGAAGGCGACGTGAGGTTGCGGACATCGGGCATGCCCACAGATTTGATGGTGAAAAGCGTGAAATGCCTCACATTTTTGGAAACGCCCGTCATGTTGGATTCATGGACATCAGCTGGTGTCTGTGAACATCGCAGTAAAAACCTATACAAAACACAACATTGCACTTGTCAAACTCAACATACAATCTCTGGGGAGGTGGGGCGTGATGAGGAAGGATGGGATATGGCCGTAAGATGCCAAAAACCGGGTGTTTGGGTACAGTCCTGTGATGTTCGCCAACACTTCAGAAAGCAGTTTTTGGATGGCTTATAACCTTGGGACCACACAATGAAACTCCATGAAATTTGGGAATTTTATTGTAGACCTGATTCTGAATGGTTTTGGAAAGTGTGGTGCTGTTTTGTCAAGCGGGAACACAATTAGAGGCGATCCCAAAATATTGTAAAGGCTTGTAAATGTGGTGCCATTTGACAAATCTGCACAACAGTTCGCATACACATTTTAAATCTAGATATACATGTTTTTGCACAGTTTGGTGGGAATCTGTCAAGAGGGGGCATTATTAGAGGGGGTCCCAAAATATTGTAAAGGCTTATAAATGTGATGCCATTTAACAAATGCACACACATGTTTGCAAACAGATTTTAGATCTAGATATACATTTATGTGTAAAGTTTGGTGGGGGTGTGTCATGAGGGAGCTAAATTAGAGGGGGGGTCTCAACATGTTTAGATGGCTTATAACTTTGTTGCCATTTGACAAATGTGGACAAAGGTTTTCAGAAAGATTATACGCCCAACCATAAATGTTTGTGTAAAGTCTGAATGGATTGTGTCAAGTGGCGGCTAAGTTATATGACTATTGGATGTACATACATTTTGACACTTTTCAAAAAATAAAACATGGGCAAATTTCCAGCAAACTCATCTAAGGAGCATTGGCAAGGACCTTAAAGCATGGTTTTGCAAATTTGCCCGTGTTTTATTTTTTGACAAGTGTCATAATGTAGGTACGAAAAATAGCGATATACCTTTGGTGAATGAGGTTTAGCCTGCGACCATGGGCAGTGGGCAGATTGTCTGGGTCATGGCATAAGGTCATGACCGAGACAATCTGGCTACTGACCAGGACCAGGAGAAATTAAAAATGTGGTTAAAGGGGCATGTCCACCTGGGACCGACTATGTAGTAAAGTTATTCGAAAAAGGGATAGGTTTGAAAAGAAAAAGAAATGCTTGTGGTAATATTGTCGTAGGGTTCTCTCTTCGCTTTCTGCAGGCTGCCATGGAAAGGGCAGAGGGGCTGTGTACGGAGCCCTGCCTTCCCTTTCCAAGGTGGCCATCTTGTAAAATGGATTTTCCTTCCTACAGTGGGACATGCTACTGGAATGCTAATGGCTTTCATCCTCCATTGCAGGGGGTGGAATGGGGGATAATGGTCCAGAGCCCTCGTTATCCACCCTCGCTTCGCTTGGATGAACACCACATTTTTTTCATTAGCATACCACAAAATGCTAATGGAAATGTTGGAAAATCTTATTGAGTCTATGTACTTTACTGAGAAATGTAAAGTAGATGTAAAAATATAATTCTACTTTTTTAACTGTGAAAGGTGGTTCCTAAAGGAAGCTTTCTTTTGTTGTTTTTTGATGTATTTTTTTTTGCAGGAGAGGTTAGAACGTAAGGTAGGGAGGAATGAGGGAAAAGGCACCAAGCACCTAATATTGAGGGGCAGGTGGACAGGGGAAGATGTTGCGCGTGTGTTACTTCTAAGGTAGTGGGCAGTATTTCTCATGCTCCTTCATTACAGCTTCAAAAGCACTTCATAATTGCTTCCCTCTGCAGAGTGGTGTGTTGCAATATATACAGAGTACTGTTGTCTTCGGAAGATATGGATCAACAGCCTGTTTTATGGCTTTTGGTTAGAGTATTGGTTTGGGAAGATGAGGTGGAGGAAAACAGCCTACTACTTGCTAAGAAAGGAACAACCTTTCTGAGAGCATTGCAGTGGTTAGATTTGGTGTGGCGGCTCATGGAGGTGGTCCCAAGGGAGTACTGTCTAGGTAGTCTGTGACTGATTACAAAGTTGCACTCAGTGCATTTCACCTTGGTAGCTTGAGCCTTTGGTACATTCCCAGCCTTGGTAAAGAACTGCCCCACCCATGATTCTCGCTGGGTGCTAGAGGTATGCACTTCCTCTACCTCATCTTCTTGGTCCTCTTCATTGTCTTTAGAAGTACTGTTCTTTTTTTGTTGTGTAGGACCTCCAGCTGGTAGTGCTGGCGGCTCTGGGGGAGGAGGGATGGTAATAGCTGATGCAATTTGTAAGATAAATAGCAGTTTTGCTAATATTCTTCCAAGTATATGCTTTATGCTAGATTGTTAATGGATAATGAGTAAGAATAGGTGTAGGAGCTGTGCAAGGGTACATTTTGAGCTTGAAAGTTCCTAGATCAGTAGAAAATGTAGTTCTAAACCATTCTCAAAGAACAGACCCGATCGTGAAGTGCAGACGCTTTTGCAGACACATCATCATGCCGCGTGAGCACATGGTCATGTGGCACTGTCCAGAAGGTCCGCGATGACGTCAGACGTTCACAGACTTCAACGGATACAAAAACAGTGTAAAAAGTGGCAGAAATTGTACAGAAGTGTGCTCTAGGACCCCAACCAGCCCATAAAGCTGGGGGTTGCCCAATAGCACTTTAAGATGAGTAGCAGGACCCGTGAGATGGATGGGGATGCAGATTAATACTCTAGCATCAAATCAATAGTGACAACTCAATGGTTTGGCAAAGGGGTCCGTTTAATGACGAGCACAAAAAACGGGGAGTTCATGAATATCAGTTGCTTCATCTTCCTTCTCGCTTCAACACTCCAACGAACTTCATAAAAAACACATCTTTTATACTAAAAACTCGTCATCACTGACATGTAACACTTAAAATGTTGCATGCAATTCTATTGGTTCTAGGAAAGTAACTTTTATATATGTACTATATCTGTATATGGTAGCGGAGTAACAAACACTGTCAGGTGAGGTATCTAAATCCTACTTACAAAAATGGCTACTCTAGACATCACTAAAAGTGCGACTTCTCATTGGTTCTATTAACTTTAGGACCCTAGATTACTTGGTCCACTATGATTGGGTTGGCAACAACCCCACTCATACTTTTCCAATAGCTTAGCAGCGTGCATAATAGCTCGCCCGCACCCTCAGCCTTCCTCCAATTATTGCTACTATCAATCATCATCTCAGTGGTCATGTGTCAATTATTTCTTTGTGGTTGGTCTCGAGACTGCTTCTAGGTCTGGAAAAGTTAAGATATCTGTGCATGGCATGAGGCTTTGCGTGGGTGTGAAGGTTTCATCCCTTCTCGCTTGGCTGGTCATGTGATTCAAACACAGTGAAATACTCTTGTTCTTCATGCAATTTGTTTATTTGATTTAATGATGCCAGCCATCTGCCTTTTGTGGCTTATCTTGACCTTTCTGAACAGGATACTCTGTTCTTTGCTTCATTAATTGTACCCACTGTTGGTCTATTCCAGTGATATGACCTTGGCTCCTTGGCACGATTTGCCTCTGTCTGAATTTTGCTTCTGCCTTTTATTCTTGATTTGTTAGCTGTGATGCTCTCCTCTTGAGACCTTTAGTAACCTTTGGTTGATTCTGCTCTTATGCATAGTGGAAGTATACTTATATAAAACGCTTCTATTGAAGTAGATATGTATAGGTGGCACTTCCCACAATCTATCTTAATATTAAGCATAAGCAAGCCTCACAATTCTTTGTTTATTGCAGTTCCATGCATATGTAAATGTATAAACTGACTGAATATCTTCATCATGCTTATGGCATACGCTTCTAACATTTTGACATTTTTATTTCACCTTCAGATTCAGGATGTCCCTTATCCATGATGTTTCGTCTCTTTTCGTCATTCGCAGGTCGTCATATCTTTTATATGTGAGTCAGTCTAGGTTATTGTGACGTTACCATTCGTCTTCTTTCAGTATCTTTTTAGCTTCTTCAGGGACTGTGCTCTGATGTTCTTCATTTTGTTTCATTTGTTGATATGGCTTTCTCAATGGGTACGTTACTGTCCAGGTTTTCTTAGGTGTCAGTACTTCAACAGGTGCTGTTCTGTTGATAGGTACTGGACAGAGCCCCACTGCAGAGCTCTGCTGGTTTATTTTCTCATCATATGTCACATATTTCGGCGTGAATGTTCCTGGTACTTCAAAATGGACGGTTGTAGTGTGGGTTGTGCTTGAGACCTCCTCTACACTCCCCCCTCTGGGCGATTCATTGACCACTTTCACTTCTTCTTTTGTATCCATTTTTACTTCATCCTCTGGATCCACTTTTACTTCCTCCTCTGGATCCATACATATAGGATTGAATAAGTACATCTTTGGGGTCCATATCTTTAGGACTCCCTTCAAGCTTCCTGCTGTTCTTACGTGTTCATCTTTGTTCCATGTCATTAGTTGACATTGTCCATTTGGGCTACAATTGATCCATTTTCCCACATCATTTCTATGTTTCCTTGGATATCGAAACTTTGTTCCTTCTGGTGCATAAATGATGGCCTTTACAAAGTCCCTGTTTTCTTCATCAGTCAGGCCCTTGGGTTTCCATCCTGGTTCGACATCAATCATGATCTTCATCCTAATGGCCCTTTTCGCGGTTTTCTGGCACTGAGAGATTATTATCTTGATAACACAGAATCCGAGCAGTATCATCACTAGCAGCGCTCCTAGGAATTTAAATGCATCTGCCATCCATTGTGGAATCCATGAGAATAGTGATCCAAACCAACTGTCATCGTCCACTTCGTCAGTTTCATAAATTATTTGATTGTGTAACTTCGTCAGCATACCTATGACCTCTGTTAAGGTTCCGTTTTCTTCATCGTGAGATGGTATAAATGTGCAAAATGATTCTCCAATGTTTGCACAAACACCGCCATCCATAGCTGTGATCATGTCAAGGACATATCTTTTCTGGAGGGTCATTAGTCGGATTGCCCTTAACTCCTTTTTATTGCGTTGAATCCTCTTATGGACGTGTTGATGGTTTGCAGTAACTCCCATCTGGTTATCTGCAACCATTTAGTATTTCCTCCAACTTGAACTCGTGGCATAACAATTGTTGTGAACACTAATGAGGTTAGGCTGAACAGTCTGTGTTCATATGGGATTGCAGAAAAGCTTCTTCTGATTTAGCCGAAAAGTAATTCTCTCTCTTCATTCGATTAATCAGTTCCACAGATCTCCTCTTCCACAGGTGAGCATCTGCTTTCGGGAAGCTGTCAATATTCAGATCACTTTTTGGAATCACCAATGCTGGAACATGGACATTCACTATTGTGAATATACCGCCCCAGTTTCTCAGCAGCCTGATATATGCTATGGATCCACATGCCCAATAATGCCCCCATAATCACTGCAGTACCATGTACCATTCCTGGAGCGTCAAAAACTCATCCACAGTTTTGATTCTCCCCCATTTTCCTTGTACCATTATTCCTGAAGCAGAATTTTGGGCTTTCCAATGGAACTATTTTCAATGGTCCTCCCCTGTCCTCGACCCATGTCAGTAGTTTAGCAAGTTTTGGCCATAATGCCTTGCATCCATTTCGCACTATGTTAATGGTGGTCTCGTAGTGACCGAAGACCATCCATGCTCTGCAGATCACCACTCCTTTCTCCTATCTGTCTGGTGAAAGCACTGCTACCCAAATTTGCATTTGGCCTCTGTTCTTCTACTTCCTGGCTTCTTCTGGAGTTTTCCCTTGGGCGCTTAGTTTTTGATTTGCCTCTCTTCTGATCTCTGCTCCTTTAACTCCAGGTTTCTCATATCTGATCACAATGTGCTTTGTTTTTCCATTGTTTCTTGTCTTTATGTCCTGGACATAATCGTCTTCATTTGGATCAGTTGCTTCAGTTGCCCATTTCAGTGAGGCATCAGTTCCCATGAACTGGCCTCTGGTCTTGCACATTGCTACGTATGATAGACAGTGCGCCGTAGGCACATCTATTTCAACAGCTACAAAGATCTTTGATTTCCCCATGCTGCAAGGTAGGAGTGCAAGAAACAAAGCATTCCTCCCCTGAATTTCGTCTTCCAACTTCTTTCAAATGTAGATACCAAATGTTATTCCCCAAGTGTGCTGTGCTGTCCTGGTAGTCATTTAATTCATTATCATCTCCTTGTATGCTTCACTTGATTCTCAAAGTTTTCATGTAGTATGCTATAACCACATCCTTGAACACGTCCGTATAGCTTCTTATTTCTGGTGGATTCTCAGGTATCTCCATCCATGGTTCAGGCCTCTTCATCTGTACCAATTGGGTAGGGGACAGTCTAGCAATTCTTTCCTTGCCTCTTTCTAGCTCTGGCTATGAACGTCCATAATGATTCTGCTATCATTTGTGCACGTGAGATTTTCTCTGGGCTTGCACTAGCCTCTTTTAGCGCTGGATCAGGGGTGCTTATCAATGCTGTCTCTGTTGGTTTCTTTAAAAGTTCTGCTTTTTTCATTTTTTTTTTAATAAAATATATTTTTTTATTTTTGAAACAACCAACAATATAAACAAAACACGCAGTGCAATCCACAATTATTACATGAACATCAATTAGTTGTTGTTCACTGCTCCCCTGTTTCCACCCCCCTTCACGAGCCTGTTTGTCCTTCACATTCAGTGTCTGCTACACTCGGCAGGATGTCATTTTCTTCAGATTCTTCTGGATCTAACCTTGTTCCAAATAGACCAGATATCAATGCTTTCTATGCCATCAGGGTACCCATTTCTTCCTCCCAGGACATGCTACTTGCCTCCTGCCACACCATTGTTTCAGCCTCTGCCCATTTCTGTAATTCTTTCCACCACACCTCCACCCGTGGCTTATGACACTTTTTCCATCCCATGGATATCCTCCACTTTGCAAGCACGTACGCCAAGTCCTTCAGCTTCCCTACATGCATCAGTTTTCGCGGCCTGGGAAACCCTCCCAACAGGCAGGCCCAAGCCGTGTCTACAGCGAGCGTGACCCCTTTCTCTGCTAGCTTTTGTGCGACTTCCCTCCAAAAACACTCGATCACTGGGCATGCCCAAAACATGTGCGTCATGTCAACATTTTCCTCACAAAACTTAGGGCACGCCTGTCTCCCAGCATTCCTGAATTTAGATATTCTCAGCGGGGTCATATATGCTCTATGCGTTACATACAACTGTATTTGCTGCAATCTGGCATTCCTAGATACTTTTTTATGATATCCCAGGGCCCGTTCCCACATCCCATCCTCCATGTGGGCTCCCACCTCTGTTTCCCAATCCAATCTCAAATCTGTCAATTCCTTTCCAACCTTAGTCATTACCATCTCATACAATCTAGAGATCTCATGCCCCCCTTCAGTTGCGTCATATATCATCCCCATAATGGTGTCTGGTTCCTCCTTTAACACCGTTTCGGGCCACGTTTTCCGAATCTTCCGCACCACCCTGTGGTACGTAACATACTAGCCCCTATGTAGTCCTGTCTCCTCTCCAAGTCCTTCAAACTCCTTGATGGTCCCCTACTGCCATATATCTCCCAGGGTCACCAGCCCCACCGACTCCCAATAAGTTCTGATAATCACCCTCAGTTGCTCATCTCCTCCCGCCAAAGCAACCAGAGGTACCTGTGGGGTACATGGGAGCGGGTCCCCCATCATTATACATGCTCGTCGCCACATTTTCCACCCAAGCCTCATCCCTGGGCACTTCTGTATTTCTGACTCAGGCAACCAGATAATTTCTTTCAGGTAAAACGGGGCACAGTCCTGTCCAAACAATCTAAGTTCAGGGGTCTCTTCATCGGAGAGCCATTTGGCCACAAACTGCAATTGACTCACTATATAATAGGCCTCAAAATTAGGTAGCTTGACCCCCCCTTTGTCATGAAAGTTCTGCAACTTCCAGAGCGCTACCCTATTCCGGGTACCCCCCCACAGGAAGCCTCTACATATACCATTTAACTGAACAAAAAACTTCTTGGGGATCATATGTGGGATATTGCTAAAATAATGTAGGAGCCTAGGCAGAACCACCATCTTAAGTATCGCTCCCCTCCCCCTCATCGCTAGGGGCAGTTTCTCCCAAAACCTCATACATTTGCGGATTTTCTCAACAGCCATCACAGTGTTACACCTATGCTCCTCCTCTGCCGTATGACACGCATCTATACCAAGGTAGCGGAAAGAGCTCACCGTCCACGGCACCTGTAACACCGGCAACCTTTCTGCAGGGATTCCCTTGTAACTACCCAGTGGGAAAATGCTCGATTTTTGGGGATTCACCGCTATGCCTGACAGCCTCGCATAGCTTTCCATCACCTCCAGTATATACTGAAGATTTTCCTCCGGGTATCTCAAGTATATTAACAAATCATCCGCATATAGGGATATCAGGTGCCGTTCGACCCCCACCTCAATACCTATCGTGTCATATTGCTGCCTTAGGTATAGTGCCAGGGGCTCCAGAGCCAGAATATACAACATCGGAGACCAGGGGCACCCCTGTCTGGTGCCCCTGCTGAGTTGCCATCTTTCCGATACCACTGTTCCTGTTCGCACCCTGGCTAGTGGCGCACTATACAACATCTCCGCCCACCTAATGTACCCCGGCCCCATTCCATATTCCCCCAAAGCCGCCAACAGCCACTCCCACCTGACCGAATCAAAAGCTTTTACTGCGTCCAAAGACACAATTGCCATCTCTCCTTCATTGATACAGCCCTATTCAATCGCCCGATGAAGTCGCCTGTGGTTGTGCGTAATATTCCTGTCTGGGACATAGCCCGTTTGGTCTGGGTGTATCAATTCGCTTATTACTTTCCGCAGTCTATTCGCCAGGACCGCCGTTAATATTTTGCTGTCCTGGTTCAGCATCGACAGCGGCCTGTACGAACCGCAGCTATCCCAGGTTTGTTAGGCTTAGGGAGCGGTATTATGATTGCTTCTCTAAGTGACTCCGGCAATCGTCCAACTTCAAACGCCTCATTGAGCATTTCCAACATTGGGGGGAGCACTTCCGCCCCATACGCTTTATAGAATTCACTAGGTAATCCATCTGCTCCCGGAGTCTTACTAGTAGGTAGCTGCCTAACAACCTCCTCCAACTCCTCCAAAGTAATTAGCGCGTCCAGTTCCTCTCTTTCTTCTGCACTTATCTTGGGTAATCCTATATCTTGCAGAGTACACATCATCTCATCTCGGCTGTCTCCTCCTCTATCCTCATATAGTTCTCTATAATAATCCACAAATTCCCTGTTGACTCCCTCTTGGGTGTCTACTACCTCCCCATCTTCTCTGGTTACCGTCCTAATCGGGGGCCTAGGGGTTTCACTCTTATATAGCCACGCCAATAGACTGCCCGTTTTGTCTCCACCCACATGTTTTCTTTCAACTTACTTTTTATAATTAAGATTACAGAGCCTTTCGCAGTGTTCTGGACACTGTTGCTGTAGCTTGAGCACTAGCTCAGCATCTATGTTTTCACTTTTTAGTTCTTTTTCTAAGTCTCCTGCCACCCTCTGAAAATCAGCTAGGACCCCATCTTGCAGGCCTTTTGATTTAGCTATAGCTACACCCCGCATCACCACTTTAAAAGCCTCCCACAGTGTCCCCGCAGAGTCAACACTGCCTGTATTCACTTCAAAATAGCTGATGATCTCATCTCTTATATCTTCCCGAAAAAACGGATCTTTAAGCCCCTCTGCACGAAGGCTCCACGTTGGAATCCGTGCCCTAGGCGGCTATATTGCCACCCCAGAACCAAAGGCGAGTGATCCGACAGGACCCTCGCCTTATACTCTGTGTGCACGATCTCCATCATTACATCTGATGTGGCAAAGGCATAATCAAGTCTAGTATGCAACTGTTGTGGGGCCGAGTAGTGTGAATATTGCCTCTCGTCGGGATGCTTGGTTCTCCAAACATCTACCAATCCAAAGTCATCTAACAACGCCTGCAATGCCCTAGCTGCTGGAGCAGGCCTGCCCATCTTGTCATCCGACCTGTCCAATACGGGGTTCAGCACACAATTGAAATCCCCTCCCCAGATCACTGCACTACCCACGCACAAGCTCAGGTTGTTGCACATAGTTCGGAAGTACTCCGCCGTATTGTGATTAGGGGCGTACGTGTTTACAATGCACACTTCTCTATTCTCTACCACTCCTCTCACAATGACCAAACGCCCCTCGGTGTCCACCGTTTCCCGTATCAGGTGGAACGGGACATGCAGAGCCACCCAGACCAGCACTCCCCTGGCATAGGCCGAGTACGATGACCCCACTACAGTACCTTTCCATTTCCTCCCCACCAGCTCCAGTTTTTCCCATGTCAAATGTGTCTCTTGTAACAATGCAATATCTCTCTTCTGTCTTTTCAAGTACAGCATGACCTTATTCCTTTTTAGGTAGCTATTGAGTCCCCTGACATTCCACGTCACCATTCTAAGATCCCCCATTGCTCGTCATTGCTCACCCCCCCCCCTCTCAGCCAACCCCATCCGCCTGCGCTATATAGGTACAAATCTAGGGCCGTTCCCTGTTTGCTCGTGTTTAAGCTCAAACTCCCCAAAACTATATACACACAAAACACGCCACCTCCCTCCCCTCCCTCCACCCAACCCCTCTCCAACAACTCCCTCCCCAACTGTTGCCCAGCTCCATCCCTGGATCTCAGGCACCCCCACATCTAGCCCTGTGTGGTACGCTCAGAGCTCAGTAGGGTGAAGTCGCCCTAATGGCCACTTAACTATTAATACTAAATGGGGGTGTGAGGACTAGCCCTGAAAGGCTCCTTAAAAAAGCAACAGCCAACGTGCACACAATGCATAGTCTATTCTACTCCGGGCCCGCCTCCGGACAGGCCACGTCCATGACTATAATCAAGTCCCATAGTCTTAAGCGGCATCATCTCCCTGTGCTCCCGTTACTCATTACTTATCTCTGCCACCTCCTTCCTCCGCCTGGATATCCGGCTCCTGGGGGCAGCCCTGCGTGTCAAGCCATCCCATGGCGTCCTCCGGAGTGTCGAAAAACAAAGTCTTGTTTTTATGAAAAACCTTCAATTTCGCCAGGTAGAGTAGCATGTATTTCTGACCCGCCTCTCTAAGTCTCCTCTTAACAGCCCGGAAGTTCATTCGGCTCCGCTTCACCATCAGGGTGTAGTCCGGGTAGGCTGTTATGTGTGCCTCCCCTCGCTTGATTGTTCCACCTCGGCGAAAATATTCCAGAATCCTTTCTCGATCTCGATAATTGAGGATCTTGGCGATAACTGGCCTAGGCGTGTTGCCTGGCGGCAGCCTCCTTGTCAGAGCCCTATGCGCTCGTTCCACAGCAAATCCCTGAGACAGAACACCCCCAGTTATCTCCTGTAACAACATGGTTTCGACAAATTCCGTGGGGTTGTGGCCCTCTGTTCCCTCTGGTATGCCAACAATGCGAATATTGTTCCTTCGGGTGCCTCCTTCCGCTTCCTCCGCTCTAGTCTCCAGGTTGCCCACTTTTTGCACCAGGACATGCAGTTCCGACTTGTGTGTGGCACAGTCCGCTGTGTTCGAACTCGCTTCTTTCTCCAGACTCCCTGTGCGCTCCGACAGGGCCCTCACATCTTGCCAGAGTAGATTCACCTCCTCGCGCACTTCTCCGACCTTAAGGTCCAACACTGTTTTCAAGTCAGCCACAACCATTTCGAGCTTGGCCTCCCAGGTCGCCTTCAAGTCTGCTTTCAAGTCCGCAATTGCAGCCAGAACCTCTTGATTTGGGCCTGCTGCGGCCATGCCACCTGTGGGAAGCTTGTCTCTGCTCTTGGCACTTTCCAGGCCCGTCGGTGTTTTAGCAAACTCGTCTAACGTGGGTTGCTTCACTTTTTGTCTTACAGACTTATTAGACATGACGCGGCAATCGTATGTCGTGGGTCCACCCACCACTTATGCTCCACAATCAGGGGGAGAAGGGCACACACTCCGTTCCGATGTCCAAAGCCTCACCCCTACATGGGGTCCTTAGAACCTTAAAAGCTGTGCCAGCCTCCTCCGTGGCAAGCCCCGTCTGCCTTTATACACACCAAGGTGCAAGGTCTCCTAAATTTCCGGACTCGCCTGCTTTCGTCCACTGTGCACGTTCCAGAGCATCCACAATAACCCTATGAACACATCTCATGTAATGCGTCCGCACTAGTATTTACGTGGTTCCAGAGGGGCGGCCCAGTGCTGTCTTCCGCACTGGAGGCGGCCCCACCCCAGCGTCCCAAGCCTATTCCTCGCTTGCCACAATGGATTGTGCTCTCCCATGTGATTAGATAAATCCGCCACTGGGGTACCTCATAACACTCATCCGGATCTTCGGCAAGCGACTGTAGTAAGTGAAGACACCAGTCTCAGCCATCGAGCGCCATCTTCAGGTCTAATTGTCTCAAGCTTTCTCCTGGATTCACTTATTTCAAAACGTATTACTAAACCAGCATTCCACTTGATGTCCGAGCAGGGAGGCGCACCCTTAGTCTCCACACCTCCCACGCCTCCCAGTTTATGGGACACCGACACCGTCACGCCCCCTCCAACCAGTTCTGGGCGGCATACAGTGGCCCTTCAGTCCATCATCCTTTTTTCACTCCTGCCGGGTAGTGTTAGAGCACCAGGGGTGGCCATACGTGTCACCAAGGAAACTGTGCCCCTGGAAGCGTCCTTGTTATGTTAGGGGTTATCCTGGTATTGTTTTATGTCCTTCTGCTTTCCATGCGGCTTTTGGTTTATGCATTATCCTGCCGCCAACAATGACCTAGCCGAATAATCTGCCTCCTGGGGAGGGGTCAGAATCTGCATCCGCTGTTTGGGGCGCCGATGCTACCCCCCCGTGTGTCTTTCCGGGCTCTGACTCAGTCAAGCCGTTTCGTTATATCCAGCGCCGTTATAACACAACCCTTTAGCCCCTCCAGCCCGCTCAAGTCTCAGCTGGCCAGCTCTCCGAGCCGGCACCTTCAAAATCTCTGCTGGCCTGCCCCTCCGAATTCGTGTCTCTCTCCCTGCGACACACAAACCCGGGCCTCACTGTTTTCCACACCTTCCTTGGGCTGGTGCCCTTCTGTTACAAAGTATCCTCCAGGCCCCACGCGATCATGTCTATGGGCTGTGATAGCCCCCCCCCTTCTTCAAGCACGGATCAGCGGGCACTGGCAGCTCACTCCTCTACTGTCGTCTGTCCGCGGCTCCCGTTCGTGCGCTGGGCTCTCCTCTCCAGCGTGAAATCCCTCTGCGGGCATTCGGAGCGTATCGGACACATATCCTTTTAACAGGGGCACTCGTCATACTGCGGCCAGTCAGTTCCTTTGTCCGAGTGTCCGGGCGGCCATTTTGCCTCCTCCTTCCGGCTCTCAATCCTTTTTCTATATATATCTCCGTCACGGCTTCACTGAGATAACTGCAAATTTCAGCGGGCACGGCCGCTCTATTCATAAGTCCGCCCCCGGAGTTGCAGGCGAGCACAATCACTTATTGATGCACGTATGCCACAGGATCACTGCAGGATCATAAGAGCTCCCTCAGCTCACGTCTCTTCACATGGCCCTCTTGGCCACGCCCCCAGCTTTTTTCATTTGTCTTTTCCCTTTACTTGTAGTAGAGCTTCTCATCGCTGGTTGTACAACCTTCTCCCATTCTTTGGATTGTGGCTCTGCAGTTATTGACACTAGACCTGGTGTATGTGCACTCATCGTTTGCATGCGTGTGTTTGTCAGTAACCTTTTTTCATTCTTACTCTGCCGACCCTGTCTCCGGCTTTTCAACTTGCTTGTCACAACATGTGTGTCATCACTCCTTTGTCAGACCTTCTAGGAACTGGAATAACTATAAAGGGTCTGGGTGCTTTTATGGGTGTCATGCATACCTCATTAGGTGGGTGCACTGGAATCGGAACACTTTGTATACCTATGAAAAATGCAGTTCGAATCATCAGTGACAATAAAACAACGATGAATACGATGCATAGATACATTATGCCTCTGTAGATTAGGTGGCAGCAGTCAGTTCTGAACCAATAAGAGCGTCTCTAATCCTGAGGGATGACGATGCTGCTGCTTTGATTTCCCATCTCTATCATCTAAGGAAAGATGACTAACGTTTAATACATTCTATGCAACAGTATCTCTGGGTTCTGCTGTCTCTTCTTGTTGGTTGCAGGTACTGAAACAATTGTCCTTCTTGGCTCGGACAATGGATTGTCTATTGTCTCTGGATACAGTTCTCTTTTCTGTATTTGAAAAATGTCACTTAAGACAACAAGTTCAGCCAATCTTCTTACTGTGCGTGTTCAAAATACACAAGCTCCCAGTCTATTCTTCTTATCTGTTTCACTCCGGAAGACATGTCGTGTCCTTGTCAGTATAAACAGGAGTGAAGTATCTGGCAACACTTTCTCGATCTGACCCTCGGCGGAAAGTTTAAAATCTTCTCAGATAATTCTGCTGATGGTTAGACAGTTCAACCTGCATCACAATGCCATGCCGGAGCATGCTCATCTGTGTAGAATTAGCCAGAACTCTGATGAAACTGAGGACGTCAACACCGGCAGATCTGCCCACAAGTTCTGGAAAGTGTTCAATCAGGCGAAAGAAGACATTGCTCGCCAATCTGCTATCTTCTGGTGACAGGGACATTTGTCCTGGCCTTGCTGAATTCTGGAAATGCTCAGTACTCACTGTGAGCAGGTTTTGTGATATCGATGAGTGTGAAGAGCAACCTGGATTATGATTCCGTTCAGGATTATACTCAAATGTTCTGTGTTTGCTGGTTCTCGAAGAAATGTCAAGATGTCAGTGTGTCTCCCGACAAGATTTGGGCAGTCTTCAATTAAACAAAAGAATAACACGCTGACAAGCCTATTTGCTTCTTCTTCTGCTTGGGACATTTGTTTTTTCCTCTCCATATCTGGCAGCAGGAGGAACTGCTCGGCAATCACGGTGAGCAGCCTCCTTATTGTCTTTTCGTTTTCAGGGTCTTGAAGACATTCAGTGATGTTAGTGAGCCTTCCCACTAATGACTGGTATGATCTCAAGACTAAGTCAAAGTAATTAAAATGTTTTGGTGAGGCCACTGCTGTGGGACACCATAGGCGAGTCCAAACAATGCTCTTGTTTGGAATGAGTTTGGATACTGTATTTTCTTCCAATTTGTGTGCCCTCAATTAAAATTTGGCATATCCTTTTCTTGTCAAGTCTTCAGTGTGCCTCAGTTCAATATTCAAAGTTAATAATCTGTGTTGTGGCTTATGCATGCAATTCTCTTCTGTGCCCGTTTTATATGTCCTTATCCCCTTTTTTGCATAGAGGAAATGTCCAAAATTAAGCCACAACCTTGCACAAAAGTCTTTTGCCTCTGATTTGATGGTCATGCGTCCTGTTTCCTCGTCATGGATCTTGTCTGCACGTGCTGCGGTTCTTCCCCATCGTCTGTAGTCTCTACGCATTGGGGTGTGGGCAGGGGGCCTTCTCCGATGTATGACTTGATGTCACCCAGAAATAGCCAAGCTCTTCTTCCTTGTAACTTGACTGCAGAGGGAGTGATGTCTTCCATTGTAAATGGTCTGTTGAACTTTGGCTCGTCCCACTTCTTCCTTGTGTGATTCCTCACCAGGACCATGTCTCCATGGAAGGTTGGTGGTACACATAAACTCTGAATTGGGTTTGCAATAGTATCTCCTTATGTGTTCTGTGCTGCCCTGCACCCTTTTTGTCATCGCTGTAGCTGGCCTGAAATTACAGTAAGACAAGATGTCATGCAATTCAAGTAATTTTGCATTTCTAATCCTAAAATTTCTCCTGTTGGCTGAGCATCACATCTAGCTCTATCTCGGGGTGTCAAAGGAGTGTGCATCTTTCTGCCTGTTGCTATTTCGTGCGGCGTAAGATGATAGTCAGAACCAGGCTGGTTTCTTAGTGCATACAGTGCCAGTGGAAGACAGTGCAGCCATTCAGTCTTTAGAGTAAGCTTCAACTTGGCTATCCTTTCCTTTAACAAGCCATTGAGCTTCTCATATATCCCATTACCTTGCGGGTGATATGCCGACGAGAACTTGTGCTTTATACCAAGCAGCAAGCTGATCTGCTCATTTACTGCATTAACAAAGTGAGGACCATTGGCTGACCTCATGACCTCACATACTCCCCACCTGGGAAATACCTCTCTCACCAGAAATTTGGCTGCACAGTTAGAGTCTGGGTGTGTACATGGACCTGCTTCTATCCATCTAGAGAATGGACACACCACAACAATTAGATACCTGTACCTGTTACATACTTGAATCATATCGACATAATCGACATGCAAGTGCTGAAAAGGTCCATTGGGCCTTGGGATGACTCCTCTAATTACTCCTAGTGTATGCCCAGCCGTGAACTGTTGGCAGATTATACAGTTCAGCATAAAAAATGCAACATGTTCCACTAAGTTCGTTATAAACCAGTCTTCAGCGATTGTTGCTGCTAGATTCTCTTTTGACATGTGCTTGGATAATGCAATTGTTCCAATGCTAATTTTAACAGGGCTATAGGCATCACCGCTTTACCAGTGCTGCCTTGCTGCCACAAGCTTTCGGAGGGGTTTAAAGAACACCCTTGCCGCTTCCAGAGGTTGTTTTCCTCCTGTGGTGCTTCCTCTTGGAGTTCCATTAACTGGGCTTGCCCCATGTTACTATAACCCTCAGGTTCACTTTGTGCAACTATCATTTTTTCATGTATGTCAGTTATTTCCACATTCATTATGGTTTCGCCCTTGGTCGCCCTACGCTTGGCATCTATGCCTGCTGCTTGGTTTCCTCGTGAGATAAAATCTGTCCCCTTCCTGTGGGGGCGGAACATTTCATGACCGCTGTGCCCACTGGGAGCTGTAGTGCCTTAATGAGCCTATCGAATAAGGCTGCGTGTTGCACTGGCGTGCCGTCCACTCAGAGGTAGCCCCTCCTTTACCAGCGTGCTAGGCCTGTGTGCACTGTCGACATCACATAGGCGGAGTCATTGTACACTGTCACTTCCTGGTCTGCATGATTGTCAATAGCGAGGATCAACACCAATAATTCTGCAGCTTGCGCTGAATAATGAGATGATAATCGTGCACTAATGAGTACTCGAAATTCTCCATTTGCTATGTGTTTTACCACAGCAGTGCCTGTGTACCATTGACCATCATTTATATCGATTCTCGAGGAACCGTCAATGAAGAAAATGTTCCCTTCTGCCAATGCATTTTCTTTCACTCTGGGCACCTGTGCTTTCTTTAGGGCCTATAACAAGGGCTTGGTATATGAGCTGTAGCCAAAAACCCATACCCTGACATAATTGCAAAGACCTAGAAAACTATGCATCTGTTTTATCGTGTGTTGCTTAGCTGTATTCAATATGGCTTCAGCCCTTTCAGGGGTAACCCTTTTCCCCTCATGCGAGATCAGCTGGCGTATGTACAGCACTTCTTGCTGACAATATTGTAATTTTTCTTTGTCAACTTTATATCCTTTCTCAGCCAATATAGTCAATAGCTGAGTAGAATCATGTCTGCACCTTTCCTCTGTCATGCTGCAAATTAAGATGTCATCCACATATCTCAAGACAACACTCTCTAATGCAACATTGCTTAAATCCATCTGCAGGACTCTGTTGAAAATCGAAGGAGACTCACAGTACCCCTCGGGTAGCCTTGTGCTTTTCAGACGCATCTGTCTGAATGTAAATGATGTCAAATCTTGTGAGTTTTTGTGTAATGGGATTGAGAAAAAAGCTTTTTTCAAGTCAATCACTGTGAAATATTTTGCCTCAACGGGTATATTATATAGGATCGTGGACGAGTTAGAGACTAGAGGGAACTTGGCCTCTACAATATCATTTATTGGCCTTAGGTCCTGGATTAAACTCCAAGACCCGCCCTTTGATTTTTTGATAGGGTACACTGTGGTATTGTATGACGACTCTGACGTCACCAAAATGCTGTGCTCCATCATTGACGGAAATTGTCTTAGAAATCCTTTCATCTGTTTCCCTAGACATGGGATATTGTCGTGCCTTTGGTAGAATTTCTCCTGGTTTCAATTTAATCCTCACATCTCCAACTCCTTTCAGTAAGCCTACATCATAGGGGCCTGTGGTCCATACTGAGACAGGCACCTGGGCCATGTTGTCATCAAAATATTCAGGATGGTTCTGTGCCAGCATCATTCTCTGGGGCACCTCTCTTTTGATCATTCTCACCCAAAAAAATTAGATTTACCTCGCCTGTTGTTTCCTCAACATCTGTTCGTTCGTCAAACAGATTGTCATCAGTGACATCAGTCAATCTGTACCCTTCCTCAATGGCGATTTCTGTGCACCATTGTCTGCCTTCATCATCACAACCATTGATACGTGCCACTTTCCCTTGCACTATGGCTGTGTGTATTGTCAAGGGAAATACTTGTCCCTTCTCCTCATGCATAGGTATTCAAGGTCTGAATAGAAACTCATCAGGGGTCCTCATGGCTTTGTCTGCAAGGCCTGGTAGCCCTGCCATTAACACACACCATCAATACACAAATATTTCTGGTTCCAGTGGGACAGCTCTCATAGCTGTTTGTCCTGAGTATGCTCTAATCATTTTGCATACGTTAGAATAATGCATTCCTGGGGTTGAATATACTATGCCCTTCTCCGTGAACAAGATTGTCATGTTTAACTTCGTCATTAGGACACATCCCAATATATTGACTGGGGTTTGCCTTGAATATAGCAATGGCACATTCATGTCCCATTCTCCTATGGAGACTGGAAGTTCATGTGTAAAAGGAACACAACTTGTCGCTCCTGCGAAGCCCTGAATATTTATGACATCGTCTGACAAGGAAAACTTGCCTTCACGTATATACGAGCGTGTTGCACCTGTGTCAACTAAGAAGGAATATTCTTTATTCCCTATAACAACATCTACCCTTGGTTCCTCATTCGGGTTAGGTGTCACTGATAGGATAGAACACATCAGGTTTCCCATTGAGCTGTCCTAATCCAAATATAACTTTGTCCCATGCTGAGTGAATGGACTTCCCCTATCACCAGTGTTATTTCTCATTCCAGAATTCAGCACCTGTCCTGAACTTGTCGTCTGTGACAGCTGCATAGGTGACTGGAGACTGCCCTTGGGGATAATTTGTCATATCCTGATGTTGCACACTTTGCTGTGCTCCTGGCACTTGCTGCTGCACCGTGTGATTTTGTGCAACTCCATTTCCACCCTGCTGTAAAAACACAGGTGGATTCACCATACCTGCTCCTGTTCCTTGGTTTTGCATCATGCCTTGACTTCTGTAGGTGCGTCCTAGATGACCTGTCATCCCACATCCAACATATTGGCGGTGGTCTGATTATTTGTCCATTGGACATATCCTGATTGCCATTTTGCATGTTTTGAAAACCTCCCTGATTACCTTGGAAACCGCCCTGATTACTCTGCTATCCTCTTCCTCGAACGCCTCTCCCTCTTGGGTAGAACCCATTACTACCCTGATTAACCTGCTGTTGGTTATTGACCTGCTGCATGTTCGGTCCATCTGTGCTAGTTATCATTGCTCTTTCAATGGCATATTTTGACACTTTTTTCTGCACTCATTTTGCCTCTTCAGCTTTTAGAGCAGCTTCTTTTTAGCAAATTCTTGTCTTGCAGCAATCTGCAATAGTGAGCTATGGTTAACTTTATCTCGGAGCACGGTTTGGCCTCGATTCCTACCAATTTTTTGAGCTGCTTCTGCACTTGATCTGGCAGTCCATGGCATGAGATATAGTAAAACACGGGTATAGATTTCCCCCAATATTCACAAGTTTCAAGCACCCATGCGTCTTGGAAATTCTGAATGTAAAGCAAAGGATCCTCTGACTCCTTCAATTTTCGTGTCATTGTAGCTCCCATATCAGATGTATCCGGGTATAGCAATCGTAATGCTTTCCATACCACGGCTCTGCAATTGTTAAATGGAGCTCCATCATGACAGTGTTAACTGTAGTCATACCAGGGTAACCTGCACATGTCCACACATTGTCAGCTCGATCACCAAGTATGGCGATTAAAAGACCCTTGATGTCCCCTATAGCTAACGTGTTCCCTCCCCTCATTTTTTCCAACTCATGTATCCATGTATCCATTTTCCGGCTCCCGATGCCAACATTGGAAGCTTATTGTCAGATTTTCTCGATCCATGTGTGTTGCCATGGAATATACTTTGGCCTCGTTCCTCCTTTTTCGAGCACGGGAATTGTAATACATGGCACTCCTTTTCCTCTCTCATCATTTTTCTATCCACTGCAGGGGTAATAGTACCGCATCGCCGTCTACTGCAATGTCCTTAGTCAGTTCACATCGGGTAGTGGAGACACCCCCCTCTGACTGTAAGATACTCCTTCGTGTCAGTCTGACTGTGTGGCTGACTCTGATGCCTTAGGTGCAGACTCACTAGAATCTGACCATCTTATCCCTCTTCCTCCAGAGAAGCGTTTTTCGCGTCCTCTTTTCTTCCTTTTCCTCATATTCCTCTCTTTCTGCTTCTGATATTGACTGTGCCCAACTTGTGCAACTTCTCTCATCCTCCTCATTCCTGTTTAACATCAGTCTATCTAGGGACAGCTCTCTGTTTCTGCTACTTTGAGAGGCGTCCTCAGTTTCGTACAGCTGAGTGTTCTCAAGCCTCTCGTCCTCTCCTCTCCCTTGGGGTACCTGTTCTAGCCCCATTTCATCATATATTTTATCGATCGTTTCTCCAATGGCTCTGGTGTTGAAGTCATCTTCGATATTTGCCCTAGGTGTGCCTGGTACTGAATCGT
This sequence comes from Ambystoma mexicanum, assembly GCF_040938575.1. NCBI lineage: Eukaryota > Metazoa > Chordata > Amphibia > Caudata > Ambystomatidae > Ambystoma > Ambystoma mexicanum. The sequence continues at coordinate 869,468,268 of NC_090935.1, forward strand.
ACACAGGAAATAATTATTCTATGTCTTCCCAATCTACTACTGGATCAGGTTTTTTAACCTCTCTCTCCAGATATTCAAGATCGCATGCTCTCTGTCTTCGCTTACGTTATATGTCGTCATCGAATTCTCTGTGCTTCAACGCTTCTTCTCTGACCCTATCTTCTTCCTGTTTCTTTGTATCTCTACGTTCATTTGTCCTTTGTATTTCCTCATCCCTTTGTCTTTTTATTCTCTTCTCCCTTATCCTTTGTTGTTGTTCTTCTTCTATTTTCTGTTGTTCCTGCCTGCTCTGGTCATTAGCTGTTCTCTGCTTCTGATCGTGTTTCCTTTCTTGCTCCTCACGATACAACTGCTCTCATCTCTGTCGATCTTTTATCCTGATTCTCTCATCTCTCAATCATTTTTCCTTTTCCTTCTCTTTCCTTTTTAAATCATCTGGCTCTCCCTTTTGTCTCACATCCTCAATGCATTTACCATTGCGTTTCAATAGAATCTGACCCCCCCATCCATTTGTTCTGTGTGAATGCTATGTCATCAGTTCTATCCTCATCTCCTTTCCATCTCTTGCCCTCTCTCTGTATCTTGAGATGTACTTGTTTGTGCCTTGTCTTCTTTCTCTTTCTCGCACCTCTCCTTGTCCCTCGGGACTTTTGAGGTGATATCCCTTTCCTTATACTTGTCTGGGTTTTCATCACTACTTTGGGTAGGTGACTCATATGCCGGGTTGCTATATCCCATGGCTGCTTTAAGTTCCCTCAATGGGTATAATCCTTTGTTTTTACTGGCTTCAATTTTAGTTTCAGACGGGGCGGGTGGTGCAGATGGAGTCTTACCCCCCTCTGTGCAAACATTAAGTATCCAATCTAAAGGCGGCTCCTCCTCCTTATCCTCTTGGTACATCTTCCAAAGTTCTAAACTCACTAGGCATTTGTCTAATTTTTTGCCCGTGTATGTGGCGTGCAAATATGTCATCATGTGTTGCAGGACTGTTTTAGATAGCGATCTGCCCTGGGGCCATGGCATAAACATTTTGTTTGCGGTTCTTTTTACCCATTCTACATTTTACTTTTTCAGCCTAGGTGCGTGTTTTGGCAACTGTTTGCACAAGTGTACTAACGGTGTAACGTCTTCCATGCTTAAATCTGTTCACCTTCTCTTTATACAACACTGTGTTATGCTTTTATGTTTCTTAAACAAAACCAACAATATGAGCGAGCACCAATCATTGCAAGCTCCAATCCCGTTTTTCCACAAAAATTATTTTTTCTTTTTCAAACAACAATCATCAATTCATATTATACAATATCTTAGCTAAACAATCGTGTAATTTTTGTGCTAATTCCTCCAAAAATGTTCCTATTCTGTGATGTCAGAAAAAGAGAAAAGAGAGTGAAAAAAAACATAAAACAGATGTGACAGACTAAACAGACTCCAGCCGGCTACACAAATCTCCTACCCCTATTATTATTCTGACATGAAATGTAAGCCCATTCCTTTGCAGATCGCTTCTTTCATCGATTCTGGTTTTCTACTGTGCCCTATTTTTTCAGGACTTTGAATGCAGGCTTCTTCTAACCGCTATATTGAACCATAGGTATTTGGGCGTATCCTCTATCTTGGGTGTCCTCCCCGGTATCTCTTTGCTTGGGTGTCCTCCCTGGTATCCTTATCTATTGTTTGGTCACCCTCGAGTCACTATTTCCTTCCCCTTATATATATAAATTCTACTCTACCTCTAACTATATTTTCGTCCCGCCTCCCTCCGTTGCCTTCCCTTACTTGTTCTAAGGCGTGCAACTTTTTGCCAAAGCGTTCAGTCTTTTTCACTCACCGTTCGCATGTTTTCCTCTCTGAATCCTCGCGATCACCGCCTTCTGTTGCATGCAATTCTATTGGTTCTAGGAAAGTAACTTTAATATAGGTACTATGTCTGTATATGGTAGCTGAGTGAGGGGATTGGACAAACACTGTCGGGTGAGGTATCTAAACCCACCTTAAAAAATGGCTACTGTAGATGTCACTAAAAGTATGATGTCTCAATGGTTCTATTATCTATAGGACCCTAGATTACTTGGTCCACTATGATTCGGTTGGCAACAACCCCACTCATACTTTTCCACTAGCTTAGCAGCGTGCAGAATAGCCGGCCCGGTGCAGGGAGCTCAAACACACTCCCAGCCTTCCTCCAATTATTGCTACAATCATTCATCACCTCAGTGGTCATGTGTAAATTATTTCTTTGTCGTTGGCCTCGGGACCGCTTCTTGGTTTGGAAAAGTTAAGATATCTGTGCATGGCACGAGGCCACGCGTAGGTGAAGAGGTTTCATCCCTTCTCGCTTGGCTGGTCACGTGATTCAGACACTGTGAAATAGTCCTGTTCTTCATGAAATTTGTATATTTGATTTAATTATGCAAGCCATCTGCCTTTTGCGGCTTATCTTGACCTTTCTAAACAGGATACTCTGTTCTTTGCTTCATTAATTGTATCCACTGTTGGTCTATTTCAGCCGATACAACCTTGGCTCCTTGGCACGATTTGCATCTGTCGGAGTTTTGCTTCTGCCTTTTATTCTTGATTTGTTAGCTGTGAGGTTCACCTCTTGAGACCTTTAGTAACCTTTGCTTGATTTTGCTCTTGTGCGTTGTGGAAGTATACTTATATAAAATGCTTCTATTGACTTAGATATGTATAGGTGGCGCTTGCCGCAATCTAACTTACTACTAAGCATAAGGAAACCTCACGATTCATTGCTTCTTGTGGTTCCATGCATATGTACACGTGTAAACTAACTGAATATCTTCATCGTGCTTATGGCATAAGCGTCTAACATTTTGACATTGTTATTACATCTTTAGGTTCAAGATGTCCCTTATCCATGATGTTTCGTCTCTTTTCGTCATTCGCAGGTCGTCATATCTTTTATATGTGAGTCAGTCCAGGTTATTGTGATGTCACTATTCATCTTCTTTCAGTATCTTGTTAGCTTCTTCAGGCACTGTGCTCTGACGTTCTTCATTTTGTTTCATTTGTTGATATGGCTTTCTCAATGGGTATCTTACTTTCCAGGTTTTCTTAGGTGTCGGTACTTCAACATGTGTTGTTCTTTTGATAGGTACTGGGCAGAGCCCCACTGCGGCTCTCTGCTGGTTTATTTGCTCATCAGACGTCACATATTTTTGTGTGAATGTTCCTGGTACTTCAAAATGGATGGTTGGAGTGCGGGTTGTGCTTGGGACCTCCTCTACAGGAGTGTTTAAAATGATGCTAGAAGGTGGGAAATGGCAGAGTTTTAAGGTGAAACTTTGAAAATTGTACAAACATGTTGCTATATTGGGGTAAGTATGATATTAGTAAGTTGTAGGAAAATAGCATGCACTGTTAAAAACCCATGAAATTCACAGAAGAAATGTTAAATGGACGTTATGGTTAAGTTGCACTAATAAAAACATATGAAATTCAATGAATAAACTTTGTTAAAGGGACGCTATGGTTACAAGTAAAACAGAAAACCTCAGAAATTCACCAGTTCCATTATGGTAAGCTAAGCAACCATGACTCACGCCACAACCGTGCACTGCTAAGACTAATACCCAGAACATCAAATGTGACATCACAATTGTCATAGATGACATCTCTGATGACATCACATGTGAAATTAATTGTTATGAAAAGTCCTTTCAACGGGTTGTGTTTATAATGTTGGTAACAAGATGTCTGGGGTGATCGGGAGACCTATCATGAACTACTTAATCTATTAAAGAATGTACTCATCTAAACAGCATTGTATTGGAGCGTTGTTGTTAATACAGGAACCTAATAGTACATAAACATAGGCAATGGCTGCAGCATGCACCCTAGAAGTACAATATTTATAATATTGTAATTTTAGATAGTACAATAATGAATGCTACCTTATCAGAATTTTGAGTAATGTTAAACATGTAATGACTAGCTAACAATTCAAGTCTTACTACACACTTGTGCTAGTACAAACAATACATACGAAGACCCACAATGGATACAAATCAGAGGCACACACAGGGAAACTAAAGTAAGGAAGTAAAAAACAGCATCATCAGAAAATGTTGATAACATTAAAGTTTATCTTCATGTGTACAAATGAATTGTGTGTTTGAGGCCTGCTTATTTCCCCAAGTATATGCCCCATAAGCTAAAACCAAACCCTAAGGAAAGTACCTTAAGAACATATGATAAGGTTAACATCTAGATATATAGCACCTTTCAAATTTTAATATTCTGACTGCCAGTGAACAAGACCACCTGGCCTACATATGTCAGTGAACAAAAACAAGTGGCCCAGATATGTGATGTCATCAGTGAAGTCATCAATGACATTCGTGATGTCATTTTTGATGTCCCGGGTGTTAGTTTTAGCAGTGCGAGGTGGTGGCGTGAGTTATGGTTGCTTAGCTTACCATAACTGGCGAATTTCTGAGGTTTGTCGGTTTTACTTGTAATCATAATGTCCATTTAACAACGTTTTTTCTTTGAATTTCATAGGTTTATATTAGTGCAACTTAATTCTAACGTCCCTTTAACAAAGTTTTTTCAGTGAATATATATATATATATGTACACACACACATAGGTATTTAGTCTTTCTTATATAAAAATGTGTTTAGAGAGCAACTTCAGAGACAAGAATGTATGCATGTACTGTCTCCCATATATATCTCAAAGAGAAAACATCGCCTCCACCATGCTTTCCTCCACCTCCTTCTTGATTTAACACCTGCATGAGATCTTCATGCAGGTGTAAAAATGTATGGGTTCTTACAGATTCCGTCTTGATTTAGCACTTGCTAAAGAGCGGCTGGATTCCATTGATAATTACAGCCTGCAATGCACAATTTTCAGACAATATTTATTTTTAGTTTTGGCTACTAGGTGGAGCTAAAGTGCCACCTATGAGATGAAATTATTGCATTGGAGTACAGCTAGGAGGGAGATCATTTGTGAGGAGGGATACACAGTTTGTCGCTGTTGTTTGGTTATTTATCCACCCATTTAAAGCCTATGGCCATGCTAATCCCTATAACCACTTACACCCACTACCTGCCCCTCCCTACCCAATACACATCGGGCCTCATTACGACCCTGGCGCTAAGTGAAAAACGATGGCGGTAAATGGTTACCGCCATCTTTTTCCGCCAGGTCCGATCATGACATGTGACCGTTAACTACGATGCCATTAGCGGCATCGTAGTCAACGCTGCCGCTAACTGCGACAAGGGTGCGCGCCCGCGCCCGCCCACACCGTACTTAGCGCCATGGCGGAAAGTTACGCAAATCCCGACCCAAGCGGACATGCACCTAACGCCATCACCCAGCCCGTTAAGTACCTTACCACCATGGTGCTAACAACGCCATCGCGAACCAACCGTAAAGGGCCATGTTAAGTGAATGCAGCTCCACAGGTGCACTGAAACAGCACAGGTGAAGGCAATACAGACTCAGGAAGTACAAAAAGAGCCCACCCCACCCCTTCCCACACCCAGACACACTCCACAATGATACCAATTCGAATGGCAATGTTGGGGCTGGAGGACCTGATAGCAATGCATGTGCTACAACAGCAACAACAACAACAACAACTACTACAACAGCAACAACACCAGGCAGCACAGAGGAGACGCAGGAGGAGAAGGAGGGCAAGGCAGGCCCAGCAAGCCCCACCTGCACAGCCAGTGCCACCACGCAGGCAGCCCCCAATCCCACGCATCAGAGCCAATCCATTCAACCTCACTGCTGAGCAGATCCACACCCTGTACCGTTTGGACCGGGACACCATCACCGCCATCGTAGACATGACACACAACGACATCGTCAGCATGATAGAAAGTCCAACCGCCATCCCCCCCCTACTGAAGGTAGTGGCTGTACTCCACTTCCTGGCCACAGGCAGCTACCAGCACACAGTGGGGCACCTGCATGGCATTTCACAACCATTATTCTCGCAAACACTCATCCAAGTGCTCGATGCCCTCCTCAAGCACACAGACAACCACATCTCATTACCACGGACTGCACAGGAGATAGCTAACACCAAAGTGGGTTTCCATGCACTAGCCGGCATACCCGGTTGCATTGGTGCCATCGACTGCACCCATGTGGAATTGGTGGTTCCACGTGCCGTGGAGGTACCGTACCGCAACCGGAAACAGTTCCACTCAATCAACGTGCAAATGGTCTGTGACTCCAACAAGATCATCACACATTGTTGTGCCCGATTCCCCGGATCAACCCATGATTCCATGGTCCTGAGGAACTCCACAATACCACGCTACATGGAGCAACATGCAGGCCCAAGATCCTGGCTACTCGGTGAGTCCAATGTAATGGAAGTGGGCAGGTGAATGACGTACCGATGCATACTCCACCTGGCAGAAAGGGGGGGGGGAATGCATACTCCACCTGGCTGAAAGGGGGGGGGGAATGCATACTCCACCTGGATGAAAGGGGGGGGATGCATACTCCACCTGGATGAAAGGGGGGGGATGCATACTCCACCTGGATGAAAGGGGGGGGGGATGCATACTCCACCTGGATGAAAGGGGGGGGGATGCATACTCCACCTGGATGAAAGGGGGGGGATGCATACTCCACCTGGATGAAAGGGGGGGGATGCATACTCCACCTGGATGAAAGGGGGGGGATGCATACTCCACCTGGATGAAAGGGGGGGGATGCATACTCCACCTGGATGAAAGGGGGGGGGATGCATACTCCACCTGGATGAAAGGGGGGGGATGCATACTCCACCTGGATGAAAGGGGGGGATGCATACTCCACCTGGATGAAAGGGGGGGATGCATACTCCACCTGGATGAAAGGGGGGGGATGCATACTCCACCTGGATGAAAGGGGGGGGGATGCATACTCCACCTGGATGAAAGGGGGGGGGATGCATACTCCACCTGTCTGTGAGTAACACGGAGATCGGAGACAGAGGATGGGCACTTACAATGCACACAATCCCTCTGCATACATTGGGTGATGGCATGCAAAACAGGCCATGGAAGCCATGAGCATATACAGGTAGCATTGTGTGAATAAATTAGGTCATGTAGATGTGAGCCAAATTAACAGTTGGAAGCAAGCCATGATGGAACATCATGTTCCTGATCAGACAACATGACTGACACATACATTCTCGCCTACATACAGGTGATGCTGGCTATCCCCTGAAGAGTTGGCTCCTTACACCAGTCCGGAACCCGCAGAACCAGCACGAGGAGGACTTCAACCGTGCACATACACGTACTCGTGTGGTCATAGAGCAGACATTCGGCCTATTGAAGGCACGGTTCCGAAGCCTCAGTAGGTCTGGTGGGGCACTCCTGTATGGCCATGAGAAGGTGGCAAAGATCGTCATGGCATGTGTAATGCTACACAATATGTGCGTCAGGCAGAATGTGCCCCTGCCCCCTGACACAGAACTACAACCACCTGACGATGAGGATGAGGAGGGAGCAGATGGGGCGGCACCCCATGGAGGAGGCGATGCACAGGAGGGGCGTGCAATGCGCCAAACTATCATCGACCACTGCTTCTAGCACACATGGCTGGTGTGTGTCATATGGTGACTGCACTTGGGGCACTGTGTGGCACCGGGACATGCACACTGTGGACTGTACACCAATAAAGCACACATGCGCAAAGAAAAAATCAACACACTCTGGGTTTTTTTTCAAGGTAAAAGTGTATTCAAGACATGGAACGTTGTGACCCACCACCTCCCACCTCCCCCCTGCACACACACCCCCCCCAAACTCCCCCCTTAACTCCCCAACACACCTCCCCGCCACCCCCCTGCACACCCCAACACACCCACTCCCCCCTCCACCCTCCCCCCCCCCTGGAATCCCAACAAAGGTGTGAGTTAGTCTGTGCAGCAGTGTCAGAAGTAGGATTCCTACACTGTCCGGCCACTATTGGCAGCCCCCTCCACTGGCCCCCGGGGCACCCCTGCCTGTGCTGCGGAGGTTCCTCCCCGACCGGCGGATGGGGCTGCTCGGTGTCGAGCTGGCAACCGAGGAGGATCCTGCCTGCTCATTTGGACGCATGGCCCGTATTGTCTGCACAAGGTCAGTGATGGCGTGCCGCACAGCAGCTAGTTCCGCGCAGATGTCCTTTGTGGACGACTCTATAGCTGCCTTCACTGTCTCTGCACATTTCTCCATTGCTGCACTTGACCCCCCACATTCAGCAACATGTTCTTCGAGCAGCGAGGAAAGTTGCTGCTGCCGGGTGGCAATCGCCTCCAGAGAATGGTTGGTATTCTGGCCCATGGCTAATGGCAGTGGTATTCCCATTGGGCTGATCTGCCCCTGCAGCGGGGATGGAGTGGCTGGCCAATCGTCATCCTCTGGCTGACCCTGTGTGGCATCCGCATGCGGGCTGCTTAGGGACAGGTAGGGGGAATGAGGGTGGCCTGTGGGGCTTCTGACATCACTCTCCTCAAAGATCCCTGCTTCGCTGTCGGAGGAGGCAGCAATGGCAGCAGTTTCCCCAATTGTGCTGCTTGCAGCAGAGGCTGTGGCTTCTGTGGGCATGATTTGTGTGATGTCTGCTGCTGCTGCTGCTGCTGTACTGCCTGCTGGGGTGGCTGTCTGTGCCCTGTCCTGTTTCCCTTGCATGGATTTTGGCTGCTGTGGGGTTTTCCTCGGGAGGGCAGAGGTGGAGGGTTGTGGTGTTGGCACAGTTGGCCTGGCCCTCTTGGTGGGTGTGGAGGCAGTGGTGTCCTCTTCCTCAAGGTCGGAATTTGAGCCTGTGGTGGGACAGAGGAGGGAGAGTGTTATTGATGGGTCTGCGGACATTGGCCGGGCATTGTGGCGACTGGCATCTTATCAGTTAGTACATGTGGCACATTTCATGCAGGGGAAAAAAGTTGTCTCCCTTTTGTGTGGAAGTAGCATGGAGGTATGTGGGTGGCTGCAGTTAGGGTGTGCATGCTGCATGTGTACAGGGTGCAGATCGGATGTATCTGTGGGCAGTCTCCTGCTGATGTGTTGCATTTACACTATGGGCCAACATTGTACTTCACATGAATGGACTTAGGTGAGATTTGCATGCCTTGATTTGAGCCACTTACCTGCATCGCCCGATGTCGGGGCTCCTCTCTCCATTCCTCCTACTCCTTCAATGCTCTGCATTCCGATTGTGGAGGCACAGATTTCCTCCCATGGCTGCAATTTTATAGGGGACTCCGATCCTCCCCCAGTTGCCATTGCCAGGTTCATGTTAGCTGATAGTATGCTCCTGACTCTGAGCCGGAGATCGTCCCACCGCTTGCGGCACTGTTTGACATTGCGGGGTGTTGTTCCCACGGCACTGACCCGCTGAGCTACCAGTGCCCATATGGCCTTCTTCTTGGATATGGCCGGTCTTGTCAGTTGGTTGGAGAATACCACTGCAGCGTTCTCCTGGAGGGTCTCCGCTAGCATGGTAAGCTCCTCTCTGGAGAAGCGGTCTTGCCGCTGGCGGTCACAGGCTTTTTTCACCACTTTAGGCATCTTCCTGCAGGTAGAAGGTTGAAGCCGGTATTTGCGGGGTCTCAGGCTCGGATGTCCAGTGGTTTCGGAGGATGGCAATGGATTGTGTTTTTAAAGATGGCCGCCGTGCTCTTTCCCGTTCCGCCGCGGTGACGCTACTTCCGGTTCCGCTTATCTACGGTCAACGCTAATTGCGGTGACCGCTAACTACGGTCACCGCTATGTACGGCGGTGGCGGTGGTGCACCTTGCGCCGCATACGATGCCGGTAGGTGCCGTTTTGGGGGCACTACCGCCATGGCGCAGTTTACATTACCGCCATGGCGTAATGCTCGTGCGCGATGGGTCGTAATGTGGCGCCCTTTACGCCATCGTCCCACGGCGTTAACGTTCATTACGCCATGGCGGTAATGACGGCGGATTACCGCCAGGGTCGTAATGAGGCCCATCTTCCTGGAAAAAGGTTGACCTAGCTCTATCAAGCAGTAGCATCAAACTTTGGCCAGCCTGTGCTATTTCTAAGCAGTCTACTGAGAGTGAATGGCATACATGAGTTACTGGTATGATAATCAGGTGTGCCTTCAGCCACGTTTTTTTAATATCTGTTTCTTGTACTAAGTCCTGTAAAAACAAGCATTGCTAAAGCTTATACTTTAAACAGGCGCATAGTATTACTTATGCATTTACAGTTTTTGTAAGCTTTGTAAATATGCTGCAATATGTCCACATCCATTGAAACTGTTCTTAGCGAAATATAAAACACAGAACAAACCAAAAAAAATCATAATCAAATGTCCAAATGTAGCCCGTTGTAATATGCCTTCCTTAGCTGGAACTTAGTAGTATGTAGTAGTATGGAAGCATGTTATTGTGCAAGCCAATACAAATCAATCAAAACAACCGACAACTCAAAATAAAAGGAAACCTAATGAAACTGGATATTTATTTCATTGTAGAACATGTCTTTTTGTTTACAGTTCACCAGGCGCACTTTGCCTTCGCCTGCTGGGTCATTGTTGCAGTGTTTCTAATTATTCTTTGATTGGCTTTGTGTATAGGGGATTTAGTGGCAGCATATTTCCCGAAGATCGTACAAGTCTGTAAATGCATTATACAAGTCTCCGTAATCACATGCCATTAAAAAAATGTGAAAAAAGGGAACAATATGTCGCATTACAACTGTGGTTTTATTATTTAGATTGCTGCAACTGCAAAACAACTGCATTTGTCTTTTCACAGAAATTCCACCTGCTCCTCTTCAATACAGTAAAAGAAAGAGAAACTGCCCCCTTGAATGAACATGTCTCATTTTGCAAAAACACACACATGCACAGACACACGTCATTGACAGCCACAGGGCAAATTGAGTAATCCCAAGAAGTGTCCCCAGCGAATAGCCATTGCCTGTAATTCGTTAAAGGGGTTTGCTGTTTTGATCCCTTTTATTCAAAACAAGATAGAAAAGAGAATGAAACTTGAAGTCACCAGATTTTTTTTACAGAAAGGGTTGTGTGCTATGTGGTGCCACAAATGACAGATTGTCAGCTGTGCCTGTCCGGAAAAGGCTCACTGTAGGATTAAAGTGTAATTCCCCATTAAGGTTCAGGTTTTCTCTGGCTCAGGTTGAATGACTCCCAGGAAATGTCAACCTTTTACGAAAACCCTGCTAGTCCATTTACCATTAACCACTGCTTGAATTTCGTGCTTTAAGATTTGACACAATCAATCCTCCTCGGGGCCTTGGTAATATACCCGCAAGGCAACACAGGGCTCCATAAAAACAGCCTTTTGGTCATTATGAGCAGAAGATGTAGTCCCATGAGCCTGGGGACAGAAAAATGCCAATTTCCTAAGGTCAGGAACAATCCTTGCACTGGCCCTGTCCCTCTTGTATGTATGCATTTATATATTTATATGATTCACTGAACCTGCGATATTCACTCTCTGCTTTACTGATTTGAGACCAGATTTTGCTGATGATGGCAGGTTTCCGGTTCTGCATACATGTGGGATCTGTAAGTCTTTTCTCCCTTTCACTATCAGGTAGAAAGAAAGACAACAGTAGTGTTCATGCAGTACCTGGGTATTGGTGTTGGGGCACTTGTGAGGCAGATGAGAATGAAAAAACAAGAACTGGCAAAAGTCCAAAGCTGGTAGTTGTAGCTCAAGCATTTGCCAGGCCTTGACATAATGGCACTATCTACTCCTAAGCTGGCAAGAGCTGGAAAATGTCTATGTGTATCTAGGCATATTATGGCAGTGCTTGGGAAATGCCTATCTAGTAACCATACACAAGCCAATGTGGCTTGTTTTTGCCAAAGCTTGTTAAACATGGCAGAGGTAAAAAGGAAAGGGTAGATGCATGTTTGTCTGGTTTTAATCTTTCTTTTTACCCTTTGCCTTGCAAATGTTTATAAGGGCACGCAAGGGACCCCGCAACGCATAAGGGCAAACGTTGGTGGTCCCCTGCATGCAATTTGCATTTTTCTAGAAAAAAAACAATTCTATGTTCGAAAGCTATGTTTTGCCCTACTGACAATTTGACTCTTTGGGCTTTATTTTGCATGTGGCTTCGTTGAGTCATTCAGGTTTTGTAGGATTATTGTTAGCCTCCTTTTCCTTTGTGGACTGAGCCCACCAATAGTGGCAGAAAGGCGCTTCACAACACTTACGTTACATTGACAACTATAGAGGTGAGGACCAAATAAGGCACAAAAAATACTTTTATTTTAGTAAGGAGAGTGTCTGTATAATGTTCTCTTTTATAAAAACGTGTGTTCTGTGTTCGAAGCTTTTCAGGCGTGTTAGTGGTGCTCTCTCTGGAGGGCACCTGGCAGTGAGGGAGTTCACTGCCTATGATCTCGGCTATGACAGGATACAATGTTTGATATCTTATGACCTCAAAAAACCTCTTTAAGGTCACAACAAAATACCAGCAAAGGACATGAAGAAGCTTTATTACTTAAAATGACAAAGTTGCTCTAGCATCACGTAGGAAGACATGTGGGGAAATACACTTGATAGCATCCTGTTTTGTGCTAGTGCCAGATAATCACAGCCAGGAACTAGCATTCCAAAACTTTCTCACCCATTAGTGCCAAGGCACTACTGGTGGCCACAACTAAACCAATCCAAATTGAAGATAAATGGGTGCCTACCTATGAGGAAAAATGTGCCTTTTCCCCACTTGGACCGGTTGCCCCCCACTGTTGACTTAGTCCCTGCATATGGCTTCTCCTGTATGCCTTCCTATCTCCTCCTCCACTGTGGTTTAGGATCAGGCGCTGCAAGCTATATGCTGCCTGAAATACCAACCTTCTCTAGTAGCCAAACGTATCCTGTCATCGCCTACGTCATAACATTATCTAACACAAACACATACATCCACAACAAATGCAAAACATTTGTTTCTTTTCACAAAAATGATAAAAACTGTTTATTTTAAAGAAAACAGCAATCGTCGGGAGTGTAGCAAGTACTTTTCATTTTGACATAACGCTGAAAAGAGTTATTTGCATGGAAACATGGGTCACTTTTTCCAATAGAAGTTGTAGCTAGCGAACATTGCATGGTTCTCATTTTTTGTTTACTGTGAACAGTGATGTTATGAGGCCGATTCCGTTCATCGATCGAATAATCCCAATCTTTGCATTATTCACAGAAAGTTATCTCCCATTGCCGATTTGTGATCGATGCACATGCCTTTGCAACACTTTCACAGCCGCACGTTTTCAGAACCTATAGGCTCTCATCCTGCTCCTTATTGCTGCAACCGCGAAAGGACAGATTGGTGTCTGGCGATCGTCCCCGATAATAGTTATCACAGATGCTTTGTTGATGATTATTGTCCAATTACGGTTGAAGAAGCCATGAACCGTCAGACTGTATCCATGACAGGCACACATCGGTATAATGTAACTATGCAAAATCGAGAATGCAAAAATATTTTACACACTTTCCTAGACATGTACATTTTTAACTTTGAATTTTGAACTCTTTAAGTTAAGATTTTATTTTTTAATTTTTTCTTTTTCTTGCTTTTATTCTTCTTTCTTTCTCTTCTTCTTATTCTTTCTCTTATTCTACTATTTCCTTTGTTAACTCATTATGTTACTATTTTCTGTTTTTAATGTACAATTGTTTTGTAAATGTAATTTTTTATATCATGTGAAAAGTTTATACTAAGCTATAACACATTAATAATAAATAAAATAAATAAAAATATTTTTCAGTACCCTCTTTATAATTGAATATACACAGTACATATTTATGTTGACTATCAATTTCAGTTACAATTAACATGTACAGTGTCTATTCTTTGCGTTAAATTGGACATTCATCTGTCACAATGCTAATCATGTAGCATACAGATCACTTTCCATCCTCATTTACATAAATATTATTTTTAACTTTGGTTACTTGAAGGCCGATTCATGGAATAATTAGCGCGGCGCAAGTGGGCAAAAACGTGCGAATCGCAGTGGAATAGCGAAAATCGCAGTGCAAGTGCGAAAATCGCACGAAAAGCAGCGCACATCGATTCATGGAAGTCCGTGCGCAAGAAAACCAGCGGATGTGCGATAAAAAAGTGCGCGGCGCACGTTGGCGGACAGGCCATCTAACAGCGTGCGCCAGGTCACAGCGAAAATCACACAGGCCAGAGCGAAAATCGCACATAGCGCGGCGCACGCAACAAAAGTAGGGGGAACACGGGCGTAACACTCGGAATGGGGAACAACTTGCCAAAACGTGGGCGCCGCGGGGAAGTACAGGGCACAAGTGCGCGGAACGCCCACACGCTAGCCTACAACACGTATTCATGGAATAGAATAGGGCAAAAAAGCGCACGCTCAAACCAGCGCACAGGCACAAACACGACCGCCACAAGAAAGCAGGCGGTAGCGTCTCTGCGGCTGTAAGAAATGTGCGCCAAAAGGTGCGCCAACAAATAGCACCTATATACTGCCATGATGAATGTCCTATACTGTGGCCCTCCAGGACAAATGACGTGCAAAGGGGTACGCACAAACACGGACCCGCTGACAAAAAATACGTGTGCGTGTATACCGGGGTGCGCGGGAAGTGTCACACGCGATTTGGCCGGGTACGTGGATTTCAGGGGTGCGCGGGAAGTTCCACACGCGAATGGGCCAGTGCGAGCAGGGTACGTGTATTACATGGGTGCGCGGGAAGTTCCACACGCGATTCCATCAGGGTACGTGTATTTCAGGGGTGCGCGGGAAGTTACACACGCGATAGTCCCAGTGCGAGCAGGGTACGTGTATTTCAGGGGTGCGCGGGAAGTTCCACACGCGAATGGGCCAGTGCGAGCAGGGTACGTGTATTACATGGGTGCGCGGGAAGTTCCACACGCGACTCCATCAGGGTACGTGTATTTCAGGGGTGCGCGGGAAGTAACACACGCGATAGTCCCAGTGCGAGCAGGGTACGTGTATTTCAGGGGTGCGCGGGAAGTACCACACGCGATTGGCCCAGTGCGAGCAGGGTACGTGTATTTCAGGGGTGCGCGGGAAGTTCCACATGCGAATACTGCAGGGTACGTGCATTTCAGGGGTGCGCGGGAAGTTCCACACGCGAATGGGCCAGTGCGAGCAGGGTACGTGTATTACATGGGTGCGCGGGAAGTTCCACACGCGATTCCATCAGGGTACGTGTATTTCAGGGGTGCGCGGGAAGTTCCACACGCGATAGTCCCAGTGCGAGCAGGGTACGTGTATTTCAGGGGTGCGCGGGAAGTTCCACACGCGATTTGCCCAGTGCGAGCAGGGTACGTGTATTTCAGGGGTGCGCGGGAAGTGCCACACGCGAATTCTGCAGGGTACGTGCATTTCAGGGGTGCGCGGGAAGTGCCACACGCGATAGTCCCAGTGCGAGCAGGGTACGTGTGTTTCAGGGGTGCGCGGGAAGTTCCACACGCGATTGGCCCAGTGCGAGCAGGGTACGTGTATTTCAGGGGTGCGCGGGAAGTTCCACACGCGAATTCTGCAGGGTACGTGCATATCAGGGGTGCGCGGGAAGTTCCACACGCGAATGGGCCAGTGCGAGCAGGGTACGTGTATTACATGGGTGCGCGGGAAGTTCCACACGCGATTCCATCAGGATACGTGTATTTCAGGGGTTCTGGGGAGTACTACACGTGAATTGGCCTTGTGGGTCCTCCCCGGTGTACGCTCCACAACCTCCATGGCCCCTGCAGGCAGCCCACACCACGGGGGACTACCCTGCACCCCTGCTCATGTCCCGCAGGTAGCCCATCCACCATGGGCATGCCCCCAGCCAACCCACATGTCACCTTGCACTACTGATCAACAATGTATGTCTCCCACCACCCCCACCCCCCTGCCACCATGGGCAGCCTCCAGCAGGCCCCCACTCATGTCTCCCACCACCCCCACCCCCCAGCAGTGCAGGGGCAGCCTCCACCAGGCCCCCACCCATGTGTCCCACCACCCCCACCCCCCAGCCACCAGGGGCAGCCTTCAGCAGGCCCCCACTCATGTCTCCCACCACCCCCACCCCCCAGCCACCAGGGGCAGCCTCCAGCAGGCCCCCACTCATGTCTCCCACCACCCCCACCCCCCAGCCACCAGGGGCAGCCTCCACCAGGCACCCACTCATGTCTCCCACCACCCCCACCCCCCAGCAGTGCAGGGGCAGCCTCCACCAGGCCCCCACTCATGTCTCCCACCACCCCCACCCCCAGCAGTGCAGGGGCAGCCTCCACCAGGCCCCCACCCATGTCTCCCACCACCCCCACCCCCCAGCCACCAGGGGCAGCCTCCAGCAAGCCCCCACTCATGTCTCCCACCACCCCCACCCCCCAGCAGTGCAGGGGCAGCCTCCACCAGGCCCCCACTCATGTCTCCCACCACCCCCACCCCCCAGCCACCAGGGGCAGCCTCCAGCAGGCCCCCACTCATGTCTCCCACCACCCCCACCCCCCATCAGTGCAGGGGCAGCCTCCACCAGGCCCCCACTCATGTCTCCCACCACCCCCACCCCCCAGCCACCAGGGGCAGCCTCCAGCAGGCCCCCACTCATGTCTCCCACCACCCCCACCCCCCAGCAACCAGGGGCAGCCTCCAGCAGGCCCCCACTCATGTCTCCCACCACCCCCACCCCCCAGCCACCAGGGGCAGCCTCCACCAGCCCCCACTCATGTCTCCCACCACCCCCACCCCCCAGCCACCAGGGGCAGCCTCCACCAGGCACCCACTCATGTCTCCCACCACCCCCACCCCCCAGCAGTGCAGGGGCAGCCTCCAGCAGGCCCCCACTCATGTCTCCCACCACCCCCACCCCCATCAAGTGCAGGGGCAGCCTCCAGCAGGCCCCCACCCATGTCTCCCACCACCCCCACCCCCCAGCAGTGCAGGGGCAGCCTCCAGCAGGCTCCCACTCATGTCTCCCACCACCCCCACCCCCCAGCAGTGCAGGGGCAGCCTCCACCAGGCCCCCACTCATGTCTCCCACCACCCCCACCCCCCAGCCACCAGGGGCAGCCTCCAGCAGGCCCCCACTCATGTCTCCCACCACCCCCACCCCCCAGCAGTGCAGGGGCAGCCTCCACCAGGCCCCCACCCATGTGTCCCACCACCCCCACCCCCCAGCAGTGCAGGGGCAGCCTCCAGCAGGCCCCCACTCATGTCTCCCACCACCCCCACCCCCCAGCAGTGCAGGGGCAGCCTCCACCAGGCCCCCACTCATGTATCCCACCACCCCCACCCCCCTGCCACCATGGGCAGCCTCCAGCAGGCCCACACTCATGTCTCCCACCACCCCCACCCCCCAGCAGTGCAGGGGCAGCCTCCACCAGGCCCCCACCCATGTGTCCCACCACCCCCACCCCCCAGCCACCAGGGGCAGCCTCCAGCAGGCCCCCAGTCATGTCTCCCACCACCCCCACCCCCCAGCCACCAGGGGCAGCCTCCACCAGGCCCCCACCCATGTGTCCCACCATCCCCACCCCCCAGCCACCAGGGGCAGCCTCCAGCAGGCCCCCACTCATGTCTCCCACCACCCCCACCCCCCAGCCACCAGGGGCAGCCTCCACCAGGCACCCACTCATGTCTCCCACCACCCCCACCCCCCAGCCACCAGGGGCAGCCTCCGCCAGGCACCCACTCATGTCTCCCACCCCCCCCACCCCCCAGCAGTGCAGGGGCAGCCTCCACCAGGCCCCCACTCATGTCTCCCACCACCCCCACCCCCCTGCCACCATGGGCAGCCTCCAGCAGGCCCCCACTCATGTCTCCCACCACCCCCACCCCCCAGCAGTGCAGGGGCAGCCTCCACCAGGCCCCCACCCATGTGTCCCACCACCCCCACCCCCCAGCCACCAGGGGCAGCCTCCAGCAGGCCCCCACTCATGTCTCCCACCACCCCCACCCCCCAGCCACCAGGGGCAGCCTCCACCAGGCACCCACTCATGTCTCCCACCACCCCCACCCCCCAGCCACCAGGGGCAGCCTCCACCAGGCACCCACTCATGTCTCCCACCACCCCCACCCCCCAGCAGTGCAGGGGCAGCCTCCACCAGGCCCCCACTCATGTCTCCCACCACCCCCACCCCCCTGCCACCATGGGCAGCCTCCAGCAGGCCCCCACTCATGTCTCCCACCACCCCCACCCCCCAGCAGTGCAGGGGCAGCCTCCACCAGGCCCCCACCCATGTGTCCCACCACCCCCACCCCCCAGCCACCAGGGGCAGCCTCCAGCAGGCCCCCACTCATGTCTCCCACCACCCCCACCCCCCAGCCACCAGGGGCAGCCTCCAGCAGGCCCCCACTCATGTCTCCCACCACCCCCACCCCCCAGCCACCAGGGGGAGCCTCCACCAGGCACCCAACCATGTCTCCCACCACCCCCACCACCCAGCAGTGCAGGGGCAGCCTCCAGCAGGCCCCCACTCATGTCTCCCACCACCCCCACCCCCCAGCAGTGCAGGGGCAGCCTCCACCAGGCCCCCACCCATGTGTCCCACCCCCCCACCCCACAGCAGTGCAGGGGCAGCCTCCAGCAGGCCCCCACTCATGTCTCCCACCACCCCCACCCCCCAGCAGTGCAGGGGCAGCCTCCACCAGGCCCCCACTCATGTCTCCCACCACCCCCACCCCCCAGCCACCAGGGGCAGCCTCCAGCAGGCCCCCACTCATGTCTCCCACCACCCCCACCCCCCAGCAGTGCAGGGGCAGCCTCCACCAGGCCCCCACTCATGTCTCCCACCACCCCCACCCCCCAGCCACCAGGGGCAGCCTCCAGCAGGCCCCCACTCATGTCTCCCACCACCCCCACCCCCCAGCCACCAGGGGCAGCCTCCAGCAGGCCCCCACTCATGTCTCCCACCACCCCCACTCCCCAGCCACCAGGGGCAGCCTCCACCAGGCCCCCACTCATGTCTCCCACCACCCCCACCCCCCAGCCACCAGGGGCAGCCTCCACCAGGCACCCACTCATGTCTCCCACCACCCCCACCCCCCAGCAGTGCAGGGGCAGCCTCCAGTAGGCCCCCACTCATGTCTTGCACCACCCCCACCCCCCAGCAGTGCAGGGGCAGCCTCCAGCAGGCCCCCATCCATGTCTCCCACCACCCCCACCCCCCAGCAGTGCAGGGGCAGCCTCCAGCAGGCCCCCACTAATGTCTCCCACCACCCCCACCCCCCAGCAGTGCAGGGGCAGCCTCCACCAGGCCCCCACTCATGTCTCCCACCACCCCCACCCCTCAGCCACCAGGGGCAGCCTCCAGCAGGCCCCCACTCATGTCTCCCACCACCCCCACCCCCCAGCAGTGCAGGGGCAGCCTCCAGCAGGCCCCCACTCATGTCTCCCACCACCCCGCCCCCCAGCAGTGCAGGGGCAGCCTCTGCCAGGCCCCCACTCATGTCTCCCACCACCCCCACCCCCCTGCCACCATGGGCAGCCTCCAGCAGGCCCCCACTCATGTCTCCCACCACCCCCACCCCCCAGCAGTGCAGGGGCAGCCTCCACCAGGCCCCCACCCATGTGTCCCACCACCCCCACCCCCTAGCCACCAGGGGCAGCCTCCAGCAGGCCCCCACTCATGTCTCCCACCACCCCCACCCCCCAGCCACCAGGGGCAGCCTCCAGCAGGCCCCCACTCATGTCTCCCACCACCCCCACCCCCCAGCCACCAGGGGCAGCCTCCACCAGGCACCCACTCATGTCTCCCACCACCCCCACCCCCCAGCAGTGCAGGGGCAGCCTCCACCAGGCCCCCACCCATGTGTCCCACCACCCCCACCCCCAAGCCACCAGGGGCAGCCTCCAGCAGGCCCCCACTCATGTCTTCCACCACCCCCACCCCCCAGCCACCAGGGGCAGCCTCCAACAGGCACCCACTCATGTCTCCCACCACCCCCACCCCCCAGCAGTGCAGGGGCAGCCTCCACCAGGCCCCCACCCATGTGTCCCACCACCCCCACCCCCCAGCCACCAGGGGCAGCCTCCAGCAGGCCTCCACTCATGTCTCCCACCACCCCCACCCCCAGCCACCAGGGGCAGCCTCCACCAGGCACTCACTCATGTCTCCCACCACCCCCACCCCCAGCCACCAGGGGCAGCCTCCACCAGGCACCCACTCATGTCTCCCACCACCCCCACCCCCCAGCAGTGCAGGGGCAGCCTCCAGCAGGCCCCCACCCATGTCTCCCACCACCCCACCCCCCAGCAGTGCAGGGGCAGCCTCCAGCAGGCCCCCACACATGTCTCCCACCACCCCCACCCCCCAGCAGTGCAGGGGCAGCCTCCACCAGGCCCCCACTCATGTCTCCCACCACCCCCACCCCCCTGCCACCATGGGCAGCCTCCAGCAGGCCCCCACTCATGTCTCCCACCACCCCCACCCCCCAGCAGTGCAGGGGCAGCCTCCACCAGGCCCCCACCCATGTGTCCCACCACCCCCACCCCCCAGCCACCAGGGGCAGCCTCCAGCAGGCCCCCACTCATGTCTCCCACCACCCCCACCCCCAGCCACCAGGGGCAGCCTCCAGCAGGCCCCCACTCATGTCTCCCACCACCCCCACCCCCCAGCCACCAGGGGCAGCCTCCACCAGGCCCCCACTCATGTCTCCCACCACCCCCACCCCCCAGCAGTGCAGGGGCAGCCTCCACCAGGCCCCCACCCATGTGTCCCACCACCCCCACCCCCCAGCAGTGCAGGGGCAGCCTCCAGCAGGCCCCCACTCATGTCTCCCACCACCCCCACCCCCCAGCAGTGCAGGGGCAGCCTCCACCAGGCCCCCACTCATGTCTCCCACCACCCCCACCCCCCTGCCACCATGGGCAGCCTCCAGCAGGCCCCCACTCATGTCTCCCACCACCCCTACCCCCCAGCAGTGCAGGGGCAGCCTCCACCAGGCCCCAACCCATGTGTCCCACCACCCCCACCCCCCAGCCACCAGGGGCAGCCTCCAGCAGGCCCCCACTCATGTCTCCCACCACCCCCACCCCCCAGCAGTGCAGGGGCAGCCTCCACCAGGCCCCCACCCATGTGTCCCACCACCCCCACCCCCCAGCAGTGCAGGGGCAGCCTCCAGCAGGCCCCCACTCATGTCTCCCACCACCCCCACCCCCCAGCAGTGCAGGGGCAGCCTCCATCAGGCCCCCACTCATGTGTCCCACCACCCCCACCCCCCAGCCACCAGGGGCAGCCTCCAGCAGGCCCCCACTCATGTCTCCCACCACCCCAACCCCCCAGCAGTGCAGGGGCAGCCTCCACCAGGCCCCCACCCATGTGTCCCACCACCCCCACCCCCCAGCAGTGCAGGGGCAGCCTCCAGCAGGCCCCCACTCATGTCTCCCACCACCCCCACCCCCCAGCAGTGCAGGGGCAGCCTCCACCAGGCCCCCACTCATGTCTCCCACCACCCCCACCCCCCTGCCACCATGGGCAGCCTCCAGCAGGCCCCCACTCATGTCTCCCACCACCCCCACCCCCCAGCAGTGCAGGGGCAGCCTCCACCAGGCCCCCACCCATGTGTCCCACCACCCCCACCCCCCAGCCACCAGGGGCAGCCTCCACCAGGCACCCACTCATGTCTCCCACCACCCCCACCCCCCAGCAGTGCAGGGGCAGCCTCCACCAGGTGCTCACAATCCCCAATCATGTGCGTAATGGACAGCCTCCACATCCAAAAAGCCCTACCAAGTAACCCATTCACCCACATGGAAATGGAAATCACATGTTACACCCCCAATGTTCATGAAGCTAATGAACCCATGTCCGTCACACACAATGGTTGCAATATAATGGGAAAACACACAACATGACATGCATGAAACCAATGAGATGATACCACACAGTGAAGTATGCTAACAAAATTGTATTAAAAAATTTAAGAATGCAA
The DNA here is from genome assembly GCF_040938575.1 of Ambystoma mexicanum. NCBI lineage: Eukaryota > Metazoa > Chordata > Amphibia > Caudata > Ambystomatidae > Ambystoma > Ambystoma mexicanum. The sequence goes on from NC_090935.1 coordinate 869,490,170, forward strand.
AAGAAAGAAAACTAACTACAATGTGAATGAGAACAAAAAACATGCATGTCCGTATAAAAAACTACCAAGGGTCCATGAGCCCAACTGAACAAAGGAAACCTACTAAAAAAACCTACCTAAAAATCAACTATATACAAAAAGTGGAGCAGTGTCCGTCGACTCCAAATCATAATTCGAAAGAAAGGAAACCTAAAACTAAATAACTATATACAAAGGCGGCGGGCCAGTCCAGCGGCTCACTCCGTGGTGTCCCGGGCCAGGGCATCATCGAACTCCTGTTCGATGTCCCGGAGGCGGTCCAGTTCCATGGCCCCGAGGGTCCGCAGGGACGACGCTGTGTCCTCCTCCAACCCCCTGCGGATTGCCTCGAGGCACTCGGCCCACCTCAGGGCCCTCCGCATGGAGTTCTCCGCCCTGACCATTGTGAGCCGCACCTCTTCCGCCCGCCGCCGCTCTGCACCTATGGCGTGGCCCAACCGCTGCCACACGGAAGACACTCTCTGTCCTGGGTCCCCCTGCCCTCCGGCCGATGCCTGCCCCTCCGATGTGGAAAGCCCCGAGCCTTCATGCCTCCCACCATGTTGCTGCTGCTGCTGCTCTGCCTCTGCCCGTGCACTGCCTCCTGCTGACTGCACATCCTCCGCCGGCTGGGGTGCACTTGTTGATGTGGCCACCCCTGCTGGACCTCCGACTCCCGACTGTGGCAGGGATGCCTCCTCCACCAGCCTGGCCGCACCGTCAGAGGCAGCTCCACAGGGCACCCAGGTGACTGATGGGTGGGAAGATGGCACAGAGGACGACTGGCGCGTAGGGGGTCCAGTTGAGGAAGGGGTCGGAGCAAGCCCCATCAGACGGAGGAATCCGGCCTGGGTGACCTGTCCCAGCAGGCTGACGTGGTCAACGAGCCATTCGAGATGACGTGCAGTCTCCCCATGAAAAGACTGCAGGTCACCTCGCATGGCCCGTTGACGCAACGCCACACCAGCCAGGACAGGCTCAACCCGGACCTGGATGGCCACGTCCGCAGGCAGAGGAAGGCCAGTTGACGTCAGCTCATCCCCTGCCTGAAAACGGGTCTGGACGTAGGCATCCCTGCTGGTGCAAGATGATGCAGGGACAGGATCGGGGACAGGATTGCACACAGGCACCTCCGCGGCCGCCTGTGCTGCCTCCTGTCCCTGGTCCTGCACTGCACCACTAGCACCAGTGGGATCCCCACCTCCAGACCCCGTCTCTGGTGCTTGCGCGGCCCCCTCCTCCACCAAACCCCCCACCAACCTAGATGACTCCGTGCCATCTTCCCCTGTTGGGCCCTGTGGGGTCCCAGCTGCCCCTTCTGCTGCAGAGGAGTCCAACTGCAACCTCCGCCTCTTGGACCTCCCCCCGGCAGCTGCGGCCTGGGACGCGGCACCGGACTCCTCACTCCCCGACGAGATGACAACACGGGAGGGGAGCCGGGCCTTGCGTCTCCGGCTGGCGGTCGGATCCCCGCCGCTGTGCTCTACAGCACCTTCTCCGCCCTCTTCATCAGTTGACCCTGCAGACAGGGAGAAACAAAACACAGGCATCAGGGCACTGTACAATGGACACATACACGCATGACAGTTGCACATGAGTGGCATTGGCAAACCTCAGACATGTCATCACAATCCCCAACACACATGTCATTGCAACTGGCACACATGAGCCATACCACAGCCATTTTGCAACTGCCACCACCATCCCTACACATACAACAGCATCAGCAGCCAAAGGGGAGCCAGACATCACATGCAACACAGGAACTGCACCACACATGTAGACACACCACCACACTTGCATGCATGTCTACACCTCTGCCAAGTGTCGCACTGTTCAGACGGGCATCCATGTCACATCTGCCAATCAGGCTTCCACATACCGCTGTCACATGCATCCATGTTGCATCACTGTTGCACCCTTGACAAATACACACACATGCACATGTACACAGTGCTCATACATGCAGCCGAAAACAACATACATGCCTGACATCACGGACATGTCTACTTACATACACATTCATCCAAACATGTGTGCACGCACAACTGCATTTGCCATGCAAGCCCACACACACAAGCACCATCCATGTCTCACACATTACAGCCCTCGCATGTGTCAGCCCCACGGCCCTGTACACCCCCACCCATACTCGACCCCATACAAACAGATGTGCAACCGGCACAATGGCGAATGATCACCACATGCCCTGCTCACAACCAGGATGCATGTACACTCACCGCTCGACTCCAGACGGGTCTGCTTCTGTAGGACCTGGACGTGGAGCGCTGGGGATATGCGTTCCAGGACCCCCATCTGTTCTTCCGACAAGTGGCCCCGGCGCCCTTGCCATCCGCTGCCTTCAAGAGGCGCCGGGCCTTGTTCAGGGTCCTGGACCTGAAGTCCTCCCAGCGCTTCCTGACATGTTGTAAGTCCCGGACTGCCACCCCCTCCGCGTTGATGGCAGTCACAATGTCAGTCCAGATCCGAGTCCGTCCTTCCTTGTCGGCGCGGGAACTTCCAAAGAGGGCATCATACTGCCCCAGGACTTGCTCCACCAGGACACCAACTTCGGTGGCACTGCCTCTCTGGCCGGGGGTTGTCAGTGGTCACAGATGGTGTATGCCCCGACATGACAACCCCAGAGGCAGGAGTGTGTGGGCAACTGGGTCCTGGGGCTGGGCTGTGGAGCGATGGAATTCCAGTCAGGAGTCTTCGGTTCCAGCAGGGGTGGTCACAGCAACAGCACCCCTGGCTGATGTGCAGGCAGCAAATGGCAGTGCAGGTGGCCAGCAGGCAGTCAGGCAGCAGCAGATGGCAGGTGGGAGCGTGCTCGGGGCTCTGGGGGGCAGAAGTTCGGCCTTCTGGGCAGGAGCGTGGTCTTCCGTGTGCTTACGCGTGGCCAGCTGTCATGATCTCTGCTTTCAAAAGGTCAGGGTTTTCCCAACTCCCTTGGAAGCAGATCCATAACCCAGGTTCCGAGTGCCAACCAGTCCCAATTGGGACCTTTTGGACCCAGTCCTGGCGCCAGTGGCACCAGGCTCATAAATATGCCCAGTCCCAGCGCTGGAAGCGCCGGGCTCATAATGCTTGGGTGGACTTACCTACAGCAGACCATGCTGCTTACTTGCCTGCCAGTTGAGCCTCTGATCCTCTTCTGTTTGGAACTACTTTTCCTGTTGGGTGGGGCAGGAGCCACTCCCTAGATTCAGAACACTGGAACTCTTCTGGAAAGCAGGAACTCTTTTCTTACCTAGGCGTGGCTGTGGAAGGAGACACCTAAGCACTACAGGAGGCTATTTAAACCACACCCGATGGATGAATCTTGCTTTGCGTTATTCTGCATCCTCTGCAGCAGAACGCTCATCGTGTCTTCTGCATCTGATCCTGGGCCTAAGGGAAAAGGCTTACCATCCTGAATCCAGTCTTCAGCAACACCTATAAAGACAAGAAAGAACAGGTTAGCATTACGGTCTTCAGTGACAGCTCTTCACTTACCTGGTCCATCGGCTGTCACCAACGCCTCGCGCTGCATTCCGGCATCTGAAAGACAAAGGCTTACCTACTCTTCGTGCGCTCCGGAGGTCTTCACACTGCATTCCGGCATCTGAAAGACAAAAGCTTACCAACTCTTCGCACGCTCCGGAGGCCTTCGGCGCTGCATCCCGCATCTGAAAGACAAAACAAGGTGCGTTTAAAGACATTGGGGAACTTTAATACTCACGTGCCATTACTCCTTTCCACATCTAACCCAGTGGGTATTCTGGCACCCTGCAGCCGCTCCGAACTTGTACCTGCAAAATAAAAAGACAGTTAGAGCGCATCGTGAAGCAGGCAACAAGCGCTTACTTACGTGCTTCCAGGCGCTTCTATTCATCACACGGGCTCCATTTTCAACTCACTTCAGCCTGTCATCCGCCATCGCCGGAACCCTGCAAAACAAGAGACATCATTACTAAAGACTTTAAAGACATTAGAATTACTCGAAACTTACCGTTCGTGCAGTAAACGACGGACAGCAGTCCTCTGAAGTCAAGAGGCATGCTCCCCTTATCCAGTGAAGAAACTGGTTACAGCACCCTGCCCCGAGGCAGATGGAGAGCACGGCGTTCACTTACCTAAGGTGAGAGCGTTAACCTTTGGGGTTCTACAGGAGAAGAGAAAGGGAAGAAGAGAGAGACATTCAATAACCCAGTTCCTTAATCCCATATTTTCTATCTGCAGACATCTTACCCTTCGAGTCAGACATACAGTGCACAGAGGTCCAGCCCAAAGAGCCAGCCGTGTGTTACACATCACCTTTGAAGGTACGGTATACGCCCAGTCAAGACCGACGCCTCTACGGGAATCAGGTGAGCGTTACAGAACGCAAAGCCTACCACAAAACTCCCGTCCAGGCGCTATGGAAACCTCGGATACCGACCAGCTAGCCCAGTTACTTGGGGAACTAAGGGCAGAAGTGCATGCAGCCCGTCAGGAAACGAACGCTCTAAGAAGGGAACTGATTATTTCCAAGGAGCGAACAGATGATCTCGCTAGACAATTGCTACAGTCACAAGCCGGACAGACCCCGTTACCCGCATCTGGGGGAAATCTTCCTTCTACATCCTCTATGAATCCAGTGCAGATCAACCTACCTCGGAATGTACCTCTGGCTCCGCCCGAACGATTTTCTGGTGACCCAAAGAGGTTTGCAGTATTTATCAATCAGTGCCGGTTGCATTTCTTATGCCGGCCAGCAGCCTTTCCAACTGATCAAGCTAAAGTAGCTTTCGTGCTTTCGTACCTTAGTGGCAATGCGGCAGACTGGTCGATCCCTCTAGTAAATCAAGATGATCCGGTCCTCCATGATTTTCAAGCTTTTCAGCTCAGTATGGAAAGACTGTTCGCAAGACATTCACAGGGGCAGGCCTTGGACAATGAGCTTCTTTCGTTGCGACAAGGTAATCAAGACCTTTTGGCTTATATTGCATCTTTCAACAGACTGATAGTGGAAACTCATTGGCCTGAGGACAAAAGGATTACGCTGTTTTATAGAGGTCTACGTGGAGAGCTCAAAGATGTGTTAGCCCAAGTAGTGAATCCCCCACAAGATTGTTCGGACTATATAGACTTAGTCGTTCAAATAGATCACAGACTGCAGAACAGGAAGGCCGATCGTTCCAAGTTTGATGCTCGAGTATTTTCCAAACCGCCAACTCCTTCCAAAGGAGTAGACTCCGGGGAACCCATGCAAATAGGGGGTCTGAAAGGTCCTCTAACACAAAAGGAGCGGGAAAGGAGAAAACAGTTGCAATTATGCCTCTATTGCGGAAACTCAGGGCACTTTCTTTGAGACTGTCCGGTGAAACCTGCCAAGAAGGCAGTAGGAGCTGCAGTTACCAAAGTTACAAACTCTGAGCAGGGAAACGACCTCGCCCGACAAGAATAGAGGTCCTCTTGCCGAGCGTGAAAACCAGTTCCGTGACCTCGCATTTCGTGATACCTATGGTCCTCATTAGCCCTGATAATCCGGATCGATTACATGCAATTGAAGCTTACGTCGACAGCGGTGCCATCGGCAATTATGTGGATCATGAAATGGTTTTGAGGATGAATCTAACTCTTTGTCCCAAGGCTGTAAAGGACGTCATTACTACGGTGGATGGTACGGAGATAGCCTCCGGGCCAGTAACGCATACCACTCAAGAAGTGACGCTAGTAAGTCAAGATGGACACCATGAGAAGATCGTGTTCGATGTGATTAAGGCCCCTCAGTTTCAGATTATTCTAGGAATACCTTGGTTAGAGAAACACAATCCTCTGATCGATTGGCGAGCAAGAACGGTCCAGTTTCCAGAATGTGTCTCTACTTGTCACCCTCCAGCTGGTGTTGCACTGGCAGCAATTTCTTCAGAGACTCCCCAGTTACCTCCCGAATACCTAGAATACCAAGATGTTTTCCGGAAGGATCAGGCTAACTCTCTACCTCCTCATAGGTCTTATGACTGCCAGATAGACCTGATACCTGGATCTACTCCTACTTGTAGTAGAATTTATGCCCTCACCGAGCCTGAGAACCTTCACCTTCGACAATACCTGGATCAATACCTGGCAAATGGGTTTATTCGTCCTTCCAAGTCCCCTGCTTCTTCAGCTTTGTTCTTCGTTCCAAAAAAGGAAGGAGACCTTAGAACTTGTGTAGATTATCGCTCCCTGAACCAGATCACCGTTAAGAATAGATATCCGTTACCTTTGATCCCTGAACTCCTGGACCAAGTCAGAAAAGCATGCATATATACAAAGCTGGATCTTAGAGGAGCTTACCACTTGGTACGAGTAAAAGAGGGCGATGAATGGAAGACGGCCTTCCGCACCAAGTATGGGCTATTTGAATATCAGGTCATGCCCTTCGGACTTTGCAATGCCCTGGCCGCCTTTCAATATTTTATGAACGATGTCCTCAGAGAGCTCATAGATGTGTGTGTTGTTGTTTACATTGACGACATCCTCGTTTATTCTTCATCGGAATCTGAACATCGGAAACACGTGAAAATGGTCCTCGAAAGATTGCGTCAACACAAACTTTTCGCTAAGTTGGAAAAATGTGTTTTCAACGTGACTGAAGTTGAATTCTTGGGATTCATATTATCACCTGGCAGAGTGCGTATGGATTCAAAGAAGGTCGATGCAGTTCTCAAATGGCCATCACCATCCTCCGTAAAAGGTGTGCAAAGCATGTTAGGCTTCGCTAACTTTTACCGCAGGTTTATCCCCGAATTCTCTCGAATAGTCCAGCCCATCACTGCCTTGTTAAAGAAAAACAAACGTTTTGAATGGTCTACCGAGGCGGAACAAGCTTTCCAGGATTTGAAGACTAAATTTATCTCTGCACCAATCTTAAAACACCCTCGCCCCGAACTCCCCTACATCGTGGAAACTGATGCTTCAAGCCTTGCCATGTGGGCAGTTCTATCACAAAAGGACCCGGTAACCAATCAGTTGCATCCCGTGGCATTTTGGTCCCGCAAATTCTCGCCTCCTGAAATCAATTACACGATTACTGACAAGGAACTTCTGGCTATCAAGTCTGCCTTTAAGGCTTGGCGGCATTATCTGCTGGGGGCCCGACACACCGTTACTGTGATTACGGATCACCGAAACCTGCAATATTTGAAAACCGCAAAAGCCCAATCCTCTAGACAACTCCGTTGGGCATTATTCTTTGCCGAGTTTGACTTCATAATTACCTATCGACCAGGTACAAAGAACGGTAAAGCTGATGCCCTTTCTCGGATAGGAGTGGAAGAACACTTGATCAACCCTAAACCTGTACCAATCATTCCCGAACAAAGAATTCTGGGTGTAATCGCCACAGAATCCATAGAGGAAGTTAAGGATAAAGCCAGGCAACTTGTAACTCCAGCAGACATACAGAATTGGCATCTGCAGGGAAAGGACTTTGCAGTAAAGGACAACTTATTGTATTTCCAAGAATGATTATACCTACCCAGCACAGATTTACAGAAAAAAGTAATCTCTTGTTATCACGATTCTTTAATGGAAGGACATCCCGGTATGGCCAAGACCTCAGAAAAGATCAAGCGCTACTTCTGGTGGCCGTCTTGGAAAAAAGATATCAGAGACTTTATAATGTCCTGTGGAGTATGCGCCCAAAACAAGAGTCAAAAGGAAAGACCAGCAGGCCTCTTACGCCCTATTGACATCCCACCTCGCCCTTGGCATACGCTTTCTATGGACTTCATCACCGATCTACCTCCATGCTCCGGATACAATACGTTTCTAGTAATCGTGGACTTATTCTCCAAGATGGCGCATTTCATTCCGCTCAAAGGCTTGCCAACAGCAGCAACTCTGGCCCGAGAATTTCTCAAAAACATCGTCCGACTGCACGGTTTTCCTTCGGTTCTAATTTCGGATCGAGGTAGTCAATTTATTTCTCATTTTTGGCGAAGTTGCTGTAGGTCGGCTCAAATTGATGTGAGACTATCGACCAGTCACCACCCTCAGACCGACGGACAAACCGAGAGGACCAATCAAACTCTGGAACAGTATTTACGCTGCATGCTGCAACAAACTGAAAAAACTTGGAAAGACATCCTTTGGATAGCCGAATATGCCTACAATAACTCTGTCCATTCGGGAACTGGGAAAACCCTGTTTTTTCTTTTGTACGGCAGTCACCCTCGAACCTCGGAGTTGGATCCCCTCCAAGATCTTGAAACACCAGCAGTAGACTACCTGCATTCTACAATCACCCAAGCCTTTAAGAAAGCTGTTTCTCACCTTCAAAGGGCTAAAGAACAATACAAGAAAGGAGCAGATCAACATCGGAAGGAAGCCCCTCAATATCAAGTAGGGGATCAAGTCTGGTTATCCACCAAGTATCTACCTCTAAAAGGGCCACGCACATTCAACCCAAGATACCTTGGTCCCTATTCCATCACTACCATAGTAAACCCAGTAGCGGTCAAGTTGGACTTGCCCCCGCACATGAAGATACATCCGGTCTTCCACGTCTCTCTATTAAAACCTATGCAACCTCAAACCCGACTAACTAAATCTCCAAAACCTATCCTAGTTGATGGAGAACTCGAGTTTGAAGTCAAAAGCATTCTGTACTCCAAGATCTCCAAATCTAAACTATTTTACCTAATTGACTGGAAAGGCTACGGCCCCCAAGAGAGATCCTGGGAACCTGCTGAATATGTCCACGCTCCTCGCCTAATCAAAAGATTTCACCGAACATTTCCTGACAAGCCAAAACCCCCGGAGAAGCCCAGATTGGGTGGGGCCTTGAGGGGGGGTACTGTCATGATCTCTGCTTCCAAAAGGTCAGGGTTTTCCCAACTCCCTTGGAAGCAGATCCATAACCCAGGTTCCGAGTGCCAACCAGTCCCAATTGGGACCTTTTGGACCCAGTCCTGGCGCCAGTGGCACCAGGCTCATAAATATGCCCAGTCGCAGCGCTGGAAGCGCCGGGCTCATAATGCTTGGGTGGACTTACCTGACGCAGACCATGCTGCTTACTTGCCTGCCAGTTGAGCCTCTGATCCTCTTCTGTTTGGAACTACTTTTCCTGTTGGGTGGGGCAGGAGCCACTCCCTAGATTCAGAACACTGGAACTCTTCTGGAAAGCAGGAACTCTTTTCTTACCTAGGCGTGGCTGTGGAAGGAGACACCTAAGCACTACAGGAGGCTATTTAAACCACACCCGATGGATGAATCTTGCTTTGCGTTATTCTGCATCCTCTGCAGCAGAACGCTCATCGTGTCTTCTGCATCTGATCCTGGGCCTAAGGGAAAAGGCTTACCATCCTGAATCCAGTCTTCAGCAACACCTATAAAGACAAGAAAGAACAGGTTAGCATTACGGTCTTCAGTGACAGCTCTTCACTTACCTGGTCCATGGGCTGTCACCAACGCCTCGCGCTGCATTCCGGCATCTGAAAGAAAAAGGCTTACCTACTCTTCGTGCGCTCCGGAGGTCTTCACACTGCATTCCGGCATCTGAAAGACAAAAGCTTACCAACTCTTCGCACGCTCCGGAGGCCTTCGGCGCTGCATCCCGCATCTGAAAGACAAAACAAGGTGCGTTTAAAGACATTGGGGAACTTTAATACTCACGTGCCATTACTCCTTTCCACATCTAACCCAGTGGGTATTCCGGCACCCTGCAGCCGCTCCGAACTTGTACCTGCAAAATAAAAAGACAGTTAGAGCGCATCGTGAAGCAGGCAACAAGCGCTTACTTACGTGCTTCCAGGCGCTTCTATTCATCACACGGGCTCCATTTTCAACTCACTTCAGCCCGTCATCCGCCATCGCCGGAACCCTGCAAAACAAGAGACATCATTACTAAAGACTTTAAAGACATTAGAATTACTCGAAACTTACCGTTCGTGCAGTAAACGACGGACAGCAGTCCTCTGAAGTCAAGAGGCCTGCTCCCCTTATCCAGTGAAGAAACTGGTTACAGCACCCTGCCCCGAGGCAGATGGAGAGCACGGCGTTCACTTACCTAAGGTGAGAGCGTTAACCTTTGGGGTTCTACAGGAGAAGAGAAAGGGAAGAAGAGAGAGACATTCAATAACCCATTTCCTTAATCCCATATTTTCTATCTGCAGACATCTTACCCTTTGAGTCAGACATACAGTGCACAGAGGTCCAGCCCAAAGAGCCAGCCGTGTGTTACACATCACCTTTGAAGATACGGTATACGCCCAGTCAAGACCGACGCCTCTACGGGAATCAGGTGAGCGTTACACCAGCTTGGTACGGAGTGATTTGGCACGTGAAAATCCTGCACGTCAGCGTGAAAACCGAGGAAAGGCCCTTAGCGCGTAAGCGCGTCAGCACGCATACGCGAATCCATTGGACCAAAGGCCCTCAGTGCGTAAGCGCGTCTGTGACGTGACCCGCACGGGTGTTTCCCACACACCACGTGATGACAGAGCACACGTGGAAAGACTGCACGTCAGAGTCTCATCGCGTGTGATTGGTGGAAATGGCCGTACACGCAGAAGTGACAAAGCGTGTAATTGGTGGAAATGGGCGTACACGCAGAAGTCACAAAGCGTGTAATTGGTGGAAATGGCCCTAGTGCGTACTCGCCGCGTAAGTGACGTTGGACGTGTGGGCCTGTATAAAAGGTACGCGTAGAACACCATTTCCTTGTACGTGCTTTTCGTGGAGAGCGAGTGGGTGAATTCTGTACTTCTTGTCGGTTCACACGCGATTTACTTCACGGCGTTTCAAGTTCGTATTCCCTGTTACCTCTGACAGATTTTTCTCTTTTTTCTTTTTTACTGCTTTACCTGGGCCTGTTCCCTCAAACAGTGTTCCCTTCTACTGTTGTCCTGTCTCCTCAGACAGCGTACAAATCTTCTTTTGGTGGGGTGTTGCCAACCAAACGCGCTCCTTTTTCACGCTCTTTTACCTGGCAGACGGTGAGTCATGCACGTATCTAACATCTGTGCTTGCCCCGTGTGTAGCCTGCCCCTTCAGAGGTCATTCTAGGCTGCGTGTGACACGCATACGTTCATTCTTGTGTTACTGGGTGCCACAGCGTAGTGCAGGTTTTTCTTTCTGCACACGTGGTCTAGGAGGGGTTGCGTGCACGTCATCTCCCTTTTTTGGGGCTCCTGTGCGTAGCGTGACCCGTCATCTTTCCCCAGGGGTTACAATCAGCCTTGCAAGAGCACTAGGGTACAATTACCATCTGGTGCCCAACCCCTTTGACCCCCAATTGCCCAGGACAATATTTGACAGCCACTCCCATACGCACATCAACATCAGTGCCATGGTTGGGAGGCGAGGATTCCGTAAGGGTGGCAAAGGTGGAAGAGCCACAAGTGGTGGCCGTGGTGGATCCGGTAGGGGACGTGGTCGTTACTTGCAGGGTGAGCCTGTCCCCCCATGTGTGGAGGACCAGTCAAGGGCACCCATAATCCCCCCCACCCCCCCTCCCGTTGAGGCTGATGTGGCTGACACCATCCATGCTCAGCCCTTGTTGGACCAGCCCATTGTGGCACCAGACCTGGCTGACTCCATGGCTGACTTCCAGGTCAGCAGGCCTATGACACGTGCGCTGGTGCACGTTGATGTCACCATGCCACGTGCATCTGGGGCAGCAAGGTCATCTGCTGGACCAAGTTTGCAGGGCGGAGAGGCTGCAGGGGCAGCTGCGGCTCCATCCACCACAGCCCTCACACACCCAGCCAGGACAGTGTCGGTCCTAGTCCATGCTGCTGATATTCCCCCTGACACCATCACACTAGAGCCAATGCCTGCACCAACTCCCATGCTGAGTGTGCAATCCCACACTCCTGATACAGAGTCCACCAGGGCTCCTGCCCCTAGTGTCCAGAGCGGCGCAGGACACTCAGGATCACCACACCTTCCAAGCGGAAGAGGAAGAGTGCTCGTCCGGCACAGGCTGATGCCCCAGACACGGCTACACAGTCCGGCCCGTCCAGGAAGCCCAGCTTCACGGATGACGAACTGAATGCACTTGTCGAGTATGTGTCCGCACATGACAACGAGATGGTCATTGTTGCAGGATCCAAGACCACACCTGCACAACGCCAGGCACACTGGCAGACCGTTGCGGACATCGTAAGTGCCCTTGGAATCGTGAGGCGCACAGCCAATGATTGCTATAAGCGCTGGAATTACCTAAAGCGCAGGGCAAAGAGTAAGCTGGCCTCAAGTCATGCCGCAACTCTAGTGACTGGAGGTGGGTCTCCAGTAGTAGACATGGAACTCACTCCACATGAGTCAGTCGCTGGGACCTACGTCACGGAGGAACAGATCCAAGGCGTGGGAGATCTCCCTGATTACAAGGCATTGTCCGGTGAGTGCACATGCATGTGTGTGTCATCCATGTGCATGGTGTGTGTGAGGGCTTCTGTTTGTGTGCCAGGTGAGAGTGTGTGCGCCTGAGTCGTATGGGTCATCCTTGTGCTTCATGCAATACATCCTGCGCAGCTGCATTTGGCCATAGCTGTATCCCTTCTGCCAACAGTAGACATGTAGTCCAACTGCACGCCAGTTGCCCTTGAAGTGTCACCTTGCCACAACATTGTTGCAAAATTTAGCACTGTTCATTTAGTCAGATATTTTCCATTCCACCACTTTTACTAGGCATGTCGCAGTCCTCTAGTCACATGTCTGACATGGCTGTGGTAAAGTTGAGTGACTTTGTTACCTGGATATCATTTGTTCAAACATGTCCCTGTGCAATTGCACCATTTCGGACTGGCAGCTCCAGGTGAAGAATCTGCCCTGTTAGAATTAGAAAAGCTATTACATGCGGGAACTGGACAGTATGCATAGGTGCTGCCCTCCTCTCCATCTTCACTCAATAGCAATGGTACATGCCATCTGTGTGATGGCATGTGTGTTTCACCTGCCAATCACAGGCCAATGTGTGATGGGGGTCCTGGAACGCATATCCCCAGCGCTCCACGTCCAGGTCCTAGAGAAGCAGACCCGTCTGGAGTCGAGCGGTGAGTGTACATGCATCCTGGTTGTGAGCAGTGCGTGTGGTGATCATTCGCCATTGTGCCGGTTGCACATCTGTTTGTATGGGGTCGAGTATGGGTGGGGGTGTACAGGGCCGTGGGGCTGACACATGCGAGGGCTGTAATGTGTGAGACATGGATGGTGCTTGTGTGTGTGGGCTTGCATGGCAAATGCAGTTGTGCGTGCACACATGTTTGGATGAATGTGTATGTAAGTAGACATGTCCGTGATGTCAGGCATGTATGTTGTTTTCGGCTGCATGTATGAGCACTGTGTACATGTGCATGTGTGTGTATTTGACAAGGGTGCAACAGTGATGCAACATGGATGCATGTGACAGCGGTATGTGGAAGCCTGATTGACAGATGTGACATGGATGCCCGTCTGAACAGTGCGACACTTGGCAGAGGTGTAGACATGCATGCAAGTGTGTTGGTGTGCGTACATGTGTGGTGCACTTCCTGTGTTGCATGCGATGTCTGGCTCCCCTTTGGCTGCTGATGCTGTTGTATGTGTAGGGATGGTGCTGGCAGTTGCGATATGGCTGTGGTATGGCTCATGTGTGCCAGTTGCAATGACATGTGTGTTGGTGATTGTGATGACATGTCTTTGCCAATGCCACTCATGTGCAACTGTCATGCGTGTATGTGTCCATTGTACAGTGCCCTGATGCCTGTGTTTTGTTTCTCCCTGTCTGCAGCGTCAACTGATGAAGAGGGCGGAGAAGGTGCTGTGGAGCACAGCGGCGGGGGTCCGACCACCAGCCGGAGACGCAAGGCCCGGCTCCCCTCCCGTGTTGTCATCTCGTCGGGGAGTGAGGAATCCCGTGCCGCGTCCCAGGCCGCAGCTGCCGGGGGGAGGTCCAAGAGGCGGAGGTTGCAGTTGGACTCCTCGGCAGCAGAAGGGGCAGCTGGGACCCCACAGGGCCCAACAGCGGAAGATGGCACGGAGTCATCCAGGTTGGTGGGGGGTTTGGTGGAGGAGGGGGCCGCGCAAGCACCAGAGACGGGGTCTGGAGGTGGGGATCCCACTGGTGCTAGTGGTGCAGTGCAGGACCAGGGACAGGAGGCAGCACAGGCGGCCGCGGAGGTGCCTGTGTGCAGTCCTGTCCCCGATCCTGTCCCTGCATCATCTTGCACCAGCAGGGATGCCTACGTCCAGACCCGTTTTCAGGCAGGGGATGAGCTGACGTCAACTGGCCTTCCTCTGCCTGCGGACGTGGCCATCCAGGTCCGGGTTGAGCCTGTCCTGGCTGGTGTGGCGTTGCGTCAACGGGCCATGCGAGGTGACCTGCAGTCTTTTCATGGAGAGACTGCATGTCATCTCGAATGGCTCGTTGACCACGTCAGCCTGCTGGGACAGGTCACCCAGGCTGGATTCCGCTGTCTGATGGGGCTTGCTCCGACCCCCTCCTCAACTGGACCCCCTACGCGCCAGTCGTCCTCTGTGCCATCTTCCCACCCATTAGTCACCTGGGTGCCCTGTGGAGCTGCCTCTGACGGTGCGGCCAGGCTGGTGGAGGAGGCATCCCTGCCACAGTCGGGAGTCGGAGGTCCAGCAGGGGTGGCCACATCAACAAGTGCACCCCAGCCGGCGGAGGATGTGCAGGCAGCAGGAGGCAGTGCACGGGCAGAGGCAGAGCAGCAGCAGCAGCAACATGGTGGGAGACATGAAGGCTCGGGGCTTTCCACATCGGAGGGGCAGGCATCGGCCGGAGGGCAGGGGGACCCAGGACAGAGAGTGTCTTCCGTGTGGCAGCGGTTGGGCCACGCCATAGGTGCGGAGCGGCGGCGGGCGGAAGAGGCGCGGCTCACAATGGTCAGGGCGGAGAACTCCATGCGGAGGGGCCTGAGGCGGGCCGAGTGCCTCGAGGCAATCCGCAGGGGGTTGGAGGAGGACACAGCGTCGTCCCTGCGGACCCTCGGGGCCATGGAACTGGACCGCCTCCGGGACATCGAACAGGAGTTCGATGATGCCCTGGCCCGGGACACCACAGAGTGAGCCGCTGGACTTGCCCGCCGCCTTTGTATATAGTTCTTTAGTTTTAGGTTTCCTTTCGTTCTTATTATGATTTGGAGTCGACGGACACTGCTCCACTTTTTGTATATAGTTGATATTTAGGTAGGTTTTTTAGGAGGTTTCCTTAGTTCAGTTGGGCTCATGGACCCTTGTTATTTTTGTACATAGTTCTTTGTTGCATGGAGAATTTTTTACATTTGACTTTGGACAGAATTTTTTAGGATTTGGATTTCCAGTTTTGTGTTTTTATGCGGACATGCAGCTTATTTTTTCACATTTACATTATAGTTAGTTTTCTTTCTTTAGCATTCTTTATTTTTTTAAATACAATTTTGTTGCCATAGTTCACTGTGTGGTATCATCTCATTGGTTTCATGCATGTCATGTTGTGTGTTTTCCCATTCAATTGCAAAAAATGTGTGTGACGGACATGGGTTCATTAGCTTCATGAACATTGGGGGTGTAACATGTGATTTCCATTTCCATGTGGGTGAATGGGTTACTTGGTAGGGGTATTTGGCTGTGGAGGCTGACTATTACGCACATGATTGGGGATTGTGAGGACCTGGTGGGGGCTGCACATGGTGGCAGGGGGGTGGGGGTGGTGGGAGACATGAGTGGGGGCCTGGTGGAGGGTGACCCTGGATGCTGGGGGGTGGGGGTGCAGTGGGACATGAGTGGGGGCCTAGTGGGGGCTGCCCCTGCACTGCTGGGGGGTGGGGGTGGTGGGAGACATGAGTGGGGGCCTGGTGGAGGGTGACCCTGCACTGACGGGGGGTGGGGGTGGTGGGAGACATGAGTGGGAGCCTGGTGGGGGCTGCCCATGGTGGCAGGGGGGTGGGGGTGGTGGGAGACATGAGTGGGGGCCTGGTGGAGGCTGCCCATGGTGCCTGGGGGGTGGGGGTGGTGGGAGACATGAGTGGGGGCCTGGTGGAGGGTGACCCTGCACTGCCGGGGGGTGGGGGTGGTGGGAGACATGAGTCGGGGCCTGGTGGAGGCTGCCCATGGTGCCTGGGGGGTGGGGGTGGTGGGAGACATGAGTGGGGGCCTGGTGGAGGGTGACCCTGCACTGCCGGGGGTGGGGGTGGTGGGAGACATGAGTGGGGGCCTGGTGGGGGCTGCCCATGGTGGCAGGGGGGTGGGGGTGGTGGGAGACATGAGTGGGGGCCTGCTGGAGGCTGACCCTGCACTGCCGGGGGGTGGGGGTGGTGGGAGACATGAGTGGGGGTCTGGTGGAGGGTGACCCTGCACTGCTGGGGGGTGGGGGTGGTGGGAGACATGAGTGGGGGCCTGGTGGAGGGTGACCCTGCACTCCCAGGGGATGGGGGTGGTGGGAGACATGAGTGGGGGCCTGGTGGAGGGTGACCCTGCACTGCTGGGGGGTGGGGGTGGTGGGAGACATGGGTTGGGGCCTGCTGGAGGCTGCCCCTGCACTGCTGGGGGGTGGGGGTGGTGGGAGACATGAGTGGGGGCCTGCTGGAGGCTGCCCCTGCACTGCTGGGGGGTGGGGGTGGTGGGAGACATGAGTGGGTGCCTGGTGGAGGCTGCCCCTGGTGGCTGGGGGGTGGGGGTGGTGGGAGACATGAGTGGGGGCCTGGTGGAGGCTGCCCCTGCACTGCTGGGGGGTGGGGGTGGTGGGAGACATGTGTGGGGGCCTGGTGGAGGGTGACCCTGCAATGCCGGGGGGTGGGGGTGGTGGGAGACATGAGTGGGGGCCTGGTGGAGGCTGCCCATGGTGCCTGGGGGGTGGGGGTGGTGGGAGACATGAGTGGGGGCCTGGTGGGGGCTGCCCATGGTGGCAGGGGGGTGGGGGTGGTGGGAGACATGAGTGGGGGCCTTCTGGAGGCTGACCCTGCACTGCCGGGGGGTGGGGGTGGTGGGAGACATGAGTGGGGGCCTGGTGGAGGGTGACCCTGCACTGCCGGGGGATGGGGGTGGTGGGAGACATGAGTGGGGGCCTGGTGGAGGGTGACCCTGCACTGCTGGGGGGTGGGGGTGGTGGGAGACATGGGTGGGGGCCTGCTGGAGGCTGCCCCTGCACTGCTGGGGGGTGGGGGTGGTGGGAGACATGAGTGGGGGCCTGGTGGAGGCTGCCCCTGCACTGCTGGGGGGTGGGGGTGGTGGGAGACATGAGTGGGGGCCTGGTGGAGGGTGACCCTGCACTGCCGGGGGGTGGGGGTGGTGGGAGACATGAGTGGGGGCCTGGTGGAGGCTGCCCATGGTGCCTGGGGGGTGGGGGTGGTGGGAGACATGAGTTTGGGCCTGGTGGAGGGTGACCCTGCACTGCCGGGGGGTGGGGGTGGTGGGAGACATGAGTGGGGTCCTGGTGGGGGCTGCCCATGGTGGCAGGGGGGTGGGGGTGGTGGGAGACATGAGTGGGGGCCTGCTGGAGGCTGACCCTGCACTGCCGGGGGGTGGGGGTGGTGGGAGACATGAATGGGGGCCTGGTGGAGGGTGACCCTGCACTGCTGGGGGGTGGGGGTGGTGGGAGACATGAGTGGGGGCCTGGTGGAGGGTGACCCTGCACTGCCGGGGGGTGGGGGTGGTGGGAGACATGAGTGGGGGCCTGGTGGAGGCTGCCCCTGCACTGCTGGGGGGTGGGGGTGGTGGGAGACATGAGTGGGTGCCTGGTGGCGGCTGGCCCTGGTGGCTGGGGGGTGGGGGTGGTGGGAGACATGAGTGGGGGCCTGCTGGAGGCTGCCCCTGGTGGCTGGGGGGTGGGGTGGTGGGAGACATGAGTGGGGGCCTGGTGGGGGCTGCCCATGGTGGCAGGGGGGTGGGGGTGGTGGGAGACATGAGTGGGGGCCTGGTGGGGGCTGCCCCTGCACTGCTGGGGGGTGGGGGTGGTGGGAGACATGAGTGGGGGCCTGGTGGAGGGTGACCCTGCACTGCCGGGGGGTGGGGGTGGTGGGAGACATGAGTGGGGGCCTGGTGGGGGCTGCCCATGGTGGCAGGGGGGTGGGGGTGGTGGGAGACATGAGTGGGGGCCTGCTGGAGGGTGACCCTGCACTGCCAGGGGGTGGGGGTGGTGGGAGACATGAGTGGGGGCCTGGTGGAGGGTGACCCTGCACTTCCGGGGGGTGGGGGTGGTGGGAGACATGAGTGGGGGCCTGCTGGAGGCTGACCCTGCACTGCCGGGGGGTGGGGGTGGTGGGAGACATGAGTAGGGGCCTGGTGGAGGGTGACCCTGCACTGCTGGGGGGTGGGGGTGGTGGGAGACATGAGTGGGGGCCTGGTGGAGGGTGACCCTGCACTGCCGGGGGTGGGGGTGGTGGGAGACATGAGTGGGGGCCTGGTGGAGGGTGATCCTGCCCTGCCGGGGGGTGGGGGTGGTGGGAGACATGGGTGGGGGCCTGCTGGAGGCTGCCCCTGCACTGCTGGGGGGGTGGGGGTGGTGGGAGACATGAGTGGGGGCCTGCTGGAGGCTGCCCCTGCACTGCTGGGGGGTGGGGGTGGTGGGAGACATGATTGGGTGCCTGGTGGAGGCTGCCCCTGGTGGCTGGGGGGTGGGGGTGGTGGGAGACATGAGTGGGGGCCTGCTGGAGGCTGCCCCTGGTGGCTGGGGGGTGGGGGTGGTGGGAGACATGAGTGGGGGCCTGGTGGGGGCTGCCCATGGTGGCAGGGGGGTGGGGGTGGTGGGAGACATGAGTGGGGGCCTGGTGGGGGCTGCCCCTGCACTGCTGGGGGGTGGGGGTGGTGGGAGACATGAGTGGGGGCCTGGTGGAGGGTGTCCCTGCACTGCCGGGGGGTGGGGGTGGTGGGAGACATGAGTGGGGGCCTGGTGGGGGCTGCCCATGGTGGCAGGGGGGTGGGGGTGGTGGGAGACATGAGTGGGGGCCTGCTGGAGAGTGACCCTGCACTGCCGGGGGGTGGGGGTGGTGGGAGACATGAGTGGGGGCCTGGTGGAGGGTGACCCTGCACTGCCGGGGGGTAGGGGTGGTGGGAGACATGAGTGGGGGCCTGCTGGAGGCTGACCCTGCACTGCCGGGGGGTGGGGGTGGTGGGAGACATGAGTAGGGGCCTGGTGGAGGGTGACCCTGCACTGCTGGGGGGTGGGGGTGGTGGGAGACATGAGTGGGGGCCTGGTGGAGGGTGACCCTGCACTGCCGGGGGGTGGGGGTGGTGGGAGACATGAGTGGGGGCCTGGTGGAGGGTGACCCTGCCGTGCCGGGGGGTGGGGGTGGTGGGAGACATGGGTGGGGGCCTGCTGGAGGCTGCCCCTGCACTGCTGGGGGGTGGGGGTGGTGGGAGACATGAGTGGGGGCCTGCTGGAGGCTGCCCCTGCACTGCTGGGGGGTGGGGGTGGTGGGAGACATGAGTGGGTGCCTGGTGGAGGCTGCCCCTGGTGGCTGAGGGGTGGGGGTGGTGGGAGACATGAGTGGGGGCCTGCTGGAGGCTGCCCCTGGTGGCTGGGGGGTGGGGGTGGTGGGAGACATGAGTGGGGGCCTGGTGGGGGCTGCCCATGGTGGCAGGGGGGTGGGGGTGGTGGGAGACATGAGTGGGGGCCTGGTGGGGGCTGCCCATGGTGGCAGGGGGGTGGGGGTGGTGGGAGACATGAGTGGGGGCCTGCTGGAGGGTGACCCTGCACTGCCGGGGGTGGGGGTGGTGGGAGACATGAGTGGGGGCCTGGTGGAGGGTGACCCTGCACTGCCGGGGGGTGGGGGTGGTGGGAGACATGAGTGGGGGCCTGGTGGAGGCTGCCCATGGTGGCTGGGGGGTGGGGGTGGTGGGAGACATGAGTGTGGGCCTGGTGGAGGGTGACCCTGGATGCTGGGGGGTGGGGGTGCAGGGGGACATGAGTGGGGGCCTGGTGGAGGCTGCCCCTGCACTGCTGGGGGGTGGGGGTGGTGGGAGACATGCATTGTTGATCAGTAGTGCAAGGTGACATGTGGGTTGGCTGGGGGGCATGCCCATGGTGAATGGGCTGCCTGCGGGACATGGGCAGGGGTGCAGGGTAGTCCCCCGTGGTGTGGGCTGCCTGCAGGGGCCGTGGAGGTTGTGGAGCGTACACCTGGGAGGACCCACACGGCCAATTCACGTGTAGTACTCCCCAGAACCCCTGAAATACACATTCCCTGCTGGTATCGTGTGTGGAACTTCCCGCGCACCCCTGAAATACACGTACCCTGCTCGCACTGGGACTATCGCGTGTGGAACTTCCCGCGCACCCCTGAAATACACGTACCCTGCTCGCACTGGGACTATCGCGTGTGGAACTTCCCGCGCACCCCTGAAATACACGTACCCTGCTCGCACTGGGACAATCGCGTGTGCAACTTCACGCGAACCCCTGTAATACACGTAGCACGCTCCCCCAGGCCCGATCACGTGAGAAAGTTCATGCTAACCCCTGAAATACACGTAGCCCGCTCCCCCAGGCCCGATCGCGTGAGAAAGTTCACGCGAACCCCTGAAATACACGTAGCCCGCTCCCCCAGGCCCGATCGCGTGAGGAAGTTCACGCGAACCCCTGTAATACACATAGCCCGCTCCCCCAGGCCCGATCGCCTGAAAAAATTCACGCGAACCCCTGAAATACACGTAGCCCGCTCCCCCAGGCCCGATCGCGTGAGAAAGTTCACGCGAACCCCTGTACTACACATAGCACGCTCCCCCAGGCCTGATCGCGTGAGAAACTTCACGCGAACCCCTGAAATACACGTACCCTGCTGGAATCGCCTGTGGAACTTCCCGCGCACCCCTGAAATTCACATACCTTGCTCGCACTGGCCCAATCGCGTGTGGAACTTCCCGCGCACCCCTGAAATACACGTTCCCCGCTTGGCGTTTGCTGTTTGCCAGCCCGGTGAACTGGTCCAGGGTTAGCGCAGCCCTTTGCGATGATTTAGCGATTTTGATGGCTTTTCCTTGCGCGAGGGCGTTCTTCGGGGCGTTACTGGCGCTGCTGCAGGGTCGCTGCGATTCTCTGCGCCACGGCTGGTTTGGGAGCCTAAAATCCATGAATACGCTGTGCGCTGAAATCGGTTTTAGCGCACGTGCCTGGCGCAGACAATCGCACGCGGACACTCTGCGCCAGCCGCTTGCGACACTTTTCTGCGAAATTCTATGAATTACCCTCATAGTGTCTTAAGTTTCCATTCTCTCTATGTGACGGATGACCAACCGCTTCGAAAGGCAGATCTCATTAATAGAAACTTTAATTTCCAAAATAAGCTTTCAATACAGTGAATCTTATCAATTCTTTGTGGATATTCGACACATTTTGTCCTTCAAAGTTTACTGCAGTGGATTCAAGGACAAATAACAATGGAACCCTTCATCCAGCATTCACAGCGTGCCAGATTGAATTTCGTTTTTGGAAAGACATGCCACAAAAATGAACAATATTAATGGCAAGCTTTGCAGTGCAAAACCACAACATATTTCAAGCATCCCACATATGAAAATATTTACCTCCATTTTAATGGTATCAATGCGCCGGGTCACATGACATTTACGTACTCTTTCAAAGATGACCCCATTCAAGGTGCCGCCAGACTCGGATTTCCCTATGCATCAATAAGGCAATGCCCGAAAAAAGCCAAATTAACATTACGGGGCAGTTTCTTGGGCCAAAGTGGGACACTTCTTTTGTGAAATATACTGAATTTGAATACACATCAGGAAAAAAGATCTTGAGCCCAATACAATGACTTTGGCAATTCTGTCCATTGATTAAATAATTTCACTGTTGGGACTATGCAACCTATTTCAACAGTGCTCTATGCACCTAGTACTCAAGACCTGATAAGTCTGTATTGCTGTTAGCTAAGTAGCTATTAGCTACCCACCATCAGTGCGGATTAAAAATGCACACTCAATTATTTAATCATACATCACATATAGAGATGGTAACAGCATGAAATACAGATTAATTGAAGGAGATTAATGAAAATGCCTCATTTAATACATAGAGAGGGCATGGCTGGACCGGAAAAGGGGCCCGGGGGGGAAAGGCTTACTAGCTTCTGCGTAGATTTATTCCAGCAATCATATTGATTTCTGCATTGATGGAGGTGCACGAGTGCATGTTCATAGTGCACATTGGCAAGGCCTATTCCTTCATCGGTAATTTCAATGTTGGCTAACACTGTGGCACATAAACCTTTGGTCTATTGCAATCTGCAGCCACTTATCAGGATTCCAACTTTCCAGTGAGTTTAGACTTCACTTTTTTATTTATTTATTGGTTATTTGTAAAGCTGCTTTACATCAAATGGTGTTTCAAGGTGCAACAAGACAAAAAAGGGGGGACATGGAACAAAATAACAATAATGGTCCTAGTAGGCCTTCTGAACGTGATATACAGTATCAAGTGCCCATGCAGCATATACTATGTGGGTGAAACAACACGTAAGGCCAAGGTGAGATGGAACGAGCATCGGTCGAATATACGCACAGGCAACATGAAATCGCCTGTATCTAGACATTTCAAGGAAGCCAAACACCAAATAGCACAAATTAAATTCCAAATTCTCGATGTGCTAGAACTAACACAAGGAGTCAAGGTGGACATTAACCGACTGCTGAGCCAAAAAGAAACTTTTTGGATAGAACAACTGAACTCTTTACACCCAGGGGGTCTCAACGACGAATGTAACTATGCATGCTTTCTCTGATTTAATTTTGTTACCTAAAGTTAGACTTAGAAAAGTGGTCTAAACAATGAAGAATGAACTTTACAGCTGTGAAAAATGAGTGTGCGTAAATATGAAGTTTTTCATAGAGTATTTATAGCTACTGTTATGATTGGGTTATCTCCTTACAATTTTGTTTTTTTCAAATGGGTTCCCATTATTGTAGTACAAAATGAAATATGGATTGTCTATTAACAATTTATGATGCGGTATTTGCAGTATCCATACTGCCAGGTATCACTGAAACAAGATGCAATCTACATTATTATTCACTTGTTATGTATTGTATTTGTGTACTAATAGTTTATCACGCGATTTTTACAGTATCCATATTATCAAGTATCATCAAGACAAGATGCAGTGCACATTAAAATACACCTGTCACTCACTGTATGCACATGAACTAAGATGGCTAGAATTTGTAACCCTCATACCAGTTAACATTATTGGTATGGAGAGTGAAATTACCTATTTTTCAACAATACATATTTTTCATTAACTTTGTTAGCACACAGAATCTTTTTTTACATGCTAGCCAACCGAAATTACGTTTTCAAAATGGCCTCCGGCACGCAATGATATAATCACGTTGTTGATGACATCATCGTGTTACGTGCTGATGCCATTTTAAGTGCATATTAACAGCAGGGACAACAAGCAACGCGTATCCACGCGAGCATGGTGTCCTGCTGTTTAAAGAGTGCAAGAAAACAGGTAAGAATCCCCTTTTGGGGAGGAGAATCGCTGTCACTTACAATTTGAGCTGTGTTCTATTATGGAACCCCACAAAATTGTACATTCTTTACCATGTAGATTACCCTTCAGAAATTGGCTAAAGAAGAACTTAGCGGGAATACAGTAGCACTACAAAGCAATATTGTCTGAGGGAATATTTTGGAATCTCTTTTGAACAAGAAAGAAATCATAAATAAGGCAATTACAAGCACTAAGACAAACATTTTTTCATACAATATTTTGACAAAGTATACAACACAGAACTTGTTTATGTATATATTTGTGAACAAAGATGTTGGTAGTTTTTTATTTTTTATTTTTTTCTTGCATTGGGCGACAAAAATGGTGCTAAAGGCCTGTTATGAAGTATAATTTAATAAATAAAGTTTTATTGAATTTACAAAGTTTCGTCAAGAATTTTTTAATGAATAATTATCAACTTTAATTTGCTAATTTCAAGTAATTACTGTGGAAATGTCCACCTAGGTCCTTCCAGTGTACTGGAAAACTCGATCCAGTCATTTGTGCATCTTTAATCAATACTCCCCCTTGCAAACGGGGAGGCAACTGGCGACAGGACCAAATATTTATTGTTTACATTTTTGAATCTTTAAAAAAAAAAAAACAAGAAAATAGGCTGTGCCCACTCACCCCCTTTTTCTGGACATAGTAGGCCTTCTGCCATTTGGATTGTGCATTGTGCAAGTGCAAGGGGGGAGGTTGTGGGGAGGGGGAGGTGTAGGTCAGGGCGGAAGGGAAAATGCTAGGGTGGGAGGGAGGCGCAGGGCAAGAGGAGGTATACAAGTGCAGTGGGAGGGGGGAAGAAGAGGGCCAATGGGGCTAGGCAAGTGCTAAGGGAAGGCCAGGTGGGCAAGTGCCAGGGGAAGCAGGAAGTGAGGACCACATAGTAAGCATGAGGACAGGGTCAGGTGAGGCTCAGCAGGGATGCACACCCCACCAGGCTTGTCAGGGAAAATGGCCCCGGATGGGCAAGTGCAGCTTGTGGGTGGGGACAGAAACACAGGGTGCTGTGGTATGCTAGGCGAGGAGGGCTTGGTACCCTATGGAACTCAGGAGTGACCATACAGCCAGTCAATGTGACAGAGGGGGGCATTAGCAGGGGTGGGTAATGAAGAAGAGAAAAGGTGGGTCTTGAGACGTTACTGGAACTTAAGCAGATCAGCAGAAGCCTGAGGGGTGCAGGGAGGCCATTACAGAGGGAGGCTCCTGCCGAGGAAAGAGATCTACCCCACACTCTCTGCTTGGAATAGCGTCCGATCTGCATAGAATTTCAGCTAGATGACCAAAGGTCTCTAAGCAAAGGTCAGATGTAGTGGGGCTGCTGGCCCCAGAAAGCCTTCTGGATGAAGGGAGGATAAAGGCAGATTGAGGAAGAGGCTGTTGCAGTAGTCCAGACTGGAGAGGACTAGAGATCTGGAGACATTGAGTTTCTGTATGCCTGCTGCTCCAATTTTCTGCTTATATTCTTAAAATATTGTGAGTTCATTACAAACAGGGCTCGAAAGTAGGTTTGGATAAGCAGGAGTTCCAAGCAGCGCCTGGGTATCCAGCAGTAACCGGTCACCAGGAGCTACCATTAGGGAACAAGGAGCTAGTTTAAAGCATTACATTAGTTGGCCGGGGGAGCCAAAAGTAGCTACTGGTAACCGTTGGTTTTAAGCTCACCAGGTTCTTTTACATTTGATTTGATTTGAGTCACAAACTTGAAATAATCAGACTTAAATTTAATGTTATAATATAAATCAATTATTGTAATGGTAATAAACACAAAAAGCAACGACAAATTGAAATGATTTAACAATTACATCTCAAGTTACATACTAATCAACTTTCTGTACGATGAGAACAGTTTCTAAACACTGTGCAAAGGCTTGAAACTGGCTTTGTTAAACATTGTAAAGCGAGCTACACATCATTTGAATCCTGAAGTCAAGCTTTCCACAAGTTCAAGTTTGGTAGGGCAAACCAGTTTTGCAATGTTTTGTGGCATCGACTGGGCTCTGGAAACACAATCTGGATCAATTTCATGCGTTTGCTTGGCCAGTACATTCAATGTCAGATCTTTCACAAATTCAAAAAACATCTGTTGGTAGATTTCCGTTGCCACCCACTGTTTGCTTTGTTTTGTAACAAAGCAACTTGAACATTCCTGCAGTTTTTGCCTGTTCACTTTAAATGTTCTTGTTGTGGGCAAGCAGTCAGTCTTGTTCTGGCCTCCATACCATCGATGCCAAAACTCAACTTTTTAGGCCTGTACTTTAGGCACATATTATGGAACATCCCCAAATCTTCAGTGTGTCAGAATTCGGTGAGTCCCCTCATGTTGCTTGAAAGCATTTTGTCCTACACAATCTTCTCAAGTGCTATGTGAGTAGGGGAGCCTGGAAACAAACACCTTTTCTTACAATCATGCTCCCTGCTCAATGGTCCATGTGCACATTTGTCAAAATGTTTTTTTTTCTTCTCGAGAGTGTATGTTAGAACAATGGTGCATCAATGAATGCTATTCTTCAAGCAGAATATCTACAGATCCATCACAAGTTGTTGAGCTCCACTAAAAATGGCTGCTGATAGACTGTGAACAATTTAAAATGTTTTCTGTAACCTTTATTTTCTAGCAGCTTAATTTCTTTCAAAAATAATGTTGTGATGTGCCTTAAATCATAGTGATGCTTTATGTCTGGAAACCACTCTTGTGTGGCCTTGGCTATGGAAACATGCTTGTTAGTGGCTATCAGGTCTATCTGCATTCCTGTGGATTGCAGAAGTTGAATTGATTTAATGAAACCATATTTTTTCCATGGCAATAGAAGATGTACATTCAGATACTTGCACGACCACTGAACTCACTATTTGTTTGGTTTCCATGTCTTGGAAGTGGTAAGTGCAGTATTTAGCAGAAAAACCTGGACTGTCACACTGTCTATCACCAGCAAGCCAGAGCCTTTTGCCAGTGAGATCATTTTCCATTGACATCTGTTTGAGTGTCCATGTCTGGCCGATAGCAGGGAATAAGAAATCCTTCTGATATTTGTAGTACTGGGGTTTTGAAAACAATTTGAGTCCCACAAAGTTAAAACAAACTTGCAATTGTACTGAACGTTGATCTGCTAAACAACAAAGCAGATGAACTAAGTACATTTCCAGCAGGCACTTTTCCAAGTGTAGGTTGAGCAGACCATGAAAAGGAGTTATGGTGGTGTACACAGCTACCCTTGATCTTCAGGTTGGTGCCTTTGACTACACAAGTATACTTCACCAATGGCTCCCCTCAAATCCTCCTACACAATTTATGATCACATTTAATCATTTTCATAATCTAGATCAGGCAGCAGTTGAATACAGTGCATTTTGGTTCCCTTAATAGCCAATCATCCAGAAGTGCAGTAATTTGT
The DNA here is from genome assembly GCF_040938575.1 of Ambystoma mexicanum. Taxonomy (NCBI): domain Eukaryota; kingdom Metazoa; phylum Chordata; class Amphibia; order Caudata; family Ambystomatidae; genus Ambystoma; species Ambystoma mexicanum. The sequence continues at coordinate 869,517,021 of NC_090935.1, forward strand.
GATTCCATGGTGTTGGATAAGTCCTGAACATTACAAAGAGTGAAGTCCACATCACAAGCACAATCGTCAATCAGTAGCAAAGATGCTTCAGTTATTTCTGTGTGTGATATTTCAGATTTGTCCACATGTATTGGGGAAACAGGGAACATTGTCTGTTTCTTAGATATACGTTTTTTTAGAGGGTGTTGATTGTGTTAGCAGTTCTGCAACCACATCTGAAACATCTTCTGTGTTATCTCTCTCTTCTGGGTTACATTGTGTGCTGTATCAATGATCCAGGGTTACTTTACATGGGTCACTGCTAACATTCAATTAAAATTCTGGCGCCTGGTCATCTGCATCATGATACTGAATCTTGCGAAGACCATGCTTAGCCTCAAAATGTAGCTGCTCCCAAGCAACAACGGTTTGGCAACCAACATCATTAGTTTGTGTAGTTGCCTGAGTCTTTATGCTCCTCTTCTTCCTATGCCTCTAATTTAACATACCTAGTTTATAGCACACATACAGAATATATGAATTACAACATGAACATGTAATATCAATAAAACTCTAAACAACTTATTTGTTTTAAAAACCTTTCTGTTACGTACCCTTGTTTCCCAAATGTTCCTAGAAACAGTCAAATTGGATTTGCAGACCACCAGACAAAGCTGAAAAACAGCATTTTGAAATTGTATAAACCTTGAAATTTGTTCTTCCACTTAAAGAATCACTATGGAAACCACTAAAAAGATAACACATTTCATCCCAGGTAAAATGGATCACAACTGATATTTTACAATCTATTATGTATACCTCCTTTCCATGTGTCTCTCCAATTTCTTCTGCATTAGTAGTACATTCCTTGTACATAACAAACGAAAAGAATAAGGAATACATTTTTAAACAATTTAATGTTAAAATCTATGATCGCATAAAGACCTGCTCTCAAACCTTGACACTAAGCGAGTGTTAGTGTCAAGGTTTGATAGCAGGACTTCACAGGTGTTCAGAAGAGCAAATTCTGTGCCTCTGGATGCTCTAAAGCCAGACTGATGGTCGTGGAAGCAATCAATAGATTCAGTGTGGAGGGTCAGCTGAGAGATAGCCAACTTCTCCATGAGTTTGCCCAGGAAATGAGTGATGAGATAAGGCGGTATTTGCTGAAATGGAGGGGTCGGCAGAGGGTTTCTTGAGCAGAGGGTGCACAAGGGAGTGCTTAAGAGCAGTTCAGAAAACTCCAGTGGAAAAGGAGAGATTGCAGAGATCAGCCAAGGCTGGGGCGAGGGAGTCAATATTGTACTTAATAGTTTTGGAGGGGTAGGGGCCCACCTGTTTGGATGAAGACTTCATAGACCCTCATTGGGTGTGATGGGTGAGAGAGAAGAGAGGGGAAGTGGAAGGAGGGTCAAGGGAGGCTCTGGTGTTGGTGTATGCTGTGGTGTGGTAGAGAGGGAGGAAATGATGGCTTGCGTTTTTGTGATGAAGTGTGCAGCGGGGGCCGATCAAAGGTCCTGGGTGGGTGTGACAGAAGAAGAGGCTGCTGCAGGATTGGCCAGTTCCTTGGAGACTTTGAAAGGACTCTTTTCTTGGAGCGGATGCAGAGTCGATATTGCCTTTAAAGAAGGCAGCAGGCCAGTTTGTCAGATGGTCCACCCGACGAAATCCATTTCCGCTCAGCTGCCCTACACTTGCATTTAAGGGCAGTTAGATCGGAGTTGTACCAAGATTTGCACTTTTTGGAAGGCTACAGTCGGACCCTCATGACAGGGGGAAGAGTATCAAGAGTGTTAGAGATAGAGAGATTGAGGTTAGGGAGGGCTGTGTCAGGGTGGGAGTCAGCTGCAGGAATGGGAGGAGAAGAGCAGGTGGAGGCAAAGGCAGCCACTGTCACTTTTGTCATGGGTCGGGTGACTTTGAAGCTGTGTGGCCAAGCCGGGTGTGCCACTGCAAGAGGAGAGGAGAGCTTCAGGTGTGTTGAGAGAAGAGAGTGGTCAGTCCAAGAGAGAGAGAGATAGCGAGAGGGATGTCAATAGAGAGGAGAGCATCCAAACTGTGGCCTGCAGTGCGCATGGAGCCAGAGGGTAGGATAGAGAGGGAGAGAGAGTCTCATAGGTTGCGGAAAGGTCCTGAGGAGTCAGGAGAGTCCAGGTGGATGTTGAGATCACCCATCAGGAGGAGTTGAGAGGAGGAAGAAAGTAGAGAGGAGGCCAGGTCAGCCCATTCCAAGACGAAGAGAGTGGAGTGTCCTGGTGGGCGATAGAAGGTGTTCATGAGGAGAGAAGATTTAGGAGAGAGTGAGAGCCTGTAGACTAGGCACTTGAAGGAGGAGTAGGTCTGAGTAGGAATGATGGACACAGGTATCCATTCGGGGAAGATCAGCACCACTCCCCCTCCTGTCTTTTTTGGCATGGGCGCAGAGAGGATTTTGTAGCCTTCAGGGAAGAATGTGTCAGAGCATGTGACAGAGCTATCCTTGAATGATGTCTCCATGATGGCAAGCACATAAAGATCCATGAGTGTGAGGATGTTGCAGATGTCAGACAAGTGTTTGACAGCGGAGTGGACAGTGGAGGATGGCTGCGGAGCCAAGGCTGACAAGGGAGCCGGGACAGTATGACATGGTAAGGGTGTCTGTGCAGAGGAGGAGGAAGGGCCAGTGGGCAAGGGAGCCTGTGCAGAGGAGGAGGAAGGGACAGTGGGCAAGGGAGCTGTGCAGAGGAGGAGGAAGGCACAGAAGGCAGGGGAGCCTGGCCGGAGGGAGAGGTAAAGTTAGAGATGCGATGGAGGAGCTTTTCAAAGAGAAGAAGGTTGCTTTGAGGGACCTGAACCATGATGGTTCCATTGAAATAGACATTAATGATGACTCTGGAAATGGCGAAGAGGTCAAGGAGAACCTCCCAGCGAGTGCACCATTAATGGGAGAAGAAGCGATAGGATAGAGAAAGCCGACCATGTAGTGAGTCCATAGGTCAGGTGCGTTAACAAAGAAAAGGATGCCAGTGATAGTCTCTCTGGTGGAAGCTGTGACATAGGTGTCTGCAATAGGAAGGCCTGTGTTGGAGCCCAATATGTCCTTCTTAAGTTTCTTCCGGACAGATTTAGTGATGGAAGAATATAAACTTTGAGGTGTACATGGTATTCGGCACCTTGAGTTCCCATCCTCCCAACCCCCTTGCGAGCTCACGCCCACAAGTGCAAACTGTCATTGATAGCAGAGGAGGAATGGATGTGGATGAGACGAGCGCAATAGGTACGGAACACAGTCATAGGACACAGACCTATGTTGATTGCAGGGACAGGGTCTTCATTGGGGAGTATGGAGACAGCAGGTCTGCGGATGGCCATGTGAATAAGGATCCCCACAGCGAAAGAACCCTTTGTGGTGTACATGGTATTCACCACCTTGAGCACTCCCATCCTCCCAGCCCTTGTGGGCACATGCCCACAGGTGCGAACAGCCATTGATAGTGGAGGTGGGATGGATGTAAATGAGGGGAGCGCGATAGGGCAGTAAACTTGTAAAAGCACAACAATCTTTTACGATACTCTTAGATGTTCGGACATGTTGTGGTCTTACAAAACATTTCTAACAACTGTTCAGATGAACATGTTCATTTATTCTAATTTAGTTTGGTAACATGTATGGCAATGACACTACAAATGATACTGCTGCGGTCGAGGTTTTGTCTGTATAAGTCCACAGTATTGTCCATAGTCACTGGGGAATTCATCACGAGTGGCTTGAGCCACACAGGCAAGCATTACTCATCGAACATGAATTCCCAGTCTTCCATGAATCCCCCATGTAAACGCACGATAGGCCACAACCCTGTATCACCTGTGTCAGAGATACAGAAATAGTTTACTTGAATGAACCCAATATCTGCATTTGTTTCTTTGCACTACCTTGTAAAATGTAAGGCATTTTTATGCTGCAAAACGTACCTTTTCCTGCAAAGTACTGATAGTACTTGTGATTTCAAGTAGGGATCAATTAGAAATGTGAACGCACCTTCCAGCAAAACAGTTTGGGAGATTCTTTCAAGTGAAAGGAACATCATTTTTCAGACGATAAATCTAAAGATGAACACTTTGGTTTCAGATTAGAATTAGTAATTTATTCAATTTACAGAAATATTCTTTTGGCAATGATCCATCAAAGTTATATTTATGTAGGGGAAGCACATATTATCTTAGCCATCTGGGTTGACAAACACACAACGTATATAGAGTGAACTTACTCGTTAATCGGATTAGCCGGCAAACTGTAGCTAGAAGGTTTTTGCATAAGGACAGTCATCATTCACAACACGGATCGCGTAAGGCAGGCAGTGGGGGCTGGGGATGTCTTCTTTGGCAATATAGGCCAAGCAGCCAGAGATTTCTCTGCAACAGCAGTTCTCCACCAGAGTAGGCATCCGCTCCCAACTATGGCAGGTACACCAGGTGGAAACGTGATCCATGCATCCGGGTTCCCCATGACTTTCATCTGATACCACATTTCCTCTACTTTTTCACTTTCAAGGATTTCATTTTCTGAATATCTGGGCTCATACAGGTAGGGCTGAATTGTTGGCATAGTTCCTGAATAGTTAAGATGCAGAGAATCAACAGTGAGGTAAATAAACACATTTTTGTTTGTATACAGTAAAGAAAAGTGGTTTCCCATTAACATTGAATGTTAAAATAAGACAAGCAAAGAAACAGCCATGTTAAATCAGACAAGATTAAAAGGCTCAAACTATAAAAGTTCACAAGGACACATGTTTAAATATGGTTTGGTAAATACATGTGTTCATAATATAAGAAATGAAAAGCGACTACTGAGTTAATTTATTTTAGTTTTAGGTAGTATAAGTACTGGTTCTCAGCGTGTCATACTTGGCAGATAGCCAAACAGAGCAGAAACAAGTCAGGGAAGCTTGAAACGAAATACACTGACACAAAGGAAAAAGAAACTCCAACGTTGTGTGATGAGAAAGGATTTGTTTACACTTGCCGAGGGATGAGGCGTCTAGGCATTTCCATGGAGACATGTCAATAGATTGCGCACACAGAACATTGACATGAGATGTGCATTGGTGTTGTTGAATGGGGCATGAGCATCTAGTGATGTCAGCATTAGGGACGGATGATCTGAATTAGTGCTGCGAGGGCACTTGAATTTAGGGAGATGGATCAACGGATAAGATTAACACAAGATGCCGGTACTCAACCCATCGCTTTTCACATGTGTTAAAGTACGAAAAACTCAGGTAAATTGCATTGGAATTTATTTTAAGAAGATCAATGTATGCTCGGAAATACATGCCCAATAGATTGAGCCAGTAAAATTTCAGACCAAACTACTGCTTTAAAGGTGCCTATTGACTAAATAAATTGGATCAGTGTCACAAAATAAACACTCTCCCACCCCTTCCCGAACAAAGTCCCTCCCTGGAGATTTTATTCTGAAATAATGGAATTCATTTTTAAGTGAAATTGCTACGGTGGGAGAGCTTGGGGAGGGGTGTTAGCCTGTGCATACTGGGGTGGGTGTATTTCGTGGGACCGACTGTAGGTGTTTCCAGTGGAGAGGGGGTAATGTCAATCAATCCTTGTGAGCTGGAGAGAGCCATAACTTCCTGGATGACCACGAAGACGTCATACTACACTTGCAGAACAACATGCATGTCAAGCAAAATAAACCAGAAATTCTGCCCAAAAAAAGAAAGATTTAGGTAGCATTTATGGCACAGGATAAAGGCAGTGAAAAAGCGCACAATCGTGCTGAACCAGAAAGATCAATAAACCACTGTGACTGTGCGTCGAGTAAAGGTTTATAGAAGCACAAGGAAGTCTGTTTTAAAGAGGTGGATTTTCAGAACCCGTTTATATCTGAGGTAATTTGGCACCACTCTCAAAGTTTTAGGAAGCTCATTCCAAGCCTCTGCAGCTGATCTATTACCATGCCTTCATAAAGCACTTATCCTGTGCCCTCATTCTTTTTTATAGCACAGAACTCCTCAGAGTCTTACAATGTATGGAAGAAGGCACCTCTCTTGTACATTACGGATATTACAACTCACTTCCGTTGAACCTTATTCTGTTAAAAGGTCTCAGGCGACTTGCAGTATCGTTTTTCAGTATGGTAGGGAGTATTCTATTCCTCATAGCACATGATCACACTGTCCTCCCTACTACCACTTGGTCTCATACTCTCACCGTTGAAAAATATCCTCAGAGATTTCATATGTAGAACAGATGTAGAATCTTTTAAGGTTGTCAAAAACCCAGTTTGCAGGTAAAGATTTTGTTATGCTTTCCAGATAGCAGCAGCAGGCAGATAGTAGATAACACTACAGTATTCGTTAAGAGCAGTGCACTAAATATAGTAAAGTACATATCGCTTTAAAAACAAATGGCTGTGCACTGTCCTTCATGCACAGTTCAGAAACAATCTGAAATGTTTGGCAAGTGTAAAATGATCTAGTGGTAGCTGGAATTCTGCTCTGTGCATGCTCAGGCAGCAGGCATGGTGACGTCACAACTCAACTCTTATACGGTATTACAGGTTTGTAGTGCTGTCACAAATAGACTAGTATAAGAACATTATTTGCAGATGTTTTTGCAGCTATTATATTTCTGGCTTTGATATTATATGTCCATTATAAATGAAGGTATGCATTATCGCTATAAAAGCCTGTGTGTAATATTCTTGTGACAGGCCTATATCTGCATAAGAATGACAGAACTCCTCTTACTACAGTTGAGTTGTGACATCACTAGTGGGGGCCGGTGAATTTGTTTTTTGGAGCTGTGTAAATAGTTCCCACAAATATGTTCTCCCCCTGAGAATATGTTTTGAATGCGGGGTAAAATGGTACAATAATAAATTGAGTAAAACGCAGACAGTATACCTTTGTAGGGTGACGGATGAAAAAGAACAATAGATGCATGTCACCAACAGTGCACATGATGATTTCCCAATGGATTTTCATAATGCCTTTGCCCACAATGTCTGCCTGTATAACAATATTCCCATGCTGGCTGCAACAATATATGCCAGTGCATATGCATTGTGCATAATGCCAGTAATTATACTATAAGTAAATATATCCACATTGGTCTTCCAAAATAGGGCTGTATACCCAAGCAAGAATATACCCTTGTTGACTTTGCTATTAAAAATGCCATACCACAATAATAAAAAACATGTCTATAATAGCTGCATGGATCATGGATACATGGATACCCTGCAAAAAATTCCATGCCGAAGTAAGACATTTCTAGTCTGCTTGCATCAAAATCCCAGTCCATCCACATAATAACATTAATCATGCTTGCTTTATCATAGCAGTCCAGTAAAAAAGGCCATAACAAAGTAAGAAATAGTTAGACTGGATATATCAATTTGCCACTCTAGCCATGTAATTACACTTATCATACTTCCTTTATCATAGATGCCTAGTAAAAAATGGCATACTATAAAACGAAATTCCTAGACTGACAGAACCAAAATGCGCAGTCTTGCTACAAATGAAGACTAATGGTTTCTTTATCATAGATGCCCACAAAAAGAAATGCCATGATAAAGTAAGAAACAGCCAGACTAGTTGCACCAAAATATGCTTTTTTAGCCGCATAATAACACCTATCATGCTTGCATTATCACAGATGACCAGTGAAAAATGTGATGCCAATGTTATAAATAGCTAGACTGGCTACATCAACATGCCAATCTGGTCATGTAATGACACTTATTCTTGCTTTTCATAGATGCCCAATAAACAATGCCATGCCAAAGTAAACAATAGCTAGACTGGCAGCACCAAAATGCCAGTCTAGCCACATGATAACACTAATCATGCCTGCTTTATCATAGATTTCCAGCAAAAAATACCATGCCAAAGTAAGACGTAGCCAGAGTGACTGCACCAAAATATGCTAGCCTAGCCAGATGCTCAGTGAAAAATGGCATGCAGAAGTAAAAAATAGCTACACTGGCTGCATTAAAATAGCAGTCTAATCATGTAATAAAACATAGCATGGTTTGCTTAATCATAAATGCCCAGTAGAAAATGCCAGGTCACAGTAAGAAATAGCTAGACTGGTTGATAAAGCAAGCATAATAAGTGTTGGCTAGAGGGGCATACTTTGATGCAAAGATGGCCAGTAAAAATGCAATGCCAAAAGTAAAAAAATAGCTAAACTGGCTGCACCAAAACCCCAGTCTAGCCACATAATAACACTTAATATGTTTACCTTGTCATAGATGCCCAATAATGCCATGCCTCACACCCCCACCACCCAATCCCCACCCATGTCATCATCATACCCCGATCCAGCACAATTTCACAAACACAAGTGCAGCAAATGCACACATTCACCCTCTCATTCACAGACAGCATTCACTTGCTTTTTCACATGTGCGCCCATACACCATACACTCACTCATTTATACATGCACTCAGCCACCCATACATCATACATTCACATATACACACATATATACACACAAAATACATTATTGGTATAAAGAGTGAGATACACAAGGTATAAGCGCTTAAGAGAACTATATTAGGTATTATGATCTACAAATCAGTTGATAACAGGCAAAAGAACAATTTGAAAAATGTGAAGAATCAATCCTGACTGGACATGTCAGACTAAATAAATTCTGATCAATATGCCAAAGCATGCCACACACAAAGTAAATGAAAAAGAACAGGATGCTGCTCAGTATTAGAGGGTTACATTATTTAAAGCCTAAGTCAGAGATAAGATATTCAACTGTTATAGTTCTGGAGCAGCCATGAGGAGAAGGATAACACCTTAAAACGTTTTGCCACAATACATAAAAAAGTGTGAACCATCATTGCATATAACAAAATCAATATATATTCCACTGATGAATGTCCGGGCAGTAGAAGCATTAAGAAGAGAGATATGTCATGTCGGGCTAGGGTGACCTTCTGAGAGAGTCACGAGGAATCACAAGACTTTGCCTTTTAACATTTATGTACCATGAAATGTTCTATTATTGATGTCTTGCATTAGTTAGGTCCATGAGTTGTAGCAATGCATCTTTTCTAGGGATGATTTTGAGTACATTTTGCATGCTTGTGGAATGTGTGACAGCAGTTTCGGGTGATGGGCGAGTGACATTGGTACATTAGAATCAATTGACTTTTCGCTACAGTGATTTACACAGCGTTCTGTTGGATTTTTGAATATTGTCAAAATAATGTTTTTGAATTAATATAAAAAAATATTTAAACAATTTATAAATAATGGTGCAAGAGCCAAAAGAGTTGGGGAAGGGATGCTATGTAAGAAGCCAATTAAAACACCCTATATTTAAACACCAGCATCACTGCAAGTAGTAAAGTGTTGATTAATAAATATTGGGACATGTGTCATGCTTTGATGCACTTTAGTGTGCTTCTGGCCTTTACCAGAGGAGTTAACTCTAAACAGGTAATCTCCCTCAATTTTTGTTTACGGGGGGTCAAAGTCTCGGAACGGGAGAACAAAGCTAAGAGCGTTATGCAAAAATGAGACTATTGAATACCCCACTCATAGTCCAAAGAGGCTAGGCTTGGTGATATATGTTATATACTTATTTTGTAATTAGTGCCTTCCAAATTGATCACATATTCACAATTTTCAAAAATTCATTTTTTGCAACATTTAAAAACAACTGTCACATACTATTGAGACAATACACAGAACCGTATATCGCTTACACACCCTCGAAAATGAGCACTAAAAATCATCAGTCATAAATGAGTCCATATCAATGTATTATTGAGACAAATTTAGAAAAATTAAAAAAGAGAGAAAGCAGAACATACAGATATATGCCACAGATCAATGCTGCATGGTCGACTTCATCTAATCCTAAAAACGGAATCAACTATAGGGGATAGTTGAGTTAATGAGAACTGACTAATATCAATAAAGCAGTGTTTAGATACAAGACTTCAAATAGTTGGTAAGTCTTTTGTCAGGTGTCGACATGTTCCGGCCTTTTTGGGGATTGAGGCACTATCTCTAGTGTCTCTCCAACCATAGTTTTTTCAACTGCCTTCTTCAGGACAGACAATTTATTTTAATCAAATAGGAAACCTCTTTCATATACCCCAACAAGTTTAGCGTAATCTAAAAACAAACATACAAAAAATTGTAAGCGGCAATGGTTCAATTGTCCAAAACAATACATATTATCTAACACAAATTGTCCTTGTACCAATATTCACAAAATTTACAAAATAGAATTTACAAAATATTTCCATCTATCAGATCGAAACAACAAAGGAGAATGGAAGACAGAACAAATAATACTGCTGTCTCCACTAGGGAACAACAGTCAAAATATATCAACAAGCCTTAACTTACATCCTGGATGGACGTGAGATCAAAGAATTCGGCTCCAAAGTAGCCGTGACAGGTATGGGTTTCTGATTTTCTTGTCACCGGATGTTCATGGATCACCTTTTATTTGTTCACCCGACTCAACATCTAATGGGAACCTGTATTAAGTGAGGAACAAACTTCCTTATTTCACTTTCTATTTTAATCAGCAGCGTATCGTTGGCTACATAGCAACTTGATTACTTATAAACAATGTGTTCTCTGTTTTTGCATTTCCTAAAACAATCCCGAACCATAACATTATTATTGTCATGGTCAGTCAGTAATCTTTGACCGGCTTTTTCAAATAACTGCAGAAGGGATAACTCACTTGAGTCTGCTCGATGTTAGGAAATTGTGCCCCCGCGTTGTTTAAACATACGCCGTAGTATATCCGGCTTAGAGTCAACCGCTTAAGTAGTTTGCCTGTAAAATTATAAAAATGATTATCAAAACCGATTGTGAAGTCGTGTACAAACACACACACCTTTACATATTTTTCAGAAGCACCCAAATAGGTGCGCTTTTTCGAGGGACCGCTACTTAATCCTACTGTTCCCTCCCACAATGAGGACATCTAATAATTATGTCCATTAGCCCCGCCGTGCTTATGGCGCATCTAATACGCTTCGAACAAGACAGGGGCTCATGTCTCCCTTTTAGTGCTAGCTCGTCTTACCTTTAGAAACTCGTTCGAGCAGCGACAAGACAGCATCTCATCGGTTTCGTTCCCGCACTTGAATGCCGACTAAGCTTATTTATCCTCCTCGGCGGGATCATGTGATCGATCATGTGATGGTACATTCCCTGTGTTAAAGAGGCAGTGCTCATTGAGCTTTAGAACCACGACCAAATACCCAAATGGTATTTGAAGTGGTCTAAAAAATGTTACTTTTGACTTCATGTACACACATAAAGTCCTCACTGTTTCTTTTTCCATTTCTTGTGTGTACAAAGAGAAAAGGGAGCACTACGTTAAATCGCAGGGCCCCATGTTCAAGTTACGAACGTCATGGAAAATGACTGATGATTTTTAGTGTTCATTTTCGAGGGTGTGTAAGCGATACGGTTCTGTGTATTGTCTCAATAGTATGTGACAGTTGTTTTCAAATGTTGCAAAAAATGAATTTTTGAAAATTGTGAATATGTGATCAATTTGGAAATCACTAATTACAAAATAAGTATATAACATATATCACCAAGCCTAGCCTGTTTGGACTATGAGTGGGGTAGTCAATAGTCTCATTTTTGTATAACGCTCTTTACCAGAGGAGAGCAGAATCTATTGGTCTGATGCGACTTATTCTAAACCACAAATCCAACTTTTAAATTGATTACTTTATTAAACTGCTTAAAATATGTTCTTTGTAGCTCATTAAAAGTTGGAATGTTTCTAGCCTGAGCCCAATGAAGAGAATTAAAGGAGACGATGGCGTTTCCATGTATCATAAGGAGTAAAGTACCACTTGCAGCACAATATAATGCTATCGCAGGTCAACTCAGTTTTGTGACCATATAAAGAAACCTAGCCTTCACCCCTGGTCCTCTGTATGGGCACAGAACTCCTTTGTGACCTGCAATATCCTTATGATAGTAGGCTTCATCCCATATGTGTTAACAATAATGAAATAATAATATATTATTCGTGGATCCATACTACTTTAATCTTTGAATCCGATAAGTGTTTGTGGGGCTTCTTTTAAAGGTAATGTTAGCCAACCAGGAAATACTTGTTTAATGGAATTTATTTTAATGTTGTTGTTTTGTATTACTGCAATACTTTTCTGTAATACTTTTCCTGCGATCAAGCATCTTATCCGAATATTTAACGTTGCCTCAGAGCTCTGCGCCTATACAAAGCACTTTGTTTGCAATCTTGTGCTTTAAATTGCACAGGGCCCATCAGTGACCTCTACGGTATTGGCTTTATTTATGGGGGACATTATTCTGTATGTGATTAATATTTACAAGTGAGTTTTGATGTCACGAGGCTCCTGATCAGACTCAACACACAATCATTTCCTGTGTTCTTTTTGATGGAATGTGTGCAAGATGTTGCAAGCTCATTCGTTCAATTGACAAGCCCACTACAACCAACCTCTTTTTGGCACGCCCCACAACCGCTCGAAGATTAATAAAGCACAAACGGTGCAACAGTCTTATACTTTCACTAGACAGGCAATGAGTAGACTGCTGTGTAACGGAAAGGGAGACATTTTCAAAGGTAGTTGTAAAACGGCACTGAAGTCATCACAGGAGTTTTCCATAACACCAGTAGAGAAATGTCGTAAGCGGCCAGTATCTTTTGTAGTAAGATTCGCATCACTTTGTGTCAATCATTATGCCTTTTAAATTCTTGTGGAGTATGTAAGTCGTCCTTAAATAAACACACACTTGAACTTTCTCATCAAATCCACGTTAAACCTTTGGCAATGGAGAGGTGAGAATGCACAGTCAATGACGTGGAATGAATGGTGGTCTTTGAATTGAAGAGGCCCTTTCATGCACATTTCAGAGAGTTACTTGATGCAAATTGTTCCTGAATTCCAGATACAAATGTGGTGAGTGTTTTGGAGGTTTTCCTTGAGGCTCTGTGCTCAGGGCCTCTAGGTATGTCTGCCTGACTCAGGTACTACTACTGATTCCATTAGACTCATAATGCTAACTCAAAGGAGGCGGAGAAGGGTGGGTCACTGGTGCAGTACATGATTTTCAATAGATAACCCATAGGAAAGGTTTCACAAACTTATTCGTACAAAAATATAATCTTTATACAAGAAAAGGCAAAGAGAAAAACAATACACTAACAGGAAATTCAACCTTTGCAAAATAGGGAGGTCAGAATGTAGCAACTAAGTAGCAACTTTTAGGTGCAACTTCATTCACAGTCATTCCAAAATCCTTCCTGAAAAAGAAGCCTCATTATCAGGCAAGTTCCTATTCTACCAAGAGGGAGAAGTGTTGCCATTGGGGCATTCTTTGGCAGGAGAGAGTTATTGTGAAAGTGCCCCGCAAAGAGCAGTTCCTGGAGTTCTGTTGGAGGGAGACCCTCTAGTGCTTGTGAAGATAAAGATTAGATCCACAGCAATGAAGAACACACTAAATAAAATGCCAGCAAGCAGTGCCAGGTGGCCAGAAGACCAATACCACAGGACCTGTGCATTTCTGCAGGATGCGGTTGTCAATTTGCTGTGCAGGTAGTCCAGCGTCCACAGAGGACTTCAACAATGGCACATACATGTCAATGTAGATGGGTCCCCCAGATGCTTGGCAATGATGATTATTCAAGACTTACAGAGTCCCAGTTTAGGGGTTGGAACCAGAGGAGTGGACAAGAGAGTTGTTTTTGGTTTCTGTTGATGCAGGGTTCCCATGTTGCTTCTGTCACTGGATCTTGCTTCTGAGGAGGGGGTGGGCTTGGTGAGACCCCAACAAAGAGAGAACGGAAGGTTTCGAACAGGGGCTGTGATCCAGTCATCCACCCTGGATCAGGAGAAAGGAGTGCTGCAGAGGTTTCCCTCTGGTCTTTCTTTTAGAGGTACAAGTTTGCTGTCAGATTCTTTGGGATGTCGAAGGGTGCTGTTGTAGTGCTTCTTTCCTTCCTTGAGCAGCAGGCCTTCTAGAGTGCAAGTTTGGAGATCTATCTGTAGATACATTGAGTGGGCAAGGGGGTCTGCATTTAATTTCCTCGGGAACCAGTAAGTGAACACCACTTCCAAAGCATAATTCGAACAGAGGGGTGGTCAGCAAATGGCAGCCCATTTCTCCAGACTACCCAGTCTTTCTGGAAAGCTCTCACACAAAGGAATAGATTACAGTCAGAACTGATTTCAAGCTTGCTACAGTGCTCAGTCCTGGGACAAACACACCCAGTGGCCAAAGAGGACCACCTCCTCCACACATGCATAGAAGGATATGGATAGGCATGTGACCCCTCCGGCCTTTGAGGTAAACAACTACAACCTCAATTTTGAGGAACAGAGTATGGGGTAGAAAAGGCCCAGGCTAGGCACAATGCTGTGTGCATGAAGCAACGTGCGAACTAGCCCATGTTCCATCTTTCACAAGAGTCCTGAAGACCAACATATAGAAATAGATGTTAAACGTATCTCACTTTTTGTTACTAACCTCACAAAAGTAATTGAAACAACAGAAAACTATTGTGTTGCTAATTTTCCATACAACACGTTTCGTCAAGATACAATCATTTTTTGTATGTGTCTTTGTTTTTTATTGTTTTAGCCCAATGTTATGTATGTATATTGATTAAAATATGTGTTGAATGAATTTGACCTGGTATTCTACGGTGTAAATAACTTGTTACATTATAATAGTACATTCTGTGTAGGACATTGACGATCTTTGTGTGTAAAAGCAGGGTAGCTTCTTGTGGCTATCTCTCTGGTTGATTGAACTATTTTCCTCACCCACAAAACCCCATTATAAAAAAAGAGGAACCTCATTGCTCAACTCAATTTACCCTCACTGAACATAAGGGAAGTCCAAGTGCTTCACTTTAATGCAGTAAAATAATATAACTGATTTCATGGGGACTTTGGAAAGGGGTGTGAAAGGGGCCGTCTCTGATGCAAGCCCTTTCACCACCTTCAACATGGAATGCATACAAGAGTCAGAATGTACTCTTTTTTCCATCAGAACATTTACAGTAGTACTAAAAATCACAGTGTACACTTTCCCTTAGCACTATCAATGTGAGTAGGAGATGGATCTGAACAATAACCATCAGCGGTATTCTAGGAATGCCACAACTGTTATTACTGGACTAGTGATAACCTTTGAACATAGTGGTTCTTTGTAAATACTGCTGATGCTACGGGCGTTCACCTGCAGTGGTGTATTTGCCCACAAATGCACCAAGCCTGTACTGCGGGCCTTAATAGTTAGCCCTCCCAGCTTTCCCAGAGTTGTTTCCACAGGCAATGTTGACAGGTCTGATCATGAGATTGCCTGTTTTTTAAAATTTATTTTTTTAATCTAAATGCTGTTATGTACCATGGGCACATAAGAACCTCTCCATTTTAAAATGGGATCTTAAAGCTCTTCTTCCCAAGATTGAGGCAATGTTTCCATTTCTTTGAGATGCTCTGCCTCTATGGATGAGATTACTTTGCAGCAGCACTCTCACATTTCTCAGTTAGTGGAGCCTATCGCTTCTTTCAAGATATCTTCCTACAAATTTGTCTCAGGTATGGTTCCCTCGCCCACGTGATGTGATATGTCAAGAGTTTAGGCGACTGGTGAGAATTTGGTGCTTCTCCCCGAGTGAGAACAGTTATGTTTGGGTAAAGTCTGCATGGTTCATCATTGGTCTAGTAACTGATAGAAAGCTGGACTATTGTAACTTCAAAGAGACATACCTTTAATACTGTAAACATAGGGGCTTAATTTTGAACCCAATAACTGCAAGAAATCCTATCTTTGTGCAAATATCAACCATTTCTCAGGAGAAATGTCTGTGTTGCTGTTTATTTTTCTGAACTAATCTGAAATAATCATTGAGCAAAAATGTTCCTCTGGTTAGCTCTTCTACTTAATTTGACAGATGTCTCTCTGCTGATGCAGACATTGAAGCCAACATTTTATGATGGCAACCCCTGCCCCACATATAAGATTAAAGAAGGTGTTTCATGCTTTGCTCCTTTGTGGTAGAGATGGTGAACCTTTCCATTGCCCGCAAATGTTTTGCACTTGTGAGGAAGCCTGTAACTGCAAATCGGATTTTTGCCCGGTCACTTCACTTCCTTTCTAATGAAAGTGGCTGGAGAAGGTGCTTTCTGTCCAGCTTAGGAATTGGGTCGGGAGATGGTGACCCTTTCCATTGCCTGCTAATTCTTTGCACTTGTGAAGAAGCCTTTAACTGCAAATCGGATTTTTGCCCGGTCACTTCACTTCCTTTCTAATGAAAGTGGCTGGATAAGGTGCTTTCTGTCCAGCTTAGGAATTGGGTCGGGAGAAAAATCTCTTGGCTCCTTTGCAATTGGTTTATCAACCCGAATATAGCTAAGGGACTGCCATTCTGCAAATAAATGATGATGTACACCTACTGCTTGACGTTGTAGCACCTGCTTGCTGGTACTTCCGGTTCTTAGCAGCTTTTATTTCAGCGCACAAAGCCCTGAGGCATCTAGGTGCTAGTTACAGAAAGTGGTACATTAGTGCAAGAAAATGCATACGGTTACAGACATGAAAAAAGGTGTGTGTACACATGCTGGAAAAGCTACATCAGGCGGCATATGGGTTAAATAGGTATGATTACACAAATTGGCAAAGCCTCACTTTATGTTAAGGAGGGCTACATCACGCAGCATATCGGTCAAATAGGTGTGATTATGCCAACTGCCAAAGCCTCACCACATGTTATGGGGGGCTATATCAGGCAGCATATTGGTCAAATAGGTAAGATTCCACGTACTGGCAAAGTCTCACCTCATATTACGGGGGGGTTACATCAGGCAGCATATGGGTCAAATAGGGAAGACTACACAAACTGGAAAGCCTCACCTCATGTTACGGTGCTACATCAGGCAGCATATGGGACAAATAGGTATGATTATGCAATCTGGCAAGGCCGCCTCTCATGTTGCTGAGGGCTGCAATGGGCAGCATGTGCGTCAGGAAGTGAGAGTCAACATAAGGAGTGAGGGTCAACATTAGTAAGGCTGTGTTACAATGAGGACTGAGTGGGTGGGAGACAAGAAGATAGTGTGCCTAGAAATGAGGTCTCACTCACGTGAAGAGTAGTCTTAGAGCACAGAGCGAGCGTGCCTGCATAGAGGTAAAAACATCTCTATCAGATTTACAAGCAGGGCAATCTCAAGGCACAAAACGACAAGGCGGCATGGGTTAAAACATCTACATTCGATTTACAAGCAGGGCAATCATAAGGCACAAAACGACAAAACATCTAGATTTGATTTACAAGCTGGGCAATCTTAAGGTACAAAATATCAAGCCTACATAGAGTGAAAACATCTGGATTCGTTTTTGTTTTTGTCTTTCAGGCCAGGCATCTTAGATAATCATTACATGGTATTGCTTTTTGTTAGAGGTGGATACTGAACTGTCGATAGATAAGAAAAAAAAGTACAGGGTAGTAAGAGGCTGGTAAATCGTCAGGAATGGAAGTGGAGTCTTGTGGGCCATTCCTGGGGGCTGGCTTTCCACACCTGCTGGCTTGCAGCCAATCAGGTACTTCATGCATACCGAGGCACCATGGAAACCTGTGCAGCCTTCGGAGGCACTCTGAGAATTAAGTTTCTTTTGCTGCCATATTCTAATCCTATAGAATCCATTCTGTCACAGCTTTCTATTGTCTTACGTCCTGGTAAGCTTTTATTTTTTGCTTATTGTGCTAAATCTTGGGCTGCAAATATTGACATATTTTCTTTGAAAGCCATTAAAAACTTTTGTTGCTTCATCTAGCTTTGGTTTTTTAGGTCAGGCTTTGGTTATTTTACATGTGCGCACTGGGAATTCTGCTCTTACCAGCTTTCCTCAGTCCATGTTCCCTACCCTGAAGGCAGGTTTACAGGCACTGCTGCTAGTATGTTTGATAGCATTACTCCCATCTGTCCACTGGCTCCCCATGGCGGCCAGGATATAGTTTAAACTAGCTTAAATGGCCCATGTGCTGATTATCTGATCTGAAAAATAGTGGTCTTGGGTGATTCAGAAGTCTTTTCGGCTGGAGGTACCAATGTTTTGCTGCGCATTTGCACTGAAGGTATCTTTCTCAGGGGCAGCCGTTAAATGTTGGAATGCTCTTCCGTCCTGCATTTATCAGAATAGTGATCTTTTCATAATTAGACAATTGGTGAGGATGTGGCTCTGAGACAGAGTTTTCTAGAGGTTTTATGGGTTTTATTATTAACTGTGGTCTCATTTCAATGTGGTTGTGTATAACAGGACATGTGGGCACTTTCTATTATTAGTTTAGTTGTTTTTGCTCGGTTTTACATTTTCTTGTACTGTATTTCATATGTTCTGAAATGTGTATCTGGTATTTTACACAGAGCTCAGACACACTTCTGTGCCTTGTTTGCATGTAAAAAAAATGAATAAAATGTATACTGAATGAAGGGCTGGATTCCAGTAAAATCTGGTGAGAAGACTGCAGGTTACTTGTACAAGCAATTAAGTGGAATGAAAGTAGAATAGCATTGGTTCCCAGAAGTAAATGTGGCACAAGACACAGCAAGGTACTTTCATACACAGTCAGTAAAGTGGAATGGATGGATGGCTGTGAGGAAATGCAGATATGCTTTTATTATGATTATTATTATTAGTAGGATATTTATTGAGCTTCGGCAAGCAACGGAGCACTTTACTATCATAGAGGGAAGAACAGGGTTAGGGAAGCAGAGGAACAGGGGAATGGAAATATAACAATAAGGGAGGGTGGGTGACTTTTCAGCAATTGATCAACAAGCAGCCAGGGGAGCAAACAGTGGGGATCAGATCACCCAGTCTCAAGTAGGGAGAGTAGTGGAGGGTGTGTGGACCTATCTGTTAGAGAGGAGCCATTCCTTGAAGAAGAGAGTCCTGAGCTCCATCCTGAACTGTAAAAGTAAGGCTGTGAGTCTGATGTCGATGGGAAGGAAGTACCCATGTCTTGGAGCATAGTGAGACAAGGCCTGTTTGCTGGTTCTTTCTTTCTTGCACCGGTGGAGTTCGAGTCTGCACATGTCCTTACTAATGGTGGATCATAGTCCTCCACAGATGTTGAGTATCTCAGTGAGGTCGCTTGGATATTTCAGGCTGACAGCCATTTAGACGATGCACCAGGATTTGAAGATGATAATGGCTAGCAATGGGAACCAGTGCAGTTCGATGGGGGTCGGAGTGATGTGGTTGAATTTGCAGGGTCCTTTGATGCATCCTGCGGCATCTCTGGAGTGCCAAGGTAGTTACCGGATGGCTTTTCAAAAGGGTATTGCCACCGTCCAGGTGGAGGAGGACCAAGGCTTGGACATCAGATCTGAAGATACTTTCTGGGATGAATGTCTTGATTTTATGCAGGACAGAAACTTGGCACCGAGCCATTAGTGTCTTCCTTGCTATGTCCTGTTTGAAGGAGAGGTGTCTGACATTGTCAAACCATAGGGACTTGGTGCAAGTGACCAACTTGGGTGTGAAGCCCTTGAGGTACATAGCAGAGAGCCAGGTCGGAATTTTTGGGTGTTCGGTGTTGTTGGTCAGCAGTAGGAAGTCAGTCATGAAGAGGGTTCAGGTAAGCCCTGGACATCCAAAAATGGATCAATGAGAGGAAGTCCTGAGCCTGTGGATGTCTTTGATGGAGGATATCTTGAGGTACAGCTGCATGTAATCTCCATATTGATGTATGTGGATGTCATGTGCTGCATCAAAGGTTCCACGCAGTTCCATGTAAAGATTGAAGATCACTGAGGTTCATAGTGACTGTTTCGACAGTCAAAGTTTCGACTGGTGAAAGTTCTGACACAAAAGTGTGGAAAAAAATGTTTTGAACTTTTTTTAAAAAATGTTTATGCCCCCCCCCCAATCCCCTGTTTTTTTTTAAACACCTATTTAACTATACCAAATTAAAATAAATCCTTTACTATTTGAAAAAAAAAGCAAAACTTTTTCGGCACTTTTGTGTGGAAACTTTTACCTGTCTAAACTATTTTTTCGAAACTTCAACTGGACACCGATCACCGTGGACAGGATGGATCCTTGTGGGACTCCACAGGTAATGGGTAGAGGTGGTGGTCTAAAGAAATCAATTTGTACACAATGGTGGTGATTAGAAAGGTACGATTCGAACTAGCTGAGGAAAATCTCACTGATCCCCATGTGGCAATATAGTGCAAGGAACTCATAGTGGCAACAGTAAAGACGGACACAAGTGATCACAGTTCAAGGGTGTTTATTGAACTTTATAATGGGTGAGATAAACGCCAGATCTAAACCTAAATCTGATATGGGAGCAAGCTACGACCATCAAATAATAATAAGGCAGTCCTAGTCCCGTTTTGTCAAATAAAAAGGGTATACACTAAAAAAACCTATTGCCAATTCCTTTCTGCTAAATTACAAAAAAAGAGTGTGGATAATGTTCACCAGAAAAGAAAGAAGTGTTCCCAAAATGAAAGGTCAGGATGGTAGCTGGGAGTCTCCCTTCCCAACATTTTGACCATGGCACAAGGAGGGACTCCTGAGCACAGCACATGCTTCAGCTTCCCCAAAATGAGACAACAGTTCCACTTCACAGATATCAGGACCTTTTGTGGATAAGTCTCTTTTCTATAAAAAGTCTCTGGTCTCCGAGGACCTGATGTGATCCAAAATAATAAACAAAAGTTCCTTCGTGCTTGTACATTGGGTGAGGCCGTTTCACCCCTGGATGCCCCTCTTCGAGGCTCAGACCCTTCTCAAATGTTAGCCTCCCTCCATCGGGTTCACTATGGCTTTCCTTAAATCGACTTCACTTATGGCATTCACAAATCTCAATGGCCCTCATTACGACCCTGGTGGAATTCGCGGTGCTAAATGCACCGCGGAGCACGGCGGAAAGCCGCCGATAGCGCCATGGGGGTTGGCGGATTTACCACCCCATGCCGACCTTGGCGGAGCGGTAAATCCCCAATCCCCATTTTACCCTTCCCCATTCCCATTCTTGCCCCATAGGGTATAATGGGAGTGGGGAAGGCGTTAATTACGCTACCGTAAAGTACGGTGGCGTAATTAACAACGAGGTCCCTTAGCGCCATGGTTTTCTCCGCCCGGTAAAACCAGGCGGAGAAAGGCGCCATGGCGCTACGGGAACTCGTAGTAGGGCGGACGGGTCCGCCACGAATACCGCTGGCGGAAACCCACTCCGCCAGGGTCGTAATGAGGCCCAATGTCTTTTTAAACAGTTCACTGTTGACATCCCTCTGTCGGGTTCACCTTTGTCAACACACTGTTCATCGGCACTTTAGGCTTCGCCCCTTTCCATTGGCATCCCTCCGTCAGGTTCACTCTTGCCAACTTTTGCCAATCACTCAAGGGTCTGAGCCCGGAACAGGGGGATCCAGGGATGAAAAGGCATGGAACGGGAACATAGAGCCCCAACATGAGAAAGTGAGAGCCGTCCTAGATACACCTACGCCCAAAACTAAAACGGATTTGAGAGCCTTTCTAGGGTAATTGGATGTTATCATAGGTTTATCACTAATTTTTCAGACAAAACAGCAAGGCCTTAAGATAACCTTAAGAACGCTGAACCCCAGAAACTTCATTGGTCTGAAGAGATTGATATATGCTATAACACCTTAAAGCAAACCTTGTGCCAAAACCCAATCCTGAAGGTAGTAGAATTCTCCAAAGATTTTATATTGCAGACGGACGCCTCCCTTACTGGGTTAGGAGCAGTCCTATCTCAAGTCTGCAGTGGATGAGAACATCCCATTCTCTTCATGAGCCGTAAACTCTTCCCACATGAAAGAAATGACTCTGTGTTGGAATTAGAGGCCTTGGCCATCAAGTGAGCCAATATCCACCTGAGATACTACCTCTTAGGAAGAAAGTTTACATTAGTCACTGATCATTCTCCCCCAGTTTGGATTAGCCAACGCAAAGACTCAAACCCATGTGTCATGCGACACCGGAAAGGAAAAGACCAGGGGAATGTAGATTTCCTGTCCGGTTCCCCTGTGAAGCAGATGCGGCTACATCGCATGGAGGAAAGGTATATGAGAAGCCTGAAGGTGTCTCACCCACTAGTCCCCTGAGATCTGTCGTCCAGGTGGCCAGGACACGACAATTGCTATTGGATGCAGTTCCTGGGGGTGGCCCAGTGGTGGAGGATCACCTGGGCAAGGGGTATTTGGAGGGTGGAAGTGGGACACCATGGGTTGAGACGCGGTATCCCCTTCTTAGTAACACCTTTTCCCCATCCTACCCTGTAGGATATTTAAAGGCTCCACCCCCCCCCCCCACCTTTTCCCACACAAACACTTTCTTACACATTAACAAACAATGGACTAACATCAGAGCCTTTTAGCTGACATGTCCCAATACATGGGATAAAAGACAGAGCACGAAAGCACACTTTGAGCAAGGCAGACCGCACAGCGATTCAGCTATCCAGGTACGGCAGTTCAAGATGAGCAGAAAATCGATAAGGACCGAAAGGGTGACAAGGAGAGAAGCGACCTTGTCCTTTCTGACCCACGCCCGTGAAGCCTCTGTGAAAGGAATCGTAAGACTGCAAACAATAGCCTGCGTGTATAGCAGCAGATGTCAACGGTACACAGGGCCCTCCTCTGCTGATAACCACGCCAGGGAGAGACGCTTGCCACTGTGGTACTGTATTTGACTCCAAAGACAAGAAAAGCCAAGTGGTTCATCACAGCCAGTAAGAAACCGAACATGTTGAACAGCTTGGTACAACATTAGTGTATGATACACTGTTGTTGTATTGACATTAAATAATCATTGGGTCATTTGGAAAAAAATCAATACAGGATGAAGAAAAACTATTGTAAGTATGTGCGTGATTGCAAGTGTGATAGTATGTTTGTCATTAAGGGAATGCTTAAAGTAGTTGGATACCTATTGGCATATTCTAACTACATTAGCCTTTAGAAGACGTTTTGTAGGAACAAGAATTGTGATGTTAATGTTAATGTTAATGTTAAAGGTCATTTGTACCGCGCACTATCACCACCGAAGTGGTCCCCTGGCGCTCTGGCGGCTCTGAAAAGGGGAGGAGAGGGGGTGGGTTAGTAGGAATAAGCTGGAAAAGTGCAAGAGAGCAGTGATGTGCTGTTGGCAGCCTCAGCCCGGTGGTTCCGTCGGCCGGGCTTGGGGTGTTTTATGGTCCGTAGTCGTCGTGTGCTGTTGTGCAAGGCTATGTGTGGTTTGTTTTGTTGTTGCATTGTTGTGAAGTTTGTGCGGATTGCTGCGTTTAAGGCTTGTGGTTGTGTTTGGTTATAGTTTGAGAGGTGTCTGTAGAGGGATGGAATTGTTAGTTGGTTGGTTAGTTGGCATTGCTGTCCTTGCAATTGTGGGATTCCATCTAGGTCTGGTACATGCTAACAGTCACATTTCTATCTAGATGCGACGCAAGCTAGGGTTCATAATTCTAAGTGTGGTGCATGCTAAGAGTCACATATGCTAACGGTCCCATTCCTGAAATTCCATCCGAGTGTGGCATATGCTAACCATCATATTTCTATCTAGATGCGACGCGGGCTAAGCTTGGGAATTCCATCTGAGTGTGGCATATGTTATCCATCATATTTCTATCTAGATGCGACGCGGACTAAGCGTATGGCATATTTGAAGTGATTGTAATGAAGAACATGTTTGAAGTAGTTACCTGTTGGCACATTCTAACTGTTGATTGTGCTGCAGTTTAGTTGGTTAATTTGAGTTGAGGGAATATTAATTAGGCATTTGGTAGATTTGCTGGTAACCTAGGTTTAGGAGTAATAGAGGTGTTGCTACATTCAAACCAACCACTTATTTTTTTGACATATGCATTATAGTGCCCTGAAGTGGTTGCAGCACCAGTGTGATATTGTAAAGCTAGTGAGCTTACAGTTATGTTTGGTACCATCTGCATTGTACCTTATAATCAGTAGTATGACATATTAGCTATGTGAGTTTATTGGTATGCTGGAATGATTGTCTGAATTGCAAAAAAGGGAAATATTGCATTCTGCAGAAGCTGGTGAAATGGAATAGATTCACAATGTGGTATGGATACATATAGAAATTGTTCTTTAGGGATGTGCTCTTGTGAAACATGATTGCAGAGAGTGCATGCATGTTTCCACGTGTATGGGAGATTTAATTTATGGGGATGTTTTTGGTTCCAGTACTTATAGTAAGTACATTAGGAATTCTTGGTGATCTTCTTGTGTGTTTATGGTAAATGTTAAAATGTTACCATTCCTGCACAGTAGTCCAATTATTGCCTTATACTTCAGACATTGTAAGTGCTGTCAGGAATATTTGTGGCATTTCTATGAAGGACAAACATTTGCAAACACAACTGGTCCAAGCGGTTTAAGTTAATGTTGTAAACGATTGGTGGAAATTAGAAGAGAAGATTGATTGTTATATTTGCATATCAATTTACTGCAGATTTTCTTTGAGAATAGACATTTGTCTCTTTGTTTTCTGATAGATGTGCAGTTGAGTTTGTACTAGAGAGTTTTGTGGTTGTATTATTTGATGGAGAAGGAGTTGGTTGTTGTTTATTTAGCAGTATTGTTGGGAGATCTGTTGTAGATTCTGTTTGTATCAGTTTTCTTTTAAAGGTTTTATTTTTTTAGGTACAGGGCACATATCTAGATAGGGGTGTACATTGCATCTAGCCTGTTGTATTCTAGGATGCAAGGAATGACAGTGTTGACTTTTTTGTATCAAAGTTAACTATAAGTAGACCATTGAGTGTATGCAGACTGAAAGTGCTAATTAACTCATACCTTCTTTAAATACTGTGCTGGCAATGTCAATCAATGCATGATTTAGGGCTAGACCTTGCGATTTGTGAATAGTGACAGCATATGAATGAGATAGAGAAAATTGTTCTCTGCATATGTACATGCCTTTGAAAAGAAGGAAACATGCTATTGTGCGGCCACATTTATTAACTTCTGCAAGTTTGTCAAAGTCGATGTTGACAAACTGAATGTTGTTGTCATGTGGATATGTTTGGAAGCCAACAGCTGTACCAATTACTTCATTGACTAAATCTTGTTCTACGTCAAGGTTACATTTTAGAATTACTCTGCAGTTTAGGCGCAACGTATTATCTCCAATCCAGCTGTGTTGGAGATAACTTTTTCTAAGCTATTTTGTCATGCTGTTGCTCACTGACACAGGGAGTTTCATGCCATGCACTTCTAGTTTGTCTGTGGAGCTGATATGCATTATGGGTTGCATTTCTTGTTTTAACATTGTCTCGTTCAATTATCTACAGCTTGCAAGGATTGTCATTAAGGACATGCCTTTTATATCTTGTTCAGGTCATTGTTCCATGACATCAGGAGCAGATGTGTTTTGCCCATATAGCTCATGGATTATTACGATGGATTTTGCATCTTTGGTAAGCAGACCAGTTCTAATGCTTTTTAAAATGTTAGCATAGGTGAGGTCTGCAGACTGACACATGTTTTGAGTGAGTTCTCTGTAATGAAAATGTTGCCAGAGATTTACATTTCCAATGCTGCTGAGTGTTGCGGCATTGTTTGTGTCCTAATGTTTTGAAAATAGGTTGACCTTTTTACTGGTGTTAACTGTAGGAGGTCTTTCGAAAACAATAATGTGTGTTCCCCCAAACTGTTCTTCATAGTCTGATTTTAGGACTTCTTGCATTCTGAGGTGAATTAAAGCTATCATGAGGTTGGAAACCATGCTTACTTCATCTATTATGATCACTTTCATTTGTTTCAGAATTCTGCAGTCTTCAGTAGCAGCTCCTGATGATAATGTGTAGTATTATAATTTGTTAGGGTGTTCTACTGGAAGGAGAAGAAGTCGGTGTAAAGTTACACCTACCATGTTGTAGGCAGCTAAACCTGTTGGGGCTGTTACAATAGCCGAAAGGTTGTTGTTTGTAATGTTTTGTGGACATTTGCTGATTATTTTAATTAAAAATGTTTTACCAGAACAAGCTTCACTACGTACATACAGGAACATAGGAACATTGGTTTATAATTTTTACAGGGACAAGTTTTAGTTTTAAAATCATGCACAATTTCTTCAGTGACCTCTAGATAAATGGTGAGTTGGTAATCATTTAGCTGTGATTTGATCACTGACACGTCTTCTTCAGATAGTTTATATTGATACATGGTATTTTCTACCTCAGTCATGGCTATTTCTGCTTCATTTAGAAAGAGTGCTTCTCCAACTGGTTTTTGGCTTCCTGTAAGGGAAGGTTGACTTCTCTCAGGAGTGTCTTTATCTAGTTGAGCTTCAATTTCTTCCTCTTGTTGGCGTTCATTCTCCAAAATGTCTTTGTATTGTTTGAAATTTACATTTGTTATGCTGCTTTCATTTGCTTTGAATGCAGCTTCAAATGAGTTGTAGTCACCTAATAATTCTTCTTTTTTCCAAGGTTTAAAATGTTGCAGTAGGGCCATGTAATACAGTGCTCTA
Source organism: Ambystoma mexicanum (assembly GCF_040938575.1). Taxonomy (NCBI): domain Eukaryota; kingdom Metazoa; phylum Chordata; class Amphibia; order Caudata; family Ambystomatidae; genus Ambystoma; species Ambystoma mexicanum. The sequence goes on from NC_090935.1 coordinate 869,543,538, forward strand.
TGTTGCAGAGATTTAAACGATAACCTTATATGATTAATTAGGCTGGGTGTGGTATGTTTTACTAGACTTCCTTCACAAGTTGAGACTAAATATTTGCCAGTTGTCTCATCTGGTGGGAAATTGGTCTTGTAGGAGTAGTTTTGTGCTATGTCGTCCTGGCACATGTTTCCCAAAGCAGTACTTCTTATTGAGTAGTATGTGTCTAATAAATTGGTTTTTAATACATGCTGGCTGTTGGGATCATTTGTGGCTATTGGTAGGTTTTTAGTGCTCTTTTTCAGGATGAAGCTGGGCCAAGATTTAGCCAGACAATGTGTTTGGCCATATAAGGCTGTACCTGCTAAACGGTCTGCAGATTCGTAGCACCCGCATTCTCTATGGGAGAGCATTTTTATACCAAAGCTGTACAATTTTTGTGACAGTGTTTTCTCAGATGATATGTCATTCAAGAGGTCTTTTAGCTCTGTATTCTCAGCTTTGGTGTGATAGGCTTTGACATATCTTGCAACTTCAGTGGAATTGTCAGCAATGAATTGCATGGCTATGTTTGCATTCCACAAGAGGGAAATGATTGCATTGTAATCATTGATGTACTTGGATGCTCCATCCCTTTTAATGTTGTATGTGTTTTTAGGGGTATGCCTTTTACACTGTGTCTAACAAAAGACATCAAGCTATTTACGTGTCCTTTTTTGCAAACTGGTCTAGGGAAGCCAAAGCGACATTTGGTTTAGTATCTACCTTTGTTTTTATATCTATGTCGGTAGTATTTGCCACACTTATGTTTTTGGAAGCCTATGATTTATGTATGTAGGTCACTATCTATGGTTTCTGAAGGGATGTCGCATGTAATGTATTTTTCAATAAACTGTAAAACAGTGCCATCACTGTCATGGCCGAATTTGGGAGCATTTTTTATCCACAAAAGCATGTGGATGTGCGGTGCTCCTCTGGATTGATATTCTTTTTTTCCACATGTATTTATTTATTGGTCATTTTTATAGCGCTTATACACTTAAAAAAGCGCTTCAAAGCACTGCAACGCAGGGAGGGAGTAGGTTAGCAAACCGAAATTGACATTCCTAATAGGCATTGCAGCATTCATTATGGGCAAGTGCTATGTGTTTGAAGTTACAACAAAGAGCAAAGAGGAATACAAACTGGTTACAACATATGACATAAATTATTGTACATGTCTGATGGTCGTTTGAACAGTGGAAGAGCTATACATAAAAGGAGAGAGTGGAGGGGGAGGGAAGGGTAAGACGAACAAGGAAGTGAGCCCATCATACGTGCCTGACACCGTTTCTGATAGAGGTAAGTGCATGAGATGTGTAGTAATAGAGGAAGGGCGTTAGGGGTGGCAGGGAGAGGAGCACTCGGCAATAACTGGCTGCAGATGTAAAGAGGAAGTCAGAAAAAAAGGGGGGCTGCACTGCATAGTCCTGGCCAGTCACCAAGAGGCATAGTAGATAAGGAGGGAACAACTGCATAGCAATAGGAGGGGGTGCCAGGATTGTATGCAAAAAGGATCCAAATGTGCAGTGCATAAAATGGGTGCAAGATGTAAGAAACACACCCTTAAAAATGATTTTAGCAGAGAAAAATGTACTGCAAAATGGATACAGTGATGGAAAAGGCACAACCCCCCTAGATTCGAATTTAAACAGACACAATGCAATGCAAAAAGTGTGCAGTGATGTAAAAAGATACACCCACAGAAAAAGATTGTTGTTGTTGAAAGAACACAAGTGCATTTAGAGAAGTAGAGTAGGAAGATAAGGTAGAGTTGCAGAGTGAATAGCCCCCAGTTAAAAGTTCAGCTGTTAGAGTGGGAGACAGAAGAAAGTTCAGCTAGCACTCACGTGATCCACTAGGGTACGAGGAGGTCCAGTAGGCAAGGACATGCGGGATCAGGGAGTACCAAGCAGTCACATCATGTATTGAAGGAGCACAAAGGTTGGGGGCTCTCCGGCCCACCCATGCCCAGAAAGACACAGACAGGAGACTTAGGAGTGGGGCCTTGGTGAGGGGCACCAGCATTTGACTGCCGGCTTCAGGATTTGCAGTTAGATGAAGCAAAAAGCCAATCACACAGCAGCATCAGGCTGCTTCAGGTAGGGCTGATGAGGACAGTCATCGGGCGGCCATATTGGAGAGATGCTAACAGTACATAAAGCATGGACAATCATGTACAAATAAATGCCCCCAAAGCACACTCACACTCACAAGATTGGATAAGATGAGTAGGAAATATGGCAGCGAGCGCTGATATTGAGATCACAAAAAAGCGCCAAAAGAAGTTTTGCACTTTTCTGAGCGGAGGGGTGGTGTTATTGCAGATGGAATGCTACACGGCAATGAAGCGGTGGTGAAAGTATCTTGATACATTGACAGGGTCAAGAGAACACAGGTCTCCTGGTGTTTTTATATCTAGTCCATCTTTATTTTGGTTTGCAGTGCATGAGAAGTCATCTCATGCATACGCAGCACAACTTAAAGTAACAGACCATGTGGGTGGGCCTAGGTTCCTTAGCATACAATGTACATCAGCGTGACGTTGGAACCAGTATTCTTATGTACTACGCATGTTTGCCAAGAGATTTGTGATACTTGACTGCAAAACCTCATCTTTGTCTTTTATTTTTTTAAGCAGTTGGGTAGCGAACATGTTTAAAAAATGAGAGCCTGTTATTAATTTGTGTGCAACTCCATAACATAGAGTTGCTAGTTCACTTTTGAACAGGAGGTGGAAAATGTATTATACATTTTGTCTGAATCTGGGGTCTTCAGAATACATTCGTAAAGAGTGATATTCTGATGCACTAATTTGTGTGGACCTTTCATCATATCTTCATCCTTTTCCTGTCGTAAAGAGTAGAGGAAAAGAACGTGGTTCTACACTTTTTCCCATACACTCATTGGGGATCCTTTGGCTTGACACATTTGATATGTTTCTAATGCATCTTCAATGGTGTCTTTGGAGTGTAATGGGTGAAGTGTATACTGGTCTAAAATGTTGGCTGCAGTAACAGGATCTGCACATTCAGATTGGCCAGTTGCTGGTGAATCTTGAATTATTTGGGTGGTTTCTCTGTTTATATCTTTGTAGCATTTATTATTTTCTTTCAGATATTGTAGGGCTTGTCTAACTTTGTTTAAGTCGGCTAGTTGTTGCCAATTTATTTTTTCTTTTGTTGGTACACCATTAACTAGTACAATCAAATATTGATCTATTGGCTGCTGTACTACTAGAGTTTCTACATTTTCTTTAAGATCTAATGGCAAATATACTATTTTGTAACTCAAAACATTAGTAATGCAGGTAGAGGTCATTTGGCTGTTTTCGGTTGAAGATGTACCATAGCTTAAAATGGGTGTTATGATTGGATTATAAAGCTTTCATACAAGTTACGTTGTTGGAGAGCCTATGGAAGTGGGAATATTTCTTAGTGCTAGCACGTGACAGCATTTGGTTATTGTCAAGCAGTACTTGCTTGACAGTTATTTTGCAGTCCTTGCAAACTATTGAGGGGGCAGTTATTTTCTATTTATTTGCTGCTGTTAGATATTAAGCTAATTGGAGCCGTTTGATTCCTCAATGTCCTCTATTTTGTAGGCCATATCTACTATTTGTGTGCTCTTTTTATAAAAAGTTCTGCAACGACAGACACAGACACATACTTGGTCTGGTATTTCAGCAGATATGTTTTAAAACTTATCTGTTTCTTTTTTGTATATGTTTGTTAGGAGGTTGGTGTTTGTGAGGTTTTTGGGAATGTTTTCTGAAGTTATTGAATTTTCTATGTCAACTTCAGTTCCAACATATTTACTTTGGATGTGCTCTGTTTTTTGAAGCAGTTCTTTGGCTGTTCCATGTAGAAGAATGTTATTTAAATGTTACAGTTCTAGAGCAGGACATTTTGCATAGTATAGGCTATGCACAAGATTCCGTATAGCGAAATGGTGTGTTGCTAACATTTTGATGTGGTGGAAGGTGCTTTTGTAAGCAGTTCCTAAAATGCAGGCTAATGAATATCCTTGAAGTCCAGTGTGACTGCGCACTGGACAAGTGTCCTTGGTTTGTAAAGGTTTTATTTTACTTTCACATAGTGATTGAGGAATTGTCATAAAGATTTAAAGGATTGTTGGAGTACGTTACACATTGAGCTGCATTGAGCAGTGTACAATGTGTACACTGGATGGTTTGTTTGGGTGAAAGGAATATTTGGTTGAAAGTTTGTTGCGGATGTTTTTTCTACAAGGGTTTCTTTTGCCATAATGGTGTCTCCTACCATTTCATACCCTCGCCATCACTGTCTATGGCAATTATTTTTTTGTTCTTATTTATAAGCCTCTTCATTAAAATATGGTTCTGTGCTGCAACATTTTTTGTAACATTCATTTTTACTTTTCGTTTCTGGAAGAGGAGCCTTACCTATTTAGTCGTGGCTGGATTAGTTTTGTTGAGTGAAGTTTTCTAGCTTCTTAGTTTGAATGCTTTTCTACAAGGGTTTCTTTTGCCATAATGGTGTCTCCTACCATTTCATACCCTCGCCATCACTGTCTATGGCAATTATTTTTTTGTTCTTATTTATAAGCCTCTTCATTAAAATATGGTTCTGTGCTGCAACATTTTTTGTAACATTCATTTTTACTTTTCGTTTCTGGAAGAGGAGCCTTACCTATTTAGTCGTGGCTGGATTAGTTTTGTTGAGTGAAGTTTTCTAGCTTCTTAGTTTGAATGCTTTAAATACATTGTTTTAGAGGTGGATGACTATGTGGCTTGCTTTGATTCTTATGTGCCCTATTTCCTCTTTCTTTTCTATGGAGTTGCTTTTTAGTAGGCATTTTCTTGTGTCTGTTGGGAAAAAAGAAAGTTTGGTTTTGAAAATTGTGGAAAGTATCTGCATGTATGGTGCATGGGTGTGATTGTAGAGATGATTAGAGTGCTGTTTGATTGTGAAGTGGCATAATCGGTGCGGCTGGGAAGATTGGAAGAGTAAGAGTCTGTAGAGGTGTGATGGGCTTGGCTTAGTGAGGAAGGGAGTGGTGGTGTGATTGAATAGGTAGAAGCATTGTGATATTTTGAGGAAAACAGTGGGTGTTGTAATGGTGGTGTTCAGATGGGAATATAAAGAGTGTGAATCGTGCAATATAATGAGTTAGAGTGAAATAAATGTTGATTGGAAAATAATACTCTGGGCTACTATTTAGTATATATATATACATATATATATATATATATATATATATATATATATATATATATATATATATATATATATATATATATATATATATATATATATATGTTAATTGTGTTTATTGTTTAAATATAACCTTATGCACATACAAATAAAAATAATCATGTTAATATCTTTAAGATCTCTTGCCATATATAAAACAATGTAAAATTCATGACTATATTTTCCCCAGAACATAAATGTGCCCAAAACAGATCACTTGCAATACAATTCAAATCCTATCCAAGTCTTCATAATGCTTCGTAGAATATTATAGTCAGTCAAAAGATGTCTAGCAGTTTCAACATTAGTCTTGCATAATCTACAAATGTGCTTTTCAGTGGGGATGTTATACCAAGCACCAAATATTGCCAGCGTAGGTCATTGATTCAGCCTAAGCCACATATTGGATATTCTTACTTTGGAGTTATGCAGGTTCTTTATATAAGTACAAGGAGAGTCTACTAGAAAGGACTGCCTAGTATATTCCGAATAACTGGTTTTAGGGGACGGATGTAGGTGATTTGACTGAATCCATGTTTTTGAAAGAGTGAAGTGAACAAATAGTTTTTTTATTGTGGGGGATAACCCCCCACAGTCTCCCCTCCATCCCCCCACTTTTATTAATATCCTTTACCCCACCACACATATTCTTGATTAAAAACATTTTTTCAGCAAAAAAAAAAAAACAACATTTCACTCACTTCTTCCTTGAAAACACTGGATTCAGTCACTTCTATGGTATCGTTAGAGGACAATTAAGCAATAAAGGAATTTCTGTCCCAAATTGCAGCTTAGTGTTTTATTTCCTTAAACTTAAGAGTCAAGTTACCATTAGGGGTAAAAGAACATCCAATCTCATCTAAAAATTCTGTAATGTCTTCAAACCAAGAATTTTGTACATTTTGTTTAACAAACATATTCTTTTGTTCTTGGAAATTTATGTATATAGAATTAGGATTATTCCAAGACATTAGGAGTTTTACATAAAATAAGCAGGAGGATATAATTGTTCTTGTTGTGAGTGCAATGAGTTGAAGCCCATTGCAAATGGCTTCCAGAGGAACTGTTTGTGAAAAGCTCAAAGGTGAACTCCACAATTTACCTTCTAAAATGCCTAACCAGGCAGTTTCTTTTGCTGCATATACCTCCAAACCATATGCAATACAAGGGACAATACATGTCTTATACAATTCTAATAGTCCCTCTATAGATTGGCCTCCAGATTTCTATATGTAAGATCTAATATCCCTAGATTTGATAATTGCTTTAGTCAAAATAGTTCTAGAGAAAATGTCATTATCCATATTATTTGTAATAAGTACAGCTAAATATTGGTAGCTATAAAGCTCTTCCAATTTGGTATTATGGATTGCCCCATTGCATTTTCTGATACCTCTTTGAGCGTCATGATCTTGATTTTATTCAAATGAATGTCTAAACCATGGTTAGAAGAGTATTCCTCTAGGGCAATAAGACTATGGTGTAAACCAATAGCAGTTAAATCAAGTAGAACAATATCGTCTGCATAAGATAACCAGGCAACACGCAGTGGGTTGTTGTTACCATTTTTCCAGAGATTATCCAGATAAGATATATACACATTGAATAAAACTGGATTAAATATACAGCCCTGTTGTAGGCCATGTTTAAACTTAAAGCACTCACTCAAGGATCCTTCCTGATCAGTTCTAATCTGTAGGCTATTATCCATCTAAAACATTTCAATAAATTATAAAATCTGGGGTACAGTTCCCACTGCATCATTTTTCCCCATAAAATGTGGCGATGCACCACATCAAACGCTTTGGAAAAATCAATAAAACAAATCTACAATACATTGGAACTATGAACTAAGTAGAGCGAATAAAATACCTCAGAGTCCAAAGTTTTGACAGTGTACTATAGCCGTTTCTAAAACCAGTTTGCACATTTCTAAAAATCCCTTTATTTTTTATTCACTCATAAATATAATTTATAAGCAATTTACTAAAGATATTTGCACTAAAATCAATCATGGCTAATACACGATAATTAGCAGGCAAATCTCTGCAGCCTTTTTTAAATAAATTATTAATAGAGATTTAAATCCAGGATACAGGTATATGTACTATTAATAGAATATCCTCACATATTACAAACAGTATACAAGCCCAGACCTTAGTATAGTATTAGTATATTGTTACAATTATAGAAATATACATGATACATTAATGTACTTACTTTGTAGAATGTGAAGGTTTTTCTTTTTTCAGTATTTGCAATCTTCCTGTAATTGTAAAAGAAAGCTGGTGGGTATATGTGGTAATGGTGAAGTACTTTTAGTAAGCCAGGTTGTTATTTATGAAGGTAGGAGGAGTTTGTGGGAAAAAGAGTTCATGAAGTTGTGTCATGGATGGCGCACTAAAGTGCGTTAACTATGTTGTTAGAAGAATTGGAGTGTAAGTAGTTGTGTCTTGAACCTTGGAAAGAACAGGGCAAACATGGGTGTGAGGAAAAGTGCATATCTAGGTTATTTTTGTGCTGCTGGTTTTAATAAATGATGTGATCTGTTTGTGGTGTAATGTATTTTTATTGTGCTGCAGTGTTTTTAAAGAATATGGCAACTGACCTAATGGTAATGCAATGTTGGATTTTGTTGCCGCAGTGTTTGGTGTGTTATAGTAGATTTTGGGAAAGCAGAGTACTTTATATGTAAACTGACTTGTATATAGATACTTTGGCGTTATACAGTTATGCGTGAGCAGATGAAGAATGGTGGTAGTGTAAGATATGAAATGAGTGAGGTTGGAAAGTGTGACATTTATATTGAATGAAAAATGGAAAATGCTGACTGTTCCTTTTTAGGAGTATTTTCATGAAAGTTAAGTAATACATTTTTGAATTTATAGGAGCTCTGTGTGCAACATTTTTGTAAAAGAAAATAAAAGCAGATGGAAAAGATTTCTAGCACTTGGTGTGTGCATATTTATGTTGCCAGTACATGCATACTTGCCAATATAATCCATTCCAAACTGTAAATGATTATGTAGTCCTAGTTTTTTTGATTGCGTTCCGGGACTTGTAGTTCCACTTTTCCTATTATAAAACATGGACTATAAATCTGAGATTGCAGAGAAAAGACCAGGACTGCATAAGCACCTACAGATTGTAATGGGTTATGTTAGCAAGTATGCATGTGCTGACAACTTATTATACCTCCACATAGCAAGTGCCGCTTAAAAATGTTGTAGAAATGTTTTGCATCCGCTTTTCTTTCTTTTAGAAAAAAGTGCACACACTCCTAAATAGAAACATTTTTAAACACACAGCATTTTATATTTTTCATTTGATATAAATGTCACACTTTCGAATATTCCATTCCAGTCCTTTTTTTCCAGATCTAGAGTTGTTGGATGTGATTGGTGGATGGATGTGTGAATCTTTGAAAGCAGCCAATGAGGGAGTTTAGCAAACATGAATGTGGACAGCATACAAGGGCTGCCCCTGTGCTATGGGGTCCACTGACATAACAGTAGTCTGTGGACAGCACTTGCTACTTCTGGGTCTTTTGACTCCTTAACTGCGAGGTTATTATGCAAGTCTATGCAAAGAGGACGAGCATACTCATCCTTGGCACTTAAGGGGATGCCTGGCATGGATAGGGGACTGTGGGGATTAGCCAATGAGGTGTTATGGTTGTGGTTTACAGGAAGACAGGGTAGCAGGTGTTTTGTTTGTTGTGTGCAGGATAAATGGCTGTGGCTATTGCTAGGAAGAAGATGAATGTGTGGATTGTGGAAGATTGCTCCATGAATTTATTAAAAGGTTATAATGAATCTTGTGGATTTTCTACTTCTATTGGATTGCAGCGAGTGGATGTTAGGTGGTATACAGTTTCTGGTGTAAACTGGGTGAGTTTATTATCATGTTGTCAGAGTATGGCTCAATTTCAATGGCCACATATTATTATTGTGCATTGTGGGTAAAGTAGTTTGAGCCATGTGACGGCTGCATTGTTTCAGTTTGCCATTAGGGATTTTTTGAAAAGTTTAATGGAACTGTTTCCAACTGTGTAGATTATTTCTTCTCCAATTAATCCAAGGCAAATATGGAGTTGTCCAAATGCATTGAGTCCAGACATGGAAAAAGCGAAGAAGCTTGTGAAGAAAGGTGTATGTGCTTTTTATATGCTTAAGGAATGGCCTCTTTTCAGATTGAAATTATGTTGGATGGTGTAAATAGTTTTCGGAGCGATGGAGTCCACTAAACGAAGTTGGGAATGACATTTTTCTTTTCAATGTAACAAATGCTTTGAAAAAGTTCATGAACAACTTCAATGGGAAAATGTGGAATGTATAGTAAAGCATTTTGTAGTAGGTGTAGGATATAAAAATGAGGAAAACCACAAAAAATTGAAAACCTTAACAAAAAGGCTCTTTTAAGTGCCACCATTGTAGAATAAATTGTTTAAATTAAGTGTAAATCTCCCCAACCCCTTCAATTGCACATGTGGTCTGCAGACACGCTGGTAGTTCATAAACGGCACGTGCCACATCCGTCTCTTTGGACAGATGCTTGACATGGAAAGGGGACTGAGGAGACTGCAGACTGTTTTGGTGTCCTCAGACATCGGGGGATCAGCCAATCAGATTTCCTGAGTGTGGTGTACAAGAAGAGAGAGTAGCAGGAGTTTTGTTTGTTGAGAGCACTGAAGATGGCTATGGCTATATCTTTGAGGAGGCAGAGTGTATGGAATTTTTCGGGGGCTCTTGGATCCATTGGCTTAAGGTCTATTCTAAGCAATGTGGATTGGCTGAAAATCTTGGGTTTGATGAATTTGAAGTTTCATGGTATGAAGTGCGAGGAATGAAGTGGGCTGACTTGCTCCTGTTTCGTAAGAATATATGATTCACTTGAAATATCCAGATATTATTGTTGTTCATTATGGAGGGAACAGTTTGGGCTATATTACTGGAATTTCATTGCAGTTTGCAATGTCGGATACATTGGTAAAGTTGACAGAAATGTTTTCAAATTCGTAAATAATTTTTTCTCGGATTGCTCAGAGAAAAATATGGATAAGTTCGAATTTATTTTGGCTGCAAATGGAAAAAGCAAGGTGAAATGTGAACGAAGCTGTATGTGCTTTTTTGCCAGATGTTGGCATGACATCTTTTCATAGTGAAAGCATTAAATTTGATATTGTCAACATTTTTCGAAGAGATGGAGTGTATCTAACTGGTGTAGGGAATCAGATTTTTCTGGAAACATTTAAAAATGGAGTGAAGTTGCATTCAATGAAAATGAAAAACACGAAAGAATTAGAAGCACTTTTCGTGAAAATTACAAAAAATAATTACTTTGTGTAGAATCTTTGTTAGTTTAGTAAATAAAACCAAAAAAGGTTGTTTGCGTGAAAAAGAATTAAAATGATTTCCATTTCCCCACCCGGCGCTTGGAATATTTCTGATGTCCGCAGACTATGGCGCTGTCCGTGGACTATGCAGGCCGCAAAGGGGCCTCTGACGTTTCTTTCAGTTCTATCTTTTAACTGTGAGAGGTGGCTCCTAAAGGTACTTTTCTTTTGTATTTTTTGTGCTTTTTTAGTAGAGGCAAGGTAAGGTGAGGGAGGAAAGGGGCGGAAGGGGCACCAACCACAGAGACGGAGGGGCAGGTAGACAGAGGAAGATGTTGGGCGGGCCAAAAATCTAAGGTAGGAAGCAGTGTTTCTTGTGCTCCTTGATTGCAGCCTTGAAAGCACTATGAAACTGCTCCCACCTACAGATCGGTACTTCACAGAACAAACATAGCATTATGACCCTCGGAAGGTAAGGGTCAACAGCATTCTGTATGGCCTGCAAGGCAGCTGCTGGGTTCCTCTGCCCCAAAGGAGTATGCTTTGTGGTAACAGGAGCGGTTGAGGAAGATGGGGTAGAGAGTGTCAACCTACTTCTCCTTGAGAAAGGTACAACCTTTCTCAGAGCACCCGGGTGGTTGGATTTGGTGTGTAAATGCATGGAGGTGGTCCCTTAGGAGTGCAGCCCAGGTTTTCCGCGACTGAGTACAAACTCTGTTTGCATCTTACCTTGGCTACCCAAGCCTTTGGTACACGCCCAACGGAGGTGAAAAATCACCACACCCAGGACTCTCTATGGGGGCTGGAGATAGGGACTCCCTCTACCTCATCTTCATCTTCCTCAATAAAACAGATCTCCAAATAAAAGGATGATGAAGCAGAAAAAAATATGAAATTCTGGCCTCAAATCTGCACTAACCATTAACGCAAATCACAGCTGGAAGGTTCCAAAAAATATCCAATACCCTTCACATTGTGTAGGCTATATGTGTCTTTGTGGTGTTGTTTAGTTCACATTTTCAAACAGCAACATCATTTGGCCTTAACCATTGACATTTGTGATGTCATCTTTGATGTCCTGGGTGTTAGTGTTAGCAGTGCACGGTGGCGCGAGTTATGGTTGCTTATCTTACCATAACTGCCAAATTTCAGGGGGTTTTCGGTTTTACTTTGAACCATAACGTCCCTTTAACAAAGTTTTTTCACTGAATTTCATAGGTTTTTAGTAGAGCAACTTAACCATAACGTCCCTTTAACAAAGTTTTTTTACTGAATTTCATAGGTTTTTAGTAGCAAAACTTAACCATAACGTCCCTTTAACAAAGTTCTTTTACTGAATTTCATAGGTTTTTAGTAGCACAACTTAACCATAATATCCCTGACTTTAAATCCATGTAACATAGAACATACTGAACCCCTAGCTAGTGATTTCGATGTCCGCAGACTACTGCCATGTCCGCAGACATATCAAAAATCTGAGCGTGGTGAATGTAAATTTAAATAGTGTGCCCCATTTGTCCTTTGAGGTTGGCTCTGAAAAGAGCAGTTTTTTTTGCAGATGCTTGACAGACACCTGTTATTTTGTATTTTTTTCTTCTTTTTTTCTTACTTTACTCCTAAAATCTTCACATAACCTTCTCCAAAGCAACCCTTACATTCCAAAACAGCATGGCATTTCCCATAAAAGATAAGGAAATGCCATCTTCTTTAAAATAAACAGCATTACTGGAATCAATATTATCATTATTACAGAAGAACATACCAGCTCTAAGCATGAAGGCACACGTGCCTCGGTTGATTACACACCTAGCATTGTTTTGCTGAGGACAAAAAACTGAACTATTGTCCCATATTGCCCTAGGGAAAGACACACAGGGCAAGAGCGGGGGTGGGGGAGGGAGAGAGACACACGGGGCATGAGCGGGGGTGGGGGGAAGGGAGCGAGACACATGAGGCATGAGCGGGGGGTGGGGGGAAGGGGAGAGAGACACACGGGGCATGAGCGGGGGGTGGGGGGAGGGAGAGAGACACACGGGGCATGAGCGGGGGTGGGGGGGAAGGAGAGAGACACACGGGGCATGAGCGGGAGAGGGAGGGACACACGGGACATGAGCGGGGGGTGGGGGGGAGAAAGACACGGGGCAAGAGCGGGGGTGGGCGGGAGGGGGAAAGACACAGGGCAAGAGCAGGGGTGGGCGGCAGGGGGAATGACATGGGGCAAGAGCGGGGGTGGGCGGGAGGGTTAAAGACACGGGGCAAGAGCGGGGGTGGGCGGGAGGGGGAAAAAAGACACAGGGCAAGAGCAGGGGTTGGCAGGAGGGGGAAAGACACGGGGCAAGAGCGGGGGTGGGTGGGAGGGGGAAAGAGACACGGGGCAAGAGCGGGGGTGGGCTGGAGGGGGAAAGAGACACGGGGCAAGAGCGGGGGTGGGCAGGAGGGGGAGAGAGACACGTGGCAAAAGCGGGGGTGGGCTGAGGGGGAAGGAGACACGGGGCAAGAGCGGGGTGGGTGGGAGGGGGAAGAGACACGGGGCAAGAGCGGGGGTGGGTGGGGGGGGAAAGAGACACGGGGCAAGAGCAGGGGTGGGCAGGAGGGGTAAAGAGCCGGGGTGGGTGGGAGGGGGATAGAGACATGGGGCAAGAGCGGGGGTGGGCGGGAGGGGGAAAGAGACACAGGTCAAGAGCGGTAGTGGGCGGAAGGGGGAAAGAGACAGAGACATGGGGCAAGAGCGAGGGTGGGCGGGAGGGGGAAAGAGACACGGGGCAAGAGCGGGGGTGGGCGGGAGGGGGAAAGACACACAGGGCAAGAGCGGGGGTGGGGGAGGGAGACACACGGGGCATGAGCGGGGGTGGGGGGAAGGGAGCGAGACACACGGGGCATGAGCGGGGGGTGGAGGGAAGGGGAGAGAGACACATGGGGCATGAGCAGGGGGTGGGGGGAGGGAGAGACACATGGGGCATGAGCGGGGGTGGGGGGGAGGGAAAGAGACACACGTGGCATGAGCGGGGCGGCGGGTGGGGAGAGACACATGGACATGAGCGGGGGGTGGGCGGGAGGAGAGAGACACACGGACATGAGCGGGGGTGGGAGAGACACACGGGAGGTGGGAGAGACACACGGGGCATGAGCGGGGGGTGGGGGAACAGGACACAGACACAGGGCATGAGCGGGGGGTGGGGAGAACAGGACACAGACACGGGGCATGAGCGGGGGGTGGGGTGAACAGGAGACAGACACGGGGCATGAGCGGGGGGTGTGGGGGGCAACAGGAGACAGACACAGCACATGAGGGTAACAGGCGACAGATACGGGGCATGCGCGGGGGGTGGGGAGAACAGGAGACAGACACGGGGCATGAGCGGGGGAACAGAAGACAGACATGGGGCATGAGCGGGGGGTGGGGGGAAGGGGAGAGAGACACACGGGGCATGAGCGGGGGTGGGGGGGTAGGGAGAGAGACACGCGGGGGGTGGAGGGAGGGAGAGAGACACACGGGGCATGAGCGGGGGGTGGGCGGGAGGGAGAGAGACACACGGGGCATGATCGGGGGGTGGGCGGGATGGAGAGAGAGACACACGGGGCATGAGCGGGGGGTGGAGGGAAGGGGAGAGAGACACACGGGGCATGAGCGGGGGTGGGGGGAGAGACACACGGGGAATGAGCGGGGGGTGGGGGGGAGGGAGAGAGACACACGGGGCATGAGCGGGGGGTGGGGGGAGGGAGAGAGACACACGGGGCATGAGCGGGAGGGGGAGAGACACACGCGACATGAGCGGGGGGTGGGCGGGAGGGGGAGAAAGACACGGGGCAAGAGCGGGGGTGGGCGGGATGGGGAAAGACACGGGGCAAGAGCAGGGGTGGGCAGGAGGGGGAGAGAAACGGGGCAAGAGTGGGGGTGGGCAGGAGGGGGAAAGACACGGGGCAAGAGTGGGGGTGGGCGGGAGGGGGAAAGACATGGGTCAAGAACGGGGGTGGACGGGAGGGGGAAAGAGACACGGGGCAAGAGCGGGGGTGGGCGGGAGGGGGAAAGAGACACGGGGCAAGAGCGGGGGTGGGCGGGAGGGGGAAAGAGACACGGGGCCAGAGCGGGGTGGGCGGGAGAGGGAAAGAGACACGGGGCAAAAGCAGGGGTGGGCGGGAGGGGGAAAGAGACACGGGGCAAGAGCGGGGGTGGGCAGGAGGGGGAAGAGACACGGGGCAAGAGCGGGGGTGGGCGGGAGGGGGAAAGAGACACGGGGCAAGAGCAGTGGTGGGCGGGAGGGGAAAAGAGCTGGGGTGGGCGGGATGGGAAAAGAGCCGGGGTGGGCGGGAGGGGGAAAGAGACACGGGGCAAGAGCGGGGGTGGGTGGGAGGGGGAAAGAGACACGGGGCAAGAACGGGGGTGGGTGGGAGGGTGAAAGAGACACAGGGCAAGATCGAGGGTGGGCGGGAGGGGGAAAGAGACACAGGGCAAGAGCGAGGTGGGCGGGAGGGGGAAAGAGACACGGGGCAAGAGCGGGGGTGGGCGGGAGGGGGAAAGACACACAGGGCAAGAGCGGGGGTGTGGGAGGGAGAGAGACACACGGGGCATGAGCGGGGGTGGGGGGAAGGGAGCGAGACACACGGGGCATGAGCGGGGGGTGGAGGGAAGGGGAGAGAGACACATGGGGCATGAGCAGGGGGTGGGGAGAGGGAGAGACACACGGGGCATGAGCGGGGGTGGGGGGGAGGGAAAGAGACACACGTGGCATGAGCGGGGCGGTGGGTAGGGAGAGACACACGGACATGAGCGGGGGGTGGGCGGGAGGAGAGAGACACACGGACATGAGCGGGGGGTGGGAGAGACACACGGGAGGTGGGAGAGACACACGGGGCATGAGCGGGGGGTGGGGGAACAGGACACAGACACAGGGCATGAGCGGGGGTGGGGAGAACAGGACACAGACACAGGGCATGAGCGGGGGGTGGGGTGAACAGGAGACAGACACGGGGCATGAGCGGGGGGTGTGGGGGGCAACAGGAGACAGACACAGCACATGAGGGTAACAGGAGACAGATACGGGGCATGCGCGGGGGGTGGGGAGAACAGGAGACAGACACGGGGCATGAGCGGGGGAACAGAAGACAGACATGGGGCATGAGCGGGGGGTGGGGGGAAGGGGAGAGAGACACACGGGGCATGAGCGGGGGTGGGGGGGTAGGGAGAGAGACACGCAGGGGGTGGGGGGAGGGAGAGAGACACACGGGGCATGAGCGGGGGGTGGGCGGGAGGGAGAGAGACACACGGGGCCTGATCGGGGGGTGGGGGGGATGGAGAGAGACACACGGGGCATGAGCGGGGGGTGGAGGGAAGGGGAGAGAGACACACGGGGCATGAGCGGGGGTGGGGGGAGAGACACACGGGGAATGAGCGGGGGGTGGGGGGAGGGAGAGAGAAACACGGGGCATGAGCAGGGGGTGGGGGGAGGGAGAGAGACACACGGGGCATGAGCGGGAGGGGGAGAGACACACGGGACATGAGCGGGGGGTGGGCGGGAGGGGGAGAAAGACACGGGGCAAGAGCGGGGGTGAGCGGGATGGGGAAAGACACGGGGCAAGAGCAGGGGTGGGCAGGAGGGGGAAAGAAACGGGGCAAGAGTGGGGGTGGGCAGGAGGGGGAAAGACACGGGGCAAGAGTGGGGGTGGGCGGGAGGGGGAAAGACATGGGGCAAGAACGGGGGTGGACGGGAGGGGGAAAGAGACACGGGGCAAGAGCGGGGGTGGGCGGGAGGGGGAAAGAGACACGGGGCAAGAGCGGGGGTGGGCGGGAGGGGGAAAGAGACACGGGGCCAGAGCAGGGTGGGCGGGAGAGGGAAAGAGACACGGGGCGAAAGCAGGGGTGGGCGGGAGGGGGAAAGAGACACGGGGCAAGAGCGGGGGTGGGCGGGAGGGGGAAGAGACATGGGGCAAGAGCGTGGGTGGGCGGGAGGGGGAAAGAGACACGGGGCAAGAGCAGTGGTGGGCGGGAGGGGAAAAGAGCTGGGGTGGGCGGGATGCGAAAAGAGCCGGGGTGGGCGGGATGGGGAAAGAGACACGGGGCAAGAGCGGGGGTGGGTGGGAGGGGGAAAGAGACACGGGGCAAGAGCGGGGGTGGGTGGGAGGGGGAAAGAGACACAGGGCAAGATCGAGGGTGGGCGGGAGGGGGAAAGAGACACAGGGCAAGAGCGCGGGTGGGCGGGAGGGGGAAAGACACACAGGGAAGAGTGGGGTGGGGGTAGGGAGAGAAACACATGGGGCAGGAGCGGGGGTGGGGGGTAGGGAGAGAGACACACGAGGCATGAGCGGGAGGTGGGGGGAAGCGGAGAGAGACACGGGGCATGAGCGGGGTGGAGGGGAGGGAGAGAGACACACGGGGCATGAGCGGGAGGTGGGGGGAAGGGGAGAGAGACACGGGGCATGAGCGGGGTGGAGGGGAGGGAGAGAGACACACGGGGCATGAGCGGGGGTGGGGGGAGGGAGAGAGGCACACGGGGCATGAGCGGGGGCTGGGCGGGAGGTGGAGAGGCACACGGGGCATGAGCGGGGGCTGGGCGGGAGGTGGAGAGACACACGGGGCATGAGCAGGGGTGGGGGGGAGGGAGAGAGACACACGGGGCATGACCGGGGGTGTGGGGGAGGGAGAGAGACACATGGGGCATGAGCGGGGGTGGGGGAAGAGAGCGAGACACACGGGGCATGAGCGGGGGTTGGGGGGAAGGGGAGAGAGACACATGGTGCATGAGCGGGGGGGTGGGGGGAGGGAGAGAGACACGGGGCATGAGCGGGGGTGGGGGGAGAGAAATTGACACACGGGGCATGAGCGGGGGCGGCGGGTGGGGAGAGACACACGGACATGAGCAGGGGTTGGGCGGGAGGGGAGAGACACATGGACATGAGCGGGGGGTGGGAGAGACACACGGGAGGTGGGAGAGATGAGCGGGGCATGAGCAGGGCATGAGCGGGGCATGAGCGGGGGGTGGGCGGGAGGAAGAAAGACACACGGACATGAGCGGGAGGTGGACGGGAGGGAGAAAGACACACGGATATGAGCGTGGGGTGGGCAGGAGGGAGAAAGACACACAGACATGAGCGGGGGGTGGGCGGGAGGGAGAAAGACACACAGCGTTTGTGTGCAGGCGGCAGATCCCTCTCCTCGGCCCTCCGCTGGCCACCGTGTGCCGATGGCGTGAGCGGGGCGCTGTAGGAAAAGGGAAGACACGGAGCATGAGTGGGGTTGACAAGAAGGACACACGGGGCATGAGCGGGGGGGTGGGAGGAACAGGAGACAGACACGGGCATGAGCGGGGGTGGGGGACTTACTGTGCAGGCGGGATACAAAGCCTCTCATACGAGGAACAAAGATGGCGGGCGTCTCTGAAGCCAGACGCACTGCACGCTTTCACCGCATCCAATGAGAGAGCACGTCAGATGTCCGCGGACATCACGCAAGCTGCTTGCCCAATCACTGTCCTGTCCGCGAAGCGAACAGGGAAGTGTGTCCAAGAAGCGAACACAGATATCACTAATTTTTTTCACTTACATTTTTGTCATTTTCTTAAAAACTACTGGACGGATTTACACCAAATAAAGCAAAGCACGCTTTCGGGACCAAGCCGCCGCCCCTGCCACAAATTTGTTGTAAATCCGTCCAGCGGTTTGGGCTGTAGGCGTGAGCAAAGTTTTTTCCCATTATGTCTATGGGAAAAAAAAAAGTTTTGGGACCCCCCTATAACTTTGCCCCCCCCCCCTGGACGAATCCTCAGCAAACTTTGCAAAAAAAATTCAGAGTGACCCAAATATATATATATATACTCAAAGCTCCAGTACATATTTTTTAAAGCATCCAACAAGTCAAATAACTTTTTAGAAACATTAACATATGGCGGCCACCTTTTGGAAGTAAAAATGGCTGCCAAATTGTACACAATACAAATGCAGGGAAAGAGTGCAAAATGGGTGTGGTTTTGGGCTCAGATGGGTGGGAATGGGGGAAAATCATATAGGTTTGACTTAGAGGTGGGCATTAAATGCATGAACAACACAAATCCATCCTCATATGTTATCAGCATTTAAAAGCATTAGAGACCCTCATTCAAAGCCCCTATTTGGAGCTCTTATGTTAAAGCTCTTATTTTAATGACAATAGTTTCCACTTAAAGATAGTGCTTTCAGCAGCACGTAATAGCCAAAATTAAAACTAAAATAAAATAAAGTAAGCTCAGTCAATAATAAGGCATACTCGATCTGAAATCACTTTTTAATTGTCTTCAACCCCCTTAAACGGTCTCTGTAATGACCATTAACACACACACCAAGGAAAAGAACATTGTAAGCATAATTGAACATTCATAAATGTGGAGTCTGCATGACTGTTACCAAGTAGTATTGTAGTTCCTTTGCCATTTTCATGGGCAATGATACTTGTTCAATATCTGATGGGCCTGTTTCTTCCACAGCCAAAAGACTGTAGGATTCCTTCTGTACATTTTCTGCTAGGCCCAAATCTTTCTAGAAGAGAAATCCCAAATGTTGTTGAGGTAATTAAGCCCCAATCATACTAACAAGTATTGTAAAAGCAGTTCTATTTGAAATTAGTTAACACATCCTCCTCAGCTGCCCTGATATACTGGGATACCTTACACCTGGATCTCTTTGGTTTGCTGACATCCCCAGACTCTTTCATCAGAAACTTAGGGCATGATTTGAAACATGTTTTCAATGGGACTTTCCTATGTTAAAACAATTTTTTAAATCAGGCCCTATATCTTGCATGTCTTAGAAATATATGTTACGTTTTATGCAACTCATGCATGGGTGACTTTAGGGGTTTTCGCAAGATCATCGAAGCTGAACTTGCTGTCAAGATTGTGCTGTTTAGTGGAACAGCTCTGTGATAGTATTCCAATTATCTGTCTTTTGTATGTGCTTTCTTAACATTTCTGCCTGGTAGGATCTTGTGATAGCTGACTGTTTGCAGACATCAGCAATCGTGCCAATATCCAAGAGTTTTTCTTTCATCAGACAGAGAACCTAACAGCACAAAGAGTTTTGCCTCTACATTTGAGAACAGTACACCGCATGGATGCATAGAAAGGGAAAACAAACATACAATGTGTGCATTTCTCTATAGCAGGTTACCATTGACTTTTCTGGCATGGCTAATCAGGGTTGAACTCCAAAACAGTGCTACAAAAAGAGTACATTACTTTAATGGCAAGGGTTTCTACTTTGTCTTCATTCTTACACTTTCATATTTGTGATATGACTCATGGAAAAAAAGGACTTTGTTACAGCTCTAAAGGCGAGGCCTCCTGCCTGGTCCAATAACTGTGGGATAATCTTGCTTGCCATTGGATATGATCTTGAGTTCAGATATAGTTGTCCCTTTGGTGGCACCAACATGCTATCTTTACATTTTATTGACATGTTAAAGGTTTCTTATCTACAACAGGATTTCATAGACCTCCACAGTTTGGAATACTATGAGATTTTATGGTCAAACCCTATGAAGTTACTTCAACAGATTAGCGAGCTACAACAGTGGCAAAACACAGAGATCATCTCTAAAGAAGGAAAAGACATCAGCTCTGTAAAGTTTCCAAAAATGTCTACCATTTATTTTTTAGCAAAACTAAATAAAATAAAAAACAAGTCCCCACCTGTTAAGCACATCATCAGTGGAATAAGTATGACCAGGTAGTCCATCGCCCAATTTACAGACCAACAACTATATCCAGTTGAAGTATCACCGGAAGGATTTATCAAGGGATAGCACAGGCAACCTTGATAGATTGCAACACGTCGAATAGGAAACCTCATACCTTTTGGTGACTTTGGATATGATTACACTTTAGACCTCCATTCAACATGGTCTAGCAATTCAGGCTATTGAGTATTTATTCAAACATAAATATGTTACCTATAAATTACATAACAAGATGACCTTTTGCATTTCAATATGTGAGCAATAACATATTTGTTTTCAAGAAGGTCATTTTTTGGCAAACAAATGGAGTCTCATTGGGTGCAAAATGTGTGTCCCTCTTGAATCTCATGATGTTGCATTTTGAAATCACTTATACAAAAGAAAAGATTTCAGCACAGATTAAGGGGCTATAGTATTATGTACTAAAGAAGATGACAATATTCTAATCTTTCGGAAAGGTTGAAAAGAAGATGCAAGATACTATTTTATTTGCTTGAATGATAATGCCTCAAATATCAGACTGACACTTAAATTCAGCAAAACCAATCTGGCATTTTTAGACTTAGAGATCTACACGTCTATTTGAAGTATTAATATTAGAATGTACCACAAACCTTCAGGGTGGGTAATTGTATATTGCACAAGTACAGTGCCCATCTCAAAGGTGTAATGAAGAACATACTTGGGGGCAGGAGGGAATTTCTCAGATAAAAGAGGAACTGTAATGATACCACCATTCGGGAAAGACAGAGAAAAAAAGGTTATACAAATGTATACAATGTATATGTATATATATAGGCTATCAACTTATGACCATTACACATGCACACTGAAAAAAACACTGAAAAAAAACACACAGACATAGTCTGCTTCAAATGGAGAACAAAGCTAATACATAACAAGAGAAAGCCCGGTTCATTATGGAATTTGCCTCCCATAATTATCTTATTCACAAAGTCTTATGTAAACACTGGAGTTTATAAACATTGTACAAATATCTGAAGGAATACATAGGTAATGAATTAATGTGGGTGTGCTTAAAAGCTACATTAGCCCCAATTATCTTGCCACAAAGTTTCTTTAAATGTGGCTATCCAAAGTGCACTCAATAAAACCAATTGCACTTCAGCAAACAAACAGTCTAGTTATACGATACAGTCCTTTATCAACTGTGAAGCCACTATTTGTGTATATGTTATCTTTTGCATATGTGACAATAAAGAGAAAAACCTGAGCATCTTGGAGCAATGAAAACCATAGATGCAAGATGCCCCTTGACTGTACATTGGTTAGAAGTATACCTGAACAATGATCAATGACAAATAAAGCCTCTGAGACTACAATATATAAGGAAAATTGACAGAGGAGGAGACTGGGAACAGATGCTCAGACAATATAAAGCTAAATGGATTTACGAATTATACACTGTCTCTAGATCATAATCTTAATCATAACCTTAAAGTAATAAGATTACTAAAGATATTTGTGCACACTTTCACCCTGATATGATACTTTACAAGCAGCAGATCACTGTATTCTCGATTGGCATAGAGCATAATGTTAACAGAATAATATTTCAGTTTCACGAGGGGATGCTGCTGGCCTGCATCAGAACCCTCATCTATGTTTGACTTTAAATGTAGGGACATTATCTTACAAAGTTTTAATCCCATTTTAGTTTCATCAGAGTTACCCATAAAAAATAGATCTCTATCATGCTAGACGAGCACTTTTATAAAAAGTATCAAAACACATTATCACTGTGGCACAAGGTCTATTCCCAACAAACTGCCATGGCATTCCAACTTAATTGATATCAGCGTAAATTAGGGCTTTGAATACATTTCCTATATCAAATTACCAATACGCATACTAAATTAACTACCAAATTAATAAACCCAAATGTGTATTTTTAATATCCATAATTGCAAACAACTGATAATTATATACATGAAAATTGGAATAAGATCTAGTGTTACAGAAACAAACAATCATTGCATAAGTGACTTTGTATTAGCAGAATAGTAGATTTGGCATTCCAAGATGGCAACCCTGACACACATTGCAACATAGGTGGCTTTTTCAGTTTCTATAAAATACCTGAACGTGTACTTTTACATGAAATGCTGGATGCAAGATCTGATGAGTATTATCATTAAGAAAACACACAAGTATTGATCAATTCCTGGTGCGCGTAACCTGGGTAAGTCAGAATTTCTGAAACACATTTTTATTGAACATCATCACGTACGGCTGACATAACCCCCCACTGACTTCCCCAATTACTGGTAGTCATTGTTTTAAATAATCTAACTTCATTTTTTGTTTCTCTGAAGCTGCACAGCCATGCAACTAAGTGGGTGAATGCACACATTCTGACTTAGTCATTTGAAAAAATAAAACACAAGTATATGAGTGAGTTTTAGTTCAAGCCAACTGAACTGTTTGTCTTTTCAGAATATTGAACTAGTCATTTGAAAAAATAAAACACAAGTATATGAGTGAGTTTTAGTTCAAGCCAACTGAACTGTTTGTCTTTTCAGAATATTGAACTAATGAGCAACATTGTTTGATAAGATGACATGACAATATCCCAAGTCAACTGCATAAAGCACCTAGAAAACATTTAAGTCGAATTTACTGCAGACAAGAAATTTAAATAGATAAAGAAATAATTTTACTTTATCACATACAATTATAGCATTACTGGTTTGCATAGATGCATGGGTACATTTCTGCCCAGTGAGAATCTTGCTAATTGCACCATAGCATTATGCCAAGAAATTACTGGAAAATTGACACATATAAATGAATAATTGGATGAAAACAATTGTAATGCAAAACGTGGAAAGAATTATTAACTTTATTAGTTAACACTTGAACTAGAATACTCAGTATAGTTATCCTAATGCATTGAGTGACATATGTTCAAATCTAATGCCCACTATAACACATTCAAAATAGTTATTTTTGTTTGTAATTTATTTGGTATTGGTTTTTAATTTCAACTTTTCTTTCATTTTTTTCTTTCCTTTTTACACTTTTTGTACTTTTGAGAATCTTTCAGAAATGTTTGCTAATGATCTCAGTTGCAAAATGTTTACCCTTAAGCCCTGAGAAAGCCCTCTGAGTCAAACGACATGCCTGCTGCTTATTTATGTCTGGCTTTATAGGCTATATATGAAACATAGTTGTAATAATACATCAGAAATTGAAATCCACAAAGGGTGTAAATATTCATGAAACACAATAAATAACCCCAAACTATACTATTTAAATATGTTGTTCATGAAATAACAATCTAAGTAATTTGCTCTTTAACCACAGAAAGTGTTATTTGATTTTAAAACGAACGAAAGTTACCTGCCATGGCACATAGGTTTCAAAAGTGGTATGCAGCGGTATTTCCTAAAAGGAACCTCTGCAATCTCGGTATAATGTAAAGTTTGAGTAGTAAAGGACATTCTTTTACATTAAAAGTCAACTTTATAGTTGCGTTAATAAAAATCTTTAATGGTGTCTAGTATGTATATCATTGTGATAAAAAATGGTTTATAGTGAATATGTCGAAGGCAAAAATGTCGGAAAAAAAAATTAAAGAAAAAAAATTCGAATGTTTTTTTTTTAATGGGGGTATCCCCCAATCCCCTGTTTTTTTCTTTAATTTACTATTTATTTCTACTTGCTAAACCCAAAAAAACATACAAATAAAAAAACACATTCAAATTTTTTTTTCAACATTTATTTTTGTTGACATTTTTGCATTCGACCAAATGTTTTCGACTTTTTAACTGCATACCATCAAAAATATATATCACAGACATTTGTGTAAGCTCTGCAACTGTAAAATCATGTTTTGCCGTTGTTGCTTTATATATATGCCCCGCTACCGGCTGAAGGAAAACAGGAAAAGAATACCAGGGTCGCCGAAACAGGCAGCAAACCATGTTGGACCATTCCCTCGGACACAGAGTCGATCTTAAATAAAATCAGGAAACTGAACAGCTTGAGGGCGCCTGGCCCAGATGGCATCTGCAATTTGGAACTAAAAAAGCACCCGCAGCTATGGGCTAATCTAATGAGCAGAATCTTTGTGAACTGTAACATCGCTCAGGAAGTCCCACAATCGTGGAGAAAAGCAATTATCGTACCAATCTTTAAAAGAGGAGTGACGGATGACCCAAACCACTACAGGCCCATCGCAATTTTGGATGTGATGGGGAAGGTCTTTGCCTCACTTGCACTAGATGCTTTTAATAACTGGCTACGTTCCACAGACTTCACACACCCATTTCAGAATGGTTTTGTAAAAAACTCAGGAATAGCAACGAACATCCTTTTGCTAAGTTCCATGAAAGCCAAGATCTTACAGCGTGGACCGCCCAGTATACATGGCATTCATTGGCCTTGTCCAAGCTTTTGACTAGGTCAATAGACAACGCCTTTGGAAGAAACTAGAAGCAATGAAGTACCCCTCTTACATCTTGGACCCGATGTGAACCCTGCATCAAAAAACATCGGTAAGGGTACGCCTGAGTGCAGAGGGACGCCTGTCAGATGAAATAAAAACTGCAAGAGGGGTCAAGCAGGGTTGCCCCTTAACCCCAATGCTATACAATGCAGATTGCGGAAACTCATCTCACGAAGTCAGGCATTTTCCTCCGACTTTAGGAGGTATGAAAATTCCAAGACTCCTATATGCCGATGACATAATCGTGATGGACCTTACCCCCATCGGCCTCCAACGACAACTAGACAACCTGGTGATCTATCTAACGAAGAACAACCTTCAACTAAACAAGGAAAAAAACAAAATCCTAATTATGGGAAAACCGTCCACAAGCGTGTGCAAATTCTGTTGGAGTTGCGGTGGGTCAAACCTGGAAAAAGTGAACACATTCAAATATCTGGGGATAATTGTAAACAACGACACACAAGAAGCACCCATGCAAGATCTCTTGTGGAAAAAGATAAAAAATTTAACAGCACATGTGAAGGCTGTTGACAGGAAGTACGGGAGGTTCCAATTATCCCGATCCTAAAATTCTTCAAGATGAAGGTGGCCACATCGCTAATAAACGGCACAGATGCAATGCTGTTACTACCAAACTCAATCTGGGAGAAACTTGAAGGCTACTTCTGGAGGGGTGTATTGGGGTTGGGGAAATCTACCCCAATGGCACAAATCAGAAGAGAACTTTGCCTTCCATCGTTGCTGGCAACGAAAATGAGAGCATCTCTGATGCTGTATAAGAAAGTGACAAACAATCCCGAAGCCAAAGTCTTGGAGCTAATCAGAAGGGAGATGGTAGATGGGACGAACCTGATGCTGTAGCAATGGGAACAGCTAAACCTGACCATACTGAAAGAGCTGAACACAACTGCAGAATTGCTGACTCAAAATCCAAACAAAGTCTCAAGGAAACTCCTCGAGGCAGATTGGATTAACACTCTGGAGGTGGCTAACAGGTACTCCCTGACTAAAGATTTCCCGTCAACACCCATGGAGATGAATGATTTCAGAGGGTACCTAAAGCAATTCCCGGACAAAAGGCTGAGCAGATCTTTCTTAAGATTCCGGCTAAACCAGGTGAAAACAAACGAAATACTAGCCATACGAAAGCAGTCAGACACAAACACTTGCCGGTTCTGTAAGGAAGATTCCTTAGTGGAAACCAGTAGGCACCTACTGTTGGAGTCTAATGAACTCAAAAGAGAAAGGCCAAGATTTCTTGCTGAACCATTGGAAAATTTCAGAACTTTGGACGCAGACAATCTGTGGAAACTTCTGACGTGTGGAAACAACAGATGAGGTGTAATTGGAGTGACCTCTTTCCTGAAGTTCTTGGACATTCAGTAAACCGGAACCCCTGGAAGGGGAACATTTGGTCGAACAACTGCTCCTATACACCTCTACCTACCTACCCAATTTGGAATTGGTTTAATGAAAAGGACAGCCTGGCGGATTTTAAACATTTTGTAAAAATTGCATTGCAATTGAATCAAAAATAAAAATAAATAAATTTAAAAAAAATAATGTAAAGGATAAACAAGTGAAGGAACTTGTGTATCGCTTCATGGCGCTAATCGTCTGTTATGGAGTGCAAGTGTTTGTGCTCATGAAAGCAGTTTGAACATAAAACAAAATACATTTCCTCTGCTGGGAGAGTGAACCCGCTATGGACAACCAATTATCTCACCATTTTCAATCATTCTACTTCAGAAAGATGCCAGGCCCCCGTGTCACTGACTCACCATCCTGGCAGATCATGTGTATACTAGTTAGTGATGTTGATATGCAATGGGACCAACTTTCATTGAACATTGACGAACGTATGACAACAATACAGGTGAGCTATACATCTTTAGCAGTATTGGGGGATGCCATGCCAATCTCTTGGTCGCAGATTTTACCTGCCAGCAACAGCATATATTTCAGTTGGTAAGTCAGCAGTTGAACAAATTGTGGTTGTTGCAGTTGTACATGTGTCATTACCTCAATAAGAGCTGCAAAGGTTTAGAATAGCATACATCAGGAAGGTATATTGTTACCTTTTCTAAAAAAAAAAAATGTATTTGTTTTTATTATTTGTGACAACATGTCAAACATTACAAATTAGGACGTTCATAATCAATAACAAACCAGCACATTATGCATTTCCCGTCCTCCCCCTCCCTCTGCCGAAACTTGAGCCCGAACGTCAGGGTCATCTTCATGAGCATTTTCGGGAATCTCGGTGCTTATTGAATCATCCGAGTTTGCTGTTTCATGACTGACCTGGTGAGGTGTAGCCAACAAGGTCACCAATTGCCTCCAAGCCATCAGGGGGCCCACTTCCTCCTCTCCCCCTCTGGTGGCAGCTTCAAACCAAACCACAGTTTCAGCTTCTGCCCATCTCAAGAGGTCCGCCCACCATGTCTCCACTCTAGGTCTATGGGCTGCCTTCCAACTCATAGCAATCCTGCGCTTAGCTTGGACATATGCCAGGTGCTTCATTTTGTTAATGTGCTTCGAGTTACGTGGCCTCGGGAAATTCCCAAGCATGCATGCCCCAGCAGAGCCCACGTCCAGCCCCACATCCCCACTGGCCATTTTCGTCTTTATTTCTTCCCAGAATCTTTGCACCTCTGGGCAAGCCCAGAACATGTGCAGCAGCCCTGCTTCCACCTCTCCACACCTAGGGCATTTCTGTATGGCTGAGCCTCCAAATCTGGCTATTCTTCCAGGAGTCAGGTAGGCCCGATGGGTAACATACAGCTGGATCTGCTGGAGTCTCGCGTTCCGAGACACCTTTTTGTGGTACCTCTGTACTCTATCCCATTGTCCCTCTGTCATGGGTTCTCCCATATCCTCCTCCCAATCATGCCTCAGCTGGAGTAGCTCCCTCTCTACCTTTGCTCGTAGGAGCTCATATATCCTAGATATTTCGTGTCCTCCCTCTGAGACATCGTACATCATTTCCAGCGTGGCATCAGGTTCTTCCGCCAGCGCCGTCTCGGGTCACCTCCCCCTGACCCGTTTCAAGAGCCTGATGTATGTGATATATTGGCCGCTATGCACCCCTGTCTCCTCATTTATCCTCTGAAACACCAGTACCTCCCCCCCTGCAATATATCTCCGAGGGTGGCTAGACCCACCGGTTCCCAGTATCTGCGGACTGCTTCGAACAATTGGGGGTCGTCTCCACATAGGGCCACGAGAGGGACCTGCGACGAGAGCAGGTCTGAATCGCCCACCGTTTTCCATGCTCTGCGCCAAACTTCCCAGCCCAACTCCAATAGTATCCCCCTCTCCACCATCTCAGTTTTATGCATCCACACTGTTTCTCTAAGGAAATATGGGACTGTATCGCCCTGCAAAAGCCTAGCTTCCGCCGAGTCCTCCGCAGACAGCCACCTGGCCACATACATCAACTGTGCTGCCAGATAATAGAGTTCAAAGTTTAGAAGGTTTATGCCCTCCTTATCGCAAGTGTTCTACAGCTTCCACAGGGCCACCCTATTCCTGGAGTTGCCCCATATGAAGCCCCTGCACATTGTATGGAGTCTCACAAAAAAGCGTCTGGGGATCAGGTATGGGACATTCACAAAAAAGTGCAGGAGCATGGGCAAAACAACCATTTTGAGCAGGGCTGCTCTCCCCATCATGGCCAGGGGTAACCTGGTCCAGAACGCCAAGCTATTCTTAATACCCTCAATCGCTCTCACTGTATTATGCTTGTGTTCCATCTCTATATCATGATAAATATTCACACCCAGATACCTAAATGTCGTGGTCTGCCAGGGTATCCGCAGGACTGGTAGCCCCACCGATGGGGTGCCCCTGTTTCTTCCCAAGGGGAACATGCTAGACTTCCCGGGGTTCACCGATATGCCCGAGAGGGTGGCATAACGGTCCATGACCTCCAGCACATATTGCAAGTTTTCCTCCGGGTAGCGCAGGTAAAGAAGCATATCGTCTGCACACAATGATATCAGGTGCGTGCTCCCCGTCGTACGAATCCCAATTTCCCCATATTGTTGACGCAGGCATATTGCTAGCGGGTCTAATGCCAAGATGTATAACATAGGTGACCAGGGGCAACCCTATCTGGTACCCCTGCTGAGTTGCCATTTGTCTGAAATTGTGGGGCCGGTTTTGACTCTCGCCATCGGGGAGCTGTATAGCAGCTGGACCCATCTAGTATATGCAGGTCCCATTCTGTATCCTTTCAGGGTCGCCTTTAACCACGGCCACCTCACTGAATCGAAGGCTTTCACCGCGTCCAACGACACAATGGCCATCTCTCCCGAGTCTTCCCTGGTTTGATCAATAACGTGGTGCAGCCTCCTGTGGTTATCTGTGATGTTTCTACCTGGCACATAACCCGTTTGGTCTGAGTGTATCAACTTGCCGATAACCCTCTTTAGTCTATTAGCTAGCACTGCCGTGAGTATTTTGCTATCCTGATTAAGCATAGACAAGGGCCTAAACGATCCATACTCTGTGTCTGGCTTACCTGGTTTTAGGAGTGGGATGATCACCGCCTCACGGAGGGACGCCGGCAGTTCCCCCTGCTCATGGGCTTCGTTAAACATAGCCAGCAGCGGCTGGAGCAGCTCCTGCTTGTATGCTTTATAAAATTCACTGGGTAACCCATCTGACCTGGGCACCTTACATGTGGGAAGGTGTTGGATCACCGCCGCTAGTTCGTCTGCGGTGATGGGGGCGTCCAGATGTGCACGTTCTAGGTCATCCAAGGTGGGCAGCCCCACATCCTCTATTGTCTCCAGTATTTCCTGGCTCATATCCTCTCCTGTGTCCTCATATAAACATTTATAGTACTTGAGGAACTCTCCGTTAACCCCTTCTTGCGTGTTATAGGTTCGGCCTTCCACGTCCCTAATCTCTCTTATCTCATTTTTGTATAGCCAGGCCAGCAATCTACCCGGCTTATCTCCCCCAGCATGTAACCTCTCTGTGTATTTCCTATAGTTTAACTTACATAATCTATCCCAGAGTTCCATACACGCTAATTGTAAATCTTTTATCTTAGCGCTATCCTCACGGGCAGTCCCCACATTGCGGGTGAGGCCCTCCAGCTCTCTTTCCGTTTCCAGCAATTCCCGCTCAATACTCCCTTGGAGCCCTTTAGATTTTGATATGGCTACCCCTCGCACCACCACCTTAAATGCCTCCCGTACTGTTCCCACAGAGCGTACACTGCCCGTATTAATTTCAAAGTATTCCTCGATAGCCACCCTCAGGTCCTCTTGAAATTCTGCATCTTGCAGGGCCTCAGTTCTGAGCCTCCATGTCGGGATACGCGCTCTGTGCGGTTGATGCTGCCACTCCGCAACTAAAGACAAGTGGTCGGATAGTACTCTGGCCTTGTATTCGGCCCCCACCATTTCTCCTACTATCTCTGCTGCAGCAAACACATAATCCAGCCTTGTGTGCAGGTCGTGCGACGCTGCATAGTGCGAATACTGCCTATCCATTGGATGTAACCTTCTCTTCCCACGTCCTCCAGACCAAGGTCTATCAATAGGGTCATCAGTGCTTTAGCTGCAGGCGCTGGCTTCCCTGATTTGTCAACTGACCTATCAACCCTAGGGTTCAGAGTGCAATTGAAATCCCCCCCCCCCAAAATCATTGCGCTACCCACCAGGGGGCTAATTTTCTTATATAGGGACCTAAAATATACAGCTGTGTCATGGTTAGGGGCGTACAGATTTACAATGTTCACCTCCCTGTTTTCCAGAGTCCCCGCCACCACCGCCATCCTACCCTCTGGATCTATTGTCGAGCTGAGCAAGTGAAATGGCACATGCGGTGCCACCCAGGTGATCACTCCCCTCGCAAATGCTGAGTATGTGGCACCTATGACATTCCCTTTCCATTTCCTCTTAACTACCTCCAACTTCTCTTTGGTGAGGTGAGTCTTCTGCAGCAAGGCTATATCGATGCGCATCCTCCTTAAATACATCATCACTTTGTTACGTTTCAAATAGTTATTGAGGCCCCACACATTCCAGGTCACCACTCTGAGATTACCCGACGCCATCTACTCGGTGTACTCCCCTTCCATCTCCTCCCCCTCTACAGAATCTTCCCTGATGACCCATTGTCTGACTCTTAACCCTCCCTCCCTCAACAATCCCCCCTTCCCCCCTCCCAAAACCTCCCTTTCTACCCTTTCCCAAACTCCTCCCCACCGCACACAACCCGTTCCCTCCCCCCACCCTGCCCAGCCCCAACAAATGCCCAGTTCCATCCCTGGATCTCAGGCCCACCCGCGTCTGGTCCTGTCTCACAAACTAAGACTAGGACCCCGCGGGGCGCCACTGATCTAACAGTGACCTAACTAAATATACTACTAAGGGGTTTAAGGATTGTCTCCCAGAGCTCCCAATCAACTGGTTAGGATGGTTGCATACTACAGATCCTACTAGCACATATTTGCTGCAACCCATTCCCGACGCACTTTATATAACACTATATTCAAGTCCCAATATCTCCTTCCGATTAGGATAGTAGCATATAACGGATCTTGCCTGCTTAAATTGCTGCAACACATTCCCCATCAGTAGTATAGATACCAAATTCTAGTCCCATTGTCTTATATTATGTCGCCAGGGGTGTCCCAGCTACGTGCTACTTATCTTCTGCTGCTCCCGACTGGATATCCGGTTCCTGAGGGCGACCCTGCATGTCCAGCCAGTCCATGGCGTCCTCGGCGTCTCGAAGAACAGAGTTTTATTCTTATAGAACACTTTCAATTTGGCCAGGTAAAGCAACATATAACGGTGGCCGGCTTCTCTCAACCTCATTTTCACCGCCCCGAAGTTCATCCTGCTACGCTGCACGTGCAAAGTATAGTCCGGGTACGCCGTGATTTTCGCCGGTCCCCTTTCTATCGTTCCCCCCTTCCGGAAGAATTCGAGTATCCTCTCCCGATCCCGATAATTCAAGATCTTTGCGATCATTGGCCACGGGGGGGCACCCGGCGGAGGCCTTCTTGTCAGGAACCTATGTGCCCTCTCAACTGCAAACCCCTGGGTCAGAACTCTGCCAGTTATTTCTTGCAAGAGCATGGATTCCACATATTCTGTTGGATTAGGCCCTTCCATTCCTTCTGGCAGTCCATCAATGCAAATTTTATTGCGTCAAGCGCGCTCTTCCGCCTCCTCTGCCCTGTTCTCCAGATTACCCACACGCTGCACGAGGGTGTGGAGCTCCGATCCATGGGCGGCACATGCCGCCGTGTTCGGGGCCATCTCCTTTTCCAGGTTTCCAGTGCGCTCCGCCAGCGACCGCACATCCTGCCTCAACAAATTGACTTCCTCCTGGACCGCTCCAATCTTGAGGTCCAGACCCACTTTCAGTTCATCCATTGCCAAGCCCAGTTTAGTCTCCCAGGCGACTTTCAAGTCTGCATTCGCTGCCAGCACTTCCTGGATCGTGCCCGGTGTATCCGCTACTACAGCAGTGGTGTCCTTGCTCTTGCCCCCTTCTGCACTCTGGGGTGATATGGCATAAGCCTCCAACGTGGGCTGTTTGTTCTTGGGTCTGACGGTTCTGTTAGACATCTTGATATGCAGTCCGGGTGTTTGCCAGTGGAGCCTCTCCTTGCGCGAAGATCTGTGTGGCACCAGGCCACTCTTAGTGTATCAGGGGCCGTTTCGCCTGCGTTTCGGTGTGTCTTTGGCGCTCTCCCCACACCTGGAGTGGGCTGTGTCCTCTCACGTATTTGTGCTCTCGCAGTATCGCTTCACCGGCTCCCCCTTTGTTTCTTCCAGTGGCCAATGGCCCGCACATCTACTGTCCCGGCACTCTCTCGCTCCAGTGCTCCGTCAGCCTCAGGGCCTTCTAGCTCCTGGTCTAGCTTCGGGTGTTCCCCTCACGCCCCTCGGCGGAAGGGTCCTCCCGATGCCGTGTCTGGGGATCCACGAGTGCCCCCTGGGGTCTCTGCCTTCAATATTTCGTTTCCATAATCCGTTGCGGGATCCCACCAGGCTCGGGCCTTACACGCACTACACAGTGCGTACTTACGCTCATTCTGGGCGCTTTATGTTCTAGCGAGGGTGCCGTCCCTCTCCTTTTGCATGCCTGGGTGCACTGTCTAAGCCTTTTGCCAGCTCCTTCATTTATGGGCACCAACACTTGTGCAGCGAGAGTCTCCCGGCCCTTCTTAGCTTACCCCAAGGCCCCATGTGTGCTGCCTCAGGATCCAAGCACCCCGCTCTGGGTGGCAACCCAGCACCCTCCAAGGGGCGCGTGCTGTTCCTCTGCAATTCCAAAACTTCTATAAGGAACTTCTCTTTGGCCCTTTGGCCCTTGTGAATATGTTCAGATGGTCAGGCGGCCCTCCTCCAGCTTCCAGCCGCCTTGTCTGGGTCCATAAGCATGCCTCAGCTGTTGTGCTCCTTTGGGGCACAAGCTCGCCAGCCTCCTGTGGCAGTTCCCAGGCTCTTGGTGCTCCCGGTGGCTTGGGGGCACCACTCTGCTCTCTGCAGGCCGCACTATATTCCCTTCCGCTCCCAGGCAGAGGCTGCGAACAAGGTTAAGAGGCCTTGCGTCCTGCGGTCCGTGATTAAGCAAGTCGTCCTCTCCGCCTCGCGGACCCTGCTGTAGGCGGATGAGGCCAGCTGCAAACCGCTGGTGTTCCGGGCCACTGCGGGGGTCGGCGCGCTGGGTCACGCCCGCTCTCTTGGGCTCTCATGGTGCGGAGCCGCCGTCCCATCAGGGGCCCCTCCGGCAGCGCTACAGTCACCGAGTCCTCACAGCCTTTCATTACCCCAGCGCTCTTCGGCACCATAGTGCCCGCGTCCGAGGCCAGCCGGGTCCGTCACACGGGCCTGTTGTTCATGCTGCAGCTGGGCTCAATCGTCCCCTCCGTGTCCTCCTCCTGTGTGCTTTGTTGCAATGCGACGCCGCCGTAACCGTGGGCCGGCTGCTGCCGCAGTTCCTTCCTTCGCTCACGGCCCTCTCGTCAGTTCATGGCCCTTTGTTCGTTGTCTGCCATTTTGTCCGAGTCCGCAGCCCGGACCTCGGGCCTTTCGCGAGAGGCTGAATCTCGCTGAACTCGCCACTTTTTATGTTTTCTTCCGGCCCAAAGTGCGCCCCATCTATTCAGAAGCCTGTGGGTGTGCTGCTTCCAGGCTAATGTTCCTGCTAACCTCCTTTTTCTTCACGGATCAATGTAGGATCACGGGAGCTCCTCCAGAGCCCGTCCTGCTATGCGGCCATCAAGCCACGCCCCCCACCTTTTCTGTATTATGTGATATGCTTCATGTTCCCTTTTTCAATTGTTCCGCATTAATAGCTACCACATTGATGTGGCTTTCAATATGCCATGTGTGATTAGCTCTTAGCAGCAACAAAATATGCAACGCTTCCATCTCAGTGCATTTGTTGCAGCAGAAGATTTAAGCGAAGGATAACTGGCAATTCACCACTTTTGGAGTTTATAAATGAGTATAAAATATAGCATAATCTTCCCTTTTAATCTTAGATATTGCCTTAATTTTGTGGGTATGCCCCATTGTGTTCCAACTATGGGCCTAATTCACAGAACCGTTGTATAATGGCAAAACCCCATTGGAATACGCTGTGTGAATTAGGCCCTATGTCTTTCATCATTAGCTGTGTTTTTTCCCCTGGCCTGATGCACCAGCGACTAGCATGTGCACTTTATCATGCTATTTTGCCAGTCTTAATGTGAAAAGTCTACAATTTTTGGACTGGAGAACTGCTGTATTCCTGTTTGGTTGATTATGAATAAAGAAACGAGCGTATTATTTTCATCTCCAACTACCTCGCTCCACAGTAAGTAACAACAAGTCTTAGTAATTGCCTAATGGAATGTATTAGTCTTGAAGCAAGCACATAGAGCATTCGTTGCCTTGAAGTACATCATGCATGCATGCCCAATGAGCCTACCAAGCATGAAGCTCTTATGTGGCACTCATAGTTCTTATAGTTAAGCGGGTGCATGCACATTAGGGTGAGTTTCACAACAAATTATCAGAGAGACTATAGAGTAATATAAATTGTGATTAACGGAATCTACTACACATATCATATCACGTGTCAATGGACAGCACCTCATGTTGCCAACCAGTTGGCAAGTGTGAAAGGACACAATAACAAAGAGCAGGTACAGCATGGACATCAGCAGAGCAAGCTTCTTTCACCCAGGGATTTTGTAGAGTACAGAATGGGCATCAGCAGAACAAGGGTAGCAGCAGAGCACTCTGCTCTCACTTAGGAATAACGTACAGTACAGCATTGGCATCAGCAGAGCTTGTCGCACCAAAGGGATCAGGTACAGAACGGGTAGCGTCAGAGCAGGCTTTTGTGACTTAGAGATAAGGTGGAGTAGAGCATTGGAATCAGAAAAAATAACTCACTCAGAGATCAGAGATTGAATCGGTAGCAGCAAAGCCTGGGAATCAGAAGCAGAGCTTCTCTCCCATAGAGATCAAGTACGGAATGGGTAGCAGCAGAGCATGCTTTCCTCACTCAGACATCATGTACGGAATGATTACAGAATGGACAGAATGATTCCTGAGTGAGAGCAAGCCGCTCTCACTCAGGAATCAGGTAGTATACTGTATGGGCATCTGCAGAGCTTCTCCCACTCAGGGAATATGTACAGTATGGCTCTTAGCAGGCCAACTCCTCTCACTCCGGGATGAGACATAGTGCATAATGTGCTTCAGCAAAGCTTCTCTTGCATAGGGCTCAGGTACAGAGTGGGTTGCAGCAGAGCAATCTTCTCTCACTAATGGATGAGTGATACAATGGTTAGCAGCAGACCAAACCTCTCTCACTCAGGAATCAGGTGGTTTTTGGTATGGTCATCAGCAGAGCTTCTTACTCTTGTTCCATCATCTGTCCCTCTTTCCTATGGACATTCCATTATATTTCCCTCTAACTCCACCTCTGGCTGGTCAGAGGTGTGACTTTACATCCAAAGGGTGCGAGGAAAGCCCTTCCTATTGAGAAAAGCTTAGTTTTTTTTTGAATGCTCTCATTTCTGACTCATCTGTGCAACCTTGATAAAACATATATTTTTAGATTTTACGATTTGAGGCACACATTTTGAGACATTAAATGATGGAATTCTCAATAGTTTGTGGCAATTTCACGTTTTCAACAATTTGGAGTAATTTTTAACATGGTGACATATAATTAATTCCATTACAAGATTCTGGTAGAGCTTACTTTTATCTATGAACTGTCCAAACTATCCAAAGCTCGAATCAATCTGAGCTTGCATGGCGATGCACTACCTAATTTTGTTTTCACAAATTTTAAGTATTATTTGTGTTCATGTAAATGCTTTGGATTTCTTTGGTTTGATATTCTAGCAGATCTCCACAAGAGGGTAATAGTCCCTTCCTATGTCACCACTATTCAAAGTAAAACGTCTTGGAGTGCATATTCTATATTACCTTTAACTTTGACTGATCCAAGACAAATGGCTGGCGCTGTGCCTATGAATACCAGTGACCTCTTCTGTTGACCTCCCTTTGTTAATGGTTAAGTTTACGCATTAATGCAAATTAAAACATGTGATTCTTTGAAGGAAAAGCCTGGTGGCTCGGGTGATGTAAATATAGTGTTTATAGTATTTATCTGATTTGAAAGCCTGCATTGCATACAATAAAGGTGCATGTTGGGGTGGTCTTAAAACCCATCTGGCCTGACCATAACGTGTAATTATTTTGTATCAAGTTCACACTTTAGTCAGTATGCCTACAAGCGGGGAAAGAAACTCAAAATGCAATTTGAATCTGCTCTTTTATTCCAGCTCCCTTAGATTTAATTTCTTCATTTATCAATGCAGACATGCTTTTCAGTGTACATGACACAGCAAAACTAAGTTCAATAGCATTTTTATACCTATTCTTAAATTTCAAGCAATATAGATCAAAATGGGTTACTAACCTGGCAGAATATATGAACACATTAGATTTTAATTCTCACACTGACTGGAATACACCTTTTGCTGTAACAACAATATTTTTACGTCTGCTATACGCATTGGACGGACATATGAAGAAATCCAATTATTCCCTTCAAAATAACTACTTTAATTCTGGGCCTGCCTTTCTCGTGTAGCATGGTTAATTCTTGGAAATAAAGGCAGTTTAGTTCAAACATAACAGTTTTCTCTGCTCAAACCTGCACCCCAATTGCACAACATCCTGTGCTTGATGTTTTGGGCTCAGGATTTAACACACAACAAGGAGGCTTGTGTACTTCACAGCACATATCCAAGATGGGAATTGATGGGAATACATTTCTGATACACTTTCTGTGGGTTTCACAATGTTTTAAAGACAACATGTCACTGTGCATTGGTATTATGAAGTCTGGGTTTGAAAATATATGAGTTTAACAGTTATCTTCCAACATTTGGGTGCGATCTGCAATTTGACAGGTGACCTTTTATAAGGAGACTCAAACAAGAGGCAGAACCAGTGCCAAATTCTGTACATATTATTTCTCTTTCTCCTACAAGGAAATCCTTTCTCATTTTATATAATTTAGGCCTCATCTTTATTATAAAATCCCTTTCAAGCAGCAGATCAAGCTTCCCACACACAGGGATCATGTAAACAATGGGCAGTAGCAAGCAAATGTCTCCTCACTTAGGGATCAGGTACAGAATGATTAGCAGAAGGGAAAGCGTCTATCACTCGGGGATCAGGTACAGTACAGTTTGGGCTTCATTTGAACAAGTTTCTCTAATTTGGGGATCAGATATATAATAGGAAGCAGCAGAGCAGGTTTCTCTCAGTAAGGGATTTGGTGCAGTATAGTCAAGGCAACAGAGGAGCAAGCTCCTCCCACTCTGGGATCAGGTGCAGTACAGTATGACATCTTCTCTTCCATAGGGATCAGGAACAGAATAGGCAGCAGCAATGTAATCTTCTCTCACTAAGGAATAAGGTACATACCAGCACAGGCAATAGCAAAACATGTTTCTCTCACTTAGGGATGAGGTACAGAATGTGAACAACAGAGAATGCTACTCTCACTCAGGGCTCAGGCACACTACAGCATTAGCATCAGCACAACAATCTTCCCCCACTGAGGGATCAATTAACGTTCAGCATGGGTATCAGCTGAACATGCTTCTCTCACTCATGGGTCAGGTACAGTGCAGGATGGTCATCAGCCAAACAAGCTTCTCTCACTCTGAGATCAGGTACAGTACAACACGGGTATCAGTAGAACCAGCTTCTCTCACTGAAGGATCAAGTACTGAATGGGTAGCAGCAGAGAACGCTTCTTTCACTTACGGATGGAGTAGATAAATTACAGCAAAGGCATCTGGAGAACAAGTTCCTGTCATTCAGGGAATCAGGCACATAATGGGGAGCAGCAGGACAAGCTTCTCTATCTCTCAGCAATCAGGTACAGTACAGTATGGGCGGCATTTGCAGAACAGGTTTCTTCCATTCAAGGCAATGCACAGAATGGCTAGCAACAGAGAACTCCACTTCTCACTCAGGGATCAGGTGCATCATGGCTAGCCCCACTCACTGGGGAATCAGATACAGTATGGGTAGCAGCAGCAGCACTAGCTCATAGAAAAGGCAGAGCAAGAGAAGCAGCAAAGCAAGCCTCCCTTGTGCAGAGGAAACGCAGAGAATCAACAGCAGAAGACCAAGCTCCAATCACTCAAAGAACAGCCACGGCATACATGGTAGTAGGTATAGAGTCCAGAAAAATAAATGTATCTAACCCAGAAGCAGAGCAAGTGTGAAATGGTCAATGAATAAAGCAGAAATACTAGCAAAGGAAGCTTCCCTTGTGCAGGAAACAGGTATAACATAGGCATCAGCAGAAAAAACCTTCCATCAATATGTTTTATTTAGAAACAAGTTGGCTGGCTGGAAGGTCGTGTTGCTATATTTCCCAGAGCATCATCAAGCGTGGAGAAATATGAGGGGCACTTAAAGCAAGATGCAGTATGCGAAGCTCACTTTTAAGTGCAGTTGTAGCAGAGAAGGTTTGTGTTTGCTGGCTGGCGAGGCTTTGTTGCTTCGTTTCCCTGATCATTGCTAAGCGTGAAGAAAAAGGAGGGGCACATAAAACAAGGTGCAGTGTGTGAAGCACATATGCGAAGGGCACAATTAAGTGCAGTTGGGTGCAGTGGAGTGTTGGAGTATTCCATACTTCTGAACTGTATGTGGGGGGGGGTGCTGACAGAGTTTCAATGAGTAAGGTGAGAAGTATAGGCTTGGCCTGAATTTCCTGCACAGGTTTTGCCTAAATTGTCCATCCCTCTATGATTTTGTATTGTTTGTCAAGCCTTTTTCTTTTCTCACCTCAACATGTTGTCTCGATGTACACCAAAGCAGTCAAGCAAATTGGCAACCGAGAGCCCCCAGCTTATGCAACACAAATGATACCCTAAACAGTGTTCACTCTCAGTCAGTCAAATGTCTGTGATCAGCTGCAGAAAAAGTAACTATGTTTTTTCCTAAAGTTGTTTCAAAAAGCCTAAAGAGTGATTTGAAGGAAAACCCGAGGCCTCGCCCACAATCTTTTTCTTCTCCAATGTCAGTGCCTTCTCCAATTACTGCTGAGCCAATTACTGACTCTTTTGTAGCCTCACTTATGATGATGACACTTCCACAGCCTCCTCCATGCCCCAATTAATTGGATTCTCCCTAAAGAGCTCATTTTAAAAGTTATCTGTCGGCAAGTACTGAGAGGGACACTTCTTTTCTACAAATGTGTGCCAATCTGGAGCAGGAAGGACAGCAGGTACCCAGCCTGTCACATTCTTTTGAAGTCTGGCATGTATTTCCAAAAGTCTCCAGTCTGACTTTTCAAATTGGACCAGATACAATGGACCCTTCAGAGACCTTAATTCCTTCTGATTCAAAGACTCATTTGTCAAGTGCAAATGACTCTATAACTCTGGGATCTTCTTTGGTTAAGGTACTTCATTTAGTGGTAGAATCTTTAGTTTGTTCATATGACAACATAAGCCTCGAGCTTCACTCCCATTCTCAATCTTTAAAGCTCACACATGAGAAACGTGAACTCTTAACTATGAATGAGAATGAAAGTGGACTTTCTGATTGTGTCTTCTTAGTGGATTCAGCCTGAGGCGTTGCTGGGGGGGGAGGGGTGGCTAAGGGGCTATAGCCCTGGTATTTTGGTTGTAGCCCCGGATAGAATCTCAGAAGCTGCAACCAAAAGCCTAGCTAGCCCCCAGTCCTGACAGTTCCGACATCAGCATAGCCCCGGGTCTTTTCCAGACCTAGCAACACCCCTGGATTCAGCTATTACATAAAGCTCCATATGCATAGCCAAGGATAGGATGTGGAGCAAGCTTCAGCCATTAGTTCTACTTCAGTGTTGTACTTGGCTGACCTTTTTGAAGATCATGACCCTCAAGATTATTTGTCCGCACTTGAGGAGGTATCTAGATTGGGTTATGATCGAATCCCTACTAAGGATTCTACTTTGAGCATTTTAAATTGTACAAATATTCTATCTCTTTTTTCTGAAATCCCTCATTTAAGACTGATTGACTTATTAGATTGTTATATATGGTGCCCCAATGCTATTACTGTGATGCCACATTCTTCTACCCCTACTGTGAATTGCAATATCAATGTCCTGAATGTCATAGCACCTGTTCCTCCACTAGCCACACATGGAACCACCACCACCCCCATGACCAAGACCACTAATGCTCCCACCGCCCCACTCCACACCTCCACCTCACCCACCCCACCCCGTCACCCCTGAACCGCATCTCAAATGCGCCATGATCAATGCCCGATCCATTAACGCACATGCACTGGACATACACAACCTTATCACCACTCACAACCTAGACCTCCTCATGGTCACTGAGTCATGGCTGCACGAAGCCTCAGGCCCTGCACTCTCGCTTGCCCTTCTGACAGGATACTCTATCGCCAGGCAAGACCGCCTATCCAAAGGTGGTGGCGTAGCACTTATAGCCAAAGATGGCCTAACTGTCAGGAAAATTGAAAAATCCATGAACAATAACAGCGACTATCTCCAAATTAAACTTAATCTATCTCATCACTGCACCATTAGCATACACCTTATCTACTGCCCACCAGGCCCTCTAGGCGACTTCCAGGCCTGCCTCACTCACCTTCTAACAGATAACCTCAAAAAGTCCTCCAAACTCATCCTACTCGGTGACTTCAACCTGGGCCTTAATGACACCAAGGACCCAGCAGCCAAGTCACTTAAAGGATAGTTCCGGGACTTTTTTTTTATTGTCCCTACGGTTCGGCCATGTGTTTTTAAGCATAAATCGGTAGATCGTAGAAAACTTTCCTATGGACCTTACCCGACTTTTCGTCCATTAACGCACTCGAAATCAGCCGCCATTTTCTGATAATCCTATCATTTCCCCCCATCGACCTGGCTCACCTGCTTTTGCGGCACTAAATCAAATCCCCCGCCCCTGAAACAGACTTTATCAAAACATTCATATTCCCCGCCTCTATCCGTGACGTGACTGTGCTGCGTAGGCAAACGCGCCCAGGCGTCTTCTACGCGACTCCACACAGAACCCGGAAATCAACACAGATCAGCTCACAACACAGCGCGCCACAATTGGGAATAGGAAACTGTACTTTTAAATCAAACCGCAAGATTGTAAATTTGGTAAAGTACATTTATTTGACATCAAATGTTTAGAGAATATTCAGCGATTTTCATTTTTATTTGCTCACGTTCCAAAAAGTTCGTTTTGAGGCACGCAATGTTCCTTTGCTGGACACAGGGTCTTAGATCCTCTCACAATACAGCGCCACAATTCGGAATATGAAACTTTGGTTTAAAAGCAAACGGCAAGATTGTACATTTGGCAAAGTACATTTATTGGACATCAAATGTTTAGAGAATATTCAGCGATTTGCATTTTTCTTTGCTCTCGATCCAAAATAGTTCGTCTTGAGGCAAGCGATGTTCGTGTGCAGTACACAGGGTGTTGGTTTACGATAAAATAAGCTCTTCGGTCGCACTGATAATCGCATGGCTGTTCCAACAACGAGGCACTAGGCCACCACAACGGTCTGTATGTTGCATCTAGCCGTTAGTACCGCGTAAGGGCATACTTGTACTTGGCGATCGTCCCATAAAATGGTCAGGGTGGTAACGTTGTTCATGCGGAGAAGCAACTGGCGGTTGAAAAAGCCATCCGCCGGTGTCTGGTACTCGTGACACATACAATAATGAAGGATGTACCTGTTTTAAAAACATAAAAAATGAAATTAGTCTCACCATCAGATCTTTATTAAAATTATTCATTTTATATATCAGGTCGGGAAATTATTTCATAGCTAGGACAGTGCAACTGGGTATTATACGTCAAGGGGGGGCTGTAGGATACTGAGACAGTCCCCCAGTGCAGGGGTTGACAGGGAGGCAGTGCAGGTGGAGAGTGGAAGGGCCCAGGACCGAGGTCGCAGACAGTGGACCAGATGTAGCAGGGGAGAGGGAGAGAGAAAGC
This sequence comes from Ambystoma mexicanum, assembly GCF_040938575.1. Lineage (NCBI taxonomy): Eukaryota > Metazoa > Chordata > Amphibia > Caudata > Ambystomatidae > Ambystoma > Ambystoma mexicanum. Next base: position 869,585,841 of record NC_090935.1, read on the forward strand.
AGAAGCAAAGAGGCAGGTTTTGAGGTGCTTCCGTAAAAGGAGATGGTTCTCCTCAAGATAGTGCGCGGTACAAAACAATATGCCACATAGAACGAACAAGTACAACTTAACCCGTCTTTAAAGCTACTGTATAGTAATTAAATTGCGGTATAAACTCATCTAAAGAGTTACTTAAATTATATTTGCATTTTCCATTGTGTCTGTGCGTAGGGCAGCCCCGAAATACCACTCCTTCTATGCCAACGTTATTTCTTCTAATGAACGAACATTAAATGGCTTTCGTTTCTGAAATTATATTCATTATCATTTCTTACGTTATTGCCCCACACCCCCAAAAAGAAGTCTTTCGGGATGGTCCCGGCCTGTCAAGGTCAAATAACAATAGAACCTTATACTGAGTCGTGGGCCATTCCGGCACCCGAGAAAAAATCAAAGCAGCTGACCTTCACTTTGAACGAGCACACATTCCTAGTTAGCTACATTCAGTGTAATCTCACAGGACTCACAGAGCAATCACTTTTATTTACACAATACATAGCTACACATATTCAATGGGCCTGCGACATGAGGAGACTCGAGAGAACAGACAATCAAATTACAATCATTTAAACCGTGATGTGTATTTCTCAATGAGCTCTTCTTTAGGTGGACATGGAACAGAGGCAATGTTGGGTGGCAATGCAGTTGTCCCCTGCACAGGTTCGTTCACAACTCCATGTATGTGCCTATCTAGGACATCAACAATAAGTCTCTCATTAAAGTCATATTGCATATCCTCAAACACTGGTTTGATAACCCATTGTTTACTTCTTTTAGTGAAGGCCTTATTGTAGCGAAGCGTCCCTAAAGTTCCGGTCGTCCTACTTTGTTGACGGCCAACATTATGGTTATGTGTCAAGACCGCTAGAAGAGTCCGATTTATCATGCCCTCCATGCCAAAATGCAATCGTTTTGGCCTGTACTTTAGGCACATATTGTGGAACACCTCCAAATCTCCTGTGTGGCAGAATTCCGTGAGTCCCCTCAAATCTCTTGTTATAGTTTTATCAAATACAATCTTTTCAATGGCTTTGTGAGTGGGTGATGAAGCAATCAACCACTTCTTCTTCCGTGCCTCCTCTGTGGACAAATGGCCATGTTCACAATTGTGGAAATGTTGGTTTGTGGTCCAGCGGTGAACGTTGCTACAGTGTAGCATTACTGACCGCCATTTTTCCAGTAGAATTTCTAACGACCCTCCACATGTTTTTGAGCTCCACCAAAGATGGTTGCTGATTGACTTGGACCACTGTGAAATACCTTGCATATCTTTTTTTTTACCTGCAGCCGACATTTTTTTATTGATTGTTTTTGCAAGATGCCAAACATCAAATTGGTGATTTATATTTTTGCACTCTTCTCTCATTGTCTTGGCAATTGAAACGTGTCTGTCCGTGGCTATCAGGTCGATCACCATTCCCCGCGATTGTAGTTCTTGCAATGATGCTACAAAGCCAACTTTCTCCATGGCCACTGATGATGTACTTTGTGACACCTGCACGACCACCGAACTCACAATTTTCTTACTTTCCATGTCCTGAAAGTGGTAGGTGCAGTACTTGGCTGAAAATCCTGGGCTGTCGCACTGTCCATCACCGGCTAGCCTGAACCGTTTGCCCGCGAATGTACTATCAATAGACATTTTTTCCATTCTCCAAGCTTCACTAATGGCTTGAAATAGATAATCGGTTTGGTATTTGTAGAACTGAGTTTTCGCAATGAAATGGATTCCCACAAACTGAAAGAAAGACTCTAACTTTTTAAAACTTGAACCACTAAAAAGTGCAGCCGCTGCACAAAGTAGATTGCCTGCTGGCAGTTGCCCCAGCATGGGTTGTGCAGACCATGAGAAAGGATGATATTTTGTACAGGTGGCATGTATTTTAAGGTTAGTGCCTCGAATTGCACGAGTCACATTAATCAATGGCTCCCCACATACTTCCCCACCAACCGAATGCCCACATTTCATCCGAATAATAATATCAATCAAACAACTATCGAATACAATGAATTTGGCCTCTTTCCTTATACTGTCACTCTCCATCCCAGCTGGTTCGGCTGTAACGTTGAGGACATGTCACTCACATGAAAGGTAGAATCTCTGATATCGTCTTCCGCTATGTTCAGTGATATTGATGGTGTTTCATTGTCGTCCACTTCATTCTCTTCCATTGCAACATCTGTTCCTTCTCCGGCGATGGGTGAATAAAACAATTTCTTCAACTTTCTTGCGGTCTTAGTTTTTGCGGGTGTGGATTCTGTAAATTGATCTCCGACTGCATCCGAACTACCAGGAGGACATTCACTATCAATGGCTGGTGGTGGTATAGCTCCGTTGTCAATCACTTCATATTCTTCCCATTGGCACGATGCATCTCCAGTCTCAAGTCCCTGCCAAAAGGTTTGACAAGCAACATCTCTCGTTCGCTTCACTGTCTGTGTAGATCTAGTTCGTACACCCAGTCGCAACTAGAGGACAGATTGGAAAAGGGATGTTCAGTTTAAACACAACTTAACAGTATTGAACTATTAACAGTGAAAAACAACATAATATAGTGACCAGGACACTAACCTTCTTTTACTTTCTTTTCTTTGAAACTTTCTTGCCTCGAACTTCAACATCAGGACGCTGTTGCTCCGACTCGTGTGTGCATGTCTCCACTTCCTCTTGCGCTGCAACGACTATATTTTCATGATAAGCACATCCATCACGCACTGACGCTCCATCGACTCCCTGAAACATAGAACTTCCATTAGTATGTATAATAATATTGAAAACACAAAATGTACTTGGGGACCAATACCCACGTACATCTCAATAGCAAAACACGAATGAACGCTTTGTGTAGAACATTCAAACGACAATTATTCACGCATTGTTGATCTAGTTAGATGGAACTGTCAAGATCCATACCTCGGGCTCCTCATAGACTTCCATTGATGATATTATTGAAGATGATGCTTCAGTAACTCCCTGAAACACAGTTATTGCATTAGTATGGTTTTCTATTTTGTTAAAAAGAACATAAACTTTGTGCAGGCATCAACGGCTCATCTAAATAGACCTGCACAAATGATCAGTTGTCTAAAATAAATAATGGATATGTAAATATGATTCGATTTGCTCGATCGTTGGAAGTGTCACCACCCAGAGATCTGCATCAACTACTAGGGGTGATGTTCTTGTAGAAGAAGCTCCGTCATCTCCCTGAAACATAGTACTTGCGTTAATAAAGAAGGAAGTATAGCGGATGTAATCACGTCATATGATTTTGCTTGATCGAACTGTCAGTATCCATACCTCGAAATGCATAAGAACATCAAGGGACGATGTAACTGCGGTGCACACTTCTGCAAGCTGTTGCGCCGACCCGTAACTGCATGCTCCCCCTTCTTCTTGGACTAATGCTCCATCGACTCCCTGAAACATAGGACTTTCATTAGTAATGAACACAATATTGAAAAAAGAAGACACATAGGAGGGCGACGACAGAAGGACATATCAATGGCTAAAAACGAAAGAAACATTGTGTGTAACAATCAAGCTACAAGAATGCAAGATCTGATGATCTCCATCGATGGAACTGTCCGGAAACGTACCTCGAACATCTGAGTGACATCAACGGTTGTCGTCAATACGTTGGACTCCTCAGCATCTCCCTGAAAGACAGTACTTGCATTATTTTGGATAACAATAATTATAACTGAAAACAAAGACTAGAGGACGAGTACAAGGGTGTACCATTAGGTAAAATAATCACACGATAAATTAAAACTATTGATTTACATGCCCAAAACAAGTCAGTGGCAGAATAGCTAAGTAAGATTACCCGATAGGCGCTTGAAGTGGCTGATGACTGCAATAACGACACGGATGGAGAATCTTCCGCCTTCATATTGAGTGCATACATGAATGGGGAAATTATTGTTAGCGAATGCTACACACTACCGCAAGGCCGAGAGATAAATACGTAAACTTGACTCACCAGTGGAGGGATGTGGACGAATAGAGTGGGAATAGCGGTTGAGAGCAATTTTCGCCTCGCTCGCGGTGTGTTCTTCTTTATTAGCAATGATGTGGAGTACATGTCTGAGCTAAAGTGCCTGCTGCAGATGCGGTATCGATCACCCCTCTTGTCCGCAAAGACTTCTAGGACTCTACTTTCAAGCTCACACGGTGGATATCCGCAATATCGGACCCATTCTCTTATCTGATCTATTGTCTTAGGGAAAACATGCATTATAGTACCTTCAGATTTATTATGGGTCTTCGAAGGGCAACCGCCAATGGAACAGGCAGGCATTGTGGAAAGTTCTGAAAAGTAAAGATCAACAATTCTCTATGAACACCAATGTGTTAAAAAATTAAATGACACATAAAAGGTTCAATGCAAGGTTCGTTTTGGTTCTTGGAACTATACACGTTATTCACATGCGGATAAGTATTTGAATAACTTAAAAAAAATAGAAAGATAATTTGACTAAACTCAGAACATGTGACTAGTTCCTTGCATGTACTGTCTTGAACGAAAAGAAATTGGACGCAAAATGATTATGGTACATGGCCTTACCTTGACGAACAAACAGTTAGATGCAGGGATCAGAGTAGTTTCTTGTTGTAGAACAGGGAGCAGTTCACAGGTTTGCAAACTGACGAGTTTGCTCGAAGTGGTCACGGAAGTTCACAGAGACGAAGAGCAGATAACCAGCACCTTCACGGGTTGACTAGCAAAGCGCAAAGAAGTTCTCATTAGAAATATGAAGTGGGTTATAAAGAATACGAAACAGGGGTGTGTTTGTGAATGAATGACGTGTATATGTCGTGGCATTATGTGGATTGCAGGGGGCCGTCCAGCGTGAGGGGGGATGCTTGGCAGGAGACACGGGGTCTGGAGGTAGACATGGGAACAACAACCCATGCTCTATAGACCACTTTGAAGTGTACATGGTCTTTGGCACCTCTTGGCCTTTATCGCTCCCTGACAGCTCCACTTGCCAGCACAAGTACCCCGGTGCGAACTGCCTTTGATAGGGCGGGGGGGTGGATTGGGGCAGTGGTCGTGAAAACAAGACTCGTTTGCCGCAGGGCCTCACCAAGGAGAGGCCATCTAACTGCATGTAAGAGGCAGGCTGCAGGATCTAGTACATGGAAGGCAGGGGGGTGAGTTTATAAATACCTCGCCCTCCCAGGAGAATATATGGGTGCAGTTCACCCTGGAGACCCTGGATGCCTAGGCAGTTAGTCAGCAGCAGGCTGGCCTGTGGTGGCAAGGCGGCACGGGCCAGAGGGGGTCATCTCTGTACCCGGTGCCCAAAAGGATGATTTATTATGATCAACCATATTGATTATTTACCTATAACCATGTTTTGTATCAATAAAATCCAACAGCCTTTTATTGCCAACGCTTGAACAAAGTGGTGTGGTAAGTATTTTTGGGGGAGGAAGCAAGGCCGGGAGGCTTGATGCCAACCCGCAAAATAACATATGTATGTCTGCTGCATATGGGTTCAACGGTTATGTGGATTGAAGGTGGGCGGCCAGCGTGAGGGAGGATGCTGGCCGGAGACATGTGGTGTGACAAGACAAGGCACAGGAAGACTATTCAATGGAGACACACTAGATTCATTTAAAAAATCAAAACAACCATTGTTAAAATATATGTTGGGTTTTATTTTAGATCTTAATTTCAATTGAACATAAATAATAAACATTACACATTGTAAAGTTCCGGTTGCAGCACATCCAGGGAAAATCCGCGGTATTGTCCACTGTCGCTGGGGAAATGTTGTCTAATGGCAAGTACCGCACAGGCAGGTATTACTCTCCGAACGCGGTGTCCGAGCCTCCCGTGAAGCCACCAAGTGAAGCAACGATAGGCCACCAGCCTGTACCACCTGTGAAAAAGAAAGATGCAAACTGTATTAAAATGACAAAACTTTCTTATCAATGTCGATTCAGGTAAAAAATGTCATTCTGCTTTGAAAAAAATTCTATCTAGAAAATGCACAATATGGAACCAATTTACATGCGTTCGAATGATATGTAGATGTAATTTTATATGTGGGAGACGACCATGAAATAGTAGTGGCATCACTGACATCACAACCAGAGTATACTTACTCGTTACTCGGATTACGCGGATGAACAGTGCCGCGAAGTTCGTGCATAAGCACCATCATCATCCTCAACACGGTCCGTGAGAGGCAGGCTTCGCTGAACTCTGGCAGCTCGGTGATGCATTGCGGACTTGGCTCGCCTTCCGAAATGTAGGCCAAGCACCCGGAATTTTCACGGCAGCAGCAGTTCTCCTCCTCAGTTGGCATTAGCTCGCACCGATTGCACGTGCACCAGGTGGAGACGCCGTCCATGCGACATGGTCCAGGCTCTTCATCCGTTGACTGGTCCTCCCAACTGCCGTCCGAATCCCCATCGTTTTCGCGTGCTTGCCTTTCCAGTAGTTCCTCCTCGGTGTACTCGGGCTCGTACATATACCGCATTATTGTAGCCATTGTGTGGTAAAGAAAGTAAAATAATTTACAGAGATGGTACAGGTGTTCACAAGGCCTAGAAGCGGCGAAGGTAGCTGACCAAAGCACAGAAACGAGTCACAGAATACTCAAAGTAACACAGAGAGAGGAATGGAATCGAAAATCTGCTGCTGTGTGTTGTGAAACAGTGTGTTTATACTTATTGAGGAAAGAGGCGTCCTGCCATTTCCATGGCGACACTTCATTAGCTGAGGCGCAGCGATTGTTGACACGAAACGTGCTTTGGCGTTGGGAAATGGGCGGTACGCATCTGCTGATGTCAGGCTCAGGGGCGGGGGATTTGATTTAGTGCCGCAAACGCAGGTGAGCCAGGTCGATGGGGGGAAATGATAGGATTATCAGAAAATGGCGGCTGATTTCGAGTGCGTTAATGGACGAAAAGTCGGGTAAGGTCCATAGGAAAGTTTTCTACGATCTACCGATTTATGCTTAAAAACACATGGCCGAACCGTAGGGACAATAAAAAAAAAGTCCCGGAACTATCCTTTAACTCTGCCCTTGAGACCATAGGGTTCAGGAACACCATGTCCGACCCCACCCACACTCTAGGTAGAACTCTAGACTGGGTTGCCCACCATAATTGTCCACTCACCATCACAGGCAACACCCCTACACCATGGTCAGACCACCACATCATCACATTCAGCATCCCCACCAGCCACTCCCCCTCCCCTCCCCAGCCCCTTCCACCAGCCCTAGCAAGAAGTTCACGCCAACTCACAAAGGAAAGGCTTCTACCCTTACTCCAGGGCCTGGCCTTCAGGCCACATTTTTTCACTGACCCAGAGGCTCTCGCATCATCCTACGATGCCACTATCAAATCAGCTATTAACACCATAGCCCCACTCAAACAGCGCAAAACCAAACCCACTAGCCACTCCAACTCTTGGTTCACCCTGGACCTCCTCACACTCTGTACTGAAAAACGAGCTGCCCTTATACGATGGCAAACCTCCCACTCTGACAATGACAAACTTGACTTCAACGTCCGCTCCAAAGAGTACAAGAAGGCAATTAATCATGCTAAAGCTAAACCCTTTGAATCAAGGATCTCAGAAGCCAAATCTACCACTAAAGAAATGTTCTCCATCCTCAGAGAATTAGAGACCCCTACCCCTGCACCACAGAACCTCACTAAGGATAAAACACGGTGTGACGAAATCCAAACAGCTATGCTCAACAAACTGAGCTCGCTCCAAACTAAAATACAAGCCACTAAAGACTCACTTCCTAACACGCACACCCCCACCCTCTCTTGCCCCCCCAAACTCATCCCCACTATTCTCATTCAAGTCCATACAAGAGAAAGACATGATCAACAGCATGAGATCCATAAAGCCATCTTACTGCAAGGCTGACTCCTGCCCTGCCACAATCATCAAGGACTGTGCTGAGACTCTCGCTCCATTCCTAACAGCCTTCGTCAAGGCCTCCTTTTCCACAGGGAAAGTCCCTTCCTGCCTTAAGAAAGCCTGGGTCCGCCCCTCTTAATAAAACCCACGCTGAACCCCACCTTGCCTAACAACTACAGGCCTATCACCACGGTCACATTCCTACTAAAGATATTGGACAAAGCTGCCTACCTGCAGGTGCAACACTTCATTGAGGACGACAATCTGGCTTTTGCCCTAGGCATGGGACTGAAACTGCCTTACTGGATCTGAAAAATCAGATGGATGATGCCACAGACTTAGGTAAACCAGCCATACTCCTACTCCTTGACCTCTCCTCAGCATTTGACCTTGTAGACCACAATGTCCTGTGTCACCACCTATCATCCACGGCCAAATTCTCCCCTGATGCCACAGCATGGATCACCTCCTTCCTGCAAGGGAGGACCATGCAAGTATTCTCGGACACAGCTACCGCCTCACCCACCATCATCCTTTGCGGAGTACCCCAAGGATCCTGCCTCTCCCCCACACTCTACAACATCTTTATTCACCCTCTTTTCCTCATCCTTGACACACTAGGTATTTCATACACCAACTACGCAGACGATATCCAGATCCTCCTCACCCTCACAGGTAACTATGACACAGACTCCTCCGTCCTCAACAACATCTCAACACTATTCAGACATGGATGGCAGCCAACGGCCTATGTCTCAACTCTGACAAGACTGAACTCCTGCTAGTGGGATCCCCTGACACACTAAAAAACCTTGACCCCCATTTTAGCCATTTCACTATTGACTCTTTTAAAATACCAGTATCTGATACAGACAAAATCCTCGGTGTCTATCTGGACTCCAACCTATCCATGAATAGACAAGTCAACGCTATTGCCTCATCAGCGGCCTACCATGCTAAACTCATTAACGCAGTCAGACCCTTCCTGTCCAAAGAGAACTGCACCAACATAGCCAGAGCCATTACTGGCTCAAGGCTAGACTATTGCAATGTACTGTTTCTAGGAACATCCACAAAAAATCTGGAACAACTCCAAGTTATCCAGAACAATGCGCTCCGCGCAGCCCAAGGCATCCCCAAAAGCGAGCACATTACGGCTGCCAAAAAATCATCCCACTGGCTGCCAATTAAGGAAAGAATAATATTCAAGGCAGTGACACTCACCCACAAGTGCATCCACCTCTCCGCACCTGACTACCTCTCCCAAAGAATCCACCTCTCTACTTCCACAAGGCCCACAAGAACACCATACGCAAACATGCTCTGCGTACCCTTGATAAAGAGAGCAAGAGCAGGCGGTGCTAGTTTCCCCTACCTTGCTCCCACACACTGGAATGCCCTACCCCTTTCATTAGGAACGAGGCCTCCCTCATGGCTTTTAGAAAATCCATGACAACTGTTCTCTTCACCTAATACACACCACTATCACCTGCCCAGCTGGATAAGCCCAAGTGTACTTATAAACCGACTTTGTATCCCAATGTATGAATGTACAACCGACATATGTATAAATGCATTGCCTAGCTGTACCTACCCTGTAACTAAGCTTCCCCACATGTAATAGCGCCTTGATGCCTATGGGCTGCTGTGCGCTTTATAAATGTAATAAATAAATAAATAAATAAATATAGGTTGTTTTATTTATACTGTCTAATGTTATAAACATCAGTTATGGGAAGTGCCTTTTCTAATCACAATCTTGGCAACTGAAATAAACAGACATGTTTTGGGGCAGATAACTGTGCACACAAACATGTTATGGCCATTGCTACTTTCAAAGATGTATCTGTTTACCTTGTTGCCACTGAAATGGCCAGTGTAACATCAACATGTTATTTGGTTACCTGGATAGCCTAGAACCTACAAAGGTTCCAATGTACAGTGTAAATGAGGCTGTGCGTCTGTTTATGAAAAGGATTCAGAAACTCAGATGCATTAATGAAGAAGGCATTGAAGAATCGATTCAGGATGTTTTTGGTATGCAAGGGACTCTATTTCACAGAAGGAGAGGGATACAGCTCTAAGAGAGGACCATGCACTGGGTATAGTCAAAGAGCTAGTGCTTCACAATTGGTCAGGATGGGCTCCAGATATGGGGTTAGGATCCTTTCACAAAGTAAGAGATGATCTAGGAATTGAGGATGATCACATTTTGATGCGCTGTGTGTTCCCGTGGGCCGGGGGACTCTGCTGTTTTGTTTCCACGTGTTTGGGAGTCTCTCTAGAGTGTTTACTCCACTGAAGCTGCAGTCTTGGAGGCAGGACTTTAAAAAGGACAAGACTCGCAGAGCGCGCGGTGTGCTCTGTGTGTTCCTGTGTTCCCGCTGTGCCCACGGCACCTGTGGAGACTACAATCACTTCCCTTAGGTACCTTGTATGCATGACTAAGAAATCATGCTCTTTAGAACAGCGTGGAAGACCGCTGTGATACGTCTAATCAAGACTGATCACTATTAAGTAAAAGATCGCCAAACAGTAACTTCTGTAAGACAGAGGGAAGGTGCCTGGTTACTGAGGGTGTTTGGAAGTTTAGAAAGTGAATCTAGGAAGTCAGGAGTGTGGCAGTAAGCTCCTACCCTAGCCCGCACCTAAGATTGCTAATCTGATCCAATGAGGTGTCAGTGATATTGGCTCTGGTATACTTATAGTACCAGGTAGAGAACCACTGACCCTCGGTATCCCAGCATGCCAGGCAAAGCTTATTGCTGCAGTAAGGCGGCAGAGTTTTGCATAAAGAAGTCCTATGGGTTGTGGTCTGGAAAACAGGCAGCAGCCTGTCCTGACGCACCAGCCCAGCCCTAGAATGGATGTGGCAAGGGGCATCTAGCAAGGAACCGCAGGTGGCCCAAAAAGGCCCCCTAGATGCTTACTTCCTAGCTAAATCATCTGCACAGAGGAGTGATGATATGGACACCGAACTTCCTAATTTACCCATGGATGCCGAAAAAAGCCACCATCCGTTGGACTTAGATAACGATTCTCTTCTTCAATTCTGCTATGCATTACAAGAACATTCAACCCACCCTATAGTGGGACAGGAGAGGAAAGACCCTCCCAGAGCGGGCCATTCGGGTGATGGTCCACTGGAGATTATGGAGGGCCCTCACAATCGGAGCCAGCCCTTGGAACCCCCTCAGGAAGTTCATTTGGGGCAGGCGCCAGTGGCCTCTGGACTTTCTAAAGAGCCTATCGCTAGGGTCGTTCCTTAAACGACAGGGGGGGGTCAAGAATCCACATTACAACCCTCTTCTCCACGTCTCTCAGCAAGCCCGAATATGCTCTATGAATCTACAACAAGCTCTGCCAGCTCGGCTCAGGAAGACTTCAGCACACATGACACCACAAGCACATCCCAGAGCCACAGAGTCTTAAACATCACAGTAAAAATACTGCTGCAGCTATGTGGTGCTATGCATGAGGACTTAAGTGCTACAATAACCGCCATTTATAAAATCTTGAGTATTATGAAGCCAGCTGTCCCCTCACCTATAATTGATCTAAGTGATGAGGTGACCCAAAAGGACAGCCAAGCGACACTGAATGCTTCTGTTCGTAAGCCCTCAGCGAATAAAGACGTGGTCAGGCCCAGTGACAGTGACCATCCTAATGGTGCAGATGCTGAGGTGATTTCTGCCACAAGTCACCTATCTAGGAGACAGCAGAGACTTGTAAAAAGAATGCAGCTAAAATCTACGAACCAGACTAAGTCTGCTCTGCCTCGCTTGGAGGACAACCTCCCTGCTACAAGCCATCCCCTGAATTATACTTTACGGCCGGGCTGTAACAACTTATCCAAGAAGCAACGGAAACGAGTGACTCAACGCAAAAGGAGATCAGCGCAGACGGTAGGCACCTTGACCAGCTGGTTGATAGAAGACCCTGGGGACACTGAACACTCTTGGACAGTGGCACAGATGGGCCAGCAATTGGGGTCACAGCCCCCTCCTTGCCAGTGGATCTGATGACTCCACTCCCAGAGACTAACCGATCTCAACTTGTGCCTCTGGCTCCTTTACCAAATGCAAATCCAAGGGTGATGTTGCATCAGGACTTGGATGAAAAAAAGCTTACCATCCTGCCTTCCGAAGGCATTAAAGCTAATCGCCTCTTGAATCGTGCCTCACTATTAGCTCTGTTCTATAAGATCCCTTCTCTTCGGATCTTGAACACGTCGTATTTTGATTTTATTGAACCTTTACGTCCACTTGGGACCAACATTACAAAAGTTCATTATTGCCTCCCGGAGACAGCCACTTTGATACATCAATATAAGGCCTCTTTGGCAGATCTGGGCTATATCCTGGATACCCCTTTGCCTACCAAGACTCGCCAGGATGGATGTATTAAGTGTAACTGCCACCAGGTTAGGCCTTCAACACAGCCATCTGTTCCACTGAAAGGCAAAATTCAGTGATGATGAAGGATGGGAATGGCTGAAACGAATGATACCGCAAAGGAAGCTTTCAGAGTGAACTATGTCCATTCTGAGTTGAAACACTAGGGGATTTAATCATTGGCTCAATGAGGTAGGGTCACATGAAGTGGTAACAGTAAGCAAAATCTTTGCCCTTCAAGAGACATGGGTCACATTTGAAATTAAAATCGACGGCTATGTAGTATTCCAGACTATGGCCACCAAGGGTGAGCGAAGAAGCACTGCTGGGGGCCTATTGATAGGTGTTAGGTCTTGCTTTAACCCAAAAATAGTCTATCAGGGTGACCCTGGAAGCGATATATTAGCCATAGAATGTACCCCTCTGGGTGGTTGGGGTGACAATAAGGACATATTGTTAATTAACCTCTATTACCCCCCTGGCTCTCTCCTTACTGAGGTTATTTGTGATCAATTGGATACCATACTGTCCACACGATATGCAGGGATGGAGGGCATCCCTGTAATTATTTGTGTGGATTGGAATGCCAAATGTATGGATTTAGCTGGGTGTGAGTCACAACGCAATGTTTTTGATCAATGTGTTATGTGTATGGGCACATCTAATGAAAAGGGAAAGTTGTGACTGGACTGCCTGAAAGAATGGAATTGCTCAATACTAAATGGTAGTACCACAGGTGATCTACGGGGGCATATGACATGGGCAGTGGGGGGGAGGAGGGCGAGTTTGGATTACATAGCAACATCAGAGTGTTTGCTCAAGCAAGTCCTGCAACTGCAGATTTCCCCTAATGCCTATCGTGACCATGCCACCCTCACTTTGACGATGAGTGGGGTGGGGGATGGGCAACGGACCTGGAGCCTGCGGAGAGGTGATTCCTACCCATTCGGGAAATAGGATCCATTGGACCAAGAAAAGCATCGAAAGAATGGTCTTTATTACTTTTCCTTCAGACTTTAGTGTAGCCCAGGCACTGAGGGGTAACAGTCCTGAGGAAATTGAGGACTTTCTACAGCTTCTCACCCAGTCAGTCTTTAAGAGGAAAAACTCCTGCAAGTATAAGGTGGAAGGCGGGAGTGGGTAATACCTTTGATATTAACATCCAAGACCAAAAGCGTGTCATGAGATGGGCCATTAGAGTGCATAGGCTGGCAGTAGCTCATGCTGCTGATACGCCTAGGATTTTGGCTAGCATAAAAGCAGCACAACTGAAATTCTGTGTCTGGCTGTGACACCAACACAGTCACTACGGAGAGCGGTTTGGCAGAGGTTTATAGGGGCACTGTGCAGCAGGGATAGCCATAAAATCTGGCGTATACTTTCCCAAGCTAGAGCGGACCAGATGCTGAGGATCCTTAAGCCCATATCAGGGGAGCAATGAGTCAGGCATATAACGGGTACATTTTTTAGTGAAGCTCAATGTTTGCCCGTGTTTTATTTCCCACCAGTGCCATGGCCTCTGCTTTTGAGCCACAGAATTGTTAAACAGGCTATCCTGAAACTTAAGTCATCGAATGCTCAAAAAAAGGAACCTAACAACTGGGCTCAGGTGCTATTAACCCTCTTCTCTCGTGTCTGTAGATCTTGCTCGGTGCGGTGGACGTGGCGGCAGTCGGTGCTTATACCCGTACACAAAAGGGCTGACCGGGGTAATGTGTCCAACTATCGGCTGCTGTCCATGCTGGACGTCACGGGCAAGATCATTCTCGGTTCTATGTTATTTCGCCGAACGAAATTTCATCGTGGGACTTTTCATCGCCGACCCTTTCATCGCCAACATTTTTTTTTTTAAATTTATTTATGGGGGGCTGCGACCCCCCAAACCCCACCTTACTCAAATAATCATACCCCAACCCGCACAAACACCCTCCCTAAAAAAAATTACAAACAAAAAAAAAATTATTGCCGATTAAAGGGTCGGCGATGAAAAGTCCCACGATGAAAAATACTTTGACGAAATGCGTGTATACCGAATTGTCTTTGTTGGCACCTGCACATTTTGAAATTGCTACACACTGCAAAATCGGGTAGGATTAGATTGAATAACGAAGGGGATGTATCGGATTCTATACATATGAATCAGGGGGTGAAGCAGGGTTGTGTGGCAGTCCCTATGTTCTATAACCTGTATATTCCCGATCTTCTCCCCCGCATGGCTATTAAATCCAACTGCTCCCCCAAGTTAGGTATATCTCCCATTGTGTGGCATGCTCTATGCGGATGATTTGATACTTTTTGACAGGACTCTATGGCCCTCATTACAACCCTGGCGCTAAACCATGGCGCTATTAGCACCATGGTTGGTGCCGGTGTTGTAACAAGTCCGCCATGGTGAAATGGGGAAATACCGCCCCATTACAAGGTTGGTGGGGCGGTATTTCCCCATTTCACCATGGCCCTTCCCCATTCCCATTTTCTCCCCATAGGGCTCAATGGGACTGGGGAAGGCGCTAAGTACAGTACCGCAAATTGCGGTACCATAATTAGCACCGAGGTCCCTTTGCGGCACCCTACTTTAACGGCTGGTAAAACCAGCCGTTAAGGTTGGGTCCCGCAAAGGGACCTCGTAATCAGGCGTTAAGGGTTTAACGGCGCCGACACCTTTTACGGCGCCGTTAAACCCTTAACGCCAGGGTCGTAATGACCACCTATGTATGTTTAATAAACTAGCCTGCTACACATTCCATTTGGGTCTGACCATTAACTTGGGAAAAACCAACATCATACTGGTTAGTGGAAATAAGACCAGTCGGACTGGAATTGATACATCCTTGGGTACCATAGAGTTTACTCAATCTTACCCTTACTTGGGGCTGGAGTTTGATGCCCGGTCAAGCTACGAATTGATAATTGCCAACAAAAAGAGACGAGCCAAAATACTTACCCTGCAGGCTTGCAAGTTTGCTAGGGCTTCAGCAGGCTATAGTATGACTGGGATTGTTAAGCTTTACCAACAATGCTTTGTCCCAGCCATTCTCTATGGCCTTGAAGCCCTTTATATTCAAGATCTGACCTGGCTGAATATACTGCAGGGCCATTACTGGCAATCTGTTCTGGGGCTAAGTCCTTCGTGCCCCATGGAATATCTTCACCTTGAATTAGGCCTAACGTCATTAAGGGTTATGGCAATTCGTGCCATGGGGTCCTTTTACCTAAAATCCTGCACAGGGCCTATCTGTAAGTTACTCGCATTGGCTGGGGACAGTTATGACTCGCAGAGGGTCTTTTGAGGTTATAATTATAAGACCTTGAATGATGATTGATTGGCCAGTTGCCAAAAAGAGAGAACAGCGGTACATTCACTTGAAAAAATCTTTTGAGCACAAACTTAACAGGTGGGACTGGTGTGAGAATTATAATCATCTGGCAAAGCTTAAGGGATATGAGGCAGTGTCACATGTTGTACACCGCTATACACCGCTATCGAAAATCCAGCCTTACCTACAGCTATGCCTGGCTCCAGAAGTTAGGCAGTTTATGTTAAAGTTGCGAATAAATCAACTTCCAGTAATGACTGTGGTGGGCCCACATTTGAAGGTACCTGCGGAACTCCACATCTGCAGACTATGTGACAAACCTGGACAGATGGAGTCAGCCCGCCATGTCCTCACACAATGTGCTGAACTGGGATCTCTATACATGTATGTTGGGTAAATGGGTCCACTCCTATGAGGCAATCAAAACAGATTCCTTTTGGGATTACTGCTTAAATTCATATTCTATCTCACTACAGCTTGCCTTACTCAGAGTTTGGCAGAACGTCAAAACTTTACTGCCTGACTGATGGAAATGTGTTAATGGTACATGAAGGCATATTGCTATTACTATTCCCCTTCTCTTCTTCTATCCTCTCCTCTTATCTCCTCTCTTCTTCCTTTTTCACCCTTTCTTCTGTCACTACTGTTTTCCTTATACCTGCAATGAATTGTAATGTATTGTACACTCGTTCGCAAGTACTTTCTTAAGTACGCTTGGCCGCTTGAACGTGATGCTCCTGCTCTTGCTACTTCCGGATTTGGGCTGGAACACCGTGTTGGAACTGTCTGTGACTGAGAACTGTGGCAATAAGTCCCGCCTCTATCTTGGACCAATTGCTGCTATTTCTTTAAAAACGAGCCTGCTCGCGCACACGTGCGCGATCACTCGTTCGCAAGTACTTTCTTAAGTACGCTTGGCCGCTTAGCCGCGAAGATGCGGAGACGCGGCTGGATTCGGTTGTACCTATCTTGAGTGGCAGTTATTTTAGTAAGGATATTGTTGAAACGTTGGGCACCAGGAGTTTATATTTGAAATTCATAATTGGTGAGCGGGTAGTTTTGTTCATTTTGTTAGCTATCTTATTTGCTTTTCATCACCATGTAAGAGTGTTTTATGCATTCAAAAACGATGGCCTTTCCAGCATATAAACTCACTACAAACATGCCGGCCATTGGGCCGTTAATACTTCCATTACTAGTGATTCCGCACACAGAAGACAATCCTTGTCATGGCGTTCAACCGCAAACTTTTTTCTCTGCTTCTTCAGTAAAGCCCAATGCTTGCTCGGTCATGACACAAACAAGATTTCCATTTAATATTCAATCAAATAGGGCGGTTGTGATCTCTTCATCCCCTCTGCCACTCTCTCCATCTAGTGGGCACACACCCTCTCCCCTGACCATTGGGAAAGTGCATGCTCCTTGTTGCACACCTTTAGGGCGTATAAATCCCCAACCTGTCTCCGATGTCACAATGTTGGCATCTACGAAAAATTGTCAAGTTCTGCCTAAGATGGATGTGCCTATATCCCCAATAGAATTTCCTCACTTGTTCCCAGACCATTCAGTTATTTCCATTCATGCTAGTCAACAAGAGTCTTCCACTTCCTCAGGGGGGGCTGAGGTGACGCTTAGCTCACAATCAGTATTTTGCAAACTTCCTAACACGCATTCACATCCAATGCTACAATCTTTTGCTCGCCCTACACCACGTCCAAATAGATTACACGTGACTCACAATTCTGCACAAACTCTACTTATGATACAACCAGCGCTTACTGCCATCAATACCGCCTACCAAACAACGCAATTTGAGGAATTAATGAAATTCCCTTCCTCACAAAATCTTACAAAAATTTTAAAAAAGAATGGAGTCTGTGAGGAGTCTATATCCATTGTGCTGAGCCCCTCGGTCCTATGCATAGAGGAGCCAACTGTTGCAGAGCCCGCAACCCAGGTACCAGAAACTGTGGCTGCAGCGGCTATGGTCCCCTGTCCTCTTCCTCCAATTTCTGGTATAATAGGGCCCTCAGAGTCCCATTCTTCTGGGGCTCAGACTCGGCAATCAAGTGAATAATTGCTAGCTATTAATGGAGCCTCATCCATTTTGCCCGTTCCCGAGGCTATGAGTGATAAAGATACACCTTCCCCGGAACAAGGACATCTGCAGCAACTCAAAAGCAGGAATTCAAAATTCACCAAAAAATTATCGTTAACTCTAATAAAAAAAACAAAGAATATGAGTGGCCTAAAACATTCAAAAAGCACTCTCAATGTCTTCTTCAAAGCACTTGGTAAAACAACAATAGCAGACCTACCCCATAAAACTGGGCAAGCCCCAATAGCAAACCAAGTCGGGCCATCCAAGTCGGTAAGAGCGGGTTCTCAGCCCGTATTACCTACGGGTGACATTTGCCAATTGCAAGGGCTTAATCAGACTCTCTCACCACTCTTGCAATTTGTACATTCAATCCAACATGTAAGGAATGCTCCGCCGGTGGTGGCACTCTCTCTCGAGTCTGCTTAACCTAACATCCTTCCAACACCTGCTAAGCCATTTCTAGCCTCTGCTTTGCAGAAATTTATAGGTCAACCAACTCAGGAATTAGTAAGACAACCGCCACTCATGGATGTTCCCTTTGTACAACCCAAAACAGTTTTGTTTGTGCTTCATCCACAACCTATCCAGCCTGTTGAAACAGGTATGTCACAGGACGCTGTTGAAGAACTTAGGAAAAGGGTAGATGAATACCTAGCCATAAACTTGGGGAAAGTCTTCTCTACATTTGCTGAAACTCAAAATACGTTGGCTAGTGCGCAGTGCCGTTTAACCGACGTACACTCCTCCCAAAAAATAGCCACACCTGTCGAACCCAATGGTACTTGTCCGTCAGAGGTTCACTGTCCATCAAAAACCTATGATCGCGTGATCCAATTGAAATGGACTCCTCGTAAGCCGGAGTCACAGATGATTTCATGACACCTTCACCCTCATCGTGCAAATTTTCATACATTGATTTTAAAATGCAGAGAGGGTAAACATCCAGTTTATGATCTACACTGGCAGAGCGTTTTGAACATTTTTGGAGAAGTTGAAGATCTGCGTAATATCTCTACTCTCGGTAGTCAGATTATGGATCCCCTCGGGTGTGGTTTGGCAATCTACATGGCGGTGCAAAATGCTACTCTTTAACATGGGTTTCTTGCTAGCTGAGAACCCAGAGAGTGTCCATTAAGATCTCAAATGTCAAAAATGAAAACAAACATTTACCAGGGTATCATGCGAGAAAGTCGAGATATCATAACATAAGAGCCACGAGCTCGCACCAATAACCATCACCATGTATCAGCTCATCAGAGCTAACTATCGTAAGCTGGAACACTAGAGGCCATGCCCATCTTAACTCCTCATTCAAAGACATGCCGGAGCTCTACCACATTATAGCTCTTCAGGAGACATGGTTCATCACTACACCAATATGGGACAACTACGAGCTAGCCCTGCTTTCGGCTGTTCCAAGTGGAAGTAGACCATCTTCTGGCCTATTGGTAGCAGTACACATCAAATCAGGCCTTTCCATTATGCAGCGGGCTTCTGTTGGGGCGCATATCCAGCTTGTAAAAATCATCAACATTGTTAAGCCTCTCGCTTTGATCAATATTTACCGTAATGTTGTTGCGATGTCTAATTAGGCCTTCTATTCTGCTCTAATCACCATCTTTCAACACATCTTATTAGATACCACAATCACACACACTGTAATTGTGGGAGATCTTAACTTAGACTGCTGGAAGGATAAGCGCCAAAACCAAACGGTATACGTGGCATTGCGGCGTGTGCACTAGCATAATTGATTACATCTATGTTGACCACAAGCTCTTTCAAGCTGTAAAAGCATTAACCATTAAAGATTATTCAAATAGTGATCATAGTCTTTTGATTCTACAGCTTGACTGGATTTTTTTATCACAAGAAAAAAGGAGCATTACCATGCCAATCTCTCGGTAAACACTGCAAGATCCAGAGTGAGCTGGAACTTGAAAGCACAGACCAAGTTTAAGAACGCAGTTGCTGCTAACTCAAAATCCATGCTCCCAATACCACACACTGATTCACTGTACTCCTTGTAAAAACAATGACGATTCCCTATCACAACAAAATTCGCCATGCTCATGTATTTGATCAGGAAACCTACCAAATAAGGGCCGAATTTAGGAAAATTAGAAGATATCTTCTTGCTTCAT
This sequence comes from Ambystoma mexicanum, assembly GCF_040938575.1. NCBI lineage: Eukaryota > Metazoa > Chordata > Amphibia > Caudata > Ambystomatidae > Ambystoma > Ambystoma mexicanum. Next base: position 869,605,737 of record NC_090935.1, read on the forward strand.
CCTTACCGACCCGTTGGCATGACCTAAAATCTTCTAAATGCAGATATACAAAATGGCTACGAGGTTGAAAAGCTTTTTTATATCAACAAGATAGTGAAGCCATGGCACATGCAATGCACAATAAAAATTCCACAGGAATGTGGCATCTTTTAAATAATCACACCTTCCACCAGCAAGGAGGCACTCAAATCAATGGTGTTTCCAAACAAAACTGGATTGCTCACTTTTCAGCCTTGTATGCCGATTCACATTATGCTGACCTCCCTTATGAACGAGTATCCAAATCTGGTTAGCAGTTAGAGTCTTCTTATGAAACTATATATACTCTCATACAGAAGATCAGCTCGTCCAGAGCTGTGGGGCCTGATAGCCTATCCAATCAGATGTTCAAAGCAAACCCTGATGAATGGGCACACATACAAACATTTTCAGAGGCATATTGAACATGAGATTCATACCACTATCTAGGAAGACCTCTATTATCATTCCCATTTTTAAAAAGGTTGACCGGTGTGTCCCTGCGAATTATCGCCGAATAGCACTTTTGGACACACCAGGGAAGATCTTCACCAAATTGGTACTTCAAGAGTTCAATGCCTGGACAGAGTACTGTAACTTGCGTGATTTCAACCAAACATGGGTTTGTGGCGGGAATGGGAACTAATATTAATTAATCGGCCCTCAACGCCATCAAGCCCAGTGTCATGCGCAAAGGCAACAAGTATTTTTTGCGTTCATTGATCTCAACGTTGCTTTCGACTTGGTGAGTCGTCTTATATTGATGAACAAATTATCATTGTCCGGCCACTCTATATGAGGTTATTCACTCTCTACATTTTGCTACATCCATCCAGATTCGAACCACTATGGATGGACTACTCTCAAAGAATATTAATATCTATTAATACCTATAGAGGTCTGAAGCAGGGGTGTTTATTGGCCTCTGCTATTTTCAACTATGTCATACATGATGTCAGAGTTGTATTGTCGAATATTATATCAGACTCACCCAAACTCAATCACCATCAGATACAATCACTTATGTGTGCGGATGATCTCGTTTTAATCTCTAGGACCCAGGTGGGGCTTCAGCAATTATTAGATGCCTTTCAGCAATACATACAGCAAAATGAATTAACAATCAACATAACAAAAACGCAAATTGTCCATATTCACCAAGGCGAAATGGACCGTTAGCTCATGTGTGGACCCTTAAACATTCCCCAATCATGGTTGTACAACATTACTGTTATTTGGGAATGCACTTTGAAGGAAAAGGGAGGGCACAGGGCCAGTTTGAGTGGATGGAGTCTAAACTATCCTCAGCCATTTCTCAAGCCTGTATCATCATGCACAAATATGGCACATTTTCGATCTGGCATGTGTGGAATAGGAAAAATGTACCTGCTTTGTTGTATGGCCTAGAGACAATGCCTAGAGATTCCCCTTTTAAATGTATCCATTGGGAAGCGAAATTCTGGTGGTCTGTGCTACATTTGCCTCAATGTACTCCGGTGGCCTGGATTAGTTATGAGCTTGGATTGGTTTTGCTCCAGGCGCAATATAACTGGCGACTGTGCTCTATATTTAGGAAATGTCTGACTTTAACAAAGCTAAATGTTTTGCTAAAAATATTATCTCAGTATATGTTTTCAGTGAGTCATACATTTGTAAGTAACTGGCTTGAACAAGCATACCAAATCCTAGGTAAAGCTAAGATTTCTCTTGACCTTTTGGTTGGTAATCCGGACAAAGCAAAAATAAAGATATATCAGACAGATTGGATAACAACTAGAGATCTATGTCTCAATTATCATGACGGTGACGCATTGCGATTTCCTCAAAAGAAAATTGGTATTTTGCCCCAATATCTGACTCGCTGTCCTTCGCACAAGTTTCGTAATGGAATACTCCGTCTTTGTTTCAATTTATGGGTCACCAATGATATAAAAACAAAATGCAAGTTGTTGAGCATCGATAAGAACATCTGTCACTTTTGCGCAGATGGTGACACCCGTGAAACTTTAGTACATTTGATCACACAGTGTCACATTCTTTGTCCCAAAAAAGAAATGTTTTTGGAAGGCACTGTAAATATCTGGGGAGTATATCACAACAAGAATGTTGGTCATTACTTTTGGGTTGTGGTAACATGCAAATACAAATAGCAGCTATTAATTTCCTATACAGTCTAAAACTGGAAGAGAGAACAGATGATACAGATTCACCCATCAGTCTCAATTCTAAGAGTCTGAAGCATTGACTAAGGGCGTTTTATATATCAGCCGTTCATGGTTTGAAATAGCAATGTCAGAAACGATGTAATGTTTGTTTGGACTGACTTGTTGTTTCCCCAATGAAGATGTGCTCTATTAATTCTAGGCTCTTCTGTTGTGTTCCTGTTGATGACTAGTCTTGTTTAACAGAGTGTCCTTAAAGTAAGATTTTTTAAAATGAAGATACTAGGTAGCATGGTTGCTCAGATCAGAAGTATCTTATCCTTTGTGCTGTTTAGATTGTAACTAGATCACCTTGAGTGAGACATGTACTTTTGTATCTTGCCTCCTGTTTTGTTTATGAATGTTGGTCGCAAATGTGTATATAAATGATTGAAGTTTTAATTTGACTAAGGTTAACCTGTTTTAATGCATTGTTGTTTTTTGATTTGTATTTTGAAAGGTTGATTAATTTCAGCTGATGCAAATAAAAAATCAATAAAACAATGTATTGTATACACTATTATGGATTGAATTATCTGATGAATTGTATATGTTTTATATGTTGTGTAAAGTCCAAATGTTGGATTATTTTATTATTATTATCATATTTTGAGAGATGGTCATACTGTGCCATCTGCAGGAATAAGAAGGAGACTACTAGATCCAGCTCATAATGGTCTTTTGGTCTTTTCTAAGACAAAAGGTATATTGAGAGCTGATTACTGGTGGCCAGGGTTAGACGCAGAAGTGGAGAAATGTATCAAGGGATGCACATTGTGTTCATCATCTGATAAAATATGCAGGACACATGTTCAACCCCTCAAACCATTAGAATTTCCCAAGCGTACATGGGAATATGTAGCCCTAGATATTTTGGGTCCATTATCATCCAAAGGTGGCTTAAAAAATATGTGATAGTGTTTTTAGACTTATATTTAAAATGGGTGGAATTTAAGTGTGTTCTTGAGGCTAATTCTAGGGCAGTGGTACCATTCATGTATAATATCTTTCAGAGGGAAGGTATTCCACAAAAAAATTAACAGATAATAAAGTCCAATTTACATCTAGAATAATGAAGAACTTCTTGATAGGGATGGGTGTAGAACACCACAAGACGACTCTTTTCCATCCCTTTACAAATGGAGTTGTGGAGAGGTTCCACAGGACACTGATGCAAAGGGTGCATATGTCTATTAATTCTGAGAAGTTTTGGGAAGATAACATGGAGAAACTGGTATTGGCATACAGACTATCCCCACATGCGATCCCAGAATTAATTTTGTTTGAAGTCTTGAGGAAAAGAAAAGCTGCCACTTCGGTGTGTCCACCATGGTTGGGGGGTTGCGTTTGTGCAATGCGACAAAGAAGTTTGAAGGGAAAGAGTAGGATTAAAAAATAGAGATGCAAAAAGGATATGCAATAACAAATGTAGGGCCAGGAACACCAGAGTAGAGGATGGAGATCAGGTCTAGGTGTGCAGACCATGTGGATTTCTAAAGTATAAGAGCACATTTCTTGGACCTTTAAGGGTAGACAAAGCATTAGATGATGCTGTAATACTAAATGATAATCGCAACTTATAGCTGCACCTCCTCAGAGGCATTCTCTCTTTCCTCACCTTCCCTCAGAAACTCAGTGTCTCCAGAGCTCTGGTCCACTCTAGGCTGGACTACTGCAAAAGCCTCTTGCTCATTCTGCCTAAATCCTCACTTCGCCCCCTTCAACTAACCCAGTATAGGACTGCACGATTTATCCTTGGCCTCAAGCCCAGGGACTGCATCCCCCCCAGCCCTAAAATCTCTCCACTGGCTCCTGGTTGCTGTGAGGATCAAGCTGAAGACCTCCTGCATCATCCACAAGGCTTTCTGGGGCCTGGGACCATGCTACATCCAACTCTCTCTCCCTAAATACCTCCCTGCTAGAGCCCTTCGGTCCTATAGCTTCAAATCTCTGCAGATCAGATGCTTCTCCAAGCATAAAGTGGGGGGTAGATCTCTCTCTTCTTCAGGAGCCTCCCTCTGGAATGGCCTCCCTGCCGCCCTCAGACTTGAGCTGGATCTCCTTAAGTTCCCGAAGCTTCTCAAGACCCTCCCTTTCTCTCCTTCCTTCCCTCTCCCCTGCTAAAGTACCCTCTGCTGCATTTGACTGGCCTCCTGGTTCCTTCTTATTCATAAGGGGCATCAGGCCCTCCTCGCCCAGTCCAGGTCTCCCCTGATCCCCCCCACTTGCCCCACCGGGCTCCCTCCACCGCTCTAGCCTGGCTGGTCCTGCACCCCTATTGAGCCCATGCTGCACCATCCTCACACTTAGCATGTGGACCTTCATTCCTCTGCACTCTCTGCATTTCACTGGCACTTGTCCACCTGGCCTTCCACTAGCGCTCGACTAGCCTAGGTGCCCTTTTCCTCCATCCTGCTCCCCCCAGCACTTGCGCGCTCTGCGCTCGGACCTGCACTTCCTTCCCTCCTTAACATTAGCGCGTTCTGCTCTGACCGGCACTCCCCTTGCCCCCCTCCACACTCTGCTGCACTTCTTGTTACTGCACTTGCACATCCCGGTTCTCCCCTCGCCCTTTTGTCTTGTTGCGCTTGAAACACCATTTGCTCTATATGCACATTATAAATACTCAATAAATAAAATAAATAAATAAAGGCAGAATAGCCATAGACCTGTGATGAAAATCAAGTAAATGTCCTTCTTTCGGGTATAGAGAGGGAGGTGTGTTACATTTATATACATGTGTCATAGGTTGTTTTATTAATACTGTCTAAGGTTAAAAACATCAGTTATGAGAAGGGAATGTTTTAATCTCAATCTTGACAACTGAAATAAATGAACCTATTTTGGGGCAGTTAACTGTACACATAAACATATTATGGCCATTGCTACATTCAACAATGCATTTGTTTCCATTCAGGTGGTCAGTGTAACATCAACATGTGATTGGGGGACCTGGGTAACCTAGAACCGACAAGGGTTCCAATGTACAGTGTATATAAGGCTGTGAGCCTGTTCATTAAGAGGATTCATTTTGGACAGCAGGGCCTCCTTTTTACATGAATAAAGACTTATATAAAATGTTCCTGATTTGCTGGACCTCCTCACTTCATAGAGAAATTACAAGTTGAATTCATCGATTAAATAAGGGCATATTCTGTAGTGTTACATATTGCATCTAATGCTGTGTTTAAAATGATATTAGATGAGATCAAATCATTCTTGTTGCTGGCGTTTGATGTGTTTCTCGTCCAGGAATTTTCCTTGAGAAGTTCAAAAATGCACTTAACATTCCCAGATCCAGCCATAGCTCAAGCTTCAGACGGGAAGCCAATTGGCTGTCAGTTCGCAACAGAAATACTCTTCATACATTGGCGCTTACACACAAATGCCTGTCTAACACAGCTCCCAAACATCTGTCTGATAAATTCAGCTTATACTAACCAGCTCAGACCACCAGATCTGCCCTTGCCCATTGCCTCTCAGTACCAAGGTTCAACCTAATAACGGCGGGAGGATCCAGTTTCCCAGTCCAAGCAGCCAAATGCTGGAACTCCCTGCCTCTCTCCTACAGGCTAGAACCAGCTTTCCCTACCTTCAAAACTGGTGTAAAAACCTGTCTTAACAACAAACCTATCTGATGAAACTACCACCCTCTGACGTTATGCTGTTGCTCCTCTAGGTTGTAACACTTAAGTTTTCCAGCACCCAGTCACCTGAGGGTTCGGAGGGCGATACAAATACTAAACAAATACAATTATCAAATTCATCAAGCAGTCTCAGTCGGCACATAAGTGGCGCACTTGAGGCTTTGAATTGAAGTTTGCAGGGTTAAGACTTAAGGTTCATCATACAGATCACATGTTCCAGCCAGAGATTGGTATATTTAAGTGAAGACCAGAAAGAAGAGGGTCTGGGGGAAGACTGGTCATGGCTGCCCAGGGCCCTACTTTAGTCTAGTAGGACCAGCACTGGTCATAATTATCTTTAGAGCTCAACTGCTAAGCATATTGTGTTGGAACTCCAGGAGACATAGGCCCTCATTACGACCCTTGCGGAAATCGGAAAACGATGGCGGAAATGCAATACCGCCATCGAATAGCGCTCGGTGCGACTATGACCCGTCACCGCAAAGTACGAAGCCATTAGCGACACCGTAGTGAACGCCAACGCTAACTGCACCAAGCACGCGCGCGCGCGCCATGCGAAACCGCAAACACCACCATGGCGCAAGGGTACGCCAATTCCGACCCTAGCGGACATGTACCTAACGCCATCAGGCATGGCGTAATGTACCATTCCGCCATGGTGAGAAGTACGGCATCGCGAATCAACCGTAAACGGCCCCACTGAGTGCCTGTACACCGCTCCCTGCCCACAAAGTACAACTCCCCGTAGGTGCAATGAAGTCACAATGCAACCATTGAAATGTACAAGTCACCCATGCATGGCAACGAACAAAAGAAACACAAGAGGGGCCAATGGGAGCTGCAGGGCACAGATGGCACGAATACAGAAGCCATCCCAATGGACATGACCACAGTCCCCTACCAAGAAACGCACGCAAACACAGGCACCTGTGACCAGCAATATTCCTAGAATCACATCATTCCACCAGTCCACCTGGCTGACCGGCATCTGTTACACAAAACCCAATCCCCCGCCCCTGAGCATGACAACATTCAAACTGTCATATTGGCAGCCCCCATCCCTGACCTCACGGGCTTAGTAGGCAAACGCGCCCAGTACAGTACCACGCAACTAAACTCCGAAGCTGGAACCCAATGCAGATCTCCTCACAATACATCGCCCCCCAAATAGGCATATGCCACATCACTTGCAAAGAAAAACGCTACATGGGCCAAATCAGAATAGAAATTTTATGCACATCAAAGTCACCAAGCCCATACAGCCATCAGGCCATGAACTCCAAAACACTAATCACCATTGTGGGCTGCATCCGCAAGAAATGACCAGCCACTACTTGTGTGTCGCCCTGTTCCCCCATGGTACACAGAGCCACATTCACGTACGAAAAGGCAACATGGAAGCGCACAGAACTGCAGGGCCGTCCCAATGGGGAGGCACTAGTCCAGCTGAAAGGCCGAAATGTTGCTCCGAGCCACCAGTACTGCGTAAGGGCATGTGGGCCATTGGCGATCGTCCCATAAGATCGTAATGCTGCTCCACTGATTAACACGAAGCAGCAGGTGTCGGGAGTAAAACCCATCTGCAGGAGTGGCATACAGATGGCAGTGGCAAAAGGGGAGGAGATACCTGTCAACCAAAAGAAAAGAAAAAGAACAGAATGGCCATCAGAACTACATTCCAACAACTCACTTCAATGATCACACGAAATCCACAGCCATATGCATGCTAGCCCACTCCAAAGGATCATCACCACCCCAAAACCACTTGCGACTCATAACCATCTATATCGAGGTGCAAACACCATCACAAACGAGTGTACCTGTGCATGCGTCTGTCCAAACAGAATCCATCAGATGGGAATGTTAACGTGCATGGACACAAGTGTCTGAGGGCGCGTCGAGACAGGGAGGGCTCAACAAGGCCAGATAGACGATGGTCCCACTATGGCAGCCCTGCATCACATAGCGTAGGGGAGGCGGATAGATCCCAAGAAGCCCTGTACATGGCAAACTCTGTATCAAATCACCTGCCCATGCATCCATTCATCATTCCCTCATCCCGGGATCAAAACGCCTGAATAATTACTCACATAACATTAGAAACATCCATTGAGTCTGTGCGTTATGCAGCCTGCAAAATCCACAGTGCCCCAGCCCGTAATTCCAGTGTTGTGAAGTAACATGTATTTGGGAACGGCCGGCCTCATCGCCCACGTAGCTATTGCGCATCCCAAACTATTCATATCAATCATTGCTTCCTCGCCATGGGCCCTGTCTCAAGGACATTGAACAATAGAACGTTATATTTGCAGTCAGACCTGTGGGCATCTCCTCGCCGCTAGCTGGAAACCGAAAGCGCCGCCCTTCGAATTCCTCATTTGCAACATCACGTCGAAAAGGCATCTGTGGCCGTTTGAAATCACTAATTATTCCATCGAGTGCGGCTGTGTGTGAAAATGGCAACTGCCTTCACCCACAAATGGGACGCCCCGCCCGTCGTTGCAACTCGGTACAGTGATGCATGAGGGCCCACCGTTACTCGAGTACTACGTTCCACTGACCCTTCACAAGTCTGTTCGCGACTGCACAGATAGTATGTGAAACAATGGGACCACAGCAGAATGAACATATCAACCAATCTTACACGGCCATCGGGTACAAATACATGATTGCAATAGCAAGATGCCATTCCCCGAATTGCAGCGTTGTGCGCGGGACGTGCTCGGCCAAAGGGGAGAGCAGTTTGCACAGGTGGAATTAATCACCACAGGTGGAGGCCATACAGCCTGAAAACACATAAATTGCACAGCCAGTCTCCTCCCACAACCACACCGAAATGCTACCGGCAGGACTCGCGATGTTGGCCCTGGGGGACCTGATAGCACTGCAAGTGCTCCAACTCCAAGAAGAAGACGAACACCAACTACAACCAGCCGCACGGAGGAGACGCAGGAGGAGGAGGAGGCCAAGGCAGGGCCAGCAAGGCCCACCAGCACAGCCACTACCACGAAGCAGGCAGCCCGCAATCCCACGCCTCCGAGCACATCCGTTCAACCTCACTGATGAGCAGATCCACACCCTCTACCGTCTGGACCGGGACACCATAGCCGCCATTGTGGACATGACACAGGCTGACCTTGTCAGCATGATAGATAGCCCAACCGCCATCCCACCCCTACTGAAGGTGGTGTCTGTACTCCACTTCCTGGCCACAGGCACCTACCAGCACACAGTCGGACAGTTGCATGGCATTTCTCAGCCACTGTTCTCACGGACACTATTTCAAGTGCTCGATGCCCTCCTGCAGCACGCAGACGACTACATCTCTCTACCACGCTCGGAGCAGGAAATTACCAACACAAAAGTGGGATTCCATGCACTTGCCGGCATACCGGGTTGCATTGGTGCCATCGACTGCACCCATGTGGAATTGGTCGTCCCACATGCCATGGAGACCCAGTACCGCTGCCGAAAACAATTTCATTCCCTGAATGTACAAATGGTGTGTGACTCCAACAGGATCATTACACATTGTTGTGCCCGATTCCCTGGATCAACCCATGATTCTATGGTCTTGAGGAACTCTACAATACCACGCTACATGGAGCGACACGCAGGGAACAGATCCTGGCTACTCGGTGAGTCTCATTACATGCATGATTATGTGGGGTATGTGAATTGGCAATGACCTGGCAGGAAGGGGGGGGGTGTGCGTACGTATCAATGGCATTCCACATCATACGTTTCTCGTCCACATACAGGTGATGCTGGATATCCACTGACGAGATGGCTCCTCACACCAGTCCGGAACCCACGGGACCAGCATGAGGAGGACTACAACCATGCCCACTCACGTACCCGTGTAGTCATTGAACAGGCATTCGGCCTACTGAAGACTCGTTTCCGCTGCCTCAGCAGGTCTGGCGGGGCACTCCTGTACCGCCATGAGAAGGTTGCAAAGATGGTCATGGCATGTGTCATGCTCCACAACATGTGCGTACGTAGAAATGTGCCCATGCCCCCTGACGCAGAACTGCAAGCACCTGATGATGGTCATGATGAGGGTGGGGATGTGGCAGCACCTCATGGAGTCTGCGAGGCACCGGAGGCCCGTGACATTCGTCAGCATCTCATTGATGTATGCTTCTAGCACTCACGCCTGGTGGCTGATACATGGACACGGGACTCGTGGCACTGCGTGTGTCTGGGACATGCACAATATGGACTGTACGCCTATGATGGCCTAGTACACACAGATCAATGTCCACACATCTCATTGGTTGATCGTGCACTTTTTATGGCATATGTGATGTCATGTTGAACACCCTATCGACCCGCCACCCAAGTGAGCCCAACACACCCCCTCCACCCTCCTACCTCCCCCCCGAACACCAGTGTCCAAAGATGCTCATTGTCAGTGGGCTGTCGCTATTGCAAGCCCCCTCTGCGGGTATCAGGGGCACCCCTGCCTGTGGAGCGCAGGTTCCTTCCAGATCTACGTTGGGGGCTGCCCTGGACGGAACTTGCAACGGATGATGTGTCTGCCTGCTCACGTCCATGCATGTCCCTAAGGGTTTGCGAGAGCTCAGTGAGCACACGGCGCACTGCGGCAAGTTCGGCACATACGTCTTTGGACGTCGCATGCAGTTCCCCCCTCAGGCTCTCGGTGCTTCTCTCCATTTGGACTCTCAGGCTCTCGGTGCTACTCTCCATTTGGACTCTCAGGCTCTCGGTGCTACTCTCCATTTGTGCCCTTAGCGTCTCTGTACCTCTCTCCATTTCTGCCCTAAGTGTCTCAGTTGATGTTTCTATGTCTGCCTTAGTGCCCCCACATTCATCGGCATGGTCCTTGAGGAGTGTGGCCAGTTGCTGCTGTTGTACGATTAACTGGTCGAGGGACTGTTGCCTCTGCTGGGCCATGGCCATTTGCGGGGGTGCCACAGAGGGGCTGTTGTCCTCATGTTGCCTTGCCACAGGGCTTGTGGGGGATGGCCAGTCGTCGTCTTGTGGGTGCCCCTGCGTGGTATCCTCATGTTGTACGGGATGGGACAGACAGGGGGATTGGGACAGGTCATGGATGGATCTGACTTCGACATCCCCGTTTTCTGTGTCCGAGCATGCTGCCATCAATGGGGTGTCACCTATGGTGCTGCTGCCACCAGAGGCAGTGCCTTCTGTGGCATCCATTGGGGGGACCTGTGGTGGTGGTGTTGTGGGCATGCTGGCTGCTGGGGTGCCTGTTGATGTTCCCTCCTCTGTGCTGCCACCTGATTTGTGCTGCTGCCGTGTCTTGATGCGTGCAGCTGAGGTGGAGGGTCTCTGGCCGTTGGTCTTGGCCCTCTTTGCAGGTGTGCTGGTAGGGGTGTCCTGTAGCTCGTCGTTTGGATCGGACCCTGTGGTGGAGTAAAGGAGGGCGAGGGTTATTGATGGGTCTGTGGGAATTGGAATGGCATTGTATCACATGCTTTGGGGTGGTACCTGAGGGTGATTTGGGTCGGGGCCTTGGAGGTGCTTTAATTTGTGTGTGGAGTGAGGGTGCAGTTGTTTGGCAGCCTGCAGTTAGGGTGTGCCTGCTGCACGTGTAGTGCGTGTATTAGGGGTTTTTAATTATTTATGTATTTATTGTGGGTTTTAACGTGCGCTATCAGGCCGATGTGTGTGGACGTTCTCCTGGACATGTGTTTCTGTTGCACTATGTGGACGCATGGTACTTCACATGGATGGACTGTGTGGATTTGGCATTGTTTTATCGGGCCCACCTACCTGAATCTTCGGATGTCTGCACTCCTTTCTCCATCCCTCTGACTCCCTCTATGCTCTCCATTCCGATGGTGGAGGCACAGATTTCTTCCCAGGGGGTCAACTTGATGGGTGATTCAGGACCTCCCCCGGTGGCTGTGGCAATGTTGCGGTTGGCAGAGAGTATGCTGCGGACGCGTATCCGCAGGTCGTCCCATCGCTTGCGGCATTGCTGTGGGGTGCGGGGTGCGGTCCCCACCGCACTTACCCGCTGTGCCACCAGAGCCCATATGGTCTTCTTGTTTGCAAGTGCCGTTCTGGTCATTTGCGTGGAGAAGACGACGGCAGCATTCTCCTGGAGGGTCTCTGTTAGCACGGTGAGTTCCTCACGGGAGAAGTGGACCTGCCGCTTGCGGTCGCACGCTTTCTTCGCTACTTTTCCCATTTTTCTTGGTTTCGCTAGGGTGGGTGACGGGTTGGGGTGTGTTTCAGGGTAGTGATTTTAGTGGTTGTGTGGTTTTAGTGGTTTTATAGGTGTACAGCGGGATGTTTCCCGTTCCGGGCCCATGTTTTTACTTCCGTTTCCGTATATTTCCGGTCACCGTACTTTCCGGTAGGCGCACACTGCGGTGACCGCTAAGAGGGGTGGCGGTATAGCACCTAGGGCGCCGTACGGCGGCGGTGTGGGCCGTTTTGGGGTCATTTCCGCCATCGCGGACTTTGCACTTCCGCCGTTGCATGGTGCTCGTGCCCCATGGGTCGGAATGGGCTGCACTTTGCTCCTTCGTGCAATGGCGGAAACGCTATTTACGCTGTGGCGCTCCCGTCAGTCACTTTCCGCCAGGGTTGTAATGAGGGCCATAGACATTTGTAGAGCTCAAATCCTTCTACTTTGAGTTTGTCCAATTATAACGTTCTATTTTTGCAGGAAGTGTGGCTCCAGAAACTTCCTGTTATTGATGGTTATTCACCTTTTTTACAGAAGGCCCACAAGGGCCTAAACGTCGTCCTTTAGCAGGCCTTTGAATAGTTGTAAATGATGACCTAAAAGTGAATGCTGCTCATTGGGATGATTCAAATGAAGGTATCTTGGCCAGGTATTTGTCTTTGAAATGCAATCCTGCATTTCCACCCTGCTGCTTATCAATATCTAACATAATCCCTTGTGTACTGGTGAGCTAACCTTTTTCAACAGCTGAAATAACCTTTTGATCTTATTATCAAAAATGGTGATTTGAACCATATAATTCTGGCTGGTGATTTAAATTATGATTGGATTTGATTGATTCCCAAACAGAATAGGACCTCGGATAAATGATAACAATATATCTCAAAACATATCTGTCTACTGAATGGAACCCTAGGTGAGTGACAGCTGTTTCAAGCCCTTGTGTCAGTGTTCCATGTCAAGGGTCAATCTCTCAAATCCTTCCAACCAAACTAAAATGTCCCTTAGTTGGTACCTCTTCCTATGATGCAGTGGTGTGCCACCTATCTAGGATGAGGGGACAGACAAAGAAGCTGACCCTCAGTTTTTACTGGAGCCAACTTAGAGGTTTGGGAAAACCATCAAAATACGCCTGCCAACAGCCAGGAGGGAGTTGACAATGCTAAGTTTTATTACCCCATCACATCTGCTCATCTCAGTTCGACAGTTTATCTTCCTGGTTTTCTCATAATAAAATAGACCAAAATAAAGCAGCAACATGTATGCTCTTACTGTTTAAAATGGCTCTGCACTTAGTACAGATGAAGAAAATCGAGGACAGATTTTGTCGGTTTTCTCTTATACCGCTGACACATAAAATGAAATGTGTGCATGGCCTTGTCTATGAGCTTGAATTTAATAATCAAAACCAATTGGCAACACCTTACACACCTATAAGGTCGTATTTGGTATTCTGCATTATCTCTGCCAACCTTGCAGCCATTTTTCTGGCAGGCACCAAGGACTAGGAGGGAGTACTGGGGCCGGAGCAGAAAGCTCTGGTCCAGCAGGTAAGTGGGGAAGGAGGGAAGGGATCTAGGAAAAGGTGCATGAAGTCTTGGGGGGGCAGGGGAGTATGTATGTGGTAGCATGGGGAGGCAACAGGGAGGAGCTCCCTCTATCCTCCCCATAATCAACATGGTGACACTCAGGAAAGGGTCTCAGGTGGCGGGTAAAATGCAAGCGTACACTCTGTGTTCACGCCATTGTTTCCAGCCACCTGATCGGCTTAGCACCCTTCCCTGGGTGCGAATGGAGGAAAGACGTTAGAATAGGTGACTCAATCAGTCTGAAGGGCAGATGTATACAATTGACTGCTAAGCAATACTATACATGCATATCGCACGCATATTAAGTAACAGGAGATCAGATGCATATTGGTAGACATGTCAATGAGCCCATAAAACAGAGGTGCAATCAAAAAATTGAAGGTGTACCAATGTCAAGGTAAAGATAACATCCCATGCTTTCTGGGGTCACCTGTTTCTGAAGCGCAGAAGGGAACCAGGCCTTTATCTACAAATAGGGCTGCAATGGCTGCACTCTCTCCTTCCTCTCATGGGCCAAATCTGTGATCATTCTCTGCACTGGTGTCTGAGCTCTTCCTGCCTGCATCCATTTTCATGAGCTGGGAGGGGCAGGGTATAGTTACCTAGTTCATGCTGCATTGAGGCAGCAACGTTTAACAACGGCACCTTGCAATGGGTGTGGGACTGCACACAGAAATGCACAATGTTATTCTTCAAACGGAGATCCCCACCCATCACCAAGTGTATCATGACTCAAGGCTGGCCATCCAGCCACGTGTTGATAGGGTCGCTGAACCCAGTCTGGATATTGGCCCCATACATGCCATTGCCTGTGGCAGAAGAGCTGATGCATGTGGCACTGGTGAGGGGATGCCAGAGGGCAAAATGATGCGTGCTGGTCACACGGGTGTGGGGGCAGGCGATGGCACTATCTCTTTCACTATCTCTTCAATGCACCTAAACATGTAGGGTGCCGTTATGTTTGAGCCTGTTGCACTCCGAGGGCTTGTCCTATGTATGGTTGGGTTACTTTCTAAAAATGTCAGTTGCGAATTGCTGTAGATTTGTATCTCAGTAACAAGATAACGATCAACAATGGTTTTTGTGATGAATGCTACATGCCAAAAAGAAACATACAAACTATCTTAAATACTACGTTACATATTTCAAGCAGTTCAGAAAATTAAGATCGGAGAGCAGATAACTTTCTAAAGCACATTTTAGCTACCCAAATCAACAGTTTCTAGAGGCAAATCTGTAGCAGAAGAAGAGTTTGCCAGGCCACAGCTTTTAAATAGAATGCCATTCCTTACCGGCCCAGCGGGTAGGAGATTAAGCAGGAGGACTCTAGTCACCAAGACCATGTAGTGACAAAGCCAACAAATCCTTACACAACCATGTAACACATGAGATTTAAGATATCTCATTGGTCCTTTGAAGTTGTATTAAAGGCAGGACAACATAATAGACGTGAGAGGGACTGAGTGTTAAGAACAAATGAATGACCAGTAGCCTGGTACTTCACAGGAAAGTCCTTAAGGGCACGCTGTGGCAAGATGCTGAGCTATCAGCTCGACTTGACCAAAACACATGAGCTGGGCAGATGGATCAGTTTCTCAAGAGCCAATGTTGGCAAGGTGTTCAAAGATCATGTCTCAGGTGAAGCAGCAAAATGCAGAGGGTCAAAGGTGGAACGGTGAACATAGG
Source organism: Ambystoma mexicanum (assembly GCF_040938575.1). Taxonomy (NCBI): domain Eukaryota; kingdom Metazoa; phylum Chordata; class Amphibia; order Caudata; family Ambystomatidae; genus Ambystoma; species Ambystoma mexicanum. The sequence continues at coordinate 869,621,065 of NC_090935.1, forward strand.
TCAACCATCTCCAGACTGCCAGGCTGTACATGCGTTGCTTGGATGCCCCAATGGTGGTGCGGAGAGCTGACAACCCCCGGAGTAGGTGTCATGTCCATGTGAGGCTAAACAAGAAAGCAGGAGTACATGCTAATAGTGGTGCAGAGAGATGAAGAAAATACTTGAAATCCATGGCATGTACATGTGAGGTTAAACAGACAGACAGAAGGAAACAATGGGAAGGTCTAAAAGCCGTTTGCGTCATAAAGTAATAGATAGGAAAGAGATGTACATGAGATGTAATAAACATAATACGGCCAATAAACAAATTGTCCGGCTATCTCACAAACACACACATATCACACACACACACATACATACATAAACACATACATATGTATGGGTACATCAGGGGCGATGGTTCCAGAAGTGTAATATTAACCATAGAGGTGATTGCAAACGGAAATGTTTCACCTACCCCTATGCCAGGACAATGAAGCTCATCTTGTCAGGCACTTTATTAAATGGAAGGGTTGTTAATCACACGCCCAAAGCATGGCGTGTTTGTCTATGAAAGAGGTATATTGGTCAGTAGCAGTGATCCAGACCGTTGCAGTCGTCCTCCCCCACAGTTCTAAGGCTGCACGTGTCTGACAAATAACTATCTAAAGATTTGCCAGTGCAAGGATTGGTCTGAAATTGTTTATTTCTTCACACAACCCCGTCCTCCACTTGGCCCAGCATCACCACCAGTGGGAGGAGATTATCACATGCACCCATTGGCTATGTGCGCCTCCGTTGGATATGCAAAAGTTCCTGGGTAAACCCAAAACCTGCACACTTTCATGGGGAGGGAAGAGGCTGCCACAATTCTAGAAGGACGATGAACCCAACACATGATTATCTCGAGGAGGGGGGCATGCCCAGCATACTGGAGTCAAAAAGGTTCTGCCTGCACTGATCCTGCTGCCCTGGGCCCCACTCCTGGTGTCGAGCCAAACTCCAGAATTCCCCCTCACCCTCATCAGAGAGTCACAGAAAATACCATGCCCACCCACTCCACACAAGATCCCAAGATTAGGCAACTTAAGACTCTGTTACTCAAAGTCCACCTCCAACTCTGGTGGCACCAGAGCCCCGGAAGGTTCATGCACCCCAGCTGAACAACCCAAACTCCAGGCAGTCTTGAATGCCAATCCACTAGGTCATTTTTCCACTTGAATCAACCCCCCCCCACATCTCAAAACCAGCCCCCATCTGCCTGCAAAATCACCAGGAAGTGATCACCTGTATTTCGATCACTTGATTCACCCATTTCCTCGCATTGATAACAAACCTGCATGCATGCAAAATCATAAGGAAAAACCAAGCAAGCAAGTCAAATTAACCAAAAGAATCAAGTATTGTTCACTTAGTAGTCTCTCTAAACCACCTGCCTAAAGACACCAGAGTAAGCCTGCTGTGCTGCATAGGGGCGTCCTACAGAATCAGCAGGAGGAGACCCTCTGGGATGTAAAACCTCCTAAATGTTCAAAAAGCATGCACATGCCCAGAAACACTCAAAGCCCGAAGTGATGAGGCCAGGGAAAGATGGCATGCAACCCAACCTCTAAGCAGAGAGTCATTAAACGGTAAACAGTGGGCATTTAGAAACCACCCAGGGGCACCAGCGCGTGGTATGAGAACTTTTAACATAACATACCATTTCACTCCAGAAAGAGAGACGTGCCATTCAGCACATGTGTCCCCAGGTAAATGCACAGATGTAAGAACTTAGCCTAACCACAAAGATATTTTGCACTTCTTCTTTCCCCAAAGGAATCTGATTAATGAGTTGAGTCTATAGATGTGAAGAAAGAAGAGGAAAGGGGAATAGATAGCATGTAGAGTAGATATAAAATAATTGGGGAGATCATTATTTTAATAGATTTTAATAGATTCCAGACAGCCCCAGCAGAATAAAAACAGGAGGGACCATGAGATAGTAAGCCCTTTTACTCTAGACAGTAGAGTCATGGTATTCTGTTTAATAATGTCTTTGGTAGACGAAAAAATGTGAATGCAAAGATATTTAATACATACAATGTATGCTGAGAGGTAACATTTCTGATTTATCTGTATTTAACTTGTAACCTGAAGCACGTGAGAAAAGCAAAATAATGTCCAAAAGGTATTGAATACTAATATGAATGTTCTTCAGAGGGAAAAGTACATCATCTGTATGTGTCGCAGTGCTAACCTGTAAACCTGCACACTCAATGCCTTGTGTGTTGTTTTCCTATCTGATTGCTTATGAAAAAAGGTTCCAAAGCTAAGAACAAAAGAAAAGGGGAAGTGGCAACCTTGGCGTGTACCTCTAAATAGTGGGAAATAAGGGGACATCTGTCCGTTAATACAAACTGTTGTTTTCGGATTGGAATATAGCACTCTAATCATAGAGAGAAAGGGGGTACCAATACCATGCCATTTAAGGGCTTCAAACATATAGTCCCATTCTACTCTGTCAAATGCTTATTCCACATCCAAAGCCACACCAGCAGTCTTTGGATCTGTGAAATGTCTTAAAATAGGCTTATGTTAGAGCAGGATTGTCTACTTTTAACATACCCAACCTGATAATTTCTGAGCAAATTAGGTAATAATGGAAGAAGTCTGTTCACCAGAATCTTGGCAAATATTTTACAGTTAGTGCTGATGAGGGAAATTGGCCTATAACTATGGGGAAGTTCTGAATCTTTATTGGGCTTAGGGAAAACTATCAACATTGCTTCTGAGAAGGATCCCTGTGCCTTTTTACCTGTTATGAAAAAGTGAAAAAGGTCCATTAAGTTTGGGAACTAATAACTTATCAAAGTGAGCAGAAAAATCAATAGGGAAGCCGTCTGGGCCAGGGGCTTTATCTTTTTAAAGATCTTTTATGCCTTTATGAATTTCAATGAGTGAAATTGGGACATTCAATGCCTGAGAGCCACTATTGTATTTGCTACATGAGGTACATGTCGAAGATAATCTTGAACATGGGAATTATTGGGTGGAGCATCAGAAGTGTATTTCTTCTGGTAAAATTTAGAAAAAATGTATCTGAAAAAGTCCTATTACCAGTTTGATTCTTAATGATCGCAGTCTTTGCTTTTACTTTTTGATTTTGAGGTATGACGCGAGTGACCTACTAGATTTATTGGAAAATGTATATATTTTGTCTTTATATTTTAAAAGATGTGCACAGGAGTATTGTGCAACGATTTTGTTATATTGTAATCTAAGTTTAATATCATTTAGAATAGATGTAGAATCGATGCGTGTATATTGAGTTTCGAGAGATTTGAGTTGTGTAAGAATGCTATCGGATTCCTGTTTGAGTTTTTTCTTTTTATTGGCAGATAAAGATATAATGTGACCCCTGAGACCAGCCTTATAGCAATCCCAATTATTGGTGAGCAACATATCTTGACCTTTGTTCTCTGAGAAGAAATTGCAATGTTGCTGAGTGATAAAGGGTGTAAATCTTTCAAAAGAGCAGGATTAAATCTCCATCTATTGGATGTGTGAGTATTATGTGAGATTGAGAGTTGGATATGGACTGGTGCATGATTCAAAAGAGCTATACATTCAATTTGGGCTTCCAGAAGAAAGTTGGCCATAGATGTAGGGATACAAATATAATCAAACATTGAGAAATATTTGTGGGGATTAGAGAAAGAAGTAAATTCTAAATCGGAAGGATGAGTTAAGTGCCATGCATCAATAAGTCCTAGTTTTTATACAACATTTCGAAATTTTTGGTGAAATTAGGTGTTTTTGAACCATACACTAGATTTCCTATCCAGGAACTGGTCAATTATCTTATTACAGTCACTGCAGACAATTAAATTGTATGGGTTGGATTGAATTATATGATTTCTTGATTGTGACCAGAAAGAAGGGTCTGGAGATGTTTCACCATAAATATAAAAATGTGTGTATTCAATGGAGTCCACTAACAACCTAACTAGCACCCATCAGTCTAAATCATCAGATTCAGTGGCTATAACTTTGCACTTAAAAGCTTTATTAATAAGAGTATTTACACCATTTTTTTATGTTTGCTGCACTTGAAAAAACCTGACCCACCTAGAGACTTTTAAGTTTAGCAGCTTGTGCCCGTGAGAGATGTGTTTCTTGGATACAAGCAATAGATGGCTTTGCGCTATTAAGGTGAGAACGCACTTTCTGTCTTTTAACAGGGTTATGCAATCCTTTAACCTTCCAGGAAGTTATATTAAATGACATGGTTTAGAGTGAGGTTGACATACATAACATAGTGGATGAGGCAATACATTTGTATTGCTTTAATGGGGGCAATAAGATAATACGACAGTTAGGCCGCCACCCAAAAGGTGACGGTTGAATAAACTGCATAAGTGGAGATAGCAATGAAGGAGAGACACATAAGGGAAGAGGGAAGACAAACAAGATAAACATGGATATTTGTAACATTCAATTGAAAAACAAAACTATAGATAGCACTATGGCTAACAGGATACAGCCCACCCATCCATGTTGAAACAGTAATGAAACAAGAGGTGGAACCACTGGAGAGACGGCTACCTCATGCCCCACTGCGGTGGAGGGTATAAGAACAAATGTTCTGATGTATTAATCTGCTAAGTAACATATCCATATTCAAGTAGGTGGTGCAGACATATCTATATCATGTCTTCTGTGACTCTGGATAAAGTGTCTCAAGTCTATCGGGTTTTGAAAGGTATTAGAGTGATCATTGAGATTAACGTTTAGAGTGGCTGTATGTATGATCCCATATGTCACATTTAGCTGTTTTAGAGCAGGTCTACAGATAAGTAGCTCTTTTCTACTGGCAGCAGTCTCTTTAGACACATCTTGGGATATGAAGATCGTATTACTATCCCATGCGAGCTGCTTCAGTAGGTTCACTTTATATATTATAAGTAGAACATGTGTGTAGTCTAGTAAGGCAAAAATAAAAGTTTTGGAGGCATCATAAGATTTGCGCACTGATTCAATCAGACCCACTTGATGAGCCATCTGGATACTAAGTTTCACTGACTATGGTAGGTCAAGGAGCTTAGGAAGCATAGTATTTAAGAATAGAATGGGATTATCTTTTTAAATTCCTTCTGGAAGGCCTACAATCCCCAGGTTATTTCTTCTGTATCTGTTTTCAATATTGTCTGATTTTTTGTAAAGATTTGACAGTATTTTCCAGCATTTGTACTCTGCTGGTGATATCCTCAGCATCACTTACTCGTCTCTCTATCTCGCTCATTCATGACTTGAAGGTAGACCACTTATCATCATGCATTTTCAATTTTGCATTTGTGGCTTCCGTAAAAGGATTTAGGGCCCTCATTTCTGTCAGAATAGTTTGGATTGCAGGATCCGGAATATCTTCTTTTAGCATGGGGGAATTACTCTTTAGTCTTATAAGGGTATTAGAAGGTTATGAGGGTATTTCTTTGGTTTGACCTTTTTTGATGACATAATGAGCTGGGTAGTATAGCTTAGTAGTTATAGCAATATAACAATACTAGAGCTGGACACGTAATATTGTGGTAATATATTAGTTACATCAACTGTAGGCTTTTCAGATGTTATTTTGTGAGATTCCCATTCACAAACCTTCCTTGTAGCTGAGCTCCAGGTAATAAAGACCTATATTTTGAGCAATGCTATTTGAAAGAAGATAATTACATGATAATGTAGAAGATAATTCACAGTGAAGTGCATTAGACATTCATTTGGTATTGTAAATCGTATTTATTTGCATTAAAGAGTAAATATAATGATAAAACACTTTCTGCTGGCATAATAGCCCTTGGTTCCTTCAAATTGAGGGCTGGAAATATCATTTGTGGTCAGAAAAGAGGTCCCATTTACACCTAGAAGAGTAGTTTCTGGGATTAGTTTATACTATGAGCCAGTGTTGTGGTGAAAATGAGTTACCGGCGTGGTGGTCACCTCACTACGCGTCCAGATAGAGCATCTGACAGGGGACATTGGCCTGTAAATAATGGGACCTCCGCAGCATCGGGCCTCACCCACGAACCTCCTGAAAGGCACCAGCAGCCAGGCTCAGACTTTGCAGACAGTGCCACGGACCACCAGGGATACTTGAGGTAATAAAACCCTAAATTAGGGTAGTAGTTTTGAGGGAATTACTGCCCTGTGATAATTGTATATATCCACTGGAGTGGGAGCACCGAATCAGGCAGCCATCTCGGTCTGTGCTAAGCCACGCCCACCAATTTGATGTAGTTCTTATGAAACCCATTGACCTGTAGGTCAGTTAGGGGGTTCCCTTCTGCTGGTTATGGATGTGCTCAGTACAAAGGTTTAGGACCATATCCTGCAATATCTTGGTAGTATTAATGCATGTCAATCTGAATGCATTTGTCTTCTTCATCAGCTTTTTCCGGTATAGACCATAAAAGCAAAAACAATACATACATCATAAAATACACGCATTATAACAATAAAATCACTAAACCACAAAGATTAAAAGGTTAAGAGTGAGACACATCATACACAATACAAAGCCCTGCTACAAGTCATGAAAGACCTTCAGCTCTACATTGTCCACTTATCCACTGAGCTTAGCATAGGCTGAGATTTAATCAGCCTAATTCTTCTCAGCCAAGCCCTATGGATTTAATTGGCTATGAAATAGACAACGTTTGGATCATCTGTAGATATGCAATAGGCTATAGCTTCTTCCAAGCGTCTAATACCTGACACTCTGAGTAATGGTAGTAGATATGTGCCCCTCAGAATTCCATTCCCTTCACAAAATACCATAACATGTGCAATAGTTTCCCTACCTTTGTCACAGACTTTGAAATGGGTTGTGTGAGAACCATTCCAGTTCCTAGTCAAATGAGCCACCTTCAAAGTATTTAATCTAAATTCAACATAGAGCGCTCTCGCAAACGATGGACAAATTCTGTCAAGATAACCTCAAAACCAAATTCTTGTTTGCTGCATAAGTACGATGAACCTGTACTCAGTTAATTGCAAGAATCCAACATTTTCTTCCTTGATAGAATAATAATAATTGCAGCGTTTTTTGATTTTCCCTTTGGTCTCGCTGCTGATTTCTGCTGGTCTTTTCCAAAAGGTTTAGAGGTTCAGTTCAAGTAGCCACTGCCTCACATGCTCGAGCCAAGCTAGTGCTCGACCTCCCTCTAGTGGCATAATGTGCGAGAGGGCTTCCCTGTATGTACTTTTCTAATCCTGGTGTTCCCCAAATCCTAGATTAACACAACAGTGGCCTCATGCTCCCTACATCCACTATAGGTCCCAGGTCACACTTCCTAAATTTTCGTGTACTCTTGGGTAGCAGAAGAAGTGACTTGAGGAATTTGCTTTCCACCACTCCTGGCGCCAGCGGGTTGGCACATTTGTATTAAAGAAGCAGATTCTCCAGATGTGCTAAAAACAATAGAAGGGTAGCACTTCTTATTATGGTGCTATGTACATCTATGGGTTGGACAGCTTAGCTAAGCCCGAAGAGAACACATGATGGAGTTCAAAGCAAGATGACCAAGTAAGCTTGGGGAAACAAAAACCCCCTACACGAGGGACCTTTTTTAGGTTCCTTATTCAAGGGGCCTCCCATCTTTTGCAGGGCCCAGCCCCCATTTGCCTTCTGAACAAGGCACACAGTGTGAAACACTCTACAGTCACAGAAAGCCCGCTAAGAGGGTAACAGGGACCTCTTCTCAGGTGGCTGAGCACCTGGAAGCAGTTTAGAAGTTTGTCAATGACCACATGTCCTGCCATGAAAAGCCTTTGAATAGACAAAAGAGGGTGTTGCCGAGAGAAACTTAACCCATCGAATGCCAGGGTGATACACTTTGTAAATTCGGTATGCTTCTGATTTAGAGAGGAGCTTTCTTCCATCCATTACTCCGCACCAGATGTTATATCTGAGTTGAAATGGCTACATTGGGACAAATTCCTCTCCTAAAGGGAAATGTATGTTGAGGTAGAATACACCTTCTTTAGGGTCTACTTATGAAGTAAAATTAGTATTTCATGCTTTGGATTAATTAATCCTATCATTTAATTACATCAAATCAAATATGTTGCTGTAAAAGCATGAAACAGTGCTTATAATATCACTGCTGTTGGCCATGTAAGGTTGATATCAACAATGGAATGAACGGACTACAGTTTGACTCAAAAGCACTATCAGCTCTAAGATCAGCTCTTATAAATTGGCAGTCAAATCCGGATCTGGGAGTTGATTATGAATGTTTTCTATCATCCTTCAAGGAAATACACTCTGGAAAAAACAGAGTAAAGTTCAAGCGAAAACACATCTTTGATGGAATTACTGCGGATAAAAAGAAGCAGTTGGCAAAAGACCTTCGGGCAATAAACCTTGAACCACTTGTAACCAGAATTGAAAATAAGAGCGCCCGCAAACAGCAACATCGAAACGGGGTGAAGTTCCACAGAGCACTATAATACCAAAAAGACTAGTTAATGGTCCTAAGCACAAAGAATGCTAAATTTCTCTGGTCACTTCGGAACAATAAAGGAAATAACAACAGTGACTTAATGCTAAATCAAATTGAGAAAACCCACCGGATAGAGCATTATAAGTCAATTTACAGTCAAATGGAAAAACCTTTGAATACAAAAATTAAAACAAAACAAGATGCTGAGCCGTGGTTCATAGATAGCGATAGAAATGAAATAAAACTCATGATAGCCAAAGCAAGCGCTTCAAGAGCTGCAGGCCCTGATGGCATGTCCAATATAATGCTAAAAGCAAATCCAAACTTGTGGGCGGATTTCTGTTCGGATCTTTTTAATAGAATCAACCAGACAAAATCAATCCCTGCCTCATGGAAACGAGTGGTAGTGATACCAATCTTTAAGAAGGGGACAGATTGAAGGGGGACCGATCGTGTCCAAAAACTACCGACCTATCTCACTGCTAGATGTTCAAGGCAAAATCTATGTTGGTAGCCTACTAAAATGCCTAAAAGAATGGATAATAACATCTAGCAATTTTGACCCAAGACAATCCGGATTTGTAGAACAGGTAGAACAGGTAGATTACGAAGGTAGATATTTGTTCTGCTCTGTAATCTCTCACGTCGGCTAAATATCTACCTTGGGACTTGGCCCTATAACTGTGTTTCAGACAATGTTCGTATGGATTTTTCTGCTATTGGCCCTGATTTGATAAAGGCTCGTGGGAGCCGAAACGCATAATCGAGTAGAGAGCTTTTTTGTCGACATACGCACATAATAATGTGAAACAGATTGTGCCATTAAACAATCTATTTCTACACTGGCGCTGAGTCCTGGAGTTATTCCATGTTTTCTCCATATAAAAGGCGCCTGCTCCAAAAATAATAAGAGCTCTAGGTGCTTTTCTAAAGGCAATATTTGACAACAAATTTGTGTCCGCTCCATTGTACCATGGTTTCCCAACTGAGACTGCAGGCTTGCAGCCATCAAACTAAGCCAAGAGTATGGACTAAGAAGACTCAGGACTAGAGCGTATTTGATGAAAAAATTGACTGTTTTTATCATTTTAACTTTTTGAGACTTTGCCTAAATGATGTTAGTTTTCTATGATGTTATCTCTTGGCTTATGCTTGGGATTCACTAGTTAAAGCAAAAGCTTGTATTGTAACTAAATGCTGAACAAAAAATAAAGAAAAGCTAAAAATAAAATATCACTGCCATTCTTGATGGACAGGCGAAATACGCTGCAGGTTACAAACTTGAATGATACACTGTGTGTGTCTAACCAATGATGTTGGATCAATACCTAGGCACAGCAAATGCTTAATGTTGGGGTTCTTTAATTTTAACTAGGAAAATGAAAGAGGGGACACTGCATGAAGTATGGGGCAAGTCTGTGTGGAGGGGCAGAAGATCAATGAAGAGGCTCCTTTATTTTGAGGCAGGCTGTGTCCTTTCACTTTTGAGACCACCCGGCCGGTAAGCGCTGTGTCATTCCTTACTGTTACAGCAGACTCTCCATCAAAGGCATTATACTTACTGATCAAGGCATTATTCGCCCCATCTCCCGAGTGAATGTAACAAGGCTCACCCTGAAGTGGCCCAGACAGCAGCAAAGGATCATATATCTTCAAAGGAAATGTGCTGCAGACGCTCAGAACTTTGCCAGCAGCCCATCAACGCATAGGTACTTTTTACCTCCCCCTTCCTGAATCTAAAGGCACCATTTTAGAAATGCATCTTAATTTTGCACAATAGATTTACACTTTACTTCCTCCTAGATACACCTCTAGGATTTTCACTAACATACTATCAGTTTCCTTACACAGTCTCATGCCAGGTTGTTTAAATAGTTTCCCACCGGCCGTTCTTCATATTGGCTCCTCCATTCAACTATAAAGGGCATTTCTGCAGCTCTCCCTGCTCTCCAAGAGGGCTCTCTGAGTCACAATTCGTTGCTATTGTTTGAAATTGTGGAATCATTGGTCTTATTCTTGAAAGTCCTTCGCTGTATGCATTAAAGCAATATCTTCTACAGTAAACCTACTTCTATTTATTTTGAAATTTCTCCCATATATACCATTGCAATTGTGTAGACTTAAGTTGAAAGAGCTTCAACGCATTAACACCTGACTTGATTAATAATGGTCCACCATGTTTTTGTTTGTAGCTTTGTGACCGCTATAGTAGATTCATAGTTATGCCACCAATTACACATCCATTAGGAACACACACAGAGAGAAAATGAATATATGTAAGCTCCCCGGTCAGGGTTAAAAAGGGAATGCATGGAACACGTGAACATCAAAGCATGTGCAAAAACACTTGTTCCAGTCCTTGGCTTCTTGTAGAGCAGGGGTTGGAAACCTGCGTTTCTCCAGATGCTATAGACTACAACTTCCATGATCATTCTCTATTGGCTTTGTTGACTAAGGCTGATGGGATCTGTAGTCTATAACCCCTGAAGAACCAAAGGTTGCAGACCCCTGTTGTAACGTGAGATTTTTTGTAAGGACAAAAATCTAGACTTTTTTAATGTTTATTTATTATTCCTTAGATTATCGGTAGCTGTAATGGACTCAGTGGACAGGTTATACTTTACCAGTTCTTTGAAATGATTTCACACCTGAGTCACAGAGATTGAGCCAGCTTTTAAATCTGTTTCTCATGCCCATTTGTGGAGATGGAGGGTTCGACTGCGCCCGGCAGCTTAAGAGGCATATCTAAACACATTGATGTCATGGCATATGATCTGCTGCAGCCCCCTCGACATGGGTGCTGTCTGGAGATTACTTGTAGAGAGTCATTCTGTCTGATAGTTGTACTGTTGAAGGGTCTCAAAATGCAAGAACTTCAAATCCAGGGCCGCCGCGAATGGGGCTGGTTTACCGCCCAGTGTATTTCCCATACTCCTTCATTCCTTTAAGCTTGCCTTACTCACTATAAAAAAGGGTGTTCATTTCAAATGTTAGCTGACAGGGGAGTAGAGGAGCACCTGCGTTCTTTGCGCCCTTGGTAGCTAACTTTCTAAGCACTCAGTGTTTTGACCTGCTTACTTCAGGTCATTATTGAAGCAACAGAACCCAAGAAGGGGGGCATTACTGGTCTGGTAATGCCCCCTCCTCGGGTTCTATTGCTATTAGTAACCCGGCACATCGTACTGGTGTACTAATAGCATTTTGTTCACAAGTTGTGAAATGTCGAGGAAACCGTTTCGCAATTTGAGAAAAGAAAATAATAATTATAGTTGGCTGCCAGGGATCGAGAAGGAGGGACTAGACGTAGTCCCTTCTCCCTGCCCATGGCGGCCATTAAAAAGATATAAAAAAAGATGAACAGACAAAAAGGCTGCCATGGATCGGGGTGAAGAGTCTACACGTAATCCCTTCTCGGTTGACATGGCGACCAGACGAAGAAAGAAAAGAAACTTAGAGGGACACGGCACTTCAAGTGCAGGTTGCAGGTAAGTCTTTCCAGGGCTAGTAAGGACACGGCGAGGGCCAAAGAGATTGTTTGTAACAATCTGATTCACCCTTGCCAAGTACTAATAAACTTTAGGGGTAAAGCTGATTTTAGACACCAAATAGAAGTATCTGTACTGATACGCATGATCCTGAGCCCACTGGCCATTTTATTTCTCCTGTTTCAAATGTCAACAGGATTCCCTAGATAAGTCTAGAGCCTGGTGCCATTTTGAATAGCTCTGTATGCTTCACATTCAGTTTTTAGTCTGTAAAGATCTAGTTCTTAAAATAAACCCCTACATACTTGGCAAGCCCTCAATCAAGCTGCACAACAAGAACAAACACTCCCAACCCACAAAGCAACAGCAGGCAACCACACACAAATTATCGGATGACCTCAATACAAGAATTTCACAGATGGGTTAAATTAAATATAATAGCAGCAATGTTCCGTAGTAATCACTGCTCTTATTATGTGCAATATCATTTTTAAACATGGAGAGAAATAAAGACATCTTCCTGAGCTCCATTCTGAAAACAGAATGGGAGCAGAATCCCCTGGACTCTAGCAGCATATGAGCTACCGAATGAGTGCCTTGATCAGTGTGTTGCTATCATCTCCTTGACAAAGGCAGAAGATCTAATAGGGCTTCCCATGTTTTTGTCGGAGGCAAAGCAATCTGCTGAAAGAATATGTATAAATCTGAGCACAAAATAGGTAACCATCAAAATTGAACTGAGAGGTCGGATGAAGAGATTGTCAGAGAAAGGAACAGAGCAATTTGCACGGCATACAGTACACAAAACGAATGCACTATGGCAACAGTACAACAGTACAAAAAGCAGAGAAAGATAACAAGAATGCTATAAGCAAAACACAAAGCTGGAGTATGAAAATCAAAATTGGTTGCACGTATTTACTGCATTGAAAAGTAAAGTAAAGAGAACAACGCCTTTTGGAGTCGAGGAGCAGTAGATGCAGTGTCAGAACGTATGCGGATTGATTCAATGCTCAGTCTCCATCAACAGTCCACCTTGCAAATGGGGCATGTAGGGGGTTCGCAAGGTACAGGAGTATTAACTGTACTGACCTCCCTCCATATAAATGGATAGCGAGAAACAAGGAATGCCTCACAGGCACAGGCGCCCGAAGCCACATCAGAATATCAGTCACAGCTCCATGCAGACATTTGGTCAACTGCTCTGTCCCAGTTCTGTAAAAGCTTAATTATTGGGACACTCTGTCGCGGAGTTCTTGAAGGGTTGTGTTATAAACACACTTCATAAAAAGGGACAGCGATTCCTCCCTTCTAATTATTGGATCTTTTCATTATTAGGCTCAGCCTGCCGGATCTGCATGCCATTTACTCTATGTCCGGGGTCAACTTCCAATAGCCCCAGCCAGCATACTCAATGGTGAGGGACCATCTGGGTTGTATTCAGAAACATCTGGAGAGCCGCAGGTTCGCAGGTTGCTGACCTGTGCTGTATGTATTTCAGGATTTGTGTGACACACATCAACATATGCCCATTAAACAAACAGTGTTGGGCCTTATGTCCTCCCCAGATACCAGGCCCTTCTGACACTTCCCCAATTGTAAAGTGAGACCCTTGTTCCTGACAAATTGCAACATGAAGAATTCCGCTCCTCCATAGATCACCATCAAAGTATCAAATGCCAGGAATGCCATCAAATAGCTGCTACTTGAGCATCTGGAAAACAGCAGCAGCCAATACGAGCACACAGGGCATAGGACAGTACGTAAAAGGCCACAAGGGTATCAGAATGAGATGAAGTGAAATGACGACTCATGCACACTGACATGTTGCTATATTAGCAACATGTTTCACAATACATCTTAAGCTTCACGGTGGGCAACATCAGTGAAACATTTGGCAGACGGTGCCTGCCTGCCCAAATGCACCTGCTAGGGTTGTGCAGGGGCTTTGTTACAGAAGCTTTGCATAAAGGCAAGTGTCCATTTGAACGGCATTAATACTATGGTAAACATGTCTTTAGCTCAGAAAGCATATTCTTACAATGCATGATTTGCACCAGGGGAAAGCCTGCCCTTGCATTGATAGAGAACTGTATTAGGTCGAACATTTCTCCAATGCAAAACTGCACTGCTATGATATGTCTTTCCCAAGGGCAATCTTTGCCGTAATTGTGATACCATACACAAGTACACTAGTACTTGTGCAAAGTTTCTGTAATGAGGTCCCAGGTCTATGCACATGCAAATATTGCATTGGGATTATGTGCAGTTACTACAGGAGCCAACCAATTGGAAGACTTTTTGTGCCGCATGCCAACATAGTGCCTTCACTTTAATAAAATGATGTTCCCAGATTGTGCGCAGGCAGGTGAACATGCTTGAGGCATCAAGGGCAGAATTTAGCATTCTGCAGGCTAGGAAAAGATATTTGGAAGAAGGGAACTGAGCGGGAAAGATCCTGAAATGGAAGCTCAAGCAGAAGGTTATCTCTGGGCAGGGGCGTTGCTAGGGGGTGGCTAAGGGGGATATATAGCCCCTGATCTTTTGGTTGTAGCCCCGGATAGAATCTCAGGAGCTACAGCAAAAGACTAGCTAGCCCCCAGTCCCAACAGTTCCGACATCAGCAAAGCCCCGGGTCTTTTCCAGACCTAGCAACTCCCCTGTCTCTGGGGAATTGCCGGTATCAGGAATGCGACAGGCAAGCTGTTGAGTTGCAACTGCAAACTGTTAGGGGAGTTTTACTCCTTCTACAAAAAAATGATATACCTCAGACCAACCAGACCAGGCTGCTATAGAGGGATGCTTGACCATCTGTCCCCTGAGCAGTGGAAGTAACTGGAGAGTGGCATCAAGAAGGAGGAGATCCTGCAGGTGATCTCTTCGATGTGGGTGGGGAAGGCCACCCGTCATGATGGCCTAACGACATCCTTATTTAAAAAATCTTGGAACCTCTTCATACTCTGTTTAATGGGATGTTTTCTCAGGGTATCTCCTCTCAGACCATGGGTCAGGCTAGGATTTCCCTCAAAGCAAAGCTGAATAAGGATCCCACCTCTTGCACACCATATAGACCCATAGCAGTACTGAATACTGACATACAGATATTTGCTAAGATCTTTGCTCTGAGGCTAGACAAGGGATATCTGCAGATATGATCGAATTCAAAAATACCTACTCTCAAATGTGCATGAGAATTTGTTAGGGATTTTTGGACATTTTTAGTAAAAAGTAGGTGGGGGTGGGCTAAGGGCCTAGGTTAAGGTAGGGGGAAGCAGGGAATTGTGGGGTTCTCCCGCCTTCAATATTAAAAAAAAGATTTGACCAAAAAGAATTCTGTCATTTTGCAATAGATATTTTATTTTTGATCATTCCGCGGTAATCCTACATAAGGTGCTGCCTTTTCTGGTGGGGAAGATCAGGCAGGGTTTGTAATGGGTCGTCAGGAGGTAGACAATGTCAGGAAAATCACAAACCTCATAGATGTGGCTCACCGTACTGGTACCCCGGCCATATTGCTGGTGCTACACCCCGAAAAGAAGTTCAACCACGTTGCCTTTTCTCGGTGAGGTCCTGTGAAGGTGCAACTTGGGTGATGGATTTGTCAAACGGGGCGGTTGCTCTGTATCCTTGCCCAATGGCACAGATATCTGCTAATGGGGGGACCTCACAGGGTTTCACGCTCTCTCAGGGTACTAGACAGGGATGCCCCCTCTCACCTCTCCTATTCACGTTAATGGTGGAACCACTCACAGCACGGGTTGGAGCAGAGGAGCGCATCTATGGTATACCTTTAAGGGGGGAGGCACATAAAAATGCACTTTTTGAGGATGACTTGATCCTGACCCTGGCGAGGGCTAAAACTTTGGTCCCCAAGCTGTTGGAGATCCTGGACGCTTTCTGCCTGATATCAGGGTTCAAGGTAAACCTCAGTAAAGGCAGGGCTCTGAATATTTCCTGTGTTGCTGAGGCTTTGAGCACCTTGAAATACAAAGCTCCCTTTGCCTGGGTGGCTGAGAAACCAAAAATGTAGGGGTTTATCTTACATCCTGTTGTGATGGCTTGTTCCGAGCTAAGTACCCTGCTCTGTTTAAGGCCATTAGGACTGATCTGCGATCTTGGGGGATGAAGGCTATTTTGTGGTTTGGGCGGGTTGTGACTGTCAAGGTGAATATCCCTGGCGACGCTGCAAAAAAAGATCATGGGGTACATCTGGTGGGGAGGGAAAGCCCATATCTCTAAAGCTACACTTTATAGACCCAAGGATGGGAGGGGGGTGCACTCCCGGATATCCAAAGGTACTTCTGAGCAGCCCAACTAAGGATCATTTGCGACTGGATCGACACTTCCTCTACAAAAATGTGGCGCCGCCTGATGGAGGACGTGGCAGGCAAGCCACTTCGATACCTCCTGTGGCTGCATAAGGGGGCTAGGCCATTGAGAGTCTACGAGTTACCTGCTACTAAGGTAACCATGAAAGTCTGGGACTCAGTGGCGGTTCACTTGGGCCTTTCCTCCTTCCACTCACCTCTCACTCCCGTTCACTATAAGCCCAGCTTTCAACCAGCCTATGATGATATGGCCTTCTCCAACTGGAGGGCAGAGGGCTATGATACTTTAGTGCACTTGTTTGACATGGGCCAGATCTGATCCTTTGCACCTGCAAACACACCTTTGGGGTGAAGGAGGGGGAGGATGGCAGCTGCAGCACTGGGCGATGCAACCTCACAACCGGCAGGCAGCCACCAGAGCTTTTACAGGTTTTGAGAAACATATATTCTCACTGGCCCCATTCAGGGGTGTCATGTCCAACTTTAGTCTTGCCTGGTCGTGGACGTCGGCGGCTCTCTCGCATCCTATGCATTTGTATGGCACAAAGACCTTGGGTGTGAGCTATCCCCAGAGGAGTGGAAAGGGGTTTGTAGGGATCTTAAGAGGGCAACCAGGAGTGTCCAGTATGCTGAGCATGGGTTCAAGTTCCTGGCAACAGGGTATCTAACATCAGATAGGTATGACAAAACCCTTGAAATTCACCAAAATAAACTTTAGTTAAGAGACAGTTAAGGTGATCAGATTTAATGCAAGAAAAACCTTGAAATTAAGCTGATGTGGGAAGTGATGATTATCTTAACTCACCGTCCCCACTGTTGGAAAACCCATAAGCACATACATAACAGATGGGATTCACAATAACAACACAATTAGAGGCTGGCAAAATAGCTCAGTGTGTTGAGCACTTGCTGCTGCACTCTGTCTGTGATCTGCAGGTTGCAGGTTCGAATACCGGAAAGGCAAACTCAGCCTTTCATCCTTCCCAGGTTGATAAATAAGTGGCAACTCCAGTTGGGTGATATTGTATGCATAAGTGTTCTATGTAAAGCGCTTAGACATGAGCGCTATATAAATAACACAGTAGATCCTAGGGGTGGTCAGCAGGGGATGCTGAGTTAAGATGATCACCACTTCCCACATCTGCTGAATATATATCTTTATATGGTGGCTTTTTGTGGAAGGCAGTTCAGTTTAGAGATGGGGTGCACACGGGTGGGCAGTGTGGGTAGGAGCCTGGGACAAGGGGAACTGCAACCAGCGGTCATGTCCTAGAATGCAGGCTTATACTGAATTCAGCTCAGCGTTCCAGGATGCAGATTGGCTGGCAGCCCCGTAGCAGGTGCTAATGAAGGATCAGAGAGAATGCATGGGGCAGGGAGGGATAGGTTTGGAACAGGACAGCATCGCAGCTCCCCATTAAGATGAAAGGAAGGGGCTACAGCAACACAACAGAAAATACCTTCATAATCCTATGCCAGCAAAGATGAGTGGTTCTCATTAATGTGGGGCAATCATTCCAAAAAATGAAAATATTGAAATAAATAATACTTCACTTTTCTGTAGTATTTCGCCTATTTAAAAGTGTAATGTGCTTGGTGTGGGATTCAGAATAATCTTAGAATTAAGAAAATCCATAATAAAAGAACAAGTATGTGCAATAGAGGTGTTTTTTATTGGCTTGTGCTAATAGAAGAGGCACTAGCCACCTGCATGAGAAAAAACTACTGAAAGAATTTGGCTTTGGAACTTTTTTGGGCATTTGTGGAGGGATACATACATGCCGGTGCCTTAGTCAGTATCCAGTTCTATTTGTTAAGTCTTCTCATATTAAGGTGATTTAAAACAGCTATTTCTGCCTGAAAAACAAGATTTCTGAAACACAATGCGCTAATTGCTGCTGTTAGGGACGTACTGGTGTGATATAAACGTCTTAACTATGCATGCCTTTGGTCAATTGATTTCTAAGAAACTCAGCACTCTAAAATACGCAAATCTGAATGAAAATGCTTAACTTGACTTATATAATTTTCTTTTGAATAGGAAAGTTCACAAATAACATTAACATGCCATTATTGTCTTGTGGTCTAAAGTTAAAGATTAGTTGCATTATGGTATTCATTTCATTGGGATGATTTGTTGAGTATTGTATTGAAAAGCCAACACTGTTGATGTTTTCAATTATTGTTTTTATTACATTTGTGTAAGAATACTTTGTTGCTAGTCGTGGCGCAGGTCATCTTGGGGAGGCTCAGGTGGGACGAAAAGTAAAAAGATTTTCAGGCTTTTCAGAAACTTCTAGAATTCAAGTTCTGATTTCCCTAGACAAACCTCAGAGAACATGCTCTAAAACTAGAAGTGGTCCACCTGGATCAAGGCGTGTCAGTGTGTGTCTGTCTGAAGCAGGGTGTGTGCATGTGTGTGGGACAAGGATGGTTGGTGATGTATTTGGTCAAGGAGGATGAACGTGCCTTTTGTCACAAAATGTTGCTTGGTCTTCTGTGTTTATTTGCTAGTTATAAATCCCCATGTCATGCTGGGTTGATTCCTCATCCCTTATATCCCTCCTCTTAGCAGCCTTCACGATACTGTTGATGGGATATGCTATATTTTGCGTGCAGTCATGGTTACATTATAATTTGTCTGGTATGCTACATTATGCCATGTTTATGCTGTGTGTCTTGTGCTATATTTCCTGAGCTCTACGTGGCTTTGAAACGCTGTGCTTTCTCAGGTTTGGAATGCTATGCTAAGTAATGTTATTCTATGCTACCATTTCATGTTAAGCTGCTGGGACATGTTATGCAAACCATCATGTAGGGTCTATGAGCCTCATTAAGAGTGTGGTGTTAATTCGCACGTTATTCGACCAAATTGCTGGCAAATTTGCTTACCGTTACTGCGACTTGTATCCGTGAGTTTGCCATGGGATTACAAGTGGTGGTATGGTGGTGTACGTCCCATAGGACTTCATGGGGAATATGACGTAATGACTGCCAGCGGAAATTCCCCTGCACTAATGCTGCCGATATTTGGCCTTAAAGTGGTGGATTTTTCTTCAGCATGATGCTGAAGGAAAATCCTTCACTTTGAGGAAAAAAGTTGTAGTTCAGTGGTGAGGTAAAAATGGTGGTAATTCGATTACTTGTGATGAGACCCAATGTGTTTTGTTTGCAAATACATCTTTGCCTGAATTGTTAATATGAAATTCTGCTTTTCAATGTACACCTTTTTTTCTTTTATGTATTTGCTCCTGACCACACATCCTCTTTGATGGCCACTTCCTCCACCACTGCATCTATAGCTAAGTTTATTCCATATTAGTACCTGGCGAAATACAATCAGATTTTTACATGTAATCTTATTGGCCCTCGCCCGGGGCTTTACCTGACCGAGAATCCCTCAAATTCAAGTTCCTTCATATCCCCGGCAAGTGGGGGGGGCAAGGTGTGGCAGCCCCTCAGCCAATGAGGAGGCTCAGAACGGGGTAATCCCCCCTCTGAGCCACCACACGTCTGGAGGCTGCCATCCTCCCCCACAGGAATTTAGGTGTTTTCTCCCTCACCCCTCCCTCCCTAGCCCCCCATTCAAACAATCCCCTGCTCTCCATCCCAACCCGACTCAACTTCTTTTTGGTCCTTTTTTGGGAGCAAAAGCGCTGGGAACACTTCTGTCCCCAGCGCATCTTCTCCCAATCCCTGACAGGCCATAATGGAAAGGGAGATGGGACTACATGTCGCCATGGCAGTCATTTTCTTTGTTTACATTTTAACTTTTTTTTGAATGGCCGCCATGGAAAGGGAAAACACACCACGTTTCGGAACAGAAAAACAATGCTCTTAGTACCCTGGTCTTGTGGGCCGGGGTATAATAGCAATAAGCCCCTTGACGCAGGGGCATTACTGAGTATGGTAAAGCCCTGCAGCTTTCGTTAAGGCCCTCGCTTCGCTCAGGCCTGTAACTATGGGCCCCAAGTCTTTACCTGACTTGGTAATGCCCCCGCGGCTCGGGGCTTATTGCTTAAATGTGTTTTTGTATCTTTTCAATTTTCCAGTCCCAATTTGGACCTTGTAACCAAATTAAATGTAATAGATTTAAGGGAGTTTGGCTCCCTTTCGTTTTTAAATTGGTTTATTTATCCAGCTCCCTTCATTTTTTTAAATATAATTCCAGTTTTTGTTATAATAGCTGTTTTTGTGGTGTTATATAATGTTAAAACATGTCATCTTTTGTTATGGGTATCCAGTGATAAAGTCGGTTGGGAAAAGGTTGCTAGGGGGTGACATTTCCCAAATGTGTACTCCCACGAAAATTAAGCCCTTTCCCCAAATATTCTAGTACTGGAGTTAGAATAGTAATCAATAAGGGGTGCAGGGAAAAATAACCGACTACCGGGTGACTTTTCCCCAGGGGACATTGTCACATAGAACCTTGTTATGTCGTTTCACATTAGTGTCATGTTGCTTTCTGCAATGCTGACACTTACTTTGAAGTGGCTAGAAGGTGATATGAAGCACTCCATAAAACATTTAAATAAAAAATTAATACAGGCACTCTAAGCAGCACTCCGTTCATGAAAACTGCTATAACGCATAAAGAAGACCTGTAAATGCAAGCTGGTAAGCAGATTCGAGTCCTCTGTTGGATGCTACACTCCGCTGCAGCCCTATGTAGCTCAAACAACAATACTTACCTCATTGACTTTTACTTCGACTCTTGTTGATGTTACGACTTTGATTTTTATCTTTAAATGGGGATCTCCACATACCCCTTCTCCCTGTAAACAAAATCAAAGACCAACAGTGGGTAGGATACGATAAACTGTGCACTATTTTCCAAACTGACAATTGTGTGTTCTATCACCAGCTGCGAAAATCTCCATGGATGAGAACCCCCACTGTGGTTCCGAGGAAATATAAATGTCACAAAGAAAGATGTCACAAGACTATAATCGCGCTTGGTTCGAAACTGAATCAAGATATCTAAATGAAGCAATCAATAAACTGAATATCAAAATCCAAAATTGGGAAGAGACGATAACATGTTGTATGTGTCCAAATCTTGTTTATTCGGAAGCAGCCGACATGTGTTTCGACCTACTTGGTCGTTCTCAAGGCCGTATAAATTCAAACGTGACCAGTTGAAGCAATATAATGAAAGTGTAAATGTTTTGTTATAATTCAGGAAGACAAACCCACAGCAAATATGAATTGCAAAATGAAATAAAATAGACAAATAATACCAACATTAAAATTGGAAGCATAAAAACACCACACAAGATGTTGTCATTAAAAGGGAGGAATATCTGCATGACCATAAATAAAAATGGAAAATAAAAATATATTATATAAAATAAATTCATATGAAACAATATAAGTCCATATTAATACTGGTATCATCTTAATGACACCTGGTTGGTGAGATATATTTTGAAACACATAGTAGATATAGGCACTGGCTATATTTAGCACGCACCAATACTGTGTGAAAAGAGACAGTGAGCAATCCAGTGTCCATATACACTGGTAAATTGTCACAAAAGTGCTGGTGCAAATCACCCCATAAGTTATCTTATAGTGAATGTAGTGTTACAGAGCCATGTGGCAGATCCTTGTCCCAGTTAGTTGGTCATAGATTAAATTAAGAAGTATTTCGAATAGATATGGCTTACCCTATTTATGATGGAAACTTGTTTATTCTGTGAAATAGTAAAAATAATACAATATAAAATCTGAATGGAATGATTAATGGGAAGTCACAATGATTGCACTGGAAATACCAATAGAAATGGTAATTACCTCAGGGACTGATCCGTCCCACTGAATTAGTGTTGTAATTCCCTTGGTCTCAAAGATAATATCTACCCTCAAATGGTTTCACAAATGGAAACTATAAAGTCATGCTCATGCATATTCTGATTGTTTCACTCCAAATTAAAGGTTCTGTGAGGCAAAATAGATGAATCATCATCAGAGCCGGGATAAATATTTCTATATTTATAAAGGGCAGTGAGTCACATTAGCATGTGCCCATAACTTCAGGCTATTGTAAATATTATTAATAAAAGGCAATGGATTGCCCCATCAAGAAAAGTTATAATACACCCAATTATTAGGTTGAATCCAGAAACCAAAGAAATGTCACGGGTTAAATCCCCACGAAAAATGTGGTTTATAGAGTGCCGTCCGTGCACCCAATATCTCTTGCGTTCCTCCAGTTAGAATGATGATTAAAGATGGCTGCCTCGAGTGTACGTGATGACGTCACATGTAAACGTATGCGTGATATCATAGATAAACAAAGAGTCATATGGGCATCATTATACCGCAAGTTGTGTAGTGCAGAAAGTAAACGGTGTCCTAAGCAATGTTCTCTATTAAATTCATCACAAGATCTAATGTGCAATATTAAATGGGGGATCCAAGTAGAAACAGGGTGAAATGTGAACACACATGAGAGGAGTAACTATAACATCACGTGACCTCCGTAAATAAGTTCATAGATCACTCGAATAATTAAGCCCAAAACAAAAGTTTAAATGGTCATGGTAGCGTGGCGATTGATTTCAATAGGACTCAACATAAGAATCTATTGATGAAACACGATCAATAGGATGCTATAAATGTTGGTGAAATACTCCAACAAATAGGTCAGGGTTCTCAAAATGGGAAATTGAAGCTGGTAATGTGATTAGGTCAAAGAAGGGTTTTCAAAAGTGCAATGAACTGAAAATGATTTATATTGAGGAAAGAAAGGGCAAAGTGGCATGTTGAAGTCAATGTAGTGTGGATAGTGGATGGCTCACAATTGCTAACAATTGAAACTTTTGTTACAAAAACACATACATTTCATGGTCCGAATTTAGACAGCATTCTGTTGATCTAAAAAGACAAATAAGTTTAGATTCAATTCGGCGCAATTTCAATTGCAAATTGCCTCCTCTTGGTCCCCTGTTGGCTCTCATCAGACCAACAAAACGTAAATCCTCCAGATTGGCCATTTGCTGTTCCCTTTGCCAATGAATAGCCAAAGGAAGTTTTGAATCTGTGTTTCTTAGGCTCAGTAAATGCTCTCTAAAACGTACCCGCAACTGTCTGGTTGTTCTACCTATGTAATGTCTACCACATACGCATATGATGGTGTATACTACATAGCAGGTTTTACAATTAATGAAGTCAGAAATAATTATCTCATTTCCTAAACCATCACTGAATTTGTAACATTTATCTAGAGCATATTTACATTGATTGCAGTTACCACACTTATGAAAATCCTGGCCTGTTTGTAGCCAGTTTCTACCTTGAGGGAATGTTGGATCAAAGAAAGATGGACATCATTTTTGTTTAATAGTGGGCGCTTTAGTAAATGTAAGTTTTGCATGGTCTGTTAGAAAAGGTGACAAATCTTTGTCTAACTTCAAAATGTGCCAATGTTTGGCTGCCAGTTTGTACAATAATCCACTCTCTTTTGAGAAATGGCTAATAATAGCAATATGTTGTGGTTGTGTGTTGTCTTTGCCGCTTGCAACAAGCAAGTCTGATTGTTTGGTTCGATCATATTTTTAGGCTGATTTCTCAATGACAGTGGGGCTATAGCCTCTGTCATGGAATCGGTGTGTTAAAAATGTGCATTCGCGTTGGAAATCAGTATCCAGACTACAGTTCCTCCTAGCTCTGTAGAATTCCCCTCCCGGGATATTATTAATGGTACTGCGTTGATGACTGCTGCTAGCATGCAAAACTGAATTAACCTCTGTGGGTTTCCGATATGTTCTGGTGTGAATTGCCTTCATCGATCTCACTCAGGCCTTTGACCGAATAGATAGGTCGAGGCTCTGGTCAAAATTGGAAGCGTGGGAATGTCCCCCTGACCTGTTGAACCCAATAAAGGCCCTGTACACTGACACCAGTATGCGCATCCGCTTAGATCAAAACGGATTATTGTCAATTCCGATCTCAACAGCACGAGGCGTGAAACAGGGGTGCCCTCTGGCCCCGGCCCTCTTTCTGGCATTCATCGGTGATATTAAGAGTTCAGACACAGAAATACGATAATTTCCACCAAAACTCTGCAAAACTGCAATAACGAGGCTTCTCTATGCCGACGATCTAGTCCTACTGGACCATACACCAATAGGACTACAACGACAATTGACCAACCTACAAAGCTACATCCAAGATAACAAACTGGAAATTAATGAAAAAAAAACAAAGCTGTTGACGTTCAAGGCATCTTCAAGAAAAAGGGAAAAAATACGATTAAACCTCGAAGGTACGCCGGTTGAAAAAGTCTCAGACTTCAAATACCTGGGAGTCATACTAGACTCTACAAAACAAGATAAAGCAATGCAAGTATCATTAACGTTGAAAGTCAACAGAATGGCAGCACAAGCCAGGGCCATAGGCAAAAAATTTGGTAGATACTCATTGATCCCAGTTCGAGAATTTTATAGGAAAAAGTGATGCCAACATTAACCTATGGAGAAGATGCGATGATAAATCTACCAATGAACATCTCGCCAAGAATGGAGGCAACATTTTTGAGAAAAGTGCTTATGATACCTAACTCGACGCCAGGCGCATCTATCCATCAAGAGCTGAGTTTGCCTTCTCTCAAAAGCACAGTGGAACAGTCAACATTAATGTTATACAGGAAATGTCGGATGGCGGAGCCTCCGTCAATCTACAATTTAATAAATCAAGAAATAGAACAAAACAGCAGCAAAAGGCTTTCACAATGGAAGGAAGAGAACATCAGAGTGTTAGAACTAATACAGGCCGACAAGGAAACATTAATCAACAACCCGAGGAAAATTCTAACAAAACTAAGAGAGCTCGATTGGATATTGATTTTGTAAGCTTCAGGGATGAACAAGCTAACTACACATCTACCTCCTAACATCATAAAAGTAAACGAGCTCCAAGAATTTATCAAGAAATTTCCATGTAGGAAGGGGAGAGACATGTTGCTATGTGCTTGCCTCAATCTGTTGCTGACAAATGAGATCTTGACGATCAGAGGCAAATCCGCATCTAATCTTTGCAACTTCTGTAACACACAAGAAAAATAATCTATCCGTCATGTCCTTCTAAAATGTGCCAGCAACCAACACATAAGAGACGGATATTTAAGACCTATTTTCTCGGACTTCACTATTTCAGATGAACAAATGTGTTATGCTTGCTTGATTGGAGGAGACAAGACACAATGGCAAATAGCAACCTATCAGATATTGGAAGCTGGAAATCTGCCGAGGCCATAGCCGACAACGAGGGCACTTTTTAGAGAGACTCTGTCATTTTATGAGAAATTCACGACAAAGCCCATTTTGTAAAAATCTTTTCTGATTAAATACAAATAAAAAAAAATCTGTAGATCCAAAAAATCTATTTGTGAAGAACTCACATGTCCCGATACAGTAATACCAAATTCGTTAGCATTAATGTGATCAAAAAATGGATTAAAACTTGCTAAAGATCCTTTCCAAATACTGATAATATCATCAATGAACCTTTTCTGTTTGATGATATTTCTTGAATAAGTGTTGGTAGATGTGTTTTTCTTCAAATTGAGACATAAATAAAATGGCTAGTGAAGGTGCAAACCTAGCTCCATGGCTACTCCTTTCTCTTGTACAAAATATTGATTATTGAAAAGACAGACATTGTTGTGTAAAGTGAATACCAGAAATTCCTTTAACATTTCAACATGTTTCCAATATGAAGCTGAACAATTTCGAAATGTAAATTCTAAAGCCCCAATTGCAAGATAATGTCCTATGCTAGTGTATAATGCAGATACATCTAAAGTAGCAAGGAGAAAATTAGACTTCCATTCCACAGATTTAAGAAACTGGAGAACATGGGTACTGTCTCTTATGTATGATTGCATTTATAGAACCTGTGGTTTTAAAGCTTCATCCAAATATTGTGAAAGGCCCTCAGTGGCCCAACCTATACCACTCATGATTGGTCTCACCTCGGGCAGTTGCTGGTACGTTTTGTGTATTTTAGGTAAGAAATACATTGTAGGCATTGTAGGGTTAGTGATCAAAAGAAACTGTTTTTCATCATCTTTTAGAAGGCCCGCATTATACCATTTGGATATAAGATCCTGTAATTGCAGAATTATCCTCTTAGTAGGATTGGATTTCAGTAATTTGTAGCTGTGAGAATTATTCAGATGTGCCATGCCCATTTCTAGATAATCGACAGTATTCAAAAACAACTACATTGCCCCCTTTATCAGCTTCCTTTATAGTGATTGAACGGTCTTGTGCCAAAGCGTTAAGGGCTCGCTGTTGATCTCTGCTCAAATTAGGTCTAGGTCTGGCACTTTTAGATCTAGGTCTGTTCATTTGAATATTTATATCTTTGGTCATTGCTTTCTGAAAAATGTCTATAACATTCTCCGATAAAATTTGAGGAGTCAATTTAGAGGAAGGTTTCAATTCCTTGATTGGAAGTTGTCTGGGATTACCCCTAAATCTGAGCATATAGTATTGATGTTGGTGTCACCCTCCTGATTAAGTGAAGTTAGGATCTCTATATTCTTTAGGTCTGATAGAGTAAGGGAACTCAAGGGTAATGGTATAGTTTTCACAGTAAAGGAGCGTACTTCAGTTGCAAAAAATGTTTTTAATTTCAGTTTGCGTATAAATTTAAACAAATCAATTTGAAAACCCACAAAGTTCGTGCCACTGTCTGGAGCAAAGGAAAGTCCCTTGTTAAGGACTTGGATTTCTGTGCTGGTCAAAATTCAGTCAGATAGATTAACTATTAGATCTGATTCTGTTGTTGGGCCAGTCTCCTCCTCAAGCTCGATCTTGTTAGAATCCCCGGGTGACCCGAGTCTTCGTCGGAACTGCCATTTCCGCTTGCGTTTCCCCCCCACGCCGACCCCTTGTGTGGCGTTGGTTGTTGATGTAGGGACAGTAGGTGGTGTTTGGAATCTTACTTGTTTGGAACCATGTCGGGTTCAGAAATTGCGCCGAATGGAATCCAAAGTTATTTGTCTTTTTAGATCAACAGAATGCGGTCTAAATTCGGACCATGAAATGTATGTGTTTTTGTAACAAAAGTTTCAATTGTTATCAATTGTGAGCCATCCACTATCCACACTACATTGACTTCAACATGCCACTTTGCCCTTTCTCTCATCAATATAAATCATTGTCAGTTCATTGCACTTTTGAATACCCTTCTTTGACCTAATCACATTACCAGCTTCAATTTCCCATTTTGAGAACCCTGACCTATTTGTTGGAGTATTTCACCAACATTTATAACATCCTACTGATTGTATTTCATCAATAGATTCTTATGTTGAATTCTACTGAAATCAATCGCCACGCTACCATGCCCATTTAAACTTCTGTTTTGGGCTTAATTATGTGAGTGATCTATGAACTTATTTACGGAGGTCACGTGATGTTATAGTTACTCCTCTCATGTGTGTTCACATTTCACCCTGTTTCTACTTGGATCCCCCATTTAATATTGCACATTAGATCTTGTGATGAATTTAATAGAGAACATTGCTTAGGACACCGTTTACTTTCTGCACTACACAACTTGCGGTATAATGATGCCCATATGACGCTTTGTTTATCTATGACGTCACGCATACGTTTACGCGTGACGTCCTCACGTACACTCGAGGCGGCCATCTTTATTCACCATTCTAACTGGAGGAACGCAAGAGATATTAGGTGCACGGACAGCATTCTGTAAACCAAATTTTTCGTGGGGATTTAACCTGTGACATTTCTTTGGTTTCTGGATTCAACCTACTAATTGGGTAAATTATAACTTTTCTTGATGGGGCAATCCATTGCCTTTTATTACAAATAGTTACAATAGCCTGAAGTTATGGGCGCATGCTAATGTGACTCACTGCCCTTTATAAATATAGAACCATTTATCCCGGCTCTGATGATGATTCATCTATTTTGCTTCACAGAACCTTTAATTTGGAGTGAAAAAATCAGAATATGCATGAGCATGACTTTATAATTTCCATTTGTGAAACCATTTGAGGGTAGATATCATCTTTGAGACGCATCCAAGGGAATTACAACACTAATTCAGTGGGACAGATCAGTCCCTGAGGTAATTACCATTTCTATTGGTATTTCCAGTGCAATCATCGTGACTTCCCATTAATCATTCCATTCCATTTTATATTGTATTATTTTTACTGTTTCACAGAATAAACAAATTTCCATCATAAATAGGGTAAGCCACATCTATTTGAAATACTTCTTAATTTAATCTATGACCAACTAACTGGGACAAGGATCTGCCACATGGCTCTGTAACACTACATTCACTATAAGATAACTTATGGGGTGATTTGCACCAGCACGTTTGTGACAATTTACCAGTGTATATGGACACTGGATTGCTCACTGCCTCTTTTCACGCAATATTGGTGTGTGCTAAATATAGCCAATGCCTATATCTACTATGTGTTTCAAAATATATCTCACCAACCAGGTGTCATTAAGATGATACCAGTATTAATATGGACTTATATTGTTTCATATGAATTTATTTTATATAATATATATTTTATTTTCCATTTTTGTTTATGGTCATGCGGATATTCCTCCCTTTCAATGACAACATCTTGTGTGGTATGTTTTTATGCTTCCAATTATAATTTTGGTATTATTTGTCTATTTTATTTAATTTTGCAATTCATATTTGCTGTGGGTTTGTCTCCCTGAATTATAACAAAACATTTACACTTTCATTATATTGCTTCAACTGGTCACGTTTGAATGTATACAGCCTTGAGAACGACCAAGTAGGTTGAAACACGTGTCGGCTGTTTCCGAATAAACACGATTTGGACACATACCAGATGTTATCGTCTCTTCCCAATTTTGGATTTTGATATTCAGTTTATTTATTGCTTCATTTAGATATCTTGATTCACTTTTGAAACAAGCGCGATTATAGTCTTGTGACATTTTTCTTTGTGACATTTATACTTCCTGTAAACAACGCTGGATTATTCAGATTAACTCAAGACAAGCCTCAGACCAAAAGGAATCTAACCCCCCACACCGTGTTAAACTTCGCCACAAAGGTCCTTGCACGTCTCAAGAACTTCAAAGCACCCCTATCCAGGATAATGAATAACCAAGCTTTCACCGTGTCTTGGCCTTCAAAAGGCCTTTAGCTCATTCACCAGGCCTTTGATCAAGGAATATACAAATGGTGAATCTTTCTTTACCTGTTTGCAAAGTCTGATAGACATTTCTCTAGTTAGAGCAGCCTTGTCCAACCCTTTTGATTCTGGGACCGATTTGCTAATGTTTTGTCACCAAGCTATTACAGGAAGCAATAATTCATCAGGGACATGTCATGTGGCCTTTCGCATTAATGTCATCACAGGAAGTGATTTACATTAGACACCAAATATGCAACAGGAAGTGATGTGATTAGAGCTCTTACACTGCTAATTTTACAAGAATCTTCACATGTGTAGGTTATGCCATCATGTTCCAGCTTCAAATACATTAATGATTGCATCTAATGTCACTTAATACCTTGTCTGCATGGTATATACAACATCCAACCTCACGCATGCATGTGCTCAGATCACATGCTGAGCGCAATGCCACCCAGTTTTCTTGTTGTATAGTGAACTGGGCTAACTGGAGACAGGTTGCCGGATTAATCTCCTCGGAGTTTCACTGGCTTGCATGGCTGTGCCCATGTCACCAGCCCGGTGTGGATGTTCCTCCTTGTGCATTGAAGATGTTCCTCTTCAATGCATTCTAACTGTCACATTGAGTGAATAGGGGCACGCAAAGAGATATGCAAGGTGCTGGTAACTCTCTGTTGAGATTTGTGCTCATACTACACTAAAAAAGTGTTGTGCTCATACGTTTGATCTGTTCTGCAGTCTTCAACCGCTTCACATATCTACCACACTTTATTGCTTTCATACTACATGTTTTTATCTTCATTTCACCTGGGGTGAGGGGTGTCATCTTTAATTCTGAACACACTTAGGGCCCAATTCATGATCCTGCAAAGTCCCCGTGCTGAGAACTACTTTGCACGTACCTGCGTGCAGGAAATGTCATGCATGCTCTATGTATTCATGGAATGTCTCCCGCAAGTAACAGCTGAAACGCCCTGACATGCACCCAAACAAAGCAAATCCAGCCACATATTCCTACCTTTGCGGGCTCCTCAGCCGCAAACTCATGCACCCTGGGAATCCTGCATGGGGTCCACCACAACCAAGCCAGCATTCCGGCTACACCGCATGGGGTCCCCCATAATTGTTACCAGCACCCCAACAACATGTATACCATTTTCCATAACTCAGGCAATTCTCCGGTCAATCGGCGTGTGGTACGGAACCCTGTAAATAATGGCTGCAGACCCACTAATCTGCATACGTGCACCCCTAACTGAAATTGCCCCTCAACTGTGTGCATGCACCCCTAAATTCCCAATTGGACCCTAACTTTGTACTGTGATTCCTATGTGATTGAGGCATTCCGCCTGCCTTCACATGGCAGTGTTCTCAGGAGCTTTGCGTGCTGATTCCCCCAAGGAGATGTTGCACGGTCAGATCCATGAATACGCTTGGTTTCTCGCACTGCTGGGCATGCGATTTCTTTGCGCAGGCTGTTCCCTCGACACACCCACATCACCTCTTGTTCTTCCTCATTCTGCATGGATTATGGGCATGATTAATATTCTGCACCCTATTTAATTTTCTGCGCAGGCCCATCCCATACTGTGTAAGGAGTCTCGCGCAAGGCGCTTGACTGCTCGCAGAGACGTGCCGGACATGCGCAGAGTCCATGCAAGTCCTGGAAAAGTTGTGATTGACCAAGGGTTTTTGCACGCAGAATGGCTCGCAAAGCCCAGATTTCCCCCAGAAATAAGTTCATGAATTAGGCCTTTATTGGGGAAAAGGCAAGGCTCCAGCTTGAAGGATCCTTCTTATCTCAGTGAGATGTACTGTGCGGTCAGTAAAGGAAACCCAGCTGCACGTAGACCTCGGTCTAGGCTAAAATGAACTGACATGATCGATACGGGCTAAGGCTCACGACCACGCAGACCTCTCCTTCATTTCTACTCCTCCTTTCAATAATTATAATATGGCACAGGTCATTCAGCTGGACCTTACACCAGTGCAAGTGCAATTTATCATGATATTAGCACTAGGCATCATATTCCCCTTGTGCAAAAAACTTATTAACTCAATGAATGTTTGCACCAAGACAAAGTTGACCCTAGTGCTAATACAGAATGGTATTAGCACTAGGGCAAACTTTGTCATGGTGCAAAAAACACTCCATCTATTTGGAATCATGGAAAAGGGCCAGTACTAGTGTAAATATTGCCCTGGGGGAAAATGCATTGAAATAAAAGGTTGTTTTTCTATTTGGGCAAGTTTTGTCTTGGTTCTAAATGCACTTGTATGGGTGCATCGATTCTGTAATCTGGCCCCTTATGAATATGCAACATTATTAGAAATCAAGTCTACAGAACATGACAGAACCTTTTAGTGGATTGAAAAAAGATGCTAACAAAAAATTAAACTTAACATTGTGGCATTCATTCTTCAACTTGAATGCTTGTACAGAGTACTGTTGTGTACAGGGGCACGATTCATGGAATTATTTGTGTGGGAAAGCAGGGATTTGCACGCCACACTGTGAAACCCCGTTTGTCAATTCATGGAATCGACTGCATGGCACTTTTTCTTAACTTACGTGGAGTTCGCGCAGGCTCCATACCTCTCTGCAAACGGTCGAGTGCCTTGCGCGAAACACCACGCAGAGCAAGGGGCAGAACTCGAAAAATGAGGAAGAAAGGGGGAAAAAGTGGGGGCGTTACGAGGGACGGGCCACAGGCATTCCATAGCACACCCAAAAATGTGCACGACAAAGCGTATTCATGGATGTCACCGGGCAACCACTCGCATGCGAAATGCCCACGCAAAGCCCTCGAACACTCCGCCACCTGTAAGAAGGCGTACAGACCTGCGCAGAGGTTTCACAACTTTGGAGGTGAGTTTGCATGTCTTATTTAGAGGTGCAAGCACTCAGACGGGGTCCCAATTGCGGTTACGGGGTGCAGAAACGGTACACAGTGGTTCGCATTGCAGATCTTCCCGGGTGCTAACCGAGTTACCATAAACCTTATGTATGTTGTCGGGGTGCTGGTGACAGTTGAGGGGGACCCTGCGCAGTGTCCCCGAGGTTCAGGTCTGCTTGTGCGGGATCCCATGCACTGTTTAGAGGCTGCATGTTTGGCCGTCTGGGGAGCATGCAATTGTAGCTGTTTCTAGCTGTTTTGTCTTTGCGTAGGGGCATGTGGGGGGCATTCTGTCCTTGGTTTGCGTATACGTTTACTTTGTGTAGTAAATTCCATGAATACACGAGTCCCGCATTTTTTATTCTGTGCGCAGGCTTGCGCAGTGTCATTCATGGCGCTGGGCCTTTGAGGATATTATGCGCACTTTGCCATGAATCAGGCCTCTAGTGTTTAGCTGTAAAAGCTGCACAAAGCGATCTGACTGAAAGCTATGTATTGTTAACAGTCCCAGCAGAACAGGCAATCAGGGAGAGACTTTGCCTCATTACGAGTTTGGTGGTGGCAGCAATTTCTTTACAACCACTTACACTGTACCATCTAATTGTAAGTATTGGCCTGGAAGTGATACGTTTACCTCCAGAAAAATGTAGTGCCAAAAATGAGGTGAATACCGCTTTCGGTAAATCAGTGAAAATCGCCATGAAATCCTATGGACTCTGAAAATGGGGATGTATACATTGTTGCTACCACTCGTAATCCTGTGGTAAGTACAAGGGACTGAGTGTCGGTAGTAGTACACGATTTTAGTGGTGATTTGGCAGATTCATCACCAAATTACCACCAAACTCATAATATGGCATTTTATTCGGATTTCAGTCTGGTTTGATTGTGCATTTCATTACAAACATTCCGACAGGATTGAATGCGAGTGAGGGATACCAATGGTATCATTAGAGTGTGTTCTTGATAATGTCATATGCTATTGAAAAACACATGCCAAACCATAGCTATGAGATATAGGGAAGGCAACATATATTGCATTTTAACAACACACGTTATTATCTACTAGTAACTGGGTTAGTCAGTGTTTCAATGTTCCCCCAATATCCCCCTATGATTACATACATGTGATCAAATTGATTTGAGATCTAGAATTATAAGAAATACCAAAGGAAGTAGACCACCATATTTAATACATTTACTACAGAATATATGTATATATATATATATATATATATATATCGAAAAAGAAGAGGAAAATGAACCGCACTCTCCGCAGTCAAAATGAACAGCAAATGCCCAATTTCCAAACGGAAAAAGCACAGCGCACAACACTGAAGAGGTCATAAAAAAGTATTTAATGTTGCACAAAGAAATTTGTTTAAAATAAACAAAAATTACAAAATATAGCTGGAACAGTAGCAAAAACAGAGGCAGGACGCCTGTCAAAACGGCCCGCACACAACGCGTTTCACACTCAACTGAGTGCTTGGTCACGTGAAAAGACAAGGGACTAAAACATCTTAATAGTTGTTTACCAATATAGTCCTTTAACTATGTCCATGAAACTCAAAGAAGTGCCTAGGCAGATGGAAAGGGCAGCGGCCATGATGGAATGAAGTGCTGTAATAAAACACCAACAATCAAACAGCACATGAACAATTGAAAGCGCTGAAAACAAGGTCATGGAAACAGCAAAATAAAAAGGCTGCAATGTACATATTCCATGACAGGCAACACTGTAAATCCACTGTCAGTAGTAACAGCCAAGCAGTGTATATAGGAACACATAATTCCAAGTGGAGGCGCAATGTATTAAATAGCCACATGAAAAAACGAATGGCATAAATCTTGATCCTCTTCAAAAAAGGTATACATTTGTAATTCAATTTAACTGGAGATAAAGTGCAAATGCAAGATGTTATAGCAGCAAAATAGAAGTGCAAAAATTGCAAAGTGCATACACAGGCAATAATAGCAGCAAGGTAATGTGCAAAAATGTAGAGCCACAGTCACAGTAAAATTGCATATACAAAAAAAACTTTGAACATTCTGGCTGATGGAATAAAATGCAATTGCATACATTTGCAACAACATAATAAAGTACAAATACAATGGTTGAAAGATAAAGAAATACATAATATAGTAGTCTGGCCCCATTGAGAGATGAAATAAAGTGCAAGTGCATAACAGTGTAATACTGTGCAAACATGCCGGGCCTAAAATGCAGAATGTCAGCATCATTAAAAACTATCTAACAGCCTTAACATTATGCAAATATACAGGAACCAGAGCAACAACAATAAAATTGCATAAAGTGACAAAGTCCATGACTGACCAATTAAGAGGAAAAGATGTAAAAACATTATGTATACCTAGGGATCAAGAATCTAACATGGGCTATAGGAATAGGGATTAACTACTATTTAGCCAATATCAAAAAATAGTAGTTAATACTAATACAAAACTCAAAAACCATGATCCACTACAGCACTACTGACACAAGAAAGGCTGAGTTACATAGACAAGAGAAAGAAAAATAAAAGAAAAATAAACAAGGACAATAAAGAAGCTCAAGTCCCTAAGGGTCGTGCTACAGCAAGAAGAAAAAAAAATTTTTTTAGTTGAACATAAGCAATCTGGACACTAAAACACCGATAAAATAAGGTGTAAAGTAATACAGACAGGCCAAGGATATAATATATTGGGAGAGAAAATTACCAACAGAGGAAACCTACGCAAAGACAACAAATGCTAAAGAAGAAATAACATAAACATAAACCATAACACCCAAATTTAGGTCCCCAAAAATGTATAAAGCTCCTCATCAAGATTATGTCCAAAGGGAAACTTGGTATCAAGATCCAAGATAAAACGTGTTTCCAATTGTCTCAATTTTAGGACGCGGTCTCCACCCCTAGGATGGATGGGAATATGTGCAACCGCAAAAAATGTAAGCAAATTAACATCATTCTCATGCTCCTGTTGGAAGTGTTTGGCCATTGGGTACGCGGGATCCAAGTTTTTAATGGCCCTAAGATGCTGGAGAATTCTGAGCTTAAGCTTGCAGGTAGTACTCCCCACGTACCACTTCTTACATGGACACGAGAGGACATAAACAAAAAAGTAGTGTCACAGTTAATGGAATGATTGATGATTTGATTGCATTTAGTGATCGGATGCAAGAAAGATTTACAAGGGATGGCATGCGCACATGCTTTACATTTGGCACATTTGGTAAAACCAATAGGGGACACCGCCAGCCAATTTGAAGAGGGAGGACTAGGAACACTGGGAGACAAAAAACTGGAGACAAGCTTGTCTTTGAGCGAAGGTACTCTTTTGTACGTAATGGTAGGACGTTTAGAGAGTAAAGGGCATAAATCTTTATCTAAGATCAACACGCGCCAGTGTCGTTCAATGATCTTACGGACACTGTGAGAAGCATTGTCAAAGGAGACAATGAGTCTGGGTTCATCATCTGCTAAGGACTTATTAGCTTTAGTGCCACACAATAGTTTGTCCCTAGACAGTCCTCGGGCTTTAATGTAGGCCATTTCAATGATACGTTTGTTGTACCCTTGTTGCAGAAAATCAAGGGCCATGCGAGCACAATGGTGATCAAAAGATGCCAAATCAGTACAATTCCTACGGTAACGGATAAATTCACCGTACGGAATGCTTCTTTTACACGGTACTGGATGGCAGCTAGTAGCATGCAGTGGTAAACCAGTATTTGAGGGTTTCTTGTGTAAGACAGTGTGGAAGCCAGCTGTATCTAAAGTAACTACCACATCAAGGAAAATCACCTCGGTGGTGCTATGACATTCTGTAAAGCATAAATTGCTTACATTAGTGTTAATGCTTCTCACAAACAACTGCCAATCAGTTTCGCTGCCCTTCCAAATAACAAAGATGTTGTCAATGTAGCGCCACCATGCCACAACTTGAGTAGGGAAGCTAGATGCAAACAAATCGCATAGAAATGTAGCCTCCCACCAACCCATAGTCAGATTTGCATATGATGGCGCAAAGGTACTACCCATAGCAGTTCCCCTAACTTGTCGGTAATAGGCACCATCAAACAAAAAAACATTGTTAGTAAGGCAAAAAAGCAACATCTCCAAGATCATCAAACTATGTCCATGATGATTCAATGAACATGTCTCCATAAAGAATTGACAGGCGTGTATTCCTACTTGATGGTCAATAGATGTATAAAGGGAAACAACATCAAGGGTAGCCAAAAGAAGGCCCTCTTCCCAGGGGGTGTCATTAATATGTTGTAGAAAATCCCTAGTGTCCTGCAAATAAGAAGGTAGAACAGAAACAAAAGAGAACAAAGTCTTGTCAATAAATTGAGCCAGATGTTCAAGAAGGGAACCACATAAAGTAACAATAGGTCTCCCGGGAGGGTGGATAAGAGATTTATGTGTTTTAGGTAAGAAATAAATGGTGGGAATGGTATAGCAAGAGGGACCAAGAAACTTAACAAAGTCCTCTTCCAAGAGTCCAATATCAACCCACTTGGCACAAAGAGCATGGAGTTCCAATTGAATATCAGGGAAAGGATTCTTGGCTAATTTGGTATAGCATAGCCGATCCCTTAATTGACGGTTGGCTTCGGTGACATAATGGACTCGGTCTTGGATCACAATGTTCGACCCCTTATCAGCTTGCTTGATAACAATATTAGGCAGTTGTTGAAGTTCGCCTATAGCCTTGAGTTGTGACGCAGTGAGATTGTATTTGCCTTTATCCGTGCTCATACGTAATTTTCTAAGATCACTAACACAGAGATCATAGAAAGCTTCCAAGCAGCCACCCAAAGGAAACTGGGGATTAAATTTAGATTTGTCCTTAAGTCTTGTGCGTACATCCCAGTTGGGGTTGATGTCAAAATCTGTAAGGTCAGCATTGATAGAATCGAACTGTGAATCTTCAAGACTAGCCAGATTCATGAGCACTGGAATATCCGAAATCTGAAGGTCAGTACGGCCAGTCCGAGGGACCGAGGGGGCAGAAGGCTTACGGACCTTGGGATTGATACTAAAGAATTTCTTCAGTTTTATCTTACGGAAAAATGTATCAAGGTCCAGACGAGCTTGGACGTAATCAAAGGCCTTAGTGGGACAAAAGTAAAGACCGAGTGAAAGGACAGAAGTTTGAGATTTGGTAAGTACATGAGAGGACAAATTGATGATTTGACATAGCTTCATGATGTTGGTAGTTATTTTTTGGCTCCAGAGCGCTTTGATCTGCTCTCCTGATTTGCGCCCGAGCCGTTTCCCACGCTGGCCTCGGCGAGTCCTTTTCGGGATTTCTGTCCCTTGCCTCTGCCTCTTGGTTTGCTTTGACCTCTGCCACGTTTTTGATTTTTCCCGTCCTGACAGAATAACCGCATCTCGTCTAAAGAATTTAACTTAGCCACTGGCTCGTCAGTTTCAGAAGCTGAAACATCCGATTCGGATGATATGGTGCCAAGATCACCGGACGCGGTAAGAACAGGTTTGATGGCTGGATTTTTTCGTAAAGAGTCAAAACGTTTGGCAAAGGTAAATATCCTTCCGGTCTCATAATCAATTTTGTCCCTTATAAACTTGCGGTGTTTGCGCTGTTTAATATCCTCTTCGTATATAATCAAAGCCTCATCAATTTTTGTACGTAACTGTTTGCCCTCCTCTGTACTGGGAACTAGCTTAAGTTCAGTTTCCCTTTTGTCCAGTTCTTTGAGAGCCATTGCTCGATCAGATTTAGCGTATTTAACCAGAATAGTGAGAAAACGGGCAGAACAATCCTTACTCGCATCCCCCCATTCTTGAAGCATAAGAGGATCTTGATCCTCGAACGAGGGCATTGTCAGAATACGAAGTCCTCGAGGTACACGCCCTATGTCGAAGTAATTCTGAAGCGAATGCTCCTCCCATCATTTAGAGATTTCTTTTTTGCGTAGCTTCTCAATGTCTTTGAGTAGAGAGATTTCAATACTGTAATTGGGATTAGTCTTTTTTGCCCCCCTGGTAAGCAGACCAAGGGGCATCTCCTGCTGCTCAGAGAACAAATCCTTGGCCTGAATAAGACGAGCTGCTGCCCAGGCGTCCTGCATGTTGAGCCACTGTATCCAAGCTATTGCAAAAATAATGCAAAAATAGGGACTAAAGACCTAAAATGTATAAGCTAACATGTGCTGAAATAAGGGCAAAGAGTCAAAAACTGCGGTATGCCAAATCATTACCCATAGGCAATATGGAATGGCAGGCAAAGAAGGCCAGTGTAGGACAAAAAACCATACAATCCCATTCGTGGTGAAAGACAAGGGAGTAAAGCAAGCACATGAGGGGAAGCACCTACCTTGGCACCGAGATCCACGCGTCCTCCGGCACGTTTCACCCTTACCAATGGACAGGGCTCCTCGCGCTCGCCTCCATTGCGGGTATGGTTATGATCCAGTCAGCAGAGCAGTCTGACACCAGCGGCAGCGGATCTGAACAAAAAACGCCCCTGAACAGAAGCGCGCCACGATTGCAAGCAGCGGTGCTGATTCAACACGGTGCGCGCCGTGTAAAAAAATATTGAAAAAGAAGAGGAAAATGAACCGCACTCTCCGCAGTCAAAATGAACAGCAAATGCCCAATTTCCAAACGGAAAAAGCACAGCGCACAACACTGAAGAGGTCATAAAAAAGTATTTAATGTTGCACAAAGAAATTTGTTTAAAATAAACAAAAATTACAAAATATAGCTGGAACAGTAGCAAAAACAGAGGCAGGACGCCTGTCAAAACAGCCCGCACACAACGCGTTTCACACTCAACTGAGTGCTTGGTCACGTGAAAAGACAAGGGACTAAAACATCTTAATAGTTGTTTACCAATATAGTCCTTTAACTATGTCCATGAAACTCAAAGAAGTGCCTAGGCAGATGGAAAGGGCAGCGGCCATGATGGAATGAAGTGCTGTAATAAAACACCAACAATCAAACAGCACATGAACAATTGAAAGCGCTGAAAACAAGGTCATGGAAACAGCAAAATAAAAAGGCTCCAATGTACATATTCCATGACAGGCAACACTGTAAATCCACTGTCAGTAGTAACAGCCAAGCAGTGTATATAGGAACACATAATTCCAAGTGGAGGCGCAATGTATTAAATAGCCACATGAAAAAACGAATGGCATAAGTCTTGATCCTCTTCAAAAAAGGTATAAATTTGTAATTCAATTTAACTGGAGATAAAGTGCAAATGCAAGATGTTATAGCAGCAAAATAGAAGTGCAAAAATTGCAAAGTGCATACACAGGCAATAATGGCAACAAGGTAATGTGCAAATTAGAGTGCAAATAATGCAGAGTGCATATACACATAATAATAGCAGCAAGGTAATGTGCAAAAATGCAGAGCCACAGTCACAGTAAAATTGCATATACAAAAAACACTTTGAACATTCTGGCTATATATTTATTTACAAAACACAGGAGGCACTGTGATACCCTGTCCGTCATAGTCCACTCAAAGTAAATTCCCAACGTAGACTCTTTATGTATTTTTCTATCTTTTATTGTTGAGTTTGTGCAGTTCTCTTGCAGCATAGAAATTCGTCACATCAAAAGTGCACCTATATAAAGTGCGCTAGTGCAAAAGTGAAAAAAACAACCATACAAACTGCATGGTCTAAGATTGAACCGATTTTAGGATGAAAACACCCAACGACAGGATAAAAAGTGCATCATTCTTTCCAGAAATGGTAACCCGGTAACATATACATTTATATAATGACTTGATGACCAGTGTTATCCTATTGAAAATGTGAAAATATATGTTGGAGTCGAATGAAAATGTATTTAGTTCATATTGTGGTATGATCTACAAAAATAAGTTATCTTTTAATTATTGAGATAATATTAAAGTGAAAGTTTATCATAGTGAAGTAATGCATTTGCTTAACTACTTGAAAGCACTACAGGGCA
Source organism: Ambystoma mexicanum (assembly GCF_040938575.1). Classification (NCBI taxonomy): domain Eukaryota; kingdom Metazoa; phylum Chordata; class Amphibia; order Caudata; family Ambystomatidae; genus Ambystoma; species Ambystoma mexicanum. The sequence continues at coordinate 869,661,377 of NC_090935.1, forward strand.
ATTAATGGAATTAGAATTGTATATGCAAAGGTTTAATTAACTTTGCATACAGAAGTGTGACAGGCCTACTTTACGATTGGTGGAGAATTTGTTTTTCATTTTTCAGGGAGTCACTTTTCAGCATCCATGGATTAAGCAACAGTGAAGAGTGAAATATTGGCCCTTTGCCCCATGGCGGGGAAGTCTCTTCCAACCTGATGTATTTTCAATAAATGACGATAATCCCCATTCATATTGTATGTGTCCTTCCTGTTCATGTTGTTGGTGCAAGACTCATTGGAAGGAATGGCTGAATCCCATGGCTTCAAGCTTTTGGTGATAGCATTCTCCAACCACTAAGGTGGAGGGTTTAAAATGTGCTGTCCTTCCCTCTACTTGTTTTGTTCACTGTCTGAAATATCTTGTGTTGAGGATGACAAACTCTAGGAACTGGGAGTTTAACTGCTTAGCATGCCGAAGTACCCCAAAGAGCAAACAGTGTATTTGAATGTGTTCAAACATCTGGGAGAGCGTGTGCCGCACAGAGCTACACCTTCCCTTGTAGCCCAAAAACACACGCATTGTGGACTTTTATAAATGTTTGGGGGATCCCGACTGTGCTCCTCTGCTTACACACAGAGCAGAGCACAATGAATACATGAAGTTAGCGTTTTGCACACCCCTGCGGCACAGCCCACAAGTACCACGGAATAAGTCTTGTGCCTAGATCTTTATCTTGTTGAGTCTTTGTATATTCAATGGAAGAGAATTACCATCATTTGGTTGCACAAGTTGGTATGTGTTGTGTGCACATTGCACTTCCTCAGGGGTCTAACACCGTCTGGACCGCAGCCTCCTCACCAGCCCTCTTCAGCCCGTACCACATCGCACTGCGTCTGCAGCACTCGACTCCGTGCCGGGTGGTCTGTATTCCACCTCACATAGTACGCTTATGGTGGACGCAGTATGCTTTCACCGGGAGGTCCGGGTACTTGCTCGTGTGAGTGTGTGTTTGGCTTCTGTCTTTGGATGAAATGGTTTACAACATCAAATAAATTACTTTTCTGTTGCAATGATTCTCCTGTGGACATCACTGACCAAGCATTTCACTCCCAGAATATTCGTATATTTACCTGTACCTGTGATGGTCTATCAAAAAGAGATCATGAAGGGAGATGATTGGCTGAGAACTGTGCTGCATGCTATAGCTCATGGTCTGCTGGAGAGCTCGGGATGGATGCTGCTTGATAGGCACAGCTGTGTGATGTCACGTGAAATGTGGGCCCTGGGTGAATCTTCTGTACGCGGCGGCAGCACGTTCCTGTGCTCGCGAGTGTGTTTCACTCCTTGCCCATAATTGCAGTTCATGTACCCTGAAGAGTGACGTGATGAAGCCACACATCTCCTGCACACCTATGGCGTCTGAGCGCCCCACTGGATCATGGCTTCCATCCTTGCATCCATGAACTCCCTCGCCTGCTTTCATTTGCATTGGAATTATGTGATAACATTGGGGCAGCCTATTCACTGTGCGTCTCCTTCGCCCTTGTCCCAGATGCATGAGTCGTTTTTATGTTTTTGTTTTTGGAGCATTTTGCAGTGTGCCGTTTGATATTTCAGAAACGTCTGACTTCGAGAACAGATTGCTCTGGATTATATCATGAAATCCCACGATTTGAGAAAATCCCTTCTGCAAGACCCGAGGCTTTGAGGACAGCAGTAGTGCTGACTGAGCAGCAAGAAAGGCCACTGCTGCTTCCCGCGAGGAGCAATACAGCATCTGGACATCCTGCGACGCAAAGGAGCCCCAGCTGCTCTCTGATTTACCTGGAGCAGAGCTCAAGAGGCACCGCTCAGGGCATGGAAATGCCTGCATCCAGTTCATTGCTTGGGCTTCTTTGCTGCACACTGTAAGCGTTTGCATCAAAACCCTCTGCCTTTCATCATTCCATTACTTCAAATAACCTTTAGTTGGTTACATGTATTTATATCGAGCTAATATGTAATGCATGCCCATATATCGAAGCTTTTATCTTGAAAACCTTTATAGTAAATGCATTATTTTTTCTTTTTTTGGGGGAAGGGGGTCTCTCCTCGAAAACCCCTGTTTCCCACCCCTAAAAAACTACTCCAACCAATTCCCAAACAAATGTAACCCTTTACCCCAACCTAAATACATTCAATATAAAGGTTTTCAAGATAAAAGATTCGATATATGATGATTCAATATATAGGATTGCATATAAATACTGTATACTCCTTTAGTTTTTCTAAATGGAAATGAAAAAAAAATGGGGAAATGGTTGATGGCTTCTCATGATATGATCACTAACACATCTTCCCGTAAAGACTCGGCTCTTTCGTACATCGAGTGTTGTTTCTTGCTCTCGGTTACAATCACCTAAACATATCTGCCATCAGGAACACACCCGAAGTCTTTGTGAACAGATAAAAAGAACATGATGACACCAGTGGCCGAAGCGTTAAAAAAAAAGTAGTGTCACTATGTTCACCTGCGTCGCCCTCTTCTACTCCCGCACCCGCCGGCCCTGCTTTCCCACGCCCCAGGGACCCCATACTCAAGCCCCCACAATGCAAACACTGTACCTTCCTTTTCTTCACTGCACCCCCCACTGCTGTGTTTACAGTACTATTAAGACAGACTAGAACACAAGGAAACAAAATGCAGCATTTAAATAACAACCATAAGTTGGTCATTGCCCACCACAGCATGCAGCTTTAAGCAGCCTCCCACTTCCAATCACCCACCATTCCCATCTCTTAAAGGACACGCCTAAGCTCACACCCCTGCCCATTACCTGTACCGACACTGTGTTTGCAGCAATCCATGATTAATTGCAGAAGGCAAATATTAGTGCTGAGACAGGGGTTTCATGACTGCTTGACAATACGCTTTATGTCCCAGACAGTCTGTACAAAAGGACAGCAGTAACCCAGCACCTGCAGTGTTACCTGCACGACCTGGGTTCAAATCTGTGGTAGGAAAAGAAGTTGCTAACTACATAAATGATTTGATATTATATGATTTGTTATTTATAACATGCTTAATACCCAGAGGTTTCTATTGCTCCGTGCCGTCTTGCTTCTAAGGCGAGCACGTTGCCCCTGAGCTATCCACCTCCCGAGATGAAAGTGTCCAACAGTGCTCCTAGTTAAGGGAACGATCACTAACAGAATGTTGTACCCTTTAGTTCCCACCCACTTTGACTGCTGGATGACACCCATGCTAACATGCCCCACATTAAACACCTGGAACTCGCCACCACTTGATACCTTCTTTTCTACAAGTGGAGACGGAGCTCAGTACAAGGACATGGGCTGGCATAGTCTGCTCCAGCACTCCTGGACTGCTGTTTTGTTTCCTTTCTGCCAATACAAGTTATTGTTAGTGTTTCACACTAGCATATGAACACTGTAGTGGTTATAAAGTGCTGGCCCTGGTCTGCGTAGAAGTGAATTGCGACCCTGCCCAGCGTGGTAGCCAGACTGTAATCAGTGATTGAAAAGGAAACGGGCTACTGAGTGCGTAGAAAAACGGAAGAGTGGGAAAAGCCAGGTAGACAAAAACATGCATGAGTAACTCACAACATGTATGTAAATGAAAACATAAGGGATGTGCTCTAGAGTTCCTGTGAGTTGTGGGGCCTACTCACCTGATAATCATATTGGACACCCTCCTGCTGATAGCTGGAGGGGGGGCCACTAATGGCAAGCCTGCCGGTGCAGGTGTCAAGCCAGGAATCGTCTGTGTGCCGAATGAAAGCCGGGGGCCACAAAAGGATAGCTTGACAGATGAACTCCCCCACCCCAATCCATACCAAACTTAAATTGTGACTGTGAGGAGCTTTGGGGTATTGTGTGATGGTTTTTCCTCGCTTTACTAACAGTAAGAAGTGCAGCAAATAGCGTAAATGCCATTAATGGAGGCGAAAATGACAGAAAGAACCAAAAACACAATTTCAAATCAAGACTCTCCGAAAATGGAAAAGAGCTCGACTTCATGAACACTGCCAGGGAAAAAATACAAAAGCCACCACACAAAACCCCCATGCTCTTCACAGCCACATTGTATGACGCACCGCCCAGAACGTTACCCAGGCATGGACTGCGCCAGGAATGAATGCGCCATCAAATTTAGCCAAACGTCCCCAAAATGTGCCAATAAGTGCTTCTAAAATCCCAAATGACATGATTATCTCAGCATCATTTCTATTGTGAAGCTCCCTTATATGTGTTTATCTTATTGATAAACATTAGATAATAGAGCTCAGGAGCAGCAGAGTACCGCAAAATAGAACAAGTGGGCACGCACTACAACCGGGTAGTAAATCATCATCATATCTCATTACAACATGTGCAGACACACATTATTGAGGCCGATTCTCTCAAAGATTTTACAGTTTCTCGGGATCAAACTCGTATATAGTGACAGAAGCCACCTGTGGTATCCTAGATGTTGTGATTGATGGTATGCATGAGTGCAGGGGTCTGGTGGAATGCTCAGGTGGAGCTTGGAGTGTTGGGGCACCTGAGTGTTCCAGCAACTGACGGTTGGGACTTGGAGCTGGGCAGGGAACCAGGGTGGAGGCCTGTAGATCTTCTCTCCTACTTCCTATCTATACTATATAACAAAGAGACAATAAAGCATGTTCCTGTTTCTACTTACCTGGGTCAGCCTGGTTCCTGCTCCTTGTACATTACTGGCCCAGGGTACATCTTGCAGGAGGCAAGATACATCACAAACCCATGGTGATATTGTTTTCTGGGTGAGTGTTTTATTAGTATTTCCCAGTGACTAGGGGCACAAGGACTAGCATGGCATGTGAGTCTGCATCACTCACACAATAACACACAACCACTGGCTAGCACCTAGGGCGCACGCATGAGATTAAGCACGCATGATCTAGTATGCACTGTGAATGGACATGTAGTCTCAAGTGGTCAGAGGCTTATTGATTTTGTGTTTTGTTTTTCTTTTTGTCACTCCCTATTCTCTCTCTTTCCCCTTTGTTCTTCAAGTAACGTAATGCATTTTGTGGTAAAAATGTTTGGACCTCTTGTTTCTACAATATATGGCCATGATGATAATGAAGAAATGTCTTATGATACCAATATATGTGGTATTTCTTGCTTGGGATAGCTGTTTACTTCATGCCCATGTTTGCTAAAGAGAGAAGATAGCTCGAAACACGTGTCCCAAGGGGGCATACTTCCAATAAAGACAATGGGCCTTATTACGAGTTTGGGGGTAGCCATGCCGTTTTCCCCGGCATGGCTACCCCCAAACTCGTGTCCGGGTCCTGAAAAATGGGAATTACTGGGCCATTCCAATCTTTGCGGGCCCAGTAATTCCCATTCGTGGGACCTGGACCCGGTACATCCCCATTCCCATTTTAGCCCCCATAGGGCTCAATGGGAATGGGGAGGATGGTAGCAGCGGTACCGTTAATAACGGTACCGCTGCTACCATCCTGGTCTGCTCGCGGGTGCCGGTATGCACGCCTGGTGAGACCACACGTGCAGTCCGGCACACGCAAGCAGAACTCGTAATGAGGCGGTGAGATAACAACGGCGCCGGTAGCACTACCAGCGCCATTGTTGCCTTACCGCCAGGGTCGTAATGAGGCCCACTGTTCATTAAAGTGCAAGACTTTATTGCTTATTTGATGGTTCTGTCGCAATTTCTGGGGCTACCAGTTACACTTATTCAGTTTAATGGTTGGGTAAACCATTATTGTACCTGGAGTGGCGACAGATTGCCTCACCATTGGCCTAGCCTAGCGCAGACAGGGGTGTAATTACCCCACGTTCCCACTGGAAAATAATTGCCCATAGAGACTAATTTCCAGCAGTTGCCAAAATAGGTAGTTGCGTTATTTTTGGGGCCTTGTTATGGTTTACTCTGGTACTCAAACCACAAAGTCGGTATTAACAACAAAATAATGCGCCTTGCCACTAAAAGCCCCAGTACTCAAACCATTACCAGGCGTTCTACCAAAATCGCTTTTACCCGCACCATTACCTTATAAAGGTGATGCGGGTACTAAAACAATGCATGCCATTCAATGCCCAGATTCCCACCTAATTGTCAGGGATATGGCCACTTAGCATAGCAGTGCAAGGTTTCATTATAGCCAGTTAACACTGCAGTGCCATATTCCATTATGCCCAACTAGGGCATACCTAACAGGGGCCCTCATGCCTTCTTTCACCCTCTTGAAACATGTTGGTGCATCGCTCTCTGAGCAAATGGAATGCTGGTACTTACAAGCCCAACCATACATCCCTTTTGAAATTACTATTTTTCCACGAAACATTATGTTTTATGCCAGTCCGCAAGTGGGCTTTCAATGAACCGAGTAAAATGTATTTATTTTCCAAGGTGGGGTGGGTGTGTGCTTTTTGGTTGCAGAATGTGGAATGTAGGCACTCATGGAATGTAATGTGAACTTCCCCTATTGCCACCTTCTTTTCAGTTTAGTAAACAAGATGGCCATGTTGGCATGGGAGCAAAGAACGTTCAAAACGTGCAAAGCAGTGGGCATAATTTCTTTAGCTATTTATTTGGGATTTATGGTGCACAAATGGCAAACAGGATTCACGCTTAAGAGCAACATTGTTTTTTTTAAAATTGTATTTTAAAGCTCTGTGGCAGCAGTGATTACCCTCGAGCGACCATTTATGGAAACCTTACAAGTTTCATAGTTCCTTTGCATAGTTTTTGATAGGATGATTCCCCTAACGAGATTATAACAGGGTTGCATAGCACTACCTTGCTCCCTAAGTGTGTACTTATCAAATCTGTAATACAAATTCACTATAGGAATATATGAAGTAGACATTGTTTCATAGCAAATGATGGTGTGGACTCTCAAGCAGAGGTGCCGCTTGGGGGCGGGGCTAGGGGGGCTATAGCCGCGGGTCTTTTGGTTGTAGTCCCTGGTAGAAGCTCAGGGGCTACAACCAAAAGGCTAGCTAGCCTCGAGTCCCGACAGTCCTGACATTAGTGTAGCTCCGGATCTTTTCCGGACCTAACAACACTCTGGGCCTCATTACGAGGTGGGCGCAAAGGGATACTGGGCACCGTTAAGGACATCGGTGCCGGTAATCCCTTTGCGCCCTATTCCGAGGTCCCTTAGCGCGTCCCTTCCTTAATGCCTGGTTTTACCAGGCGTTATGGACGGGGCCGGTTAAGGGAATTCAGAGCTAATAACAGTACCGCAAATTGTGGTACTGTTATTAGCGCCTTCCCATTGAGCCCTATGGGGTCTGAAATGGGAATGGGGAATGGCTTTTTCAATGGGGATTTACCGGTCCCGCAAAGGTCGGAATAGACCGGTAAGTCCCCATTGAACGAGGGCGGACTTGGTACCGTTATTGGAGGAATTCATGGCGCTATTAACGCTAATAGCGCCATGACTTCCTCCAACCTCGTAATGAGGCCCTCTGTCTTGGTGTAGGTTCTTTACAGCTGAACAGAAAGCAGTAGAATTGTTGTTGCCATTATCCATTCAATGGATTCCATTGGTCAGAAAATTGACAATCAAAGAGTATCATTTCCCGGAAATGGCCAGAAATGGTGAGGAGCTTTCACTTTCAGCTGTGCTTTATTTGTAGCAGGAGGAGGGAAGACTTCTGCTGGTTTGCAGAGCCTAATCGTGGCTGCAGGTCTGCTGGGGACCTCTCAACGCACACCAGCCCCATGTTCAATCCCCTTGTTAGTGCCCCATGGGCAAACATGATAGAGCGCTTGGAACAGGTACTTTCAGGAGTAGGAGGACAGTGTTGTGGAGCATGAAAGCCAGCAATGGAGCCCCGCGAATAGAAGTCAGCCATGCCAGTGGCACCTGTCCAGATAACTTGTTGAAGACAACCCCATGTATGCCCAAGTTTGCAGCATTTTTCCTTCCACCCTGTGTGCTGATTCTGTCCCGTCTATCTGAGGAACTCCTGTCCTGTTCATGCCACTCATCCAGTTTACACGAATGTGCTATAGGAATGAAGGAGCAAGTCTAAGTGAAGTATGCTTGCAGACATGCACAAAACCCTCAGACATATTTACTATGCCACATCCACGTACTTGGTTTACACCGCTTCCCTTTCTTTCTGCCAAACAAATGATACAGCATGGATTTTCATGCCGGTGCAAATGCTGGAGATCTCTATGGGGTCTGCCAGCTTTATGCACCAGCATAAAGCAGGGAGACACCATAGGGATCCATTGTACATGCTGCGTGCCATACTTGCATGGCAGGCAGCGTGTAAAATTACAATGAATTGCTGCCTGACATGCTCGCATGTCAGACAGTGTTTATTTGTAATTGGGAACACTGCTTACCATCAGGGGTGTTGCTAGCAGTGTTCACAAGGAAAATTAAACCCTGCCCATCATGCAGAATTCATTTGATATGTGATGTCATCAGTGATGCTATCAATGACATTTGTGTTGTCATCTTTTATGTCCTAGGTGTTAGTCTTAGCAGTGCACTGCAGGGGTGCTAGTTATGGTTGCTTAGTTTACAATGGGCCTCATTAGGAGTTTTGAGGTAACCATGGCGCTAATAGCGCCATGGCTGCCTCCAAACCCTTACCGACTCCGCTCTGGTGAATGGAGCTATTACCGCCCCATTCCAAGGTTGCCGGGGGCGGTAATTCCCCATTCACCAGGGCCCTTCCCCATTCCCCATAGGGCTCAATGGGAATGGGGAAGGTGCTAATAAGGATACCGCATTATAAGCTCCAAAGTCCCTTTACGGGTCCCGTCCTTAATGCCTGAAAAAACCAGGCGTTAAGGGAGGACCTGCAAAGTGAACTCGTAGTAGGGCGGTAAGGGGTAATCCCTTACTGCCCACCTCATAATGAGGCCCCATGACTGGTGAATTTCAAGGGTTTTTTGGTTTTACTTGTAACCATAATGTCCCTTTAACAACTTTTTTTCACTGAATTGCATAGGTTTTTACCAGTGAACTCTAATTGAACTCCCCTATTTCCTAGAGGACTGTGAGGGGGATTCTGGGAGGATTTTGATAAATTGCTGTCACCCGACACCAGAAGGTATGATTAAACAGGTTTATTCAGTTTAAAGCAGAGCACAGCAGGCACCCAGCCCAAGCTCCCTTACAACTGCTCTATGTTCCAGAATCACTGAGGTTCTGAAACACAACAACAAAGTAGAACACAACACATCTCCCCCCCTTAACAAAGCATAAAAAACTCAAAAAGTAAAGAATTAATTAACAGCCCAGAAGGAGCACAATTAAGTACAAAGAAAATCTTTAAACTTGACAGGAAACCCCAGATTCATCCACCAACATGTCCCCCATTCATCACCATACTACTTTCACCTCTAACACTCACTACTTAAACCTCAACCCTCCATTACTGTACATCCTTCACCACTACACCCCCATTCTTGACCTTGTTCCTTGCTCCACACCAACCTACCTTTCGACCACACTGCTCCACCATCCACAATCACCACACTATCCCTCACTGCTGCAATCCTTTTTGGATAAACACATTTACTTTCCAAGCATTTGAGAACATGGCCCTCATTACAACCCGGGCGGTAAGTACCGGTCATTACCGGCATGGCGCAATCACCGTGTCCGTGCTGGCAATAGACTGCTAAAAGCGGCCCATTATGAGTTTGCACAAGCTTTGCTCCTTGCCGGTAATGACCTCACCGCCATGCCGTAAAAGGCTGAAAAATCCCCCTTTCCGGCACCGTCTGTAGTGGAAATAGCTCCTCCGGCATCCAAGCCATCGGCATTAGCAGTGACCACTAATAGCGCTCACCTCTAATAGCGGTAACCGCTATTAGTGGTGACTGTAAATACGCGGAACCGGAAGTAGCGTCATCGCACAGGAACGGGAAAGAGCACGGCGGCCATCTTTAAAAACACAATCCATTGCCATCCACCACAACCATCTGACCCCCAGAACTCCAACACACCTCCACCACTACCTGTTGCATTTTACTATGCCAAAAGCAGTGAAAAAAACGGGAGATCGCCTGCGCAAGGAGCACTTCTCCAGAGAGGAGCTCACCATGTTAGCGGAGACACTGCAGGAACATGCAGATATGGTGTTCTCAAACAACATGTCCCGTCCAGCACTGCAGCACAAAAAGCAGATTTAGGCAGAGGTCGCCCAGAGAGTCAGTGCCGTTGGCACCTCACCCCGCACACCCAAACAATGCCGTAAGTGCTGGCACCGAGGAGCATACTCTCCGCCAACCGCAACCTTGGGATGGCGACAGGCGGGGGTGCGGAGTCCCCAATCAAACTGCAACCATGGGAGGAGATATGCACCACCACCATAGGCACCGAGGCAATAGAGGGAGTCGGGGTCATGGAGCGAGGAGTCCCGTCATCAGCCGATGCAGATAGGTGTCTCAAATGAAATAATGCTAATACCACCACGATGATGTCTACCTGAACTGAACGTGCAATGATGTAGAGCAGGGTCCACCAGACACATAAGTACAAGACTGCCTACAGGCAGTGCAGAGCATCACCTTGTCCACATGCATAATGCACCCCATATGTGTTGCAACCCAGATGCCTCCATGCATCACCCACCCAAGAGTGAGGCAACCGGTATGTCACTCCCCCCAATGTTAATCATCTACCATTCCATATTAATTCAGCCACCCAAATGCATGCCCGATGCCCTTAGACCCATCACTAACCCTCTACCTCCTTTGGTCCCCCACAGGCACACATTCTGACAGCGGTGATGAGGACACCAGGGAGAAAGATGCCACACCACAGAAGAAGGCCAGGGCCGAGGAGGGAGAACACCGCCCCTCAACCTCAAGAGGCAGAGGCCAACCTGCACCACTGTGGAAGGCCATGAAAACCACAGAGGCCACAGCACCAATGTGCACCACAGCCCCCACAACAACACCCACACCAGCCACCATCACCCAGGAGGCATTGGCAGAAGGCACACCATCGGCTGCCAGCAGCACAGTCGGTGAGACAGCTGCCACAGCAGCCATATCGGACGACAAGGGCGACGTACAGCTGCATGGCACAACACCCGCCACAGGCCCCCTGCACTCACCACAACTATCCCCATGCAGCGTGGTGGATGGCAGCATGCACGGCCTGTCACCTGGAGATTCATGGCCGGCAAGTTTCAGCCCCACGCCAACTGTGCCCGATGACCAAAGCATGGTGGAAACGCCTCACACTTCCACCCCAGTGACAACCAGCCAAGAGGGGATCATGGCTATACAGAGGCATCAGGAGGAACTCACAGGGCTGTTGACGCAGCATATTACCGAATGTACTCGTGCAAGGGATGACATTAGGGATTGTGCTGCATCCCTAAAAACAGCCATCGAGTCCACCTCAAAGGACATTTGCGCGGAACTGGCAGCAGTGTGGCATGTCCTCTCGGAAATGGTGGCAGCAATGCGGGACATGCATCCACCACAGTTGCCAGGACAATCTGGACCATCATCAAATGCCAGCTCTACTAGGACCAGCCCTGTGCGTCGGTCTGGCAGGAACCTGCGCAGATCGGACAGGGGGGCACCTGGTGCTGGAAGAGGGGGAGGGCAGTAGGCACAGCCATGCATACTGGTGCCATGTGGACTACTGGTGCGCGCTACTGCACACCATGTGTTGGGAAGTCAAGGGGGGAGGTGGGAGGAGGGAGAGGGTGTGTGGGGGAGTTGAGGGGAGAGGGAGGAGAGGGTGTGTGGGGGAGTTGAGGGGGAGAGGGGAGAGGGTGTGTGGGGGAGTTGAGGGGGGAGAGGGTGTGGGGGCTGGAGGGCTTGTTCACTTTGTTATGGCGCTTTAATACACATTTTGGTGACTCATGATTCACATGTGTGGACATTGCTTATTGCGTACATGTGCTTTATTGGTGAACAGTCTACAGTGTCCATGTCCCTGACACACCCAGTGCCCCGAGTGCCACATCCATGTCACACTCCCCGTCCATGTGTGCTAGAAACATTGGTTGATCAGAGTCTGACGCATGGCACGTCCCTCCTGTGCATCGCTGCCTCCCTAAGGTGCTGCCCCATCCCCACCCTCCTCATCCTCATCGTCAGGTGGTTGCAGTTCTGCATCAGAGGGGAGGGGCACATTCCGTCTGATGCACATATTGTGTAGCATGACACATGCCATGACGATCTTGGCCACCTTCACATGGCGGTACAGGAGTGCCCCACCAGACCTGCTGAGGCAGCGAAACTGTGCCTTCAAGAGGCCAAATGTCTGCTCAATCACCACACGGGTACGTGTATGTGCACAATTGTAGTCCTCCTATACAAGCAGAATAGTCTGGGCATCATGTCAAAGGACACATGATATGTTGATTGCAGGGATGGACTGTTTTAAGGGGAGTATGTAGACACTGGGACCTTGTGGCCATATGTCCAATGGTCCAAGGCGAAGAACCCTTTGAGCTGTATATGGTATTTGGGACATTGTGCATGCCATTTTGCACACCCACCCACACTGCGAGCGCATGGCCTAATTGAGAACGGGCTTTGATAAGTGAGGTGGTGGATATCTAGGACACAAACAGAATAGACAGGCATCTTGCCAAACGACACCTACATCTGGTGAGTGCAGGGGTGGGATATTCAAAGGGCAGTATGGAGACCCTGGGTATGGGGTGGCCATGTGGCCAATGGTGCCAAAGTGAAGAACACTTTGACTTCTACACAGTGTTTGGTACCTTGCGCATGCCCACTCGCAAACCCACCCACGCAGCGAGTGCATGGCCCAAGTCAGAACTGCCTGTGGGTCCCGGACTAGGGTAAGGAGCCACCTCTTCAAGGGATAGCCTGCATAACTTGCATGTAGGCAACAATGTATAAGTGTAAGTCATCACATCATATGTGACCTTGATCAATGACACCATGGCATGCATTAATTTCCTGATTGCAACCACATTCCCATGCATGAATGGAGACACACAATGTGACTTCTATGTGGGGATTCCTCTTATGGACTGGTGTGCGTGCCATCGACTAGTGGGCGCAGGGGGGTCCAGTTCCTTGTGAGTTCTCATGCACTGGGTTAGTCCACGCCGGTTGTTTCCATGATCTGGCTGATGTCCAGTAATTTGTATGCTTTCTTCCTGGCACCGTTGATGTCAGCCTCATAATGATGTCACTATGAAAAACAAATGGTGAAATGCACTTTTGTTGGACCTCTGTGTCAGTGTAGTGGTGCATTAATGTATTTGGCCATCATGTGACTCCTTTGTATGCAGTAATGGGGGACTGTCCTTTCAATTGATGGTATTTGGTGCTGTGTATTGGCCATAGTAATTGCTTGTAGCTGCATTGTGTTGAGGGGGATACGGTCTGATTAGGTACAGTGCCCATATAGATGGCTATGGAATGGTTGTGACACTGCATCATTTACATGTTAGGGCAGCTTTCATCTTGCATTATGTGGTCAGGTGTCAGGTTCAGTCTGGGCTGCTTTGGGGTATGAGCATGGTCCATTCTCTCAGGCACTCGCAGCCAGGTGAAGTATGCATCTCCCCCCCATCTCAGCCAGGTGAAGTATGCAACTCCCCCCCCCCCCCATCTCAGCCAGGTGAAGTATGCATCTCTCCCCCCCATCTCAGCCAGGTGAAGTATGCATCTCCCCCCCCCCATCTCAGCCAGGTGAAATATGCATCTCTCCCCCATCTCAGCCAGGTGAAGTATGCATCTCCCCCCCCCCCCATCTCAGCCAGGTGAAATATGCATCTCTCCCCCCATCTCAGCCAGGTGAAGTATGCATCTCCCCCCATCTCAGCCAGGTGAAGTATGCATATCCCCCCCCATCTCAGCCAGGTGAAGTATGCATCTCCCGCCCCCATCTTAGCCAGGTGAAGTATGCACCCCCCCATCTCAGCCAGGTGAAGTATGCATCTCTCCCCCCCATCTCAGCCAGGTGAAGTATGCATCTCTCCCCCCCCATCTCAGCCAGGTGAAGTATGCATCTCTACCCAATCACCTACCCACATCACATTTCCATGGGCCTAACATGCGACTCACCGAGAAGCCAGGATCTCTGCCCTGCATGTCGCTCCATGTAGTGTGGTATCATGGAGTTCCGCAGGACCATTGAATCATGGGTTGATCCGGGCTATCGGGCACAGCAATGTGTGATGGTCTTGTTTGAGTCACATACCATTTGTACGTTGATTGAGAGGTATAGCTTACAGTTGCGGTATGCTACCTCCATGGCATGTGGAACCACCAATTCCACATGGGTGCAGTCGATGGCGCCAATGCAACCAGGGATGCCGGCCAGTGAATGGAAACCAACTTTGGTGTTTGAGATCTCCTGGGCAGACCGTGGTAAGAAAATGTGGTCGCCTGTCTGCTTCAGGAGGGCATCAATCACTTGGTTCAGCGTACGTGAGAATAATGGTTGTGATATGCCATGCATGTGTCCCACTGTGTGCTGGTAGGTGCCTGTGGCCAGGAAGTGAAGCACAGACACTACTGTCAGTAGGGGTGGGATGGAGGTGCGTGATTCAATCAGGCTGACAATGTCGTCGTGTATTATATCCACAATGGTGGTGATGGTGTCCCGGTCCAGACGGTACAGGGTGTGGATCTGCTCAGGGGTTAGGTTGAATGGACTGGCTCTGATGCGAGAGATTGGGGGCTGCCTGCGTGGTGGCACTGGCTGCACTAGTGGGGCATGCTGGCCCTGCCTTGCCCTCCTTCTCCTCCTGCGTCTCGCCTGTGCTGCCAGTTGTTGTTGTTGTTGTTGCAGCAGTTCCACAGCAATCATGTCCTCCAGCCCCAGCATTGCTAGTAGTATTGGAATCATTGTGGAGTGTGACTGGGTGTGGGAAGGGGTGGGGTGTGCTCCTTTTGTGCTGGCCCAGTCTGTATTGCCTCCACCTGTGCTGATTGTGTGTACCTGTGGCAGTTGGGAACACTGCACATGGCCGTTTACGAGTGGTCCGCGATGCCGGAATTAGCTCCATGCCGGTAAGGTACTTTTCGGGCTTCGGTAGGGCGTTGTTTGCATGTCTGCCTGACTTGTGAATTTCCCCTGTTTGCGCCATGCCGGTATTTGCGGCAAGGATGGTCGCTGCCTGCACTCCTGGCGCTATTGACGGCACCGTTAATTACGGTGCTGCTAATAGCGGCCATTCGTGTCCTAATCAGCCGGAGCAGTAAGCGATGCTGATAATCCTTTACCGGCATTGTTGTTCACTTACCGCCCGGGTCGTAATGAGGCCCCATATCTGGGATTATTAATAAGCACAGAATCTCCAACCACCCATTACCGTTGGTTTACCTTGGAATCTTCATTAAATGCCTTTTGTATTGATCCTGAGCCTCTCCCACCAACTTCATCACCTCCTTACAATCAACATTCACACTACAAGCCAACCCTATCCAGCCTGAACATAACTTGGTACCACGTTGGCGTCCTTTTAGTGGGACAAAAGGAGATACTCTCATGACCGAGTGAGGTGACCGAGTGAGGTGT
This sequence comes from Ambystoma mexicanum, assembly GCF_040938575.1. Classification (NCBI taxonomy): domain Eukaryota; kingdom Metazoa; phylum Chordata; class Amphibia; order Caudata; family Ambystomatidae; genus Ambystoma; species Ambystoma mexicanum. The sequence continues at coordinate 869,676,856 of NC_090935.1, forward strand.
AACACGATAGCTCCACACCATTTCCCTCAAAACCTCACCCCACGGTAACCCTGACCTCATGGCTAACTGAATACCTCCCTTCAGAAACCTATTTGCCCGCTGCACCAATTCATTTGCCCTTGGACGATATAATGTGTGTGCAAAATACTAATCCTCATTAAAAAAATCCTCATATTGTCTGAACAAAATTGCACACCATTATCTGCTATCATAGCCTCCTTCAACCCTTTCCATTCAATCCACTTTGAATGATAATCCACCAAAACCATAATAAATGTGATGCCTTCACCTTGAATGGGACCCATCAAGTCTACTGCAATTTGCAATGGCGTCTCCTGCACCACGTTGCACTTGCATTAACCCCACATTCTCTTATCTTCCTATCCACTCTGTTATCCATCGCTGGCCACCAGTGACTCTGCCTTAACATCCTTTTTGTAGCATTCATGAATGTCCTTGGTGGGCAATATCAATGGGTTTGTCCCTGATACCCTCAGGGGAATTACCTTTTGCCCCCTTCTGAGCCTTCCTCCAGATCCCGACAAACACAACTCATTCCTCACCTCATATAACTGATCAAACTTTGTTTCTACCTCATTCCTACCATGCCAACCTTCCACAGTCCAATCCTTCACCCTATTGAGTATTGTGTCTTCTCTTTCCACTACCTTCCAATCCTCTTCATCTAATGTACTCTGCTCAATGTTAGCCACAAACATCTCATCCTCCTGCACCTTACCTCCATCTACACTGTAACCCCCCACAGGAAGATGTGAGAGACAATCTGCCACTACATTTTTCTTGCCCGGGATATAACACCTCTGAAAATAATAATTTTTGAATCCTAACATCCCCCTCAAAATTCTAGGTGACCCTTTGGCCCAGCCTGCTCCAGCTAAGATATGTACTAACGGTCTGTGGTCCTTTTTTGACATGAAACATTGGCCCCACAAGAAAAATGTAAAGTGCATGACAGCCCAAAACACTGCTAAAGCCTCTCTTACCACAACTGAATAATTTTACTCAGTAGCCCTTAATGGTCTAGACGCCAATGCAATCACATGCTCGTCTTTCTCACTGTCTTCCTGTGACAACGATGCCCCAAACCCAGCAGGCTAGCATCCATCATCAACCCTTTCCTCCAATCACTCATAAACCCCCTAAAAAGGTGACTTAGCTATTCCTTCCTTTATCCTTTGAAAAGCTTCTTTACATTCATCCAACCACTGGAAGATGGTGCCTTTCTTTAGCAACGCTCTCAAATGTGTGGAAATAACAGCACATTTATTGACGAATTTATGATAGAGCAACCTCAATTGATCTTTATCCTGCGGCACTGAGGCCTTACTTATACTTTCCACCAGACTGTGCTTGGGAGAAAATCCCCTGAGCCGAGATCTTGTGCCCTAAATATTCCACTTAACGCACTCCAATTTTACATTTACTGTGCTGTACAGTCAGACCGGCCTCACCCATCTTCTCCAACACACACTTCAACACGCTATCATGTTGTTCCATGCAATCTGCAAAAATTAGAATATCATCTTGGAACACTATCACATTGCTGATCCCTTCCGACACCTTTTCCATCACACGCTTAAAGACAGCTGCAGCCGACGCCAAAGCAAAAGGCATCCTTAGGTATTTGAAAGTTCCCTCCGGTGTAATGAATGCTGTGACATCCTGACCTTCTTGAGACAATGGTACTTGATGGAAAGCTGCTGATAAATTCATGACCGTGAACCAGCTAGAATCTCCCAACACAGATAGAGCTTCCAATGTGACCGGTAAAGGGTGCCTTTGCACTAATATGTTCTTGTTAGGCACTCTCAAGTCAACGCACAAACCAATCTTCCCATTGTTTTTCACCACTAGGACCACCGGATATAACCATTCTGTACCATATATACGTTCTATGACACGTCTCTGAAGAAGACCATCTAATTCCTCGTGCATTTGTTGTTTCATATTGTGTGGAACTGGTCGCACCTTATGCACCAGCTGCTGAGCATTGATTTTCAATTTAATGCAATGTTCAAAGTCATTTAACTTCCCAGATTCTCTGAGAACACCTTGGGAAATTCTGCGGCCCACCTATCATCCACTTCCGCTATCGTCACTGAAATTGATCCATTAGCTTGAATACAAACTCCTAAGTTACTTTGCTCTTCCCATCCTAACAGGGACAATCCGTTCCTTGCAACCAACATGTTCGCTATGCATTCTCTACCTTTATAACCTATGAGCCCTTGAAATTTGCCTAGAAACTCTATTTCACTTTCACCATAGTCACAAGGCTGTACCAGAGGTGGCATTAATTCCTGCAAATCTCTCAACAGAGTGCTCGTAAAAGTGTCCTCTGATACAATGGTCCAAGGGGAGGCAGAATCTACTTTCATTGACAACTTCGAACCATCAATTTGAAATACATCCACAGGACCTCCTTCTCCCCCAGACATCACTGATATTTCAAAAATATGTTGAGGCTTTATCTCACCACCCATGGAAGCCGAGGCACTTTCCTGTTCACCCTGGATTTGTCTGTGCTCCACAGCACTAATGGTATATTCCTTGCACATGCGTGCCAAATGCCCCTTGCATCTGCATTTGATGCACTCCACATGTCTCTCTGGACAGAACACACTGGTTGCAGAATGTCTATGATTGCCACATCTGAATCACTTGTCCTATCCACTCTTTTCTTGGTCAATATGATTTTTTTGATTCAAAGCACACACTTCTTGACAATTTCATTCTACTTTCATTTCCTTCATGTATTGCGTTGTCTGTTCAACACTCCTGGTTAGTTCTACTGTTAGTTCCAGGGTCATGTCTTTTGCCAATATCTTTTCTTGCACTCTGGGGTTGTTGGTACATCTCACCAGTTGAAGAAGAATCAACGAATTAGTTAAATCACTGAATTCATAAGTGTGTCTCAATGTCCTTAGCACAGCCACGTACCATTATACTTGTTCTGACTGCTCTTGGGTACTAAGAGGACCATTTTGAACCAAGGAAAAATGTGACCCTTGAAAGACACACATTTTTCATTGGTTCAAAATGTTCCTCTATTTTTTTACAGCCAATGTGAACTCATCAAGGTCTTCTGCTCCTTCATTTTGCGGCTCTGGGAGGCCATTGAATACACTGCACCCCTCTGGACCCAGATTGTGTAATAACAGCGCTTGGTTCCTAGAAGGGTTGAACGTGTCCCTACCATGGGCACTATGTAGGTCTCAAACATTTGTTTCCACCTCTACAATCTTATTGGTGGTATTTACTGTTCCGCCAGAAATGGCGGTGGAGGAGGTTACCACTGCAGCCATGGCTGGGCTTGCTGACTATTAGACTTGCTTGTTTTTTAATAGTTTTGCACTTCAAAGGTTATTCTTTATTTTTAAATTTTTTTGTAGGGAGCGTTTCCAGGTTGTATTACAATTGTAAACAGTGCTGTATTCTCTTTTGGCTTCTTCAATTAGTGTGTCTTAAACTTGGCCTGCAATCCTTACTTCTTTAAATAATCCTGCCCGTTGCTTGTAACCTTTATGTAACCTTTATGTGATCTTCATTCAGTGCTGGGAACAGAACATCTGTTCTGTCAGCACTGAAAATAACTGTTCTGTCTCTTTCTTGTTGACCCAGGCAACCTGTGACAATGCCGGCTGAGGGCTCTTGCAGATATGTGACGTGCTGTGTAGCTAGGCAGCGCGTCACAATGCTTGGCTCGAGGAGGGGAAGGACGTTGCACGTGATGTTGCAGGTCACTAATGTTATGGGGAAGGTGCTCGCGAGCGCAACTTTGCTGGCTCGCGCTTCCGTGTCCCACTTCTTTTAACTTTCATTAAATTATTTTTTCCCCCGCAGTTCATCCACCACCCTTCGTTTTTGATGCAGAGTCGCTCTGCATGCCTCTCACCTTGTTACTGGCGGATCTTCAACTCCTTCTTTCTCTGCTGCCTACGCTGTGGTGCCTGCTGCCTCTAGGCTTCTCTTTCTTGTCCGCTCGCTTGTGCGAAGCAGTTCCATGTCCTCGTCGCCACCTATAAGTCGCTGACACGTGACACATGGAAGATATGATTAAATAGGTTTATTCAGTTTAGAGCGGAGAGCAGCAGACACCCAGCCCAAGCTCTCTTCCAACTGCTCTGTGTTCCATAATCACTGAGGTTCTGGAACACAACAACAAAGTATAACACAGCAGATTTCCTCTTCTTTATCCCCACCAAATTGTAGTGCCATTGGCATGATGAAGGCTTCCATTCTGTTACTCATCGTCCCTATAACTATGTTCTCCTCATTTTGCTTCACCCTCTGACATTATTTCCATGTCATCCTCATTAAAGGAACCTGTTATTCTCTCCTGAAGTCACCTTCTTCTATGAGCACTCACACCCAGAACCTCATTCAGCGGATTCCTGTTGGAGGTAGAAGACTCCTCAATACTACCCTTCATAATGTCAGACATCTCATGTACAACACACATAGACTGTTCTGAACACAAACCGGTCTCTTAAGCACCTTTGTGTACCAATCACTAAAGTGTGCCCAAAGTCTTGTGCATTACAATGGACTCAGAGAAATCACGATCTATCCACGAGGCAGAAAACACCCCATTACATAATGCCAAATGGGGGTCAGGGTGGTATGGAAGAGGGTTGGGGGAAAGGAAAAAGATGCTGAGCTTCTGATTCAGTGGCTCAGCTACATGCCCCACAAACCCACCAAAATGCTCACCTCAGCTCGCTGACCCCAGAGCTCTACCTCAGATGGCAGCTCTATCGGTCTGGGTGAAGACCTCCAAGCGAAGCCTAGCCCATCAACACTTGCCAGCACCAGGCACCGCTGGCTCCAAAATAACCTCCACACATGGGGCTCTTCACAGCACAGAAAGAAACTCAGAGCTCGGAGCTCAGGACACACTCCATTTCTTAACAGCAAGCAGACAATTAGAGGAAGGAACCCTCATGCGTCCAAGAACCGTCAATATGCACCCCATGCGGGATACTTCCAACAGGGTCGTAGGGTATGTTGGTAGAATGTCATCAGGCTATATGACGTTCTACTATTGGCTATATTCTGCTACAGTTGGTTAGTACAACATTTACTCATCCTGAAGCTTAATTATCCTATTCCGTGGAGGCTCTTTCCTAATGGCCTAGTAGTAGGTGGCAGCAACCTGACAGAGGTTTGGAGAATAATGAGCCACTGCTTGATTTCAGTAATGAAATACTCACCGCCAAAATACCCCACATGTTGCAATGGAAAACAAAAACCCTAAAGTCATCCTTAAAGCAGGGTCATTTAAATGGGGTAGGACTGGAGTTGGAGGGATACACGATGCACGTGAACGTATGGAGTTTAATTTATCTATTTAGTACTGTCTTAAGTACAGCAATTAAAGCTTGGTGCCTTATTCAGGGCCTATTGACATTTTACATCCTAGGTAGTCAGAAATGGCCCATGTAACAAGGTATGATCGCCTCACAAGAGGCCATAGGGCAATATAAGGCACTGTGCAGGAGGCTGACATGTCCATATCCGTGGGGCCCTTCACACAACAGAAACCCAACCCAACTCAAAATTCTAATTAAACAATTAAGAAACATGCCCAAACCATAGCACACATTTCAATACAATAAAATGATTTAAAAAGGCTACCCAAACTGCAGCACACATTTCAATAAAGAGACACAAATAGAAATGTACAAGTATAATGTGGTATGCAAGTGGTACAAGTTGCAGTTACCCAAATCCCAATAATACATTAAAAGGAAATAAATAAGAAATGACCGAAGCCATACAGCACATTTCAGTTAAATATTCCAAAATGAATAACTGCTTCTCCTGGTGTACATGTGCTTCAAGCCCTTTTTTATCTCAAAAAGAGAGCCGAAACAGTAGTACATTTCAGAAAAGAAGCACGATTTAGTTGACGCTATAGTTTTGTAATTAAAAGCATAACTGTTTGTTTAGATTGGTCTACACCTATGCACTTTGATTGCTGAGCGCATTACCAAAATCTTTCCCAAATTGTTCTATTGGCTCAGACACTTCCCCTCGTTCACCAAGTCGTGAGGCTAACTGACCTAAGCATAGATAACCTTTGGGTAAAGAAAATAAACTAACATTTAAAAAAGCAGACCCATTTAAGGCATTGGAGGTGGTAGGATTAAAGTACAGCTTTCACAACTTCACCTTATTCAGGGTGATACCCCGAAACATTTCACAGCAAATGCCAAATATATGAAGACTGCACAAGTGTAGATAAGCATCACTTGCGCTCCCCGTGTTGCGTTAGGTTGTATCATCATGTCTGACCATAGGAGGTGACTCTGGGTCCCATCTCGAACAAGTGGTATTAAAATAAACTAGCACCACTTCCTGTCATAGCATGGCAAGAAAACTATGGTCCACAACCAACAAGATACTTGGCAGGCAGTGAGTGATTGTGTGTAAACCAGGCCCGGATAGGTGCAGTGGACATAATGGGTGATTGGAGTGAGTCTGGCACTAACAACAGTGATGCAAAAGGGCCTACAACACTTGGACCTCTGTCTGGCCTGACTTCCTTCTTAAAGAGGGCACACAGAAGAGTGACCATCTCTTCCTGGAAAGATCTTCCAGAAGGTAGGTCATAATACTGCCATCGCCAGAATCATGTGGCTGGTGATATGATATGATATGGCATTTGTAACGTGCCTATACACAAGTGTTTCAAGGCGCGACAAGGCAAGGAAGGGGGAACAGAGGGAGGACGGAGCCAACAATTTTATTAGGCCAAGTGACATTGAGATCGCGCAAGTGCAGGGGAGGGAGAGGGCAAATGTGTCATTGGAAAGGGGAGGGGGTAGTGCTGTACATGGGATCAAAACAATAAGAAGTGCGACCAGCAGGTGGCAGGTGCAAGGGTAAGTGCAGACAGCAGGTGTCTACAAGTGCAGGTAGGGGGACTGTAGGGTTACAGATACAGACCCAGGTGCAAGGGTTGCAGGGAGGGTTGGTGGTGTAATTGGTGGCAATATCTCTTAGCCATTGAGAATTTTACCAGGGACTCCTGTGGCCACTTTTCTCAATCCCCAATGGAATGCATTGGCTGAGACATCCCCACTATACAGGATCGATTTGGCCTCCATCACAGGTGATTCTCCCAAATTGCATTATCTCCTGTTCCTTCACCCCAAGAGCTATACTCCTCTGGCATATCACCCTTTGGACGTTTCTGCTGCTGAATCTCTTGCTGCTGTTCAGTACCTCCCCCTTATCCTCATTAATTACCACCTTCAAATCATGGACCCTACCAACTCAACCATCTCACCCAGAATTTCACTAAGGGACCCTGCAGCCATTGCCCTTGCCTACTGCAGCAAAACAAATGAGTTGATGGCTGGAAAGTTTAGAACTAATCTTAATCTTTGGCATTGCTCCGGGCAACTCTCCAGGTCATTTTTCTTTGACTGCCAAGCCATTACAAACGGTAACGACCATATGCAAATCAGGCTTGATCCCACCCCAAAAGGGGCAGTCCAGCCTGAACTGCTTGGTCACATCCCTTCTGCACAAGACCACAAGCATCCCCAAACATGTTTTGACCTCATTAGTGAGGAGTAGCTTGAGTCTCTAGGCCCAGCAGACACAGGACCCACGTCTGGGGCATACCCATTCCACTCGGGGTGACAACAGCAAAACAAACGAGACCACAAGCCTCCCTTAGCATGTTTCGACCTTGTTGGGCCTCATCAGTGACTAGTAGCTTGGGTCTCTAGGACCTACGTCTGGTCATACCTGTCCCACTCGGGGTGACTACAGCAAAACATAAGAGGTGATGGCTGAAAGGTTTAGAATTAATCTTGACCTCTGGCATCACTCTGGGCAACCCACCAAACCATCAGTCTTCGCCTGCCAAGCCATCACAGAAGGGGAAAGACCACATGCAAATCAGGCTTGGTCCCCCCACAAAAGGGCAGTCCAGCCTGAACTGTTTGCTCATATCCCTTCTGCACAAGACCGCAAGCATCCCCAAACATATTTTGACCTCATCTGTGAGGAGTAGCTTGAGTCTCTAGGCCCAGCAGATACGGGACCCATGTCTGGGGCATATCCATTACACTCGAGTTCACAACAGCAAAACAAACGAGATGTGGCTGTAAGGTTTATAATTAATCTTAACCTCTGGCATTGCTTCGGGCAACCCTTCAGACCATTGTCCTCCCTCTCTAATGGCTTGGCAGGCAAAGAGCAGTTGTGTGCAGGGTGCCCAGAGCAATGCCAGAGGCTAAGATTGCCTCTTGTGTTTTGCTGTAGTCACCCCGAGTTTTGTCTTGCCTGCTAAAGCAACAATCTGGATGAAGTCTCCTCCTCAACAGCAGCATATTCTTCGCCTGCTCCACCTCAGGCTCTAACACTCACTGATGCTGGTTAGGCATTGCCATCTGCCAAACTGACCCAATAACTGAACACGCTCACCACCCTTAATGGGTAGATATATCTCCACTAGCTCTCTGATGAGATCTAGGTGACTGTGTCACCAACATGGAGAACAAGGTCCACCAGAGCCACCGCTAGCCCCTACTTGCATATCAACAACCTCCACCACCTCCTCAGATTCAACTACAGGTGGACCAAACAGGCCACAGAGCAACTGCTCCCTAACCATTTTCTCCACCCGAGACCCTCATACTGAAAGTAAAAGTAAGATAAAATTCAAACACACACAGGCCCAAACAACAAACATGAAGGAAATAAAAAGACAAACCACTTGAAAATTAAAGAAAAAATGGGAGATTAGCAAATGGGAAATCGAGGAGAGGAAAAGGGATTGTTTTGTTTTCCTCTAGGAAAGGGAATCTTTTTTCTTGCTCTTTGGGGATTTATATGGGAAAACCGTCTAAAGAGAAAACATTATTTGCATTTCAAAGGAAAGTTTGGCTAAGGAAGTAAACAAAAAGAGCTCTACATACACTTAAAAGAAACAGGTACTTACACTGAAAGCACACACAAAACATATGTATGAAGTTCATAAAATGTCTCCTGCAACCACCTAACAAATCTCCTCAACAACTGCGAAGACTAGATAAATTACTATCAGAGAAGATATAATTAAGCTTCCTGCATCACAACTACTGTTTTCGGCATTTTTAAGGTGGTAGTGTTGCATTCAGGTTCCATGAAATTGAGACGCTTCCCTGGCCGCTCTCAAAGAAACAAAAAATCAAGAATGTCTTGGTAAGGGACATCTATCTGGATTTTCAATTTGATTTTTTATGTCAAATGTATGTTTGGATTTCATTTAAATTATTTAATGATGTAATCGATTTGAGCTCTCAGGAAGAGCTTTGCTTGAAACATGTGTCGGGTCAAATACACAACAATCATCATTTATATAATTAATTAGTACCCGGCGAGGGCGCATTCAGAATGCAAGAGCCATTCTGATTGGCCCTCGCCGAGTCATTACCTGGCCGGGAATCCCTCTGTCGGGATTCCACGGCCTTTGTCCCCGGCGGGGGGGGGGGGGGCGTGGCAGCCCCTCAGCCAATGAGGAGGCTCAAAGCAGGGCCATCCCCGCTCCGAGCCTCCCCGCGGCTGAGAGGCTGCCTTCACGCCCGCCGGGGACTCTGGTAAGCTTTTTTTTCCCTACCCTCCCTCCCTCCCTCCGTCCTCCCTTCCCTCCCCGCCCCACTTACCTTTTTGGTGCTGCGTCCCTGCTGGGGAACGATTGCAGGCTCCAGCAGTGTGGAGAAACATGGCGCTGGAGGCTTGCATCGTCCCCTAGCAGGGACGCAGGTACGTTTTTTTTTTTTTTCTTTTTTTCAACCTTCCCTTGCCTCCCTCCCTCCCAACCCTACTTATCTTCTGCTTCTTTTTTTTTCAGATGCGGACGCGCTGGGAACACTTGTGTTCCCAGTGCGTCCGCTCCCGATGGCCGCCATGGAAAGGGAAAATGGACTCCCGTTTTCCCTTTCCCGGCGGCCATTTTCTTGGTCGCTTTTTTTTTCCTGTCCCGAAACGCCGCGGCTTTTCGGGACAGAAAAAAATGCTTTTAGTGCCCCGGTCACGCACATAATGCGAGCCGGGGTACTAAAAGCAATATGACCCTTGCGGCGGGGGCATTACCGACTCAGGAAATGCCCCAGGGCCTTTGTTAAGTATGGGCCCCGGGGCATTACCTGAGTCGGTAATGCTCCCGCCGCTCGGGTCATATTGCTTAATTAAAAGATGGAATTTAGAGCTTAAACAAACATCCATTTGGATAATTTTGACTTTTCACTTCACTAAAATCATTAAGGTGGTGCAGTGGTGCAGTCCCTTGTCAATTGTTTTTTTTTTTTAAACTGATTTGTGATAGCTAGTAGGCTATAGAAATAGAGAAGTGTGTATCTAAGGTGAAATTCTCTAAACAGGTACTGTCACGTTGATTTGCAATCAAGATAATCCGCATTATTGAGAGGTAACACTAAATATAGTCAGTTCAGCATCCTTGTGGAGGCCATCTTTTATCGCTCTTAAATCGAAAATTAATCTTGCTCCCATTCCATTCTTCTCATTCTTGTTTCTCTGTCCCCTCTTGCACTTGATTCGGCCAAAACCCAGGAACTGGATTTGTTCAAATTCTCGGTTCTTGTGTTCTGTCATCCAGTGCTGGGCGAGTGGGTACTGCGCATTCTTGGTGCGTATAACATGGAGATGTTCTCGAATCCTATATCGCAATTCTCTGGTGCTGCCCACATAAAGGTTCTTGCATGTACAGACAATGATGTATATCGCATAGGTAGTCTTACAATTGATAAATTCTTGAATGAAAATCTTCTTATTCACATAAGTGGTGTATTCATCAATATTGGAGAGGGGCATGGGGACACATGCTGCACATACAGCATTTGTAAAAGGCTTTAGGTTAACCATGTATAACTTCTCTTAATGATATCAGGCATCATATAGCTTGGACTAAGCTAAGTTTCTATGGTTTTGGCTCTTGTGAAGACCATAGTGGGTGTATCATTATGTACTGTTTTAAGTTGTCACCCAAAAGTAAAACATTCCAATATTTCTTTAAGACATGGTGGATGACATTATTCTGCACAGAGTGTTCAGTGATGTATCGCACTGTGTCATTATTTTTACCATCCTGTTTCAATTTGGGAGTGAGTAGCTCGTCTGTTTGCGCCTTATTTACATCTTTTTCTGTATAGTCCATCTGTTTGAATTTCTTGATTCTTTTTAAGGCTTCGTTTTCAAAATCTTTATTCCGACTGCAATTTCGTCTTTCTCTCAGCATCTCACCCTTTGGAATGTTTTTAATGATGCTTCGTTCGTGGCCAGTAGTGGCGTGTAGTTTAGAATTGACATTGGTTTGTTTGCACCGAGTTCTAGTGACCATCTGAGTATCGATAATCATAATCTCAATATCAAGGAATGTGATTCTCATATGGCTGTGTGCACACGTGAGTTCTATCTTGAATGGATTGTTCAATTTGGTTGTAATCTTTGCTACTTGATGTATGTTGCTAGTCCATGTAACAAAAATATCATCAATGTAGTGTCTACACAAGTACATATTGTTCTAGGCCTAGATGGTAAAGCATGGGTAATTTTATATTGGCCCATGAAGAGATTACCTAATGTTGGGGGATATTTGGCTCCCATTTCAACTCCAATTTGCTGAAATTGTTGTTTATCTATTTATTTATTTTTGCATTTGTTACAGCGCGCTGAGCCCTTCATTATATAGGCGCTAGTTAACTTGTGAGACAGAAATAAAATACAGAGTACAGCGAATGCAAGCAACAAACTAGAAAACACGACGGGGAGGCAGGGGTGTCATGGTGTCTTAAAAGTCTAGGTTCAAGGAGCAGGGTGGAGGAGGTGGGTACAGGTATCTGAATGTCTTAGTGAGTTAGCTCAGGGGATCTTTTAGGCAAAAGAATGTGAAGGCGAGCATCTCTTCTAACATTTCACAACATGTATATTGAGAAACAGAGTTGTCAAAATGTAAGAATATCAATGACTAGTGTTTGCATGAAGGAATGAAGGAGGTATAGAGAGTCTTGACACTGTACGCTACTAAAAGAATATTTTCATTTCATTCTATCACCTTTCGCCTCAAATACAAGGCAATCATCATTTATGTTATGAATTAAAAGAAGAAATTTAGATCTTAAACAAGTATCCCTTTGGACCATTTAGACTTTTCACTCCACTTATTATCATTAAGAAGGTGCAGTCACTTGCCAATACATTCTTGATTTGTTCTAACTGCAAACACTACTTAGAAACTTCTCCAAATTGCTCCAAAACCTCTCTAACACCCACAAAGTATGAGCCTATCCTCCAAAGCCCTAGCAATCCACAACGGAATAAGAGGTGAACCAGGCCATGAACTTCATTTTGGACACTTGAGGCCCCCGATTGTCTGTGAACTCCACTTTGACAGCTGAGAAGGAGTTGGCGCTCCTCAAATCCTCATGAGACTCAAACTCTGCTATTATCTGATCAAGGATTTAAGCACCAGGCAAGGATGCAGCCCTGGCATGGTTGAATCTCCCTTCAAAGATTCGAGAGGCCCACGTGTCTCTATGGGAAGTTCAAACTTGTTTACTAGCCAGATTTCAGCAGCATAGGCCTCTAAGTGCCGGTCTCAGTGCTGCAATGTGTTATATTGAGAAGTGTGATGTAAATATGAGTCAGAGTTCCCTGCGGGATAGCTGTTTCGATTTGTTAATGTATATGGGTGTTGTAGTGGTCTGATAGCCCTGATTGGCCAGTATGTGTACGAGTGCAGGGATCTTTTCCATAATGTGTATGGTGAACACATTTTAAAAATTTGGAATCTACATGGTTGATCTTTGACAGACAAATGGTTTATTATGCATGTGAGCTATATTGTTTTATGCGAGGAGAATCCCCTGGGTGACACTGTGCGTTTGTTGATTTATTACCATGTAAAGGGGAAGGAATCTAGAATTTCTTTAGAATTGAGTCATTGTAGAGTTTGGAGACTCATTAACTAGGTTGTTTTACTTTATTTGTGTTTGCCTAAGTTTCAGCTAACTCCTGGGTACAGTTACTTTTATGTGGCTTTTGGCCATCTTAAGAGCTGCAATGGAGAAAATGTCAGGTGTGCTAGTTGCCTATTACAGTCGAATATTGGTTTCTAAATGTATGTATTGGGTTTATTTTTTATTTTTGAACCTGCAAACATTCCCTCGTTTTTTCTCTTGATCTAATTAGACCAATGCCACATGATTTCTCAGTTCTGCCTTTTTTCTTTTTTTTTGTATAGCGCACAATTGACCCTTAGGCATGATGGCGCATAACAGACAAACAATGATACAAACTACAAATAACATGAAACACAGAGCAAAATAAAGTACATCCTAACAACCAAAATATTCCCACTACGTAAAGAGGAGGAATACCCCTAATGTTTTAATGTAACCCCACTCACAGTACACTGAAAATTAATGGCCTTGATAATTGTCCACTCGTCGTGCCCTTAAAGAATTAATTTACAGTTGGTATCCCCTCGCGGGAAATAATTGCACAAGCCAAGATAGCGTGGGAGCGTGCCTGGTAGCAGAACTTCAGCCAAGCAGGAGCTGTATACTGCTAGCTCTGTCTGGTGAGTCAAATGCTAGCACACAGAAAGCTGGACCATCTGTCGACCGTCTTTCCTGTTGCTTAATGGAGGCATAAGGTGTAACCACTTCCAGCAAATACGTCTGGCTCATGTCGGTTGATGTTCGGTGGTCCCATGAAGGCTCCAAGGTGGTGGGGCATTCCAATTGGCACCACCCTGCTCTCTCAGTCCACCTCTTCTAGGTGGCAGCTGGACAGCAGGACATACATCAGTTCAAGTGGCGCTAGCACCATTGACCCTTCCCCCACATATGATGGGATTGGTGAGTCAGGTAGCAGGCGGTGAACACCTTTTCCAGCCACACTCTCAGACCATGTTTTTATAGGAACTCACATACTTGCACATTTGCAGTGAACACAAGAGGGAACTATCGGAATGTCTTCTGTGGTACCAGGAGAGCAGGGTGTTTGCGAATCTTGCTAGAGGGTAATGCTGTATGGGGCCAGTCTGTACTCATGCCCTTTAATTAGGTTAGTCATTGTGCCTTGCAACCAATTAAACATCTTCGATGAAAATAAATTAACCGTCATCGGTTTGTCGCAGTTTCCCTACCGTCATTAAGCATGGAATGTCTTCTTACAAAACATAGACAGTATAGCCTTCCTGTCATATGTAAAAATGTACTATATTCGAGAAATGTTTTTTTTTTAATTCTGCAATCATGGTGGGCGAAATCTCACAGGGACGGCTGGCCGAATATAGATTTGTTTCACATTGCATTATGCCTTGAAAAAAAGATGCAGAATAATTGGAAGTCAAAAGCGATCCAGCAAATGTCAGTACAGGTGGCTCTTCCTGTGCAGGTCTCAAAGTCAGGGAAAAGGCACACGAACCATGAATATTAATACATAAGTAGCAGATGGTAATAGAGTTCTTTTAACTCTGGAGAACACTAAATATTACATTTTACCTGAGAGGTTTAAAAAAGTAACAATTCTAACTAAAGTAGCAGCTGCAGGCTGCACATCGAGACAATGTAATACGATTGCTCAGCAAGTTAAGCTCTTGCTTTAGAGATGTATGTGCAACCTGCAGTCGCTGATTCAAGCCTACAGAGGATTATTTGAGCAACTTTGAACTGGTCAATAATAGCACCCATTGTTACAGCACTTAGAAGCGTCAGGAATGTGACATGAAGTGCTATAAATGAGTGATGTTAGTTGTGAAACATTCTAGAGGTACACATTGAAAAGTTGTAAGAGACTTGGTGCCCTCTTGCTGTGCCAGATGCAGACCAAATATATGTCAAAAGACAAATTGATCTGCTCTTCATGCAAGATGGCAGACCAATCCATGCACTGGATATAACAAACAGATTGACACTGGCCCTCATTACGACCCTGGCGGAATTCGGAAAACGATGGCGGAAATGCAATACCGCCATCGAATAGCGCTCGGTGCGACTATGACCCGTCACCGCAAAGTACGATGCCATTAGCGACACCGTAGTGAACGCCAACGCTAACTGCACCAAGCACGCGCGCGCGCGCCATGCCAAACCGTAAACACCACCATGGCGCAAGGGTACGCCAATTCCGACCCTAGCGGACATGTACCTAACGCCATCAAGCATGGCGGAATGCACCATTCCGCCATGGTGAGAAGTACGGCATCGCGAATCAACCGTAAACGGCCCCACTGAGTGCCTGTACACCGCTCCCTGCCCACAAAGTACAACTCCCCGTAGGTGCAATGAAGTCACAATGCAACCAGTGAAATGTACAAGTCACCCATGCATGCCAACGAACAAAAGAAACACAACAGGGGCCAATGGGAGCTGCAGGGCACAGATGGCACGAATACAGAAGCCATCCCAATGGACATGACCACAGTCCCCCACCAAGAAACGCACGAAAACACAGGCACCTGTGACCAGCAATATTCCGAAAATCACATCATTCCACCAGTCCACCTGGCTGACCGGCATCTGTTACACAAAACCCAATCCCCCGCCCCTGAGCATGACAACATTCAAACAGTCATATTGGCAGCCCCCATCCCTGACCTCACGGGCTTCGTAGGCAAACGCACCCAGTACAGTACCACGCAACTAAACTCCGAAGCTGGAACCCAGTGCAGATCTCCTCACAATACATCGCCCCCCAAATAGGCATATGCCACATCACTTGCAAAGAAGAACGCTACACGGGCCAAATCAGAATAGAAATTTAATGCACATCAAAATCACCAAGCCCATACAGCCATCAGGCCATGAACTCCAAAACACATTTCACCATTGTGGGCTGCATCCGCAAGAAATGACCAGCCACTACTTGTGTGACGCCCTGTTCCCTCATGGTACACAGAGCCACATTCACGTACGAAAAGGCAACATGGAAGCGCACAGAACCGCAGGGCCGTCCCAATGGGGAGGCACTAGTCCAGCTGAAAGGCCGAAATGTTGCTCCGAGCCACCAGTACTGCGTAAGGGCATGTGGCCCATTGGCGATCGTCCCATAAGATCGTAATGCTGCTCCACTGATTAACACGAAGCAGCAGGTGTCGGGAGTAAAACCCATCTGCAGGAGTGGCATACAGATGGCAGTGGCAAAAGGGGAGGAGATACCTGTCAACCAAAAGAAAAGAAAAAGAACAGAATGGCCATCAGTACTACATTCCAACAACTCACTGCAATGATCACACTAAATCCACAGCCATATGCATGCTAGCCCACTCCAAAGGTCCATCACCACCCAAAAACCACTTGCGACTCATAACTATCTATATCGAGGTGTAAACACCATCACAAACGAGTGTACCTGTGCATGCGCCTGTGAAAACAGAATCCATCTGATGGGATTGGTAACGTGCATGGACACAAGTGTCTGAGGGCGCGTCGAGACAGGGAGGGCTCAACAAGGCCAGATAGACGATGGTCCCACTATGGCAGCCCTGCATCACATAGCGTAGGGGAGGCGGATAGATCCCAAGAAGCCCTGTACATGGCAAACTCTGTATCAAATCACCTGCCCATGCATCCATTCATCATTCCCTCATCCCGGGATTAAAACGCCTGAATATTTACTCACATAACATTAGAAATATCCATTGAGTCTGTGCGTTATGCAGCCTGCAAAATCCACAGTGCCCCAGCCCGTAATTCCAGTGTAGTGAAGTAACATGTATTTGGGAACGTCCGGCCTCATCGCCCACGTCGCTATTGCGCATCCCAAACCATTCATAGCAATCATTGCATTCTCGCCATGGCCCCTGTCTCAAGGACATTGAACAATAGTACGTTATATTTGCAGTCAGACCTGTGGGCATTTCCTCGCCGCTAGCTGAAAACCGAAAGCGCCGCCCTTCGAATTCCTCATTTGCAACATCACGTCGAAGAGGCATCTGTGGCCGTTTGAAAACACTAATTAATCCATCGAGTGCGGCTGTGTGTGAAAATGGCAACTGCCTTCACCCACGAATGGGACGCCCCGCCCGTCGTTGCAACTCGGTACAGTGATGCATGAGGGCCCACCGTTACTCGAGTACTACGTTCCACTGACCCTTCACAACTCTGTTCGCGACTGCACAGATAGTATGTGAAACAATGGGACCACAGCAGAATGAACATATCAACCAATGTTACACGGCCATCGGGTACAAATACATGATTGCTATAGCAAGATGCCATTCCACGAATTGCAGCGTTGTGCGCGGGACGTGCTCGGCCAAAGGGGAGAGCAGTTTACACAGGTGGAATGAATCACCACAGGTGGAGGCCATTCAGCCTGAAAACACATAAATTGCACAGCCAGTCTCCTCCCACAACCACACCGAAATGCTACCGGCAGGACTCGCGATGTTGGCCCTGGGGGACATGATAGCACTGCAAGTACTCCAACTCCAAGAAGAAGACGAACACCAACTACAACCGGCCGCACGGAGGAGACGCAGGAGGAGGAGGAGGGCAAGGCAGGGCCAGCAAGGGCCGCCAGCACAGCCACTACCACCACGCAGGCAGCCCGCAATCCCACGCCTCCGAGCACATCCGTTCAACCTCACTGATGAGCAGATCCACACCCTCTACCGTCTGGACCGGGACACCATAGCCGCCATTGTGGACATGACACAGGCTGACCTTGTCAGCATGATAGATAGCCCAACCGCCATCCCACCCCTACTGAAGGTGGTGTCTGTACTCCACTTCCTGGCCACAGGCACCTACCAGCACACAGTCGGACAGTTGCATGGCATTTCTCAGCCACTGTTCTCACGGACACTATTGCAAGTGCTCGATGCCCTCCTGCAGCACGCAGACGACTACATCTCCCTGCCACGCTCGGAGCAGGAAATTACCAACACAAAAGTGGGATTCCATGCACTTGCCGGCATACCGGGTTGCATTGGTGCCATCGACTGCACCCATGTGGAATTGGTCGTCCCACATGCCATGGAGGCCCAGTACCGCAACCGAAAACAATTTCATTCTCTGAATGTACAAATGGTGTGTGACTCCAACAGGATCATTACACATTGTTGTGCCCGATTCCCTGGATCAACCCATGATTCTATGGTCTTGAGGAACTCTACAATACCACGCTACATGGAGCGACACGCAGGGAACAGATCCTGGCTACTCGGTGAGTCTCATTACATGCATGATAATGTGGGGTATGTGATTCGGCAATGACCTGGCAGGAAGGGGGGGGGGCGTACGTAGCAATGGCATTCCACATCATACGTTTCTCGTCCACATACAGGTGATGCTGGATATCCACTGAAGAGATGGCTCCTCACACCAGTCCGGAACCCACGGGACCAGCATGAGGAGGACTACAACCATGCCCACTCACGTACCCGTGTAGTCATTGAACAGGCATTCGGCCTACTGAAGGGTCGTTTCCGCTGCCTCAGCAGGTCTGGCGGGGCACTCCTGTACCGCCATGTGAAGGTTGCAAAGATGGTGATGGCATGTGTCATGCTCCACAACATGTGCGTACGTAGAAATGTGCCCATGCCCCCTGACGCAGAACTGCAAGCACCTGATGATGGTCATGATGAGGGTGGGGATGTGGCAGCACCTCAAGGAGTCTGCGAGGCACCGGAGGGCCGTGACATTCGTCAGCATCTCATTGATGTATGCTTCTAGCACTCACGCCTGGTGGCTGATACATGGACACGGGACTCGTGGCACTGTGTGTGTCTGGGACATGCACAATATGGACTGTACGCCTATGATGGCCTAGTACACAAAGATCAATGTCCACACATCTCATTGGTTGATCGTGCACTTTTTATGGCATATGTGATATCATGTTGTACACCCTATCGACCCGCCACCCAAGTGAGCCCAACACACCCCCTCCACCCTCCTACCTCCCCCCCGAACACCAGTGTCCAAAGATGCTCATTGTCAGTGGGCAGTCGCTATTGCAAGCCCCCTCTGCGGGTATCAGGGGCACCCCTGCCTGTGGAGCGCAGGTTCCTCCCAGATCTACGTTGGGGGCTGCCCTGGACGGAACTTGCAATGGATGATGTCTCTGCCTGCTCACGTCCATGCATGTCCCTAAGGGTTTGCGAGAGCTCAGTGAGCACACGGCGCACTGCGGCAAGTTCGGCACATACGTCCTTGGACGTCGCATGCAGTTCCCCCCTCAGGCTCTCGGTGCTTCTCTCCATTTGGACTCCCAGGCTCTCGGTGCTCCTCTCCATTTGTGCCCTTAGTGTCTCTGTACCTCTCTCCATTTCTGCCCTAAGTGTCTCAGTTGATGTTTCTATGTCTGCCTTAGTGCCCCCACATTCATCGGCATGGTCCTTGAGGAGCGTGGCCAGTTGCTGCTGTTGCACGATTAACTGGTCGAGGGACTGTTGCCTCTGCTGGGCCATGGCCATTTGCGGGGGTGTCACAGAGGGGCTGTTGTCCTCATGTTGCCTTGCCACAGGGCTTGTGGGGGATGGCCAGTCGTCGTCTTGTGGGTGCCCCTGCGTGGTATCCTCATGTTGTACGGGATGGGACAGACAGGGGGATTGGGACAGGTCATGGATGGATCTGACTTCGACATCCCCGTCTTCTGTGTCGGAGCATGCTGCCATCAATGGGGTGTCACCTATGGTGCTGCTGCCACCAGAGGCAGTGCCTTCTGTGGCATCCGTTGGGGGGACCTGTGGTGGTGGTGTTGTGGGCATGCTGGCTGCTGGGGTGCCTGTTGATGTTCCCTCCTCTGTGCTGCCACCTGATTTGTGCTGCTGCCGTGTCTTGATGCGTGCAGCTGAGGTGGAGGGTCTTTGGCCGTTGGTCTTGGCCCTCTTTGCAGGTGTGCTGGTAGGGGTGTCCTGAAGCTCGTCGTTTGGATCGGAACCTGTGGTGGAGTAAAGGAGGGCGAGGGTTATTGATGGGTCTGTGGGAATTGGAATGGCATTGTATCACATGCATTGGGGTGGTACCTGAGGGTGATTTGGGTCGGGGCCTTGGAGGTGCTTTCATTTGTGTGTGGAGTGAGGGTGCAGTTGTTTGGCAGCCTGCAGTTAGGGTGTGCCTGCTGCACGTGTAGTGCGTGTTTTAGGGGTTTTTAATTATTTATGTATTTATTGTGGGTTTTAACGTGCGCTATCAGGCCGATGTGTGTGGACGTTCTCCTGGACATGTGTTTCTGTTGCACTATGTGGACGCATGGTACTTCACATGGATGGACTTTGTGGATTTGGCATTGTTTTATTTGGCCCACCTACCTGAATCTTCGGATGTCTGCACTCCTTTCTCCATCCCTCCGACTCCCTCTATGCTCTCCATTCCGATGGTGGAGGCACAGATTTCTTCCCAGGGGGTCAACTTGATGGGTGATTCAGGACCTCCCCCGGTGGCTGTGGCAATGTTGCGGTTGGCAGAGAGTATGCTGCGGACGCGTATCCGCAGGTCGTCCCATCGCTTACGGCATTGCTGTGGGGTGCGGGGTGCGGTCCCCACCGCACTTACCCGCTGTGCCACCAGAGCCCATATGGCCTTCTTGTTTGCAAGTGCCGTCCTGGTCATTTGCGTGCAGAAGACGACGGCAGCATTCTCCTGGAGGGTCTCTGTTAGCACGGTGAGTTCCTCACGGGAGAAGTGGACCTGCCGCTTGCGGTCGCACGCTTTCTTCGCTACTTTTCCCATTTTTCTTGGTTTCGCTAGGGTGGATGACGGGTTGGGGTGTGTCTCAGGGTAGTGATTTTAGTGGTTGTGTGGTTTTAGTGGTTTTATAGGTGTACGGCGGGATGTTTCCCGTTCCGGGCCCATGTTTTAACTTCCGTTTCCGTATATTTCCGGTCACCGTACTTTCCGGTAGGCGCACACTAGGTGTCCGCTGTGATGGGTGGCGGTATTGCACCTAGGGCGCCGTACGGCGGCGGTGTGGGCCGTTTTGGGGTCATTTCCGCCATCGCGGACTTTGCACTTCCGCCATGCCGTGGTGCTCGTGCCCGATGGGTCGGAATGGGCCGCACTTTGCTCCTTCGTGCAATGGCGGAAACGCTATTTACGCTGTGGCGGTCCGGTCAGTCACTTTCCGCCAGGGTCGTAATGAGGGCCACTGTGTGTTGCGCTGGTTGGAGCTTGACATTAAGCAGAAAGTGTGTTCAAGGGTTGCCTATCTCCAGTACCCAGGGGCCAGAAACCAGATGCGTTTTCAGGATATCCTGGATTCCTGATTAATGTTCATGAGAAAACAAATGTGCATACATTTGGAATCAGTGTATGAAAATGTATCTCATGAATATTAATGAGGGATATCCTGAAACTCTGACATGTTCACAATGTTGTGTGTGGAGAGGAATAGTTGAGCATTTTTCAAACAGGCTGGAGTGCTTTACTGCCCAGGCTGCTGGTGGCCTCCGAGCCCCCCAACCCCGCTGGATAAGGGTGAGAATCCCAAGGTGCGGAAGTCCAGCAGATCATATTTAAAGCTCCAGTGAAGCACAGCCCCCTAAAGGTGACACCTGAGTGATAAGTTCTAAGGTACAGCATGGGCCAATCTGCACAAGTCCAAACATAGAATCCCCTGCATCCCGGACTCTTACAACCATGAGACACTGGACCTTCAAGCCCAGCCTGATGCGATTCCCCAACACTCTGCCTCTTACTATTACTTCCATCTGCCTGGAGTGTTCACAAGTGGAGCACGTTTTTGCTGGGTGCCAGCAGAGAATCATTGAAGTACCAGGGAAGGGGAAAGGGAGCCCTGCAGTTTTTCTGTATATGTCAGCACCCAAATGAAGGCCACAAAGGTGTGACCTGTTTTTATTTATTTATTTATTTATTTATTAATTTGTCCAACACTACAGGGAGGGAGTTTGTTTGGTATGGAAGAAGGGGGAAAAGAGAATAGGGCATGGGGGAAGGGGCACAACAATTGAAGCAAAACTGAAGGCTGCAGTCCTGAATTTACTCAAGGTAGTACAGTGTCATTGGGGGGTACGTACATTGAGATCCACTGTTTAAGGGTCAGGGGAGCAGACTCTTTATGAAGACAGTGAATTTCCCAAAGATCATTTGGTGCTGCGTACATTTTCGTGGCGCCCCTCTCCTAGTACTCAATGAAAGTAAATTAGGAGTTAAAGGCATCATTCAGAACAGATGAGAAAATCGGTGAAAGAGGGGACTATGGGGTGTCGAGCACAGGATCTCGGGAAGTGGGTCGGCAATGGTTGGGAATTAAGTGAGATAGAGCTTAGATCAGGGGGATGGAGATGGTACCGGGGAGGGTGCCTGCAGGGATAGGTCTGATTGCTGAATGATGTATTGGCTGCATCTGTGAATGATGTATTGGCTGCATCTGTGTTTGTTCATGCCACCAAGGAAGCTCTTCAGTAGAACCTAGGCAGAGTAATGTTGGTGATTGTCCTGTGATCTCAAGGCCATCAGCATTTCATTCCACATCTTGGGACCTACAACACAGCACTAGATGGCTCTTCTATGATGCAGTTGGTATACTGGTACTTCTAGGAGACCAGCACTAGTTCATCTGAGGTTCTTTGTCAGGCTGTGCAATGTCTACTCCTTTGAGATGTAGGAGGGGCAAGATTTGCAGATTGCACAATGAACCTTGCACATGCTTTGGAACAATACTCTATGCTCAAGTGACAGCCATTTGACACTCGTCAGACCTTTTAAGTTGCAGGCATTCCTTTTAGCCCTAGGACCATGCATACTGCTCTGTTATGGGCTACATCTAAGCTTTTCAAGGTGCATTTATGAGCTCCCATGTATGCTAGTACGAAAACCCTGTCTGGAGAAAACCAGGGCCTAGATTTATGTCAAAACAACAATATAGGGATGATTCCAAATACCTATGCAGTTGGTAATGATCATTGTTCATGACAGCCTTTACTTGGTGTTTGGTATTATCTCAGAATCAAAGATAAACACCAGGTTCTGTAAAGATGTCAATTGTGTAGTTGGAGAGCCCATCGTTGGCTGCTAGTTAAAGGAGATGTCTGTGATTTAAAAAGCCACCAATGAGACTTTAAACTGCTTGTCATTCAGTTTTGGATTTGGAGGAGGTGCACATGGATGCCCAATGTGTTACCTTTGTATTTTACAAGATGGGTAAGAATCCTGGAGTCATCAGAGAAGAGCTGGAACAGGGATATGAAGGATGTCAGCAGAGAAGTGACTGGCTCCATTTAGGAATTGACTAGCCATGGAGACAGAAAAGATCCTTTGGGAACTCCATTGACTTGATTGTGAGTTTTAGAGGTGTGATGACACGCTGATACCTAAAATCACTTATGTTTTATTAAGGAGGAGGTCCAAGCCAGAGCTGTTTGCATTGTTCCCAATGTCCATTCGGGGAGGTTTATGAGTGTTTTGCGATCTCTAGCATGATAAGCATCTTATCGGTCTAGCAGGATCAAAGTTGCTGAACAGTTGAAATGAAAGGATTTTAGGACCTCCTCATGAATGTTGATCAGGGTTGTTTCTTTACCCCGGAACACATGAAGCCTTACTGATGTCATTGAAGAGTGTGTTGTTTTACTGAACTGTAACCACATTTCAAATATGGCTGCCTCAATGCAAAATGTTGCGGTTGGGTAGAACTTTGCAATGACAATTCGGATGGTAAAAGATTGCTTTAAAGGGGATAACCATGGCCTTCTTGATGCTGGAGGGGAATTAACCTATTCACAGAGTTGCATTACAGCAGGAGGTGATGGCAGGTGGATGTATGTGTTTTCTTCGAATATATTTCTCCTACTGGAGATTTCACCTAATCAATTTCACCGAAAAAACAGATCTGCTTTTTTCTTTATTTTTTTAATGCAGGGGACCGCCCCTCGCACCTCCTTACCCTAATTTATTCCCTTACTCCACACCCCACCTATTATGCATTATACATATACAATTTCCCATACCTTATTCTGTGAAATGTATTTGGTAAAATCACATTAGAAGAAATGGTATTCGAGGAAATCTATGGTAACAATGGCAGGCACCAGTATAACTAAGTTGTTCTTTAGGAGGGAAACTGAGCAAAGGTGGCTCATGGATGAGCCTTTAAATTAATCGCAACGTATGCAATCCTTCAATGGATATCGCAGAGAAGAATGAGAAGGTAGCATCAGTCTCAGGCGGTGGCTGGGGGGTAAACTGTCTTGTAGGCAGGGATATCATTTGGGGGTTGCTAGGGGTTGCTATGGCTATGGGGAGGGATCAGATTCCAAAAATACATTATTTATTTCTGAAATCATTCGGACTTCCAAAAGAAATGATTTCCACTTTGGTTTTCAGTAACAAAAATAATGTATTTAATTTTGAAAACCGAGCCTCCGACCCAGGACATGGAACCCGCCAGCACCTATGCCCTGCTGCGCATGACATGAACCAGAGATGTTTCCTTGTGTGCATGCAGGAGCATGGAATCCAGAGGCATGCCTGCAGAGGAGGAGCAATGGATTTGAACAAGGTAAGGACATTTTTCTTTTGTGTGTGCAAGTGTGTGTGTTTGCATATATATTATGTAATGTATGTGTGTGTATATATCATGTAATGTGTGTGAATAAGTGCATGATATATGGGTAGGTGGGTGTGCATCTGTGAGTGAATGGTGAATGGATGCATGTGTAAATGAGCAAGTGAATGTGTGTGCTTGTCTGAAATGCGTGGATTACTTACCGGTAATCTTCATTATTCCTAGTCTCACTCTTACCCTTCCAAGTACTTGCCTATGAAGCACCGTTCCTCATACTTAAGTACTGGGATGAGGAAGAGGGACATGGAGGTAATGCTGGGCTGAGGAGCTGATTCCGGGGGTTGGAGGAGAAGAATGGGAGGGAGAGGGGACGTATGGGTACAGTGGGGCAGGAGAGGGGCGCACTCATACATAACTGTCATCAATGATAGAGCAGACATGATATGCATTAGTAGCTAGACTGACATTTTGGTACAGCCAGTCTAGTCATGTCTAACTGTGGCATGACATTTGTATTGGACATCTATAATAAAGTAAGCATGATAATTGTTATTACCTGCCTAGATTGGCATTAGGGTGTAGCAAGTATCACCATTTCTTACTGTGGTTTGACATTTTGTACTGCCCATTTCTGATAAAGCAATCAAGACAAGTGTAATTACCTGGCTAGACGTGCCTTTGGGTGCAGCCAGCCTAACCTTTCCTTACTAGGGCATGGCTTTTATTTTTGGTATCTATGATAAAGTAAGCATAAGTGCTATTAAGTGGTTAGATTAGCTTTTTGGTGCTGCCCATCTAGGTATGTTTTACTGTGGCATGGCATTTTTTACTGTTCATCATGAAGGCTACAGTAAACATGATAAGTGTTATAAGGTGTCTGGCCTACATTGTGCAGCCAGTGTTGACATGTTTTCTTATTGTGGCATTGCATTTTTAATAGCAAAGTGGTAAGATGTATTTATTGTTTATTTTATGTATTGATTATTTATAATGCGCCCATACAGCGAAACAGTGTTTCTAGGCGTTACAAGACATAAAAAGGGGGGGACAAAGGAGATACACACCAATAACAGTCCTACTAGGCCTTGTGACATTTGGATCATGCAAGTGCAGTAACAAGAAGTGCAAGTGAGAGGGAGGGCAGTGGAGGGGATAGGTGAAATTCAGCGGAGGGGCATACATTGCAGGGAGGAAGGGGAAGAAAACAGAAGGGGCTAGGGGCTGGGCAAGTGCTGGGGGGAGCCCTGGTGGGCAAGTGTCAATGGATGCCGGTGGCAGACCACCCTCTGAGTGCCGGGATGGGTGGTGGATCAGAATCATGAGGGATGCGTAACCCACCAGACTAGTCTGGCAGGGGGTCCTTAAGGGCAGCGCTGGTTTGGAGGGGGTGCTAGTATAGACTGGTCAAGGAGGGCCTGATGCCCTATAAGACTCATAAGGGACCAGGCTGCCAATTGCAGCAGCAGAAGGGGGCATTAGCAAGGGAGGGTGAGAGGGAAGAAAGTAGAGAAGAGCAGGGTCTTGAGAAGCTTCTGGAACTTAAGGTGGTCTGGCTCACCTCTGAGAGGGGCAGAGGGGCATTCCAGAGGGGAGCACCTGCCAAAGGGACAGATCTACCCCACTCTGCTTGGAAAAACATTTAATCTGCAGAGAGTTGGAGCTTGAGGACCAATGGATTATTTAGGGAGGTATGTATTGGGGTCCCAGGTGCAGACAGCCTTGTGGATGATGCAGATGGTCTTGAATTTGATCCTTGAAGTCACCTGGGGCCAGTGGAGAAATTTTAGGGTTGGAGAGATGCGGTCCCTGGGTTTGAGGCCAAGGATAAGTCTTGCAGTCCTGTTCTGGATTAGGTGAAGGGGACGGAGAGAGGAAAGAGGAAGATTGAGGATGAGGCTGTTGCAGTAGTCCAGCCTAGAGAGAACCAGAGATCTGGAGACATTGAGTTTCTGTGGGAAGGTAAGGAAGGAGAGAATGCCTCTGAGGAGGTGAAGCTGAAAGTGGGCCTTCTTGGCAAGGTCTGTGATGTGAGGGGAGAAGGAGAGAGAGGAGTCAAAGATGACACCAAGGTTTTTGGCCTCACAAGATGGTGAGCAGAGGGCGGCTAGTGAGTGGGAGGGAAGCAGCAAGCAGGAGTCCAATGAGAAGTATCTCAGTTTTACTGGCATTACAACAGATCATTAGCCATGCACCATGCCTGAATAGCAGTCAGACAGTGAGAAATGAGGGAGGAAGAAGAGGAGGTGTGTCATCACCATAGCACTGGAAATGTGGAGAGAAGGAGGAGACCAAATGGGCCAGAGGGGCAAGGTAGATGTTGAAGAGCCACAGTAATAGGATAGAGCCATGAGCGATGCCACAGGTAGAGAGTGAGGTGGAGGAGAGGAAAGGGCCCAGTTGCACCTGGGAAGGCCGATTAGATAGGAAAGAGCTCAACCAATCCAGTGCCAGATCCATGATGCCAAGGGAATCACAGAGCCGCTTTATGAGGATGCCATGATTGACCGTATCAAAGGCAGAGGACAAATCAAGGAGGATGAGAACAGAAGGAGAGTTGGAATCAAGTTTTGAGATCAGGTCTTCACAGGTGTTCAGAAGAGCAGATTTCATGCCTCTGGATGCTCTGAAGCCAGACTGATGGTCATGCAGACAGCCAACAGTTAAAGTGTGGTGGGTCAGTGGAAGATGACCAACTCCTCCAAGAGTTTGCCCAGGAAGGGAGTAGTGGCGATAGGGTGGTAGTTACATGGGCAGGAGGGTTCAGCAGATGGCTTTTTTAGGAGAGGGTGCGCAAGAGAGTGCTTGAGGGATAGTGGGAAGGAGCCAGTTGTGAAGGATTGGTTACAGGGATCAGCCAGGGAAAGAGCAAGAGAGGAAATCTTATCCTTGATAGTTCTGGAGGAGCAGGATAGCACCTGTTTGGAGGAAACTTTCATAAAGCGGACAGCTTTAGAGACCTCATCGGGTGCTATGGCGAGAAGGAGGAGAGAATAGGGAGAGAGAGGGGCCCAGGGAGGCCTGAGAACAGGAGGGGGCATAGTTGGGGGTAGAGGAGAGTGAGGACAGGATATCCTGGGGTTTGGTTATGAAATGAGAGGTCAGTGTAGTACAGAGGGCCTGGGATGGAAGAGAAGAAGTGGAAACTGCAGTAGGATTGGCGAGTTCCTTGCAGATTTTGAACACTTCAGCCAGGATAGGTGATAGAGTAGCAGTTTAAGTAAATAGGGGAGATGGAGAGCACTATGGAGGGTGGGGGCAGAGAGATGGGAAGGGAAGGGAGATGGGTAGAGAGAGGTGGAGAAACTGCACAATGCACAAAGAACTCACCAGACGGCCTAGCAGCAAGACAGGCACACGAATACACACAGGACACCAAACTGAACGGAGGGATGGACACTATTGAAATATGAGGAAAAGCTTTAAATCACAAGTCAAAAGGCAGTTCTTGTGGTTACATTGATATGGCAGCTCTATATAGCTGGGGCAAGTCTGCTTCTTTCTGGGGCTCCTCCATCCAGCTCAGCTGCAGAAGTCAACAGAACCAGGAGCTGCAGCAAGATATTTAATGCACTGCAGGTCTTTTTGTGGATAAAGGCAGACTAGAATGCTGCTTAGTCCTCTTTGCCATGGATAACTGCCAGGCTCCAGTGCAGCCCACTCAGTGCCGGCGTCATGAGGTATGGGGTGGGGGCCCCATCCCAAGCAAGAAAAACGAAATAGCCAGAATAGAAAGTAATCTCAACTCCCACAGGCTTCATGTAGTGTCGAAGACAACACTGACAAAATCAGAATTGCGCATGGATACAGACTACTCCATAACACCAGCAGGTAAAAATATACTTCACCACCTGACGCCTCTGCCAGCGAGGCAAAAACACAAGGCAATGCTCACAGACCACCAGAGCATATGCACTTGCAGGTCACTAGCAGCCTTCTCAATGATGGTGTATGTTTAATCTTGTGTCCCCCTGAGCACCACACAATGTCACCCACCACTCAAAGGAAGATTCTCAGGTGTCTATCCCAGCCTGGATTCAGATATACAAGCTTGGTCGCTGTTCTGGCCTGCTGTTTCCCTTCTCCGGTCTACTTCTCTATCACTGCAGCTCAGCTCTTTCTGGAGTGCTCTGTTATCTGTGAATCGATGAGCAAGCTATAACCTCACCTTCTCTATCGCCGGAAACAGCACTTTCTGGAGCGCTCCAGTATCTGTGAATCAACGCTGTCTCAGGAGCTCGCTGCCATCACGAGTTACACCATGCTGCTTAGAGATTGTGTCAGACCCCTCAGCAGGTCGATTGCTCTCTGCAACGATCTAGGTGTGGTCTTCGGTTCGAATCCCAGCAAGACCACCTCAGCCGTTTGTTCTTTCAAGGTTGATGAGTACCAATTTTGGTTGAATGATAATTGTATGTAAATATGTGCTATGGATAGTGCTTTGGTGAAAGTGATATATAAATAAACAATAATTCTCATGAATCAAAGCATTAATGCTCCTGTGCGCTGTAGGTGACTTGCATCTTTTGGATTTTTGGATACTGTAATATCACAGCAACTGGCAACGTAAGGGCTCTACTTATAGTATAATAACAATACCTGACATGAAGCTGTAATTGGCATATTATGGCAGTAACTGGCCATGCAATGCTGAAGTGGCATATCTATGGCAGTGCCTCAGCCTATGTTGACTGAGACATCTCTTTGCTACCACATTTCAATGGGAAACCAATGCCTTATTTCTTGTAAATGTCCCAGTTGAGGCGACAACTTTCCTTTTCTGGGTTTGAGCATATCTTGATGTTATTATTATTGCTAGTCGTTAAAATTCTGATTTAAAAAATAAATTCTTTTTTTTATTTTTAAGATTTCAAATTAACTCGAAAAGGCATAATGCAATTTTAGCAACATGGTTGACAACCAATATAGTTCATATAGAATCTAGAACACTTTGTAATAATGGGACAGCACCCTGTCTCAATGTATATGCTTCACACCTTATTGAAAGGCTTTAATCCAAATTGTATAAATCAATAGCATACACAATGAATGAAAATGGCTGTTTATTTTGATTTACAACTTTTAATTTACATTATTTTAGAAATGATCTCTCAAACGTTTTTGAACAAACTACAAGCCGACACTTGTTTTGTGCATTGAGCTCTTCTTAAGGGCTTAATTGTGCTGAGATAGGAGAAGAAAGAATGATAATGAGATTAAGGAACAGGAAGCAAGATATCAGAACTAACTCTTGAAATTGATCTGACTTTATCAGATCAGACATTAGATGAAGATGAAAGAAAGATGCTATATTTGTTAACTAAAAACTAGGGATTTAGGAAAGAATCCTTACTTTGGTTAGGACACTGTCTAAATCAAGGTTCTTTTATCTAGCATGACACTAAGGTACGCACATTCCACCATTTCAATTATTTCCTGTTAAACTGTTAACACCCATACACAGAAATAGCGCCATTGATTTAATTGCTCGAGAATCAAATCAACCCTTCATACATTTTCAAATCAATAGTCTTCAGAGTTCATACAGAGAAAGTGATGCATGCATTCACCCTAGCAAGTCCGGCTTTCTCATAGCTTGAAGTCTCATGCATGGTCATTTCTTGGGTGGTAAATATCATATGAAAATGAGAGCAAAATACGTAGCCTGAGAATACTCGATATTCCGACCCATTTCTTGGCAACAGTTTTATTCTCCTTTCTCCCACATCAGAGAGTTGCACTCTCTCGTTCTCATTTACAATATTTTCCAGCCATCCCTCATTCCACTCTACAGTGCAAGAGACAACCCTCTTGTTCATTAAGGGGTATGTGAAGCTCCAGCAACATAAGGAATTCATTAATGCTTGATCCCTTTTCTCCCAGAAAATGTCAATCGATGAACAAAGACTTTCTTTTTAATTTTATTTTTTTATTGATTGGCATATGATTTATTTCAAACCTTTACCAGTTTACGAGTAAAAAAAGCAAAGGAAAAAGAAAATGTCAAAATATAAGATAGAAATATGTAAGAAAAAAGAAAAGTAGCAATAAACAAAATAAAAACAAATTCTTAAATAATGATAAAAGCATGAATACATTTACAGTATCAAATTCTTTATATTTGGTATATAGATTTTTTTTAAAGAAAAGTGGAGAAGAATTCATTAAGCTCAGGGAAAGGGAATGTCCAAAAAAACATTGTGAATGCAAATGTCATTTTGTAGCCTTCTCCTCGACACATACATTCCCACCAATCAGAGGCGCTCTTTGAGGGCATTCCTGATATCAATGGGCCTAGATATTTTGTTCTTAATGATCTGAGTTTCGGGAAACACAATGTAAGATATTTTAATATCTCTTCTGCAACTTTGGAAAGTCTACAGATTCCTGTTCCCTAGAGGCTCATTTTCCTGGAGTTGAGTATTTGATTCATTGGCAGAAAGTTCATCCTAATGTGCATAAAGAGAATGAGATATTCAGCACTAGGAAATTTGCGCAGTTATTTGGGAAGAACCTTCACCGCCCTAACATCTCGATCTAAGTTTCCATGTAATTTGTATCAAGCTTTGTCTGTTCCTGTTTGTGTCTAGTCCCAGATCCATAATTTTCTTTCGCTGCATCTGGATTCGTTAATAAAGTCTCCTTCTTTACACTGAAGTGGGAGAATGGGAGAAAAGACTCCCCCCAATCTCCTCGCGACCCTGGCCCAGAGGATCACGGCCCAGACACCCGCCATGAGATGAATTAGTCTATCTACCAAACGACCAAATACCCTGGTTCAAGAACATACGGATGTGCCCACCAGCCTGCCCGCCAGCCTGCCCCACTCAAGCCGACACCTGCGGCATGGATGAACTCGACTAAGCCCTCAACAACAAGCACCTACATCGTTAGAGATGCCATGACGACCTAGCCAACTGTCAAGAACACACGTGCAACCATGCACACTGGACACTCCCACACCAATCCACATGAAGAATATACTCAGTGCTATGACGTAGGTGACGGATACACCCACTGACGCGCATCTTTATTATTTTTCACATAGGTTTTCCGAAATGCAGAAACGCAAGACGCACAAAGCACTCGTTTACATGCTTGCTGACGCTTCTCCCGACCCTTGCATCGTGATGAAAATACAACGAAGACATGATACTGCCTATGAAGCCATGTGACACCGCAACATAAGTGCCGTGCATTACACATCCCCACCTATGAACCAGACCCAAGTAGGCCGCAAGCAAGAGCCGCCATGGACACTGAACGAGCAAGAGTACAAGTGCTGACCATGCAGAACGAGCCCAGCGAGAGCTGACAGCCTAGGGAGCGATGTTGCAACTCGTATGCTACCAGCCGACGCCAAGGTCACACCTGTAAGCAAAACCAGGCACGTAGAGGCAAATACAACTTTAAATGTGCAGAATTCTGCTTCAGCCACGGTCTCTCCTTACGTGACCAAGCCAAACCTGACAAGGTGCCAGACCCACGAGGGAGAAGTCGCCTGGGTCCCATGTCTGGGACACAGGCTGCAACAATGAAATGACCCAATGGACACCTACAGCGATGGGAATGGTCTGCTCTCAGGCCTATGAGCAAATCCACGCATTGTCTGCACGAACACATAGTTACATATTGTTGCACAGGTACACTGTGAGCTGGGAACAACGATGGTCCCAGGCTGGGGGGCTCGCGAGTGGACCAATCAGAACATGGGGGCACTCATCACTGACGCCACTAACATTAGCCAATCATTAGGGGTCTTTGTGTAACAATTTTCAAGTATCTAATAGAAGGGACAACCAAAGTATACCACCTGACTGACCCTCAACCACTAACAATGTTCTCTATATGTATGCTATACTAACCCTACCACTCGAGGAACCAATCCAGAGTGGCGATAGGTTTTTTTGCTAACTTTCCCAGGTGACGCAAGTAGCGCGTCATACTGAGGCAAAAAGGGGCCTGCGAGCCCCACGAATGTTGAGCACTGCTGAGATCTCGTACGATCTACCTTTTTATTTTTTCCGATTACTCTCGTTGCGAGGAGGCCCGGCGGCGCGGCCCCCTCTGCTGCTGCCCCCTTTTTAGGACTACAGGACCATCGCGGAACTGCGAGAAGACCGGACAGCGCAATCCGGATATTGGCCCTCGGGAGCCGGTTGAGAAGTATCCCGCCCGCGGTTGGCGAGTGTCCAGACGTGGTCCAGACGAGGGGAGGTGGCGAGCCGCTTGGAGGGGTGCATGCAGTCGAGCGGCCCCGCATCAAGAGAACTTGGTGAGTATGCCACACCCAACAAGCAATGTGAAATTGTGAGGGAGGGGGGAGGAATGGAATAAGGGAGGTGGGAGGTGTTACCAAGGTGTGCGGCGAAGATTTGATAAATTAGTGTTGGCGGTGAAGTGAATGGTAGCTGACAAGTGCGAGAGCAGTCCGCTACGCTACGAAGAAGAGTGGGCGGAGCACAAAAACATCACGTGTGGCCACTCGTAGACACTGATTGGCCTAGGTCGTGACCACCTGTAAGGGTGTGTGTTTGTGTGGCTTCCTACGAATTGGCGATATTGATGAGTAGATGAGGATCCCTATTGATCGAGCAGCGAAACTCGATAGATAGATGACGTTTTCCTGTAGGCGGTAGCTAACTGGTTGCCTAATACGGAAGATAATTGGCTGGTTAAGCCCTCCTGTGCGCAGTTTGATTATATTATTGGTTACCTTGTTCCAGGCGTGACAAGAGGACAGCTGTGGGGTTAACGGGGACAAATAGCAAAACTTATTTCGAGCTTTCTGAAGTGTGAAAAATCTTACCGATGGTTTCAGAAGAGGTCGGTGACGTCACCCGTAGGGCTTTCATAGGATACCTCGACCACACAGCATTGTTGAAGAGTGGTGGGGAAGTTAATAGTGGTAAGGGGGTGGGCACGGAGGTTAACGGCAATGTTAAATCGGGGCCAGGTGGAGAGGGGGAAGTGACCGTGCACGGAGAACGCCGGCCACGACGAGTGAGGAAGGAAGAGGAGGGGTGAAGAAAAGTGGGACGGCTGTATAAGCACGTCACATAGGGCACGCAGCCGCAGGGGGCTACGTGCGCCTTGGCCGTAGGGGGCCGTAACAGTATTAAGGAAGAGAAACAAAGACAGAGAAAAGACTACATACTTGCAAGAGTTATATTTGACTGCTTTTTCTTTTTAGCGGACAGTCGCAAGTCCCCAAACTACGGGGCCAGGTAACACATCTGCAATTGTCATATTTGATTGAGTTCATTTTTAGCCAGGTAACGAACACTATATTGAAGGGAGCTAACAACACAGTGCTACCATGTCATACGGGATAGGATCGGGAGGGTGGGGGAACACCCTCACTACCCCGCTACAGCATATATGTAAAACACTGTCACCCCATAGGGAGAAACTAATTAAATACAGCATAGAATGGACACAAGGGACGGACAACAAAATGACGACACCCTGGCCGCCTAACGGCAGTTTCGACCCATATGTCCAACACTCGCTACTGACACATCTACATAACACATACAAGGGGAAGAAGTTGACGCACCATGTGGAGGTGTTTAACTTATGGAGGATGTTCCAGGGGTCCCGACCAGGACCGACCGGAATGTTCACTGTGGGGGAAATAAAGGAGGAGAAGAAGATTAAGGAGGAAGAAGAGAATGGGGAAAAGGAGGTTGAAAGCACACAGTACACGGTAAGAGGACAAGAGGGGGGGAGAAGCTTAGCAATGTCAATGAAGCAGAAATAAAAAAGGAACGGACCGACGACATGCCCTTAGCGAAAGTAGTGAAAAAGGAGGAAGGGGGCTTATATCCTGTAACGGAACTACGAGAAATGGTAAGGCAACAACTAACGGCGGCTGAGGGGTATTCGAACCCAGCATACAGCCCACCACCATATACAGCTACAGGTGGCTACACGGGGGGGAGGTGACGAGTGTGATAGGGCCAACTTATACGAAGATGCCCGCAATCTAAGGTAAGACTAGTGAAGAACAAATCCCAGCCATAGGACACCACGAGTGGGTAGCTGCGCAGGTGTTATTAAAATTGCGAGGGACATTAACGGGAGAAGAGAAGGAGGTAGTAAGGAAAATGAACGAGGATGATGAGAATAAGAGTGAGATAAAAGGGGAAGGAGGAAAAAGGAAAGAAGGGGAACTGTTACGGGAGGAGGAGGAGATTTTGGAGGAACGATTGGCGGAGTTAAGGAATGAGCAAAATGCCCTGATAAAACAGCTTGAGAGGGAGGAAAGAGAGAGAAGGAGGGAAAGGAAGGAAAGTAAGAATGAGTTAGAAAAAATGAGGGAACGAACTGAAGAATGGAAGAGGGAAGCTGAAAGGATGAAGGCGGTAGCAGAAAGGGTATCTCGAGCAGCGCAGCGCGACAGGAAAAGGGAGAAAGAAGAGAAAGAAAAGGAATAGAAATATGGAAGAGGAAAATACTATCAGAAACCACAAAGAAATACGAGGAAGGGAGGGTAATAGAAAGCATACTAGAAAGGGAAAGAGAGAGATGGGAAAGGAGGAGAGAGGAAGAAAGGATATTAGAAAAGATGAGTAGTGAGGTAATGGAGGAATTAAAAAAGAAAAGAGAGGAAATAGGCGGAGAAATAGTAGAGAAAAGAGAAGGGGAAAGAGGAGATAGGAGAGAGGAGAGTGGTATAAGGAAATATGTACGGACACAGAAGTAGCAACAACATCAGCACAAAAGGGAGCAATTGGTAAAGAAGAAGTGGGGGGAACGGATCTAATAGATTTAAAAACAGTGACAATTAGGGGGAAAAAGACAGATTGGGGGTTGTCGCTCCTGGATGATTTTTGCAGCGAGGAAGAAGAAGGAATGGGGGAGAAGGAAGAAACGGCGAAAGGGAAAGCTTAGACAAATTGTACATCACCCGCACCAACAGGGAATCACCATGGGCTTGCAAAAGGAAGGAAGAGCTGGGGGGAAGTGAGGAAGGAGAACAAGGAATGGCGGGAAGGCAAACACGTGCAGCTACACCCTCATCATCCCGTCCAACATGTCCACCCACACCCGCTCCTGAACACACACCCTACGCCGGCAGGCTTAGAGATCTCCCCGGACGCAGGCAGGAAGAACAAACACACACGCCCACATCAAATAAAGGAAATAATAAAAGAAGGGGAAGAGATGAAGGGGAAACAGCTATGAGCGGGGGAAATATGGACATAACAGATGACGTAGACGACACAGAAGAAGAGGAGGGGTATACGGACTCAACACCGTGACACCCGGGGGGGCAGATAGGACAAAATCTAATGCCACTTTTGGAGAGAGGGGGGGTTAGACCACAATACGTCCCTTGGAAGCATGCAGATAAGGAAAATATAAAGTCTAGGCTCCCATCACTAAGTGGAGGAGCGGGGAAATGGATATATGAGATGGAAAAACACACTGCAGGACAGAAACTAGCAGTAGGAGACGTGAAGGGCCTACTAATATCAATATTAGGGGATGCAGCAGATGACATCTGGAAGAGAGCGGGCTTCCCCGGGGTCACAATAACGAACACATCACATGACGGGGCGCCATTTGCGAATTGCAGACATGCATTATGGCAAGCACTGAGGGTACAATACCCAGACACCTCAGACATAGGAGCAATTACGTCACGCAAGATGCGTGAGAACGAAGATCCTGTTGATTATATCCAGGAAATTCAGGAGAAGTGGTGCATGGAAACTAGAGAGCAATGGGACAAGACACCGGCAATATTTTATCACATACTAATACAAGGGCTCCCGGAGGCAGTACAGAAACAATTGAAGAAAGTAGTGGGGATGGAAGCAAAGGCTTGGCCGGAAATACAACTGACAATAGTACACCATTGTAGGACGTGGCAAGAAAAGATGAAACAAAAGGAAGAAGATAGAAAAGCGGAAGAGGCTAAATTAGTGCAGAAAAAACTGACTAAGTACACGATGGAAGGTGCACTAATAAATACACCTACAACAATGACACCAAACCCCACGCAAGTAGTGGCCGCACAAGATCCCTCCCAAATACAATCACCACAAATTATAACACAACAGCTGCCACCACCCCCACCATACACGGCTAACATGGGAGGAGGATACATGACATCAGGAACTGGATATTATAATAACATCAGGGGAAGGGGAGGAATGATGAGGGGGAGGGGATATGGCTATCCTGCACAACAGCAAGGGGGAGGATTCCGAAGCTTCTACCCCACTGGGCAACCAGTATACCAGGATAATTCAGGAAGTTTTCCATGGCAGACAAGGGAACCACCTGTATGTTGGATTTGTGGAATGTTAGGACACATGTCACGTACATTTAGAATGAGACCCTCCACACCAGCATGGGGGGAACAAGGACAACAAGGGCCTACAAGGGAGCAGCAAGGTTACCAACAACTGCAGGGGCTGCCACAGGGCAGCACGCAGCAACAGTTAGTAACACAACAACAGCCACAGACATATTCACTACCACAACAACAGGTAGCAATAACACAACAACACCAAGTTGAGCCAGTGCAGCAGCCCACTCAAATACAGGACCATAAGGTAACCTCCACCGATACACAGCTACAACAAACACAATTGGGAAGGGTGCCTGTCCTGGGACACAACCCTTACACAGGAAGTGGTCAATCGTTATACCCACAATAGGACAGCCCACAGACGTCCTTGGTGTGTCCCATCCTGTCAGTAACACCTAATAGTGCGGAGGAACCACGCATTGAGGTAACGATAGGTGACAAAAAATTATCATTCCTTGTTGATACTGGGGCAACCCGGTCTTGCATAAGGGAAGGTAAATTTAAGATGTCAGGTGAGGCCATGAACACCCAAGGATTCTCTGGGGCTAGGGGGTTGGTTCCCTTTACTGATAACATCTCCTTATCTATTGGAGATTATGACATGTCCGTCCCCCTCCTGTATTCAAGGGAGTCACCAGTGAATATACTCGGGAGGGACATAATGAGGCTAAATATGACAATCTCCTTCACGGAGGATGGCATAATTTGTTCCACTCCAGGAATAAACATGCTCACTGCACGACAAATACTGCAAGCATACTGTGGACAGACAGTAACTAGGGCTGAGCCAGTGGACGGGGAACTGTTCCAGTACGGAACGGACATGGCATTCGCCTGGATGCCAGGAATAGAAGGAAAGATCTAGAGGAGCCCAAAAGCATATTTGTTCAGGCCTGAGACACCAGCCAATGAACCAGAAGGGAAGGTGATTTCGGTGAGCATCGAGAGTATTATAGCGACTGCTGATTATATCGCAGTACATGCCCAAGACCGGGAAGGGAGAGCATGGAGGGCAGTGATAGCGCTGGCTGAGGGATGCAGGCTCACCCAGGTGTCCGATGAGGAGCTCTTTTCAGAAGATAAGGAAGAGGGTGAAGTGGTATTCATGATGAGTGTGGATATATGGCTAAGAGTGACATATAAGCAAGTGGCACAGAAAATTGCCATGGCACTTGAAGCACCCGTATCTACCCCAGTTCCCTTTTACGAGGAAGATATGGCAAAAGTTCCAACATCTCTGTGGAGCACCAGTCCCTATGACGTGGGCTGCATAAAGAGTGTCGGGGGAGTAAGAATAAAGCTGAAAAAGGGTGCAATACTCCCTAGAGTGAAGCAATACCCACTATCAAAAGAGGCATATGAGGGCATATACGAAACACTAACGGCCCTAATAAATAATGGCATACTGGTACCATCAGAATCACCATGTAACACGCCCGTGTACCCAGTGCGCAAAGCTAAAGGAGGGTATTGGCGTTTTATCCAGGACCTCAGACCCTTGAACAACATTGTGGAAGCAGAATACCCCATAGCAGCAAACCCGGCCACAATATTATGTGGAATTCCAGCAGAGGCCTCACGGTTCACAGTGATTGACCTCAAAAATGCCTTTTTCTCAATACCCCTGCATCCAGATTCACAAGACTTGACAAGCTTCACATACAGAAACACAAAATGGAAACACACAAGGTTACCACAAGGGTACTGCAAGTCACCCTCAATTTTTAACAGAGTAATACAGATGGACTTGGGAAACGTTGAATTGGAAAGTACGGTGCTGCAATATGTTGATGACATAATAATTTGCAGCACAAGCGAGAAAAGGTGCAGGGAGGACTCATTGAAAATGTTGACCGTATTGGCTGAAAAAGGTTACAAGGTAGACAAAAGCTACAGTACTGTCAGGAACAGGTATTATACATTGGTCAACTAATATCCCAACATGGAAGAAAGATTGCACCCCAAAGAGCACATGCTATATCAAACACACCTCTACCACAAACAGTGAGGGAGCTGCAGCAGTTCCTGGGATTGTGCAACTACTGTAGAGCATGGGTTTTTGATTACAGCTCACACATAGGACCCCCACTTGAAGCATTGAGAGAAGCACACAAAGGGGACAAAACATTGGGGTGGACAAGGGAAATGAAGGAAGCATTTGACGAGTTGAAAAACGCAATATCAACTGCTCCGGTACTGGCCACCCCAGATTATGAACGGCAGTTCTTTATCTTTTCACATTGCGACTCAGCAGTAATTAAAGCAGTATTGGCTCAGAAAACAAGCATGGGACACAAGGCAACAGCGTTCTACAGCGGTCACTTGGACCCTGTTATGTTAGGTCATTTCCCTTGTGAACAGAGTCTCGCCGCAGCTGCATTCGTGGTAGAGAAATCATCATCTGTTACAATGGGGTGCCCAACCACACTATTTGTGGAGCATGCACTGTTTGCAATATTGAATATGCCTAAGTCCACACTAACCACGCAGAGGGCGTCAGGTTATGAGATCATTTTGTCTAGACCTGAACTGTCAATTGTCAGATGTAGTACAGTTAACCGCGCAAGGTTTATAGCGGAAGTTATTGAGGAAGGTGATTATGCTCACGATTGTACGCAGACTATCGAAATGTATTCATGCACTAGGAAAGTTGAAGAGGATGCACTCAATGGTGGAGAGATTTTGTTCATTGATGGGTCATCGACAATAGACCAAAGTGATGGGATAAGGAGAACTACGGAAGCAGTTGTAAAGATGACAGAAGATTTGATGTGTGTCCCGGTGAAATGTGTACAGTTACCACAACATTATTCGGCTCAAGCAGCAGAATTGGTTGCACTGATCTTGGCGTTGAAGGAAAGCATTGACAAAAGAGTTACTATATATTCTGATAGCACATATGTCACGTCAACTGTCCACTCGGGGTTGATAAAATGGCAGAGAAGGGGGTTTAGGAGAGCTGATGGCACCCCAGTGCAACATGCTCTCTTGTTAGCTGAATTAATTGAAGTAATCAATGATCCCCAAGAAATAGCTTTGGTCAAATGTCCCGCACACACTAATGGAGAAGATCATATCTCAAAAGGGAATGAAACAGCAGACACACATGCCAAACATGCGGCGTATTTTGGTGAAATATGGAACCCCCCAGAGTCAGAGAGAGGGAGAGGGGGGGATGGCTAAACAGATGTTGATGAAAGAAGGGTACACCCATCTCCCAGCCACACAGATAATGGAATTACAGGCGGCCGCACCAATGGCAGAAAAGGAATTATGGGTAAAAAGAGGATGTATGATGTCCCCAACTGACGCACTGTGGCGTCAAAGTAACACTGGAAAGGTGGTCATGCCGTTGGCACTGTTGAACACCGCCCTGGCCCAGCTCCATCACCCAGCTCATACAGGAAAGGAAGTAATTGCAGCACGAATTAGGGAAGACTGGTTCTGCCCTGAGTTAAATTCTCATGTAACAAATTTTATCAGCAATTGCCTTACATGTCACCAATTTACGGCCGGTCACACGCTGCAAGTGATAAAAGGTACTATACCCCGGCCAGAAGGACCCTTCCTGCACATTCACATTGACTACGTTGATATGATCAACGTATGTCAAGGAAATAGGTATATGATTGTAGTGGTATGCCCATTCTCCAGGTGGATCGAGGCCTGACCCTGCTCACATGCAGATGCGTTCAGAGCAGCTAAATTTCTAGTGAGAGAGGTTTTCCCCAGGTGGGGTGTGTGTGAAGTGTTGCGGTCAGATAACGGCCCACAATTTGCTAATGAAATGTTTCAGCACATCACGTCCTTGCTGGGCATTAAGCATAAATTTGCATGTGCATATCACCCGCAGGCCAACGGTATATGTGAACACCTGAATGGCCTATTGAAAGAAGAAATAGCAAAGATACAGCAAACAACCAAGAAGAGCTGGTTGTACTGTCTTCCGCTAGCTCTATTTGAGCTAAGGAATAGGCCAGGGTCTGATCACCACCTCACTCCTCACGAGGTGGTGACAGGACGTCAAATGCGCCTTACTATAATGCCTACATCAAGAACATTCACAGACTATGAAAACACTGCAACTGTTCTTGGTGACGAAATGTATCAATATGTGTCTTCCTTGATTACTAGTGTAGCGTTTGTATCTCA
This sequence comes from Ambystoma mexicanum, assembly GCF_040938575.1. Lineage (NCBI taxonomy): Eukaryota > Metazoa > Chordata > Amphibia > Caudata > Ambystomatidae > Ambystoma > Ambystoma mexicanum. The sequence continues at coordinate 869,717,846 of NC_090935.1, forward strand.
ACAGCTCGAGCGCACGTGGGGCGGGTCTAAGAGTTGTCAACAAGAAGCCACCGACAAAGAATTGGAAAATGAAGGACTAAGCAAAATTGCTAAAGGTGACCATGTGCTACTCCGCAACTTCAATAGAAAGTGGAACGGCCCAAGCTTTACTGGCCCTCATTTGGTAGAAGAGGTAGCTACCAGAGCGGTGAAGTTGCAGGATAAGCGTGCTTGGAATCACCTACACGACGTGAAGATCTTCAAACTCCAGACCCGCCCTAGCGTTACCGACAGGGCCATTGGAAGAACAACGACAGCATCGGCTACAGAGAAGGAGACGTCGACCACAGCTGACGACATTAGTGTCACTACACCCGACCACCCCCCAGAGTCCCCAGAGACAAGTACTGAAATAAACACTGGACACTTGCCCACCGCCCATCCATTGGTCACGAGATCGAAAAGTAAACAGACTTCCGCCAATTGAACCCCAAACCCCCTGCCTGCTAAGGTCACCCCCAATTGAAGGACATTGTTTTGTGCACACACACATGTAAACACTTGTATGTTTTCTCTTTTTCTTCTCTCGCACATGCAGGTACCGTGTGTAATTGTATTGTCAAGAAAATAAGTAACTAACAGTGTACATTGCCCCAGAGTAGATGCTACCCACGGATGATAACAACCCTGAAGCCCTATCACACCAATTTGTATATCATATAAGAAGGCCAAAGTACCTAAAAAGAAGGAGGGTACGCGTATATTACACCGCAGATGTTTTGGCCATAGAACAATCATTTCCCCATCTTCACCAGCACTTACCTGCTCTAAGAGATAGATCACTACGGTTGGCGTGGGAACAGCTCTTCGCCTGGGCACTGAACGATTACTTGATAGGGAGAGCTTGATAACAACAACTAACAATAATAACAAGCGTATTGAGAATTTTCAGGCGGGCAACTTTAACGTCGCAAGAATAAGCTGCCGGACTGCAGCAAGGTAAGAACAAATGCCGGTGAGGCTAGCTTTTGTAATAAAAATGATAGGAGTATTGGTCATCACTGGTCTATTGGCTGCCTCTTTATGGCAGAAAAGTTACGCTATAAATATTAAGGCTGCACCCAAACCTAACATACCCCTTCCCACAGCTGCAACAGGTGTTACGTCAGGTGGTACTAGCAACCCTCCGCATAAGGGAAGTAGAGTTAAACGCAGCACATACTCAGATAATAAGGGTATTGATAATTACATAACAGATTCAGCACACGTCTCGAACAACATGTGGTACCAGCACATGACCCAAATAGGCAAGCAGACAACAGAAGACAGCTGTTATGTTTGCTCATTAATCCCATACGCCATGAGCACTTCTCGAACATTCGTCGCCACAGAAATAGAAGAAAAGACGGCACAATGTATAGTATATCTGGCACTATTCCAAACGAGACGGCGATTTCAAGGAACGGTGATGAGAATGGAGTGGAAAACGCGAGACACATACCCGTACGAAAACAATTTCCTCAAGTCCTATTTGAGTTACCACAAGAGCAGTTTGCATGCTGAAGCGTTCAGATACATGAAAAGTGGCCCTGAAAAGGGAGAAACGAAGAAAGTAACACTAAAATACCTACCATGTGATTGGTACGCCACTGAAGTTCCTGGTACACAAGGCTGTTGGGAGAGGCCACTGGTAACAATAACAGGGAAGGTATACATGAACAATGAATGGGACATAGGAGTGGTGGGTAGCAACATGGTAACAAGAGAAAATATTACCACCATAAAGGAACACAATGACAGATGTTGGACGACATGGGGCAAGTACGTACCCATGCTGATATGGATGGAGAAGGATGAAGACCCAATGAGCATACTACCGCTGACCGCGCCCAAGTTATGCTACCAACATAGAGGAGATGTGGAGGTGGGATACAACACCAACTGTGGAAGCGTGTTAGAATTACCAGAGGGGGGTGCTGGAACGGCAGTGATAATGGATCACTATTGGGCCTGCGGAAATAAGGCATATCACACCCTGCCCCCGTTGTGGAATGGTATATGCACAATGGTACACATCAATGTACCATCGCTAGTGGTGCCCCAAAAACATGTGAATATGGCCAACTTCCCCAAGATGGATGAAGGGAACAAGAGGAAGAAGAGATTTGTACAATCACAGGAGAGAGAGAACAACAACAACAATAATGTCCTAAACAGGAAAAAGAGACAAGGAGAACCCCTAACAGGAAACTACCTGTGGGGAAGGTCGGAAACAGCACTCACTTCTATCCCACCAGAACACAGGTTATTTAGCAGAGCTGCTATGTTCTTCTCGTCAATAATACACCCTGGACTACAAGCTTATGCAAATGCTAAATGGCTCCAGATAACCCGATGGGAACTAATGATGACCATTAATTCAACAGTAAACGGATTCAATGCAATAAAAGAGGAACTGCGAGAGGTGAGAATGGTAGCACTATAGAACAGATATGTATTGGATCTCCTCACAGCGATGGAGGGAGGAGTTTGCGCAAAGATAGGACAATCATGCTGCACATTTATTCCTGCTAACGATGCCGATAATGGTACACTTACCGAAGCAGTATCACAACTGGCCCAGATGCACTCCAAGATGATGGAAGAAAGTAAAGGAGTGAAGAAGGATGATAGCTGGTTTTCATTGTTATGGTCATGGATGCCATCATGGCTGTCGGACGGGCTGAAGATTATAGTTGGATGCATAATACTGGCTGGAGCTGCATTGATTATAATAAGGTTTTGGAAGGCCAGAAAGGCACGCACTACAGACAAAATGATTGAAATGGTTGGTATGCACCCCTTGATGCCAACTGATGATGACCAGCACACAGACACCATAATAAAGGAAAGAGAAAAACTGCGCAGACAGATCATCGCCAACCACCTAGACCCACCATCCGTAAAACTCGAAAACCCAAGAAACCCGAGGAGCTATATCGGAAGATGGGTATACTGCAAACCGGGAGGAAGTTGTGTATATATGTATTGGTCATTTGAGGACCATGTCAACCACTACGGACATCTGGGAGGAGTGACTAAAATATGGAGAGTAAGAGGAGATAAAGAAAAGGATATGTTTGTGGTCGACAAGTCGACCAGAGGGGGGACTGAAGTGGGAGAATGGGAGAAAAGACTCCCCCCAATCTCCTCGCGACCCTGGCCCAGAGGATCGCGGCCCAGACACCCGCCATGAGATGAATTTGTCTATCTACCAGACAACCAAATACCCTGGTTCAAGAACATACGGATGTGCCCACCAGCCTGCCCGCCAGCCTGCCCCACTCAAGCCGACACCTGCGGCATGGATGAACTCGACTAAGCCCTAAACAACAAGCACCTACATCGTTAGAGATGCCATGACGACCTAGCCAACTGTCAAGAACACACGTGCAACCATGCACACTGGACACTCCCACACCAATCCACATGAAGAATATACTCAGTGCTATGACGTAGGTGACGGATACACCCACTGACGCGCATCTTTATTATTTTTCACATATGTTTTCCAAAATGCAGAAACGCAAGACGCACAAAGCACTCGTTTACATGCTTGCTGACGCTTCTCCCGACCCTTGCATCGTGATGAAAATACAATGAAGACATGATACTGCTTATGAAGCCATGTGACACCGCAACATAAGTGCTGTGCATTACACATCCCCACATATGAACCAGGCCCAAGTAGGCCGCAAGCAAGAGCCGCCATGGACACTGAACGAGCAAGAGTACAAGTGCTGACCATGCAGAATGAGCCCAGCGAGAGCTGACAGCCAAGGGAGCGATGTTGCAACTCGTATGCTACCAGCCGACGCCAAGGTCACACCTGTAAGCAAAACCAGGCTCGTAGAGGCAAATACAACTTTAAATGTGCAGAATTCTGCTTCAGCCATGGTCTCTCCTCACGTGACCAAGCCAAACCTGACAAGGTGCCAGACCCACGAGGGTGAAGTCGCCTGGGTCCCACGTCTGGCACACAGGCTGCAACAATGAAATGACCCAATGGACACCTACAGCGATGGGAATGGTCTGCTCTCAGGCCTATGAGCAAATCCACGCATTGTCTGCACGAACACATAGTTACATATTGTTGCAAATGACAGGTACACCGCGAGCTGGGAACAACGATGGTCCCAGGCTGGGGGGCTCGCGAGTGGACCAATCAGAACATGGGGGCACTCATCACTGACGCCACTAACATTAGCCAATCATTAGGGGTCTTCGTGTAACAATTTTCAAGTATCTAATAGAAGGGACACCCCAAGTATACCACGTGACTGACCCTCAACCACTAACAATGTTCTCTATATGTATGCTATACTAACCCTACCACTCGAGGAACCAATCCAGAGTGGCGATAGGTTTTTTGCTAACTTTCCCAGGTGACGCAAGTAGCGCGTCAAACTGAGGCAAAAAGGGGCCAGCGAGCCCCACAAATGTTGAGAGTCTGGACGGACACTTACGATCCTAGACCCATCCCTGCCGTTGTTCAATAAACAGCAGAACCACCTTGCTTCTTGTGTGTGTCTCATACTCATTTTTGGGAAACACGGGAGGAGTTGGGGCCTCCCAGCCCAGAGGTCCGCGGAAGACCCAGCCGACCCCGGGAGAAACTCCCCGACAATGCTGACCTTATTCAGGATTTGAGAAAAAAGGTTCCGCACACATCTATTACTGCGCCACTTGAAATAATAATCAAGAATCATATAAGTTAGCTTTTTCTTGCATTATTCTGCATGCTTTTATTATTCTTTTTAATATATATAGCCCATGTTGATGACACGTGTTTTGGCATTCTTAGTGTGCCTTTTTCAAATCTGGGCAATATTTTCTCCACAGGTTACTGTCCCAGTTAAACAAAAATACACGAATATAATTTTCACAAAAGAGTGCAAAAGAAAACATATTTTTCAAAGGAATAGTTCCCAACAATTATCATAATGCAAAATAAAACATGTTTAGCATCACGAATTTCCATCATATAAATTAAATATAAGTTACCATTATGACGACCAGTTGTAAGGTTGAAACATACGTAATGGTAAGTATTTTCAGAGAGAGAGTAAAGGGGTTGAGATAACTTCCATTTGTCTGCCAATGTAATTAAATGTAAATCTTCTCAAAATAAAGCTTACCTATCTCTTGATGTTCAACAACTCTCTAATAATGTAGTTTCAGCATATGAAAGCCGGAGGCCCATCAGACTTTTAAAAGATGTTCGTACTTGTAAAGGTGAGAAGATGTAATTTGGGTAATGGGTTAGTTTCTCCTTTTTACACTCCCGAAATGTCATTAAGTCGTTTCAGGAGTAAAAATATGCGACACGTGCATTTGCTTAATTTAGAAATTCCAAAAATAATCCAAACTTAAAATATTTCCCGGTCGTTAATTTTATCTATATTTTATTTTATCCTGCGCGCTGCATTGTGTTAAAGCAGTTAGGCTCCCATCGAAGTTTGTCACATCGAAGATTCATCGGCCGGTTCAGACCACCTTTTCACTATACATATATTGCATTCGACTCTGTAGCAGCAGTTCTGTACACATGTAGTTTTGTGTATCAAGATAACTGTGGCTTGCTACGACCGCCTGATCTTAAATGCGGATCCTAATACGATTGGGAATAGGAATGGGTGGTCTTCCACAACGTTAGGGCTTACCTGCAAAATCACGGTTCCAGCGTCACGCATCGCATCCTACTAGGAGTTCACTACGTTTGTGGTGTAAAGTATATGTACTTTTGCCACGGCAACCCATTAGTCCTACTTTAGTTTCAACTTCCCCTGCCGCGGCCATACATTGGGATAATTTGGCTCTATTGATCTATGGTACGTTTTTATGAGCGAACAGTTTCACAATTCGTATTATATTTTTAAAAATTCAGAATTTTATCAACATTGGTGCCGCGATTATGGCATCAAGTTCTAAATAGAAAAAGTGCCTCTTTTGCTCAGGAGGAAATAAAAATGAACCCTATATCTACACAACAGAGTCACGTGCATCTATTTTACCAAAGCATCATGGGAACTGTAGTTCCTGATGCATTTTACGGACTTCTTGCTATCCAAAACTTTATTTATGAACCATGTTTGTTTTTGCTTTTCATTTCTGAATGGATAGGTATATGAGTTGGATTTTGTTTCATTCAAAATGCAAGCATTTTAGATACATGTCAGATAAATACCAAATTTTGTGCAAAAATAAATATGTGCAGTTGCTGTTTTGTTATGAGTAGCATGGATTACATACGATTCAACATTGCATAGGTTCTGAACATACTTAGAATACATCGTAAACATGTATACAAGAACATTTTATCTTGGAGTCTTGTTTTTTTTCATCATTATCTGACATAGTTCCCTTTGTTATAAGTTATAGAAAATTGGACATCTCATTGTCTGTGTTCAGACCGGTTTCTATGCATCTGAAATACTTGATTAGTTTTGCTTCTTCTTGTCGTAGTCGTACTTCCAAGTTTCCACCTCTGCATCCCAAGGACACTTTTTTTAAACCAATAAATCTAATGGCCTGCTTCCAGTCCATCTGGTGACATTTCTGCCAGTGTTCTGCCAATGGTAGGTTTTTATCATGACTTCCCATCACTGTCAAATGTTCACAAATTCTCATGCAAAGTTCTCGAATCGTACTTCCAATGTACATTTTGCTGCAAATGCATATGATCGCATAGATCACGTACTTAGTACGACAATTGATCTGTTCTCGTATCTTCAGTTTAATTCCATTCTTGTTCTCATAGTAGTCGGTCATGGCGACCGCATGCTTGCACATAGTACATGTTCCGCACTTTCTAAAGCCTAATTTCGGTTGTAACCATTTTACTGGTTTTACCTTATTATCATCAGGTAATAGTGACGGGCTGAGACTCAGTTTCAGCGTTATCGCCCGTCTGTACACTATTGTTGGGTGATCTTGTATCAAAGGTCCAATATGTGGGTCCAATTTGAGCAGGCCCCAGTGTCTCCTGAGGATTTTTTTAATCAACTGGTTGTTAGCGCAGAAGGTTGTAATGAATTGTACCTCTTTTCCTTGAGTTGGTTTATCACAGTGTGTTAGTGTTTGCAGTCTTGTTTTTTGATGTGCTTTATTGTAGGCTGTTTTGATGCTTGTTCCAGAGTAGCCTCTAGCTTTAAATCTAGTAGACAGGATTTTACATTCTTTCTCAAAATTAGTTTGTTCATGACAGTTCCTCCTTGCTCTAATCGATTCGCCCTTGGGGATATTACGAATGACAGGTGCGTAATGGCAACTGGTAGCATGTAGTGTGGCGTTCACTTCTGTACTTTTCTGATATGTTCATACATGGAACCCATGCAAGCACATATAGACCTCTTGAAATTTACACGAAAACTTAAACTTAAGAAGTTTTTTGCTACCCAAATTACAACAGGTAAATAAAAAATAGACTCAGTGCCTAAAAGTGAAGTTACAATTGAAGAATTGGGAAATATTCACCCCATAAGATCTCTCCAAGAACCGGAATCGTTTCCGATCCATCAGGCTATGCAAGAACTTACAATTACACCAATCAGCCTAACCAAGAAAGAATTGAGACCAACAATTTACGTGTTAACAAATTAATTTACATGTTAAAACAGATCTATAAAGTTGCCAATATTACTCGACTAGCAAGTGCAATACAAATTAGAGTATATCACACACTGTTTGGTAACTCTTATGAAAATAGCTGCAAAGTACTGACGTATTTATAAGAAATCATAGGAATACATTATAGCCTTTCATTGAGTACAGTCCATTAGGGATGGTGTAATTGAACCTAATCATCAGTTTTTTGTCTCAATTTTTTCCCTAAGTAAATTCCTGGCCAGCTGAGTTGGGAACAAGGGCCCGTTAGTGGATGGGGTTTTTGTGGGAGACCAAACATAGGGTATGCTTGTGGCGTGGTGGTTGTCTTTCCACTGTCACTGAGATATATGGATTGTTTGGACCAATTATAATCTGCGTTCTCCACCCAGGTTCCCCTTGGGAAAGAAGTATCTGTGTATATGAGGTGTTCCTCCAATTCTGGATCTGCCAGTAAGGTTTGGCGTTAACTTTACTGTGAAAAGAGAGACTGTGAAAGCTGCAATATTTATTGGTGCCTTGAAACGCTGCATTGTGAGTACGGAATACTGCCTGTTAATACTTTTTACGGCTCCTGAATGCGGCTGCCCTTGACCCTGCCCACTTTTCTTCAACAAGCATAAAAGCGCCAGGCTATCACCCTTGTGGCGTGATGCCTGCGAGGAGTAAAGGGTGCAATTTAGCTGTTGTGCTGTTGGGCGTGGGGGCGTCGGTGCTGTTACAATCAGCCAAACCTACTTTTTCAGGTTCATATTTAACCTACTCCCGGACAACACTATCAACTCTATACGTGGAATAAACACTGAAGTGGGTGGGATTTAACTTTTTATTGTATGCGGCTGCCGGAAGAAGCATCATCCTGGTAAATTAAGAATCTAATTAGGAATTGACATTTTTCAGTGAAGGGCGGGGGAGAGACGGACTCTGGCGGCTCCTTGAGCTGTCGGGTGTTCCTTGCCCTGTCAACATTTACTTATTTATGTGGTTGAAATTAACATTAGCTTTTAATAACATATGTACCTGCCTTTTGGAAAATGTTTACTCATCGACAGTGGATAAGGCGGAGGGCTGCGAGGTTTTCTTTCCCTCCTTCTTAATTACTAACAACCCTTATAAGGGATATTTTTAATTTGTATGTTATTAGCAGCCCTTTTTCATTGATGCATTTTTTTTGCAGATCTTTGTCCTTCTATTGGGTGTTTTAAAGAAGCAGCTTTTTTGGTTACCCCCCTTTATATTCTTCACTCTAGGAAAGCAATATTTTAGGCTTTACTACATATCAAATTTAGCTATCTGTTTACCAGAAGATGGCCCCTAAATTGAGGTTGAATAAGAATTTGAAGAAGAAGGGTTATATAGATAACTCTAAGTCCCAGCCCTCTAAAGTTTAATCTTTGGCACAGAAAGTCAATAAGGAAATCATTGCCTTAGGGTAGCCCAACATTTCAGACTTCTTGACAAACGTCGATTTGGTCAAGGACTTTTCAATGGGTAATATTATTCCTACGCCTGGGAATAGTTCTATGATCGACAATTATTCTTTACTCAACATGTGCCGTGACTTCCGTCGTAACTCTTTGGGCCTCCAAGTAGGCTCTTTACCCTCCCAGTTAGAGAAAAGTACTGAAGTAACCAGTAGTATGAATAATATTAGTGGCACTAACTTATCTATGACACCTGATCTAGAAAACATCACATGGGAGGATATTGTTTCCCTGACTGAGGATGAGATGAGATAAGTGACGCTTGGAATGATTCTGGAATAATGGAGGGCAATTCAATTAACATGAGGGGGAAAATTGACTCACTTATCGTCACAGTAGATATACTACTGGGCGTTTGCACCAGGTTGATAAATGACCAACAAATCATAAAGGACCCGGTAAGACTGGTTAATGAAAATACGAAAGAATTGTTAACTGTAATACCTGCAGAGTGGCAAAAATGAATAAATCTATGTGACCAAAAGGGCTTGAATGCTACAATGAGGGGTAATTTGAGTGAAAGCTGAATTGTGTATGGCACAATTCAGCTTTTTTTTGTGAAAAAGCTGAATTGTGCCATACTGTAACAGGTACAACAGCTAATATTGACAAAGAGTTTGTGCCACCTAGTGGGAATGTGGAGGAAATAGTTATTGGAACACTTGTTGAACAGTCTCAAGGCCACAGACGCAGATTGCAAAGCAAAAGAAATGATTAGAAAGGCTCTAAAAACAATCAAGGTAAATCGGGTAAAGCTAAAAAGAAAGACTCTAACAGAAATAATAGGCTAGCTTTAGTGGAAACCACATTCAATGTATAGACATAGAATGTATAGACATTGCAAATAGATTTGAATTAAACGAAAATATTATGGTGAAAGATAGTACCGCTAACAAAAATACATCTAAGGCAAAAGTTCTGAGTAACTGGCTGAAAGGAAATAGCAAAATGCCTACTATTGAGGAAACCATAGACCCCCAATTAAAGGTTACCATTATTGAGGTTGAAGAAAATAGCAAACCAGCTGATATCTTTCCTCAGGCACAAAATAAGGAATCGTCATTCATATATTTAGATATCCTGGCTAACCCAGAAAGGGGTAGGCTTAAACTTAGAGATAGGGAGATTTATGATATCGAAATGGAAAGATTAGCCACGAGTAAAAATAGCAGGAGTAATGGGCAGATCATTGAGGAAGTACATGAGGATAAACAACTACTACCAAAAGGCATACTCTACTACATAGAGGCAAAAGTATAAAAGTATAAAAATTATAAAAGTTATCGAGAAAAACCCTACTGATGATAGCCCGTATCTAAATAGAGCATGGTTGTTGGAATATTTAGGGAGAATACCACAGCTGCATTGTATAAAATCCTCTGATATAGAAAGAGTTATTTTACCCAAAGTAGGCAGTTGGGAAAATTGGGATGTTGTTCAATTCGGTACTTCCATAATTGTAGAATTGCTCAGAGAATATTCAGGAGAGATTTGGAACAATGAATATGAAATTGTACTATGCAATAAAATAGAATTTTCCAGCAATAACAGACAATGTTTGATGGATGCTAACGCCCAACCTATCACTAGTCTAGGAAAATGTATTAAACCAATAACATGGATTCCGGACGAAAATTACAGATTGGAAAATTGAGTAGAAGAATCTGCTATTACTGTAATCTCATGGAATAGCAGAGGTTACTTCTCTATTTTACATAAAGCAAGTGTGCTTTTATTAAAGAGCAGCGACATTTTTGCACTCCAAGAAACATGGGTCCTTGGAACCATAGTAATGGATGGCTACAATATTTTATTGAATCCAGCATTAGCTGGGGATAGAGGGAGACCTATAGGGGGTCTCTGCATTGGTGTGAAATCCTCTTTTAATACTAGAAAATATGAGCAATCAGATTTCTCTAACTGGGTATTGTGTGCTATTATTGAAAAAATGTTCTCAGTTAAATACCTTCTACTGATTAATGTGTATTCTAGGCCAGGAGGGGAGGATTTTGAGAGAATAGAAAAAAATATTAGAGACACTATTAATTGCTGGCTTGTAGAATCTCCCAATGGGTATGCAATGTTAGTGGGGGATTTAAATAGTTATTGTGATGTGCCCTTGGAAATAATGGCAGAATGGACAGAAAAATGCGTAAACCCTGAGGCCATTCCCCCAGGACGATTGGGAACTTAGGCTTTAAAGCAATGCCACAAATCAACAATGGCATTGCTTGGCTGAATTTACTTCAGAACGGCGATCTAAATTTTGTAGAGCCTACTAATAGTGACAACAAATACGTTACATGGGGCAATGGGTCTGTGAGTTATAGATTGGATTACATGTTTATAGACCATGGCTTGGAAAGCAGAATAATAAGGTGTGAGCATGTCCCTACTCTTCTAAGTGATCATAGTGTGCCAAAATGTCTTTTTAAAGTGTAGAGGAGGTCCCAAATACAACCTGCAGTCAAGTCACCCATTTTGAAGTACCAGGAACGATCACACCGAGATATGTGATGTATGATGAGCAAATAAACCAGCAGAGAGCCGCACTAGGGCTTTGCCTTGTGCCAATCAGAAGAACAATACCTATTGAAGTGCCAATACCCAGACAACCTTGGACAGTAAGGTATCAATTGAGACAACCATACCAGCAAATGACACAAAATGAAGATTGCTTAAACACTGTCCCAGAAGAAACTCAAGAGGCCTTAATTGAAGATGAATGATGACGACACGAGGGCCCGGACAGACGTACAGATGAACGAACGACAACCAAAAGATGACACCCACAGACGAAATGTGATAAATAAGGATATTGTGAAACTAGAAGGAGTGACGATGTTGAAACATACAGAAACTTGGACTGCGAAGCAGGAGGAATATATTTAACCAACTAACACCTGTAAATATGCTTGTAACTCAGGAAGCTAAGAAACCAGTGCAGCTTGCGATGCTTAGTAGAAGAATGGAGCGGCATGCGCCATTATACATAACCTACCTCACGAAGCACATTATATAAGTGCAAGTCCACTTTTCAGAACTAACCCAGGTTACTAAGGGTCAAACAGGCCATGATTCGTGTTCTAGCAAAAGGCCAGAAGAGAGGCCTGTACCGAAACTCAGCAAGAAGCAGCTTGCGCCTGGGAAGTCGAGGGCAAACCAAGAATGGCAGGCGGATAGTAACTTCAGAGAATCGAAACTTAAGGAGCAGAGCAGCCTGCCCCGTGAAGGTCGAGATAAGGAGGCCCAGGCAGGTGGCGGCCGAAAGTAAGAATTAAATGCACAAATAGAAGGAAAACAAAGCAAATTCACGGTGTGCTAACACGTGACCAGCCAAGAGCAAAGAGGTACCAACGTCTGGTGTCACCCAAAGCAGAAGATACCATAACTTTTCCTGACAAGAAGCTACAGTTTCGAGGCCAACCACAACCAACTAATTGACACATAGCCATTCGAGTACTGATTGATGGAAGGGAGGCTGGGTGAATATTGGGGCATCCTGTACCTGGGTGTCCGTTGTGCATGCTGCTAATTAAAGAGGAGATTTATGCTTGGGTTTGTAGCCAACCCAATCACAATGGACCAAATAATCTAGGGTCCTATAGCTGGTAGAACCAATGGGACGTCGTACTTGTAGTGATGTTTTACATGAGTAATGTTAAGGGGAAGGGCGTAGACGCCCACCTGATAAGGGTTATCCAACCCTCACACTCCATTACCATACACATATTTAGCACCTATACTTAAGTTACCTTTTCCAACCAATAGAATTGTATAACAAACTTATGAATGTTACACGTCAATGATGACGAGTTTTGAGTATAAATGTTACAACTTGTATGAAGATTGTGGGAGTTGAAGCGAGTCAGACCATTGCATCATTGTTGATCTCCATGTTTACCCGTTTCTTGTACTTGTCATTAAACGGACTCCCCTTTGCCAAACCATTGAATTGTCCATATTGATTGTTGTTGGAATAAGAAACCTGCACCCCCATCCACCTCAAGGTGCAGCTATCTCGTCTTAAAGTATTCGAGAGCGAACACTGATTCTATGGGCCAATCAGGGGTTAATCACACTCGTTTACACTTGGTAGCAGAGGATGGTTGAAAACCATCGATTATTGATTATTGATTAAGATAAAACACCTATTGACCATCGACACAAAGTAACTCTAGGTCTTCGGCAATATCACGAGTCCTTCGCCAGTCGGCTGAGTAGACTGTGATGCTTCCTGTGGACAATGGTAGCGTAATTGATCTAAAACTGCAGTGGGGCCTGAAGGGACCCGTTTTAAAAAACTATATCCCTTCCCATTCCTACAAGCAGCCGGTCAGGTGACAGTCTGAAGGGGGCAGTAACGTAGGCGGGGATCCCGAAGATCCAGAGAGGAATGATGCGAACGGTGAGCGAAGAAAGAAATTGAGTGCTTTGGCAAATTTCTTACGCCTTAGAACAAGTAAAGGGAAAAGGTAACGGAGGGAGGTGGAAAAACAAAATAGTCAGAAGTAGAGAAGACTATATATATATATATATATATGGGGATAATGACTTGAGAATAATTGAATAATTAGAGGATACCAGGGCGGACACCTGAGGAGAGAGAGGATTCGCCTTATTCCTGCGCTTTAATATAGCGGCCAGAAGAAACTTGAACCCAGAGTCCCACATAATAGGGAACGATTAGGCTACCCCCACGTTTAAAGACGTTGTGAAAGGGGTTCATTTAAACTCCATGCAGGGGTAATGATTAGAGACAGAGATATTTGTGCTCAGCTGGTGTCTGTCTAGTCTGTTAAATGTCTGTTTTGTATGTTCTGTTGTGCCGTCCCATGTGAAAGAAAGTTTTTGAGAACTGATTAAGCTTTGGCGCGATTCGATAGTTGAGACGGAATCGTACACCAATTGATGTTTTTGAGTAAATTGGTAATATAAAAGATTTTGGCGGGAAAAATTGGATTGGAGCTTGCTGTGTTTGGTGCTCGCTCATATTGTTGGAGGTGTTAAAGTATTGAAAGGTATTGTACAAGAGGAACATAAACAGATTTAAGCATGGAAGACATTACTCCATTAGCGCACCTATGCAAACAGCTTCCAAAACACGCACCCAAGCTAAACAAAATAGCACTGAAAGGGTTAAGGGCACTGCACACAAGATGTTTAGGCCATGGCCACAAAATGGGTCGTTATCTAAAGCCGTTTTACAGGATATGACGACATATTTGCATGCCACACATAAAGGCAAGAAGTTAGAAAAACGCCTTGCGTTCTAGAATTGTGGAAGACATATGAACAAGGAAAGGTTGGATACTAAATGTATGCTCAGAGGGGGTTGAGATGCCTACCGCACCACCTGCCCCACCTGAAACGGAAACCAAATAAAGTAAGGCTGAGGGACTCTACCCATTAAGGGAACTTAAAGCAGCCGTGGGATATAGAAACCCTGCATATGAGTCACCTACATATAGTAGTGACTAAAATCAAGGGAAGGACAAGGACAAGAATTTCACCTCTGCAGTCCCGAGGGACAAGGGGAGCCGTGATGTTGAAAGGAAGGATCTGGCACAGACCAGTGCATCTCTCGATGAGGAGAGAGAGGGAAAGAAATGGAAAGGAGGCAAAGGCAGAAATGATGGGATAGCATTCACAAAAGACAAATGGATGGGGGGACACATTTTATTGAACCTTGATGGGAAAGGAAGTGATGATGTGAGACCTAAAGAGAGGTTAGATGAGGCACAGAAAATGGAGAAAGAAAAGGAGTTAAGGGATGGAAGGATAAGAAGGAAAGATAGAGTGAGGCGAGAACAGCTATATCGCGAAGAACAAGAAAAACAGCTCGATCGCAAACAGAGAGCAGTCTATGACCAAGACAGACAGAAACAGCAAAGGTTGGAAGAAGAGCAAACGGTACGTGAAAAAAGGATAAGGAGACAAAGAGATGAGGAAGTTTGAAGGGCAGATGAACGTAGAAATGAAAAGAGAAGAGAAGAAGATAGAGTCAGAGAAGAGGCGAGGAAGCGCCGGGAATTCGATGATGATATTGAATGCAAGCGTAGTCAGAGGACACGCAATCTCGAATATTTGGAAAGGGAAGTTAAAAAACACGATCCAGTTGTAGACTGGGTAGACATCAAAGAATTCAGGCACATCTAGGGCAAATATTGAAGATTACTTCGACACCAGAAGGATTGGGGAAACAATCAATACAATATATGATGAAATGGGGCTAGAACAAACACCCCAAGGAGAGGGAGAGGCTGAGCGCCTGGAGAGCACTCAGCTATATGACACAGAGGATGTCACCCGAAGTAGTGGGGGTAGGAAACTGTCCCTGGATAGATTAGAAATCAATAGGAACTATGATAACACAAGGAGTTGCGTGAATTGGGAACAAACAATGTCCGACCTTGAAGAGGAGTAGCGTGAGGCAAATGAAGAAGGGAGACGGCGCGAAAGACGACTTCCAAGGGAATGAGGGGTACGATGGTCAGATACTAGCGAGTCTGCAACAAGGACATCAGAGTCTGCCGCACAGTCTGACCGGCACAAAGAAACACCCCATGGTCAGAGGGGGGTGTTGTCACCAGCCTATGTAGACAGACTAAGGACATTGCCAGGTAGACGACGATGCGGGAATATTGCCCCTGAGATAGACAGGAGAACCATGAGAGAAGAGAAAGAAGGCTGCACATCCCAATTTCCGCTACTAGAAAAGGGGGGAGCAAGACAACAATATATTCCATGGCCACACATGGATCGAGAAAACCTGAAGAACAAGCTTCCAATGCTGACATCGGGAGCTGGGAAGTGGATACATGAGTTAAATTACACGAGGAAACACACTAGCTATAGGGGACATTAAAGGTCTCCTGATCACCATACCAGGTGAGAGAGCAGACGATGTGTGGACACAGGCTGGGTTCCCTGGTGTAACCAAAATTAATACCGCGCAGGACGGAGCTCCATTTAATAATTTTAGAGCAGCAGTATGGAAAGCATTACGAGTGCTCTACCCAGACACTTCCGATATCAGAGCTATAATGACTCGGAAAATGAAGGAGTCGGAAGATCTGTTAATTTATATCCAGAATTTTCAAGACGCATGGGTGCTCGAAACGCATAAATCTTGGACAAAATCTATACCCGTGTTTTACCATATATTGTGCCAAGGGTTGCCAGAGCCGGTGCTGAAACAGCTCATGAAATTGGTAGGAGTTGAGGCTAAACTGTGGGCTGAAATACAGTTGACCATCGCACATTACTGTAGATTGTTGCAAGAAAAGAATCAGAAAAAAGAGGCGACTCGAAAGGGCGAGGAAGCGAAGCTGGTGCAAAAGAAATGATCAAAGTATGCTCTTGAAGGAGCCATGCTAACTAACGCAGCTGAACAGAGCATGCAACAGGTGATTAACCTGCAACAGAATATCCAGGGTAACGTAGGGTTTTACCAGAGGGGAAGAGGTTTTAGAGGAAGAGGATGGCAGAGCAAGCAGAGAGGTTTCCAAAATAATCTAGGAGGCTTCCAAACGCGCAAAATGGTAATTCGGACATGTCAAATGGACAAATAACCCAACCACTGCAGTGTGTTGGCTGTGTGGAATGACAGGGCACTTGGCGCGTATGTGCAGAAGTCAAGACATGTTGCTGAGTGGCCAAGGAATGGGAGCAGGCACGGCGAATCCACCTGCAACCTCACAACAGGGCGTTGCACAGAATCACATGGTGCAACAGCACGTGCCAGGAATGCAGCAAGGTGCACAACAAGGGGTGCAACCACAGAACATGATACATTTTTCACAAGGACAATCCCAACAGACACCGTTGCACGTGTCACACACGAAGAGCACAGGGCAGGTCCAGAATCCTGGAAGGGGAAGCAACACTAGGAATGGGGAAAATCTGCAAGTGTACAGTGGGCCAAACTTATATATAAACTAGGACAGCTCACTGAGAACCCTGATGTGCTCTATCCTATCAATGACACCAGACCCTCATAGGGAACCCAGGGTGGATGTTGTTATAGGGGGTAAAGAAAATTCCTTCCTAGTGGGCACGGGTGCAACACGCTCGTGCATACGTGAAGGCATGTTTTCCTTGTCCGGCGAGGCCATAGATACTCAGAGTTTTACAGGAGCTCACAGTCGAGTTCCCTTTACAGACGCTCTCTCAGTCTCCATAGGAGAGTGTGAAATGAATGTACCCTTATTGTATTCATGTCAGACCCCAGTAAACATTTTGGGTTGAGACTTAATGACAAAATTGAACACGACAATTTCGTTCACGGAAGAGGGCATAGTATGCTCCACTCCAGGAATGCACTATTCAAACGTATGCAAAATGATTAGAGCATACTCAGAACACATAGCCATGAGAGCTATACGGCTCGCGTCTGAAGTTGTCGCATATGGCATGCGTGTGCTTATGACAGGTTTGCCAGGTCTTGCAGATAGAACTATGAGAACCCCTAATGAGTTTCTAGTCAGACCAAGAATACCAGTGTTTCCCTTGATGATACACGCAGCTGCAGTGCGAGGGAAGGTAGCATTGGTTGAAGGATACGATGATGAAGGCAGCAATGGTGCTTGATTATCGCCATTGAAGAAGGGTATCGAGTGACTGACGTCACCGATGATGATCTGTTTGAAGAACAATCACACACGAAAGAGACAAGGGTGGAAGCGAGTCTCGTATTCTGGGTAAAAATTATCACAAGAGAAGTGCCCCAGAGAATGATGTTGGTACTGAAACGCCTGGAATATTTTGATGAGGATATAGCTAAAATACCTGTCTCAGTGTGGTCTACAGGACCCTATGACGTAGGCCTCCTGAGGGGGTGGGAGAAGTGAAAATTAATTTGAAACCAGGAGCAAATTTGATGAGAGTCTGACAATATCCCATGTCCAGAGAGGCAAATGAAGGGATTGAGAAGACAATCTCTGCGATGATGGACCAGGGCATTTTAGTGACATCAGAATCGTCATGTAATATGGCGGTTTATCCTGTCAAGAAATCAAAAGGGGGGTCTTGGTGTTTAATCCAGGATTTACGACCATTAAACGATATTGTTGAGGCTGAGTTCCCTTATCTTTCTCAATCCTGTTACACCGCGACTCACAAGATCTGAATTCATTCATGTTCAGACAAATGCATCTGAAAAGCACGGGGCTGCCACAGGGGTACTGTAAGTCCCCGTCCATTTTCAACAGAGTCCTGCAGGTGGACTTAAGCAATATCGCATTAGAAAGTGTCGTCTTGCAGTATGTAGATGACATCCTTATCTGCAGCATCACAGAAGACCAGTGCAGACATGATTCGGTCCAGCTATTAACTATACTGGCTGAGAGAGGATATAAGGTTGACAAGGAAAAGTTACAATACTGTCAACAGGAAGTGCTATACATAGGCCAAATCATCTCATATGAAGGGAAGAAGGTGACCCCAGTAAGCCACACTCAATAAAGCAAATGTAGAGCTTTTTAGGGCTGTGCAACTATGTTAGGGCATGGGTGTTCGATTACAGCTTGTATACTAAACCTTTACTTCAGGCCCTAAAGAAGGCCCAAGTGACAAAGGAAAAAATGGAATGGTCTGAGGCAATGGAGAAAGGGTTTTCTGAACTCAAGGGAGCGATTTGTACAGCTCCAGTTCTCGGGATTCCTAACTATGCAGAGGAATTTTACCTATTCTCACATACAGATGGCAGCGTCATGACGGCAGTGCTCACTCAAAAAACTTTGTTGGGGTACAAGCCCCTAGCATATTACAGTGGGAATCTGGACCCAGTAATGAAGGGACACTTCCCATGTGAACAAAGCTTAGCTGCCGTGGCGTCCGCCATAGAGAAGGCGACAACCATGGTAATGGGATGCTCCATGACTTTTTATGCTGAGGACTCATTATTTGCCATTCTAGAGAAACCTAAGGGCACATTAACATCTCAGAGAGCTTCTGCTTATGAAGTGATCATATCAAACCCATTGATTATAATCGTCCGATGTAAAATAGTGAACCCAGCTACGTTCATAGCTGAGCCAGTCACTAAAGGAGAGCCAATACATGACTGTGCAAATTATGAAGAATTCTATGACGAAATCCCTGGGTGAAAGAAAATGTCCTGGCGGGGGGGGGAGATCGTCTTTATTGATGGGTCTTCGAGAATCGATCAAGATGATAGACAAAGATACACATAGTGATTGGAGAATTTCGAGTACTCGTCAGTGCACGAATACTATCTCATTATTCAGCGAAGGCTGCAGAATTATTGGCGTTGATACTCGCCATTGAGAATCATGCAGTTCAGGAAGTAACGGTCTACAGTGACTCCGCCTATGTGTCGTCAACAGTGCATGCGGGCTTAGCGCGCTGGAAAAGGAGAAGCTACCTCCGAGCAGACGGCACACCAGTGCAGCACGCAGCCCTATTGGACAGGCTAATAAAGGCACTACAGCTCGCAGTGGGCATAGCGGTCGTGAAATGTGCTGCCCACACAAAGGGGACAGATTTTGTTTCACACTGAAACCACACAGCAGACACAGAAGCCAAACATATGGCATCCAAAAGTGACACGATTATGGAAGTGGAAGTGGCGTGCACCCATGAAAGGATGATGGTAGCATGAACCACACCAGAAGCCTATAGCAATTTGGGGAAAACACAACTAATGGAAATTCAGTGGGAGGCGCCGCAGGAAGAGAAGAACCTGTGGAAACGTCGAGGGTGTTCTTTAAACCCCTCTGACAGCTTGTGGAAGCAAGACAGCACTGGTAAACCAGTAATGCCTGTAGCCCTACTAAAAATAGCACTGGAGCAGTTACATTACCCCGTGCATATCACAAAGGAGAATCTAGCAGCAACGCTCGCAGAAGACTGGTTTATACCGAATTTAGCTGAGCATGTTGCATTCTTTATGGTGAGCTGCATAATCTGCTGGGCAATGAGAGTAGTCATCCCAGGCCAAATGGGCCTTTTCAGCACTTGCATGTCGATTACGTCAACATGATTCAAGCATGCAACGGGTATAGATACTTAATTGTCGTGGTGTGTCCATTCTCTAGATGGATAGAAGCAGATCCATGTACACACCCAAACTCTACCTGTGCGGCCACATTCCTATTGAGGCAAGTGTTCCCTAGGTGGGGGGTATGCGAAGTAATGAGGTCAGATAATGGGGCTCATTTTGTAAATTCAGTCTTTGAACAGATTAGCTTGCTGCTTGGTATAAAGCACAAGTTCTCGTCGGCCCATCATCCAGAAGGTAATGGAATCTGTGAGAGGCTCAACGGCTTGTTAAAGGAAAGGATAGCCAAGTTGAAGCTTACTCTAAAGAGGGGATGGTTGTACTGCCTTACTTTGGCATTGTATGCTCTTCGGAACCAACCAGGCTCCTACCATCATCTTACGCCACATGAGATAGTCACAGGAAGGAGAATGAAAACTCCCCTTACCCCTCAAGACAGAGCTAGATGTGATGCCCAGTCAACCCGAGAGGTCCTGTGATCCGAAATGCAAAAGTACCTGAACTGCATGACATCCAGCCTTACTGTAATTTCAGACCAGCTGCAGCAACAACGAAAAGGGTGCAGCGAAGCACAGAACACAGAAGGAGACACGACAACATACCCAGTTCAAGGTCTACATGTTCCACAAGTATTCCCTGGAGATACTGTGCTAGTAAGGAATCACAGGAGGAAAAGGTGGGACGAGCCAAGATTCAATGGTCCTTTCATCGTGGAGGACTGCACTCCGTCAGCTGTGAAGTTGCAGGGCAGGAGAGCATGGATTTTTCTCAATGACATTAAGCCCTATATTGGAGAAAGCCCCCTAGCTGCACCCCACCATGAAAAGACTACAGACAATGGGGAGGAACCACAGCATGTGAAGACGAAATCCATGTCGAGGAAGATGGATGCAGGAGCTGCGAAGAAAAGACAAAGAACTTTTGCAAGTTGAGGCTTCACTTGGACACTTCCTCTAGACAAAAGGGGATAATGACATAAAAAACAGACACTCTGTGCATCCTAGTTGCAGGGTGAAAAAGAAATTGCGCACATAAGCCACAACATGTTTTGTTGACACAAACTCGTGAGCTGAATCACACGTGAGCCGTGATGAGGGAAAGACTATGAGAAACTTTGATCAAGGACTTTTTTCATTGAAAGCAAATACGGTATCCTGATTCACACAGTACCAAGACTTTGTTTTGCAGCATTTATGATGTCCCACAGCAGAGACATCACAAAGGACATGGTTACTTACTTCCACTTAGTGTTAGTGTCATATCCGTCACTGGTGGGAAGGCTCACCAGTGTCACAGACTTTCTACAAGATCCTGACAACGAGAAGGTAATCAGACACCTGCTTACAGTCATTGCAGAAGAGTTCATCATAAACCCGGAGTACGGTGAGAAGGACATAAATGCTTCCACCACAAACAATTCTAGATGAACTCATCACTACACTCTTCTTTCGAATAATTGAGGATTGTCCATCTATTGTCGGGAGAACAACAGACATTCATCTGAGAACCAGCAAACGCCGAACATTTGAACGAGCTGTTGGACAAAATTAGTTATTTAGTCGCACTCCACGCTACCGGACAGTGCAAACATTGTCCACATCAAGGAAAGAACAAATAATCCTGAATCTCAACAAAGACTGGACAAATATCCCTATCACCAGAAGACAGCAGATTTGCGCACAATCTCCTTTTTCGCCTCGTTACCGACTTTCCGGAATTAGTGGGGAGACCTATCGAGGTTGACGTCCTCACCTTCATCAGAGATCCAGCCAATATCGCACAAATGGGAATGCTCCTGCATGGAATAATACTCCAAGTAGAACTTTCTAACCATCAGAGAGATTAACTGAGGAGATTCTGAAGAGTCTTTCGCAGAGGGACAGATCGAGGGACCAGGGTCAAGAACCTTACTTGTTATATTTGTTGTCATTTTTTCCCTATTTCATCATACTGTCCAGTGTCCAATATGTCCTCAGGACTGAAGCAGATTAGAGGAGTGGACTGGGAACTTACGTATTTTGAACATGCATAGTAAAAGTGACTCATCAAAGTGTTAGTCTAATCTATTTTCTCCATAGTCTAGCAAGGGAATTACATCCTGTGTTAAGAGACAATCGTCGCTCGCAAAAGGGAGAACACTTGTGAAGCACCTGACACTGTCTGACACAAAACTGTTCAAAGAACGACATTGGGTGAGGAAACAATAACATTAACATTTGGCGAATGATCGAGATGGGGGCCCAAAACAGTAACCTGGTCCTCCCACAAGCAGAGAGGCACCCTCGCTTCTCTGGAAGAAAAGGCTGTCGCCTTACATACCGAACTATAATGTAGTTATGTATGATGATTGTCATTATTTTCATGTCATTAACAATCAGAACTGCATTCTTTATTGGTGCACAAAGTGTTCCAAATTCAGTACACCCACCTGATGATGTATGTATGAAATCCACAAGAGCACCCAGACTTTATATAGTCATTCCAGTCCCTAGAAAGTCTGATGATAGAGTAAATGAACTTGAAATGAACATGATTAGTAGTGATAAACACACATCTATGGTAACAAATCAACAGGAACGTCGGAGACAGGGTCAGCACGAAAAGAATGAAGACAAAGCACTGACACATACACGCACACACACACACACAGAATGCACACGAGATGGTTCTAGTATCAATAACCGCAGAACTGCAAACAAAAGCAGCAGTGAAGATGAGAGTGCCTGCTGAAAAACCAGTCCCAGGAAATAATGAGAGGAATCGAGAAGAATCAAGAGAAAGGCCAACAAAAACAGTCATATCAGAAGCCCTCAAGAGGACTGAAGCTGCCTCAGAAAAACTCACTGCAAAGACAAAAATGTTAGTAGATCTTCTACTACCGCACATAATCAGAGTAAGAAAACTACAAGAGTGCACATGGTCCAACACAAGGGACAATCACCAGGTCTACAATACAGCCATATACCGGAACGGTGTTAGGCTGGGTGGCATGGGCACTTGCGTGCATCAGAGAAAAAATGCATGAGGACCAGGAAGAAGCTGACAGACCCTTGTCCAGTCAACTGGCGCAGGTGAAGAGACCTATACCACAGACCGAAATACCTAAGAGTCCTCCAGCAAGAAAAAGCCATACAGATGCATTTAGGGATGTAGTTATAGCAAACTACAGGAAGACACTAAGAATCAAAAGAAGGCTACATGAAGATAATGAACTAAACAACTACCTGGATAGCACAGCACATCTGGGAAACAACATTTGGTACCAACACATGAAGGAAGTTGGTAGACGAAATTCAGAAGGAGAATGCTTCGTCTGTGCACTCCTACCGTACAGCATGGGGAAGTCCAATATCTTCGTAGCTGTAGAAATTAATGTCCCAACAGCACACTGTCTCTCACACGTAGCAATGTGCAACTCCAGAGGACAGTTTATGGGAAGTGATGCCTCATTGATATGGGCAACTGAAGCAGCTTATCCCGATAAAGATGATTATGTCCAGGACATCAAGACAAGGAATAGAGCCCACACTAGGAATCAGGTGATCAGGTACGAGAAACCTGAAGTTAAAGGAGCAGGAATAAGATGAGAAATAAACCCAAGGCTGAATGTCCAAGGGAAAACTCCAAAAGAGGCTCAGATCTGGAAAAACAGAGGCCAAATGCAGATTTGGGGAACAGTTCTTTCTCTAAATGGATGGGAAGAAGGAGTAGTAATCTGCCGAGCCTGGATGGTTTTGGAGCCTGCAAGGAAGCAATAGAAAACTCACAGAGATTCTGCAAACCTCTATGGCCAAAACTTACAAAATTACTGACATGGGTCGAAGACAGAGGAGGACTTTTACAGATAGTGCCATTAGAGAGCCCAAAATTGTGTTTCAGGAACAAGGGCACGAGGAAGATGGGAGAGAACCAGAACTGTGGATGAATTTTTGAGGCTCCAGGAATGACGCATGGGACTGCAGTAATTATGGATCATTATTGGACGTGTGGATCCAAAGCATACATAAGACTGCCAAAAAACTGCGGAGGCATATGCACAATAGTGAACGTCCACGTTCCAGCACTAGTGATCCCGAAAAGTGACCTGAATATTGACAGTTTCCTGAAAGCAGATGCTCACCTGATGAAAAGGAGATCTGTGGAGCTGAAATCCCGAACGAAGAGAGAAAATTACTTCTCTGCCAAATCAGAAGAAGCATTCCATGAAATCCCATATGAACACAGGCTGTTCAGCCTCACCTCATCAGTTTTCACAACGATCCTCATGCCAAGATTCCAGGTCAGAGCAAGCACTAAATGGTTGCAGATAACCAGATGGGAGATACTGCAAACCATCAACTCGACAATAAAGGGATTCAATTCAATCAATGAAGAGTTACGAGCAATCTGACTGATGACTCTCCAGAACAGATATGTACTTGACATGATCACAGCTATGGATGGAGGAGTTTGTGCAAAAATCGGAGAATCGTGTTGCACATTCATACCTTCTCACGACAAAGAAAATGGAAATTTAACAGAAGCCATAGGTATGCTGACAAACCTACAGAACCAGATGATCAATGAAACCGAAGAAATTGACGATGACAGCTGGTTTGGATCCCTGTTCTCATGGGTACCACAATGGATGGCAGATGCGTTCAGGTTCCTAGGAGACATACTAGTAATGATATTACTAGGAGTTTGTATCATCAAGATAATAATCTCACAATGCCAGAAAGCTGCGAAGAAAGCCATAGGGATGAAAATTATGATTGATGTCGAACAAGGATGGAAGCCCAGAGACCTAACTGATGACGAAATAAGAGACTTTGTGAAGGCCAGCGAGTATGCGCCAGAAGGAACAAAGTTCCTGTATCCCAGGAAACACAGAAACTATGAAGGAAAATGGATCTATTGCAGCCCGAATGCACAATGTCAACTAATGACATGGAATAAAGATGAACATGTAAAGACAGCAGGAAGCCTGAAAGGAGTGATAAAAATATGGACTCCAAAGAGACACTCTTTCGCACCATCATGCACAAACCCAGAAGATGAAGAACAAGTTGATACAGAAGAACCAAGTAAGATGAATCCAAAAGAGGAAGCGGAAGTGGTCGATAAACCGACCAGAGGGGGGAGTGTAGAGGAGGTCCCAAATACAACCTGCACTCCACTCGCCCATTTTGAAGTACCAGTAACCTTCACACCGAGATATGTGAATTATGATGAGCAAATAAACCAGCAGAGAGCCACACTAGGGCTTTGCCCAGTGCCAATCAGAAGAACAATACCTATTGAAATGCCAATAACCAGACAACCATGGACAGTAAGGAGCAATTGAGACAACCATATCAGCAAATGACACGAAATGAAGATTGCTTAAACACTGTTCCAGAAGAAACTCAAGAGGCCTTAATTGAAGACAAATGATGATGACACGAGGGCCCGGACAGACGTACAGATGAATGAATGACAACCAAAAGATGACACACAAAGACGAAATGTGATAAATAAGGATATCGTGAAACTAGAAGGAGAGACAATGTTGAAACATACAGAAACTTGAACTGCAAAGCAGGAGGAAGATATTTAACCAACTAACACCTGTACAAATGCTTGTAACACAGGAAGCTAAGAAACCAGTGCGGCTTGCGATGCTTAGTAGAAGAATAGAGTGGCATGCGCCATTATACATAAGCTACCTCATGAAGCACATTATATAAGTGCAGGTCCACTTTTCAGAACTAACCCAGGTTACTAAGGGTCAAACAGGCCAGGATTCGTGTTGTAGCAAAAGGCCAGAAGAGAGGCCTGAACCGAAACTCAGCAAGAAGCAGCTCGCGCCTGGGAAGTCGAGGGCAAACCAAGAATGGCAGGCGGATAGTAACTTCGGAGAATCAAAACTTAAGGAGCAGAGCAGCCTGCCCCGTGAAGGTCGAGATAAGGAGGCCCAGGCAGGTGGCAGCCGAAAGTAGGAATTAAATGCACAAATAGAAGGAAAACAAACCAAATTCTCTGTGTGCTAACACGTGACCAGCCAAGAGCGAAGAGGTACCAAAGTCTGATGTCACCCAAAGCAGAAGATACCATACCTTTTCCTGACAAGAAGCTACAGTTTTGAGATCAACCACAGCCAACTAATAGACACATACCAATTCGAGTACTGATTGATGGAAGGGAGGCTGGGTGAATCTTGGGGCATCCTGTATCTGGGTGTCCGTTGTGCATGCTGCTAATTAAAGTGGAGATTTATGCTTGGCGTTGTAACCAACCCAATCACAATGGACCAAATAATCTAGGGTCCTATAACTAGTAGAACCAATGGGGTGTCGTACTTGTAGTGACGTTTTACATGACTAATGTTAGGGGGAAGGGCGTAGACGCCCACCTGATAAGGGTTATCCAATCCTCACATACTATTACCATATACAGATATAGCACCTATACTTAAGTTACCTTTTCCAACCAATACAATTGTATAACAAACTTATGAGTGTTTCACGTCAATGATGACAAGTTTTGAGTATAAATGTTACAACTTGTATGAAGATTGTGGGAGTTGAAGCGAGACGGACCATTGCATCGTTGTTGATCTCCATGTTTCCCTGTTTCTTGTACTTGTCATTGAATTGACTCCCCTATGCCAAACCATTGAGTTGTCCTTATTGATTGATGTTGGAGTAAGAAACCTGCACCCCCATCCACCTCAAGGTGCAGCTATCTCGTCTTAAAGTATTCAAGCTTTGATTCTATGGGCCAATCAGGGGTTAATCGTACTCGTTTACAAAAGGACATTTGGGAAGAGTGGGGCTGGCAGGCGAAAGCTTGAGCATACAAATCAATGGGGCCTAAAATTGTATATGCTGGATGGAAAAAAATCTTAATAAATTTGATGAGCTGTTTGACTATTTACCTATAGCGGGCCAGGAGATTACTTTAAATGGTCTTAAGGTGATTGGGGATCTTTTAAATATGGTGATGAAAACAAATAGCAGAATTACACTGTCTCAATTGAAGAGAAATAAATCTAAGAGACATAAGAATCTTTAAGATGTCAGATCCAAGAAAAGAAAATGTCATTGAATATGGATATAAATAAAATTAAAAAAAAGATGTGGAAACTCATAATACAGAAAAAATGGTGTCTATTAGAAATTTGTGTACCAAATACAAAAATTGGATTAGGGTGCATAAAAGCCATATACAAAATGCAAATTGGAAAATGATCCTGTCCTTATGTCGTACCCACGATTCGAAAAAGTTTTGGTACCTTTATAGGCTATACCTCACTGAGGATACTGACTCAGAACTTAACACCATATCTTTGGATTTATGGATCAACTACATCAATGGCCTGTATTTTGTAGAACATTTGCCGGATGTCAGGCAAGAAATGGGGTCGTCTGGTGAGGACAGAATCTTCCCGTTCAATTTTCATAACATCTTGGTAATTATTAACAAGATGATAGCTTCAAGGGCTCTTGGCCCTGACAAATTAGCTAACACAGTAATTAAGGGAAACCCTCTGAAATGGGCTAAGATATTGCTACACTTGTTTTTGAATTTTGAAAAGTGGAGAAATTCCAGCTAGCTCGAGAGAAGCTTTATTTATCCCCATCTTTAAAAAAGGGAATAGAAATTGCCCTAACAATCATCGCTTACTTGCGATGGCTGACTCCAGCTGTAAGATTTTTTGCTCACTTTTACTTACTATAATTAATAGTTGGATTAAAGAAAACAAGCTCTTATCCCCGTACCAAACAGGATTCAGAGCAGGTTTTAATACCTTAGACAACATGATAGCACTGAATTGCATCCTCGGAGATACTACAAAAAATAAAGATTCAAGGCTCTATGTTTGCTTCATAGACTTCTCCAGAGCCTTTGACTGTGTTAACAGGGATAGGCTATGGAGTAAGTTAGCTGGATGGAATATGAATTCGCTGGTAATACACCTTCTGAGGGAAATGTACAGTGATACATCTGTTATTATTTGCCTGAATAAGGGCATCACCCGATCCTCACCTATATCCACTAATCTGGGCTTAAAACAAGGATGCACCATCTCTCCTGTGTTATATAATCTATCTGTAGCGAATATGGGTGAGAGATTTGATAATATAAGACATTTTCCATCAGAAATTGGGGGGGTGTCACATTAGCTGGCTGTCCTATGCAGACGATACTGTGTTGATGGATAGGACGCTGGTTGGCCTGCAGAGGTCGCTGGATGAACTCCAAAGGTATGCAGCAGCGAACAACCTTAAGATAAATGCCAGGAAAACAAAAATAATGATTTTTGGGGCAAGCAATCACAAGTGTAAAAAATCAAAATACCAATGGAAAATTGATACACAGTTCATTGAAATTGTAGAGGCATACCCATATTTGGGCATGCCAATCTATGAAAAACCTACCCCTAAATATTATCCTAAGATGATAGCAAATAAAGTCTCTAGGAAATGGAATGTGATTAGATTGTACATTTCTACTAAGGGTGGTTACTCAGTTGAAGGCCTTTTAGAAATCTACAAGAGTTGCATTGTACCGGGTGCCCCGTATGCCCTGTAATCTGTATCATCTAGATTTTTGGTGGATCTGGAAAAAATAGAAGGTAAACTGTGGAGACCGGCATATAGGCTTCCCAGACCTCCCCTTATCACTGCAATTAGATGTGAATTGGGCCTTACTTCTCTCACCACATTATGGAAGATTAATTGCTGCAAGCTTTATATAAGAATGTTATCACTAAAGGATGATGGTTTGTTGAAATTGTTTTGCAGCTAAATGGTTAAGCCGAATAATAATAATATTTTTTTTACGAAAGATCTATTACACACCTCAATCAGTTTACTAAAAGATATTCATCTTAAACTCCCTAATGACATTTTTGAGAAAGCCCACCTTTTTAAAATTTTGAAAAGTAAAGCCATGTGCAATAACCTAGATTCTCTTGGAAATAAGAAATGCCTCAATGCATTTTTAATGTCTTTTAATGTTTTCATTGACGATGCTTTTGGGTCATCATATATGTATGTAATGGATTTATAGGCTATGTAAGATAAATTTGCACAAGATTTTCATAATATTTTTGATTGATTGATTCATATTATAATGTATATATGCTTTACATTTTTATGTATTTGTAAATACTGAATTTGTATAAGTGTTTAAGGTTTTTATTAACCAATTACACTATAAATAAGTAACATTTTTAAAAAAGTTAACTTTACATTGCCCACATCTCAATGATGTGCTCCTTGATTCTAAACAAGATTGTCCAGCACCAACCTAGTAAAATGACACCTGGAGCACTAGTTTATTCTCAGCATAGTTAGAGTGATGACACAGTCCACAATAATGTTTCAAGTTCGGACCTTGGGTAATATTCTTGCCCTGGGTGTGACTCCTTATAATGTACCAATGCTTAGCATGCTTCCTTGTCTTTTACTCTGTTCTTGCTCGGTTCCTTATCTGTGAAAACGTAGTGCATGCCTACTCTCATAGAGCACTTTTGCAGTTTCTTTATTTGTGTCAACACTGTGCTTGATTCTCTAGTGTTACCTTGTGGGTCAGTGCTGCGCGTTAATATTCAAGAACTATTTCTTCCTTGAGACAGACTGGCTTTGTCTTCTCTTTTGCAGGAAACCCAGTATTTAGTGTGGAATGCATCTTCTCATCGCTTCTCTTGAAGATCCCTTGAGTCAGTGTAGGACGTGGAACAATTCTCAGGAATGCAGTGTGGAGAGATGAAGCTGCACCTGCCAGGTGCTGCAAGGATGTGTGGAATATGCTGGAAGAAGGCGGGCCGAATCTAGCCTTTGAAGTAAGATGGCTTTCAGGAATTCTAGGTTTTGTAGTCTTTCTTAGTCTTGCCTTTATTTGTTCCACCAGTTACATATCTTCCAAGTCCAATCCCCACACGCCTTGTTACACTGGTGGCAGATTTTGGACCACGTAGAGCATGTCGTTCAAAGGAACCCAATGGCCTGTGTGTGATAATGTGAATGGAGTGGCTCTGAATGAGGGCCATGATATTTGTATCTTTTTAATTATTGTATTTTTGAAGAGTTATTTGTACTGCTGACACATTTATAGATAGCCTTCAAGATAATCATTATTATTTCTGCAGCATACTATATCCTGACAATTACAGAGCTGCTTAAGTAAAACAATACCAAAATAGCACAGCCAACTAGTCATCCCCCCCTTTCTCAAATTCTTGTCTGTGGTTCTTACAATATTTGTCATTTCCACAACTTGAAGGTCATTTTGGTTTATGAGATCAAGGAGCTAAGGGCACTTGGGCATTAGCTGGGTTCCCCAGGCACTCACCACCTCCCACTTTTGATCTGCACTTTAGCCATGTTCTGCTATCTTGTAAGTAAGGATTGGCTAGTGCGTCCCCTGATCTTAGAAAATCCATCCACGTGTGTCCACGTGTGACCACCCAAAGTTCTCTTGTGAACTAGGAAATAGCAAACACAACACCTTAAGAAAACACAGAAGCATCTAGTCATACTTTCAATGGTACTCTCACATCCCAAAACCCATCTACTGTCATAGCCAAGACAACTGCTGAAACATTCCATCCACGTAGGGATCACTCCATAGAATGCACTGTATCATTTGCCAGGTGACACACGAATCCATGAAAACAAAAATAAAATGTATTTCACTAACGTATCCTGATTGCTACTGGTGCGGAATAGCCAATATTAGTATCTATCATTGACAAGTCCCGGTTATCCGTGGTTACACCATGGTGGGCCCTGCATGGCCCGGCTTTTTCCAAGATAGTGACAATGGTTATCCTCAGAGAATGCCTTTTTTGTAAAAAAAGAAAACTTTTTTCTTCATATTTCAGTTTGAGAAGCAAAACACTGAGCTCCATTTTAGTCTCGGGACAACTCAGTATGTGTGGAGAAATGATGATACATTTCACAAGTGGAATTTTTCATTGTTGACTCCAGATTTCCAAGGCACCGATTAGAAAGAGCGACGTTACCAAATAATCCATGGAGCCGTGGGAGCTTGCCAGAGTCTTTTATGTCATTTTAAGAAGTACATTTCAAAAGAATTACATACGATTAATCTTCGAACTATCAAACTCATTTAACGCACTTTGCTATATGTAGGGGCCGTTTAATCGTGGAAGCATGTGAGGTGAACTAGAATGTTCCAGCACAGTTATTGCTTGACATAGTACATCATTTACAATTAGCGAGCAGGGTTTTCTACATTAGTATACATTTGAGCAATTATTCAGAGCTCTGAAACACGTTCCCTCGGGTGGAGCGCCTCATAAATCAGTCCGTTTCAGGTGTTTGGTTTTAGCAACACTTCTTTCAGGTGACACAACTGGTCATGGCGTAGATGAATAAATTATAATCGCCCCCAAGAGAATGAGTCTTCCTTCAGCAATATTCTTTATCTGGCATAACTCCAGGATCTTTATCTGCGTGCCTACATTAGAAGAGCAAGACAGAACGTTACTTTTCTGCGTTATCGAGGCCATATCTGGCATGATGTTATGCCTTTTGCTTACCTTCAGAAGCCTTCTGCGGTTCTGTAAAATTAGACTCCCTGGTAAGACCTACGTGTAACTCAAAGGTGAACTACTCAAGAGCAATACACGATTATCTCTGACAGGGTTAGTGTTAAAAACACACAAAGCAGCCAAAACACCACATCACTTTTAATTTTCCACATTTTCAACAATGGAGCAATGCACCTTTAAAATGACAATCGCCCGTGCAATACACCGAAAAAGGGGATGATGGGTTTTGCTGAACACGAATTCAACAAAGAAGGTAAGGGGTTCTATACTTGAAAACAGCGCATTGTTTTGGCAGACTTTGCCTCAGCTTGCATTTGCATGAGGTAGGGTTACAGCGAGATCTGGACTTCCCTTGTAAATCCTGGGCGACCTCAGGAGCCATATTGTTTATTCATGCGTCATCATTTATTAAGCAGCTGGGTTAGAACGATGTTTGCATGCTTGCATATGGGCGAGAAAAGCATGCTGTGATGAATAGCTATGGAACTGTGTTCTCGAAGAGGAGCGAAATCAGAAAGGAAATGAACAGAAGGAATTGGCCTTTGGGTATTAGATAGAACTGGGTGTAAAAGAGGCATCTTCGCCGGTCTTGTTTAGTGTTGTGTGCCTGTATGACGGTAAAATGTCAAGTCGCCTACAGAAAGATGGGTCCACTCGCGTTATGGGTGGCCTCACCATGGAGTACAGGATCAGAAATATTGGCCATGGCAGTGTTACCTGTGTGACCTGGCACACATTTTAAATAGGATTACCCTTTGTGAAGATGGCACTGAGCCACTCTGTGCCCATAGTTCATTTTGATTGAATGTATCTGTTGAAATCCATGGATCATGTATGCACGTACAGCATGAGACCTGAGAGCAAGAGCAGGGTCATTACAGTGTCTCCATGCAAATTCATTTTTGGGAAGATCCCAAGTAGAGATAAAGCTTGGCCCTCAGAGGTAATACTGATTGAACTTTGTAAGTGGGCATGCTGAGATGCAAGTGTGATGTTGGAAATGCTTTATGGAGGGACAGGTCCTGGCAATTCTCTGCATGTGTTTTCCTTATGTTTTCTGCCACTGAGGTCCAGCCTGGACCTCTGGCAGTGCAGCTCTTGTATCTTTCGGTGAACAATTCCTATGGAATACACTTATGGCACCCATGGGTGTGAGTACACCCTTGTACCGCTTGTGTGTGTTTTCGGGCACCTGTGTGTTGCCCACAGAGCAGGGTATGGGCTGGTGGCATCTACATGCTGACTTGGCAGTGGCTCTGAGTATCCTCCATTCTTGGGATACCCATGCCCTGCCATAGGGATCAATGGATTCCTACACAAAGGCAAGATGGCCACTGTGGCCTCTTGGTTTCTATTGCCTTTTACCTTGTTTCCCAAAGTCCTGGGATGCCCTGTCTCTGTCCCTTCCTCCTGAATGGCTGTTGGACGGAAACACCATATATGTCTCTGTTGTTCCCTTTCCTCTTGACTGGCTGTTTGGTGGAAATGCCATATATGGCTCTGGTGCGCCTCATGTCAGATTGACTGGAGCCTTCCCAGGTGTTGTGTGTTGTGGGTACCTGGTAGGGGTGTGACCTGTGTAAATGGAGTTGGGAGTCAACTCACATTCTCTGTTATGGGTGTCTGGGTTCTCTGTGTGTGGCCCAATGAATGAGACAGCCCTAACTGAAACTGACATGAATGCAGTGTAGTGTGCTGAAAGGCTGGGTTCATATCCCAATCCACATTCTTTGTTATGGGTGTCTGGGTGGAGTGAATGGCCTGAATGCCTGTGAGGTAGGAGGATGGTGAAAGTCAACAGTTACTCTCTATCAAGAAAACTTCATGCGTTCTTCATAAAAAATATATATTTATTTTTAATAGTTTCTGAATAAAATATCTCGTAAAATTGAGAAAAATTACATATTAAATACATTCATCACGACACTCTAAGAATACAATCAACTATAATAATGATGAAAGACACATATACAATGTTTCTTAAAAATAACAGGTGTTCACATTCATTAATGGATGGATCTGTCTATAGGAAAAGATCCTATTAGGTTGGGATTTCGATCAATCACAATCTCTAAATACTTTTATACAGTCTAGGGTGGCTCCTGGACTGTGAACTCAACATGTTTCAGTCCTCTTGATGGTGGTGGGACTTTCTTCAGGAGTAGTCATGAACTAAAAAAATTAATTGAATTGAAAACAACTAAAGCCCACGAAAGATGTTGGATTAGTAAACAAGAGTGGCTGTTTCTTAATAACCCTAAACCATCCATACCTACATTTTATTGTTTACCCAAAATTCACAAATCATTAATAAAACCTAGTCTCAGCCATCAACTCTATTTTAGAGCCCCTTTCAAAATTCGCTGACCACTATTTAAAAAGGTATGTGATGAACATGAAATCTTATCTCAAAGACACCAAGGAAGTGATAAAAAGTATGAACATTTACCATATGATCCAGAGAACTCGTACCTTATAGGTTTAGACATTGTCTCCCTATACACCAACATTCCACAACAGGCGACTCTGGAAACGATTGAGGAAATACTACAGAATCGACAAAGACCCAGTCCCAAGCTCGTTTATTTTATGGTGTGTAGAACTAGCCCTCACACGGAACTACTTCGAATTTCTAGGTACCTCCGTTCAACAGATTGAAGGCACTGCCATGGGGGCTACCATGGCTCCAAGCCTAGCCAATTTATTTGTAGAATATTTCGAAAAAAAGTTAATCTAAACACAAAATCCGTTCTCACCCAACATTCAATCATGGGCAAGGTACATTGACGACGTCCTAATGATTTGGTCAGGCACAGTAGAAAAAGCAGAAGAATTTCTCATATGGCTGAATGATTGTAATCGACATCTACAATTTATTTATTTACATTTTTAAAGCGCTCACACAGCCCACGGGCATCAAGGCGCTGTTACAGGTACTGTTTGTTTTTTAGTTACATAATTGTTTTTCTTTTTTTTTGTCTTAGTTGCGTATTTATAACACGCGTAAACACCCAGAGGTTTCTAAGCGCGGACCCGCGGATCGAACCTGTGTTGCTTCGTGTCGTCTTGTTTCCAAGGCGCGCACGTTGCCGCTGAGCTATGCTCCCGGCACTATGAATTTTCCCGGATTTACTATGAATATTCAAAAACTATACATCGATTTCCTAGACCTAACAATTTTTCATGAAGAAGGCCAATTATTAGTTAAACCTTTCCACAAAACAACAGAGAAAAACTCTCTCTGGCATTACGAAAGTCATCATGTCAAGCATTTGAGAGTTAACTTACCCTATGGCCAATTTTTACGCCTCAAGAGAAATAGTAGCCATAAAGCAGCTTTTGAAGCAAAAGCAAAGAACCTAACATCTAAACTCAAACAAAGGAGCTACCCTAAAAAACTGATAAAAAAATCTGCTAAAAGAGCTGCCAACAACAATCGGGACGCCCTCTTAGAAGACAAAATAAAACAACCTCTAGAAGATCGGTTAGTATGTGTTAATACTTTTACTAACCTGAGCTTGCAAATTATCCAAATTGTTAAAAAACACTGGAGAATCTTTAAAGATTCTAATTTTGAAGTACCAATACCCTTGTTTGCATATAAAAAATCCATTACCATAGGTAACCGGATGAGCAGTAGCAAACTTAAAGAAAAAATACTATTGTGAATAGTTTGACACAAGCATGTGGACTTACACCAGTCACTGGACATTATCCATGCGGGAATTGTGCAGTGCGTAAACTCACGGAAAAAACCAAGGAAGTGAACATTGGTTTACCCAAACCTTGGCAACAAAAACAAATGACAAACTGCAATTCAGAATATGTGATATATATGATCACTTGTCCATGTAATAAACATTACATAGGAAAAACAAATAGAAAAGTGAAAGTCAGAATGCTAGAACATAAAAGTTGCCTCAAAAATAAAGTTCTTACTGCTCCTTTAGTGAAACACTTTATTGAAACTAAACATAGTTTTGAAGACTTTAAATGGACAGTCTTACGATGATGCAGGGCAATAATCATAATATCAAAAGCAAAATCCTTTTCGAAAAAAGGCAGAGGCTAATTTTCCTGACAAAAAGCGACATGAATGTTCTTAATGAGTCCATTGAATGGCTCAAAGTTTAAATCTAAATATCTTCTCCTCTCATTTGAAGTATAACTTTGGTTTTTCACTCAAGCTCCAAATCAACATCTACAGAAGTCCGTAATAAAGAGTATGAACACAGAACCGCCAGAATTTTCAAAAGATCTTACTATGAAAATATTTCATATATTGATCTATTCAAGCAGAAGGAGGAAGAGATCCAGTTTATGAAACATTCTCCTCACTCATTAACTCTAGTATCTCGGGATGATAAAAAGAAAACAAAGGTAGACACTAAAAAAGGACTACCATACATATCAGAATACACTGAGAAGTCACAGTTTCAGCAATTCAAGATGGCGCCATCTCACGGCGTTTCTTCTGCGTTTATCGGTGCTTAGCGGCGCTTACAGGAAGTCCATTATATCAGGACAACATCCAGACACAACTAAAGAGAAAGGAGGAAGATTAACATAGCGGAACTATATCGCTTACCACATCCTATGCGATCGCGAGACTGATTCAGGTAAGCGCATGAGCGGTGTCTTTTTTTGATCATCCCACTCCCCTTAGAATTCTCTATTAGAGTAAAAATCTAGACGCCCTTGGTAACGGCAGTTTCCTACAACTAAATTCAATAAAAATGATACTTCAGTATAAACTAGCCAAACCACTTAGAAAGGATACACTATATAGAAACAACTGGTGACCTTTTGCTCATACCTAGGGAAGAGATGTGTCCAATCCCTTGGGAATAAAAAGATTAATACATAAAATGACAATACCTTTTGTTTCGTCCATGTAATGGACTAAAGATATCACACCCTCCGGTGTTGCCTCTTCCTTTTACAGACAGTACCTGAAATAACCAGCCACATTTACTGGACTTATGTCCAGCCCCCCCTTATGATGAGCTGCACCCATGGTTAAAAACTGAAAACTAATCCTAAAGACTCCACCTAGCTTAATAGAGGTAAGATGTCTCCCTACTTACATGATCAGAAGTGACTGCTTGGTTTTTGAATATTTACTCAATACTATGAGAGTATGAATGGACTTACTAATGATATTGATAATATCATCTCTAATCACATTTCCAGTCCTCACATAACAAAATTGACTAGCGTATTCAGGATCCTACAGATGTATTGTACTGGATCAATTTGATCAATTGTCCAAGGTTACAAGGCAAATATAATGATCCCTCCTATTCTCTAATCTGATTGTAGGAGTCTGTGGAAGAAATAGTCTTCCCACTGAAAAAATTGCCCAATTAATGTGGCCACTTTTCCTCCTCCAAGGGATCAACTACACTCGGGAGTTCAGGTAATTCAGTTAACCATGAACCTTTCCCAGCACCTTAACTGTGTTTTAAGATTATGGGCCAAAATGCCTGTTCTTTTCCCCTTCTGGTTTTTGTCAATAGTTGCTCCTATCATAGTGAATAAAGCTTCATTAAAAGAAGATTGTACTACTCTAATACTGTTAATGACTACTCCTGAAGAAAGTCCCACTACCATCAAGAGGACTGAAACATGTGGAGTTCACAGTCCAGGAGCCACCCTACACTGTATAAAAGTATTTAGAGATCGTGATTTTCCTATAGGCAGATCCATCCATTAATGAATGTGAACACCTGTTATTTTTAAGAGACATTGTATATGGGTCTTTTGTCATTATTATAATTGATTGTATTCTTAAAGTGGTGTGATAAATGTATTTAATATATAATTTTTCTCAATTTTACAAGATATTTTATCCAGAAACTATTAAAAATAAATATATATTTTTTGTGAAAAACGCATGAAGTCTTCTTGATAGAGAGTAACTGTTGACTTTCACCATCCTCCTATCTTCCTCTGTATTTAGCATTCTCTTAATCCCAAAACCAAGGCAGGATTCCACTCTGCTGTAGGAGTGGAATTTGCGATCTCCCCAGATGTTTAGTAACTAAATGCCTGTGAGCCTGATTGGCTGCCTGCCTGCATGAATGCCCTTCTGTATGATTGGCTGACTGAGCCTGGCTCAGCCAGAGTCAATGAGGAACAGATGTGTATATCTGGGGAGCTCTCACTTACACATTTGTTCAGAAACTGATCTTGAAACTGAAGTGTTCAGAAGCGGGAGTCAAAGCTGAAGCAAGAAGCTGTTCCTTGAAGCTCAGATGGAGGAGGAGTCTGCTGCTGCATTTCTTCACTGTAATCTGACAGTTGTCATGTCTCCCAAGGACTGATCCAGAGAGAACCTGCGAAGGAGACCTCTCCCCGAGCTATGAGGGACCATCGTGCGAACTGCTGTTCTTCATCCAAAGTGCCCTGGAAGTCAGTCTTGTGTGCCTGCCGTCCATAGAAGGGGTCTTCATGAGTTCTGAAGAGGAGTGGCCAGGCTACTCGAGTCGGAGAAGTCCATTGGTGTCACCCAGGGTCTGGAGGTGCGTTTTGTGACTGCTGGAAGTCATTGCTGTCTTCCACCCAGAAGAGAGGGTACCCTGGCATAGTGCTGCTGGACACCTGTAGGTGCGAAAGTTCCAAACTGCTGAAGGACATTTCAAGGGAGTTCCTCACCATCATCACTGACCACATTTTCCCGCCAGAGAGAGTCCAGAGTCGCTGAGTGCTGAGGAAGGTCCATCAGTGGGTTTCCCGCCACCAGAAGTTAACAAATAAGTCCTTAGGGCCAGCTGTGGCAGAAGGGCTGTGCAAATCTGTTTAGCTGTGGTGGCAGTGTGACCTATTTATTCATTCTACTGTGCTTCACTTATTGGATTGTTTGGAGAGCGAACGGAGAGTAAGCGGGGAGTAAGAGGCAGTCTCCTTTGCTCCACCCTGCAGCCGGCAGTTACTTCAGAACTTCAGAAAAAGTAAAAGGTGAAAAGGACGCCTTTACTTTTAAAAGGCACACAAACTTTTTCTTTATTTTTTATTTTTTCTTCCAGTGACTCGCATGTCACGTGTGTAGCAGCTGAGCTCATTAGGACACCTGGTGCACCCTTGCAGCGAAAGCCCTGTGGCAGAAGGGCTGTGCGAATCTGTTTAGCTGTGGATGCAGTGTGACCTATTTATTCATTCTACTGTGCTTCACTTATTGGATTGTTTGGCGAGCGAACGGAGAGTAAGTGGGGAGTAAGAGGCAGTCTCCTTTGCTCCACCCTGCAGCCGGCAGTTACTTCAGAACTTCAGAAAAAGTAAAAGGTGAAAAGGACGCCTTTACTTTTAAAAAGCACACAAACTTTTTCATTTTTTTTTTCTTCCAGTGACTCGCATGTCACGTGTGTAGCAGCTGAGCTCATTAGGACACCTGGTGCACCCTTGCGGCGAAAGCCCTGTGGCAGAAGGGCTGTGCGAATGTATTTAGCTGTTTGGCGGCTTTGGCGTGCGTGCCAGAACTTACATCATAAAAGGAAAGCTCGAGTGTGAGAAGGGCAAGTGATTTTTTTTTTTTTTTTTTTTAATTTTCTTTTCACTGTTTGGCGGTTTGCTGCTTTGTTGCCTGGCTGTCTGGCCGGATTGCTTCCCCTGGGCAACTTGTGGCTATCCGAGAATAACATAAAGCACAAGAAAGTACTGTTTGCTGTTTGCTGGGACTGAATGCTCCTGCATTAAGGATTGTGTTTTGAACTCTGCTGCCTTTGTAGAACAGCTGAGTCTTCGCCGAGCGGACGTTTTTTCCCGCGGCACGGGAAGCTGCCTGACTTCAACCTGTGAAACTATCTACTGATTGGGTCGTGGCTCTTGCCTTTTTTTATTTTTTTTATTTTGTTTTTATTTATTAATTTATTAGTTAAAGTTGTCTTTATTTTTTTGAGTGGTTTTTGTGTATCAATCTTATTTAAGTGTGTTGGGATTCTTGTGGCAAACTACGAAAAGAGAAAGTTAAAATCCTTTTGCGAATTGCACAAGTGAATTGCTAAGTGCTTTCCTGTCTCGCTGTGTCTCGCCGGGTTGCCAGAGGATTCTTGTCGGAAAACACATTGCTGGACACGCTTTCCTGCTTTTGAAGGACTGATCCTATTGGGTTTTACTTTATAATATACCTGTGTTCTTATTTGAAGAATTATACAATCTTTCTTTATGTCACGTCAAATCAACTCGCTAAAAGCGGGAATGCCTGAGTCTGTAGCTAATACGTATAACCTAGTGCCACCTTTACCTAAAAAGACCTTGATCACTAAAAGAATTAAAGAAAATAAAGAGAGGAAACGAGCAACTTCTCTTAATGTGGATATTCGTTCCTATTGCATCACAGATGTTGTAGGATCAGAAAAAACTTCAGCAATGCCCTTACAAATGGAAAAAACTCGGAGACGGCCATTATTCAGCACTTGGTCTGTCCTAACACTACAGTTCTGTGCGGAGTCTCGCCGCCCATAATTCCTGTCTCTGAAGAGTCTGTAATAAATTCAGTGCCCTTAAGTACTAACTTAGAGATGGATGTGATTGCCTCAAAAACATGTATTACTAGTGTTCAACTTCAACAAGCAAGAACAGAAGTAGCGGATGCCTCAATTGCATTAGCCTATACATCAGGTGAAATATGCACATCACAAGCAGTTACTACTGTAGCGGCTAAACCGTATGCACCCCCCCCCTGTACCTTTATGCTCTGTTGAAGCTCAGCAGTTACTACGAACTGAATATGCTAAATTGACAGCGGTTGGTGAATTTGGAGATGATACATTAGCATCTATCTTAGCATCCAGTCCTCATGATTCTGCAACATGTATATTTGCTCAAACACGGGTGATCTGATTCAATTGGCTGATCACTCACACATCCATACAAGCGAGTGTATAGATCATGCTCAAAAGCTAAATACCACCCCACCAGTTGAGACTGAGAATCCTGATTTATACAAATCTCCGGTCTTATTCGACAAATCTCCATCATCAATCTCAAATACATCTTTTGTGGCCCCAACACCTAGACGTACCAGGTTCATAGAACCTGATACTAGTCATCCTTATTTTATTCGTGATAGTCAGATGCCATTTAAAGAAAATAGGTTCTCTTTTCCTGAAGCACCAGCTTTAAACAACACGTTGAGTGCCATGAATACCGCCCTATTGTCATTGGCTAAGCTTTACGAATCATTAGATGAAAAGATGCGTTGCCAGAATAGCGAACTACATGTGTTACACATGCTTCTTAAAAAACGTTCTGACATCTCGCTCTACTATACTCAAGATGACAAATCAATCTATGCAAACAAATACAAGTGATGCACTAGATGTGATGGTAGGCTTGCCGTCAAATTCAATACCAAATATAAAGTCAGTCTCAAGTATCACCCTTGATGCTGGAGCTCATTTAGTGCCCATCAATCCTTCTGAGGTAATGACAAAAGAACAGAGTATTTTGCCTCCAATTCCACAAGTTTCTATCCAGTCAGCACCTCTTATGCCGATTGGGATAATCCCAAAAGTACAAGGTGTATCATTTGCTCCAATATTCAGTACCTTGAAAGCTCTTCCTGTGTCCATCTTAGGTCAAACTCTACTTGAACCGGAACCAAAAAAGCGTCTACCATTTGTCAATACAAGTTCTAAGTTAAAAGTAAAGAAAGCTGTTAGACTTGTGACATCAGTCAGGAAAAAACGAAAATTGAGCATAGACATTGAAAAACAGACTACACAAGATGCTTTAGAATATCAACCACTTGATGATTTGCTTGATAGTGTAACAACATTATCTCTAAATCCATTAGATCAGAGTATTCAGACTCAAAATGGGGCAAATATATCCCAGTCTGCAATTTCAGGGGGTCCTCAACCACCATCCGTTGAAGAAAGGACATTGGCTAAGAGCTTATGTGCTGATCGAGTTCAATCCTCTGCTGTTTTTGAAAATGCTTCAAGTACTACTGATGACATCTTACACGATTTACGAGCTGAACTACGAGCCTCTTTTGACAAACAGATTAAAGTCAATGAAGCTCTTGTACAGTGTTACATTGCGCCAACTAATGAGAATAAGATTAAACAAACGAATATTACCCGCCTGCAAGATGATAAAATGCAAGCGCTTCGTGCTGATGGGATCCTACAAGATTTGCGTGAGGAGATACGAGCTTCTTTCGCAAGATACACTAGAGAAAATGAAGCATTTACACAAACTGTTAGGTCAGTTAACCAGGGCTCACTGGGTAAAATTGATTTAACTGCCCAGGATTATCAAAGGGCTATACCCAGTACTGAACCCTTGTTAGTTGGACCTCCAAAACTTCAAAAAATAACAGCACAGGACACTGTGGATGTGGGAATTAGGGGTTCATCATCTTCTATCATGCTACCTATGAGCAAACAGAGTGAGCATATCCCAGGGTCATCTAGACTTGTCGGTAAATCGCAATTTAAAAATCACCATCGCCTTCTTATAAAATGTCGTGGTCACCCATTCCCCACTTATGACCTTAATCGAGCCAGCTTTTTGAATATCTGTGCTGATATCGCTGCTCTCGAAGATTTAACATCAGCTGATATTAGCTTGGTTGAATTTACTAGTGACCAAGATCTAATAGAAGCACGTTTATATGTAAGTAGTAGTATACAATGATACCTTTCCTCATCAAACAAGCCTTGACAGCTTTCCACGCCCCGTTAGGACGAGATATCCGGTCCCTATGACATCATATCCTGGGCGTGGCCCCCTGGGGCTTCCCCCGGAAGTTCTGCCTGGGCAAAATCCTGTCCCGGAAGTGATGTAGATGTGTTCAACAGGCCCCGGGGCCTTAGCGGGGGTTTCCCACCGGATGTGACATCATGGGGGCTATCGGGAAGGCCCCCCCAAGGGTTGGGGCCCCAAGGGGACTTCCTCCGGATGCCCCCCAAAGAACCGGAAGTGTGGAGCTGGGTTTTGAAGTGTGAGGCGTGGCGTGCAGGGTGTATATATACAGATACGTTTTGGAGGATGTACAAGCCGTTCCTGAAGCCTTGGAAAAAAAAAAAAAAAGAAAACTCAAAAGACCTCAATACCAGGAATTATGAAGCGCTACAGCTACTACTCTAAGGACAATACAACTGCTGAGGATTTGAAAACCCTTCAAAAATATTACAGCCCTGAAAGTCCGCCGGCACCGGCGCTATCCGTCGATGGGGGTCCTGATGACGCAGCGGCTATGGGTACATTATGTGAGCATTTTGATATGTTGAATCTTGGGAGTGGGAAACAGCCGGGTGTCATCGACTCCGGTGTGGATGACGCCTACACCGATGCAGACTATGTGGATATGGTTGAGGCTGTTAAGGCTCTGGAGGAGAACCCGTATGAAGATCTGAATGTTTTAGAGCAACTGTTTCCAGAGGCCGCAATAACCTCGACGGTAGACACAGCATCTGATGAAGGCAAGCTGTTTATGGACGTTACTAGCTCCTCTATGCTGGAAGATGTTGGTTCTGAAACATTGGCTATGGTAAGTAATGAAGTATGACGATGTGGGTGTTTGTGTGTGTGAAAAAACCTGTGAAAACACATGCTCAAGAGCTAAACTTCTTTCTTTTTTGAATTGCAGAAAACGCCAGATAACCATAACGGAACTGTGGGCCTGAACAACTCGTTTAACGCCGTCAATTATTATTGCGTGTGCTGTTCAAAAGGGACCGAAAGTTCAGCATTCCCAGTCGGTGATAAGTGTAAGAAATGCGATACTTTGAAATGTTTTGAAAGTTCTGATGAGGAAGAAGATGATAATATCACCCTTTTGGAGACTGTAACAGCTCAAGCGTTTGCGGCGGCTGTTGTGAAAACGTGTTTGAAGCGGGACTATTACCGATGGTGTGACGGGCATAAATACGGATACCCGCAACAGGATGCTCATGATTGTTTACTCCCGAATTATCAATCTGTAGCAATACGGGCAATATGTCAGATGTTGAAGTCATATAACGTTTATCAGATGCTTAAAAGGGTTTATAAAACCATGGGTATGCGTGTACATGCGAGTGTGGGGGGCCTGCTAACAAAAACAATCTTGGAAATTCAAACGTGTCGCAAGCCTGAGAAAAAAATGAAATCTTTATGCCTGGCAGGCCCCGTGATTTTTAGAAACCATATAACCTGTTTAATACAGAGAGACTTTTCTTACCTGTACAGGCTGAGGAGTAACCCGCAGAGGTGTCCGGTTCCGCAAAAGCTTGTTTTTTAAAAAGATGAAAACACAATAATACTGCTCCTTATATGTGTACCGTTGTTTCTAGGGTAACGTTTCTGGAGGAAAAACTGGACGTGTGGAGAGCTATCTGATGCCTGTACGGCTGTGTGGGGAAAAACTTTTATACGCTATGCGGAAGGCGAGAATAGCGGTAAACACCCCACCCCGGCTGTGGCGTTTTGATGTACCGAGATTTCAAGATGCACGGATGTGTCAAAGTGTAATTTGTAGCACCATCAAGATGTCGGCGTGTGATGAATACGGTTCTGTATTCCGATACAACTGGGGTTCTTTATCCATGGGCCCTAGAACCGTTTTGAGGCACCACGTGGCTGAAATGTATGCAAGATTCCTACGCCTTAAAGGTCTTGTTTTACAGGCCTCTGAACTATCTGAACTATTAAATGCTACAAGTGTCTGGTGTCTACAGAGTTACAGGCGGGGTAACCACGTTGATGTGCATAGCCTGTTATATGTTGCGACCAATAAAATATCAGGGGTCGTAACTGTTCGACACAACGTACATGTATACCAAACAATATAAAGAAAAATTCAATAAAACACCATACACCAACCCTGCGTCTGCTTATTTTTTTGTAGTGCATCAATGGCTAACAACACACGTTCAAGATTGCATGAATGCTATTATGATAAATCTGGTGTTGGGAGTTATGGGGGTGTTGATGCGCTTTATCGAAAATTACAGCGTGATAAACACCCCATCACGCGTGGAGCTATTAAGAC
The DNA here is from genome assembly GCF_040938575.1 of Ambystoma mexicanum. Classification (NCBI taxonomy): domain Eukaryota; kingdom Metazoa; phylum Chordata; class Amphibia; order Caudata; family Ambystomatidae; genus Ambystoma; species Ambystoma mexicanum. Next base: position 869,762,503 of record NC_090935.1, read on the forward strand.
ATGGCTATCCGGCCAGGAGACGTATACCCTTCATAAAAATGCTAGAAAACGTTTTAAAAGAAGAATGACCATTGTCGCGTCGGCAGGTATGCAGTGGCAGGCAGACCTGGCGGATGTTTCTAACCTTGAAAAGCAGAACGATGGTGCGCAGTACATTCTGACGGTGATAGATGTTTTATCAAAATATGCATTTGCAGAGGCCTTGCGGGATAAGACTGGTTCAAGAGTGGCGGCGGCCTTTAAACATATCTTCAGCAAGGGTCACGTACCTGTAAAATTACAAACTGATGCCGGTAAGGAATTTCTGAATAGGCCCCTGCAAAACCTTCTAAAGCACCACGGCGTGCATCATTTTATAACCCACACGGAAGTTAAAGCGGCGGTTGTTGAACGTTTCAATAGAACCCTAAAATCTAAACTATGGAGATATTTCACAGCCTATAATACACAACGCTATGTGGATATATTACAGACTTTTATCGATGTGTATAATGACAGCTACCACCGGTCTATTAAAATGCCTCCCCGGGCTGTAACCTCTGAAAACTCATTATCAGCGTGGCGAAACCTGTATGCTGGACGGCTATCGGAGAAGATCAAGAAAGCATCCTTTCGCGTAGGGGACCACGTCCGAGTATCCAAGTTAAAAGGTGTCTTTACAAAAGGCTACCAACAGTCCTTTACTGACGAAATTTTCATAGTGGCAAAAGCATCTGTGAAAAAGGGGGTATACATATATCAGCTGAATGATTATGCTGGTGAAGTTGTAAGCGGTAATTTCTACACAGAGGAGTTACAAAAGGTGATCGACGATCCCCAGCGTCTTTATAGGGTTGAGAAAATTATTCAGAGTAAAGGTAAGGGGTCTAAGGAACAGCACCTGGTAAAATGGCACGGATGGCCTGAGAAATTCAACAGTTGGGTCAACGCGGCCTCTCTAGAGGATCTAAAAAGCAGAGACGATCCCTGAGAAGAAGAAGAAGAAGATGGAAAACACCGGCTTTTATATCACCTTGCCCAGTAACGCCTCTTTAGATATATTCCCCAAAAACGAAATATCAGATTATTCTGTTAAACTGGCTAAACCCGTTAATTTACAAGGTCCGTGGGAAGCGGGGTTGATGGAGATTCAGTACCCCCATACCTGGGACACCCTGGACAAAAGAGATTCCTGGTATACCATCAGACGTGGAGAACCTGCTGAATTGATAAATGTGGGTTTTCCTCACGGCTTCTACCCCACAATACAGGCGCTGCTAGATACTATCAACAAATCAATAGCGAGTCTCGAGCGCTATGCAGATATACACCTGTTTCTAAATAACTCACGCCGTAAAGTATTTGTAAGATCACCCGATCTTACCGTGGAGTTTATATGTAGCGGGAAACTCTCGATGGTGTTGGGGAACGTTCAGCATATAAAAAATAATACTAAAAATACTGACAAAACACGTGCAGATATTGATGGTGGATTTTACAGCCTCATGATCTACAGCGATATAGTAGAATACCAAAGGGTTGGTGACTCATACGCCCCCCTGATGCAGACCGCACAAGTCAAGGGCGAAAATAACGGCATTGTTAATATACAATACATGAAGCCTGATTATACTCCTGTTTCTAAGTGTCATTTTGATACCATCAACATCCAGATAAGGGACGATCGGGGAGATCTGGTCTCATTTAAATACGGGAAGGTCCTGGTGAAACTACACCTGCGCCCTAGATGCAAGAGAGACAATTAGAACATGGTAATCATGAAGAATTACGGGGAGCCGCACGCTTCTAGGGATTATTACCGCAGACAGGCCGGTTATGGAAATCAGCCCTACTTCCAAGGTGCGCCTGTGATGTATGGTGAGGGGCTAGGAAGTATTTTTAGAAGTCTTTTTCGGAGAGCCGTGCCCTTCCTGCGCAAAGGGTTTGAATTAGCCAAGCCGCATATGAAAACAGCTGCTACAAACATTGCTAAGGATGTGGTGTCTACTGCAACAACCTCCATCGCAAATCGTTTCAACCAACCAGCACAAGAGGGCTCTGGTCTGGTTTACTTGGGTAAAAGCCCTGCAAAAAGAAAAAGGCGAGCTTTGCGCCGGCGTGGGCCTCCGAAGCCGCATAAAAAACGAAGAACAACCACCAAAGCAGCTCAGAAGAGAAAGCGCACGTCAAAGAACAGACGGATCAAGCGAAATAAAAACAGACCCGGCATCAATATTTTCTAAAAGATGGCCTTTATCCACTGTGCCTCGGGGGAATGTGTGAAATCGGAACTAGATCTGTTTGTCGTGCCCCCGACACAGACAAGCATCGAAAACAGTTTTTTCATGGAAGTTGCGCCCCTAGCGGCACTATCACCATTAGCCCCCATTGAGTTTTACATATCGGGCTCAACAGAGACGTACCTGGATTTGAATGACACCTTGCTCTACCTAACTTGCAGAATAACAAAAGAGGATGGGGCGGCTATCGGTGCAGCGGCGAAGGTGGCCACGATTGCCTATCCGGTGGCCACCCTTTTCAACCAGGTGGACATCACTCTAGTTGATCGCATGATTACACAGAGCGACAATATGTATGCCTATAGAGCGTATATTGAAAGCATTCTGAACTATAGCAATGACACTTTGGACACCCAGCTGACTGCAGGGCTTTTTTATAAGGACACGGCGGGGCATATGGAGGATTATGCTCTAAATGGAAACAACAAGGGCTTTATAAAGAGATCAGCGTATGCGACAGGTAGCAGAAACTTTGATTTACTAGGGCGTCTACACTCGGATCTGTTTTTCCAGGAGAAGCTGATGGTGAATGGTGTTGATCTGAAAATTAAACTCTCACAAAATAAAGATGCTTTCTGTTTGAACAGTGATGATGCCGAAGCCTACAAACTGGTAATAGTATCAGCGAGTTTATTCATTAAAAGGGTCAACGTGTCACCGACGGTCAGACTCGCGCATGCTGATGCTCTACAAGTATCTAACTTGAAATACCCTGTGGAGAGGACCTCCTTGAAAATCTTCAGTGTACCAGCGGGCAGCCGTGTCGCCAGTCAAGATAACTTATTCTTGGGACAGCTACCTAAAATAATCGTTATTGGCTTTGTGGATAACACCGCTTTTTCAGGGGATTACGCAAGCAATCCTTTTAATTTTAAACATTACAAAAAGAAGTATCTATCAGAGCACACCTAATTACTCAAAAACTAAATAACTATTTAGAGAGATTTTATTACAATTCTGGGTGCTGGGGAGGAATACACGCCCTGACACTGGAGCATGTGTTAAACATAAAACAAAAAGTGTCTAAACTTAAAGACACTCCCGCCCCCTGCACACCTTACAAGCTGAAATAAATCAGTCAAATTTCATAACATTTGCACTTTTATATATTGTCTGGTTTGATTTGTTTTTCATGCTGGCCATATTGGAAGTCAGTTGATAGCTTTTTTCTGTACTTTTATGAAGATATTTTGTTACCTATGTTCTAAATTGACAATTCTTTCTATATATAAAAGTGCAAATGTTATGAAATTTGACTGATTTATTTCAGCTTGTAAGGTGTGCAGGGGACGGGAGTGTCTTTAAGTTTAGACACTTTTTGTTTTATTTTTAATTTTAAACATTACAACATTAACTACGCCGCCCTTTTTAAGGATGGGGTCGTCATCCCCGCCAAAGCCTACAGCCCTAGTTTTCAACAGAAAAATACAATTAGGGAGTATCTGGGACTAGTCTCCATCAGCGGCAAGCACATGCGCGATAAAGGATTTGTGATACCACGTGACGACTATGATGGTGGCTACACCTTGCTGGCTTTTGATTTGAGACCCGATAATGCATCATCAGGACATTATAATCTGATTAGGAATGGTAATTTACGACTTGAGGTCCGGTTTGCTGCAAATTTACCAAGTACTGTGAATCTCATTATTGTGGCCCTATTTCACTGTCATAGAACTCAACAACCAGCGACAGGTGCTGTACGATATGTAATGTATACCTACCAGATCATGCGTTTCCTGCGAAAAGACAAACATGCTGTGAAAACATTTCGAGGCGTGTATTCGTGGGATAACATACCACGGGGTATAACGGGGAAGCTGCCCATCAGCTTTGTTGTGAACACCGACTCCCAGCATCAAGAAGGAACACATTGGATAGCTATGTTTATAGACGCTGTTGCAATAACTGTTTTTGATAGTCTGGGTGTTTCCCAAGCCACCCTATATATGACAGCGATCTACTGGACTATGTTAAACATATAGCACCCATAGTACATTATAATAGAGCACAGGTGCAGCATTCTGAAGCCGTGACATGTGGGCAGCATGCTTGCTACTTTGTATCTAAAATGTCTGAGAAACAGGCACTGCGTGCTGTTATGCAAACTTACTCTCTTGATCTCAGGCAGAATGATCGGATGGTGACGGCTTTTGTGAATAAACGTAAATATCGTCGGTCACCTGTAAATGTATATAGTTTTTGCCAGAAATGTAAGTGTGTTAATAATCAGTAGATATGTGTACAGGGCTAAATAAAAACACCTTGTACTTTTAAACAACCGTCTCCTTCTTACTTGTGTCATGTTTAATATTTTTTTTATTTTTTATTTTTTAAACAAACAAAATGTTGAACTAGCCATGCTTGAAATAATTAGACGCAAAACGTATGGTTGGTATAAATAATAATGTTCTTTTATTACAAACAGAACCTTTGTTTATACAGGCTGTGGTGGGTATAGATATAAAGACATTTACATAAACACGTATTTTATTACAACCAGCGCATTTGTTTAATCAACAGGTGTGCGTATACTTATAAAAAACAGATACATAATCCATATACATATACATATGACAAAGGTTAAAAACTGTTCTTAAAATTAAGAGAAAACACAGTTACACACTAAACCAGGCCTCGTGTTTGGGTTTATTTTTCTTTCTTCTTCTCTTTACGGAAATATCTAGGGACTCAACATCCTCGGACGTGGTTTTAACACCAGTGTCTTTCAATGTCTCAAGCAGCTCGCGATGCCCCATGTTTCCCACTAAAGTGGCAGGAATGTTTAAGTCCGCAGCAGATTGCATGAACAGATCCCAGCCTCTAGGCTTTTTGTGTCTTCCAAAGGCCTGTGAGTTGGTAATGCTGCGAACTAAATCATGGACATTTGAACCTTTGACAGGCGTACCTTTATATACAAACTCCCCCTTTGCGTTCCAGGGTACCAGCCCCTGCTCACCGGTCATCTTGTTCAACAATAATTCCGCATTCTTACGATAACGGGGGTTAATGGTATTCAGGATTTCAGAGACCAGGGGACGTTTCTGATCCGGGTGTCCGGGATTTGTGTTGCCGAGACTCGTAGGCTCTTCAGGGGGCATGTACAATGTTAGCTTGTTCTTCTCATTGGTGGCTTGTCTAAAATGTGTTAAGTATTTCTGGAGAATCGCCGAATAGAGGGTAACCTTGTCGTAGTCTGATAAATCATGCCGACGTAGGACATCTTGCATTTCAGAATCGATCCGGAGGGTTGCTGATTTTCGAATATCAGGCTCTTCCCTGTCATGGGTGCTCAGACCATCCAGCTGACGCTTGTCAACCAGATACATCTTCTGACTGTGCTCCATTAACCGCCCCCTAGAAGTCTGGTGATCAGAGGCAATGCAAGGCCTAGGAGTGCTCCTATGAAACCTCCGGATTGTTTTAAAAGCTTTCTTTTAACTTTTATGGAGGCCCGCCTGTTACCCAGCTTCTTGAGGATTAGCTTCTTCTTTTTTAAGACACCTAGTTGACGGCCGGATAGCGGTACGTTCCCCCTGACGGTATTGAAGGCAATCTCGGCTATAGCCGATACTAGATCATCAGAAGCCGAGCACAGAATGGCCCTGCGTTGCTGGGGCGGTGCCTTTACTAGCATTTTAAGTAGAGCGTAGTTCCGGCGTATACGTGCCGTCATGATGGTCGGTCGCTGGTACTAATGAGGTCTGTTTTGCACCTCACCGAGTTTTTCTAGAGGGCTTCTGTATGTAGACGACCGGTAAATCCGGATGGAAAATACCCGTGCGCAGTCGGTAGTCCTCTAAGGTGTTTGTCTTTAAATCCACCAATAAGTAGCCATAAGGTTTACGGGTAGCGTCTTCAAAGGCCTCCATGAAAAATCGGCTGTTACCCGGATACATCTGGCGTGCTAGAACCGAGAGTTGTTGTTTATCTCTGGGGTTCTTAAACAGAATGATATAACTGGCGTTTAGAGTTATCGAGCGGTTGCCCTTGCCCTTGTAGAATAAATTCTATACAATGTAGCAGATACTAAGGCTCCTATGATGTGAGTATTGGGTAAAAGCCTTTTCCAATTCGGGGCTCTGACCGCCCTCCATCATGAGATCATCTACTATAATCATGTTAATAAGGTTTGGTGGTAGCAACCGATCATCATTCAGAGTCTCTGGTAACCCCTCCACAAACTTCAGATGCAGTATTTTAGAGGCCAGTTCGTTATACAAGTTCTGCCAGCACGAATAAAACCAGATGACATTATCAGGTGGGGCCGACATGGTGGTGCGGGCATTTTCTAGGAGCTGTTTGATAAAATAACTTTTACCGCAGCTGGAAGGACCCGCTAGCACGCATGAAAAAGGGTGTTGAAGGCGCGTGTCCATCACACACGATGCTTCCTTTTCAGTAACCGTAGGGTAATGTTTTGTAGTCGTTTGTGAGCACCCTTTTATCAAACACCACCCTCAAAGTCTTCTGCAGTGTCTGGGTGCTGATCTCCCAGCATTTTTTCTCCCGCACTATGGATGGCTGCTGCACCACAATAGATTTGATGGTGTTTTCTAAAGTGTACTCACGCACCAGCTCTTTCAAACTGTCAAAATTGATCTTCAAGCTGTTACTGACGTTCAAAGTGATGCCTTTTACTTTCATACAGACCGCCCCTGAGGATGTGCGATAGGAATATGTTTTGGGACCTGCAGAAACAAATTCTATAATGTGCTCACCAGGAGCTAATTCACTTGTTAGATTACCCAGATAATCACCCAGTGGGGGATTCTCCTGGCCGGGGGCGCTAACAAAAATAACCGAATCGGTGTTGTGGTACAGACACCTCTGCTGGAGAGCATCCATAATAATAATTTTAATAATAATTTGGCACTTATATAGCGCTACGAACCCTCAGGTATCTGAGCGCTGCTTATTATTACCCACGGTGTGTGGTGCTCATTTATCGACCTCGGAAGGATGAAAGGCTGAGTTTGGCCCCGCCGGGATTCGAACCTGCGTTAGCAGGCTCTGCACCGATGTCAAAGCGAGCGCTCTACTCGCTGTGCCACTTGACCGGCTGATCCATGACTGTATAAAGTTCCAGACGGGCATGAGCGGTTGTGAAACAGGCGATGAATATGTTTATATTGTTGGAACACGTAGGGTACTCCTCAGCGTATTTCCAACAGAGGCATGCCGTTTCCTCATCTATAAACTGCAGGCTTGAAATGTCATAACCTGCGTCAAAAAGATAGGCTGTCAACTTATCAGGGTTGGTTATAATAGATGTGTTTGGTAAATTTGTTATCTGAGCAAATTTACCCCATAAGGAATTTAAGCACAGCTTGGCTAGCTGCCGTCTGGAAGGGTTATTCTCGATGAATTCTGGTCTTAAACGGATACCCTGATGTGTGTAATAGTCATCTATGTACTTCTGGCGGGCTGCGGGGTCATCACAGCCCTCAAGGTATCCTGAAGCTTCTTGTTTGCTCCGCAAGAACATACGAATGTACTCGCAAAAGAGTTCTACTGTAATGTTCTCAAAGTGCCATATTTCATGGATCTTCCCCAGACGTTACCCTTTCTGCAAGGCTACTTCTAACTCGACGGTACACCAGGTACCTGTGATCGAGCGTTCCTCATCGCTATGTGTGCATTTTTCAGTCTGTTTAGACTCTGCACAAGCCATGCACAATGGGAACATGAGCTTATCAGAAATCCTCTGAGGGAGGACCGGAAAATAAAGCTTCTTAGGGGGGTACACCTGGCATTTGATCAGTCCAAAATACTGCTTAATATCCCCAAAATGTTCATAGATGATCTGTGGGTGTCCTAAAGGATAGGGTTTTGAATGATTGATAAAGGGGTAGAGGCTGGTGAAGTCTAAGTAGTGTATCTTCTCACCAGGGGCTGTTTCATGGTAGAGCTTGATGGCATTAGTCCTACCTCCAAAAAGAGCATCACGCGGTTCTAGGGGTTCTGGTAAATTCTTATGCTTGAGAAAAATCTTTAAATCAGAATCTTTTTTCAACATTTCGGTCCACTCATGCTCCCAAAGCGTAATAACCCGCAGACCCCTGGTCTCAAGAAAATTCTTTTTTAAAAGAGTTCTACTGTAAAGATGATCATACGTACACGCCGTCAGGGTGTTATAGTCATCTTTCTTATAACATTGTGGACACCCGTGATAAAAACACCCATTAAACTCATAGGCCATCTGCACACCGTTTAAAGACGCATAGCCGTCTAGAAAATAGGGTCCGATCTTTTTCTCTCCTCCGCGCAGGGCATATTGTATAGGTGTCTTGATCTGTTCAGACATATACATTAGCCACTGGATGGAGGGTGTGGAAAATCGTTTCTGGCATCCATGATACATGTCTGGGGGTATGAGGGCTATTGTTTCAGATTTTAGAAACAGTTGCTTGTATATATGCATACACATGCTAGCCAGTGCGATGAGTGTAAAGGGATCTACATATGTAACAAAATGTATCTTCATCTCAGGGTTTTCAGGATCATCCATAGTGTGGACCTGTCGGGTCAGGTCTATGATGCCGTCTCGAAAACTGTTGCAGGCTGTTCTCAAAATATTGACGTCTTCACGACAATAGGTTTTTAGTTCTCTCTTAAAATCAAAAACCTGTGTTCGGGCCTCCGTATACCATTTAAGAAACGCCTCCTTGTCATCAGGCATCATGTATTCCGACCCATAACACTCCATAGGGGGGATGGCTCCCACATAGCTCTGATTCTGTACCGTATTAAAGAAATGGGGGAAATACCCTTTGGACCCAGGGAAGCCAAAAGCCTTAGGCAGTTTGCTTAATTTCATGGGTAGAAAATTCAAACTGTCGATAAAGCGGATTTTAAGGTCAGGCACAGCGAGGAGTTTCAACTTTGCACCCTGAGTTATCAGCTTGACGTCGACTCTCTCTTTAATCAGTTGTTGTATTATGAAGAAGCCATCGTAGCCCTGACTGTTGTGTGCCAAAAAGCTATACCCGTGGAATTTTTTGGTCAGAAATGTTGTAATGAAGCGGCTGACGCAGTCAATTCCAGCGAATGACCAACTGTCGTCACGAGTCAGATGCCTGGCATAGATATAGTTGGGTATGTGTATGCCGGTCTCCTGCATGCACTCCATATCAAAGATTATGTAATTCTCGGTTTTGGCTATTTCTTTCGGGTGTGTCATATAACACTGGTGTTCATCCACGGAGACCACTTCTACATCACAGCGGGGACATATCCGACTCTTACATTCATGATTGGCCTTTATAAAACGGCCACAGGAACTGCAGTCTGTTTTAAGATGACATACGACTGTACCTTGAGCCGCCTTTTCAACGTGTTGTTGAAGACAGTCTTTGGATCGGGCAAATGTTTTACACCGGGGACATTTAAAGCCTGATTCACTGGTCACCACGCAACCGTCTCTCTGACACATGTTACAGTGTAAGTGGCACCTGTGAGCGGTTTTTTTGCTGTATATGTGACAACAATGCGGGCATAAATTGCAAGCCCCTAGGAAACTCTGAAGGTTTAAGATTCCATAATAGTGCTGCTCGTGGTGTAAAATATATATAGTGTTCTTATTCACATTGTCACCTGCCGGGAAGTATTTCCAAACCCTGTCCTCATTATACAGGATTTTGATAGGCACACCAAAGTGATCCTCAAATAAACGCAGATCATTAAAAACAACCATAACATCAGGCGGTATACCCAATACGCTGTGAACCTCCATAGCTCTTGCCTGAATGTAGGTTCTAGGCTCTAGCAGGCCTATAATGCTTGCAGCCATACATATGTTCAGGTCCCCGTAATTAAAATCCAAGAGCCAGCGTTTCTTCTTGGAAACCACCATACTGTAAAGGGTTTTCTTCAGGGGTCTGTACACACCACCCTCTCTAGCCCTGACAACCACCGACACGAGTCTTAAGGGCTCGGTTACGACCAGTTCCGCCTTACTTTGTAGCAGTTTTCCAATGTTTTCTAGAAACTGCAAAACATCAAAGGTCTGCCGAAATGATCGCCTGGTGAAAAGAGGCCTGTTTAAAAGAGTGCTGTCTAGGCGTATCTGGACAAAATCGTTAGGCCCAACCGTTTCAAGAATCTGAGAGATGAGCCTTTCAGTAGTTTCTGTGATCACTAAGAGACCTTGACCGGTTGATCTTAACCTATCCAGATTTATAAAGCGGAACACCTCATAGTGTTCAATGCTTCAAAACTTTGGTAGATCTCGCTGGTATGTGCCCATACTCTGCAAGAAAACCGTGTCAGTTTCATCTGGAGGGGGTGTGTTTTGGGGTTGAGCCTCTAAATCTTTAAGGGCTCGCTGCATGATTATCATTTTAGCTTTTCTCAGGCGTTTGAGAAACATTTTCCGCTGCCTGAGGGTTTGAAGCCATTTTAAACGGCGTGCCGGTAAATCATTTAAAGAGATACCTCATTTTTTAACAAGGTTTGAGGGGGTGTTTATGTTTTCCAACACTGGCCGCAGTGTTTCAGGTGCAGCATTTAAGCAGGACTCGGATGCACCCATCCCGGGGTCCACCCCTGTGCTTAAAGGCTCTGGGGGTTCTGCAAAACCAGGACGGGGCGGTATATGCTTTTGTAGCGCCCATTTCTTTTCAAGTTTGTTTTTAAGAGTTGGTGGTGTGTTCTTTTTCATCCTTCTTTTAGCTATGGCGTTCACCCTGTTTTTAGAATCCCTAGCGAAAAGGGCTTGTTTGGCCTTAGACACGCGCTTACGCATGTCTACTAGATGTTTTTTACCAAACAGATGTCTCAAGCACCAGGCCTGCCGTCATAATCTAGAGCTGTTATGCGGGCCTGATAAGTGTTTTTCCTTTCGCAGTTTTTTTAAACCGGGGGCCCGAAATAACTCTTTTATAACGTGTCCCTTTTTAGAAGCACGTATATTTACAAAACTGTTGGCTGTGTTGAGATTCACAGGCGCTGGGTTATTTAAGGGTTGTATATTCGAATCTATACAATAAATGACGGGTATGCGTCTTTGTTGGTTTATACCGTTGGGCCCCCTGTAGGACAGATCAAGGGGTTTCGGGGAATATCCTGTTTCACGGATGACAGATGCATATCCGCAGTTTTGAGACCCTATTTTTATGGGGGAATCTGAAATTATTATAATAGGCATCGCCTCTAGGACGGCCCTGGTGTTAGGTTGAACACCCCCACCTTCTAACCTTCTAGAGCTTCAGAAGTCCTAATAGATCTCTCGGTGTTAGGGACCGTAGGTGTGTATGCCTGGGGTGGTGTTATATCTCTACAGCCCGGGGGCCACAAGAGCTGATGACCAGAGTCTATGCGGATGGGGATTGCTGGAGAGTACACAGGAGGCGGGGAGATGTCACCCCAAGCCGGAGACCCCTGTGGCGGACTATCATAGACTATGCGGTTGGGGATCGTTGGGGAGTACAAATGAGGGGGTGGGCTCTCACCACAGCTGGGGGTCCACGGACGTGGGCTAACCGTCCCACTGTCTAAAAGGTTTTCGGAGCCCACTACCGGGAGCCCCGGGCCCGGTATAAGCACACCCCCTGTCTGTGTCTCCTGGGGAGATACAGCATTCACATGTGCTACAGGTATGAGTGATTCAATAGGCAGTGGTATATGATTGTTGGGAACAATAATACATTGGGGGTTAATGGGTACTACAACGTTTGCAACCCCTTGAGACACCCGCCCCCTTTTAAGCGATAAGCCCCTGTTTTTATTTAAAATGAACTTTTTGCAGACCCTTGAGACACCCGCCCCCTTTCAAGAGATAAGCCCCTGTTTTTATTTAAAATGAACTTGTTTGCAGACCCTTGAGACACCCGCCCCCTTTTAAGCGCTAAGCCCTGCTTTTCATTTAAAAGGAGCTTTACTGCCCCATCTAACACATCATTACAAACAGCAGCCTTATACAACAGCGGTGTAGGCGGGTGACCTGCAACTGGAGGGGTTCGAGCTGTCGGGGTCACAGTGGACGGCTGCGCTATAACTTCTTTCTCAACAGCAGCAGCACACGCCCCTAAAATAAAAGAAAAAAAACAGTTTTAGTTTTATATTAAAGACCAAGTAATACATTACGGCACATTGTTCAGGTAAAACTCAAGGTATACGAACCCCTTTAAAATATTAAAAGAAACTGGTTGATAAAAATTAGGCCTGTGCAGCACTCTGTAAAACCCCATAACGGACTGAGCATGTTCTTCTAAAGACACGCTGAAATATTAACGACACCTGCTATGGAAAAAAAAGAGTAGGTCTCAGTGATCCTTTAAGCATACTTACATTCTGTTCCCCAGCCAGTGTGCTTCCTTTTTAATGACGGGTTCGCCGCAGGTGTTGGGTATCTGGCATGGGTCCTGGGGGTGGCATCAGATGTTGATGGTCCAGCGGTCTGGGGATCTGAGGAGGGTCGTGATGCCGTTGGTCCTACAATGGGTGCATCTGCAATAAAAACCAAAGAAAACAGTTACCACCAGGTTCCACATCTAATCGTCACATGGCAGACCTATGCTTCAAATACATAATCATGTTTTACACTAAAGACTCAATTTGTGGAAAGCATCAGGACTCCTATAAAAAAAAAGCATACATGCTTTACAGGGTTCACCTATAATAATTACCTGCTACAAGAGCCGATGCCTCTCGCACATCTGCAGAAGATGCGCCCGCATGGATCACCGCTAGAAAATAAGGAAACAACATATGTTATTGTAAATACCCATTATTAAATAACTATAATCATCTTATGCTCGTGCCATAAAACTACATTATGTATATTAATAACAGTTACAAATAACATCTGTATTAAAAGTACACACCGGCGGTATCGATACTAGGAATTCCGTATTCTGCCAAGAGGTCGATAAGTGCTTCGGAATTTATACATGCGTCTTCCAAGGAGGCATCCCATGCAGCATAGCCATCTGCTGGACGCAATAAATAAAATAAATAGATAAATAAATAAGCCTCGGGTCTCCCATACTGCAAATGCCCAAACCTTGGGGGTAGCAGACACCCGCACGCACAAGAACCACAACACCCCCTGCTTAGGGCCTTATTAACTGTGGACCCTTGGGGATCAACTCGATGGGGACCTGGACGGGGAGGCTAATAGTTCTGCCCAGCCTTGATGCATAACATTCTTTAAAATGTACAATATACCACACATTTTATAAAAAAAAACCTTATCCCTAGTGTGCGGGTCAAACCGTGTCACAAAAGAAATGAATGGCCATTTTGCAAATGTGGAATACTTTTTTTTCGTTGGTGCCTGAGACACTCTTATGGCCCAGGCATACCCCAGCCAACCCATAGTTCTGGGTTGGGGCTAGTCGCTTTGACCGGGGTTGATGAATAAATATTATTTAAAAACCCAAAGTGCCCCATTGTGGTGTTTCCTTGTGCTAGCTTTATCAAACAATAACATCAAACATAGTGCAAATGCCTTCCAGAGTTATTTCAAAACAGCTTTCTGAAAGTTAATGGCTTAATTGGAGCAGTAAATATGCTCCTGTTGTAAAATAAAATGCCTAAACCAGGTGTGCCATCATCCCTTTGATTTATAAAGAACAGGGTGTATACTTCGATGAATGCCTGTAACCCGCGGGTCCTTTAAAGCTTCTGTAAACCTTTATTTATTTATTTATTTTTGTCTTAAAAGAACATGCATGTCTTTTAAAAATGAATGCGGTATTCCTCGCGTGTGTTTTATAGATACTTTAAACCAGGGCTCAAGTCAGGGTAGATGAGAAACATTGACTGGCCACTTTGAATTTATGAGTTAAAGTCCACCTCGTGTATCAAACATCAGACGGCTTGCCTCCAGACACATCTGCGAATTTCCGCAGCTCCCCGGCCTCTGGAACACGTGTGGCACACATGCCCCCACCCCCTACCCATAGATCAGGGAGGGGGCCCATTTTTAAATGAGTCCTGGAGGGGTGAACAGGAATGGCTAGGCCCTGTTCACCCCTCCAGGACGAGCACAGTGAACAGCCTCAGCGCTGCCTGATGCCAGAGTCCCAGGCAAGCGTGTTTCAATAGATAAGGATTATCTTATCTATTGAAAAGCGCTTGCCTGGGGCTCTGGCATCGAGTGCGGTGTCTTTGTTCACCAGCCCCCAGCAGCACAACATCAGAGGCACAATGTGCGCCTCTTGCTAAAGATACATGTTTTTCTTTTTAAAAAGAAATACAGACTTGTATTTGCATTAAGATAACAGCAGTTTGCAGCTGTCATCTTAATGCGGATACAAGTCTGTATTTCTTTACAAAAGAAAGACGTGTATCAGCATTGAGATGTTTGCGGTTTGCAGAGGTCATCCACCCCATGTAGATGCTAATGCAGCTACAATGGGCGGGCGATGGCTGCAAACCGCAAACATCTTAATGTAAATAGCCTGCGATGGTGCGGGCTGCATTAGGGGCGCCTGGTCCATAGAGCTTTAGAGGAGCTGGGCCCCCAGGACCTCATAAGGAGGCCTGGCTCATGAAAGGGGGCTGTCAAGGGGCTACACTTAAGGCACGTTTGGAGGGGAATGATGGTTTGAGCAGTAATACTTAAACCCCGTCACCTCCAAACGCTACTTGTGTGTGTGTAGCGCCTAGACAACCCCCTTTCAAGGGCTAGGACTGCTTTTCATAAATGCAGCCCTATCTCATGAAAGAGGGATGCCAAGGCGCTACATTTAAGGTGCATTTGGTGTAGCGCCTAGACACCCGCGTTCATGAAATAGGGCTGCATTTATGAAAAGCAGTCCTAGCCCTTGAAAGGGGGTTGTCTAGGCGCTACACACACACAAGTAGCGTCTGGAGGAGACTGGGGGTTTAAATGTTACTGCTCAAAGAAGCACATATTATAATTCATTCATCACTGCCTAAAATGCGCTTAAATTGTAAAAAATAAAAAACATTTCAGATGTGTGCTATTGTGAGTGCCTGGCAATGCCCCCCTACTACAACAACAAGATAAAACAGGGAACACTGCAGTTTCCAATGGGCGCATAATCTTGACAAGGGGACCAGAGCCCCAAAGACAGACAAAGACACCCGCAAAACCGGGACACCTCAGCACACCCCGCCACGGGGTCCCATGGCTATGCATGCACAATACAAAGGGCCACATTATTATTATCATTATTATTATTATTATTATTTTTTCAAAAGACAGGCCAGACTGGCAATTGTTTTTTAAAAAGCTAATACGGTGCAACTACACATATGTCTTTAAAGCACCATACGCTGACCATTGTTTTAAACATAGAGGCCCCCAGCATTTACCCCAGAGTCTAACAAACAAACATATTGTGTACCTATGCACATGTATATATTTCTAAACACAGTGGCATGTCAATAATTGAATATAGAAGATAGTGCCTGGGGCAGGACAGCCCCTAGTGAAAGGTCTGGGAAGAGGTCCTGTAGATAAATTAGGAAAAGTTAGCATTTTACATAAAACTAATGGAGGCTGCAGCATGTCTGAGTTTATAGACCCCTTACCTGATAGTTTGTCTGATCCTGCTCCTGCATGGTAGCTGTACCGAGCACGATGACTTCACACACACACTGGGTCTGCAGCTGGTTAATTCTTAACAGGCGTCGCACAAGGGCTGACAACAGTTAAGCCACCCCTCTTTATAATGGTATCTCAAAAGTGGCAGGCTTTGCAGATATCTGTGAAATTAACTCCAGATGGTCACCAGCTTCTGCCACTCAAGATAAGGCCCTAGGACTTTGAGACCGGATCTAAGGGTGTTGGGGGAAGGGGAGGGCTGGGGGATGCATGTTCAGCCGGATACCATCCTCCCGGAAATTTCAAGGGCTCCTCCACCGCCTGGGGCTGCATGGGTGTGGCAACATCCCCTGGAAATTCAAAGTGATCCATCAGAGCTGCCCCTCGGGGCTCAGACCACAGCACTTCCACCCCACCCATCCTACTGAGGACTGCAAGAACAGACCATGCGGACACCGAGGCCATTTCCGGCCTCCCCTGGAATTTCAGAGATCAACAGCATGTCCACTGGGCCTGTTCCTGTTGAATTACAGCTGTAACACCACGGGGCTGGGCCCAACATCATCTTTTGAGCTCTCTCTCTATATATAGACGGCTGGCAGGGGTGTGGGGTGAACATGGCTTGCGCAGACCCTTGTGCATGTCATTTTGCAGCCTGAGTGCCTTGAAAAGGACAGAGACCTCCACCGATGGCCCAGTATTCACAAATGGACCCTTGCAGAACCATAGGGTCTTGCTTCACAAGCCTGTTGGACTCAGACCCATCACCCCAACATTTATTATGAATATTATTCATAAATTATTATTTTTTTTTTTTAAATGTTTTCTCCCCAGCATAACCGGCCGAAAATGATGAAATATTAATTTTTATAATCATAAAAAATTATAATTAATATTCAATAATTTCCCATTTTTTTATATAATTACAAATGTATTTTCGATTTTTTTTTTTCTTCTAATTCTTACCTGTCTTATTATAAGTGTAGACACCCTGCCACCCTATACTCAAGACCCTCTTTAACACAGCCACCCCTGGTCAACGCCCAAAGCTTCAATCTTATGTATACCTTACCGCACCTGCCCGGTCGCGCTGATGCTGTTTAATCAGAATTTCAACCCGGTCCTCAGGATTGGCTTGGACCTACAGCCAAAACACTGCTATATATATATACACCCTGCACGCCACGCCCCACCCTTCAAAACCCCGCTCCACACTTCCGGTTCTTTGGGGGGCATCCGGAGGAAGTCCCCTTGGGGCCCCAACCCTTGGGGGGACCTTCCCGATAGCCCCCATGATGTCACATCCGGTGGGACACCCCCGCTAAGGACCTGGGGCCTGTTGAACACATCTACATCACTTCCGGGTCAGGATTTTGCCCAGGCAGAACTTCCGGGGGAAGCCCCAGGGGGCCACGCCCAGGATATGACGTCATAGGGACCGGATATCCCACCCTAAAGGGGCGTGGAAAGCTGTCAAGGCTTGTTTGATGAGGAAAGGTATCATTGTATACTACTTATGTACAATCAAGAGTGGTTTTAAACACGCTCTGGCTGGCTCGGACTGCCTTTTATAATTTGGGCTTTCTACTATCACAAGATGTGCTCCATAAAGATCTGAAACAATTCAATAATCAACATCCGAAAAGTCGAATGTATGGTGACAACATAGCCTCCACGAGATCGGGGGCAGGAGCTGCACATAATGTATGGACCCGTGACAGTGACAATTTGAGATCGTAACCATCCCAGAAGATGGAATCTGTTAGTCTACTCTCTTGGAACACTAGAGGTCATAGACACTTTATTAATAATGGAAAGAACAACCTCTTCCAGTTTGATATACTAGTGTTTCAGGAGACATGGCTTCGCGATACACCAACATGGGATCAATATAATATCTTTGTGGTACCAGCCATAGAGCCGGTGAAGGGACGACCTATGGTCGAGCTCCTCATGGCCTTCCGAAAGAATAAGAACATTGAAATTATTTGGCACAGATCACCGTCACCCTGCTTTCAGTATGTAAAGCTTCATGTTGGAGAAAGCTTTTATGCCATGATAAACATCTATTGGGGGAAAAATCATATATCCTCGAAGGTTTTCTTTGAAACTTTGATCATGATCCTTGATCAATTATTATTAGATGTTACCATTACCAACACGTTTATAATGGGGGATCTGAATCTTCACCTCTTAGCTCCTAATCTCTCGAGTCCCATGTCTGATGAACGTCGCTGGTTAACTCTAATGGCTGATCGCAATTTTGTAATGGTTAATTGATCTATACCTGGGGATGTACCTCCTAAACCTACATGGCACAATGTTAATAACCATGTAACGTTGGATTACATCTTTGTTAATACTCTTTTTTTGGATAATATAACTATGTTCTCCATTAAACCAACTATTCTGAGTGATCATAGTTTACTACATCTAAAATATGATTGGGCTGAAACGAAGAAACTCCCTCAGAATATGAATGTGACTAATCTATACATTAATAATGCTGGTAATCAATTAAAATGGACTCACAGAAATGTATGTCAGCTCAGAGATACCTTGTGGGAACAGTATACTGGTAATAATGAATGTCTTAGTGGTTGTTATGTACATGCCATACAGCGCTTTTCAATACAGAGGGCGTGTCCTAAAGGCTCCACCCAGGTTCATCGTCATGCCTTCGATTTAGAAGTAAATTATAGAAAGAGTGAATTTAGAAAGCTTGTTAGGAGGCTATCAAATGGGTACACTCTTGTCCCGGGCTCTAAACAAGATCAGACCAAACGATTACAAAAGGAGTATAAAAATTGGCTTAGACATCGCCGTGCCTCCCAATAACAACTTGATGGGGAGGCGATGTTGAAACAAATCATCCTCAAATCATCGGCATGAATATGGGCTCTGTTAAATAACACCGCGGTTAAAAACCAACATTCATTACAGGCAAATTCCATCCCCCAAGAATCTTGGAATGATTTTTATGGCAATATATACACCTCGCCTTTCCTAGATCTTGATATAACCTGGGATAACATTACAGCTAATCATACTGTTAATTTTGGCCGCGAGGATATACTGTTTTTTATATCTAAATTGAGTGTATCCAGAGCTGCCGGACCAGATGGGCTACATAATGCCATGATAAAGCAAAATAAACATTTGTGGTCAGACATTCTATTTCATATGTTTCAACACATTATGTTAACAGGTTTAGTGCCCGCGAATTGGAAAACATCAATTATTCTCCCCATATTCAAGAAAGAAGACAGGACAAATCCAGTATCATATAGACCCATTGCTTTGCTTGACTGTCCGGGAAAATTTTTTGCCCGTTTGATCCTAGGTGAGTTTAACCATTGGTTAAATCAACTCAATTACAGAGATCCTTTTCAAACTGGGTTTGTTCCAGGGTTAGGCACTGCCATCAATTTGATCACTTTAAAGGCTATTATTCACCTGAACAACCAACGCAACCAGCCAATTTATATGGCTTTTGTTGATTTTAGGGCAGCTTTTGATTTGGTCCCAAGGGAATTGTTATTTAAAAAATTGATGGATTTAAAGTGCCCCTGGCATATCCTAAAATGGATAATTCAATTACATTCAAACACCTCAATTTCTATTTGCCTGAACAACGAGGGCCTCTTGTCCGAACCCATACAGACCACTCGGGGTCTGAAACAAGGATGCCTGTTAGCGTCCGCCTTGTTTAATTACTTTCTTTTGGATTTTGGCACTAGTATTGAGGGGCTGATTGTTGATTCTCCGAAATTACAAGGTGTAGCAATTAAGTGGCTCTTGTACGCCGATGACATGGTGTTACTGTCCAAAACGCCCATTGGCCTATGTAATCTGCTAAATGCATTAGATATATATGCTAAACGTAATTGTATTAGCATTAATACTAAAAAAACTCAAGTAATGCAATTTGGAGTTAATAGAGGTCAGAAAACATGTCGTTGGCAACTTCAAGGCACTGATTTGCTGCTTGTAAGATCATACATCTATTTGGGGGTCTGTGTGGCTAGCAAATTGTCCGATAAAATGCAGGAACATCGTCTGCAACTAAAACATTCGAGTGCATTATCTCAACTACGTATAATCCGGGCAAAATATTGCAAATTTTCTATTGACCCTATGGTTATATTTTACAAGCAAAAATATGTGCCTACCATTTTGTATGGTTCTGAAGCCGAGATATGCCAAACATACACATATTGGGTTAAATATGAAAACAAGTTTTGGAAAAGATCGCTCATGCTTCCAAATTCTGAATCTATTTCTATCATTAGATACGAACTGGGGCTTATATCCCTTTACGCTGTGTATAAATGGAAGGTTTGTTTATTATATCGAAAATGTATCATGAAAGATAGCACTAATGGGCTACTTGACATCATAGCTAGCTACTTATTGTTATCAGATGAAATCTTTCCAATGAAATGGCGTACTTCTGCTAGAAAATTCTTGAAAGGAGCTGATGTCTCTGAAATCTTGCTTATCGAAAATCCCAATAAAGCCAAAACTAAGTTGTGGGAATCCGACTGGATCAAAACCCGTGATGCATGCATGAAAATAATTAAATTCGGGTCGAATCCTTTTGCCTTAAAAGCACAAGGCCATATAGAAACTTATTTAAGACAATCTCCAAATCCGAGACATCGTGCAGATTTCATGCGCTTTAGATTGAACATTTGGCCTACAAGAGAGATCCTGTTTAGATGGAAGAAGACATCTGCTCAAACTTGTCGATTCTGTCATAAACAGATAGAAACGATGAAACACTTAGTGGTAGAATGTGTTAGTCTTTTATCATCAAGAATAAATTATTTTAAGCACTTGATCAACAAGACGGTGGTTATGCATGATGAATTATGGTTAATATTATTTAGAGGACACTCAAAACAATTAAGGTATGCGCTTGTGAATTATCTAAATTCATTGAAAATTAGGTTACCAGAGATTAATGCTGTTCAAGAAGAAGAGATGTAACAACTATATGTATCTCATGTTATTTAACTCTGAGAGTGAATCAGGTCCAAATCATGTGCAAAATCTGAAGGTGAATTATTTAAAAATTAGTGAAATTTAAGTTATCAGAGATTAACGATGTTAAAGAAAGAGCGATGTGATAAATCTTTTAATTTTATGTTATAATTTCGAAAAGTGATGTATGTAATAACTGCATAAAGATTCGATGGTTGTTTATTTTGAAATATTGTAAAATTGAATGTAATATATATTTATCTTTATATATTTTTCTTTTTTCTTTTTTAAAATTTGTAATGATATGTTGAAAGGTCAGGTTTTAATGATCAAAACAACAATAAAAAAAAAAAAAGTCCTTAAGGTCTGGACTTGGTGAGGGTATGAGGTCCACCCCAGTGGTCGAGTCTAGGTCACCAGAAGCCGTTCAGAGTTCTGTTTTGCGGCTAAAGCACCGAAGAACCAAAAGTCAGAAAATGTGATATTCCAAAACCCAACACCGAAAGTGACCTATGCACCCGTCGCTGCCAGAAGTCACTGAAGAGTCCCAGGGGTCTTACTCTCATCTGCCAGGGCTTTAAGGAGCCCACAGCAAGTTTCATCTTCACAGGCCTTCTGCAGTCAGAGAAATCATCGACCAAAAGAAAGCACCATGAAGAGCCAAACTGCTGCACTTCAGAAAGACGTTGGTTACATTTTTCTTCTTGGACTCAGCATCCCAGTGGCTCCTTCTTCCCAAGGGGGGTCCATCCAATTAAAGCCTGGAGGGGCTCGACCCTGCCGCCCTTTGATGCTCAGCAGGATGAACCTTGGTTGGTTTGTTGATGGGAGACATGAGAAGTGCGCTGGTGTTGTGGCAAGAGGTGTAAGTGTCTAATGATGGTAGTTTTAGGGGCAGTCTTATGATTTACTGCTTCAAGGGAACTTGAACTTAGTGGACTTTAGATCAGCAGATAAGATTAGCAGAAGATGGTGGCTTCCAACACGTGCGATTCGCATGTGTAGATGTGAGAAAATCAAAGGTAAGACATATAGGAAACACTCTTAAATTCAATCGAAATATGCAAAGAAATACATGCCTCAGCCATTGGGCCAATAACATTCCTGAGTGAACTTCCCTTTGAAAGGTTAAGACACTTTTTTCTAATTTCACTAGTTACATATTAGAAAGTATAAATATACATAGGGCAAAGAAATATACATACATTTACAAAGGTAGTTAGTCGTCTCAATATATACAGAGGTAATAGAAGTGGTACAGCATGTAGTAAGTGTTTACCAGAAGGTGGCTGAAGCTTTGTCTTGCTCATAGAGCCATTGTTTAGCTCTATTTTTGAAGGATTGAAAGGAGGGGACATTCCTGAGGTTATTCGGTAGTGAGTTCCAGAGCTTGGCTGCCAGGACTGGGAAACTCGAGCCTCTGGCAGTCTGGAGCTTAAAGCTAGGAATGATGAGTGTGTGTGCTTGTGCAGATCTTAGAGGTCTGTAGGCTGTGTGTTGTGTGAAGCGCTCTGACAGGTGGGCCGGTGCTGCGTTATTCTGTGCTTTGTAACTAAGAACCAGTGTTTTCAGGGCAATGCGGCGTGAGATGGGGAGCCATCGTAAGTTGCGTCTAGTGGAGGAGATGTGGGCGCGCCTAGGTATGTTAAGAGCAGCCCTGATGGCGTTATTCTGGGTTACCTGCAGTTTGTCAATGTTTTTTTTGACTCGTTCCCAGGTAAAGGGCATTGCAGTAATCAATTTTGGGTAGGATGAGGGATCTGGCAAGGATCAGGCAATTGTCCGTAGATAAGAAGGGGCGGCAAGCAGTGATTAGTTTGCATGTGTACGCAGATGCTGAAACTACTGAATTGGTTTGTCTAGTGAGAGAGAGGGTGATAGATACCGAGAGTTTTAGTGACCTTGGTGACCTTGATGATGTTACCATCAATGTTAAAGACATCATATTTGCTGTCAAGTTTTGAAAGTTTGGATTGAGAACCTAGGATGAGTAGCTCAGTTTTCTCATCGTTTAGGCAGAGACCATGGTGGGCCATCCATGCCTGGATGACGGTGTATACTGCATTGAGAGCTTTGACGTCAGTTACATAGTCACCAGTGATAGGGATGAGTATCTGGGTGTCATCCGCATAATTTGTGTAGGTGACACCCAGATGGTCAAGAATATCAAAGAGTGGTTTAGTAAAAACGTTGTATAGCGTGGTTGATACTCACGAGCCTTGTGGGACTCCGCAAGGGACGTGCGCTGGGTCAGCAGCGGCAACAGGAGAGAGGACTCTCATGGATCTATTGGTAAGGAATGAGCTTATCCAAGAAGTGGCTGCATCGGAGAAGTGGGCGGCCGTTTTGAGATGCTGGCAAAGGATTTGATGGTCAACCAGATCGAAGGCGGCGGATAGATCTAGGAGGAGTAAGAGCGCTTGTTTGCCCTTGTCTTTCAGATCCTCAATTTGTGTTTTTAGATCTAATAGAGCTGTCTCCGTGCCGTGTCTCGGTCGGAACCCAGATTGCCTGAGTCCTAATAAGTTTTTCTTGTCGAGATAATCTTGAATTTGGAGATATGCAGCACGGTCCAGGATTTTTAGGAGGTAAGGTACCGTGGTGATGGGCCTATAGTTGGAGGGGTTACTAGGGTCTAAGTTAGGTTTTTTGATTAAGGGGATTACCCATGCATCCTTGAGGTTATTTGGTACTATGCCAGATTTAAAAGAGGTGTTGATGAAGGAAGTTATAACGGGAGCGAGCTCAGGCGCTGCTTCCTTTATGATTGGTGCTGGGCAGGTGTCACCTTGACAATTAGAAGGTTTTAGCTTCTTGATGATATTTTCCACTTCCCTAATGGTAAGCGGTGAGAAGCTAAAAGGTTTGAAGGAATGAATGGGGGAAGAGAAGTTGGAAGGTTGGGTGTAGCCTGCTGAGTCACTGAGATGTTTTTTTTAGTGTTGATTTTAGCTTGGAGTGTCGTGATTTTGTTGAGTAGTGCTTTTTGAATGTTGGCGCACCATTCGGTGTCAGGGGTGCATGTGTCGATGGGGGCGGCTGGGGACTCTAATTCCTTCAGAATTCTAAAGAGTTTCTTAGTATTGGATTGTGCTTGTATGATCCTGTTGTTATAGACTTCTTTTTTTGCCGCTAGTATGGCTTCTTTGTATGAGAGGGTGATGGATAGAAGGTTAATTTTATTTACTGGCGTAGGTGAGTTTCTCCAGCGAGACTCAGCTTTACGTTTATCTTTGCGAAGTTCTCGTAGAAGTGGGGTGAACCAGGAGTTGAGGTGGTTGCGTGATTTTTCCTTCCGCTGTTTAAGTGGGGCAATGGAATCCAAGGCTTGTAACATAGCTCGATTGTAGGTGTCCACCAGAACAGTAGGGTCAGCACAGGTTGTGGAGATCGAGTTTAATAGTGGGAGGATGAGTGGGAGTAGTTTCTCAGTTGTGATATCCTTCTTGTTGCGAGTAAGTGTGGGTGGCGCATTGCAAGACCACACACTAGTGGCTCCAGCAAGTCTTCAGCACTAGACGCGCTTACGAGCCACTTTCAGAATATGCCCACACAATGCACCAGCTGTGGGTTTTGCGAGCACTCAGCACCTTGCCTAGTGTGCTAAATTGGTGGAGTGCCTTTCAGTAATTGGGTATTGGCAACACCTGCCATGAATGTCATATACTTCAATGTATGTGCAATTGGCCTGCACCTCCTTTTCTGGGACGGAGATATAGTAACTGGTGACCCTGGAAAGTAACAACAGTAAGCCAGATATTTTTCTTATGAAAGGTTGGTCTTCCAGTCCCAATTCCTTCAGCATTACTGCTTCCTGCCTTTGCAATCACTGAAAAGAAAAGGAAACATTTCACAAACATTTACAAGGCTGCAGTTGTGAACTCTGTGAGCTGCCATCAGCACCCCACAACTGCCCTGCTGGCCCACCATTGAAATGAGGCCCATCCATGTGCCTTACGCATAAACATCATATATATTCTCTTAGAATTTCATCCTTACCATGAGACCTGTCTGGAATAGTGTGTGGGGTTGGTCACCCATGGAATCCAACATAGCTGTTGATGTTGCAGCAATTTTAGCATTGCATTCGAGTTCTGAAGCTGTCTGAATCAGTATTTTAAAATGAGTATTGTGAACAATGAAATGAGAACCAAGCCCAGTGTGCATGAGTGCTTGAGGCTGTTCTTACTCCTCAATTAAGAACTTTCTTAGAAGAAGCCTCTATTCTGAATCCTTACCAATCAGGTTTCCGACCATTCATGGGAACGGAGTCAGTGTTGGTATCAGTCATTGATGATGAACTAGAATTCAGCACCATGGTGGTGTGGGCTTCCTGACCCTCCTGGATTTGTCTGCGGCGTTCAACACCATTGATCATATCATCTTGTGTCATTGCCTTAAGGAGGTAGGGGTTGCGGTATGGTCCTTAAGTGGTTCAGGTCTTTTCTTTCTGATCGAACCCAGACACTGACTTTTAGAGTTCCCCAGGGGTCTGCTATCTCCCCCCTACACTTTAAAATTGATATGCTTCCTTTAGCCAACTTGATACAGGATCATGGTTGCCAGTTCTATGCCTACGTGGACGATACTCAGTTCATTCTCAAACCTGAGTGAAGCTGCATCTTGTTGGGGTAGTTGATAAGGGTCCCACGGCTGAAGAGAAGTTTGAATTACGTGTGCCATATTGGTGGCTGGGGTAACAGCAGTGTTGACATGATGTGGTTATTTAGCATGCATCCAGTGTAGCTAATGGGAATGAGATATGTGTTATTTTTAGTGTTGTTTGTGTTTTAGTTGATACATTTTTTAATTGCATGTGCGCATCAAGATAAATGTCAAAACTTCTGATACAATTTAAATGCAAAATAGGTGTGTCATGCCACATAGCACTTAACAATCACGCAGCAATGAGCTCTACATGCGTATGCGAGGTCGGAGATTTGCAATGGGAAAATTAGTGTGAGAGGATGCAGTAGTCCTGAAGATGCGTGTATAGGTACACATACATGGGGGTCTCTAGGGAAACAGGCTTTGGGCAGTATGAATATACAGATCTGTTTGCTGCAGAGTTCTCTGATACGTTAGGAATTGTTCTGGCTGAAAACCTGGGCTGGGAAACTGAACTCTGTGTGACTGCGAGACTAGTTCTACAAGGTTGGTGAAAAACAGCAGAAGTTGCGATGGATATTAGATGGTCAGTTTCAGGCAGGCCTTTTTTATGGCCTTGGTGCATTGTGAAGGGGAGATGCAATCTCTATAAGTATATGGGAGTCTGTTATTGAATCATGGGGGATTCCGGCCACCTGGGAGGGCTGGATTTTAGGGCCAAACAATTCAACCTGATGCTTGCGGGGAAAGGAGCAACGATTGATCATGGATTTTAGTAAGTCGCATAATTTAGAATGAAATGTGGACACCAACACGTTTGGGCAATAAAACCAGCAACAACAGATCAGAAGGAAATGTGTTCGCCTCCTCTTCACATCAATGGAATGTCCATAGAATAGCTGTGTGTGTCACAACTAGGGGTAGAGGTTTCCAACCAGACGGAACCTGTGACTGTTGAAATTGTAAGTTGTGTAAACTGTGTAAATAGGTGATGGGGCTATGACCAAATATGAGCAGGCCCAGAGAGCGGGTGTAGTGTAAATATGAAACCTGCAATTATAAGTTAAAGAGGATGGTGTTTAGATGAATGTATCCAATAAGAAGTGTGGGAACTGAAGAGAATATGGTTACATTGTATAGGTTTAGTCAATCACGTGTGGGGTGTTGACTCTGTAACAAAACCTCTGGGAGTGTTTTAACTGTTGCAAATTGTATAAAATACATGTTCTTTGTGTGGTTCAGGGAGGAGGGTTACTTTGACTCTTTGATGTCATCTAACCCCTCCTGGCTGTGTGTACAATAAACTTGTTTTACGGAAAAAGCGTGCAATTACTCTTTAAGAGTGGGACTGCTTTGGCCTATGGTAATCAAAGGCTCACTCCTACAATCTCGACTGGATGAATAACAACTGGTTAAGGCTTAATGGTGATAAAACTGAGGTCCTTGTAGTTTGTCCCCCAGCAGCTCTGTCCCTTTGGACAACAGAATTCTGGCCCCTTCTCTTGGCTCTTTCCCCTCACCAGTTGATTCTGTCCTCCCTTTCTCCTGAATCGCTGGCCAAAGCTAGGTGCAGCTGGAGTTATTTCAAGTTATGAATCCTAAAAAAGGTGATGCCTTTTTTACCACCTGGCTTAAGAGGACCTGTGGTTTCATCGGCTGTCATGGGGATCTTAGATTATTGTAAGGCTAACCTGCTGGTCCTGAAAAACTATTATTTAGAAACATTTCAGATTGTACAGAACTCAGTGGCACGATTGGTGGCTGGGCTTCCAAAGTATGCCCATATTTTGCCAGTTTTGAATAGATTTCACTGGCTCCCTGCTGCAAGCAGGATGAAGTTAAAAGCCCTTTGATTGGTTCATCGGGTGATTAATGGCCAAGGAGCTCGCTATCTTCTAGAGAAAATTGCTCTCTATGCCTAGAGATCTGCTCTCAGCTAATCGTCATCTTCTCTCTGTTCTGCGCATTAGGAAGGTAAACATTGGTGGGTGGGCCTTTTCTGTCGCAGCCCCCTTGCACTGTAACTCGCTCCCTCGGGCGCATTGATGATCATCTTGTTTATCGTAAATCCATCAATTAATTCCTCTACCCTCAATAGTTGCTGGGTTTTGTTCCTCCTCCTGTCTTTTTTCCCCTGGCCCCTCCGGGTATATCCTGTTACAGTGCCAAGATACCTGCGGTTGTAGTTGCGCCATATTAAGCCTTTGTAACATAACATATCTACTTCCTAATTCAAACATGCAATTATTTTATCACTGGCATATTTATCAAACATAAAGATTGGTGGCGATTTTCATTTTCTGAAATTTCTGTTTCATTGCATACAAAGCAGACTGGAACCCTCGCTGATGCTGCTAGACCCCTTTCCCATAGGTGTATTTCGAAAGAGGAGTGCACTAGACTGTCCTTCTTGGAATGATAACCTTCTATTAAAAACAAAATATATACTTTTCTAAGTTTTGATAATGTGGTTTGTTCAGGAAGACACACGTAAAACACTTATCATCACTACACTTAATACTGGAAGTGATCAATAAAAATAAACATTGTACAATTTAGACAGGAGACACTTTACAATGTTAGTTTTTGTACAATAGGCGGTTTATTAAAAAACACAAATCTGTATTCTTTCTCGGGTTGCACAGCTGTCAGAAATGACAGGGGTGGCTCATGAAAATGTACACGTCTTCAAGACTCTCAACCATTTAGAAGGATAAAGAGACATGGGGCCTCATTACAACCCAGGCGTTAAGGGGTTAACGGCGCTGTAAAAGGTGTCGGCGCTGTTAAACCCTTAACGCCTGATTACGAGGTCCCTTTGCGGGTTGCACTTTAACCCCTGCTTTTAGCAGGCGTTAAAAACCAACCCGCAAAGGGACCTAGGAGCTAATTACGGCACCGTAATTTACGGTGCCGTAATTAGCGCCTTCCCCATTCCCATTAAGCCCTATGGGCCAAAAATGGGAATCGGGAAGGGGCCATGGTGAATGGGGAATTACCGCCCCGCCAACCTTGGAATGGGGTGGTAATTCCGCCATTCACCATGGTGGACCCCGGCATGGACCATGGTGCTAATAGCACCATGGTTTAGTGCCGGAGTCTTAATGAGGCCCAAAGAGAGTACTAAAAGATAATTTCTGAGACAATGTTTGATTCTCTATCATGTTGTCAACCTTACGTGGTGTACCTAGTATAATTCCCTTTCGGATGATTTACTATTAATTACTCATGCAGTACATGACTCATGTTTACTTTCTGTTAGGTTGGGCTTCTCCCATTGCCCTTAATGTTTATTATCTGTTTTCCTTTGTAACTAGAAGTTTTGGAACCCAATTCCTGTCACTCGTCATACCTTATAGTTATCTTCTTTTGTATATTCTTTTCTTTAGTCGTAATACAAATCACATACATAAAAAAGAGACACAAGTAACTTCAATGTGCAGTTACAGGTACAAAGTAAATAAAAATATAAACTACCATTAGCAGACATACAATCAAAAACAGTACATGTATCTGTAGAGCCCGAGCCGGAATAAAATGTGGTGCAGAGGTGCTAAGTCTCCTCTACTGTGCCCAGTAAGTATATAAAACCCATGGCTGTTTGTACTCTAATGTCTGTACCACTAGTCTGTGTGACCAATCCTATAGTCAACGTTGCAAATGTTTAGCTGCTGATAGAAAGCGGGCCAGAAGTGTGGAATACTGGTCCTAGCTTGAGACGTTTCAGCAGGGAATATCCACTTCTACTGCCTTCTTCTGGACTGGATTGGGTGCCCCTACGGTAGAAGAGGTGCACACTAAATTATTTGTGGCGCATTTGTTCAACATGTGTGGCTGTACACTGACAAGCTAGTTAAAAAACTGAGGAAAAGTAAGAAAAAATAGGTCAGGCTTCATAATGGCCTGTAGCTCACTGACCTATAATGAACAACCCTGATGTTGGGTGTTGGACTAATCTTTTGGCATGCTCCCGAGGTGGCAGCGCTGGCTGGGAAATCAACGCAAACATCGTGCTTCAGGGATCCTAGGTGTGTGTCCTGTGACAAGGGGACAAAAATGAAGGGGGTCCATGATTGGGATGTCCGCCCTTGGGTGAAGTTCTAGAGATCTACACAACAAGCTGCAAATAGTAATTACCTGACTCTGAGGTAAAGACAACTCATAGGGCTTCAAACAGATCCAGCCGCTCTCTGTGTGAATTGGTGCATCTGCTGTAAAAACCCCACCGGAGACCCGTGTCACTGCATGTAGCTGTGGTGGGATAAAAAGATGTGTATATGTTATCCGGGAAAGGTGGGTGGGTCATGAAGCATCTCCCGTTGCCCTGTATAGGGCAAGGGGGCCCCCTGCTTACTGCATGAGGATGTCGTGGTGTCTGCTAATGATCAAAGCTGTCTCCTGCGGGCAGACACAGAGGTTGCCTAGGTAACCTGGCAACTGCTGTGATTGTCCACATGTGCATTTGCTAACAATGTGATCCCCAAGCTACCAGGAAATGGGGCAGCCATATTGGCATGGTTGCCTGATGCTGGTGGATATGCCTACCATCCAGTGAAATCGGTTTTCTGAAAGGCTCTAAGGCTCTGGCAGCCTCCACTCTGTGTGTGTATATATATATATATATATATATATATATATATATATATATATATATATATATATATATATATATATATATTCAATCAAAAAACATTGTTAAAGGGACGTTAATGTTACAAGTAAAACCGGAAAACCCCAGAAATTCGCCAGTTATGGTAAGCTAAGCAACCATAACTCGGCCACCACCGTGCACCGCTAAGACTAAAACCCAGGGTATCAAAGATGACATCCCAAATGTCATTGATGACATCACTGATGACATCACATGTGAAATACATTTTGATGAAAAGTCCCTACAAGGAGTTGTGTTTATATTGTTGGTAACAAGATGTCAGGGGTGATCGGGAGACCTATCATGAACTACTTCATCTGTTAAAGAATGTACTCATCTAAAATCATTGTATTGGAGTGTTGCTGTTAATACAGAAAACTAATCATATATAAACATTTATATCTAGATCTATTATCAGTTTGCCAAATTAAGTCTAGATTCGTCAAATACCACCTCAATATATGAGCCTTAACATTATTTTGGGATTCCCTCTAATTTTGCCTCTCTTAACAATATCCCACCAAACTTCGTAAAAACATTTATATCTAGATCTATTATCAGTTTGCCAAATTAAGTGTAAATTCGTCAAATGGCACCTCATTTATAAGCCTTTACATTTTTGGACCCCCCCCTCTAATTTTGCCCTCTTTTGACAGGATCCCACCTAACTTTGTAAACTCATTCGGAATCAGGTCAGGAATATGATTGCAAAATTTCATGCAGTTTCATTAAGTGGCAACAAAGTTATAAGCCATCCAAGAACTGCTTTTCACGAACCCTGTACTGCTGAGGTGTCCGCAAACTTCTCAGGACTGTTCGCGAACATCCAAACTGTTTGCGGACTTTTTGACAAGTGCAATGTTGTGTTTTTCAACATGTTTTTACCGTGATGTCCGCGGACACCGGCCGATGTCCGCGAATCCAAGATGATGGGCGTTTCCAAAAATCTGACACACTTCATGCTTTTCACCATCCTATTATTGGGTGTGTCCGATGTCCGCGGACACCACGTTGCCCTCTAAGCCAATCGGAGTCTTGTCCGTGGACCGAACAGGGAAGTGTGTCCGCGGAGTGGAGCGAGATATCACTAATTTATTTGGACCTACTTTTTGCTAGTTTTAAAAAAAACTACTTGATGGATTTCCACCAAATTTACAAAAGCGTGCTTTTGGGGCCAAGCCGCCACTCCTGCCGCAAATTTGGTGAAAATCCGTCCGGCGGTTTGGGCTGTAGGTGTGAGAAAATTTTCTCTCCATTCAGTCTATGGGAAAAAAATAAATGTTGTGACCCCCCTATAACTTTGCCCCCCTTCACTGCGGACAGGACACTGATTGGTCAATGGACGTGCGTCATGTCTGTGGACAGGCAACATGTTCGCTGATTGGTTCGCTGATTGGTTGGAGTTCAGCGTGAGGAGCGTCGCATTTTCTCGATGCGCCCGCCATGTTGGATCTGCGGACATCCGCGGACAGCGCGGCCTGGAACAGAGCTGGAATTCAATTATGGGGAGTGTGTTGGTGTGGAAGAATGGCTGGAGAGTGTGAGGAATTGATAGATGGGTCAAATGCTGTATTTGTTTAGGTGGGAAAGGCTGTGATGTGATCACTTTGTCCACGGCCACCACAGCTGTTCGCGGTCATCTAGGTCTTGTTCATGCTCCCACACACACACACTTGTCACGTCTCCTTTCTATTGTTATTTGTTTGTGTGTAGGAGCCGAGTCTCCTTTCTGTTGCTAGACTCCATGATTTATTTAAGGCCTTATTACATTGCGAGCTTTGATGAATGTATGCAGTATAACCTTAACAACACTGTCTCTTTCTCTCTCACTCTCCAGCTTTTACTTCAATGAATTGGGGGGGGGGCGGGAAGGATGGGTACATAGGCTCCAAAGCTTGAGCTCTCAGTTCTGATAAGTTTAAAAAGTTTCATACTGGCAAACCATTGACTGCACAAATGGGTATTTCATTATGCTCTGATGTATTGGTTTTGGATAGTTAGTTGAGTATTGGGTGGAGAGGGCATGCATTGAAGAGTTTGTGCATTGGCTGCAAGTACTTTATTAGTATTTCAAGTGAAGTGTATAGGGTTTGAGGTGGTTGTGTTATGTTTTTGGGATGTGGTCAGTTGGCAGGTGTTTTCTTGCATGGATGTGTTATGCTGCGGTGGTTGTGGCCAGGGCCTAGAGTCTTCTGTGCAAATATTTTGACTGTGGTATGTGGGATGCATAGGGGGTATGTTTTCAAAAGATTGTGTATTAGTTGCCAGTAGTGTAATATTATTTATAGGGCAGTGGACATGGTGAGTGGTAGTTGGTTTATTGGCCTATATTTAGAATGTTGGTATCGAAGACTCTAGGCATTTTGGGTTCTAGTTAGTGGTCAGGTGTTCGCTTGCATGGGTGTGTTACGTTGCAGTGGTTGTGAATCCAATCATTGTATATATACTGTTTGCTTTGTTGAGGCTGTATGCAGTGTTTTGTCACGCAATTCACCCAAGACTGTAGGCACTGGTCACAACCATTGCAGTATAAGACACCCGTGCAAGCAGGCGATTTGGGTTGTGGTGAGTGGTTAGGTGTTTGCTTTTATGGGTGTGTTATGTTGTGGTGTTTTTGACTACTATCATTGTATACTTACTGTTTGCTTTGTTCACGTTGTATGTTGGTTTTTCATTGTATGGGCAATTGGAGCAGACTTTGTTTTTTATTCTCTGTGATAAAAGAAAACATCACATTTTAGTTAAGGTAGTTTGTAATGATTTATTGCATTGCATAGCAGACATGTCTGTACTTTGTCGAGCCTAATAGTTAGTACTTTAGAAGCACTATGCTTCAAACCAGTGTACTGTGCAATTTGCCCAGTTCCTGTGTTTGTTCGTACAATCATTGGGTCTGTGGGATAAAAAATCCATGAGGATTAAAAAAAACCTTTTAACATTATGGTACAATATTTTTCGGTGGTTGATTTCAGTAGGAGGAATTGAATAGGTGTATGGTTTTTGGTTTGCAAGTGGTTTTGAAGTTGTTGAGATTATTTTATACGTAATAACTGTTGTAGGTTTCCTTAGAAAAATGTATATTGCAGTTGTCTGTTTGTAGTTAGATACCGGTTGGTTTGTTCTAACTGTTTATAGTTTTTCACTGTTAGATAGCTGTTGTTCTATTCTATTAGTTTGTGGATTTAAAGGTTTTTGAGGACATTTTGTAGATGTTGATACTCAGGTTAGTGAATACATTTTGGTCTTAAGAATATTAAGTAAGCATTTACAAGATTTTCTGGTAATCTGTGTTGTAGAGTAATGGAAGTATCATTACATTCGAACCATCCACATTTCTTTTGTATGTATGTAGTGACCTGCATTGGTTGTGGCTCCTTTATTGTAGATTATGCCTACTGTTGTGAAGGTTTTCTTACCAAGTGATTCTTGTCCATGTGTGAATCCAGTCAGCTTGCAGTTGTTTTTGGTAGCATCTGCATTGTAACATAAAAGCATTACTATTATGTATTCACTATGTGATTGTATTTGTAAAGTGGAACAATTATCAGAATTGTAAGTAGTACATAATCTTCCATGGTTTGCATTTTGTACAAGTTGCTGAAATGGAATGGATTCACAGTTAGGTATGGGTACATACACAAAGCTTTCATTAGGGATTTGTTCCTGGGCCACATGGTTGCAGAGAGTGCATGTAGGTGTCCATATGTTTGACATCTGGAAAATTTCATTTATAGGTATGTTTCTGTTTTCCAGTACATGTAGTAAGTACATTTATTTATTTATTGTTAATGTGATACAGTTTTTTAACAAAGAAAAAACTTTACACATAAATCAATAACAAATCACAATTCATTCATAAACTTATTCTAAAATACATGAAAAATATATACTTAATACTAAAAACATATATAAAAAAAGGAAATAACAAAATAACAAAAAAAATCCTTTTGCGCATATATAGATATATGTCAGTTCAGTTTCAACCCAAGTTATGTATTATGTATTGTGGTTACCCGCCTCAGGGAAGTTTTTCAACAGTATAGTTCAATATAGACTGCGCCTGATTCTTGCACACGAGACTTATTTTTTTAATTTTTTATTTTTTATTTTTTATTTTTCAGAAAAAATTGCCCTTAACGTTGATGACACGTGTTTCGGTCCTCCAAGGACCTTTCTCAAATCAGGGCTATTGATTAGTCTTAATCATAATAAAGTCATAAAAAGACAAAAAATAAACACATAAATAATCACAAAGAAAAATATGTGCATGTATCCAAAACATTAAAGTAACGGTTTGAGTATTGAAGTTAGATCAGCATAGAAAAATAAACATTTTTAGGTGAGATGCATACACACAAAAGTACATAGATGTAAAAATAATAAAAATAAAAATAAAAAGCCAGACAATAAATGGATGGGAAAAAAGGGTAGGAGAGAAGGGGTGAGATTCAAAAAGAAGATAAATACAAAATCTCCATTAGTTATTGTACACAATAAATTATTAAAACAAGCAATTTGTAATGGTCATTGTATGTCTCAGAAACAAGTGGAAACATGTTACCTTATGGTCATGTAAGAGGCCCCTGTCACAAGATGTGAAAGATAAGCTTCCATATATCATTGGGATAAATCCCTGAAAAAGCAAAAATAAACAAATAATTTTTTTATTTTTTTATATGATATGATAAATAAACTCTTGTCTTACCCTAATATAAAGCTCAAAAAGTGAATAATGCACTGGGTATTGGGTTACCAAATGGCGTGTGTTCTTGAATATTAAGGATTATTGGTTATAAACCAAAATTACACGTGAAAAGATTAGCTTCGCACTCCTAATAACTGATGGTACGCTTTCGCGTGTGAAAATATACGTGGAAAGACATATTACACGTATGAGTACTTGCAAGGTAATCCCGCGTGAGAAAATATGATACAATGAAAGGATCCTAGTGCCTCGCGTGAGAATGTCAACCCGTAAAATCGTAATGCTGGCTTGCCACGTATACTGAACTCAAAGCGCACAAACGCGTGCGCGATAATCCATGTTGAAGTGTAAAAGTACATCTCTACAATTATAGTACGCACATTAGCGTGCGCGTGAAAAAATGCTCTTGTCGCATCTGACCGCGTGAAAATGTGGTCGCGTGAAATCGTAATTAAGGATAGGGACGTATTCTGTACTAGATGCGTATGATCGCGTGCTGGCTTGCCACGTATACTAAACTCAAAGCGCACAAACGCGTGCGCGATAATCCATGTTGAAGCATAAAAATACATCTCTACAGTTATAATACGCACATTCGCGTGCGCGTGAAAAAATGCTCTTATCTCATCTGACCGCGTGAAAATGTGATCGCGTGAAATCGTAATTATGGATAGAGACGTATTCTTTACTGGATGCGTACGATCGCGTGCGCCTAATACATGATAAAGCGTGCGAGTAGTTTTATACAGGGTGAGTATGCACAATCGCGTGCGCGTGAAATTACAGAATCTTAGCGTGAAAAACTTGGTAGTCGATTCACACGCGTTCGCGAACGCGAAAATCGCATGAGAATGTGGATGCGTGAAAAATTCAGACGCTCTCTTACCTGCTGTTCAGATTAAGCGCGTACAATCGCAGAATTGCTACAAGTCTCAAGGGGGCGCCATTATGCGTCCTCACTGTTGTTTTATATGTTGCTAAGGGAACAATTCTCATAGAATGTCCTTCCTTCATGTTTAGTCGTATGTTCACTGGTGGCCATATTGTAATGGAGTGAAAATGCGATAAAGGTATATGTTGAGTGGCAAATTGAGAAGTAATATGTATTCAAATAAAGTCTGCACGTCATGAACTTTTGATAAATTATCAAAAAAAGGCAGAATTGCATAGAAAAAACATGTGTGTGAATGTATGAAAGAGAAAATGTCTTAATAAAGAAGACAATAATATGGAATAATGTACATAAACTGGTAAGAATGTTTACTCTTCATTATAGTTACCACAAAGTTGTAACTATAAAAAGGACACCATTTCATTATCAGAATTAAGTCCGAGTACTGTTGAATTGAATTTGCAAATCATTTTCGCCTCAGTTTGTCTGAGTCTCTTTTCTCTGTCAACCCAAAGCCATTCATAGTGACCTAAGCATTAAAGAGATTGAAGAGATCTACTTACTAAGATCAATCGCAGAACCTATGGATTACGACATCACCAATGTATTAAGAGACTTCAATGTGCAACCCGATTCCTTATCAATGAAGGAGCTGAAACCGACATCTAAATTTGTACCTCAATTAGCAACTGACAATGTCATTGACACCTTTTACAAGGCAGTATCTCAAGATCTGTATAAAATGGATTTTAAAAATCCTCAATCCAAAACTAAACCCAATCTTACCCTCAGGGAACAAGAAGCATTACATCAATTGGAAACCGACCGCTCAATAATCATCAAAGAAGCGGACAAAGGAGGGAACATTGTTATTATGGACCGAGATGATTATTTGAAAATGGCCGGCAATCATCTCAACACCCCAGGTTGTTATGAGAAATTACCAGTCAACCCTACAAAAGAGTTCACACAAAAAGTGGAACTCTACATTTCGGAATGGTATCGAAAAGGTCTTATTTCGGACAATGAAAAGAGCTTTCTTACTATCAAGAACCCAACCATACCTATAATATATTTCTTACCGAAAATCCACAAGCAATATGATTCAATACCAGAGGGCCGTCCGATTGTCAGTGGGATAGGTTGGGCAACAGAGAATATCTCACAGTATTTGGACAATATTTTGAGACCCAGGGCAACTCAACTAAAGGCATACCTTAAGGACACTACAGATGTCATCACTAAGATACAATCTTGGAACTGGGAACATGATTGTTTTTTAGCAACCATGGATGTGAAAGCATTATATACCTCAATTCAACATACATGGGCTCTGAAAACTATTGATTATACCTTCAGGGAGGAGTCAGCCTCGATGTACCATCAAATTGTCATGATCAAGGAAATGTTAGAGCTTTCCCTACAATGCAACATTTTCAATTTCAACAATGTCTTTTATAGACAAACAAGAGGGGTTGCTATGGGCACCAAATATGCCCCAGCCCTAGCAAACCTCTTCATGGGACTGTTTGAGGATTCAGTCATATACAAGGACAAAGTGTATCAGAAGGATCTTATGTATTGGTTAAGATACATTGATGATGTGTTGATACTATGGAAAGGCACAGAAGCAGAATTCCAGGCTTTTTTAAACAGAATCAATGTTAATGAAATGGGTATACAGTTCACGGGTGTCTGCGATGCTAATAGTATTGATTTTTTGGACCTTACAATATATATTGAACAAAACCAGATAAAAACGCGTACATTTCGTAAACCTACGGAGGTCAATGCCACCTTACATGCTACTAGTTGCCATCATCGTACAACGATTCTCAACATACCAGCAGGTGAATTCATAAGAGCAAGAAGAAATTGTCAGACCAAAGAATACTTTGAGAAAGAATGTGGGCTTCTACAATCAAGATTTCTGGCAAGAGGATATTCGAACAATTTTGTCGCTAAGGCATTGGACAAAAGTCTACAACTAACTCAGGAACAGACTTTAGCTAGTAAGAACAGATCTGCGGAGCCATCCACCATAGGATTCATCACGAAATTTGGTAACGACCACAAACATGTGAGAAAAATACTGGCCAAACACTGGAATCTCTTGAAATTGGATGACCATATTTCCAATTTTATTGACAACAAACCACGAATCATCTTTAAGAGAGCACAGACACTCAAAAACAAACTAAGCCCTTCAGACTTACCGGACCTACCAGAGGGAACATCGAATTGGCTACAATCTACCTATGGCTTCAGGAAATGTGGAACTTGCACCATTTGCAAATATGCACATGAAAAAACAGATTGTTTCAAGGGCAGCAATAACAAGACTATAAAAATCAAGCAATCTATAAACTGTAGGACAAAATATGTGGTTTATGCGATTGTATGTGTGTGCAAATTAATATACATTGGAAGCACCATTAGGGAACTCAGGACTAGAGTACGTGAACATCTTGCCAAAATTGGAAGCCAGGACCCTAGACTGCCTCTTGCCTGTCATTGGCAAGAGAAACATCAATTGGATAACAAAGCTGACATCAAGTTCATTGGCCTTCAAAAAGTTACCCTTGGAAGACGTGGAGATGACAGAGAAAAGAGACTCAGACAAACTGAGGCGAAAATGATTTGCAAATTCAATTCAACAGTACTCGGACTTAATTCTGATAATGAAATGGTGTCCTTTTTATAGTTACAACTTTGTGGTAACTATAATGAAGAGTAAACATTCTTACCAGTTTATGTACATTATTCCATATTATTGTCTTCTTTATTAAGACATTTTCTCTTTCATACATTCACACACATGTTTTTTCTATGCAATTCTGCCTTTTTTTGATAATTTATCAAAAGTTCATGACGTGCAGACTTTATTTGAATACATATTACTTCTCAATTTGCCACTCAACATATACCTTTATCGCATTTTCACTCCATTACAATATGGCCACCAGTGAACATACGACTAAACATGAAGGAAGGACATTCTATGAGAATTGTTCCCTTAGCAACATATAAAACAACAGTGAGGACGCATAATGGCGCCCCCTTGAGACTTGTAGCAATTCTGCGATTGTACGCGCTTAATCTGAACAGCAGGTAAGAGAGCGTCTGAATTTTTCACGCATCCACATTCTCATGCGATTTTCGCGTTCGCGAACGCGTGTGAATCGACTACCAAGTTTTTCACGCTAAGATTCTGTAATTTCACGCGCACGCGATTGTGCATACTCACCCTGTATAAAACTACTCGCACGCTTTATCATGTATTAGGCGCACGCGATCGTACGCATCCAGTAAAGAATACGTCTCTATCCATAATTACGATTTCACGCGATCACATTTTCACGCGGTCAGATGAGATAAGAGCATTTTTTCACGCGCACGCGAATGTGCGTATTATAACTGTAGAGATGTATTTTTATGCTTCAACATGGATTATCGCGCACGCGTTTGTGCGCTTTGAGTTTAGTATACGTGGCAAGCCAGCACGCGATCATACGCATCTAGTACAGAATACGTCCCTATCCTTAATTACGATTTCACGCGACCACATTTTCACGCGGTCAGATGCGACAAGAGCATTTTTTCACGCGCACGCTAATGTGCGTACTATAATTGTAGAGATGTACTTTTACGCTTCAACATGGATTATCGCGCACGCGTTTGTGCGCTTTGAGTTCAGTATACGTGGCAAGCCAGCATTACGATTTTACGGGTTGACATTCTCACGCGAGGCACTAGGATCCTTTCATTGTATCATATTTTCTCACGCGGGATTACCTTGCAAGTACTCATACGTGTAATATGTCTTTCCACGTATATTTTCACACGCGAAAGCGTAACAACAGTTATTAGGAGTGCGAAGCTAATCTTTTCACGTGTAATTTTGGTTTATAACCAATAATCCTTAATATTCAAGAACACACGCCATTTGGTAACCCAATACCCAGTGCATTATTCACTTTTTGAGCTTTATATTAGGGTAAGACAAGAGTTTATTTATCATATCATATAAAAAAATTATTTGTTTATTTTTGCTTTTTCAGGGATTTATCCCAATGATATATGGAAGCTTATCTTTCACATCTTGTGACAGGGGCCTCTTACATGACCATAAGGTAACATGTTTCCACTTGTTTCTGAGACATACAATGACCATTACAAATTGCTTGTTTTAATAATTTATTGTGTACAATAACTAATGGAGATTTTGTATTTATCTTCTTTTTGAATCTCACCCCTTCTCTCCTACCCTTTTTTCCCATCCATTTATTGTCTGGCTTTTTATTTTTATTTTTATTATTTTTACATCTATGTACTTTTGTGTGTATGCATCTCACCTAAAAATGTTTATTTTTCTATGCTGATCTAACTTCAATACTCAAACCGTTACTTTAATGTTTTGGATACATGCACATATTTTTCTTTGTGATTATTTATGTGTTTATTTTTTGTCTTTTTATGACTTTATTATGATTAAGACTAATCAATAGCCCTGATTTGAGAAAGGTCCTTGGAGGACCGAAACGCGTGTCATCAACGTTAAGGGCAATTTTTTCTGAAAAATAAAAAATAAAAAATAAAAAATTAAAAAAATAAGTCTCGTGTGCAAGAATCAGGCGCAGTCTCCTTCCAGGTCACCTATACTTCACACTATTCAGCAAGGGGTCTTGTACTTGGCTAAACCCCCGACTTGGTGGGACGCGACTTTAAGGATTTATTGGACTACTTTCATTTATGACATTCAGTTTCTTACCACTATCGGATGTCGCCAGTTTAGACCAAACCTTCCAAGCCAAGGGTTTTTTAGTTCAATATAGAGAATTAGAAAGGATGAGTCAGATAATTACAGTACACCAATACATTGAAGTTTTTTTTTTTCCTAATGAACATTGTTATTAAGAAGTCGATCGGCATGTAACCACACTCTATATAATGACAAATGAAGACTGGGGCTCAGAGTATTTAAACACGACTGCCAAAACCCCTTGTCCCCAATAAGATTTAAATTGTGGACATGTCTGTCATAGTGTTTAATAAATATAGGAACCATCATTGTATATTTTGTTAGGATATGTCTCGCTGTTTCTGGTTCAGCTTGCTTAGTACATATTCTACAGGAGCAATCTTTTTTGGATATTGCGCGCTCAGGGCCAATGTCAGCTAGTACTGGTAGATGGTTGATGCGCATGAGAAGCAAAAAACGTCTTAGATTTACAGATGTGCATAAATTCAAATATTTCTGGGCCTTTCTATAGGTATATAGCATATGAGTGACAAAGCCATAATTTTTCAAATTCTCTAAATGAGCAAAATTGTTCTGCCAATCCCATATGTACAAGCAATGTCCTAATTGGTGTTTCTGATGTTCAAAATTGTCCCCCCAATTTGGGGACCAATCTGTAGCTTTAAATAATGCAGCCATATCAGTTGCAAATTTGATTTGTTTAATACTACGGATTTCTTCCTCAATACACTTCAATAAGGGATTAGCAGAAGTATTGCAGATTTTAACATATAATTCGGCCCATTTTTCAATACCACAGATTTCAGAGATAACATCCCCAACTCCAATCTCAGGATAGCCATGGGAATGCTCTGGGGGAGCCCAAGGAGCCTCCTCCAGAACTTCCCCTCAATGATCTGTAACCATTCTAGTTTCATGTTGGTCAGAGACTCAAGGCCATAAGTTATCATGGGAACCAAACACTGGATGTACAGTTTGCGCACCGCCCAGATAGAATATCAACTCTGAGTGCGCATTAATTGAAAGATCGTAGTTGTTAACAGAGCGGCCTTGATTTTCCGGACATGCTGGCACAATTCATAGTCGCCTTTGTTGTCAAATTCAATACTCAGATATTTATATTTATGGGTGTATTGAATCGCAACAGATTTTATATACATACGTGGATGGGCAACCTTTCCATGTGAGTACAATAATATTTTAGTCTTATTTTGATTGATGACAACTTCATTTATTTCCGCGTACTCCCAGAGCCGCTCAGCAGAACGAAGCAGTCTGATGAATGTATGATCAAATATAACTAGATCATCGGCATAGGCCATTATTGTAAAAAGGCTTGATTCTATTTTCGGAGGGCAATTATGTACATCCAGCATAAACTCGACTTGTGGCTACGGATTAATTGTGTTGACGCTAATACTTTACAGTGAAGTGCGTAACATTAGGATTGTTCCCTCTTAATGGTTCCACAAAGGCAAAATCTTCACTAAGGATCACTCTAAGTTGCAGTATCTTATGTAGACATGAAATAACCACTCGCCTGCACAGCCATTTCCCCCTAGTTTTTTTATTTAGATTTTTACTATGCAGATTTTATTACCATCCTCTGAGGCAACCCTTGGTGTGCCAGGGGATTCACCTCCAATATTGTATACTCCCATTTCTTTGTCGTCTTAGGTTTACCCCAAGGGGTGGAAAACTTATTTAAGCTATTATCTGTGCTGTCACAAAGGTCAGAGGCCTGATTACTACTGTTCACCACTGATATTTCATGAGACTTTCAGTCAGTACCCAACTGGTGAGTGTTCCTGGTCCTTTAGCCAAATGTTTTTTATTCTTTTTTCTTTTTTAGTACATTTAGAAATTCTTGTGGATATTCTTGTGTGTTTATAGTGAATCTGACCATTTCAGCACAGTAGTCCAATTCCGGCCTTATTCCAGAAACACTGTAAGTGTTG
This sequence comes from Ambystoma mexicanum, assembly GCF_040938575.1. NCBI lineage: Eukaryota > Metazoa > Chordata > Amphibia > Caudata > Ambystomatidae > Ambystoma > Ambystoma mexicanum. The sequence goes on from NC_090935.1 coordinate 869,804,863, forward strand.
TCAGGATTGTTGGTTGCATTTCTATGAAGAACTAACATTTGCAAACATAATTGGTCTGTCCCATTTTAGTAAATGTTTTCAATAATTGGTGGCAATTGGCATAGAATATTGATTGCTGCATTTGCATAGCAATTTACACCAGTTGTAATTGAAAATTTGAATGGACAAGACAGTTCTGTTTCTAAGACATTTATTTGAACTGTGCGTTGTTTCTTTGAAGATGTAGCTGGTTTTGTTTGTGTAGTAGATCCTTCTTTGGTTGTGGTAATTAATGAAGTATTAGCTTCTTTTAATTTCTTTGGAGGTATGGTTGTTAGATCCTTTGAGTCGGAACTAGTTTTCTTTTACAAACCTTTGCTTTTAGAGGAACAGGATAGGTTTTGAGATTGGGTGCGTAGAGTGCATGTAGTCTATTGTATTCTAGAATGCAAGGAATATCACCATTTACATTACTTTCATCAAAGTTGACTAGAAATAGTCCTTCAAGTGTACGCAAGCGTGATAGTGCTACATAGCTCATGCCTTCTTTAAACACTGTGCTGCCAATATCTATCAATGCGTGATCTAGGGTAAGATCTTGTGATTTATGAATGCTGACTGCATATGCTAGAGATAGAGAAAATTGTTCTCTGCGTACATACCTGTCTTTAAAAAGAAGTAATCGGGCTGTTCAGCGTCCTATCCTTTTAACTTCTGATAGTTTGTCAAAGTGAATATTGACAAACTGGATGTTGTTTTCATGTGGGTATCTTTGAAAGCCAACAACTGTACCAGGTGCTCCATTAACTAGTCCTTGCTCCACGTCAAGGTTACATTTGAGCATTACTCTACAGTTTAAAGATAATTTTAATATTTTCTCTAAACCAGCTGTATTAGAGATAGAGTTTTCTAAGGTATTTAGTCATGCTTTGGCTTGTTCACACATGGGTAGTGTCATACCGTGCACGTCCAGTTTGACTGTGGAGCAAATTTGAACTATTGGTTACATTTATTTTTTTAACCTTGTTTCATTGAATTGTGCACAGCTTGCAAGAGTTGGCATCAAGGACATACAGTTTACATGTTTGTGTGCTAATTGTTCCATGACATCAGTAGCACAGGAGTTATGACCGTATAGGTCATGGATGCGTCTGATATTCAAGATACTTTGTGCTTCTTTAGATAGAACACCAATCCGAATACTTTTCAAAATGTTGGCATAGCTGAGGTCTGCAGACTGACGCATGTTTTCAGTTAATACTTTGTATTGAAAATGTTGCCAAAGATTGACATTTCCTATACTGCCAAGAGTTTTACGGCATAGTTTGTGCCCTAAGTTTTTAAAAATAGGTTCACCTTTAACTGTTGTTCATTGAAGAAGATCTCTGAAAACAATAATGTGTTTTCTTCCAAAGAGCTCTTTGTAGTCTGTTTTGAGGAACTCTTGTAATCTGAGGTGAATCAAAGCCAACATAAGGTTGGAGACCATGCTCACCTCATCTATTAGTAGCATTTTCATTTGTTTCAAAACTCTGCATAGTTCCATTGCAGCTTTTGGAGAAAGTTTGTAGTAGTCTAATTCGTTTTGGTGTTCTACTGGAAGGAGTAGTAATCGGTGTAAAGTGACACCGCCTTTGTTGTAGGCAGCTAAACCTGTGAGGGCAGTTGCAACAGCTGACAGTTTGTTGTTTGTCAATTGTTGCATGAACTTGCTGATGATGCTTATTAAAAATGTTTTCCCTGATACAGTTTGAGCACTCACATATAGCATTATAGGTTTGTAGTCTTGGCAGTTACAGTTTTAGTTTTGTGCTGAATACCATGTTCAATTTGTTTTGTTATTTCTAGGAAAATGCTATGCTGTTTATTGTTTGTTTAATTGTCATTTCAGTATAGCAAAGTCTTCTGTAGACTCTTCATACTGGTACATGGGGTTTTCTACTTCAGTCATGGCTAATTCAGCCTCATTTGCTATGAGTGGTTGTCCAAGTGGTTCTTTTATTTCCTTTTAGAGAAGGTTGTCTGCTGTCTGGAGTGTCTATATTTAGTTGTACATGGAGTTCTTCTTGTTGCAGTTCATTGTCTAACATTGTTTTGTATTGCGAAAAGTGTATGGGCCTTATTACACGGTACCAGTGACCGTTAACCCTTACCGCCTTACTACGAGGTCCCTTTGCGGGACCCAACCTTAACGGCTGGTGTAGACCAGCCGTTAAAGTTGGGACCCGCAAAGGGACCTTGGTGTTAATTACGGTACCGCAATTTGCGGTACTGTAATTAGCTCCTTCCCCATTACCATTATGCCCTATGGGGCAAAAATGGGAATGGGGAAGGGCCATGGAGAAAGGGGGAATTACCGCCCCGCCAACCTTGGAATGGGGTGGTAATTCCCCTTTCCTCCATGGTGGTACCAGTATGGTACCGGCGGCATTAGCACCATGGTTTACCACCTATCGCGTAATGAGGCCCTATGTCTGTTATAGTGCTTGCATTTGCTTTGAAAGCATCTTCATAGGAGACATGTGTATCTAATAAATATTCTTCTTTTCTACATGGTTTAAAAAGTTGTAGTATGGACATGTAATACAGTTCTTTATGTTGAGGAGTTTTTAATGACAATTTCATATGATTAATTAAGCTTTGTTTGGTAAGTTTCACTAGGCTGCCTTCACAATTTTCGACTTTGTAGCTACCTTTCTTCTCATATGGTTTAATATTATTTTTGTATGTGAAGTTTTGGGTTATGTGGTATAGACACATGGTTTCCAAACTGGTACTCCTGTTTGGGTAGTATGTGTCTAGTACATTGTTTTTCAAAATGTCTTGGCTGTTGGGATCATTTCTGGCTATTTTTTCTATGTCTTCATATGATTTGAGAACTGTTTTTCTGGATTTGGCAGGTCCAAGGCTTAGCCACACTATGTTTTCAGATTGTCCATACAACGCAGTACCGGGTAAACAGTCTGCAGTTTGGTAGCAGCCACATTCTCTATAGGAGAGCATTTTTATGCCTAAGCTGTACAATTTCTGTGACAGTGTTTTGTCAGATGATGTCGTCCCAGAGGTCTTTGAACTCTGTTTTTCATGCTTTGGTTAAGTAGGCTGTGATGTATCGTGCAACTGCAGTGGAATTGTCTGCAATTCATTGCACATCTATATTTGCATTCCATAGGAGGGCATTATTGCATTGTAATCATTGATGTACTTTGATCCTTCTGTTCTTCTTATGCAGTAAGTGTTCTTAGGCGATTTACCTTTGACACTATGTCTAACTGAAGACATGAAGTTGTTCACTTGACCTGTTGTTGAAAGTGGTCTAGGGAAACGAAAGAGACATTTAGAGGGTAATTCATAGAATCCAGCGCACAAGTGGCGCACGCGGCTGGCGCACAGTGTGCGTGTGCGAATCCCTGCGCCAGCCGCGTGCGCCAAAACCCATTTCCACGCACAGCGTATTCATGGATACCAGCCACCAAAACCAGCCGTGGTGCACAGTGGCGCAGCGACCCTGCAGCAGCACCAGTTACGCCCCCAAGAACGCCTCTCGCGCAGGGAAAAGCCATCAAAATCCCCAATCCAGCACAAAGGGCTGCGCTAACCCTGTACCAGCACGGCAAGCGGGCTACGTGTATCACTGGGGTGCGCAGGAAGTACCTCATGTCATTTCATCTGGGTACATGCATTTCAGGGGTGCGTGGGAAGTCACACACGCAAAGTCAGCAGGGTACGTGTATTCCAGGGGTGCGCGGGAAGTTCCACACGCGATTTCAGCAGGGTACGTGTATTACAGGGGTGCGCTTGAAGTTCCACACGCGATTCCATCAGGGTACGTGTACATCAGGGGTGCGCGGGAATTTTCACACGTGAATTCAGCAGGGTACGTGTATATCAGGGGTGCGTGGGAAGTTCCACACGCGAATGTCCTGGCTACGTGTACTTCGGGGTGCGCGGGAAGTTTCACACGCGATATCATCAGGGTACTTGTATTCCAGGGGTGCGCGGGAAGTTCCACACGCGAATGTCCTGGCTACGTGTATTTCGGGGTGCGCGGGAAGTTTCACACGTGATATCAGCAGGGTACGTGCATTCCAGGGGTGCGCGGGAAGTTCCACACGCGAATGTCCTGGCTACGTGTATTTCGGGGTGCGCAGGAAGTTCCACACGCGAATGTCCTGGCTACGTGTATTTCGGGGTGCGCGGGAAGTTCCACACGCGATATCAGCAGGGTATGTGTATTCCAGGGGTGCGTGGGAAGTAACACACGCGAAGTCAGCAGGGTACGTGTATTCCAGGGGTGCGCGGGAAGTTCCACATGCGATTTCAGCAGGGTACGTGTATTACAGGGGTGCGTTTGAAGTTCCACACGCGATTCCATCAGGGTACGTGTACATCAGGGGTGCGTGGGAATTTTCACACGTGAATTGAGCAGGGTACATGTATATCAGGGGTGCGCGGGAAGTTCCATACGCGAATGTCCTGTCTACGTGTATTTCGGGGTGCGCAGGAAGTTTCACACGCGATATCAGCAGGGTACGTGTATTCCAGGGGTGCGTGGGAAGTCACACACGCGAAGTCAGCAGGGTACGTGTATTCCAGGGGTGCACGGGAAGTTCCACACGCGAATGTCCTGGCTACGTGTATTTCGGGGTGCGCGGGAAGTTCCACACGCGATTTCAGCAGGGTACGTGTATCACAGGGGTGCACTTGAAGTTCCACACGCGATTCCATCAGGGTACGTGTATTACAAGGGTGCACGGTAAGCACCACACGTGAATTGCACGTGTGGGTCCTCCCAGGTGTTCCCTCTACACCCTCCACGGCCCCTGCAGGTGGCTCACACCACAGCGGCCTACCCTGCACATGTCATGCAGGAACCCCATCGACCATGGCCATGCCCCCCACCCAACCCACATGTCAACTTGCACTACTGCCCACCAACGCATGTCCCCCCGCACCCCCAGCCACCAGGGGCACCCTCCACCAGGCCCCCACCCATGTCTCCCACCACCCCCATCCCCCAGCAGTGCAGGTTCACCCTCCACCAGGCCCCCACCCATGTCTCCCACCACCCCCACCCTCCAGCACTGCAGGGGCACCCTCCACCAGGCCCCCACCCATGTCTCCCACCACCCCCATCCCCCAGCTTTGCAGGGTCACCCTCCACCAGGCCCCCACCCATGTCTCCCACCACCACCACCCCCCAGCACTATGGGGCACCTGCCAGCAGGCCCCCACCCATGTCCAACTCATGTTCCCCACCACCCCCACCCCCAGCACTGTGGGGCACCTGCCAGCAGGCCCCCACTCATGTCTCCCACCACCCCCATCCCCCAGCAGTGCAGGGTCACCCTCCACCAGGCCCCCACCCATGTCTCCCACCACCCCCACCCCCCAGCAGTGCAGGGTCACCCTCCACCAGGCCCCCACCCATGTCTCCCACCACCCCCACCCCCCAGCACTGTGGGGCACCTGCCAGCAGGCCCCCACCCATGTCCAACTCATGTTACCCACCACCCCCACCCCCCAGCACTGTGGGGCCCCTGCCAGCAGGCCCCCATCCATGTCTCCCACCACCCCCATCCCCCAGCAGTGCAGGGGCACCCTCCACCAGGCCCCCACCCATGTCTCCCACCACCCCCACCCCCCAGCACTGTGGGGCACCTGCCAGCAGGCCCCCACCCATGTCCAACTCATGTTCCCCACCACCCCCACCCCCCAGCACTGTGGGACACCTGCCAGCAGGCCCCCACCCATGTCCAACTCATGTTCCCCACCACCCCCACTCCCCAGCACTGTGGGACACCTGCCAGCAGGCCTCCACCCATGTCCAACTCATGTTCCCCACCACCCCCCACCCCCCAGCACTGTGGGGCACCTGCCAGCAGGCCCCCACCCATGTCCAACTCATGTTCCCCACCACCCCCACCCCCCAGCACTGTGGGGCACCTGCCAGCAGGCCCCCACCCATGTCCAACTCATGTTCCCCACCACCCCCACCCCCCAGCACTGTGGGGCACCTGCCAGCAGGCCCCAACTCATGTTCCCCAGCCAACATGTCATCACAATCTAGATCCCTGGTTCCTATGGTCAGCCTCCAAATGCAAAACACCCACCCGAGTATTGCATCCACCCACTCAAAATTGGCAATTACATGACAGAACACCAATTGCAAGTTTCGAAACAAACACATTTCCCTCACATACACCCAATGGGTGTCAGTGAATCTCAAAACCCATATCATGATATGCATGAAACCAATGAGATACTACACATTGAAGTTCGATAAAAACATATGTATTAAAGGGAACATAAATAGAATAATAAACAAAGAAACAGAAATGGGAATGTACAAAAATGAAAAGAAGCATGTCCGTGAAAAAAAGCAAAACCAAAAATCATAATCCAAAGTAATGGTGTCCAAAGTCACTGTCCACAAAAGAAAATCCAATGGGAAATAATAATTGAAAGCCATTGCTCCATGGGTAAATTGGGAAAGAAAAATACAATCCAACAGTGAACTATGTACAGACGAACAAGCCAGGGTCCATTATCCCAACAAAAGAAATGAAACCTATCTAACTACACTAACTAATAAAATAAACTATATACAAAAATGTGGCCAATGTCCAAAAGGTTCAAAATAAATTTTAAAAAAAAGGAAACCTAACACTACCTACATAACTATGTACAAGGGCAGCGGGCTAGTCTGACGGCTCACTTTTGGATGTTGTGGGCCAGGGCATCATCGAACTCCTGCTCAATGTCCCAGAGGCGGTCCTCCTCCATGGCCCCGAGGGTCCGCAGGGCCGTCGATGTGTCCACCTCCAACCCCCTGCGGATTGCCTCGAGGCACTCGGCCCGCCTCAGGGCCTTCCGCATGGAGTTCTCCGCCCTGACCATTGTGAGCCGTGCCTCTTCTGCCCGCTGCCGCTCCGCATCTATGGCGTGGCCCAACCGCTGCCACACGGAAGACACTCTCTGTCCTGGGTCCTCCTGCCCTCCGGCCGATGCCTGCCCCTCTAATGTTGAAGGCCCCGAGCCTTCATGGCTCCCACCATGTTGCTGCTGCTGCTGTGCCTCTGCCCGTGCACTGCCTCCTGCTGCCTGCACATCCCCTGCCGGCTTGGGTGCAGTCGTTGATGTGGCCACTCCTGCTGGACGTCCGACTCCCGACTGTGGCAGGGATGCCTCCTCCACCAGCCTGGCCGCACCGTCAGAGGCAGCTCCACAGGGCACCCATGTGACTGATGGGTGGGAAGATGGCACGGAGGACGACTGGCGCATAGGGGGTTCAGTTGAGGAGGGGGTCGTAGCAAGCCCCATCAAACGGAGGAATCCGGCCTGGGTGACCTGTCCCAGCAGGCTGACGTGGTCAATGAGCCATTCGAGATGACGTGCAGTCTCCTCATGAAAAGACTGCAGGTCACCTCGCATGGCCCGTTGACGCAACACCACACCAGTCAGGACAGGCTCAACCCGGACCCGGATAGCCACGTCCGCAGGCAGAGGAAGGCCAGTTGTCGTTTGCTCATCCCCTGCCTGAAAACGGGTCTGGACGTAGGCATCCCTGCTGGTGCAAGATGATGCAGGGACAGGATCAGGGACAGGATTGCACACAGGCACCTCCGCGACGGCCTGTGCTGCCTCCTGTCCCTGGTCCTGCACTGCACCACTAGCACCAGTGGGATCCCCACCTCCAGACCCCGTCTCTGTTGCTTGCACGGCCTCCTCCTCCACCAAACCCCCCACCAACCTGGATGACTCCGTGCCATCTTCCCCCGTTGGGCCCTGTGGGGTCCCAGCTGCCCCTTCTGCTGCCGAGCAGTCCAACTCCAACCTCCGCCTCTTGGCCATCCCCCCGGCAGCTGCGGCCTTGGACGCGGCACTGGACTCCTCACTCCCCAACGAGATGACAACATGGGAGGGGAGCCGGGCCTTGCGTCTCCGGCTGGCGGTGGGATCCCCGCCGCTGTGCTCCACAGCACCTTCTCCGCCCTCTTCATCAGTTGACGCTGCAGACAGGGAGAAATGAAACACAGGCATCAGGGCACTGTACAATGGACACATACACACATGACAGTTGTACATGAGTGGCATTGGCAAACCTCAGACATGCCATCACAATCCCCAACACACATGTCATTTGAACTCCCACACATGAGCCAAACCACAGCCATATCGCAACTGCCAGCACCATCCATACCCATACAACAGCATGAGCAGGCAAAACTGAGCCAGACATCACATGCAACACAGGAAGTGCACCACACATGTACACACACCACCATACTTGCATGCATGTGTACACCTCTGCCAAGTGTCACAGTGCTCAGATGGGCATCCATGTCACATCTGCCAATCAGGCTTCCACATCCGGCTGTCACATGCATCCATGTTGCATCACTGTTGCACCCTTGTCAAATACACACAAATGCACATGTACACAGTGCTGATACATGCAGCTGAAAACAACATACATGCGTGGCATCACGGACATGTCTACTTACATACACATTCATCCAAACATGTGTGCCCACACAACTGCATTTGGCATGCAAGCCTACACACACAAGCACCATCCATGTCTCACACATTCCAGCCCTCGCATGTGTTAGCACCACGGCCCTGTACACCCCCACCCATACTCGACCACATACAAACAGATGTGCAACCTGCACACTACTGAAACATCACCACACGCACAGCTCACAATCAGGATGCATGTACACTTACCGCTCGACTCCAGACGGGTCTCCCTCTCAAGGACCTGGACGTGGAGCGCTGGGGATATGCGTTCCAGGACCCTCATCTGATCTTCCGACAAGTGGCCCCGGCGCCCCTTGGCATCCGCTGCCTTCAAGAGGCGCCGGGCCTTGTTCAGGGTCCTGGACCTGAAGTCCTCGTAGCGCTTCTTGACATGTTGGAAGTCGCGGACTGCCACCCCCTCCGCGTTAATGGCAGTCACAATGTCAGTCCAGATCCGAGTCTGTCCTTCCTTGTCGGCGTGGGAACTTCTGAAGAGGGCATCATACTGCCCCAGGACTTGCTCCACCAGGACACCAAATACGGTGGCGCAGAAGCTGGTGCCCCTCTGCCGCTCTGGCCGGGGGTTGTCAGTGGTGCCAGATGTTGCAGTGCCCGACATGACAACCCCAGAGGCAGGAGTGGGTGGGCAACTGGGTCCTGGGGCTGGGCTGTGGAGCGATGGAATCCCAGTCGGGAGACTTCGGTTCCAGCAGGGGTGGTCACAGCAACAGCACCCCTGGCTGATGTGCAGGCAGCAAATGGCAGGGCACGTGGGCAGCAGGCAGTCAGGCAGCAGCAGATGGCAGGTGGGAGCGTGCTCGGGGCTCTGGGGGGCAGTAGTTCGGCCTTCTGGGCAGGAGCGTGGTCTTCCGTGTGCTTACGCGTGGCCAGCTTGATACGGAGTGATTTGGCATGTGAAAATTCGGCACGTCAGCGTGTAATTCGAGGAAAGGCCCTTAGCGCGTAAGCGCGTCTGCACGCATACGCAATTTCATTGGACAGAAGGCCCCTGAAGCACAAGCGCCCCGTGACGTGACGCGCACAGGCGTGCATGGGCATTTCAGAGCGCGTGAAAAACTGCACGTCCGCGTGTAATATGAGGAAAGGGCCCATGCGCGTAAGTGATGTGACGCGTGCGTGCGTTTCCCTCAGCCCGGGTTAAAGGTGAGCGGGCCCAGCAGTTCACTGTACGTGCCTTTCGTGGAGACCGACGTGTGTTGCTGTTTCCTGTTGTTTCGCGCGCCATCACAACTTCACAGCTATCAAGGACGTATCTCTTCTTTTGGCGGGGGTATTGGCTACGCGTGTTTTTCTGCATCGCGCTAGTCAGACGGTGAGTCGCACACGCTCTTTTTCCCACTGCGGGTGCCCCTGTGTATCGCACCCATTTTCGATGTCATAGTAGCCTGCGTGTCCCACGCGTACGCGTTATTCGTGTTACTGGGTGCCACCGCGTACTGCGGGAGGTTGAATCCACGCACGTAGGCTGCAGGGTTGCGTGCACGGTTTTACTGCAGTTTTGGGGTGCCTGAGCGTTGCGTGAACCGTCACCACATCACCGGGGTCACATACAGCCTTGCAGGTGCAGGGGGGCTGTTAACATCTTGCTTCCCACCCCCTTCACCCCAATTGCCCAGGTCAATTGTGGTGTACACCTCCCATTGGCACCACTCCTACTACATCTGTGCCATGGTTGGGAAGGCACCAAAGGTGAGGGGCGCCTCAGCTGGGCGTCCTCCTCGTGGCGGGCGTGGTCAGGGACGTGGCCGTGGTGACCAGGGAGTAGAGGGACTCCAGGGTGTCCAGGGCGGCCACAGAGGGGGAAGAGGCAGGGGTGCGCCACTTGAGCACAATGTTGTGCCATGTGTCGGTGCAGTCATGCCACCACCCCTTGTGGTTCCGGGGGATGCAGCTTCTGCATCTGGCACTGGCGCCCGTGTGACCCGGCAGTCCGTTCCATCGACTGCCACGGGCCGAAGGGTAGTGGTAGCTGCAGGTGCAGCTGTGGACACCGCCACCCAGGCTCGGGGTCTGCCAGTGCAGGCTGCGTTGGCACTTGAAGAGCCCTTGGTAGATCTCCAACAGGCCAGGGGGGAAACCATAGGGGCAGGCCGGGCTGCTCAGACCAAGACACTTGTCCCTGGGGCAGTCATGTCATCTGCTGCCCCGAACAGCCAGGTGTTGGCAAGTGCAGGGGCAGATGCACCCAACAGCACCCCGGTTGTGAGTCTGCCAACCAGGACCGTTGCGGTCAATGACCCTGCCACAGCTGGTATTGCTGCGCAGGGTCCATTAGTGGGCACCCAGCTGCCACTGACACAAGTGAGGCCTTTGGTCATCCCTCCACCTGCCACTCCCTTGGCTCAATCCACCGAACCCACTGGCCATACTGGTCAGGGCGGCATTAGCCAGCCAGGGTCTGCGCCACAGTCCAAGAGGAGGAAGGTTGCACCTGCAGCACAGGCTGGGACCCCACACACAGCCACGACCTCCTGCACGTCGAGGAAGAAGCCTTTCTGTAAGCAGGAACTGGACTTCCTCGTGGACTACGTGCGGGGCCACAGCCGTGACATGCTAGTGGGTGCCAATAGTCACACTACGGCTGCCCAACGTGACATCCACTGGAAGCATGTTGCGGAACATGTCAGTTCATTCGGCCATGAGGTGCGCACGGCACAAGAGTGCAAAAAGCGTTGGAATAACATCAAACGCAGCACTAAGGCTAAGCGTGCCTCTAATTACAACTTGACTCTGGTGACTGGCGGTGGGCCTGCACCAGAGGCGGAAGAGCTCACTCCGCATGAGGCACTCGTTGTGGAGTTCATACCACCTGAATTGGTCGAAGGAGTGGGAGAGATGCTGGACTTTGATGCCCAGTCCAGTGAGTGTTGATGCGTGTTTGTTGAGGACGTGTGTGTTTCACTTGTGGGATGTGTTGTGCATGATTGCCGCTACATGTGACGTGTACATGGTTCTGATGTGTAAGTAATGCAATGCTTCCGTCATGCATGTCTCCTCTGCCTGCATGCGGGGACTCCATGTAGGCATGCTCCCTTGCCCCTCCTCCGCCACTCTGCACCCCAGTTCCACCTTTGCACTGGTGCTCTTCAATCTTGCCAATGTGTACTTTCTTGTTCATGCGTCCTGTGTAGATGCTAACTTCCAGCGTAGAATCTGCCAAACATATGCTGTGTGGTACAGCCTTAGTACTTGATGCAGGGTATCTCACTTGTACTGTGCATAGGTCAGATCTCCCGCAGGGACATGAGTGCCCATTCATGCTCCATGTGCATTGCACGCATGCCCCTATGTGTCCTTGACTGGATGATCACTGTAAAACAAGTCGTTGGTTACATACATTGCCTGCCATCTCATCAGCCTTCCCATGTCAACTGTGGCTCACTCCTGCTTTGAATACATGTTTAGGGTCTGACAATCTGTGTGGTTCACAGGCCTCAGCCTGTTCAATGGCCAATGACTCTGTCCAACTCTTGTTGTGTCTTCTTCACACATGGGCGGAATCCAGAGTTTTCATCATGTGTCCTGCTTACTGTCCCTGCATCATTTGCAGTGTTGTCACTTGAATCACATTCAGCTGTTGATGCCAGTCAACACTGCCTGTCAATACACAGGTGTATGGTCAGCCTTTTGATACCATGCTAGGCATCCCTGCTTTGGTACTGGGGTGGAGGGGTGCTTGGCTTCTAGATATGGTACACATTGAATGCACAATGCACGTGATGTCTGAATTTGACATTGCACTGCCTTCACATTTCCTGGCACACACCATGGAGTCCTTATACATGTAGGTAGTGAGTGGCGTACACATTTTCTGCACTGCATAGACCCACTTCCATGGAAACTGCCACCTTTCAACAGGTCTGATCACAGAAGAAATTCAAAGTTGACCCAACATGCATGGCAGGTTATATGTTGTGTGTCACATGTCTGCCTGATGCGTTTGCTGTCGGTGTGTGTGTGTGTTGTGTGCTTCTGACATGTGTAGTGACCTTTTTTCTCTCTATTTTTCAGGTCATGACGCAATGGAGGCGGAGGATGGTGTTGTCATGCCAGACACAGGGTTGGTACCGCTACATCAACCTGGCACTAGTGGGGGTCGTGGGGTGGTAGGCCACGAAAACCCCCAAGTGCTACAGTCCATCTTGTCTCTGGCTGCCTATGAGTCCAGCCTTGATGACGACTCTGACGTCCATGTTGAGTTGGATGAGCATCAAGTCCATGTGTCAGGGGTGAGTGATTCTGATGTGGACACTCCTCTGTCTGTGACACCTGCACTGAGGGATCAGACAGTCTTGTTTCCTCCGCCCGTGGCGGATCGGGACGCAGGGTCACCCTCCACACCAGTCACTGATGTGCCTGGGACATCACGTCGACGGGAGCATGTAGTCGTGCACCCGCGGGCAGTGCCAATACAGCGAGGACCCCCGGTCCTTGGGTCCCGCAGGGGTCAAGCCCGGCAATGCGGTCGCCACGCGCAACCGCAGTATACTGAGTGGGAGCAAGACATGACTGCCAATTCAGAACGGCAGGGGGCAGCAATGGAGAACATCGCTGAGAGCATGGAGTGTGTGGCCCGATCTGTGCTCCCCCCTGCTAGGCAGGTGCTTCTCCAGCAGCAGGCGGCACGGTCCACGGCCCGCTCGCTCAGGCTGGGCATGGCGGCCTCAGACAGGGCACGCCAGGCTGAAATGTCGTCTCTGTGTCAAGCAATTGCTGCTCACGCAGAGGCGCACATGGATGCCCTGAGGGAAGAGTATGCTTCCCTCAGATCCACTCTGGGTGTCCTTATGATGTCCCAGAGGCAGCAGGCAGAGGAGAGGTTTGCACAGCTTGAGCGTACCATCTCGGCTGAGCTACAGGCTTGCCGGGAGGTGCAGCGGTTGTCCAGCCAGGCCTTGCAGGAGGAACTCCGTGTTACACGTGCTACCTTGCAAGAGGAAGCACGTGTATCACGTGAGGTTCTGCATGCAGACCTACGTCACATCGCCACACAGAACCAGGCTCACCCGTCCGGCAGACTTGCTGCCGACGAGGGGCAAGCTGCGACTAGGCGTGGCCAGGCTACTGTGCCAAGTCCTCCTTTCCAAGATGGGCCAGACTCGGACGACCATCTATCTCCCACATAGGTCGGGCTGTGCAGGCGTTGAGCCCATGGAGGTTTTTTTTTTGGCTCAGCATGTGGATGTTGAGCAGCACCCTGTACCTCCCCATCCTGGGTGCCTCCCCTCCCCCCCGGGTCGTATGTGGCCATTTTTGATTTTTCTTTTAGTTTAGTTAGTTAAGTTTCTGTTTGATAGTTAGTTTAATTAGGTAATGTAGGTTTTCCATAGTTAGTGTAATTAGTTAATAGTTATTATAGTTTAAAATTGCCCGTCTATTGTGCTTTCATGTGACGGTGCGGTGCTTTGTGGCTTTTGAAGGCATCCACTGTCAGTTCCAGCTGGGCCCTTCAGGCTTGTCTTGTGTATGTGTTTGCTGCTTGGGGTCCTTGACTCACATATGCCACTCCTGCCTCCCTTACCCATGGGCTCGCAAGGATGGTTCGGTGTTACAAAATTTTACACAAGGGCCTTGGACTGTCATATCTGTGGCATGTCTGGTGCTGTGTGACTTGTGTTTACACCCCTAGTGGGGATGATTTTGGTGTTATTGTCCACTGTTCAGCTTTTGCTAGATGGGGTGTTTCATGATTAATGTGTACATTCATTGCTATGCATTGTGTAGTATGTTCCTTATCTTTACTGTACACGTGCTTGATGCAATTCATGCTGTAGATAGTGTTACACACTTTGGATGTGAAAGACGGACTGATGGTGTGATTTATGCTGTGACTCTCTGACATGGTCAAGTAATGAGATGCCTGAAGAGAGACACACAGATGACTTTGAAGCATTAATCATATGTTTCATGCCCTTTCTGCAGGGGGATGAGCCTCCAGAGCACCTTAGCCAGCAGACATGGCCCATTGGACGACGGAATTCTGGACACGTTTGTTGGTGCCCACATGCACATGTGTGCACAAGCAGAGGCACAGGGATTGCAGACCTACATCCTAGAACTGCTGACGTGTTCCAAGGAACTTCAGGCAAGGTGAGCAGCACAGGGGGGCCACTACACAGCAAAGCTTGCACCAGGCGAGTTGCACATGCAGGCTTAGTCACAGCACTGAGGGTGAGCTTGGACGAATATTGGTGTTGAAGCACACAATGCAGCTCAGATGTGTTGGTGGACTGATGGCTGTTGATTGTAGGGTTGTCTGGGACACCTGCAGGGTCAGTGGCACATGCCCTCCGGTACACTAAGGTCCATTGAGGCACTTGTATCAACCATGTAGCCTTCCGAGACATGGAAAGGGGCAGCTCAAAGGGACATACAGCAAGGGACATACTCGGGTGCATTGCATTTCATTTCCATGTACTGTATGATAAATGCACGGCCAACTTTGTTTTGGTCATGGTGGTATGCAACTTGCTCTGAAGTCATGGCTTGCTATATGGGTCTGTCTGCTTACCCAGGGAACATTGCATGTTGTGTGAATTGTTCCATTTGCCACGCACCCACCGGCGGCTGACTTACTGCATTGAATGTGTATGACCCGTCACAGGGGTAATGTTATATATGGGTACGAAGCATCTACACCAGATTGTCTGTTTGTAGAGTAGTTTGTTGCTATGGGGCATGTTTGTGGTGTGTTTTTGTGTAATTGGCATGTACAGGTTGTTGACTGTGGCTCTCTTTGCAGCATTGCAGTGCTCCTGTAACCTGACCTGAGAGTGCGCAGGCAGGAGGCCAGCACTCAAAACCAGAGCTAAGGGCCTCATTACCCGGTAGGCGGTGAGCCATGGCGCTATTAGCGCCATGGCTCATGCCGGTAAAATACCGGCACCGCCTTGGCGGAAAGAGGATTTACCGCCCCATTCCAAGGTTGGAGGGGTAGTAAATCCCCTTTCCGCCATTGCCCTTCCCCATTCCCATTTCTGCCCCATAGGGCTCTATGGGAATGGGGAAGGCGCTAATTACGGCACCGCAATTTTGCGGTGGCGTAATTAGCTCCGAGGTCCCTTAGCGGGTTGGATTTTAACGCCTGCAAAAAGCAGGCGTTAAATCCCCCAACCCGCAAAGGGACCTCGTAGTAAGGCGGTAAGGATTTACCGGTACCGGTATTTTACCGGTACCGGTAAATCCTTACCGCCATCCTTGTAATGAGGCCCTAAGTGTCTTGTTGTTTTTCTTTCAAACTGCTCTGCATAGGCTTGCTGGGGGGTGCACTAATGCATGGATGTATGTGTGATTCAATTTGGTATTTTTTTTGCCCCTAATCACCCGGAATCCTATGCAATTTTGAACCCTGTACCCTCTACCCGGTGTTCCTGCTTCCCGTACCTATCCAAGCAACGTTCCCTAACCCTCTTTCCCCGCTGGGGTTGCGGATGCCTGTGTAAGCCCCGAACTTGCAGGCGCCAAAACCTTAGAGGGGGTGGTTGGTTCTTACCACTCCTAAGCCTGGACTACAGAAGGCCATGACAATGATGTCCAAGTTTGTTTGTATTGTGTACGTGTTCATGCAGGTAGTACATTTTCGTGCATTCCCTACTTTCATGTGTCATTCCTCCTCCCCTCTCCTGCCACTCATTCCAGTTATCCAGTGTGCCAACACCTGTCCCGACTGCATATCCCTGAACCTCCTTCCCCACCGGGGTCTCAGGGGCCTGTGTGAGTTTGACCTTGCAGGCACCCGGGGCACGGTGGGGGTGGTTGTTTCGTGACACTCCCGCGCCTGTACACGGGACCTGTGACAATACACATCCGTTCATGATGCATCATCCTATGTTATGTACCACACATGGTTCACATCCTGTTGTGACATTGTTTTACTGTGCTACCTTGGTTGTTGCATCATTGTGGTAGTACTTGGCCTTTGTGAGGTACTGCTATGTCAAGTCATCTACTGGAGGGTGTTCGGGTTCGTTTTTATGCCTTGGATTTTGTGATTTTGGAAATGCGTGTGGATTCTGAGGGTGCAGGCATCTTTTTACACACAAGGTGGGAGATGGTGATGAAGGGTAAAGGTGATCCTGTGGCCAGGTTGAATTGAGGGTTGAAGGCTCCATGACCCAGGTGCAGTTGTTCAGTGGGTCATGGTCATTTGTGAAGGAGGGGGGGTTGTTGTTGATAGTTGCCTTGCTCTGCAGTGTGATGGGAACTCTGACATTGTAATGGTGGTATCCTATGTACATGTTGTGTTCTGCTGATCAATGCCTGTTCATGTGTTGTGTTTAGCTTTCAGGTGCGAGGGGATAGTTGTGGTTTGACATGCTGGGGTGTACACATGGTGAATGTTCACATGTGATGTGTAGAGAACACTGATGGTCACTTGAGTGCACATGCATATGTTGAGTGCATGTCCTTGCAGACCCACACACTTGCACTCTGATGCACTACATGTACTCCCACCCTTGCATATCCACGTGTACACTGTTTGCCTTCTGGTGGCCACTGTGTCCCTGCAGCTCATGTTCTGTGACCAATTATGGATCCTGTACATGCCTAATTTGCTTTTTGATGTGGTCTGTCGCTTAGATGTGATGCTCAGGGTGTGCATCACACACAATGGCTGTTCACTGTGCTGTGCGCTGAGCAGTGTGTTGCAGGAGTAGGACACAGCACACAGAAGCTGCAGTGTTGATTTTGCAATGCACAATGTGCATGTCGACAGGCATTCATTGTTATGTTACGTCTACAACTCTTGTAATGCATTTGGAAATGACTTATTTTGGGTGGGAGGTTGTTGGTCTGTCATTTCATCTGAATCCTGGTCAGGCATCATTGTCTGATGCCACTGTACATTTTGGAAATGGCAATGTGTACCTCATTGTTGCTGTGTTGGTGTATGGGTATTGCTTGCCATGTCATGTTGTGGTTTGGGAGGGTTTGAGTGACATGACAGTGATGGCCATGGCCTTTTGTGCAGGTGTGTGTGATGCACACCTTGCATGTCAGGGTCATCCGCTTCTCAGAGCAACTAGCTGGGGGTAGATCTCTCTCCGCGGCAGGGCCCTCCTTCTGGAACAGCCTTCCTGCCTCACTTGAACTTGAGGGGAACCATCTCCGGTTCGGGAAGCACCTCAAGACCTTCCTCTTTGCTTCTGCTTTCTCTCTGCCTCTCCCTTGCGGAATTCTTCACTGGAACTGCACTGGATCTGCAACTAGGCCATTCTCACCGACCTCGGTCCCTGGCCCAGCCACTCTCCACTTGCACTGGCTCCCTGGTAACCCCTGCACTGCGGTACTGTCTCTCTATCCCTACAGCCCCCCCTTCCCAGCACTTGTCTGCACTTACCTTTGCAGTTGCCACCAGCTGACCTGTGTATTTGTTTTTTGGTCTACTTCCCCTGTACTGCACTCCCCCCCCCTCCCCTTCCCCTTGCACTTTTCCCTTCCCCCTACCCCTGCACTTGCACAATCTGAATGACACCTGGCCTAGTTGTACCGTTGTCTGTCTTCCCTTGTTCCCCACTCCCTGCCTCATCGCACCTTGAAATACTTGTGTATGGGCCATATCATGTCATATGTCATATGTGTGCCTTTTGGTCACACAGGATAGCTTGTGTTTAAGTAGCTAGGGATGCAGACGATGTGGCACTTCCATGGCAACATTCTCAGGGTGGTAGGGTTGTGACAGTTGACTGTCTCTTTGTCATCATCGATTGTCACATGGTATGTGCCAGGCCTGTGTGCACTCCGCAGGGGTGAGAGTTTAGGTGAAAAATGTGGCCACAAGCTGGGTCCGGGCTTCCTCGCCACGTGCCCTGTCCCCTCCCATGGGCAGCGCCTGTGCCTGTGGTTGGGGATGTGGGGGCACCACCATGTCCACCGGTACGCCCTGCCGTGTTGCAACATTGTGCAGGACACATGCTGCCACAATGATCCTGCACACTACTGGTGGTGCATAGAGTAGTTGCCCGCCAGAGCGGTCAAGGGAGCGGAAACGTGACTTGAGCACTCCGAATGTGCGCTCCACTATGGCCCTGGTTGCAATATGGGCGGCGTTGTATTTTACCTGGGGTGGTGTGGTGGGGTTCCGGATTGGCGTCATCATGTGGTTGCTCAGAGGGTAGGCACTGTCCCCTGGGGAGGTGATAATAGTTGAGATTGTTAGGGTTTGGGTATTTGTCTGTGTGTGACTTGCATGCATGTGCAAGGGCATTTGTACTCACCTAGGAGCCATATGTCGCCACGCTGCCCAGCTTCCAGGGCCCGGCTCAGGGCGGACATTCTGTATATGAAACTGTCATGGGTGGAGCCAGGGTAGTTTGCATAGACAGAGGTGATGATTCCCTTTGCATCGCATACCACCTGTACATTGATGGAATGCCAGTGCTTGCGGTTTCGGTAGATGTGCTCAGTGGCCCTAGGTGGACGTAGGGCTACATGGGTGCAATCTATGGCACCGAGCACTTTGGGGAAGTGTGCCACCCTGAAAAAATCCAGGACAACAGCCTGCCTTTCTGCGGGTGTTCTGGGCATGTATATGTGCCTGCGGACTGAGGGGTGCGCTGTCATGATTGCCAGTACCTGGTGTAGGCAGCGTGACTGCGTGGCCTGTGAGACCCCCCCCCCCCACTATGGCAGTAGTCCGCTGAAATGACCCAGTGGCCAAAAAATGCAGGACATTGAGCACCTTCTCCAAGGGGATCAATGCTTGGGAGCAAAGGGTGGGGGATGTAAGGTCATCTTCCCACTCCCTGACCAGGTCTAGGATGATGTGGGGTGGAAACTTATACCTGCCATAGACCTGGTCGTTAGGCATCCCAAAAAGGCTTGTCCGTGGTGCGAAAATGCATGCCCTGGCTATTCTCCTCCTCCTGCGGTGTCCCACGATCAGTGCTGTGACAAATCGGGCATTCATCGTAGCTGTATATACGTGTTTGTTGTTTGCGCGCACTTTTGTACTGTGCGTGGGGACGCTTCCGCCTGCCTTCGTGTGGCGGACGCGTTGACGCCTGTGTGCATCTTATGCCGTGCGCGGGTTTCCCGTATTCGGATCCATGAATACGGGTTGTTCGCGTGCGTGTGGGCGTTCCGTGTAGTTCCCTGCAGTACTTCCCCAGTTACGCCTTTTTTTTCACGCGTTGTTCCCCATTCCGCGTGTTACGCCCACTGTTCCGCCCACTTTGGTTGTGTGCGCCGCGCTATGTACGCTTTTGCTGTGCGCGTAGCGCACGCCGTTTATGCCTGCGTGCGCCATGGCTGGATTGGGCGCACGGACAGCGGGAAACACGCGCAGCATCTTCCTTGAATCGCACGCGTGCGCGTGCGCTGCGTTTCTCATGCTTGCGCTCCCTTGCGCCTGCTTGCGCATGGATTTTCGGCGCACGTTTGTTCCATGAATCGGCCCCTAAGTGTAGTATTTCCCTTTGTTTTTATATTTGTGCCGACAATACTTCCCACACTTGTGTCTTTGAAATTGTAAAATGTGTGCCTGTAGGTCACTGGGCCTCATTATGAGGAAGGCGGCAGAGGGATAACGGCACCGGTAGAGCTGCCAGCCTTGTTATCCCTCTACCGCCTCATTACGAGGTCTGCTTGCGGGTCCCACAAAGGACGTCTGGTAAAACCAGGCGTCCTTAGCGGGACCCGCTAGCAGAACAGGATGCTAACAACGGGCCCGTCATTAATGGCCCACTGTTAGCATCCTCTCCATTCCCATTGAGCCCTACGGGGGCTCTAATGGGAATGGGGATGTACCGAGTCCGGGTTCCAGGAAAGGGAATTACCAGGTCCTCCAAGGTCGGAATGGCTTGGTAATTCCTCATTCCTGGAATCCAGACCTGGTACCCGGTATGGGGGTAGCCATGCCGCTAAAAGCGGCATGGCTACCTCCATAATCGTAATGGGGCCACTGTGTGTAATTTGTGAAGGGATTTCACAAGTAACATATTTCTGAATGAACTTCAAAACAGTGGCATGACAAGCCTGACCAAATTTTGGAGCATCTTTAATACACAAAAGCATGTGGATGTGTGGTGCTCCTCTGGCTTGGTATTCATTTCTCCAAAAGAAGTGTAGCACTTCTCCCAGGGGAGGCACTGTTTTATTACAAATGAAGTGTAGAATGGAAATACAGCAATGATGGAAATATCTTGATACATTTACAGGATCTAGAGAGCAGAGTTCACCTGGTGTTTTCATATCTATATATATATTTTTTTTTTTGCTATGCGTAGGAAATTGTGCAAATCTTCCCATGCATATTCTGCACAACTTAATGTCACAAACCATGTGGGTGGGCCAAGGTTTCTTATCATATACTGTACTTCTGCGTGTCATCGGAACCAGTATTCTTTTGTAACACGGCTGTTTGCTAGAAGGTTTGTAATGCTCGACTGTATTAATTTGTCTTTGTCTTGCACTTTTTGTAGCAATTGTCTAGCAGACATATTTGGAAAATTAGTACCTGATTTTGCTAGTTCACTTTCAAAGAGAAGGTGGAATATGTATTCCACGTTTTGTCTGAATATGGGGTCTTCAGAATACATTCGTAAAGAGCAGTATTCTGATACTGTTATTTATGTGGGTCTTTCATCGGACCTGCCTCATTTTCCAGTCGGAAAGAGTAGAGGGAAGGCTCGTGCTTCTAAGCTTTTTTCCCTTATGCTGATTGGAGATTATTTGGCTTACTTCATTTGGTAAGTTTCCAGTGCATCATCTATCGTGTCTTTAGAGTGCAATGGGTGAATTGTATAATGGTCTAAAATATTGGATTCTGTTGTAGCATCTAGAAGTTGAAATTGGCCAGTTTCTGATGAGTCTTGAATTATTTTGGTGGTTTCCCTCAGGTTTTCTTCAATCTTTATTTCTTTGTAGTATTCATTGTTGTCTTTTAGATATTGCAGGGCTTTTCTAACTTTATGTAACTGCACTAGTTGCTCCCAATTTGTTTTGTCTTTTGTAGGTACGCCATTTACTAGGATAATCAAAGATTGTTCTATTGGCTGTTGCACTCCCAGAGTGTGTAAAATTTCTTTAAGATCTAATGGCAAATAAGCTACTTTGCCACAAATTCCTTTTAGTAATTCAGATGGAGGTAGTTTTGCTTTTTTCGGTTGAAGGCATATTATTGCTTGAAATGGGTGCACTGTTTGAATTATAATGCTCTCATACAAGTTAAGTTGTTGCAGTGGTTTTGGTAGTGGGAATAATTCCAAGTTATTAGTGACAGCACGTGAAGGTGTTTGGTTGTTGTCAAGTTTTGCAGTGCAGTATTTGCAAAGTATTGAGGGGTTAGTAATTTCATATTTGTTTTCTGCTATAAGTTAGAAAGCCAATTGGAATCTTCATTGTCTTCTATTTTGTACATTATGTCCATAGTTATTGTTGTGCTAATATATGCCCAACTTTGGAGTGCCTCACTGTAGGCTACTCCCCCCCTTTCCCCATTTATGGGATTGGGTGTGAGTCTGTTCCTTGCAAACCTGATGACTACAGCTACCAGAAGTCCTTGCAGCAGAATTATCACTAAGTGTTAACACCTGCACTTGCTGTGAGCTGCAAGTTAAGACAGCCTCCCTGATGACGTGTATTGGCACAGAAACCGGTCGGAGGAGAACACCTGTGGCTGAGAAGGTTTACTGTGCAGGGAACTGGAGTGCGCCCCTCTCCTCTTTTTTCAACACATTTGCAAGTTTTCTGAAGGGTGGAATCTTCAGAAATCTTATAGGGTGCTGCACCGGGGTAATATATGCCCAACTTTGGAGTGCCTCACTGTAGGCTACTCCCCCCCTTTCCCCATTTATGGGATTGGGTGTGAGTCTGTTCCTTGCAAACCTGATGACTACAGCTACCAGAAGTCCTTGCAGCAGAATTATCACTAAGTGTTAACACCTGCACTTGCTGTGAGCTGCAAGTTAAGACAGCCTCCCTGATGACGTGTATTGGCACAGAAACCGGTCGGAGGAGAACACCTGTGGCTGAGAAGGTTTACTGTGCAGGGAACTGGAGTGCGCCCCTCTCCTCTTTTTTCAACACATTTGCAAGTTTTCTGAAGGGTGGAATCTTCAGAAATCTTATAGGGTGCTGCACCGGGGTAATATATGCCCAACTTTGGAGTGCCTCACTGTAGGCTACTCCCCCCCTTTCCCCATTTATGGGATTGGGTGTGAGTCTGTTCCTTGCAAACCTGATGACTACAGCTACCAGAAGTCCTTGCAGCAGAATTATCACTAAGTGTTAACACCTGCACTTGCTGTGAGCTGCAAGTTAAGACAGCCTCCCTGATGACGTGTATTGGCACAGAAACCGGTCGGAGAACACCTGTGGCTGAGAAGGTTTACTGTGCAGGGAACTGGAGTGCGCCCCTCTCCTCTTTTTTCAATATATATATATATATATATATATATATATATATATATATATATATATATATATATATATATATATATATATATATACATGTTTTTATTATTTTTTAAGTCCTGCAGCAACACACACATATATGGTTTGGTACTTCAGCAGATGGCTTTTAAACTTTAGTATTTCTTTTTGTATGTGTGTAGTAGAAGGTTGCCATCTGTAAGTTGTTGCTAGTCTGTTCTAAAGTTATTGGATTTTGTAAGTGGCTTTTACTTCCAGCAGGACTTTTGGCATAGTATAGTTTATGAACAAGATTTCTTACAGTTGAATGGTGTGTTGCTATCATTTTAATATGGTGGAAGGTGCTTTTGCAAATAGGTCCAGAAATGCAGGCTAATCAATGTCCTTGTAGTCCTGTGTATTTGCGCACTGGAAAGGAGTCCATAGTTTGTAATAGTTTTATTTTCAATTTATCTTTGCCTTTCACATACTAATTGAGGAACTGGCGTAAAGATGTGAAAGATTTTTTGCCTATGTTACACATTGATGTGCATGGCCATTTGTAGACTGGACGTATTGGTTCAGTGGACTGGAGAGTTGATGCTAAATTTGCTGGAGATATTTGTGTGAGCAGCATTTCTTGTTCCATGATGGTATTATTAATCTTTTCATACCCTCGTCCACTACTATGTATGACAATTGGGTATGTTTGCTTTTTTTTGTATGCTTCTTCATTGAAATATGATTCTGTGCTGGTGGTGTGACTCCACTCACCTACACAGATGTTTGCAAAGCTATCTTTGTTGATATTCAGTTTGTTGAGAAGTCCTTGTTGTAGTTTAGTAGTTCATTTTGTTAGTGGTTTCATTCTTTTTAAAATTAATAAAAATAATTTCCCTTTCAGAAGGATTGCACTGTTTATGAGAGCTTCCAGGATTAGTTTTCTGAAGTAGGTTTTAAGGGTTGAGCATGAGTTCTCTCCTGTTTTTATAAGGTTCTGAAGGACTCTGTGGCAGAAATGTTTTGTAAAATCATTTTTTTGGAAGGCTTACTTGTGGCTACATCGAGATTTATAGGTGCAGTGTTAGCACTAGTGGTAGCTGCAGTCTTTTTTAACAACTGTCTGTTTAGTTTTACATTTTGAAAGAGGAGTCAAAGTTTCTTTACTGCAAGCTGCTTTAGTTTTGAATTTTTTTAATACATTCTGCTAGAGATGGATGCCTCTTTTGTACACTTTTATTTTGATTTTCTCTATTTTTGCGGTGCTTTCTACGGAGTTGCTTTTTGGTAGGCATTCTTTGGTGTCTGTTGGAGAAAAACAGAACGTCTGGGTTGGGATGTTGTGCAATGTATCTGTGCATTGTGCATGAGTGTCTGGGTATGATAGTAGGCATGTATGTAAAGGTGTGTGATTGTTGAATGGGCTGTTATTTCAGGTTGGGAAGGCTATTCCCATATTTGTGTGCTAGTATACTGGTGTTGAGAGTACAATACAAAGTGTTTGTTCTACAATACTAGGGTTTTATAGTGTTTGAGTAACAGTTAGAACATTATGACACAATTGCACTTGCTTTGTTGTATGCAAAGAGTAGGTTTCTTCTGGGTTCCGCTTGTACTTCAGACGCTGCTGGTTTGTAGGTGTGTGGTCTTCACTGCAATTGTGAAAGAAGGAAGTTAGTACATATGTGTGTTAATGTCACAGTGATTTCCCTTGAAGAATAGATTAGTTACATTTGCAAAAGGAATTCTTTCTAGAAAGAGGTACTGTATGTGTTAAATTGCATAGCTTTGTATATGAATGGGGATTTTGAAGCATTAGCTTCATTCCTAAAGGGATTAGTGGAGTATTTATAGGTGTGTCCTATGAGGCGCACTTTTGAAAGTATGTGTTGCTGTTGCACCATTTAGTGTGGTAATAGATTAGTGGAAGTTGTAGTAGGGTGAGAAAGAAAGCTTGCAAAAATAATCAGATTGAAAGGGAGAATGTTTTTGTGTGTGTAATTCCATATTTTATTCTGCATATGTTTCCTACATGAGTGCTGGAAACCTTTCAGTTCTTTGACTGTGTTATGCACATTCCTATTAGCACTGTTCTGAAATTACACTTGTATTTGTTTGCTTTTGGAAGTATGACAAGTGTCAGGCATTCTCTTTATATAAATGCATTTTCTGTACTTGCAATGCTTTTTTAAAATGAAAGCTGGTTTCCTGTTTTGTATGCATTATAGGAATTTATAATCGTGTGTTAAGGGATAAGTGGTTGTAAAAATTACGGAAGGAAATAAGAGAATTATAGGTTGGACATTGCAATGAGTAATATGGGTAAATTAAACTTTGGAAAGTAGACAGATTTGTAAGTGAACTTGATTATAGGAGATTGGAGAAATTAGAGTATGCTTTCTTTGCAGATTATGCAGGGTGAATTGCAGGTACCATGTTCATATGCAATAAAAGAGTTGCAAGTTTACTGTAAACAAAATATTCATACCTGTAGTTTGTATTGACGTATGGAGATGTAGTTGAATCTGGAAGGAGAAATCTTGAAGAGTTTTACAGTAGCTTTAGCTGTAGGTGGTTTGCAATCACAGGAAACCTGTACTCAGAGTGATGAACAGTTCATCTAAAGTGTTGAATTGTGATGACAGAGTTAGATGTAGAGTTCTTGGATGTGATTGGTGGCTGTTTGTGTGATTTTCTATGTGTATCCAATGAGAGAGCGGTGCAGACAGTGGTGTAGAAAGGGAAAAAGGGCTGCCTCTGTGTTGTGCAGTCTGCGGACAGCACAGCTGTTCACAGACAGGGCGTGCCACTTCTGGGGTTTCTCAGCAAATCCAGCATGGAAAGGGGACTGTAGGGATTAGCCAATCAGGTGTTGAAGTTGTTCTTTGCAGGAAGAGAGGCTGCGTGTGTAGTGAAGATGGCAGAGGTGAAGAAAGTGAGGGTGTTGACTGTTGGAGATCTGTTTGTAAATGGTTTGGAGAGGTATGCTATGTTTAAACATAAGGCTGTCAGTTTTGGTTTTGAAGGAGTGGATGTTTTCTGGTCAACTGTGCCTGGTTCCAATATGCAGGTAGAGGTTGGAGCTTGTAAGAGTTTCTGCTTATGGAAGAGTCCAAATGTAGTGGTACTGCATTGGGGTGCTGTCCATTTGGGATACATGAGTGCTTCTAGTTTGTTGAGTGCTCTTGAAAACTTGGTTCAGGCAGTGATGGAGGTTGTTCCAAATGCCAAGGTATTTTTTTCTGAAATATTGCCTAGGGTACTATGGGAGAATTCTAATTGTTTCTGTCCCGAGCAAAATGGTGCAAGGTGTTTGGTGAACAAAGTGATGTCTGCTTTCTTGTTTAGAAGTGGAATGTTGTCTTGTAACAATGACAATATTGATTTTGGTAATGGTGACTATTTTAAAGCAGATGGCATTTCTTTATCCATATTGGGAAATGCTATGCTATTTCAAAATATAAGTAGTGCTTTACAGAGGATAATGTGAAAACATCAGGAAGAAAATAAGTGGGGAAAAAATAAGAAAATGAAAGGTGTATTTTATAAGCACTTAAAAAAAGGCTCTTTTCAGAGCCACCCTCAAAGGGGAAGTGGGCCACACTATTTAAATTTTCACTCCCCACTCTCGAATTTCACGATCTGTCCGCGGACAATGTGGCTGTATGCGAATCGCGCGTGTTAGACTGTGCAGGCCAAGGGTTTGCTCAATAAGGTTTACTGGGTGTGATGTGTAAGGAGAGACTTTGGCAGAAAGTCTGTTTCCTGAGAGGAGAGCAGATAGCTATGGCTGTGTCTTTCAGAAGGCAGATTGTCTGGATCTTGGGTGACTCGTGGATACATTTGTTGGAGGTCCATGCAGATCGCTGTGGAGTGGCTGCAGATCTTGGATTCCCTCATGTGATTGTGCACTGGCATGGAGTGTGCGGAATGAAGTGGTTAGATTTGTTTCCTCTTTGTGCCACTTTGATGACACACTGTCATCCAGACATCATTATTATTTACTATGGAGAGAACAGTTTAGGACATGTCTCTGGAATCTAATTGCAATTTGCAAAGAAAGAAGGACTTGAGAATGTCATGGACATGTTTCCAAACTCCCGAGTGATTTTTTCTCGTATTGCGCAGAGACAAATGTGGCTGCGTTGTTCTTCATTTGGTCCACAAATGGAGAAAGTGAGGCGCAATGTCAACAAGGCTGTTTACGCTTTTTAAAGAGATGTTGGTATGTCCTTTTTTCACGAGATGGAATCCATTTACTCATGCTGGGAATCAGATTTTTCTGCGAAATATACAAAATGCATTATGACTCTTTTTGGAATTATAGCAATCCCTTTTCCAGTAGGTGTTGACCACTTGAAGTTTTCGAAACACAAAAGAATAATACAAAAAGGCTCTTTTCAGAGCCAGCACTTCCTCCAGGAGAAGAGTGCAATGGTTTTGATAGCGCAGCCCACCAAACATCGTGGACTGTCCGCAGAATTTTAAAAATGCACAGGGCCCTGCAGCATTTCATTGGCACTTCTATTTTTAAACTGTGAAAGGCGGCTCTGAAGAGAGCCTTTTTTTTGTTTTTTGTTGTTTTGTATTTTTTTTTGTTTTCTTAACAAGACACACAAGGAAAGGAAGGGTAAGGAAGGGGCACTAACCACGGGGATAAGAAAGGGCAGGTGGAGAGAGGCAGATGCTGGGTGAGCCTCACTTGGGTAGGGGGCACTTTTTCTCATGCTCCGGGACCAAAGCCTCGAAAGCACTCCGAAATTGTTCCCCCCTGCAGAGTACCGCGTTGCAGTACATACACAATTTTATTTATTTATTTATTACATTTGTTATACACCCAGACCCTAAGGTATCACAGCGTAGTTACAGACAATTCATAAAACTTACAAACTTAACAATTCTGGGCATGATTCAACATCCCTTCAAGGTTATAAAACAGTTCAAAATTATATAAATTACATTCTTGACAATTATGGGCAGGAAATGGCAGGAGAAGGGTGTATGGTCCAGCTGGTAGAAGAGCGTAGGGCTGTAGTTAACTATGGACTTTTGGTATTTTTTAGAATTGGTTAAATAACCAAGTTTTCAGTGATTTTTTTGAATAGTTGGTGGGATTCTTCTTGTTTGATGCTAGTTGGGAGAGTGTTCCAGTGTTTTGGGGCTAGAACTTTGAAGCTGGGAGGAGGAGGCTATTGCTGGATCTGAGCTGTCTGGAGGAGGCTTTGTAAGTAACAGTGTTGTTGAGATATTTGGGAGATTTGTTGGCAATGCATTTGTGTGTAATGCATAAGGTTTTGAAGATAATTCTTGCCTTAATGGGAAGCCAGCGATTATTTTTCCTGATGGTCAAGATATGCTCATTCTTTTTTATTCCCAGTGCCGCTCGGAGTGCTTTATTATGCATGAGTTGGATTTTGGACAGGTTAGCATTGGATTTATCTAGTAGGAGTACATTACATTAGTCCAATTTAGAGAGTACAAGGGCTCTTGCTAATGTGATGCAGTTTTTTGGTATGAGGAATTTGTGACTTAATGAGATGAGCGTGGTGGTGTATGAGGTGGCTGAAGAGAGGGCATTGACTTGTTTGGTCATGGACAAGTTGGTATCAAGGTAAACACCTAGGGCCTCATTACGACCCTGGCGGAAAGTTACCGCCAGGGCCGTGACTTTACCGCCATGGTGCTAACTACGTTAACACCATGGCGGTAAGGGGATTTACCGCCCCATTCCGACCTTGGCGGGGCGGTAAATCCCCAATCCCCATTTACCCTTCCCCATTCCCATTTTTGCCCCATAGGGCATAATGGGAGTGGGGAAGGCGTTAATTACGCCACCGTAAATTACGGTGGCGTAATTAACACCAAGTTCCCTTACCGCCATGGATTTTTACACCCGCTAGAAGCAGGTGTAAAATCCGCCATGGCGGAAAGGGAACTCGTGATTGGCGGTAAGGGGTCGGCGCAGCTAACGATGGCGCTAACCCCTTACCGCCAGGGTCGTAATGAGGCCCCTAGAGTGTTGACCTGTTTGAGAACTGGGATCATGGTGTCATCTATGGTGAAGGAAGAATAAGAAGGCTGAAGGGATTTTATTCTGGGGGCAGAACCAATTATGAGCAGCTCAGTTTTATCGTCGTTTAGACAGATACTGTTGTGGGCCATCCAGTTTTGGATAAGAGCACATATTTGGTTTATAAGTAGGGTGTCTTGTTCATGGTTACCTGATAGTGGGATAAGAACCTGGGTATCATCAGTGAAGTTGGTGTAAATGACACCCATGGCATCCAAGGCTGTGAAGAGTAGCTTTGTGTAAGCATTGTAGAGGGTGGGGGAGAGGCAGGATCCTTGAGGAACACCTATGGGGACTGGTATGGGGTCAACAGAGGCTTTGCCGAGGGATACTCTTGAGGTCCTTTCAGCTAGGAAGGATTTAATCCAACTTGTAGCATCCTTGGAGAAGTGGAAGTTATTGGAGAGGCTGGCACAGAGTTTGTTGTGGTCGACCAGGTCGAACGTGGCGGAGAGGTCTAAAAGCATTAGGAGACAAAGTGTGCCTGTGTCTCTGTTTGCGTCCATTTGTATTTTCAAATTGAGGAGGGCGTTTCAGTGCTGTGGTTAGGGCGAAAGCCTGATTGTCGGTCGCCCAGTAATTGATTTTGTTCAAGGTGGTTCTTCAGTAGGAAGGGGACCGTTGTAATTGGGCGGTAGTTAGTGGGAATGGAGGGATCTAGTATAGGCTTTTTTAATAGAGGAGGTAGCCAGGCTTTTTTGATGCTGATGGGGACCGTATTGGAATTAAAGAAGGCATTGACAAAGTTAGTGATGAGAGGGGTTAGTGTGGGAGCTGTCATGATTCGTGCCCCTCATGTCCCCAGCCCTCCAAGATGTCAGGCTGGAGCCAGGCCACGATCACCTACATGGCCCTCAAGGGCCTCTCCATCCCTCCAAAGACCCACTTGGAGTCAGACATGGCGCTTGTGGCACCAGACTCACTCACTCCCATAGGATAACATTGGGGATTGGACTTGTAGTGCATTGATGGGGACAAGATGGATGCCCCCACATATTTCGGTTCCCAGAACTGCATGTGCAGTCTAGTCTTTTGGGTGTGGTTCAGCCCAGAGGTACCTGGGATACCCAGAGATTATTTAAGCCACGCCCAGGCTGAGAAACATGCTTTGTGACGTGACACTCACCGTGTTCGGATCGGTCTCCAGTAGGCCTGCATCTTTCTTCTGCGCTCAGCTCCTGCAAGAACAAGAACACCATTACGAACAGCCTTACCTTGCGGCGCTTCTGCCCATCATTCATCGCTCCTTCTGTTCTGCGGGCATCTTCGGCGGTGTCATTCCCATCCCGGCACGCCGCTTCCTAAGGAAAAGGGAAAAGAACAGAAAAAAGGCATTAGTAAGCATTCAGCAAATCTTCGCTTATTTTTAAAGACTGTACGAGCCCTTCAAACGCTTACCTGAATCCCAGCCGCTCTGAGGGAACTCTGTCTCCGGAACTTCTCATCCATCTGCAAGAGGGAAAAGACACTCCAGGTTAGCGTGGAAACATCTAGAGGCGCCGCATATCGCGCTTACTTGCCGCATTTCTTCTTCATAACCGGCCTCCACGCTGAAAACATTGTGGCACCTAAAAGACACAGAAAAAGAACTCAGTTCAATACAAATAGGAAAGGGTCGCATCGCGCATTGCACTCTCACTCACCTTCAGCGCTACTCATCTCAGCAGCACGTCGCCATCCCCGGACGCGGCCATCATCTAAGGAAGGAAAGGAACGAAGTTAGAGAACTGTTCAAAAGACTCATTATACTTACCTGTCGGACTCTTGCCAGTGAAGTAACTAGACAGCAATGAGCCCGCATCAATCAACGCGCCCCTGCACTGAAAGCAGGACGAAGAGCACACTTTCCAAGAAAACAAGGTGAGCTGTGGATCAAAGGGAATGGTTGAACCCTGGGGAAGAAGGGGTTCAAGCACACAGAGACAATAGGGAGTTAAACTCTACCAATCCTGTGTTTCAG
Organism: Ambystoma mexicanum; assembly: GCF_040938575.1. Taxonomy (NCBI): domain Eukaryota; kingdom Metazoa; phylum Chordata; class Amphibia; order Caudata; family Ambystomatidae; genus Ambystoma; species Ambystoma mexicanum. The sequence goes on from NC_090935.1 coordinate 869,835,771, forward strand.
GCCCAGTCTCCAGTCGAGTAGACTCCAGGGAAGTGTTCGAGGTCGTAAGACGTCAGAACAGGCTGAGTGACGTCCCCGTGGATACCAGGTGAGCGTTACAGGAGCACAGAGTTTGACTAACTGAGGGTGGAAGTGATCCTCTTTGCAGTTGGACGCTTTTAGTTTGGCTATGGTGTCTAGTACCTCTTTTTGGGTGACGGGGTGAAGTAGAAGTGAGTGGTGGGCATGGTGGATGGGTTGTTTGCCTGCTAGGCATTGTTTTTTGGCTGCAATTTTATTTTGTAATAGGAGAATTTTGGATGCTAGTGCATCTTGGATAGTGGTGCATGAGGTTTTGTTGGCATTGGCTAGGGGTACAGCTTGACAGGGGTTCTCTAGTTCTCCGAGTATGGAGAATAATTCCTTCGAATTATAGGAGGCATTTGTGATTCTTTAGTTGAGAGAATTCACTTTATTTGTTATTATGGCTGCTTTGTAGATTTTGTTGGCATTGTTGAAGGCCTTTGGGGGTATTGATTTTTTTGTGGGTGTGTTCAAGCGGTCTTTTGGTGCGTCTCAAGGAAACTAGTTCCTCATTGAACCAGAAGCTTGTGCGTTTGTTGGTTCTGCAGGTTTTAGTGATGACAGGAGCTAATGAGTCGATGGTGTTTGTGAGGAAATTATTGTAACACTCTACCAGGTCGGCAGGATCGTTACTGTCTAGGTTGGTAGCCGCTAGTGATGCTTGTAGGGCCGGGGAGAAGTTTTCAGCTGCATGCTTTTTTATATTCCTAGTTTCATAGGTTTCTGGTTTGTTAGTTGCTGGTGGGCCTGGGGCACTATTATTGAGAGAGAAGCTAACAATGTGGTGATCAGACCAGTTTGTGGGTAGGACCGAGACAAGAGATATTTGTGAGTTAAGTGAGAGTATCCAGCCCAATATTCTACCTTTATCATGGGTTGGGGTGTTAACTAGTTGGACAAAACTCGTGTCTTGCATGGCTGAGTAGAATGCCGATGCTGTATGGTCAAGAGGGTCGTTGAAGCCGAGGTTAAGATCACCGAGTATAATGCATTTGGTGTTCGGCTTGATAAGGGGGCAAGAAGAAGACAGATGTCTAAATCTGGGTGAGTGTTTTTGTTTGGGGCTCTGTACACGACCAAGAGATTGATAGTGGTTTTGGGGTTGGAGGTGTATTTGGCTAAAAGGAGTTTGTATCCTTGCGTAGTTTCAATGGTGCATGCTCTGATTTGAAGTTAAGATTTGGCTTGTAGGGTAATTCCGCCTCCTTGGGTGGGGGTTCTATCGGTCCTGAGAATGTTGAAGCCAGGGGGGATGGCGAGTGCTAACAGACGGCCTGCGGCAGGGTGCAGCCAGGTTTCAGTGACTACTAGAATGTCGAGTTGTTGGTCAATAATGAGGTCATGGATTTCAATGGCGTGAGCTCCAAGTCACTGGGAATTGATGAGTGCGCATTTAAGATTAGGTAGGGGGGCAGGTGGAGAGGTATCCGGGCAGGCTGTAGATAGAGAGGTTTTGGTGTTATGGGTTTGTTTAGGAGGAGCTTTAGTGGGGCGTTTTTTGTTGGTGGCTATTAGTTATGGTATTAGTTGAGGTGGGAGGAAGGTTAGGTGAGGAGGGAGATTTGTTGAATTGTAGTGAGTTGGTCTGGGATACGAATCTATTGCTTCTGGCGAGACCTGAGATGGGTTTGGTTTTATAGATGGTCTATTTGCTGGAGGTTGGGGGGGAGGTTGTCTGGGTGTGTGCAGGATCTGACATGGTAAGGCCTTTGTTGGGAATCGTGAGGCTTTGTTGATGTGGGTGAGGAAATGCGGGTGTGTAAGGTAAAAAAGGGGGTGGGGCAAGGTATAGGGTGGTAGCATTGGCAGGCTGGTCTAACTAGGCCATTGTTGAATTTTGAGGAAGGTGCCGCCAGTACTTGAGATGTTGTTAGGCATAATGCAAAATGGGAACATGATAGCTAGTATGAGGCTTAGCATAGGAATGAGAATAAGGTGATGTTGTTAATGTATACAACTGTATAGAATAATAATCAGGTGGTGCAAACAGGCAGCGAGGGCTAGTGGGCACAATGCTAACAAGGTGCCACTTGCACAAGCAATCAAAACATGAAGGTGCTAGCAGGCAGCATGGGATAGCGGGCACAATGCTAGTAGTTGTGACTCGTGCCGGTAAGCAATAATACAAACCAGAACAGTTTGGCTAACAGATGGGCGCTGGGCTGGTGGCCTGAGCATGAAAGCACTATGCCTAATACATATTGCAAAACAATTGTCAGTTAACCAGTGCTGTCAGGCTGGTGCTCCAGCGGGGACTGGTGTCTAAGAATAGTCTCCAGATAGGCTTGGTCCGAGGTAGGAAGTCAAGTTATGCTAGTGAGAGGCATTCACTAAAAGGCTGTTAAACAATCTAGGCATGCATCAACGGTAGGATGCAAAATAAATGTAGTAATAAGTTGCAAAATTGTGTTTCGACAGGGCAAGCTAATTCATAATTCACATAGAACCTGCATGGGTGTACATAGATAGTAACGTAGTAAAGTTGAAATGTAAGAGCAAAATAGGTGTCAATACAGTGACCCTTGAAAAGTAAGGGTATTCTGCAGCGCGTATAGCCTGCGAGGCTGGTTAAGGGATGCGCTTCCCCACAGAAGTGTTTCTTGTGGTGACAGGAGCAGAAATGGAGCTTGCTGTAGAGGAACTGAACCTACTACTTTTATCATAGGAGATGACCCTCTGAATTGCCCCCATGTGGAACAATGTTAGGTGTCGCCGCATGGAGGTAGTCCCATAACTGTACAAACCCGGTTTGCAACGACTGAGCTCCATCTGGCACTCATTGCAGCGCACCTTGTGTGCATGAGCTTTGGGTACCCCTCCAATGGTGGTAAACAGCATCCACACCCACGATCCTTTGGGGCTGCTACTAGTAGGGACTTCTACTACCTCAACCTCGTCATCCTCTTCATCACTCTCTGCATCTTCACGCCTGTTCCCCTCCACAGGCCCTTGGGAAGGTGGTGGTGGTGGAGGGTGTGGGGGTGGTGCTGAGCAGCAGCAGCCATGGTTGCCATCTTCAATGGTTTCAGTAGGCAGAGCACAGTCAGCAATTTGCAGAATATCAAATCCAGCAATGTGGAGCAGTGTCTGTCCTGGAATGCCAAAAACTGAATGCAAAGCAGCTCTGGGGTGTGGCCTCTTATATGGGTGCTGGGGAGCGCTTTGCAGACAGCCGCACTGTCTGTGAACACTTTGAACACCAAAAAGGGCTCAAAAAGTTCCCAAAAATATCCGGATCACTAGGGACATGGTCTGGGACATGTGCAAGGGTGAAGTTTCACAGTAAAATACCTTGGATTGCTCAGAAAAGCACGTTTTCAGTGTCCTGGGGCCCAGACTGTGTCCGCGGACAAGGACCTGCGCTTAAAGTGGGTGCAATCACATGATGACGTTGTGAACACGTTCGCGAATGGGACGGCTGTCCGTAAGACATCGAATGCGCCGGGTCGGTTGTGTGCATGCGTACGGGTGTTCTACGGACAGTGTTTGGGTCCCTGAACTAATTAAAAGTGTGACATATGTGCTGTGGACAGTTACAGACAGGCACAATGTTCGTAGGACCCAAGGGTGGGATGCGCATGCACATAAGTGTCCGCCGGACAGGGTTTGGGTCCCCAAACTAATTAAAGGTGTGTCACAACTTTGCGGACATGGGGACGGGTTATGTGTTCTACGGACACTTCCACTTTGATTGTGGACAATACGAACAGGGGGGTTGTTCTAATGAGACCTCCATTTTGATTGTGGACAGTACGAACAGGCATAGTGTCCTTAGGACACCCCCACTTTGGTTAATTGCGGACATCCCGGACAGCCACACTGTCCACGGACACCCTAACGGCCTTTTTAAAAAAAAAAACACAGAAAAATATAGTAACAGTATACATAAAATGTTATTATTGTACACAAATATAGAAATTATGAAAGAGAGGGGGAAGCAGAAATTGAGACAAATACAGGGGAATTAGGGTTTTCTACATGTTGGAGGTAGGGGAGGAAGGGATTGAAATCTCATCATAACGTTTTTGGTGATGGGGATTTTTTGGGGATGGTTGACTGCGACATGGAGAAGGGGTACAGGTGCATGTGGGACAGTGATATTTAATTTGTTCCATGATATGGTTTTCTACAAAGTTCTTCAAAATAATTAAATTGGTCATTAATTGATCCATTTTTTGTTCTAAATGCTGTAGCTGATTTTCCACAGTATTTGTTTCAGCATTATTCTTATTTTCTGTATGTTCTGTTAAAAAGAAATGTGTTTAATATAATGTGTATTAATTGGCTTACTTTGAAAACTGCAGTGTCTACCATTAGTATCACTGTTTTCACTCATTTCATCCTGGGGAAGATGTTCTTCAAGCCACTCCAGAGGGCTAGCCATTTCTGTGTAAAAAAAAGATACACTATTTTTTAGTGTATCCTACTATAAAACGTTTATGACTATAGGATTTAATATAGTGTACTTACCAGTTTGTTTTTCAGTTTTCCTATTAGTACTTTGTAGATGGGCTGTTGATATTTGTTGTGCAGTTTCTGTATAAAGTATCAGTGAGGTTATTCTGCTGGAGGCCTATGTTATTTCTTTTTTTGGTATGTTCCATTATCTTTCATATCCTATGTAATTGGACTGTAGTTGTATTACATATACAGTTTGTACTTCTTATTTATTTTTAAGGTAATTTATTTATATGCTGCTCTTCGAACATGTTCAATGTGTTTGTTGTATGATACAACAATGTAAGATACCCCCTGAGCTTTTGGACAGTGTTGATGTTGACCGAGCCTGTCCGCGGACATTCGCATGGTCCGCAGACATTTTAGCCACTAGCATGGGACAGGGGGTTCAGTATGTTGTATGGTATATTTATATAAACTGAGGGTATTCTAGTAAAAACCTATGAAATTCATGATATCTATTTCTATATTCAGTGAAAAAAGTTTCTTTAAGGGATGTTATGGTTAAGTTGTGCTACTAAAAACCTATGAAATTCAGTGAAAAACTTTGTTAAAGGGACGTTATAGTTACGTTGTGCTACTCAAAATCTATGAAATTCAGTGAAACAACTTTGTTAAAGGGACCTTATGGTTAAGTTGCTCTACTAAAAACCTATGAAATTCAGTGAAAAAACTTTGTTAAAGGGACATTATGGTTACAAGTAAAACTGAAAAACCCTTGAAATTCTCCAGTTATGGTAAGCTAAGCACCATAACTTGCGCCAACACTGTGCACTGCTAAGAATAACACCCATGACATCAAAGATAAAATCACAAATATCATTCATAACATCACATGTCTAGCCCCTTCTTTTTTGTTGACTGACATATCTAGGCCACGTGGGTTTATTCACTGACAGTCAGAACTTAAAATTCAAAAGGTATTACATTTGTAGACATTGCCATTTTCACATGTTCTTATACTACTTTTCTAATTTTATGATGCACATACATAGGGGAAGAAGCAGGCCTGAAAAACGGCAATCATTTTTTTGCGTGAAAACAATCATTTCAGTTATACACAGTTGCTAATGATACTGCCTCTTTTTTGCTTACTTTACTCTCCCTATATAAGCCCCATATTTGTATGTAGTAAGTGAGGCATTATTAGCTACTTAGTACATGTTTGACAGTACAGAAAAGTCTGATACAGAAGCATTCACCGTTTTACTATTTAACATTGGAAAATTACAAATATTGCTCCTCTGTGGTGTATGCTGCAGCCAATACCTACATTTCTGTATGAGTAGGTTCCTTTACTAGAAAGAACACTGCAATGGAATGTTCTTTGGAGCAGTACATTGCATGATTAAGTATGTAGTTCATTACACATCTCCTGATTATCGCTGATACTTTTTTGCCAACATTACATTCACAACCCCTTGTAGGGACTTCCTATGAAAAGTAAATGCACATCTGATGTCATCAATGATAGTTGTTATGTCATGGGTGTTATTCTTAGCAGTGCACAGTGGAGTTGCTAGTTATGGTTGCTTAGCTTACCATAACTGGCGAATTTCAGGGGTTGTTCAGTTTTACTTGTAACCATAACTTCCCTTTAACAAAGTTTGTTCACCGAATTTCATAGGATTTTAGTAGCGCAACTTAACCATAACGTCCCTTTGACAAAGTGTTTTCATTGAATATATATATATATATATATATATATAAAACAAAAGCATAGTTCAAATAGAACAAACAAATAGGAGTGGAGATGTAAAGGCAGGGCATTGGCTAAGGTGGGCCTTTGATGGGTGTGTCAGTCCTGTTCCAAATGGGCCGAATTTGTCTCCCGGTGTGTCCCCCTGCAAATGTACCTGGTGCGTCTGCTGGCGGCTGCATGTCTGGAACGCATGTGCTACATCAAGTAACACATTAGTACTCACATACGTCTGTGCTTTAGTTAATATGCTGGCAGTTTCGTACCTGGAACGCATGTGATACATGAAGTCCCACATCAGTGCTCACATAAGTCTATGCCAGTGTGGCCAATCGTAGTGGCAGCTATTTGTTAGATCATTACCTGTCAAACAGTGAAGGTGTCATCCACCAAACCTACTTATATATTAATGCATTTTGTATGTTAGTATTTTGCGTACTAGATCCACCACACACCATACAAAATCTTGCTTTGTATGTGCAACCGTGTACTCACTTCTTAAGTGGTGGGCGAGTTTTGGGTTAAAGTGAGTAAAGGCCCATCCCCACATTTTGGTGAGCCAGGGTAGGAGCCCAGGCATTCCGAGAGGTTGGGGGTCTTCTGTCCACACCTCTCAGTTATGGCACCTCATGACGGGGACCAGTCTTCTGTGCTCAGTGAAAAAGAGGTCTGCAGACACCATATTGGTTAAAGGTCGGTCTGCTCCCCGGAGACGCAGTGTTGTGGCTTAGCGGTGCAGAAGACATTGTCAAAGCACCTCATCGGAGCACCTCAGGTTCACGTGAGTACACGTTTGAGGGTCTAAAGCAAGTGGGAACTAGGGGAAAAAAGGGCTTTTGCTTTGAAGGTTTTATTTTGTTGTGTTTTCTTTTTTTTGGGTAAGGGTAGACTTAGAGTGTGGTTGTGAAATTAGTTAAGGCTGCATGGTTTGGAAAAGTCGATATTTTTTGATAGAGTGGTTGAACTGTTCTGCTTTCCAAGTCCTTTGTATATATTTATTACCTAATTTGCTATTTTAGAGGTGTGAGGGGGTATCTTACCCTGCACGTCCAGTATGAAGCTTGTCCTCATAGCCTTTAGTTTGCTTGTCCTTGTTGGCTGTAGGCCTCATCTGAAGGTGGGGTGGTTTTTTAGGGTAAGTCCAAGCGTAGATACCTTTGTGAAGTAGGCCTTGACATTCTTTTGTATTTGCCGTGTGGGCAGAGCCCCTCACCTCTCTTTTGTTAGTTAGTCGAAGTAGTGCAGGGAAACTTCCTGTAGTCAGGAAAAGATGGTTTTGTTGTAGAGGAAATCATACTACTAATGAAGAGAGTGACAGCGATGCTGAAGTGGAAAGCATTGCACCCCTCCTGTACTAGAGTGGTGGGGATATCTTTGAAATATTGGCCGGCGAGTGTTTTTGATAAGATTCTGTCTTCTGTGTATGAGTGGGAAGTAGAATTGGAGCAAATAGTGAAGTGAGGTAATTGTGGAATAGGCGAGTACGGTGAATGAGTATAAAATGCGACTAAGGAATTGGGTAAGGGTAAAAAGGGAGCGCTTGGTTGAAACATTTTTCGTGCCGCAGGTTCAGCACGGTATCAGATTTTTGTGAAACTATTTTTTGATAACTTGGGTTGGAGTATGGAGGCTCCATTGAATCATTGGTGTCATGGATTGCCTGGCTATAAGGCGAACATTTTAAAATTTTAGGATTGCTTGCGGAAGAGTAAGGGGGAATGATACATTCATGCCCTATTGAGGAATCCTATGATATGGGGATATTGGAGAACCTGCATACCTTTTAAAGTACAAAGCACAAGGTCTTGAAGTTAGAAAAGCGGTTAAACATCTTAGAATTATGGAGGATGTATGAAAAAAGAAGGAAGGGCCATAATGTTGAAATTGTAGGGGGACGGCCAAAAAAGGAGGGTGCAGGAATTTCTTCGACCCGACCCCCATATGGATGCTATCCTTTATTGCCCACAGAGGGATACACAGACCCTGAGTTCACACCACTATTTTCACCAGCAGTAGTGTTTGCAATAGGGACACAGCTAACACCTCCATCAGTTACGATTTCTGAGAACGGGGATTTTGAGGGGAAGGGTAACTCCTTCAATAGTTAGGGCTGCAGAGAGGTTGAAAATGGACAGCAGAAAGGGGATAACTCCCCCAACTGCTAGGTAAGCAGATAGATTAAGGGTGGAGGAGCAAGAAAGAGTTACTCCTATAGTTAGAAGAGTGGAGGAAGGATTGAAAATGGGAGAGAAAGAAGAGGTTAGACCTCTTCCTGTGAGGATAGAGAATAGGCTGTGAAGAGTGGTAGATGCATAAGAATGGGAAAAGATGAAGGAAACGCTATGACTAGCAGAAGAAGAGGTAACAGCGGTAGAAAGATAAATAGCAGGAGGAAGCAAGAAGACAGGTAAGGGACATAGAAAGAGAAATTATATGACATTTATAACGCGCCTATACACAAGTGTTTCAAGATGGTTGGTGGAGGAATGTGGAGGCATGGGAAGGTTCTTTTTAGATTGTAGAACTCAGTTATCAGAATGGTTGAGGTGGACATGGAGAACAGGGAAACAGGGTACATAGGCTAAGCAGGGAGGACAAGCGATGGCTATGGTAGTGATGATTATCCTTCTGTGCCTTTAGAAGGGTTAGGGGATATAGTAGCCAGAGTAGATGATGAAGGAGGAGCGGAATGGGATGTTGAGCAAGGAGAGCAGGGTGAAGGCACTCTACCTCTCACTCCAGTAGCAGCAATAGAAAGCACACCATGGAGCCATAGGACACGCCAGGGTATTTGCATGTTTGTAGTAAGTGGTAGGGGAGAGATGTGGGATGCCACAGTAAAATTAGGTATAACTCAGTTTCCATTGCAGGCTCTGGCAAGGGTGTATTATGTCTTGTGGTCACACATGGACCAGAACAACTTGATGAAGACACTCCCTTTGCTCACTGCAGGGCTGGGGGAAGTGAATTTATGCATTAGAGAAGCATACAGCCGGTGTCATTTTGGCCATAGAGAACATGAAGAGCTTATTCACATCCCTAATGGGGGAGCTGTCAGATGAGCTTTGGACAAGATCGGGGTATCTGGGAGTTCAGTTCGATACCAATACCCATGACTGAGCCACTTTTAATAATCTGAGGGCACAGGTATGGGTGCCTTTCAGATTATGTATCCTGCAATAACTGATAACAATTCGATTTTAGCAAAGACAATGAAATTGGATGATGATCCTGTTGCACATATCCAGTTAAATCAGGAGATGTGGAGGGCAGAAATGGGAGAAGCATGGGACAAGAATGTGGCGATTTCTTACCACATGCTGAAGAAGGGACTTCCAAAAGAAATCTAGCTCGATTTAGATAAAGTAGTAGGGATGGAGGCCAAGAGTTGTCCAGAAATTCAGGTACACATTTTTGCAAGAGGAGTCAGTCAAAAGAGAGGGACAATGTAGAGCAGGCACAAAAAAGCAGAGGCTAAGCTCATTCAAAAGAAATTGACAAAGATTTGTTTATAAGGGACAGTAATTACAAACTCTATGGAAGGACAGCAGGGGCAACCAGGACAACAGGGACACAGTGAACTGGGTATGACACACGGTTGGGTGGACGGGTATGTTCCCGTTCCAAGACCAGTGAGAGGATTTTGAGGGGCAGAAGAGGATTTCCATGGGGAAGTGGGTCATTTGACGGGGTCGGGGGAATGGGTCCTCAGTTTAATGGGCCAACAGGAAATAATTATGGAGGATTTGATGGGATTCATTGTTGGTTGTGTGGAAGGTTGGGCACATGTTAAGGGATTGTCGTGAATGGCCACAGTAGTTTAACAAGGGAGCCCAGTAGATTAAGGCCCGACCCTGCCATTTGCCCCAGGCTCTATGCAATTGCAGCAGGCACGGGCTGAATAGAACCCAGCAACTGGGGCTTCACAGACCTTCGGGATCCCACCAACCATGCCAGCACAAGCATAAGTGCAGACATGGAACAAGAATCCTTTACCCCAAGGAACAGTTGCATACTATACTGGAGCAAGTGTTTTCAGGGGAAATCCTTTTTCTCTCCCAGGGGCTAATATGTACCGGATGTAGGACCAACCTGAGGGATCTCTGATGTGTCCAGTCCTATCCATTAACACCAATCTGGAAGAGGAATCCCAGATAGGAGTGCAGGTAGGTGACCAAACTTTTTCATTCATGGGTGACACAGGAGCTACCAAGTCTTGTATTAAGGAAGGTGAGTTCACCTTGTCAGGCAAAATAATGGGTTCCTTATATTGAAGATGTTCGTATCAAGGTGTGTAATCAAAATGTATCAGCTCCTTTGTTTAATTTTACCGATACCCTGGCAAATCTTTTTTTACATTTTTTTTTTAATTGTTTTAGTTGAAATTAATCAACCTTTCAATATTTACATTTTTATCATAACAAAAATAGTTTCACTTTAACATTGTTTAAAAACAAATCATACATTTAAAATTATACTCTACATATAAGAGTAAATCTCAGGTGATCATACTGTTATTACTGCATTTCTTAGCATTTCTTGTCATTGTATTCTTACATTACAAGCAGTTCATCAAGCTTTTTGCTGCATTAACATAAAAGGAAAAGAAAAGGAAAAAGAAAGAAAAAGAAGAAAAGGAGGGAAGAGAAAAAAAAAAAATGAGTTGGCAATTCATTAGCATTTTAACCCATTCAAGGGTCTTTCGAGGGCAATGTCAATTGTAAACTATTCAAAAAATTCAATGTCGCAATCTGCAGCACTGGAAAATCATTGCTTAGAATTATTGTCCAACAGTTGGTATATTGCACATTACCCAAAAATTTGCAGTGTTTGTCATAATGAGTTTGCCTCAAGGGATACAATACTGGACATTCGGTAATTAGATGTTCAAGAGTTTCTGATATGTCAACGTCATTACAGAACCTACATATATTACCATGTGGCTCCAATTGTTGTCGTTTAACCCAAACTTCCCTGACTGGCCACAAGTTGAAACGTAATCGCATTATTGACTGTCTGTATTGCGGCGATGGTGATCTGAATAGATAAGATGCAAGTGTACCAATTTTTTTGTGGAAATCTACTGAAGGTTCCTTCTTTTTATTGCACACACTTATTGCATGTGTTAATCCAATCTAAATTGTAAAGCATCCTTTTCACTTTATCAGGATTTAACGCCAATAGATCTATACTAACATCTATATTTGTTAGTATTTTACATACATATTCAATCCAATTCACCATAAAGGGATGTCTGGAGGAAAACATGCCAGTGGATAATAATCTCAATACGCTGAACATTGAACAACACCTCCAGTTTTATAGCGCTTGTAATGAGACCAACCCCAATTCGTATCTTATCCATACATGTGGGATACAGTTAGGTATTTGCAGTATTCGTCTCCAAAACAATGCCTCCCACTTATTGAATTGAAAGTTTTTTGAAATTTGAAAAGATTCTAAACCATGTAAAATTGCTGGAAAAGCCTTTTGTTTCCAGTACGACCATGCAGGTTTGATAGAGAACTTTCCATATCTGCGCATTATTATATTTGTTTGTGATACAGCAGTGTTAATCTTCATTTCAATGTTTTTTATCTGTTGTTTATTACTCGGGGCACCTTCAAAGCAAGTGCCCAAATAGGTATACATTGAGACTTGTTTTAGTTGTACTCTATTCACTGCCCAGTTGAACTGTCTCTGGCACCTTTGATTGGAAAACAGGCTACGACTTGAGTCTTTTCGTAGTTTACTCTCAGCTCATTTTGGATTATGTATTCTTGAAAAGTATATAACAGTTTTTGCAACCCTACTTGTGTTTTTGAAAGCAAAACTAAATCATCTGCATATAATAGGTGTTTTATAGCAATCTTCGCAATTTTGGGTGAATCGGATTGCACCTCACTTAAGGCTTGTTGGAGATCATGGCCCTCATTACAGCACTGGCGCTAAACCATGGCGCCATTAGGTGTTGTAACGGGTCCGCCATGGTTCAATGGGGAATTACCACTCCATTCCAAGGTTGGCGGGGCGGTAATTCCCCATTGAACCATGGCCCTTCCCCATTCCCATTTTCGCCCCATAGGGCTCTATGGCGCTGTTAAACACTTAGCGCCAGCGTCGTAATGAGGCCCCATGAATGTAATAATTAAATACAGAATAGGGTAACGAGCAGCCCTGCTTCAATTCTAGGGCTGTGTGTATTTTTTTCGATAATACACCATTCAACGATAATCTGACACGGATGGATGTATTTGTGTGTAATTCTTGACTAATAGTACTCATAGTATGTGGGCACTTGTCCCTAGAAAACTTCTCAAACAGTTTGACCCTTGAAATAGGGTCAAAGGCGGAGTGTAGGTCCACAAATGCAAGAAATGACAGTTGACTAATGTAGTTACACTGAGCCTTTATTGCGTTTATGCACATTAGGTTGACCTGTGTCCCCATTCCACTCACAAACCCGGTTTGATTGGGATCTCGGAAATTGTTGTCACTTGTCCAGGCATTAAAGTCTTTTAGGAGTAGCTTCGTGAACATTTTTCCCGGCGCATCTAGCAGCGCAATCGGGCGATAATTTTGGGGAGACATGCAATCACCTTTTTTTGAATATTGGTAGTATTAATGAAGTTTTCCATGACTTTGGGATTTGTTGATGGATGATTATTTGGTGGAAAATGTGGTATAGAATTTGTGCCCATTCAGTTGGATTTTCCTTGAACATGTGATTTGTCAGACCATCCGGGCCTGCAGCTCTAGATGTGCTGGCCCGACTGATAAGCTCTTCAATATCAGACATATCAAAGTTCATCCTCCACTCACCGTTGTTCGTGGGCTGGGTCAACAATGGAAGGAACTTTGGATCATTATATAGTTCGGTAAAATGTTCTACCCACTTGTTTTCACTAATCACATTTAATTGTGCATCTATCTGTGCAGTTGATATCTACTATCGAGTAGTTGCCACATTTCGGCAGAATTTTTATTTGCCATTGCCTGTTCCATGCGTTCACCATCGTTTTGAAACATGAGATGCTTATGGGATTTTAACCAGTTTTTATATACACATTTGGCATTATTCAAAGCTTCTTTACAGTTAGGCAGGCGGGCGACTATAATGCTTCGTCGCAGCCTGCGATAAGCTGTTCTTTTCGTAGCAATTTCGGTGTCAAACGTATGTTTGTATCTAGGGCGACCATGTTTCAATATAGATAGAGTATTGGTGTAACAATCCAATAATTCATCATAGGATTTAGGTGATACTCGATCCACTTTTCCTTCCAGGGTAATCCTATATGAAGTAAGTTTTGGGACTGTCCATCTTATTCTATTTTTGGCCATATTCAAAATTAAGTTTTTACAAGAAGTATCCACTCTAGGGGATGGAAGTGTGGTCATAATTGTTAAGGCCAACATTTTATGATCGCTGAATGGAAGAGCAATAATATGCAGCATTTGTAAATATTTAAACTGAATTTGATCGACATATATGTAGTCGATGGTAGAAGCTGAGTTGTTTCGAAACCATGTTGTGCTAGGAGGGATGTCACCATGAATAGCTCCATTTACCATTATAAATTGTCTTTCTTCCATGGAGGCAGACCAGGTCTTAGTTTGCTGATGGTGGCGTTTTGAATTGAAACAGTCCAGATTGATATCGTCTAGTAGGACGGTATGTGTGATTTCTTTTGAAAGATGTATCAAATGGATCGTACTTTCTAGACCCGCATAGAAGATCTCGTCATTAAGAGCTGCTGGGTTCCGATATATATTTATCAAAGCGAATGTTTGTAAACCGCATTTGAATTTTACTAATAAAATGTGGTCCATTTTTCAATAGCAAGTCTAGCTTTTAACTCCACCACCACCAACAAGCCAGAAGCGGGTCTATCTCCAGTCGTTCTTGCGGGTAATAATACAATTTCATAGCCATCCCAAATTGGTACACTTGTTAACCATGTCTCTTGTAGAGTGATTATTTGAAACACATACGGAAACATGGATATTGCAGTTTTTAAATGAGCATTGCCCCTTGAGTTCCAGGTGGCAATATGCAATTCTTTGAGCAATGCTCACACTAATGGTTACTGATGATGTAAGTGCATATTTACATCTCTAGTGTCAGGGGCATGATTACGTTGGTAAATATTTGGTGTATGGGTGATTGCATGTGTAGTACCCATTCTAGCTCTGCCTTCAGCCAAAAGGAAACCTAATTCAAACAGATCCATTTTTGCTTGCCATATTAAGTTGGCTACCACTCCCGATGGTATCCAAAGACGAACTATTGAGCGATTTCTTTCAGCAATAAACTCAATTTGCTCAATGTCTTGGGAGGCAATATCGCACAAGGAATGGACATCACTAAAGATGTTTAGAACACTTTGATGATTTAGATCGTAACTTGAGTGTCCATTTTCTCTGCATTTAAAGATAAATGAATGATGTTTGCTATTTCTTACTTGCAACGTTTTCTTTGCACTGAATGGGAAATTATCAAAATATCCATCTTCATTTCGAGGTGATTGGCTATATTGACATGGCAAACTTTCTGTTAATTCTTGCCTTAAAGCATCAGAATATCTGGTCGAAGGCACCAACACTGGGGTAGTTTTCACTTCTGGTTGACTGTGCTCTATGTTATGTGCTCTTGGCACAGATGCATCTATCAATTGGTCACGCTCTTGTAGATACTTTTCAATCATAGTTCTGATGACTTCAGATGGATCATTAACGTTTTTGTTTGGTATAACCAATGTCGTTTCTTGTATTGCACTGAAAGATACTGTTTTTTTTGTGGGTGTTCTCAGTATTTCCCAACATAGTTGGCATTGAAGGAGTTGCACTCAACAATTCCTTACTTGATGTCCCGCTGTCTAATGTGGGAAATTCCACGTGAGTCATTGTGTCTATAAGCCGATTCAAAGGGGAGTGTACTGGAGGTATTATCAGCGCATTTGTCTCCCCTGCAACTTCAATTCCAGATTGTGTTACAGGAATCGGCGATATTACAGGAGGGGTTTTTCCTCCTTTATCATCATTGTCAATTATCGGTTTCGTTGTATTCTGTTGAATTACTGACAACGGGGCAGTGCCTCCAATTGCCTGGAAAAAAGCACTGAGTGTATTTTTAGGTCTCTTAATGTTCGTCATGTTTTTTGATTTTTTCCCTATCACTCTCGGACCTTTAATCTTACTTTTAACATTTTTTTTCTTCTGACTTGGATGCGCTGGTATATTTGTCACCACATTACCTTCTGTCATAGCCACCTCTACTACATCATTATTATCTGAGAGATCAACATATGATGTTTCTTTTCTTGTGGAGCTCTCAATAGACACGGGAGGAGCTATGATTGAGCAAATAACCTCTTCAAACACTCGAAGTGCAGGGACATAATTAGGCTGATTTTTTACTAATATTTGTTCCATTCGTTCATGTAGTAATGTGTGGTTTTCCTCAATTCCTTCGGCCATTTTAGTCAGATTTAAAGATTGTGATACTAATCTGTGATCAAGAACCTCAAAGAGTTTTATTAGGGTGATCACGGATGAGTTAATGGCTGTTAGCGCCACTTCTGCTTTATATGCATGCGAGCAACAAATGGGCAGGACAGCGCTTAACTGAGGATTTATCTTATTGTTGGTCCGTGGTGTAGGCTTTGCAAAGGAGGGTAAATTAGAGCCACCAGAAGAAATTGATGAACGTGAGCAGACAGGCCGTTCTATTGACTCTTGAAGTAGCGTATTTTTAACAGCTCTATCTTCCATGATAGATTGGTGACTCGCACTGGCTCGCATAAATGGAAATGCCAGAGCGATCGCCAGAGTCAGCCGGATAAGGAATTGGGGATAATAGCGGCGATCTATTATATTCGGAGTGCACACCATAAGCTCTTAGTGACTTAAGTATAGTCTGGTCTGAAATACCTCAGGGCTTATGGTTTGTCATAGTTGTGGATTCCAAAGCACAGTTGACAACTCCCTGACTTCGAGAGTTTGTCAAATCTTTTACCTCAGCATGAGACGTTGCAACGGCCATAGTTGTTTGATAGTCACAATTGGGGGCTGGCAATATCTCTGACAGACCCTGGGGGGCCTTGGAGGAAAGCATGGTACATACATTTTTTCCTGTCAATGCAGGTGGCATTTTGGATTTTAAGTTATATATTGAAAAAGCCATGAATAAATATCTGTTTATCACACGAGTAAGATCTTAGAATGCAAGTACCTCGCTTGGACCGCTCGGCCGCCTCGGTGAAGCGGCAAAGCTTTACTTACGAGTACTTGCTCGTGTGCGCGTGCGCTGTGCGCGGGTGAACGGCTTGATATAGCAGAGGAGCTTGGGAAAAGTCTAGCGGCCAATCCTCTGCAGGGGGCGTTTTTTTTAAATGAAATGCCAATCAAGCTCACAGAAAACAGTCACTGAACGCTAAGAAAACAGATGACAGAAAACAGTCGTCAGAACTGGAAGCAGCTGCAGCAGTAGTAATGTCCAGCTTCTATGTTCAATCACCTGTTTTACACGGATGATGGGGCTTGTGAAGTCCTCTTAAGCAGGCAAACGTAGATAGGAGCAGCAAAGTCCAACAAAGTCCAGAGCACATGGCAAAGCGGTACTTACGAGTACTTGCTCTTCAAATCTTTTGGGAAGGGACATCCTGAGCAAGTTGCGGATGCCAATTGCCTTCACAGAGGAAGGTATTGTATGCTCAACCTCAGGGTTGTATCCAGTAAGGGAAGTAGCACGTTTTCAGAACTATTGTAGTGACAGTGCAATTAGGTGGGTTCCCGTGCTGGTTTTGTTGAGTTGGGTCCCGGGGATCAGAAATCAAGCCTGGTGGGTACCATTTGAGTTTCTATTTCAGCCTGAAGTAATGCCAGGCGCCATTCTTACAATTCTCTTAGAGCCTATAGTGATTAAGAAGAACAGGGTAGTTCTCTCAGGCACAGATGAGGAAGGTGGAGAGTGGGCATAGTTCTGTGCATCGATCCAACCTTATCGCTTAGGGATGTGTGTGATGAGCAATTGTTCAAGGACACTGAAGACTCAGGAGAGATGGTCTTTGAAATTGGGGTGCCTTCCCAGATAGCGATAGAGCAAAGGGAAGTATCACAGACCATGCTCATCGTTAAGAATAGATCGTCATTTTGGAAGGAGGATTTGGGAAAAGTGTCAGACCATGTGTGGTCCAGCTATACTCATGATGTGATGACAACAAGTACAGGTATACAAACTATGCACAGACTCTCATTGCATTCAAGTTATTCATAGATATTTGTTACAATACCTTCTCTTAATGAATTCAAAAAATTAATTTTTGCAATTGCTTTTTATTTTATTCTCATTGCTTTCTTTTTTTGAAATCATCATATATAAAAATAGTGTACAAAAATGACAATCATTGAAACATGAATGAAAGACATACCATAAACTCTGTATTTGAGCAATTTCATCCTATTGACCAAGCACCATATTGTAATCACACATACCGACTCATCCATATCAATTACATACATACAAAACCCAATCATACCTGTGCAAAAACGTGCAATAATAACAATGTCTTATAGCTAAAATGTCCAACAAATAGACCTATGATACAGCTTAATATTTGTTATCTGTCCATGCATCAATGTTCTAATATATCTGACTATATTATCAATTTTCTCCTAATATACTCAATTGCCACAGTTATTTTTGTAACCAAAGAGAGCAATCAAGATCCTAATAAACGGAACTTGGGTTTGTTGTGAAGTCTACTTGAGTTCCGGGCATGGTATTAGGTGTACTTTCTCTACCCATGCCCTCGTCAGGACATTAACAAGTATCTTCATTTGGATCACAATAATAGGTGTTGAATCTATTTGGCAGATGGTAGGTCTGACTTGTCTGTATTTTCCACGGTCCAAAACTTGAATACACAAATAAACACACCAGAAAGAGAAAAATACAAATATCTCCATCAGTGTGAGGGCCAACCATAATCCCAATCAATAAAACATGTTTGGACTTCCTATCGGGTTATAATTTCTGAGTAACATCAACTGTTCCCTTTTACTTATCCCAATCATTAATCATGTACCTCTGTCTCTATTCCTATACATTCATACAAACAACAACTTCAAAACAAGGGGAGAAAAAGAAAGAAACTTAAGTCCCAGAAGGGTTGTGAACTATTCACATTTCCAATGACACTGGCATCCCACATGAACTCCCCAGTCCAGGAGAGAAAGACCACCCCTTTCTTCTAGGTCCTAACCATTTTGGAGATAACTTTCACTATTAACAGTGGACCAATTAGTCTGCGCACAAGCCATCCTCCATATAATCGAATTGAAAAAGGGGAACCATGTATTTCAAACATTTTCCTAAATAGCTTTCTTGACAGTACTTATTTTGGGGCATCCATCAATAGGACGGAGAGTCGATGTCTTTATTAGTCAAACACACGTGTTGTGGTGTAGCTGATACCGGGTCGCTATTATATTGAGTGGCTCCCTAGTTTCCTCTGTTAAACATAAGTTGAATGTTCATTTAAACATTGTGTGTTCAATTCAATTTCACGTTATACTTTGCTGCCAATGCAAAATTAGGTTCTCGAAAAGGCCTAGATAATTGTTACCTTTAAGTTGTATACTGGTAATGCTCAAAAGTGGGAACGCCGGAATTCCAAAGATCAGTTTTGGTACCGGAACTTGTGTGCCATAAACTGCTGACCAGCCCAGTTCGATGCCAAACTGTATGAAAACAGGTGGGTAGGGAAGTTTGCCAATTATGATTCCTACAAGAAACTCTTCTGACAATTAATGTGGGAGACCTCTCAAAATGCAACGGAAACCCCAGGGCAATTAGGGAGACAGCAAGCCGGTTGCTGTCTCCCGAACATCCCCAGATACCCTCGAGGTATCCTGCATAACAGAAAACAACCGTGTGCCAACTTGTTATACCGGCCCCTCACAGTAATAAATACAGCAAAATTGCTGTGCCCTGCTTGTGCCTTCTGAGCGCAGCAAACCGTTTGCTAATCCCGGAAACCACAATAGGCAATTACTTGCTTCTGCCCTGGACATCCAGGAAACTCTGTCACCCAGAGAGGGAGCGCGCTGAGGTACTCGCGACTCTCTCTATCTGGTCACCGGGCCGTCCCAAAGGGAACAAAGAGAACCAAGCCCAAACTTTGAAAACTGCATTGCCACTCAATGTTCAGAGAGACAGTGTGCTCCGCCTCCTGAAAGACAGCGCCTTGCTTACCTTTGGCTGTTGGTTTGAAAGTGCATGTCACTGTTCCTCCGTATTATCGTGCTGCATCCGCGTCCACCAACTGGATAACAGTCCTGCCAGAAGAAAGATGGCTGCCCGTTCCGTGTATTACCTAGTATTTATGTTTTGTATTAAGGGACGCTATCATTACGCACCACCCATCCTCCCGAGTCGCCCGTATTGGTTAAGTGATCTTGTGGCTGCCTATGTAAACACGCACGGCGAAAAACCGTCACCATGTTGGATTGGGCTGCATGTCCCTGGTTCTCCTATTATAGAGGGAATACAAGGTGTTCCCAAATCTATATCTATTAAATGTTGTCATTGTATACCGCAATTATTTGCACAGTAATCACATAAAATGATTATATCCCATTGTGAAACGTACAGGATAAACTGCCGCCACGTTGGATTAGGCTGTGTTTCCTGTTTCACTGTTCTCGTGAGAATCTAACAAAGAGGGAGAGGGAGGATAGGAGATTTATCCTACATAGTCGTGCACATATCTCTTGTGTGTTGAAGATAAGAAAAAGATTCTCAAAGGCTCACACCACCCACCATTGTCAGAAAAGTGGTTGTGATCCCATTCCTCAGCAGTCACGATCACAATATTGTGGGACCAATCAGAAGACATAAGAAAATGATCTTCCTAATGGAAACCGATGCTCCCAATTTCCAACCAATACAAATACCAGGCTATAATGTCCACACAATGTATCCATTAAAATGTGTGAAAGGTGTGAAAAAGGAGAGAGAATCGAAAGGTACCCAAAAAAAAGGAAAAGGGGAGGGCACAGTTTCTGCCAAGACAATCCATAATTGTATCACACCAATTATTGGCAACTCAGTGTTTTAACAAAATAGGCCACTGTATTTCCTCATTGAGGACAATTTCATGCGTTCTTAATTGATGGATCCAATTTTGTTCCAATTTTAACAGTCGATGTTGCATTAAGTATTGACTCGTGTCCTGCTTCAGTTGATCTATCACGATCCAATATATCAATTATTCTGTGTGATTGGCAGCCATAAAATGTTGTACCCGGCGCAGCACATTTTTGCTCCTGATCCTAGATCTATGTTCATTGATATGTGTGACAATCTTTCTTGTTGTCATACCTACGTAGAGCAAGTCACAAGGACATCTGATGACATAGATGACATTACTAGATTGGCAGTTGGTGAATTGCCGAAGTTTCCATTTGAAGTTCCCTCAGTTAAATGAGGTTGTCCTAGATGTTAAATGACAAACACTGCAGTTAGGGCACACATAATGCCCAAAAATCTGTTCTTTCTCATTACTCCATGCTGCTCTTAAACTGTTTTGTGCAAAATTCGTCTTAGATGTTTCCAATCTCGAATGCACAAGGCAATCTCGAAGACTCTTTGCCCTTTTAAGGGCAAAAATAGGAAGCCGACTTGTGCACCCTGTGCTTGTTACTATATTCCAATGTGTTTCTATTAGTTTTTTGACCTGCACGGTTTGAGGAGAAAAGGTTGCCACACATACAATACGATCCAAATCTGTTTCTTCTCCCTAGGGCATAGTAGATGTTCTCTAGGTGTCCAACATGCTCTTTTTGAAGATTTTTTCACGAGCTTCTGTGGATAACCTCTTTCCACGAGTCTATCACCCAATATGTTGGCATGCTCTTCGAAATCACAGTGTTGGTACAATTTCATCTGAGTCGCAAAAATTGCCCGTAGGGCAAGTTATCCTTCTGAGAATGTAGATGCTTACTTGCAAAGTGAAGTGTTACGGTCAGTAGGCTTGCGATATAAAGATTCGTATATGCAACCTTCCTGGTGAGAAATGATTACATCTAAAAAGGGCAGCAGTGTGTTGTCTGAATGATCAGTGAATGTGATATTACTATTACACTGGTTGAGCCAGCCGATTAATAGTGCCTTTCCAAATGAAGAGAATATCACCTATATAACGCTTCCATTTATTCACATGGCTACCAAATGGATTGTTATTATAGATTAACTTTTCTTCAAAGGCTGCCATGTAGATGTTGGCTAGACTGGGGGCAAAAGATGCCCCCATAGCAGTGCCTTGCTTATGTACATAGATGTTATCAAGAAATTGAAAGAAATTGTTGTACAAAGCAATCTTCAAAAGGTTCAATACAAATTCTGTGGGAATGTCCTGTGACTTTGGGCGGTTGTTTAACTTGCATTCTATACACAACAGGGCCTTCTCCTGTGTAATATTTGTATATAAAGCAGTGATATCTAGAGTAACCAGTAAACTCGTTTCACCTTCAAAAGCCAAACCTTCATAGTAGTTTATAGTGGCCATGGTGTCTTTGCATCCTCTACCAACTCATGTATCGCCTTTTCTATATACTTGCTGCAGGGTTCCAAAATAGATCCACATTGCGAGACAATAGGTCTCCCTGGAAGGTCTTGACAGTTTTTGTGCACTTCAGGTGGTGCATATATTGTTGGTAGTTGCATTCTCTATGCGTGAGGAAACATGCTTCCTGTGTATTCAGAAAGCCTGATTCTATCCCTTGTGTCTGGAGAGCTTGTAAGATTTTCATGAGATCATCTGTGGGATCTTTTTGAACTTAAGAATAATGGTTTTCATTGTTGATAAGAACAAATACCATATTTTCATAATGTTCCCTGTCCATTATTACTATCCCTCCACCTTTGTCCGCAGACTTGATGACTATTGTTTTATTACCTGCTAGGGACTTTAAAGCAGTATTTTCTTCATTAGTCAAATTTTGTCTGGACGCTGATGTATTATGATTATTGGTAATCTGCTGTAAGGCTTTGAGCACCATCCTTTCAAAGGTGAATGTCTCTGGTGGAATATCATGAGTCCCTGGTGTAAAAGAAGACTTGGGTTTAAATCCCCTTAATGAGAGCTCAGCTTTCTCCGGTTAGTCCATGAAAAAAGTTCTCAATTTTATGGTTCTAAAGAACCTCATAAATTCAATTTCTAAGTTGGTAATTGAATTATCCTTAGTAGGCACAAAGTTCAGCCCCTTTTCAAAACACTTTCCTCAGCATTTGTTAATTCATGTTTAGACAAATTGAACACCACTGTCTCCCCACCAGTTATCAGGGATATCCCTGTTGCCTGGTGTGGAAAGTTTGCAGCTGTCCTACAAGGGGCCCATTCCCTTTGTTCGGTGGGCGTCTGCCTCTGTTGGAACCTTGTTCTAAAAAATTCTGCCTTCTGTTACTGAAGCCTTGACCCGAATAGTGATTGCTTGGATCACTTCCTGAAGAGCTAGTATCCGAAAAGGTGACCCACCGTTTGTTGTTCTAGAGTCTATTTGGAATCTAGGGCCTCATTACGACCCAGGAAGTAAGTTACCGCCTGGGTCGTACCTTTACCACCATGGCGTAAACTATGTTTACGCCATGGTGGTTGGCGGACTTACTGCCCCATTCCTTGGTGAGTGGGGCGGTAAGTCCCCATTAACCCATTTACCCTTCCCCATTCCCATTTTTGCCCCATAGGGCATAATGGGAGTGGGGAAGGCGTTAATTACGCCACCGTAAATTACTGTGGCGTAATTAACAACAAGGTCCCTTAGCGCCATGGATTTTAACACCTGCTAAAAGCAGGTGTTAAAACCTCCATGGCGCTAAGGGACCTCGGAATCAGGCGGTAAGGGTCGGCGCTGTTTACGCCGCCGTAAACCCCTTACCGCCTGGGTCCTAATGAGGCCCCTAGTGTTCCAATTCAGTGCTTTGTGATCACTCGCCAAGTAAGGATATATTTTTTCCTTTGAGAATGCAGCAATATCCATTTTCAGTTTATTGGATGTTTTCAATAAATTAAACTTCTGAAAAGCCTCTCATTCCTGGTTTATGTTAGTAAGTTTATTTTTTTGCCTCTGAAACTGCCTCGCTAACTAAAAAAACTGCTTTTTGAGTATCCAATTCCTTTTTTTGCTTGGTGGCTATTCTTTCAGCTGTGTTCATAATCAACAGCATCAAATCACGGGTGCACTTCGTGGAGATTTGACTGAAGCAGGTTTTATATTCTTCATCTTCCAGAAATACTGACAGAAGATTGTGGACCTGTAGCCCCAGAGGAATAGTATTAGATTTAACATACTCTTTGAGTAAGTGACCATGAAGTTCTCTATGGAATCCTCATGACATACTCATGATGTGAAGCTGCTATAAAAATTGTTGGAGCAGTGAGGATAAAATTGAAACCCGGTACAATATTATCATGGGCTAAGCAGTACCCCATGTCCAAGGAAGCAGACAAAGAGATTTATGAGATCATTATGGTGTTGTTAAAGCAAGGCATAATACAACCCTATGTGTCCCAATGCAATACAGCTATCTATCCTGTGAAGAACGTGAAGGGGTCCAGTTGGAGGATGGTCCAGGATTTGAGCCCCCTCAATGTTGAGGCAGAATTCCCGGTGATACTGAATCGTGCCACCATTCTCTGTAACATCCCCACTGGTTCAACCCACCTCACGGAAACTCATTTAAAAACTGCATTTTGTTCTGTTCCCTTACACCCCGATTCTCAGTACCTCACGGTGTTTACATATTGTGGTCAGAGATTCGAACACAGGTTTTTCCCAGGGGTACTGCGAATCTCAGAGTATTTTTAACAGGGTGGTTCAGATGCATTTGAGGAATTTTCATGTGTCCGCTATCATTATTCAGTACTTGGACAATTGATTAGTCTGCAGCACTTCAGAAGAGCAGTGTCTACAAGACTCAATAACGCTCCTCACCCTGCTCACAGAGAAGGGGTACAAAGTGAGCAAAGAGAAATTGCAATACTGTCAGACATAGGTCATTTACTTCAGGTAAGTAATATCGCCCTAGGAAGGACATTAATGCCATAGAGAGCCAGCGCAGTTCAAAATACGCCTTCGCCAATCATAGTGAAACAAATGAATCCATTTTTGGGGCTCTGTATTTATTGTATAACATGGGTTTTGGTTATGTGAGTCCCTTATTGCAGGGTCTAAAGGAGACACAAAAGGTTAAAGTTCGGACAGAGTGTTCTGAGAAAATGGGGGCTTGCTTTCGGGAACTCAAGGCTGCGATCAGCAATGCTCTGGTCCTGGCAACCCCAAATTACAAGAAGCCACTCTTTCTGTTTTCCCATTCAAACTTGCAGGTAATAGCAGCTGTCCTGACCCAGCAAACATCGCTAGGTCACAAACCGTATTGCAGTGGACTACTAGACCCATTGGTGCAGGGACAGTGCCGTTGTGAATAGGCTTTGGATGCAGCAGCTTTTCAAATTAGAAAATCTTCAACCATTACTATGGGTTGCCCAGTGACATTGTATGTAGAGCATGCAGTCTTTGTGATTCTAGAAAATTCTAAATCCACATTGTCAACAAAGAGAGTGTCAGGGTATGAGGTAATCTTATCAAATTTTTCAATTCATCCTGTGCGATGTAAATTCTGCAACATTTGTAGCAGAGCCGGTACAGCCTAAGGATAGGAGGAGGGTGAGGTATTTTTTGTTGATGGGTCTTCAACCATCAACCAAGAGATGGGTGAGAGGCATATGGGCGCAGCTGTTATGGGTCTTGTGGATGGGAAGTACCGGGTCAGACTGAAGAGACGATTCTATTGTCATTGCTATGCACAAGCAGCAGAACTGGCGGTACTTAATGGAGGCACTGGAAATGTGTAAGGGGAAGGCAGTCAGTGTTTATTCTATTTATTTATTCTGACTCTGCATACGTCACCTCCATCATCCATTCTGTGTTATCAAGATGGCAGGGAAGAGAAGTTAGGCGCTCTGAGGGGTCATCTGTCCAGCATGCTGCACAGGTATGCCAGCTGATTGAAGCATTAACCTTGCCAGCAGAGATAAGTCTAGTAAGGTGCACTGCCTATACTAACTGCACTAATTCAATAGCTCTCGGAAATTATGCCGCAGACAAGGCGGCGAAGGAAGCAATGTATTTTCCTTTCACAGATTTCCAGAAAAAGGAAACACTGTCACAACAGTTACAGTTACCAGTCCTGTACACCACAGTCCTGGTACTCCAGATAAAAGAAATACAAGGGAAAGCCCCTAGAGAAGAACAGGAGCTCTGGAAAAAGAGAAGATGTGTTCTTTCACCCACATAATTGCTTTGGAGAAAGGTAGTGACAGGGAAGGTAGTAATGCCTGTAGAGCTGCTTCTATTGGCCCTAAAACAACTACATTACCCGTCACATACTTCTTAATGGCAAATCAAAGCAGAGCTCCAGGAGGATTTCTTTATCCCTACTTACAAGAACAGGTAAGTAGATTCATAGGGAATTGTGTAGTGTGCAAGGAGTTAAATCCCGGAAATACCATAAGGTCGGTGAGGGGAGTATTTCCCAGTCCATCTGATCCATTCAAGAAACTCCACATTGATTATGTGGACATAATAATAAGGTGCAGTAATTTCAGATATCTTATTGTGATGGCTTGTCCATTCTTCCAGTGGCGTAAGGTTTGTCCCTGAATACACCATGCTGCTAAATCGGCGGCAAGATTTCTGGTGAAAGAGGTATTTCCAAGGTGGGGTATTTGTGAAACTCTAAAATACAACAATGGAGCCCACTTCTTTAATGCCTTGTTCGCAGAAATCACTTTGCTGCTAGGAATAAAACATTGGTTGTGCTCGGTGCACCACCCACAGGCCAGAGAGTTTGTATAGAGTCTTAATGGTGTCCTTAAGGCTTGGCTTGCCAAATTGTGTGCACAGTTAAATAAATCATTGTTTCATTTGCCTCCCACTAGCTTTATTGTATAAATGAAATCAGCCAGTGAAGGACCGCCATTTGAGCCCTCATGAAATCTTGACTGGGTGTTGGCTACATACACCTCTCTCACCTGTACGTATGATATTAGATGCACACAAGACCGCAGCAGTCTTAGGAGAGGAGTTTAAAGAGTATCTTACAGCATTAATAAAAAGTGCTGCTAAGATTATATCATCACAGGTTGTGTCTTCTAACCAACAGACAATAGGGGAAAGCAGCGAGAACACCGACGATCAGCACAAAGTACAGCTTCTCCCGGGGCAGAGTCTACATTTGCACCTTTGTGCATCACTGGAGCAAGCAGCGTTTCCATGGGCCACATTCAATGGTTTGCGCGAGTCTGATTGCTGTGATGGTGGCATGCACTAAGAGTTGGATCCACCTGAAAGGCACTCGAAGGGATACCGGCAGCCCTCAACCAGAAGAGGAGCAGGCATAGAAGTTGAGTACACCCTAAGGATTCACTGTTTGTGTCAGTGCAAAGGGTGGTGCCACTGGAGATCTGGAGTTTAAATAATGTTTGTATAAGAAAAGGAATGTTTAAGGTTGTAAATTGTGTAACAATTAATGTTTTTGTGTTTTTTTTGGTTCTTGGGTCATCATGTCTGAAGATGACCAACAGTACGAATGACGACAACTCAAAATTGTCTAATCTTATGAAGTCTGAGGAGAAAATGTTAAGATGAAGAAGAAACATTGATAATGATATTTTAGATGATGATAATGATAAGTGAAATCCCAAAATGAATGCACATGGTTTTGCAGCTGACAACGTATGGTCATATGAGGAAGGTGAGGAGAGAGAGATCTGTAGGAAATCGCTTTATCTGCTTTCTCTTCTCCCATGATTCTGACGTTCCTAGGAT
This sequence comes from Ambystoma mexicanum, assembly GCF_040938575.1. NCBI lineage: Eukaryota > Metazoa > Chordata > Amphibia > Caudata > Ambystomatidae > Ambystoma > Ambystoma mexicanum. Next base: position 869,862,880 of record NC_090935.1, read on the forward strand.
GTTTATCACAAGTGAGATAGAGGTAGCAAATGTGCTATGTCTAGTTCACTCGGCCCTGCACAGGGTTTGAGGGCCGTTTAAAGGGCAGTCCATTACAGCATCAGACATACCAAGTGATGATAATTGTTCAATGGCCGAGCGCGCAGAGCACAAAATTATTAGGTGTACTCAAACAGTCCAATTGATCTTGGAAGGAGCTATTTTTTCTAAAAATCGATGGGAGCAAGCAGTGAAGAGTTGCAGAGCTGAAGGAATGAGGGGTTTCTCAGAAAAAGGGGTGGCACAAATAAACAAATAGTGTGGGACAGTATGACAACATTTTTTGCAGTATCTGACGTGGCTCAAAGAGCAAGAAAAACTAAGATACAGACACTTCCTCATTTTTCTCTATGTTTTAAGGGTGATGCCTCGGTGCCTGTTGGCACAAATGGGAAATGCAGCAATACTCTACACATTGTAGATTTGGCTGAAGGTATGGCTGCCCTTCTCAACAATGTTTGGATCTGTGGACAGAGCGCATACAGGCAGTTGCCTCCAGCCTGGTGAGGTGTCTGCTGTCTCGCTACCCTTCAGGTGCCTGACCTTGGGATCCCTGAAGAGCCCCTGATTTTGGCCAATCCAATGCCAAAAAGTACACCTTTGCCCCCCTCATCTCCTGTGCCATTTGGGTGATATAGACAAATTAGAGACTATGTTTTATGGTGAAAATCCCGGACAATTACAATGAAGGAAAAGGTCCAACTATCTCTCAGCAGCATCATCACAGGCCTTAGCAGACATTCCTGATATATCGGCTGTTTAGCTACACCAAGACTTTTTTCACCTCCCTCCTCAAACCTGGCATCCAAGCAGTGGTTCCAGGTGACCAGATATGAACTCTTGCTCTTTGTGAACATATCTGAGTCCACGCTTAGTGCCATTAAGGAATAATTAAGGCACTGAGGCTCATAACTATGCAAAACTGTTACATACTTGACCTCTTGACAGCAATAGAGGGCGGAGTATGCCAGAAAATGGGGATTACCTGCTGCACATGTTATTGTTATTGTTATTGTTATTTTGCATTTATATAGCGCCTTATATACCATTGGTATGGTCTGAAGGCGCTGGTAGGTTGAACGCCCTTGGGAACCGAGGTTCTGGTCAGTGGAGAGATTAGAGAGGGTCAAAGGTGCGTGTGCGCACCAGGTATGTGTGCAGCTGGTGCGGCATTTTTGTGGTAGCTGCTTCCTAGCGATAGGTGTGGTGGTTGAGGAATCAGGAGTATGTGTTCGGTCTGGCGGGAGTTATCCAGTCCGATTGAGGCAGCGTTAGACCTGACGAGAACGCTTGGCTCGGGGTGGGAAACCAGCAATGTTTATTTAGAGTGATGGGGAGTGAGTGGTGGATGTTGATATGAGAACAGTTATACCGAATGGTGTCATAGTATCTCTGTGTTCTACTTGAGTGGTGGTGTAAGGAGAGAGTAAGCGTGGGGTGTGAAATGAAGTATGCTCTTACAACGGTTCCTTGCGTTCCACATCAAAGACTGCACATCACGCAATCCACAGGGGTCAGGTCCGGTCCGTGCGATGTGTTTTGTTTCTCATCTGCTCTTGTGCTCTATTCATCGGGTCAGCGGGTTCATCCGTATAGCGTACTCCTCCATCTAGCATAATCATGCGTTCTGGTCCATTCATTCATTTGTTTCGTGCGTTCACCCGCTCCCCAGGCTCATCTGTTATGCACTCATTCGCATCAGATGCTCATCCGCCACTTTGTCAGTTCTGCATTCGTCAGCTCCGTTCACTCTTCCGTACAATGTACTTATCTGTTTTGTGTACTCGTTTTCTCGCTCTTATTTCTCGTTCGTTTGACGCATACGCGTTCTCTCGCCATACTCAGTCGCTTACTACACTCGGTCGCCCGGCATACTCAGCTGCTTGCCATACTCAGCCGCTCGCTACATTCCGTCGTTCGCCAGATTCAGCCGATAGCTGTACTCAGTCGTCCCCTAAGCTCCTCCGCGGTCCATGTTCATCCCCACATTACACTCAACCGTTTTCTACATTCATGTGCTCTCCAAATTCACTCAGCCGTATTCTACACTCATGTGTTCTCCACATTCATCTGTTCAGCACATTAATTGGCTCTTCGTATTCGTTCGTTCTGTACGCTCACCGTCCTTCCGCAGTCATCCGCCCTCCGCAGTCATCCGCCCTCCGCAGTCATCCGCCCTCCTGCAGTCATCCAACCTCCTGCAGTCATCCAACCTCCTGCAGTCATCCAACCTCCTGCAGTCATCCGCCCTCCGCAGTCATCCGCCCTCCGCAGTCATCCGCCCTCCGCAGTCATCCGCCCTCCGCAGTCATCCGCCCTCCGCAGTCATATTCCACAGGCATCCGCACTCCACAGTCTTCCGCCATCCACACCCATCTTCCAAGGGCATTCGCCCTCCACAGTTATCCGCCCTCCACAGTCATACGCCCTCCACCGTCATCCGCCCTCCACCGTCATCCGCCCTCCACCGTCATCCGCCCTCCGCCGTCATCCGCCCTCCGCCGTCATCCGCCCTCCGTCGTCATCCGCTCTCCACAGACATCTGCTCTGCACCGACATCCGCCCTCCACAGACATCCGCCCTCCACAGTCATCTTCCACAGGCATCCACCTTCCAACAATCATCCGCCCTGCCCAGTCGTCCGCCCTCCACAGTCATCCGCCCTCCACAGTCCTCTTCCACAGGCATACAACCTCCACAGGTATACACCCTCTACAGTTGACCGCCCTGCTCAGTTATCCGTCCTGCCCACTCTTCCGCCCTGCCCAGTCATCCGCCCTCCACAGTCATCCGTCCTCCACAGTCATCCGTCCTCCACAGTCATCCGTCCTCCACAGTCATCCGTCCTCCACAGTTATCCGTCCTCCACAGTCATTTGCCCTCTGCGGTCATCCGCCCTCCGCGGTCATCCGCCCTCCGTGGTCATCCGCCCTCCGCGGTCATCCGCCCTCCGCGGTCATCTGCCTTCCGCAGTAAACCGCCCTCCGCGTTGATCTACCCTCCACAGTCATCCGTCCTCAGCGTTCATCCGCCCTCCACAGTCATCCGCCCTCCACCGTCCTCCGCCCTCCACAGTCATCCGCCCTCCACAGTCATCCGCCCTCCACAGTTACCGTCATCTGCCCCCACAGTCACCGTCATCCGCCCTCCACAGTCATCCGCCCTGCACAGTCATTCGCCCTCCACAGTCATCCGCCCTCCATAATCAACTGTCAGCAGCGTTCATCTTCCACTCGCATTCCATTCGTTGGTACTCAGTCGGTCTCCCACTTCAGGCCTCTCACCCTCCACATTCCTCGGCTTTCCACATTCTTCCGTTCTCCATACCCTGTCGCTCCCCCAATCAGTCGCTGCTACTTTTCTTTACTCATTACGCACATCTGCTTTCCACGTTCTTCTGCTCTTTGTTCTCTCTTCGCTCAACAAGCTCCTTCGCTCTGCATGCTCTTCCATTCTCCACCTTCCTCCACTTTTTACACATGGCCGCTCTCCATACTCGGACCGCTTTCTACAGTCAATTGGTTTACACACTCATCCGTCACCTCTATTGATTTTGCTCGTATTATTCATCGGGTCTCCAGACCCAAACGTCTTCTAGACGCACTTGTCAACCGCTTCCATCCTCCCCATTCATTTATACTTGTCTAGTCTCATCTTTATTCATTCGCCCTTCTCACTCATCCGTTCAACACACTCTTCGGCTTTCCAAGCTCGTCCACGCTCTATATATATATTTTTTTTTTTCCAGTGATCAATTCGTGTTATTGACTTCACTGTTTAGATCTACCTTACTCGTTTTAATTTCATTTTGTGAATATTTGATACAATCGGTTTTTGTTATTGCTTTAGGTGCTTCGCTGGGTCGGTGTTATTTTGATGATGCTAGAACGGAGCCGGTTGGGTTTAGGGAAAGAGCTAGGTTTTCAGTAGTTTGCGGAAAGCTGTTAGCTCCTCGGTTAGCCTGATGTGGGGTGGGAGAGAGTTCCACAGGGTTGGGGCTAGGGCTGAGAATGATACTCCGCCTAGCCTGACTGAGTTAGTCTTAGGAATTACTAGGAGGCCGGCTGTGCTTGATCTGAGGGTGCGAGTGGGGTGATAAGCTATTAGTTTTTCTTGAAGGTATTGTGGTCCAGTTTTATGTACTGCTCGATGGGTGAGGCATAAGGTTTTGAAAGCTACCCTACGGGCTACTGGAAGCCAGTGCAGTGTCTTGAGGGCTGGGGATACGTGGTCTCTTGGACCAAGCGAAAGTAACACCTTGGCCGCCGCGTTTTGTGTTCTTTGAAGTTTGTTCATTTGGTAGGCATGGATTCCGAGGTATAGGGGGTTGCCGTAATCCAGCCGTGAGATGACGATTGATTGTACCGCAGAGACTCTGTTAGGAAATGATAGATATGGAAAGATGCGCCTAAGGTTTTTGAGGTGGTAGTGGCAGGACTTTGAGACATGTGTTCCTCCCAATGACACTGAAAATAGCACGCTCACCAGAACTACTGCTGCCCTGCATAAACTGAAAGTGATCATGGAAACTGAGGCTGGGATCATCAACGACTCATGGATTGAGTCTTTGTGTTCATGGGTACCTCCCTGGTTGAATCTTGGTGCAAAGAATCTGAAGCCTACCTTTGCCTTTTTGTTCCTGGCAACTAATCCTACGTTGTTGCCCCACACAGGTACCAACTGTTTATTTTATTGGACATTTGTAAGACACCTATATGCAGGTGTTTCCAGGCACCATGATGACTGTAACCCTGTCCAAGACTAGGGCCGCCACTACTTCATCCGATACCGGTACTCAAACTGAAGATGTTTTGTTTCCTCCACCAAATTGGCTTGCTTGTGTGGAGCGGGGATAGATTGCAGAAATGGTGGGGGGATGAGTTGGGTTGATTCAGTGGAGGAGTATGCCCATATTGAGACCAGGGGGAGAGATGGTTGTAGAGATGTTCCCCTAGAAGATGATTATGATTTGTTAGTTAAAGTATTAACTAAAGGGGGACTGTCAGGGTGGTCAAGGAGGATCCCCATTATTATGAGGGATTCATGTTGCGCACACCATATTGATGACAGGGGATGGCAGAAAACTGGGGCAGTGTTGCAAATCCTTATGAATCAAATGGGGTTCATTATATGTTACTTTTAGTGTTACAATCATTTAGAATGTATACATATTAGATCTTCACGCATGTAGAAGAATACAATTTAAAAACTGCAAATACAACACGAACGCAATCCACACTATGGGGTGCTTTGCTTCACAGTTAGCTGTTGCGCATGAATTCTTAGTAGGAGGGGTATTCTTGACAGAAAGAAGAATGAGTTACCTAGTAAGAAAGTCAGTGTACGAACAGGACAAGGTTTACAGTCCCACAAAGGAACAGATGTTATCTGGCCCTCTGTATTAAAATCTTTAGAAGTGGTTAGTCATTTGTGTGGTGGTAATAAACATGAGGCCTGAAGCCAGGGTCTGGCGGCTAAGTGTTTTTTCCAGGTCATCAGAAGCTGTATGTGGCTGCATAAATTAGAAGGTCTTTTAGAGGTGCCAGGGGCCTGGGGAATTGGATCGCAATCAGTAGTTCAAAGAAAATCCTGTTTATGCAGACCTTCCACTATTTGCTAACCATGTGCAATAACACTTAAAGTTAAAGGCCTTAGGCCAGTTATTGCTAGCAATTAATTATGTTTTCAATACCAAAGTTTAACCATGTACTGATGTCATGACCTACTACGGACAAATCCCAAGAAGAGGTGTGTTTTGAATATGATCTGAAGATGATAATTGTCTTGGGAGGATAGCTCAGGGGCAATGTGCTCGCCTTGGAAGCAAGACGACACAGAGCACCACAGGATCGATCCCCTGGTCCGCACTTTGAAACCTCTGGGTATTAAGCGCGTTATAAATAACTTATCATCTCTCATCTCAATTAAGATAAGACTGGCAAATGGAAGAATTGGGATTTCTTTGAAGAGTTTTTGTCCAATCATACTTGGGGGGCAGATTGCAATAAAGTATCTGGGAGTGTTTTAAATTGTTGCAAAATATATAGAAGATGCCAACTGATAACTGATGTTGCATTGTTGAGACCTGGGTTAGTTTGGTCCTGCAACACCATCTATCCGCTCCCCGGAGCTTAGTACAATAAACCTGCTTTATGTACAACTGTGTACTCGCTTATTAAGTGATGGGGCTTATTTGGGTTAATGTGATTAAAGGCCCATCCCCACATAGATCTTTCATCATGTGTTAGAATAAATACGGTCGCATTAGGGAGAAAGAACAATGGCAAGCTTACCATTTGTTTCACTGGCATTTCCAGACATTCCTATTTGTTCAGGTAAGCACAGGAGAATCCTTTATTTTTTAAATTTAGCCAAAAATGAGCACTTTACTGATGCCATCACCATAGAAATGCCCATTAGTAAAATATAGCTCATACTATCTTGTTGCAGGGCGAACTATTAACCACATATGCATTCTCTCCAGCAATTGTGGCTGGATTACTTTACCATCCCACAAACAGCATTCTAAAATTGCAAGTACAAACTTATCTAATATTTTACAATATCCAATTTCTTTGTAGACATATTCATTATGTGGCCCCCATACACCAACTAGTCTTTATTTTTCTTCCTAACCTACAAGGAAATTGCCATTCATGCAAGACAAATTAGATAGGATACAAACAAGTAACTTTTACACATCTTGTTTCACCTCCTGAAGAACCGCCCACAACCATCGCAGGGAAACACGTGTCGAGACACAGAGGCACTAACACTGCTAAATATCACCAGTACTAATATTTATCCTTTGGGAGAATTTACAGAGGCACACATTTTGCTAAATATCAGCACTACATCAAACTAAATTTTGGAACATTGGAAAGATCTGTGATTACACAACAATTCTATCGGAGCAACAATTACATTGAAAGTTAGAGCACTGCAATTGGAATTTGATAATCTATCAGTGAAGTAACTGCAATATAAGTCTACATTTCTTTTTGATCCAAGCAATTTATGTGTACCATTTGTTTCAGTAGCCTATGTTTCACTAATTAAAAGACATATTGCAACTAAATACTGACCACGTCAAGACTCTTTTTTAGGTATGAGCGCAACAGAGGACTTGTAGGTTTCTTTCAGTTATTTATGGTCCTGACCAGTCACAGGACGTCGCCCAAGTTAGCAGCTTACCAGTAAACTTTACATTACCAATAGGATAGCGCCATAGCTGTTGAAGACAGGACATGCAATTTTTCATCATGTGTTAGAAAGCCTGCTGGGTGCAAGTTTTGTGTTGGTATACCTGACTTGTCTAATATTGCACTCACACTCATATCTGTCTAGGGGCATTGCATCCAATAAGGCCATATCAGTGTTCTACTTCCCTAAATAAGCCAGAAACGGTGTCCGTTTAACAGCGCTATTGATGTTCCACATGAGGAAAAGTAGGCAGTTATCAATTATTTTAGCTTCCATCGCTCTCAGATAAGAAGCTCTTGTTGGTGTGTATGGAAGATGAGGTGTATTTCTCTGGTAGGTGATTGTTGTGGTAGATCTGACTGAGTATTCTTTTTCAGGTTGCCCAATGTGGGAGGGCCTCCCTTCTCTGAAGGTGATCTGCTGTGATGCAGTTTGTTTTCCAATATTTCAGTGACCTTGTTGGGGGACATCCCTTTGTAAGCTCTATTACCCTATTGGAAGCATTCACACACTATTAAATGCATAAGCACAAGAAGGCAAAGCCCCCATAAATATTGGATGTTGCAATTTATGACCTCCTTCCAGCTGAAATAATTTTCATTGCTTGATGAGAACACCTATTTCTAAGTCTTAGTAGAATCAATTTTCTTGCTGTTCCAGAGGGTCGATTGCTTTTTCCTGGATAGCGACATCCTCAATTTCCTCATGTAGAACTGTAAATAGTGCATTACGATCAGTTTTTATTTATAATAACTCTTTATTGTTTTACCATGGAAGGGATATAAACATCAACAGGGAGTTGCTTAAGCCCCAGCCCTCTCTGTTGCCATTTGTAGAAAATTCACTAAAAAAAAAATACTTGCTATTAACACGCTCCCCCACATCTTTTTACCCCCAGAAATTCCCATAATAAACTAGACATTGGGATATTAAGCTGCCCCTCTTAGTATCATAAATCAGATCTCATTGTTCTGCTTGCTTCAAATTTTCTCAAGCATCTGTAAACAGCCTTTTTGCATGTGCACTAGTCTCACCAGTTCCTGGTATGTATCATACTAGCTCTCATATCTCGTATACTAGTCAATTCTGGCAAACCCCAATGCTTACTGATATCTCAATTGGCAATCACTAGCACCACTGAAATGAACAATTCATTATGGAAAAGTTAATGTCTCCTCCAATTTCCCAGGAGTAGCAGTTTGGGATCCATTTCTAGTGGCCACCCTTGAATCTTCCGAATAGCCTCTCCAATTTCCCTCCAGTAATGTGTAATGCGGGGACACACCCAGAGCATATAAATCTATGTACTTGGGAAAGACTTAAATTATGGGCTGTGGTTATCCTCCCACATCCCCGTTTTATGCAGCTTATTAAGGGGAATACTAGAATCTGTGTAGTGTTGTAAACTGCCCAGTGTCAACTTGATACTAATGGCTAGATCCTTAGGTGCATATAGAGCCTCCGACCAGTCCGCCTCACCCACTGTTTCTAAATCCACCTCACATCTAGCCTTCATTTTAGTTCACTCCTTTATTATATTTTTGACAATGACTTTGTAAAGATGGGCTTCTATGTGATCAGTGCCTCCACCACCACCTGCTTTATGTCGTATTATGCCGTTAGGTGCTGCTGGACAGCAGGTTGAAGCTGCAGGTAATAGATGAACCACACGTTTCCTAGATTAATTTCTTCTGGCAACTCCTAAAAGACTTTAGACATCCCAAATGAAAACTGTTACATAGATTGACCATTCACACTCTGCCCAAGGCCCTCCATCAGGAATAGTCCATAGTTCAGATAAGTTTGCATTTATTTTTTCTCATTATGGCACTACCAATGTCAAGTTATTGCTTCAACCCATCCATTTCATGACTTTCTTCCAGGTTTTAGAACCTGTTTGCCCACAGAAGGAAGGGAGGAGAGTCCCGAGTCACCATGCAGAACCTGCAGATGATTTCTTGGCCCAATTCTAAATTTTTCTGTACTAATCACTGGGTCTTTGGAACTCATGTGCACCTTTGCATGTAATACCATCATTTGGGATGCCCATTAGTACTTGCGGAGGTCTGAGAGGCCAAGGTCTCATTCCCATGTTGACCTGATTAGTGTCTCTATTGCTACCATAGGTGTTTTACTGTGCCACAATAGTTTGCAGATGCCAGTTTGCAACTTCACAAAATCTCTATTAGGGATTAAAAATGCAGTGCACTGCAATACATATTGGAACTTTAACAATGTATTGGACTGCAATAGTGCAAACATTTTAAAAACTGCAACTCTACACATTAATGTGAGAGGCAGGGCTGACCAATGCTTCACATCTAGAAGTGGTTCCTGAATTTACTATCAGAATTCTTCCCTAGACCTTGCTACCTTGATTCCCAAGTATTTATAGCTCTTGTTTCCATTTTTCAGGGCATTACACTATGGTTGGGAAACTCACATTAGATACCGGGTATAGGATAGAGTTGTCCTAATTGATTTGGAGTCCTCTATGGTCTCCCTACTCCTAGGGATCAACCATTTTGATCGGCTTAGATACAACAGAAGATCATCTGCATATAACCACACTCAGACTTCTCTTCCCTCTTGCCAGCTAATCTTTTTTAAGAAGTAATCCCTTCTCAACTACTCAGCCAATGGTTAATCGATAAGAGAAATCAATACTGCGGACAATGAGAAATCTCTGACAGGTAACCTGTGTCAGACTCTGGGGATACAATCACTTACTTTTACAGCAGCTAGCTGGTCAGTATATAACATTTTCACCAGCTCAGCAAAACAGGGTCAAATGCCATTTTAGATAGCAGGCTCCATAGGGAAGAACAAACATTCCACTGAGTCAAAGGCATTGCAGAGGTCCAACAACAGTAGAAACATTGAAGAGTCAGGCAGGGAGTTTGAAAGTGCCATCACGTTAAAGAGAATGCTTAGGTTCAGACATGTGGATCTTCTGTGGATGAACCCCCATTGGTCTACCAACCCGGGAATCACTGCATGTAATCTATTTGCTAGCACTTTTTCCAATGACTTGGTTTTAGTGTTTAGCAATTAAATGGGTCCGTAGCATCCACAACTATCTGGAAGGTTGCTTACTTTGAGGATCATCCTTTCCTAGCTAGCCTTAACCCACAGTTAAGGGTTACCTCTGCCTGAGAAGCTGCATTCATGTCAAGGTGGGGACTTGTAATACCTTCACTTAGAAATGTCTATAGTTCAATTGGTAAATTATTAGGTCCCCAGCTATCCCAGGTCGTAATTCATAGATACAGTGCTCCATCTCTGAGAGTGTTATCTCTGATTCCAGCCCTGAACTTTGCCGATCATTCAGTTTCGGGACAGCGAGTTCAGATAAGAAGGTATCAGAGTGTCTATGACAGTAGTTCTTGCATACAGTTTGGAATAGTATGGAATAGTATGATACACATTGTTCTGCTATATCTACAGCACCCCTTTGATTGCACCACTTTTGCCCTGGTATTCTGCCACCCATCCAACTGCCTCCTCCTTCCTGGCAAGCCATGCAAGCAGCTTACCCGATATGTCTCCCTGATTGTAGACTCTTACCCTGTTCAACTATTGCAGCAGTCATGCATTGTCCATACTGAGCATTGTGCACCTCTGCTGAGCTCTACATAGTTCTCTATAGGTTTTGTCATTGTGCTTGGACAGAAATTATTCTTACAGGTTATTGATATTGGCCTTCCCCTCAGTACTGACTTATAACCTACCAATAGTGTACTGGCACTATCTACTGTGCCTTTATGTGAGTCAAAATATTCTGTGGTTTCTTGGAGTCTGCTAGGCGATAGGCATTAAGTCTCTATTGCCCCAATGGCCTGGGTCCTGAGTGTTTGTGTCAGAATTAACAGTGAGTGGTCTGAGAGTCACATGGGGCGATACCTGACTTCTTGAATCCTTCATTTAGGCATCTGATGCTGGAAGAGAAAAGTAATCCAGTAACGCTGGGCACTTGAGAGGAATGAGTAGCTCTGATTCCCAGGATACAAATGCTGCCAGACATCCGCCCTGCCGAACATGTTAACCCATTTCTCCAGTCTGGTAGGCACCACAGAGGCCCTATCTAACAGGTCAGTCATGTCCTTCTGGTAGTCCAATACATTGTTAAAGTCAAAGCCCTTAAGGCCTCTTCCTGCATTTGCAACCACCTCCCCCACCTATGCCCCAAGTGTGTGGAATCTGGAGGGTAAACCATCTGAGACATGGACATACCTACCACCCACATCCCCAGACCCTGTGAGCTCCTTGTAAAGCCTGCATTGATCACCCTAGTGTAGTAGGCATGACCCAGAAATCCACATTCTGTACTGGCCAAGTCCGTTGCACGAAGAAAAATGTGTGGTCTTTATTGCATCATCAAGTGGAACACCATCACCATTTGACTTTAATACATATAACATTCCAGGCCATGCAGGTAAATGTGGGTTTAACCATATTTAATCCATCACATCTCATCGAGAATCCTCCCAGCTGCAACCCTGTGCCATGCGAAGTGCAAAGAAGCCAGAAGCATGGTTACATAGTCAGTGTCACAGCCTGCAAACAACCTATTAAAATCATGTTTTACCCCAACCCCATACTTCAGCCAACATTTAAGCATCTATGACCTCTAATTTCCCAAATGTTTAACTAACTATTGAAAAGAGTTTCCAACAATAAAGCAGGAATAACAATATAAATACTTCCAATGTGTGTTGAGCTCCTCATTTATGCTTTTATGGAGTCTTGAGCAATTGAAAACCCCAATGTTCTTTTCAAACATAGACGTCCTCCTGGAGGAGTCTCTGAGGCAAACAGATCTGCCAACTTGTCTGCAATTATTAAAGTTCCTTCATCCACCATGGTGACCTTCTCCATCCCTCTGACCTTCCGCAGCTCTCAGAGAGGGCTAGGGCACTCACCCTTTAAAGGGTGGGAATCAGCTGGTGAGTGTTCAGGCTAAGGGGTGAACCTCCCTGATCTGGTCTCCTCACTCGTGATCCCCAGCCAATCCCAGATCACTTGTCAAAAAACCATGACCAGCCTCTAAGCTGTGACTGTAATAGCAGTATTTATCAGAGTTCTCTCAGAAATAGGATTTGGGTGCCATCCACATTAATAAAATAGTGCATAGCAAGTGATTCAAGCAACTGAGATGAGGGTGCAAAATACATATTTTAAAAAAGTGAAGAGAAAAGCATCCCTTGTGGTTCTTCTCCTGGCACTGACCCTTTAATCAGCATATGATTTGCTCCATGTCACTTCTTTTATTTGCAACTCCCTTCGAAGCAACTGAGGCTTCAAACACCTACATCTGATTTTCTCTCTTATCTCTCAGAGGTGAAATTCGTTCTACTTCACCAACTCAATTGCCCCTGAGAGGAAGGAGGACATGTAGGACTGACAGACTCTGTAGACAAAGTATAGCTTATCTAATGTAACCAATTTGTTCTGGAGTAACCTCATGACAGGACACATATGGCACATTGCTACAAATTATAAACATCATCTTTCGCTGAAAATTCCTTTCTGATAGGCTGTTAGGTAATAAGCTGCCACAAAGACAGAATAGATATCCAATACGGGTCAAATGCTGTTACTAAAGATATGGCTCAAGCCAAGGCAGCACTTGTAAGATTTCCACCTTCAAACAGTTTGAGTCAAACAAACAAGACTAAAAAGTTAATTGAACCACACAAGAATCGAAAAGGTCTTGATCTTACCAATGTCCCCTTCAAACTAAGCACATAAATGAATTCCATCAGGTCTCAGCCCCCATTCATAGCTGGCTGAACCAGACCATAGCTTCCAAATAGTTATCATGTTTTGATAAGATCTGTACCTCAGTAGTCAAATTATGAACAGCAGAGTGTAGGAATCACAAGCGAGGCATTGGGTAAGTGAGTAGGTTTATTATACAGGCCCGCACGGAGGTCTGAACCATCTTGTACACCAACCGCCTGCTCTCTGCCTCGCGACCTCCGCTCACTCAATGAATCACAGGTCGCACGGCAGGGAGCAGGCTGACATTGAACATTCTATTTTGTAACATCTCTACATATATCCCCCCCTAAAAAGGAAAGAAACAGTGTTGGATAAATCTACTTATATAAAACTACAACTTAACCCATACATATTTTGAAACAATGAAAGAAAACTACAATTTAACCCATACGTATTTTGAGACAAAAAAAATTAACGTACGTAATCTCCCAACCATGCTGGTTCTTTGGTGACTCTACCACTTGTGGTAACATTCGCATTGCTCACACCAGCCTCTTCATTTACATCTTCTCAATCAACATCCTCGTTCGCAACATCACCACTCACTTGTTGATCAACACGGGTTCTCACTTGTTGGTCCTCAACACAAATGTATTCAGTGCACTTATCTAACTGCACTTCAGTGGCCTTATCTAGCCTACCCTTTGACCATACATTCATCCACTTCAAGAACAACAACACCATTTCTAACAGCTGAAATTTTCCTAGGTCCAAGAAATTTACTTTCAGAACACTTCTCCACAAATCTGGGATTCTCGATGAACACTTGCTCTCCCACACTCCACTCACGCACTTTCACATTCTCCCTTCTGTCAAAGTGTTCTTTGTTCCTTTCTTGCCACTACTTGACCAAATGCATTATTGCCTCCCTATCTACCACAACAGCTTTTGCCATACCTAGCCATCCTGGGCAAAGTTTGGTACCTGGTTCTCTACCTTTCAGAGACACAAATGTAGCGATGCCCGTAATCGAATGTGGTGTTGTCACATAGCTCTAGGTCATGTGTAAAGCCATTTGGATGCCTCCCTTTAAGTATCTGATCACCCTCTCTACTAAGCCATTCACTCTGGGATGATATAATGCCGTTCTTGTGTGCAGAATACCATAACTCACCAAGAATTTCTTCATTCTTTCTGACACGAACTGCACCCCATTGTCAGATACCAACTCAGAAGGGACACCCATCTGTGAAAGGTACAGTGAGCAAAAAGCGTGTGCTGCAAACTCTCATCTTAGAACAGGTTATCATGCCATGTTCTTTCTGGAGAAAAGGAGCGCCTGCTAACTTCTTTGAAATGTTTGCAAGGAACTTGGGGTTGGTCACCCTGAGTTACCTGGGGCAACCAGACGTGGACTCCCTGCTCACTGTGCTCAGCGAGACAAAGCTTCACCTCACTGATGAGGCCCAACAAGGCTGAACCACGTGTATGGGGTTGCTTTTGGTACTCTTGTTCAGAGAGGAATTGCTTTAGCATTTCGGTGCTGGACTGCCCATGTGGGCGGGACAAAGACTGATATGCAAATGGGTATTTCCCATCTGTGAAAGGTACAGTGAGCAAGAAGCGTGTGCTGCAAACTCTCATCTCAGAGCAGGTTATCATGCCATGTTCTTTCTCGCGAGGAGCGCCTGCTAACTTCTTTGAAATCAGAAGGGACACCCTCCGTCAAAAAAACTTTCTCCAAAAATGTGATCAACACATTTGCGGTCACTTCTCTAACCGCTTCCCATTCTATTTACTTGGAATGAAAGTCAACTAGTCCCAACAGATATTTAAAACCTTCGTCCAACCCTGCAATAGGGCCCATTATGCCAACCACCAATTTCATCCACGGTTGGTCTGGAATAGTGTTGGGAATCATTGATGTTTCTCGTACCACTCTACATTTGTCACTGGACTGACATGACATACAATTCTTTACACTCATCTCAGCCATTTATCTATACCTAGCCACCAATAGTTTTGTCTTAACTTTCTCTTCATAGCTCCCTCACCAGGATGCCCTAGGTGTGCCAAGTCTACCAATGCAGCCCTAATACCCTCTGGTGGTACACAAAATGTACCCCTTCTTAGTTTCTCATTTACCAAATCAGTTCCTCCCTGACTTCCCACCACACCAGGAATCTCTTGTCCAGCTCACGCCTCTCCGGCCACCATTCCACTGTCCACTGCTTTATCAATTTCAAATCACCATCCTTCTGCTCCTCTTGTAGCCACATTTCACGTCCCACTGCACTTTCTACTTCTGCCACCACTCCTTCACTTAAATCCTCCATCTCTAGCTGTTCTCATCCTTTCATAGGCAATCTGGATAGGCAGTCTGCTACTACATTCTTTTTACCCGGTAAGTAACTCACTTCAAAGTTGTACATACGTAATCCCAAACCGTACCTGCTGATTCTCGGGGTCCCTAACACCCATCTGGCGCTCTCAAACAGTTGTACGATAGGCTTATGGTCAGATCTTACTACAAATTTTCTCCCCCACGGAAAATACTTAAAATGATGGATTGCCCAATACATTGCTAGGGTCTCTCGCTCTATGACTGAATAGTTACTCTCTGCACCCGTCAGCAGGTGCGAAGCAAAAGCTATTACTCTCTCCACATTGTTTTTGTCATACTGTACCAAAGTTGCACCCAGTCCTACTGGCATCTACCACTAAGACATATGTGTCACATGCCATAAACATACCAATTGAGGGTGCACCTATTATAGCTTCTTTAATCCTCCTAAATGCCTCTTCCCATTCTGCTCTCCACACAAACTCTACCCCTTTCCCATGTAAACTTCTCAAAGGTGTGGATATGCTAGCAAAATTCCAGACAAATTTATGGTAGTACTCTGCCAGCCTGAGGAATGACCTTACTTGGTCCTTGTTTCCTGGTTGAGGAGCACTCTTGATAGCCTCTACTAAACTTTCATTAGGTTTTACTCCATCCCTGTCTACCACATGCCCCACAAACTCCACTCTCTCAACTCAGATTTTCCATTTGTTCCTCCACACTTTTAGCCCAGCATCATTCAGCCTGTTCAACACTTGTCTGAGGATTGTATCGTGTTCTTCTCCTGAACTGGACAAAATGTCATCTTGGAAAATCACTACAATTTCGTATTCCCTCCATTACAGTCTCCATTACTCTCTGGAAGACAGCTGCCGCCGACGCTAGCCCAAATGGCATCCTGCAGTACTTAAAGGTTCCTAATGGGGTCACAAATGCGGTTAGATGTTGACTTGCTTCTGCCAATGGCACCTGATGATAAGCTTGAGACAAGTCTATCACCAAAAAGAGTTTCGCCCTATTCAATGTAGTTAGCTTCTCTCCAATATAAGGTAGAGGATGTCTGTCAATTAGGATATTTCTGTTCAAGTCTGTTCAAGTCCCTCAAGTCTACACATAGTCTTATCTCACCATTAGGTTTAGCCGCTACTAACACTGGTGACAGCCACTCCGAATTCTCTCTATTCTTTTAACGATTCCCCCTTGAAGTAGTTTCTGTATCTGTTGTTTCCCTTTTTCATTTAAGTGGTGTGGCACCGGTCTAACTTTGTGTACCTTGGGAACAGCTCACCTTTGAGAACTATCTCATGTTCGAACTCCCTTAGCACTCCTAACTCTTCTGTGAACACCTTGAGGAACCTCTGTTCCCACCTGTCCTTTACCTCTGCTACGGTGATAGGATACTCAGCACTTGCTTGCATTCTTATGCCAAGCTTCCGTTGCTCTGCCCAGCCTAAAAGGGAAGATCCTTCTTGGGTCACATACACATCCGCTTCACAGCTGCGACCCTTATACTTTATGGATGCTTGCAATTTCCCCAAGACTTTGATCTTCACATTTCCATAGGTGTATGGTCCAATAATGTGTTCCTTCAGTTGCTCCACTTTTCCTTGCACACACCCCTCAAATGTTTTCCTTGATATGAGGGTCCATGATGAAACTCTGTCAGCCTTCATGGTCACAACTCTCCCGTCAATGAGGAAGACATCTGTTGGTCCATTTCCCTTAGGATACAATTCAGCAACCTCCAACACGTGCTTCCCTTGATAAGGGACTGTGTGACTCTCTGCTTCCTCAGGAACACTGACTTGCACACTGTTCACTTGCCCAGACTCTCTGCACACCCTTGCAAAGTGTCCTCTTTTCTTACATTTTAAGCAATTCATATTTCTTGCTGGGCAAAACATACTCAAACAGATGTGGCGGTTGCTACCACATTTGAAACATTTTACCTCCTTGAAAGTGCTGGGTTTCTTCGTATTTCTGACTGCTGCAACTTCACCCCCTGCCTTGTCTCCTCTCATATTTAACATGTATTTGCTTCTCTGTTCCATGCTCCTGGCTGCTTCAACTGCCAAGTCTAGAGGAAGGTCCATAGATAACAGTTTCTCCTGAACCATGGGACTATTTGTTCAGCAAACTAGTTGATCTCTTGTGAGCGAATCAGTTAGGAGACCAAAATCGCAAGTATGCCTCAATGTCCTTAGAACAGCGATGAAATGTTCTACTGGCTCTTGTGGATCCTGTACTCTATGAAAGAATTTATGTCTTTCAAAAGTAGTGTTCTTTTTAGGCTCAAAATGAATTTCTAGTTTCTTTTCAGCCGTGCTGTATGGATCAGATTCACCCTGACCCTCTTGCGGTGGTTCTGGTAACCCATCATACACGCTGCAGCCTTCAGTGCCCAAATTGTGTAACAGTATGGCTTCCTTTCTGGCCGAGGCAAATTTGTCACCCCCTATTGCGACGAGATATGTGTCAAATAGTTTTTTCCACCTATCCCACCCGATGGCAGGTGTGCCAGCTTCTGGTAAAAACAGTGGGGGTGGTGCCATACCAGCTGCAGCCATTTTGACAATCCTCTCACAGTGGACTCTGTGATTACTGTATGATCTTCTTTGATGCGTTCTCTATTGTGGTGTAGTCATAGCACGAGTCCACTATAGTACTCTTTTACTATGTTCTATTCTCTTCCTTGAGTTGCCAGTTTTGTTTTATTAATATTGTACTAGACCCTCTCCCATAACTCTTTGGACTGGTCTGTGTCCTTAGAGTGTGCCTCTCGTGCTACAACACTTCAGTTTCTCTGTTAACTCAAATAGTTCTTCCTCCTCTAGTCAGCCTTGTTTTAATGGTAGCTACTGCGATTCTCTATTGGCCACTTCCCCCTTCCATCAGTGTGTCTATTTTTGGCCCCTCCCTCTGACTAGCGTAGTCTCCACAGAACTTTGTTTTAGAGGTGCTGGCGACAGGACTGCCCCGCAGTGCGTTGCTGTTGGTTTGCCTTCCCTCCCCCGCCTCCTCACCTCTATTTGATGCGCAGGTAAGAGGGCGGAGCAGGATGTTGATGCTCACAACACGCCGGGTGTTGCCTCTCAGCGATCCTTCGCGGGAGAGAGAGCGCAGCCTCACCTGGGCTGTGTGCTTCAGCTGGTCCCAGGCTAACTCAAGTCTCTGGGGACAGCAGCGGTACCAACGGCCTCTGTCAGTGCCCGCACGTACACGTATCATAGCAGTCTAGGTCAGGCGAAAGGGAAACACGCACACCGTCTTCCTCCAGCGGGCCTGTTACAACACACTACATCCCATCCTCGTCAGCAGTGTAGGAATCACACGCGAGGCATTGGGTAAGTGTGCACGTTTATTATTGTTAACAGGCACGCACGGAGGTCTGAACCATCTTGTACACCAACCGCCTGCTCTCAGCATCGCGACCTCCGCTCACTCAAAGAATCACAGGTCGCGCGGCAGGGAGCAGGCTGACATTGAACATTCGATTTCATTACATCTCTACACAGAGGCAATTGCTCAAATCTGTCCATCCTCTGGTTCAAAGATGTGGATGTTACAACTAGTCGGTTTCAGGTTAGCCCAAAGCTCCTCAATCTTTCTGGGTAATCTGTCCTGATGCATCTGTGCAACCTGTGATATCTCTATATAAAGACAAGAGGTATACAGACAGTCCCAGGGCTGAGACCCCTTTCTAGAAGAAAAGATGTTAAAACTGCAACACCTCAGCTAATATTTGGCTTCAGGATCAGACTTCACACTTGGAAGCAGGAGCCTAAGAGCTTTGCAGCAAGTCTTTCCCTTACACTGAAACTCATGTTATATTTGTTTGTTTTATTGATATATACCCTCATAACCATGCAATGAGGCTTGTTCTTTTAACACTGCCCACCGCTCTCTGCTCTCACCTTTATTCCATTCTTATCCTTCTAGACCTTTCCACTGTCTTCACCAATGTGAATCCATATCTCCTTCACACTCCTTCCTACAAGGACACCATATTCAACTAAATGTCCTCCTGTCTTTCTGACCACTTCTTCTCCATTTAATTGTACTTCATAACCTCCACCCTGACACTGCTTCCTATGGATATCTGTGCTAGGCCCATTTCTTCTTCATACTATACACCTCCTTCCTCAGAACACACATGTTCTGTATTGGCTTTAACTATAACCTCTTCCCTGAAAAATACAGATCATCTATTCCTTCCCCACATTAACCCATGCAATTTATGAATGCATAACCAGCTGCCTAATTACCATCATCCACTGGATGAATTTATGCTGTTTCCTGCTCAATTCTTCAAAGAGGAAAGCCATTTTTCACACTGCCTCTAACATAAACCCCACTCTCCCATGCCACCTCTCCTGAACTCATCCCCCCCAACAATGGCCTCCAGCCTTGGGGTTATGTTTTATAGTGGTCCGAGATTCCTGTAGGGCATGGCATCCTCTGTCGCAGCAGTAAACTCAATCCCCCACACATTAGAACATCTGACCACAGGTGATGCACCTCCCAACTAAAACTCTTATCTCTACTCTTCCACTAAGAAAACTAAACTAATGCCTGAGTCTACTTCTTGGTCTACTCCTCTACTCTTCTGCTCCCCTCAACAAAGTCCTCGGCCTTTGAATCAACCCATGTCCTCCCCCAACTCTGCGTACCATCAACATGAATCGCCATGCAAAACCACTCTTTCAAATCTTCCTTCTCATCTACAAATCCATCGATGGGTTTGCCCCAACTAATTTGTCGACTGCATCTCACTGCACTCTGCTCCTGATCTCTTCACAGCCTTTCATTCCCCACCATAATGCACCTCCTCACACTTTCTTTCCTTTTCCATACTTCAACCTGTATAGCCTATTATGCTCTACCCCCAACCATGACAGCCATATCTTCACTGGAACTCTAAATAGCAAGGCTCAAACTTCATCTGCTAGAGATGGAAGGAACCCCCAAAAACCCCACAAGGCTATTCAAACTAACCACCCAAGCAACCTCTCTTTTATTATACTATATGTGCTTTGTGTATATATATATATATATATATATATAAATATATATATATATATATATATATATATATATATATATACACATATATATATATATATATATATATATATATATATACATATATATATATATATATATATATATATATATATATATATATATATATATACTGGTCTCAGGCTCTCAATGTTAAAACGTACTATCATGCCCTTCCATCCTTACACTGTAGTCTGCAATAAAATACAAATGCAAGTTTTATATACATGAAGAAAGTAACCACCCACAATCCTACTTTGGAAATCCCCCTCATTTCAAGTATTTGAACAAAAATGAATGCTATAAATACCAGTAGACATAGACATTTGATTATGAAATACACCAACATTCATCATACCACTACCATGTACACGCCCTAGCTTCTAAGGTGTCTGTCAACACCAGGTATGCAAGCAAGCAAACCGCACTGCTCTGCTGAGCTGCCTCTAATTCAAAAATCACCTGACACATAAATAATGGCCATGCCCCTCCTTTCAGTGTTTTCAGCATTTACAGCGCGGACCGAGCAACTCCAACGCGGAACATATTGCCTATACCAACAGACATAAGATGTTTGGTAAGTCCAGTTTCCCCCTGTTAAATAGAAATCTGTAGATACAAACCAGCACATACAGAAAATCAGATGTGTAGAAACTGTGCCGCTATAGATAAAGCACATATGGTTACTTTTTAACCCGAAGTGCATGGCGTTGCACGGAGGTTAGAAAATGTTTTAACTGACGTCGCTGACAGTTACCTGCAGCCTTGAATATCGCTGAGTGCTGTAATTACAGCTGTAATCTTTAGATAAGAAATGCCTAAATGAGATATTGAATTCAATATTACATTATCCATCTGTTTTGTCCTATTTTATAGGCATTACCACAGATGAATACCACAGGACAAAGCTTGAATACATATAGCTATCCAAGTTCACTTCCTCTTCTGAAATAATTGCTTCGTTGAGGCCCCCACCTACATAGAGCTGCTACCCGTAAGTGTCTAACTGCTTTGACCTACATTCCTTTTTTCTAACATCTTAATGGTGTTTCAGACGATTTAGTGTCTCTTCTGTGTTCCCTGTAAATAGGGTTCCGGCTCCTGGCATCCAAATAACCGTTCCAGAAGCCCCCACTCCATGGTCTTCAATCATCATTGTCGACCACAGGTGGGTGCATTATTCTAGGCGCAGCATATTAGTATAGCTGGCCATCACCCTGGGATTAGTCTGGTTGAGGTAGACTGGCTCTCATTGTATTTTTCTGTACATTTGTGTTTTTAGATGTGACACTCCACATGCTCAAGGGGCAAGAAACTAAGGGGCCGATTCATGGAACAAACGTGCGCCGAAAATCCATGCGCAAGCAGGCGCAAGGGAGCGCAAGCGTGAGAAACGCAGCGCACGCGCACGCGTGCGATTCAAGGAAGACGCTGCGCGTGTTTCCCGCTGTCCGTGCACCCAATCCAGCCATGGCGCACGCAGGCATACACGGTGTGCGCTACACGCACAGCAAAAGCGCACATAGTGCGGCGCACACAACCAAAGTGGGCGGAACAGTGGGCGTAACACGTGGAATGGGGAACAACGCGTAAAAAGAAGGCGTAACTGGGGAAGTACTGCAGGGAACTACACGGAACGCCCACACGCACGCACGCGAACAACCCGTATTCATGGATCTGAATACGGGAAACCCGCGCACGGCAAAAGACGCGCACAGGTGTCAACGCGTCCGCCACACGAAGGCAGGCGGAAGCGTCCCCGCGCACAGCATAAAAGTGCGCACAAACAACAAACGCGTATATACAGCTACGATGAATGCCCCATTTGTCGCAGCACTGATCGTGGGACACCGCAGGAGGAGGAGAATAGCCAGGGTATGCATTTTCGCACCACGGACAAGCCTTTTTGGGATGCCTGACGACCAGGTCTATGGCAGGTATAGGTTTCCACCCCATATCATCCTAGACCTGGTCAGGGAGTGGGAAGATGACCTTACATCCCCCACCCTTTGCTCCCAAGCATTGAGCCCCTTGGAGAAGCTGCTCAATGTCCTGCCTTCTTTGGCCACTGGGTCATTTCAGCGGACCACTGCCATAGTGGAGGGGGTCTCACAGGCCACGCAGTCACGCTGCCTACACCAGGTACTGGCAATCATGACAGCGCGCCCCTCAGTCTGCAGGCACATATACATTCCCAGAACACCCGCAGAAAGGCAGGCCGTTGTCCTGGATTATTTCAGGGTGGCACACTTCCCCAAAGTGCTCGGTGCCATAGATTGCACCCATGTGGCCCTATGTCCACCTAGGGCCACTGAGAACATCTACCGAAATCGCAAGCACTGGCATTCCATCAATGTACAGGTTGTATGCGATGCAAAGGGAATCATCATCTCTGTCTATGCAAACTACCCTGGCTCCACCCATGACAGTTTCATATACAGAATGTCCGCCCTGAGCCGGGCCCTGGAAGCTGGGCAGCATGGCGACACATGGCTCCTATGTCAGTACAAATGCCCTTGCACATGCATGCAAGTCACACACAGACAAATATCCAAACCCTAATAATCTCAACTATTATCACCTCCCCAGGGGACAGTGCCTACCCTCTGAGCAATCACATGATGACGCCAATCCGGAACCCCACCACACCACCCCAGGTAAGATACAACGCCGCCCATATTGCAACCAGGGGCATAGTGGAGCGCACATTCGGAGTGCTCAAGTCACGTTTCCGCTCCCTTGACCGCTCTGGTGGGCAACTACTCTATGCACCACCAGTAGTGTGCAGGATCATTGTGGCAGCATGTGTCCTGCACAATGTTGCAACACGGCAGGGCGTCCCGGTGGACATGGTGGTGCCCCCACATCCCCAACCACAGGCACAGGTGCTGCCCATGGGAGGGGACAGGGCACGTGGCGAGGAAGCCCGGACCCAGCTTGTGGCCACATTTTTCACCTAAACTCCGAACCCTGCGGAGTGCACACAGGCCTGGCACATACCAGGTGACAATCGATGATGACAAATGGACAGTCAACTGTCACAACCCTACCACCCTGAGATAGTTGCCATGGAAGTGCCACATCGTCTGCATCCCTAGCTACTTAAACACAAGCTATCCTGTGTGACCAAAAGGCACACATATGACATATGACATGATATGGCCTATACACAAGTATTTCAAGGTGCGATGAGGCAGGGAGGGGGAACAAGGGGAGACAGACAACGGTACTACTAGGCCAGGTGTCATTGAGATTGTGCAAGTGCAGGGGTAGGGGGAAGGGAAAAGTGCAAGGGCAAGGGGGTGGGGGGGAGTGCAGTACAGGGGAAGTAGCCAAAAAAAATATACATAGGTCGGCTGGTGGCAACTGCAAAGGTAAGTGCAGACAAGTGCTGGGAAGGGTGGGCTGTAGGGATAGAGAGACAGTACCGCAGTGCAGGGGTTGCCAGGGAGGCAGTGCAAGTGGAGAGTGGCTGGGACAGGGACCGAGGTCGGTGAGAGTGGCCCAGTTGCAGCTCCAGTGCAGTTCCAGTGAAGAATTCTGCAAGGGAGAGGCAGAGAGAAAGCAGAAGCAAAGAGGAAGGTCTTGAGGTGCTTCCAGAACTGGAGATGGTTCCCCTCAAGTTCAAGTGAGGCAGGAAGGCTGTTCCAGAGGGAGGGCCCTGCCGCGGAGAGAGATCTACCCCCAGCTACTTGCTCTGAGAAGCGGATGACCCTGACATGCAAGGTGTGCATCACACACACCTGCAAAACAGGCCATGGCCATCACTGTCATGTCACTCAAACCCTCCCAAACCACAACATGACATGGCAAGCAATACCCATACACCAACACAGTAACGATAAGGTACACATTGCCATGTCCTAAATGTACAGTGGCATCAGACAATGATGCCTGACCCGGAATCAGATGAAATGACTGACCAACGAAATCTCCCACCCAAAATAAGTCATTTCCAAATGCATTACAAGAGTCGTAGACGTAACATAACAATGAATGCCTGTCTACATGCACATTGTGCATTGCAAAATCAACACTGCAGCTCATGTGTGCAGTGTCCTACTCCTGCAACACACTGCTAAGCACACAGCACAGTGAACAGCCATTGTGTGTGATGCACACCCTGAGCATCACATTTAAGTGACAGACCACATGAAACAGCAAATTAGGCATGTAGAGGATCCATAATCGGTCACAGAACATGTTATGCAGGGACACAGTGGGCACCAGAAGGCAAACAGTGTACACGTGGATATGCAAGGGTGGGAGTACATGTAGTGCATCAGAGTGCAAGTGTGTGGTTCTGCAAGGACATGCACTCTACATATGCATGTGCACTCAAGGGACCATTAGTGTTCTCTACACATCACATGTGAACATTCACCATGTGTACACCCCAGCATGTCAAACCACAACTATCCCCTCGCACCTGAAAGGTAAACACAACACATGAACAGGCATTGATCAGCAGAACACAACAAGATACCACCATTACAATGTCAAAGTTCCCATCACACTGCAGGGCAAGGCAACTATCAACAACAACCCCCCCTCCCTCACAAATGACCATGACCCACTGAACAACTGCACCTGTGTCATGGAGCCTTCAAACCTCAATTCCACCTGGCCACAGGATCACCTTTACCCTTCGTCACCATCTCCCACCTTGTGTGTAAAAAGGTGCCTGCACCCTCATAATCAATGTCCAAAATCACAAAATCCAAGCCAGAAAAACGAACCAGAACACCCTCCAGTAGATGACTTGACGTAGCAGTACCTCACAAAGGCCAAGTACTACCACAATGATGCAACAACCAAGGTATCACAGCAAAACAATGTCACGACAGGATGTGAAACATGTGTGGTACATGACATAGGATGATGCACCATGAATGGATGTGTACTGTCACAGGTCCCCTGTACAGGCGCGGGAGTGTCATGAAACAACCACCCCCACCATGTCCCGGGTGCCTGCAAGGTCAAACTCACACAGGCCCCTGAGACCCTAGTGGGAAGGAGGTTCAGGGATATGCAGTCGGGACAGGTGTTGACACACCGGAACTGGAATGAGTGGCAGGAGAGGGGAGGAGGAATGACACATGAAACTAGGGAATGCACGAAAATATACTACCTGCATGAACACATACACAATCCAAACAAACTTGGACATCATTGTCATGGCCTTCTGTAGTCCAGGCTCAGGAGTGGTACGGACCACCCACCCCCTCTAGGGTTTTGGCGCCTGCAAGTTCGGGGCTTACACAGGCATCCGCAACCCCAGCGGGGAAAGAGGGTCAGGGAACGTTGCTTGGATAGGTACGGGAAGCAGGGACACCGGGTAGAGGGTACAGGGTTCAAAATTGCATAGGATCACGGGTGATTAGGGAGAAAAAACATACCAAATTGAACCACACATACATCCATGCATTAGTACACTCCCCAGCAAGCCTATGCAGAGCAGTTCGAAAGAAAAACAACAAGACACTTAGCTCTGGTTTTGAGTGCTGGCCTCCTGCCTGCGCACTCTCAGGTCCGGTTACAGGAGCACTGCAATGCTGCAAAGAGAGCCACAGTCAACAACCTGTATGTGTCAATTACACAAAAACACACCACCAAACATGCCCCATAGCAATAAACTACTCTACAAACAGACAATCTGGTGTAGATGCTTCGTACCCATATATAACATCACCCCTGTGACGGGTCATACAAAGTCAATGCAGTAGGTCAGCCGCTGGTGGGTGCGTTTCAAATGGAACACCAATGTGTCACAATTCACACAACATGAAATGTTCCCTGGGTAAGCAGACAGACCCATATAGGAAGCCATGACCTCAGAGCAAGTTGCGTACCACCATGACCGAAACAAAGTTGGCAGTGCATTTATCATAAAGTACATGGAAAAGACATGCACTGCACCCGAGTATGTCCCTTGCTGTATGTCCCTGTGAGCTGCCCCTTTCCATGTCTCGGAAGGCTACATGGTTGATACAAGTGCCTCAATGGACCTTGGTGTACCGGAGGGTATGTGCCACTGCCCCTGCATGTGTCCCAGACAACCCTATTATCAACAGCCATCAGTCCACCAACACATCTGAGCTGCATTGTGTGCTTCAACACCAATATTCGTCTAAGCTCACCCTCAGTGCTGTGACTAAGCCTGCATGTGCAACTCGCCTGGTGCAAGCTTTGCTGTGTCGTGGACCCCCTGTGCTGCTCACCTTGCCTGGAGTTCCTTGGAACATGTCAGCAGTTCTAGGATGTGGGTCTGCAATCCCTGTGCCTCTGCTTGTGCACACATGTGCATGTGGGCACCAACAAACGGGTCCAGAATTCCATCGTCCAATGGGCCATGTCTGCTGGCAAAGGTGCTCTGAAGGCTCATCCCCCTGCAGAAAGGGCATGAAACACATGATTAATGCTTCAAAGTCATCTGTGTGTGTCTCATCAGGCATCTCATTACTTGACCATGTCAGAGAGTCACATCACAAATCACACCATCAGTCCGTCTTTCACATCCAAAGTGTGGAACACTATCTACAGCATGAATTGCAACAAACATGTGTACAGGAAAGATATGAAACATACTACACAATGCATAGCAATCAATGTACACATTAATCATGACACACCCCATCTAGCAAAAGCTGAACAGTGGACAATAACACCAAAATCATCCCCACTAGGGGTGTCAACACAAGTCACACAGCACCAGACATGCCACAGATATGACAGTCCAAAGCCCTTGTGTAATATTCTGTAACACTGAACCATCCTTGCGAGCCCATGGATAAGGGAGGCAGGAGTGGCATATGTGAGTCAACGACCCCAAGCAGCAAACAAATACACAAGACAAGCCTGAAGGGCCCAGCTGGAACAGACAGTGGATGCCTTCAAAAGCCACAAAGCACCGCACCGTCACATGAAAGCACAATAGACTACCAATTTTAAACGAAATCAACTATTAACTAATTACACTAACAATGGAAAACCTACATTACCTAATTAAACTAACTATCAAACAGAAACTAAACTAAAAGAAAAATCAAAAATGGCCACATACGACCCGGGGGGAGGCGAGGCACCCAGGAGGGGGGAGGTACAGGGTGCTGCTCAACATCCACATGCGATGATGCTGAGCCAAAAAAAACCCTCCATGGGCTCAACGCCTGCACAGCCCGACCTATGTGGGAGATAGATGGTCGTCCGAGTCTGGCTCATCCTGTAAAGGAGGACATGGCACAGTAGCCTGGCCACGCCTAGCCGCAGCTTGCCCCTCGTCGGCAGCAAGTCTGCCGGACGGGTGAGCCTGGTTCTGTGTGGCGATGTGACATAGGTCTGCATGCAGAACCTCACGTGATACACGTGCTTCCTTTTGCAAGGTAGCACGTGTAACACGGAGTTCCTCCTGCAAGGCCTGGCTGGACAACCGCTGCACCTCCCGGCAAGCCTGTAGCTCAGTCGAGATGGTACGCTCAAGCTGTGCAAACCTCTCCCCTGCCTGCTGCCTCTGGGACATAATAAGGACACCCAGAGTGGATCTGAGGGAAGCATACTCCTCACTCAGGGCATCCATGTGCGCCTCTGCGTGAGCAACAATTGCTTGACGCAGAGACGACATTTCAGCCTGACGTGCCCTGTCTGAGGCCGCCATGCCCAGCCTGAGCGAGCGGGCCTTGGACCGTGCCGCCTGCTGCTGGAGAAGCACCTGCCTAGCAGGGGGGAGCACAGATCGGGCCACACGCTCCATGCTCTCAGCGATGTTCTCCATTGCTGCCCCCTGCCGTTCGGAATTGGAGTCATGTCTTGCTCCCACTCAGTATACAGCGGTTGCGCGCGGCGACCGCGTTGCCGGGCTTAGACTCCTGCGGGACCCAAGGACCAGGGGTCCTCGCTGTGTTGGCACCGCCCGCGGCTGCACGACTACATGCCCCCGTCGACGTGATGTCCCAGGCACATCAGTGACTGGTGTGGAGGGTGACCCTGCGTCCCGATCCACCACGGGCGGAGGAACCAAGACTGTCTGATCCCTCAGTGCAGGGGTCGCAGACAGAGGAGTGTCCACATCAGAATCACTCACCCCTGACACATGGACTTGATGCTCATCCAACTCAACATGGACGTCAGAGTCGTCATCAAGGCTGGACTCATAGGCAGCCAGAGACAAGATGGACTGCATCACTTGGGGGTTTTCGTGGCCTACCACCACACGAACCCCACTAGTGCCGGGTTGATGTGGTGTTACCAACCCTGTGTCTGGCATGACAACACCATCCTCCGCCTCCATTGCGTCATCACCTGAAAAATAGAGAGAAAAAAGGTCACTACACATGTCAGAAGCACACGACACACACACACACCGAGAGCAAACGCATCCGGCAGACATGTGACACACAACATATAACCTGGCATGCATGCTGGGTCAACTTTGAATAGCTTCTGTGATCAGACCTGTTGAAAGGTGGCAGTTTCCATGGAAGTGGGTCTATGCGTTGCGGAAAATGTGTACGCCACTCACTACCTACATGTACAAGCACTCCACTGGCATCAACAGCTTAATGTGATTCAAATGACAACACTGCAAATGATGCTGGGACAGTAGGCAGGACACATGATGAAAACTCCGGAGGCCGCCCACGTGTGAAGAAGACACAACAAGAGTTGGACATTGGCCATTGAACAGGCTGAGGCCTGTGAGCCACACAGATTGTCAGAGCCTAAACATGTGTGCAACGCAGGACTGAGCCACAGTTGACATGGGAAGGCTGATGAGATGGCAGGCAATGTATGTAACCAAGGACTTATATTACAGTGATCATCCAGTCAAGGACACATAGGGGCATGCGTGCAATGCACATGGAGCATGAATGGGCACTCATGTCCCTGCGGGACATCTGACCCATGCACAGTACAAGTGAGATACCCTGCATCGAGTACTAAGGCTGTACCACACGGCATATGTCTGGCAGATTCTACGCTGGAAGTTAGCATCTACACAGGACACATGAACAAGAAACTACACATTGGCAAGATTGAAGCAGACCAGTGCAAAGGTGGAACTGGGGTGCAGAGTGGCGGAGGAGGCGCAAAGGAGCATGCCTACATGGAGTCCTGCATGCAGGCAGAGGAGACATGCATGAGGGAAGCATTGCATTACTTACACATCAGAACCATGTACACGTCACATGTAGCAGCAATCATGCACAACACATCCCACAAGTGAAACACACACGTCCTCAACAAACACGCATCAACACTCACTGGACTGTGCATCAAAGTCCAGCATCTCTCCCACTCCTTCGACAAATTCAGGTGGTATGAACTCTGCAACGAGAGCCTCATGCGGAGTGAGCTCGTCCTCCTCTGGTGCAGGCCCACCGCCAGTCACCAGAGTCAAGTTGTAATTAGAGGCACGCTTAGCCTTAGTGCTGCGCTTGATGTCATTCCAACGCTTTTTGCACTCTTGCGCCGTGCGCACCTCATGGCCGAATGAACTGACATGTTCTGCAACATGCTTCCAGTGGGTGTCACGTTGGGCAGCCGTAGTCTGACTATTGGCACCCACTAGCATGTCACGGCTGTGGCCCCGCACGTAGTCCACGAGGAAGTCCAGTTCCTGCTTACAGAAAGGCTTCTTTTCACGACGTGCAGGAGGTCGTGGCTGTGTGTGGGGTCCCAGCCTGTGCTGCAGGTGCAACCTTCCTCCTCTTGGACTGTGGCGCAGACCCTGGCTGGCTAATGCCGCCCTGACCAGTATGGCCAGTGGGTTCGGTGAATTGAGCCAAGGGAGTGGCAGGTGGAGGGATGACCAAAGGCCTGACTTGTGTCAGTGGCAGCTGGGTGCCCACTAATGGACCCTGCGTAGCAACATCAGCTGTGGCAGGGTCATTGACCGCAACGGTCCTGGTTGGCAGACTCACAACCGGGGTGCTGTTGGGTGCATCTGCCCCTGCACTTGCCAACACCCGGCTGTTCGGGGCAGCAGATGACATGACTGCCCCAGGGACACGTGTCTTGGTCTGAGCAGCCCGGCCTGCCCCTATGGTTTCCCCCCTGGCCTGTTGGAGATCTACCAAGGGCTCTTCAAGTGAAAACGCAGCCTGCGCTGGCAGACCCTGAGCCTGGGTGGCGGTGTCCACAGCTGCACCTGCAGCTACCACTACCCTTGGGCCCGTGGCAGTCGATGGAACGGACTGCCGGGTCGAACGGGTGCCAGTACCAGATGAGGGAGCTGCATCCCCCGGAACCACAGGGGGTGGTGACATGACTGCACCGACACATGGCACAACATTGTGCTCAAGTGGCGCACCCCTGCCTCTTCCCCCTCTGTGGCTGCCCTGGACACCCTGGAGTCCCCCTACTCCCTGGTCACCACGGCCACGTCCCCGACCACGCCCACCACGAGGAGGACGCCCAGCTGAGGCGCCCCTCACCTTTGGTGGCCTCCCAACCATGGCACTGATGTAGAAGTGCTTGCACAGATGGAGTGGTGCCATTGGGAGGTGTACACCACAATTGACCTGGGCAATTGGGGTGAAGGGGGTGGGAAGCAAGATGTTAACAGCCCCCCTGCACCTGCAAGGCTGTATGTGACCCCGGTGATGTGGTGACGGGTCACGCAACGCTCAGGCACCCCAAAACTGCAGTAAAGCCGTGCATGCAACCCTGCAGCCTACGTGCGTTGATTCAACCTCCCGCAGTACGCGGTGGCACCCAGTAACACGAATAACGCGTATGCGTGGGACACGCAGGCTACTATGACATCAAAAATGGGTGTGATACACAGTGGCACCCGCAGTGGGTAGAAGAGCATGTGCGACTCACCGTCTGACTAGCGCGATGCAGAAAAACACGCGTAGCCAATACCCCCGCCAAAAGAAGAGATACGTCCTTGATAGCTGTGAAGTTTTGATGGCGAGCAAAACTACAGGAAGCAGCAACACACGTCGGTCTCCACGAAAGGCACGTACACTGAACTGCTGGGCCCGCTCACCTTTAACCCATGCTGAGGGAAACGCACGCGCGCGTCACGTCACTTACGCGCATGGGCCCTTTCCTCGTATTACACGCGGACGTGCAGTTTTTCACGCGCGCTTACGCGCATGGGCCCTTTCCTCGTATTACACGCGGACGTGCAGTTTTTCACGCGCGCTTACGCGCCTGGGCCCTTTCCTCGTATTACACGCGGATGTGCAGTTATTCACGCGTGCTGAAATACCCATGCACTCCTGTACACGTCACGTCACATGGACGCTTGCACTTGAGGGGCATTCTGTCCAATGAAAATACGCGCTAAGGGCCTTTCCTCGAATTACACGCTGACGTGCCGATTTTTCACGTGCCGAATCACTCTGTATCAAGCTGGCCACGCGTAAGCACACGGAAGACCACGCTCCTGCCCAGAAGGCCAAACTACTGCCCCCAGAGCCCTGAGCACGCTCCCACCTGCCATCTGCTGCTGCCTGACTGCCTGCTGCCCACGTGCCCTGCCATTTGCTGCCTGCACATCAGCCAGGGGTGCTGTTGCTGTGACCACCCCTGCTGGAACCGAAGACTCCCAACTGGGATTCCATCGTTCCACAGCCCAGCCCCAGGACCCAGTTGCCCACCCACTCCTGCCTCTGGGGTTGTCATGTCGGGGCAAACACCATCTGAGACCACTGACAACCCCCGGCCAGAGAGGCAGAGGGGCACCAGCTTCAGTGCCACTGAAGTTGGTGTCCTGGTGGAGCAAGTCCTGGGGCAGTATGATGCCCTCTTCGGAAGTTCCTACGCCGACAAGGAAGGACAGACTCGGATCTGGACTGACATCGTGACTGCCATCAACGCGGAGGGGGTGGCAGTCCGCGACTTACAACATGTCAAGAAGCGCTGGGAGGACTTCAGGTCCAGGACCCTGAACAAGGCCCGGTGCCTCTTGAAGGCAGCGGATGCCAAGGGGGGCCCGGGCCACTTGTCGGAAGAACAGATGAGGGTCCTGGAACGCATATCCCCAGCGCTCCACGTCCAGGTCCTTGAGAGGCAGACCCGTCTGGAGTCGAGCGGTAAATGTACATGCATCCTGATTGTGAGATGTGCGTGTGGTGATTTTTCAGAAGTGTGCAGGTTGCACATCTGTTTGTATGGGGTCGAGTATGGGTGGGGGTGTACAGGGCCGTGGGGCTAACACATGCGAGGGCTGGAATGTGTGAGACATGGATGGTGCTTGTGTGTGTAGGCTTGCATGCCAAATGCAGTTGTGTGGGCACACATGTTTGGATGAATGTGTATGTAAGTAGACATGTCCGTGATGTCAGGCATGTATGTTGTTTTCGGCTGCATGTATGAGCACTGTGTACATGTGCATGTGTGTGTATTTGTCAAGGGTGCAACAGTGATGCAACATGGATGCATGTGACAGCGGTATGTGGAAGCCTGATTGGCAGATGTGACATGGATGCCCGTCTGAACAGTGCGACACTTGGCAGAGGTGTAGACATGCATGCAAGTGTGGTGGTGTGTGTACATGTGTGGTGCACTTCCTGTGTTGCATGTGATGTCTGGCTCACCTTTGCCTGCTCATGCTGTTGTATGTGTATGGATGGTGCTGGCAGTTGCGATATGGCTGTGCTATGGCTCATGTGTGCGGGTTGAAATGACATGTGTGTTGGGGATTGTGATGGCATGTCTGAGGTTTGCCAATGTCACTCATGTACAACTGTCATGTGTGTATGTGTCCATTGTACAGTGCCCTGATGCCTGTGTTTCATTTCTCCCTGTCTGCAGCGTCAACTGATGTAGAGGGCGGAGAAGGTGCTGTGGAGCACAGCGGCGGGGATCCCACCGCCAGCCGGAGACGCAAGGCCCGGCTCCCCTCCCATGTTGTCATCTCGTCGGGGAGTGAGGAGTCCGGTACCGCGTCCCAGGCCGCAGCTGCCGGGGGGAGGTCCAAGAGGCGGAGGTTGGAGTTGGACTCCTCGGCAGCAGAAGGGGCAGCTGGGACCCCACAGGGCCCAACAGTGGAAGATGGCACGGAGTCATCCAGGTTGGTGGGGGGTTTGGTGGAGGAGGAGGCCATGCAAGCACCAGAGACGGGGTCTGGAGGTGGGGATCCCACTGGTGCTAGTGGTGCAGTGCAGGACCAGGGACAGGAGGCAGCACAGGCCGCCGTGGAGGTGCCTGTGTGCAATCCTGTCCCTGATCCTGTCCCTGCATCATCTTGCACCAGCAGGGATGCCTACGTCCAGACCCGTTTTCAGGCAGGGGATGAGCTCACGACGACTGGCCTTCCTCTGCCTGCGGACGTGGCTGTCTGGGTCCGGGTTGAGCCTGTTCTGACTGGTGTGGCGTTGCGTCAACGGGCCATGCGAGGTGACCTGCAGTCTTTTCATGAGGAGACTGCACGTCATCTCGAATGGCTCGTTGACCACGTCAGCCTGCTGGGACAGGTCACCCAGGCCGGATTCCTCCGTATGATGGGGCTTGCTACTACCCCCTCCTCAACTGAACCCCCTACGCACCAGTCATCCTCCGTGCCATCTTCCCACCCATCAGTCACCTGGGTGCCCTGTGGAGCTGCCTCTGACGGTGCGGCCAGGCTGGTGGAGGAGGCATCCCTGCCACAGTCAGGAGTCGGATGTCCAGCAGGGGTGGCCACATCAACGACTGCACCCCAGCCGGCGGAGGATGTTCAGGCAGCAGGAGGCAGTGCACGGGCAGAGGCACAGCAGCAGCAGCAACGTGGTGGGAGCCATGAAGGCTCGGGGCCTTCAACATCGGAGGGGCAGGCATCGGCCGGAGGGCAGGAGGACCCAGGACAGAGAGTGTCTTCTGTGTGGCAGCGGTTGGGCCACGCCATAGATGCAGAGCGGCAGCGGGCGGAAGAGGCACGGCTCACAATGGTCAGGACAGAGAACTCCATGCGGAGGGCCCTGAGGCAGGCTGAGTGCCTCGAGGCAATCCGCAGGGGTTTGGAGGTGGACACGGCGACGGCCCTGCGGACCCTCGGGGCCATGGAGGAGGACCGCCTCCGGGACATTGAGCAGGAGTTCGATGCTGCCCTGGCCCGGGACATCCAAAAGTGAGCCGTCAAACTAGCCCGCTGCCTTTGTACATAGTTATGTAGGTAGTGTTAGGTTTAATTTTTTTTTGGGATTTATTTTGGACCTTTTGGACATTGGCCACATTTTTGTATATAGTTTATTTTATTAGTTAGTGTAGTTAGATAGGTTTCCTTTCTTTTGTTGGGATAATGGACCCTGGCTTGTTATTATGTACATAGTTCACTGTTGGATTGTATTTTTCTTTTCACATTTTTCTTTGGATTTTGTTTTGTGGACAGTGACTTTGGACACCATTACTTTGGATTTTGATTTTGCTTTTTTTCACGGACATGCTTCTTTTCATTTTTGTACATTCCCATTTATGTTTCTTTATTTTTGATTCTATTTATGTTTCCTTTAATACATATTTTTTTTTATCAAACTTCAATGTGTAGTATCATCTCATTGGTTTCATGCATATCATGATATGGGTTTTGAGATTCACTGACACCCATTGGGTGTATGTGAGGGAAATGTGTTTGTTTCGGAACTTGCAATTGGTGTTCTGTCATGTAATTGCCAATTATGAGTGGGTGGATGCAATACTCGGGTGGTTGTTTTGCATTTGGAGGCTGACCATAGGGACCAGGGATCTAGATTGTGATGACATGTTGGCTGGGGAACATGAGTTGGACATGGGTGGGGGCCTGCTGGCAGGTGCCCCACAGTGCTGGGGGCGGGGGTGGGGAACATGAGTTGGACATGGGTGGGGGCCTGCTGGCAGGTGCCCCACAGTGCTGGGGGGTGGGGGGTGGGGAACATGAGTTTGACATGGGTGGGGGCCTGCTGGCAGGTGCCCCACAGTGCTGGGGGGTGGGCGGGGTGGGAGACATGAGTTGGTCATGGGTGGGGGCCTGCTGGCAGGTGCCCCACAGTGCTGGGGGGTGGGGGGGTGGGGACATGAGTTGGACATGGGTGGGGGCCTGCTGGCAGGTGCCCCACAGTGCTGGGGGGTGGGG
Organism: Ambystoma mexicanum; assembly: GCF_040938575.1. Lineage (NCBI taxonomy): Eukaryota > Metazoa > Chordata > Amphibia > Caudata > Ambystomatidae > Ambystoma > Ambystoma mexicanum. Next base: position 869,898,291 of record NC_090935.1, read on the forward strand.
GTGGTGGGGAACATGAGTTGAACATGGGTGGGGGCCTGGTGGAGGGTGCCCCACAGTGCTTGGGGGTGGGGGGGGTGGGAGCCATGGGTGGGGGCCTTCTGGCAGGTGCCCCTGCACTGCTTGGTGGTGGGGGGGTGGGGAACATGAGTTGGACATGGGTGGGGGCCTGCTTGCAGGTGCCCCACAGTGCTGGGGGGTGGGGGGTGGGGAACATGAGTTGGACATGGGTGGGGGCCTGCTGGCAGGTGCCCCACAGTGCTGGGGGGTGGGGGTGGTGGGGAACATGAGTTGAACATGGGTGGGGGCCTGGTGGAGGGTGCCCCACAGTGCTGGGGGGTGGGGGGCGGGAGACATGGGTGGGGGCCTGGTGGAGGGTGCCCCACAGTGCTGGGGGGTGGGGTGGGTGGGGAACATGAGTTGGACATGGGTGGGGGCCTGCTGGCAGGTGCCCCCCAGTGCTGGGGGGTGGGGGGGGTGGGAGACATGGGTGGGGGCCTGGTGGAGGGTGCCCCACAGTGCTGGGGGGTGGGGGGGTGGGAGACATGGGTGGGGGCCTGGTGGAGGGTGCCCCACAGTGCTGGGGGGTGGGGGCGGTGGGGAACATGAGTTGAACATGGGTGGGGGCCTGGTGGAGGGTGCCCCACAGTGCTTGGGGGTGGGGGGGTGGGAGCCATGGGTGGGGGCTTGCTGGCAGGTGCCCCTGCACTGCTTGGTGGTGGGGGGGTGGGGAACATGAGTTGGACATGGGTGGGGGCCTGCTGGCAGGTGCCCCACAGTGCTGGGGGGTGGGGGGTGGGGAACATGAGTTGGACATGGGTGGGGGCCTGCTGGCAGGTGCCCCACAGTGCTGGGGGGTGGGGGGGGTGGGAGACATGAGTTGGACATGGGTGGGGGCCTGCTGGCAGGTGCCCCACAGTGCTGGGGGGTGGGGGGGTGGTGACATGAGTTGGACATGGGTGGGGGCCTGCTGGCAGGTGCCCCACAGTGCTGGGGGGTGGGGGTGGTGGGGAACATGAGTTGAACATGGGTGGGGGCCTGGTGGAGGGTGCCCCACAGTGCTTGGGGGTGGGGGGGTGGGAGCCATGGGTGGGGGCCTGCTGACAGGTGCCCCTGCACTGCTTGGTGGTGGGGGGGTGGGGAACATGAGTTGGACATGGGTGGGGGCCTGCTGGCAGGTGTCCCACAGTGCTGGGGGGTGGGGGGTGGGGAACATGAGTTGGACATGGGTGGGGGCCTGCTGGCAGGTGCCCCACAGTGCTGGGGGGTGGGGGCGGTGGGGAACATGAGTTGAACATGGGTGGGGGCCTGGTGGAGGGTGCCCCACAGTGCTGGGGGGTGGGGGGCGGGAGACATGGGTGGGGGCCTGGTGGAGGGTGCCCCACAGTGCTGGGGGGTGGGGTGGGTGGGAAACATGAGTTGGACATGGGTGGGGGCCTGCTGGCAGGTGCCCCCCAGTGCTGGGGGGTGGGGGGGTGGGAGACATGGGTGGGGGCCTGGTGGAGGGTGCCCCACAGTGCTGGGGGGTGGGGGGGTGGGAGACATGGGTGGGGGCCTGGTGGAGGGTGCCCCACAGTGCTGGGGGGTGGAGGGGGTGGGAGACATGGGTGGGGGCCTGCTGGCAGGTGCCCCTGCACTGCTGGGGGGTGGGGTGGGTGGGGAACATGAGTTGAACATGGGTGGGGGCCTGCTGGCAGGTGCCCCACAGTGCTGGGGGGTGGGGGGGTGGGAGACATGGTTGGGGGCGAGGTGGAGGGTGCCCCTGGTGGCTGGGGATGCAGGGGGACATGCGTTGGTGGGCAGTAATGCAAGTTGACATGTGGGTTGGCTGGAGGGCATGGCCATGGTGGATGGGGTGCCTGCAGGACATGTGCAGGGTAGGCCCCTGTGGTGGAAGCCACCTGCAGGGGCCATGGAGGGTGTAGAGGGAACACCTGGGAGGACCCACACGTGCAATTCACGTGCGGTGCTCCCCGCGCACCCCTGTAATACATGTACCCTGATGGAATCTCGTGTGGAACTTCCCGCGCACCACTGGAATAAATGTACCCTGCTGATGTTGCGTGTGATACTTCCGGCGCACCCCTGAAATACGCGTACCCTGCTGAAATCGCATGTGGAACTTCCCGCGCACCCCTGAAATACACATACCCTGCTGGAATCGCGTGTGGAACTTCCTGCGCACCCCTGAAATACGCGTACCCTGCTGAAATCGCATGTGTAACTTCCTGCGCACCCCTGAAATACACGTACCCTGCTGGATACGCGTGTGGAACTTCCAGCGCACCCCTGAAATACACGTACCCTGCTGAAATCGCGTGTGTAACTTCCCGCGCACCCCTGAAATACACGTACCCTGCTGGAATTGCGTGTGGATCTTCCCGCACACCCCTGAAATACGCGTACCCTGCTCGCACGGGGCCACTCGTGTGTGGAACTTCCCGCGCACCCCTGAAATACACATACCCTGCTGAAATCGCGTGTGGAACTTCCTGCGCACCCCTGAAATACACGTACCCTGCGGCAATCGCGTGTGGAACTTCCCGCGCACCCCTGAAATACGCGTACCCTGCTCGCACGGGGCCAATTGCGTGAGGTACTTCCCGCGCACCCCAGTGATACACGTAGCCCGCTTGCCGTGCTGGTACAGGGTTAGCGCAGCCCTTTGCGCTGGATTGGGGATTTTGATGGCTTTTCCCTGCGCGAGAGGCGTTCTTGGGGGCGTAACTGGCGCTGCTGCAGGGTCGCTGCGCCACTGTGCGCCACACTGGTTTTGGTGGCTGGAATCCATTAATACGCTGTGCGCGGAAATGGATTTTAGCGCACGCGGCTGGCGCAGGGATTCGCACGCGCACACTGTGCGCCAGCCGCGTGCACCACTTGTGCGCTGCATTCTATGAATTACCCCCTCTCTGTCTTGTTTTTAAGTGCCTTCATTGTCTCTGCTCCAGCTACTTTATGGCCAAACATGTACCCTATTACCCGGCATGGTCATTAGGATCCTCTGATCAAAATGTATTAGTTGAATCTCCTTCTCATTTTGTGCACAGAGGTGAAAGGTGTGTCTCAGTTGTGGGCCCTTGCAAATGAAATTCACTTCCTATTGATCTTTGAGTAATAGATTCTTACCTATGACTTCGGAAAAGCCTAATATCCTATCTCTTCCAATGACCCCCTCCTAGTATAGATGTAATAAAGACTCCTTTTGGAGATACATTTAAAAGTCAATGTGAAACATAAAATTCGGATATTAGTAACCAAATGGGAAAAAGCCTACCTTTAGGAGGCCATAACGAAAGCATGTGCACATTTTAGGCATAATTTCCTTTTTCTAAACAATCTAAATCTCACACATCATAGATTCAAGGACAGGGAGCTCTCTAAAATAGGTTTAGCCATTCTCCATGCAGGTGTATCTACCATCCTTCATCCCTCATGCTAGCACACAACAACAAACGAAGAAACAGCAGTCTTGAAAATGCTGCAGGGAATCCTTTGGATTAACACCGAGTGTGCATGCTTTATGTAAGAAAGCCCGCAAATTGATGATTTTGTGGTATAGTTGGTTAAATATAGAAGTGCATTAAACAGGTAATGGAAAAATGAATATGGCTGTAGTAACAGAGTTCAACAGATACACTGAGTAGTGTATCAAGTGTACGCAGCGCATTGAAGTAGTGGCCGGTGGAACTGGAAATGCATCAGAGAAATAAGACTGGAACTTGAAAGACATTGGGCCTCATTACGAGTCCAGCGGTATACCTGCCGGTGCTACCGGAAGGTTGCTGCTGCACTCAAAGTTTTACCAGTGCCTGACTTCCCGGGGTCACCAGGTGATTGCAAGTCCAGCGGCCCGGGAAGTCAGGCACAGGACAATGTAAGTCCCCATTCCCATAGGACTTTATGGGAGTGGGGACTCGGAAGCGCCGGCCGTACTTAACGGTACCAGTGCTTCTGTGAAGGGTCTGCCAGCTGTGGCTGCTGCACCCAGCGGATCAGACCTGTCAGGCACAGTGGCCACAGCAGACAGACACGTAGTTTGCTAGTCCGGAAACAAGGGTGCTGGTGGGCTTACCCACACCTTAGTTTCTGGACCGGCAAATTTATAATGAGGCCCATTGTCACAATTGCGGGTGGGTCTTTCAAGAGGGGCACACTGAGGTAGAGTCACCGTGGAGAAAGATGTCAGTGATATGTCTTCCTGCATATTTTTCATAAACCACTCAACAATGGGACAGTTTGCCTGTTTTGAAACACGTACACTTTTGGTACAAAAGAAAATATAGATACACAGACAGAGAAATTTGCCCCAAATAGCAGTCTAGAGTTGATCCGGGATAAGAACTGAGGTCTCCAGATTTCATTGTCAGAGAATTGAGATCATAGATCGTGAGATAAAATCTATACTTTATGTGTTCTTTTTTCAAAGGGCTATGTGGACTACCCTCTGTATTCTCGTAACGGAAAATGGAGGAACTGGCATGGCAATGTGTGCATTGGGCAGTGTGTAAACGGTCATGTTACACTACTGGAACCATGTCAAAACTGGCAAGCAACCTGTAACATCATGACATATTTATCTTGAGAGACCAATGACCCTGTAAGGTTTCTATCCTGAGCTCAATCATGAACCCTTTCACCATGAACACCCCTGGAGCAGCAAGGAGTCCAGTATATTGAGCAACCCTGAGATACTTGTACGAGCCTGAAGAATAACATATACTGCTTATATATGCACACATGATGCACACAAACCATGTTTGTTATTGAATGAAGAGGCAACGAAGGATCACAGACGAGAACAGTTGTTGAAACCGAAATTACCACAATCACGTTTGGGATTTAAACAAAAGAAATATGTGTGATGTTATCATACACGTGGATGTGATTAAGACAGTTTTCTAACAAAAACGAATGGCATCTAAGAAATATTTTGTGAGGATAGCTCATGGGCAACAACGAAATGTCTTGGGAGCATAGCTCAGGGGCAGCGTGCTCGCCTGGGAAGCAAGACGACAGAGCACCACAGGTTCGATCCCCGGGTCCGCTTGAGAGTGTTATAAATGACTTGTCATGTAACACTTCCTCCGGGCCCGGTCAGTAGTCACTGCCATAGTGCATTGAAAGCAGCTCCAGTAACGCATGAAAAAACGCGCGTGACAATTCAACTCCAACATTTACGTATTTCCTCTTATGCTTTATGTATGATTAAATGCCCGAGAGGCAGACAATATGCAGGCAAACCCACCAGGACAGATCGAGAGTGGATTAGAGAGCACAAGAGTGGCATACGAAATAGTACAATAAAACGCCAGTCGCAAGAAGATTAGATCAGCAGATTCCCCCGACCCTGAAACTGCGATATGAAATATTGTAATTTTTAATGAAACATCAAAGAGGTGGTGAAAGAAAGGAGAACAACTGCTGGATTCAAAGGTTATCCAGCATGTCCCCGGAATATATGACGGAAACGTTCACGCTAAAGCATTTTTGTCAATGCATTATTAAATGTGCCTTATTGCGCAGGACTCAGTGACATTGTTCTTTGATGTTCATAGTTCATGAGTGTTTAAGTCACACCTCATTTCAATGCACTGGAGACACTGTTGTCGCTTCCACTTCCTGGCACCATGGATCCGGAGCAAGTGTTGGTGAAATCCATCCTTTGGGTAAGTGTTCCTGCGGCTAGGTTTCTTTCACATGACCTGTACAAGGATAACTATAGGATTTTCTCAGCTGAACAAAGACATTCAGAGGCCGATTCATGGAATAATTAGTGCGGCGCAAGTGGGCAAAAACGTGCGAATCGCAGTGGAATAGCGAAAATCGCAGTGAACGTGCGAAAATCGCACGAAAAGCAGCGCACGTCGATTCATGGAAGGCCGTGCGCGAGAAAACCAGCGGATGTGCGAAAAAAAAGTGCGCGGCGCACGTTGGCGCACGTTGGCGCACAGGCCATCTAACAGCGTGCGCCAGGTCACAGCGAAAATCGCACAGGCCACAGCGAAATTCGCACATAGCGCGGCGCACGCAATAAAAGTAGGCGGAACACGGGCGTAACACTCGGAATGGGGAACAACTTGCCAAAACGTGGGCGTCACGGGGGAAGTACAGGGCACAAGTGCGCGGAACGCCCACACGCTCGCCTACAACACGTATTCATGGAATAGAATAGGGGAAAAAAGCGCACGCTCAAACCAGCGCACAGGCACAAACACGACCGCCACAAGAAAGGAGGCGGTAGCGTCTCTGCGGCTGTAAGAAATGTGCGCCAAAAGGTGCGCCAACAAATAGCACCTATATACTGCCATGATGAATGTCCCATACTGTGGCCCTCCAGGAAAAATGACGTGCAAAGGGGTACCCACAAACACGGACACCCGCTGACAAAAAATACGTGTGCATGTATACCGGGGTGCGCGGGAAGTGTCACACGCGATTTGCAGGGTACGTGCATCACAGGGGTTCGCGTGAAGTTATTCACACGATCGGGCCTGGGGGAGCGGGCTACGTGTATTACAGGGGTTCGCGTGAAGTTCCTCACGCGATCGGGCCTGGGGGAGCGGGCTACGTGTATTACAGGGGTTCGCGTGAAGTTCCTCACGCGATCGGGCCTGGGGGAGCGGGCTACGTGTATTACAGGGGTTCGCGTGAAGTTCCTCACGCGATCGGGCCTGGGGGAGCGGGCTACGTGTATTTCAGGGGTTCGCGTGAAGTTCCACACGCGATCGGGCCTGGGGGAGCGGGCTACGTGTATTACAGGGGTTCGCGTGAAGTTCCACACGCGATCGGGCCTGGGGGAGCGGGCTACGTGTATTACAGGGGTTCGCGTGAAGTTCCTCACGCGATCGGGCCTGGGGGAGCGTGCTACGTGTATTTCAGGGGTTCGCGTGAAGTTTCACACGCGAATAGCCTGGGCGCGTGTATTTCAGGGGTGCGCGGGAAGTTTTACACGCGATTTCTGCACGGTACGTGTATTTCAGGGGTTCGCGTGAAGTTTCACACGCGAATAGACTGGGCGCGTGTATTTCAGGGGTGCGCGGGAAGTTTTACACGCGATTTCTGCACGGTACGTGTATTTCAGGGGTTCGCGTGAAGTTTCACACGCGAATAGCCTGGGCGCGTGAATTTGAGGGGTGCGCGGGAAGTTCCTCACGCGATCGGGCCTGGGGGAGCGGGCTACGTGTATTACAGGGGTTCGCGGGAAGTTCCACACGCGAATAGCCTGTGCGCGTGTATTTCAGGGGTTTGCGGGAAGTTCCACACGCGAATAGCCTGGGCGCGTGTATTTCAGGGGTGCGCGGGAAGTTCCACACGCGAATAGGCTGGGCGCGTGTATTTCAGGGGTGCGCGGGAAGTTCCACACGCGAATAGCCTGGGCGCGTGAATTTGAGGGGTGCGCGGGAAGTTCCTCACGCGATCGGGCCTGGGGGAGCGGGCTACGTGTATTACAGGGGTTCGCGGGAAGTTCCACACGCGAATAGCCTGGGCGCGTGTATTTCAGGGGTTCGCGGGAAGTTCCACACGCGAATAGCCTGGGCGCGTGTATTTCAGGGGTGCGCGGGAAGTTCCACACGCGAATAGGCTGGGCGCGTGTATTTCAGGGGTGCGCGGGAAGTTCCACACGCGAATAGGCTGGGCGCGTGTATTTCAGGGGTGCGCGGGAAGTTCCACACGCGAATAGCCTGGGCGCGTGAATTTGAGGGGTGCGCGGGAAGTTCCTCACGCGATCGGGCCTGGGTGAGCGGGCTACGTGTATTACAGGGGTTCGCGGGAAGTTCCACACGCGAATAGCCTGGGCGCGTGTATTTCAGGGGTTCGCGGGAAGTTCCACACGCGAATAGCCTGGGCGCGTGTATTTCAGGGGTGCGCGGGAAGTTCCACACGCGAATAGGCTGGGCGCATGTATTTCAGGGGTGCGCGGGAAGTTCCACACGCGAATAGCCTGGGCGCGTGTATTTCAGGGGTTCGCGGGAAGTTCCACACGCGAATAGCCTGGGCGCGTGAATTTGAGGGGTGCGCGGGAAGTTCCACACGCGAATAGCCTGGGCGCGTGTATTTCAGGGGTGCGCGGGGAGTTCCACACGCGAATAGCCTGGGCCCGTGTATTTCAGGGGTGCGCGGGAAGTTCCACACGCGAATAGCCTGGGCGCGTGTATATCAGGGGTGCGCGGGAAGTTTTACACGCGAATAGCCTGGGCGCGTGTATTTCAGGGGTGCGCGGGAAGTTTTACACGCGAATAGCCTGGGCGCGTGTATTTCAGGGGTGCGCGGGAAGTTTTACACGCGATTTCTGCACGGTACGTGTATTTCAGGGGTTCGCGTGAAGTTTCACACGCGAATAGCCTGGGCGCGTGAATTTGAGGGGTGCGCGGGAAGTTCCTCACGCGATCGGGCCTGGGGGAGCGGGCTACGTGTATTACAGGGGTTCGCGGGAAGTTCCACACGCGAATAGCCTGTGCGCGTGTATTTCAGGGGTGCGCGGGAAGTTCCACACGCGAATAGCCTGGGCGCGTGTATATCAGGGGTGCGCGGGAAGTTTTACACGCGAATAGCCTGGGCGCGTGTATTACAGGGGTTGGCGGGAAGTTCCACACGCGAATAGCCTGTGCGCGTGTATTTCAGGGGTGCGCGGGAAGTTCCACACGCGAATAGCCTGGGCGCGTGTATATCAGGGGTGCGCGGGAAGTTTTACACGCGAATAGCCTGGGCGCGTGTATATCAGGGGTGCGCGGGAAGTTTTACACGCGAATAGCCTGGGCGTGTGTATTTCAGGGGTGCGCGGGAAGTTTTACACGCGAATAGCCTGGGCGCGTGTATTTCAGGGGTGCGCGGGAAGTTTTACATGCGATTTCTGCACGGTACGTGTATTTCAGGGGTTCGCGTGAAGTTTCACACGCGAATAGCCTGGGCGCGTGAATTTGAGGGGTGCGCGGGAAGTTCCTCACGCGATCGGGCCTGGGGGAGCGGGCTACGTGTATTACAGGGGTTCGCGGGAAGTTCCACACGCGAATAGCCTGTGCGCGTGTATTTCAGGGGTTTGCGGGAAGTTCCACACGCGAATAGCCTGGGCGCGTGTATTTCAGGGGTGCGCGGGAAGTTCCACACGCGAATAGGCTGGGCGCGTGTATTTCAGGGGTGCGCGGGAAGTTCCACACGCGAATAGCCTGGGCGCGTGAATTTGAGGGGTGCGCGGGAAGTTCCTCACGCGATCGGGCCTGGGGGAGCGGGCTACGTGTATTACAGGGGTTCGCGGGAAGTTCCACACGCGAATAGCCTGGGCGCGTGTATTTCAGGGGTTCGCGGGAAGTTCCACACGCGAATAGCCTGGGCGCGTGTATTTCAGGGGTGCGCGGGAAGTTCCACACGCGAATAGGCTGGGCGCGTGTATTTCAGGGGTGCGCGGGAAGTTCCACACGCGAATAGGCTGGGCGCGTGTATTTCAGGGGTGCGCGGGAAGTTCCACACGCGAATAGCCTGGGCGCGTGAATTTGAGGGGTGCGCGGGAAGTTCCTCACGCGATCGGGCCTGGGTGAGCGGGCTACGTGTATTACAGGGGTTCGCGGGAAGTTCCACACGCGAATAGCCTGGGCGCGTGTATTTCAGGGGTTCGCGGGAAGTTCCACACGCGAATAGCCTGGGCGCGTGTATTTCAGGGGTGCGCGGGAAGTTCCACACGCGAATAGGCTGGGCGCGTGTATTTCAGGGGTGCGCGGGAAGTTCCACACGCGAATAGCCTGGGCGCGTGTATTTCAGGGGTTCGCGGGAAGTTCCACACGCGAATAGCCTGGGCGCGTGAATTTGAGGGGTGCGCGGGAAGTTCCACACGCGAATAGCCTGGGCGCGTGTATTTCAGGGGTGCGCGGGGAGTTCCACACGCGAATAGCCTGGGCCCGTGTATTTCAGGGGTGCGCGGGAAGTTCCACACGCGAATAGCCTGGGCGCGTGTATATCAGGGGTGCGCGGGAAGTTTTACACGCGAATAGCCTGGGCGCGTGTATTTCAGGGGTGCGCGGGAAGTTTTACACGCGAATAGCCTGGGCGCGTGTATTTCAGGGGTGCGCGGGAAGTTTTACACGCGATTTCTGCACGGTACGTGTATTTCAGGGGTGCCGGGGAGTCCCACATGTGATTTGACAGTGTGGGTCCTCCCAGGTGTACCCTGTACACCCTCCACGGCCCCTGCAGGCAGCCCACACCACAGGGGACTACCCTGCATCCCTGGTCATGTCCCGCAGGCAGCCCACCCAACATGGGCATGCCCCCCAGCAAAGGCACATGTCTCCTTGAACTAATGAACACCAACACATGTCCCCTTGCACCCCCACCCCCCAGCACTGTGGGGCACATGCCAGCAGTCCCCCACCCATGTCCAACTCATGTCCCCCACCACCCCCACCCCCCAGCACTGTGGGGCACCTGCCAGTAGGCCCCCACCCATGTCCAACTCATGTCTCCCACCACCCCCACCCCCCAGCCACCAGGGTCACCCTCCACCAGGGCCCCACTCATGTCTCCGACCACCCCCACCCCCCAGCACTGTGGGGCACCTGCCAGCAGGCCCCCACCCATGTCCAACTCATGTCTCCCACCACCCCCACCCCCCAGCACTGTGGGGCACCTGCCAGTAGGCCCCCACCCATGTCCAACTCATGTCTCCCACCACCCCCACCCCCCAGCACTGTGGGGCACCTGCCAGCAGGCCCCCACCCATGTCCAACTCATGTCTCCCACCACCCCCACACCCCAGCACTGTGGGGCACCTGCCAGCAGGCCCCCACCCATGTCCAACTCATGTCTCCCACCACCCCCACCCCCCAGCCACCAGGGTCACCCTCCACCAGGGCCCCACTCATGTCTCCCACCACCCCCACCCCCCAGCAGTGCAGGGTCACCCTCCACCAGGGCCCCACTCATGTCTCCCACCACCCCCACCCCCCAGCACTGTGGGGCACCTGCCAGCAGGCCCCCACCCATGTCCAACTCATGTCTCCCACCACCCCCACACCCCAGCACTGTGGGGCACCTGCCAGCAGGCCCCCACCCATGTCCAACTCATGTCTCCCACCACCCCCACCCCCCAGCCACCAGGGTCACCCTCCACCAGGGCCCCACTCATGTCTCCCACCACCCCCACCCCCCAGCAGTGCAGGGTCACCCTCCACCAGGGCCCCACTCATGTCTCCCACCACCCCCACCCCCCAGCACTGTGGGGCACCTGCCAGCAGGCCCCCACCCATGTCCAACTCATGTCTCCCACCACCCCCACACCCCAGCACTGTGGGGCACCTGCCAGCAGGCCCCCACCCATGTCCAACTCATGTCTCCCACCACCCCCACCCCCCAGCCACCAGGGTCACCCTCCACCAGGGCCCCACTCATGTCTCCCACCACCCCCACCCCCCAGCAGTGCAGGGTCACCCTCCACCAGGGCCCCACTCATGTCTCCCACCACCCCCACCCCCCAGCACTGTGGGGCACCTGCCAGCAGGCCCCCACCCATGTCCAACTCATGTCTCCCACCACCCCCACACCCCAGCACTGTGGGGCACCTGCCAGCAGGCCCCCACCCATGTCCAACTCATGTCTCCCACCACCCCCACCCCCCAGCCACCAGGGTCACCCTCCACCAGGGCCCCACTCATGTCTCCCACCACCCCCACCCCCCAGCAGTGCAGGGTCACCCTTCACCAGGGCCCCACTCATGTCTCCCACCACCCCCACCCCCCAGCAGTGCAGGGTCACCCTCCACCAGGGCCCCACTCATGTCTCCCACCACCCCCACCCCCCAGCACTGTGGGGCACCTGCCAGTAGGCCCCCACCCATGTCCAACCCATGTCTCCCACCACCCCCACCCCCCAGCACTGTGGGGCACCTGCCAGCAGGCCCCCACCCATGTCCAACTCATGTCTCCCACCACCCCCACCCCCCAGCACTGTGGGGCACCTGCCAGCAGGCCCCCACCCATATCCAACTCATGTCTCCCACCACCCCCACCCCCCAGCCACCAGGGTCACCCTCCACCAGGGCCCCACTCATGTCTCCCACCACCCCCACCCCCCAGCAGTGCAGGGGCACCCTCCACCAGGGCCCCACTCATGTCTCCCACCACCCCCACCCCCCAGCACTGTGGGGCACCTGCCAGCAGGCCCCCACCCATGTCCAACTCATGTCTCCCACCACCCCCACACCCCAGCACTGTGGGGCACCTGCCAGCAGGCCCCCACCCATGTCCAACTCATGTCTCCCACCACCCCCACCCCCCAGCCACCAGGGTCACCCTCCACCAGGCCCCCACTCATGTCCCCTATCACCCCCACCCCCCAGCCACCAGGGTCACCCTCCACCAGGCCCCCACTCATGTCTCCCATCACCCCCACACCCCAGCAGTGCAGGGTCACCCTCCACCAGGCCCCCACTCATGTCTCCCACCACCCCCACCCCCCAGCAGTGCAGGCTCAACCTCCACCAGGCCCCCACTCATGTCCCCCTGCACCCCCACCCCCCTGCCACCATGTGCAGCCCCCACCAGGTCCTCACAATCCCCAATCATGTGCGTAATGGTCAGCCTCCACAGCCAAAAAGACCTACCAAGTAACCCATTCACCCACATGGAAATGGAAATCACATGTTACACCCCCAATGTACATGAAGCAAATGAACCCATGTCCGTCACACACATATTTTCAAATTGAATGGGAAAACACACAACATGACATGCATGAAACCAATGAGATGAAACCACAGTGAACAATGTAAAAAAAAATGTATTGAAAAAAATACAAATGCCAAAGAAAGAAAACTAACTACAATGTAAATGTGAAAAAATAAGCTGCATGTCCGCATAAAAACACAAATCTAGAAAATCAAATCAAAAAAATTATGTCCAAAGTGAAATGTAAAAACTCTCCATGCAACAAAGAACTATGTACAAAAATAACAAGGGTCCATCATCACAACTGAACTAAGGAAACCTCCTAAAAAACCTACCTAAATATCAACTATATACAAAAAGTGGAGCAGTGTCCGTCGACTCCAAATAATAATAAGAACGAAAGGAAACCTAAAACTAAAGAACTATATACAAAGGCGGCGGGCAAGTCCAGCGGCTCACTCTGTGGTGTTCCGGGCCAGGGCATCATCGAACTCCTGTTCGATGTCCCGGAGGCGGTCCAGTTCCATGGCCCCGAGGGTCCGCAGGGACGACGCCGTGTCCTCCTCCAACCCCCTGCGGATTGCCTCGAGGCACTCGGCCCGCCTCAGGGCCCTCCGCATGGAGTTCTCCGCCCTGACCATTGTGAGCCGCGCCTCTTCCGCCCGCCGCCGCTCCGCACCTATGGCGTGGCCCAACCGCTGCCACACGGAAGACACTCTCTGTCCTGGGTCCTCCTGCCCTCCGGCCGATGCCTGCCCCTCCGATGTCGAAGGCCCCGAGCCTTCATGGCTCCCACCATCTTGCTGCTGCTGCTGCTCTGCCTCTGCCCGTGCACTGCCTCCTGCTGCCTGCACATCCTCCGCCGGCTGGGGTGCACCTGTTGATGTGGCCACCCCTGCTGGACGTCCGACTCCCGACTGTGGCAGGGATGCCTCCTCCACCAGCCTGGCCGCACTGTCAGAGGCAGCTCCACAGGGCACCCAGGTGACTGATGGGTGGGAAGATGGCACAGAGGACGACTGGCGCGTAGGGGGTCCAGTTGAGGAGGGGGTCGGAGCAAGCCCCATCAGACAGCGGAATCCGGCCTGGGTGACCTGTCCCAGCAGGCTGACGTGGTCAACGAGCCATTCGAGATGACGTGCAGTCTCTCCATGAAAAGACTGCAGGTCACCTCGCATGGCCCGTTGACGCAACGCCACACCAGCCAGGACAGGCTCAACCCGGTCCTGGATGGCCACGTCCGCAGGCAGAGGAAGGCCAGTTGACGTCAGCTCATCCCCTGCCTGAAAACGGGTCTGGACGTAGGCATCCCTGCTGGTGCAAGATGATGCAGGGACAGGATCGGGGACAGGATTGCACACAGGCACCTCCGCGGCCGCCTGTGCTGCCTCCTGTCCCTGGTCCTGGACTGCACCACTAGCACCAGTGGGATCCCCACCCCCAGACCCTGTCTCTGGTGCTTGCGCGGCCCCCTCCTCCACCAAACCCCCCACCAACCTGGATGACTCTGTGCCATCTTCCCCTGTTGGGCCCTGTGGGGTCCCAGCTGCCCCTTCTGCTGCCGAGGAGTCCAACTGCAACCTCCGCCTCTTGGACCTCCCCCCGGCAGCTGCGGCCTGGGACGCGGCACCGGACTCCTCACTCCCCGACGAGATGACAACACGGGAGGGGAGCCGGGCCTTGCGTCTCCGGCTGGCGGTCGGATCCCCGCCGCTGTGCTCCACAGCACCTTCTCCGCCCTCTTCATCAGTTGACGCTGCAGACAGGGAGAAACAAAACACAGGCATCAGGGCACTGTACAATGGACACATACACGCATGACAGTTGCACATGAGTGGCATTGGCAAACCTCAGACATGTCATCACAATCCTCAACACACATGTCATTGCAACTGGCACACATGAGCCATACCACAGCCATATCGCAACTGCCACCACCATCCCCATACATACAACAGCATCAGCAGCCAAAGGGGAGCCATACATCACATGCAACACAGGAAGTGCACCACACATGTACACACACCACCACACTTGCATGCATGTCTACACCTCTGCCAAGTGTCGCACTGTTCAGACGGGCATCCATGTCACATCTGCCAATCAGGCTTCCACATACCGCTGTCACATGCATCCATGTAGCATCACTGTTGCACCTTTGACAAATACACACACATGCACATGTACACAGTGCTCATACATGCAGCCGAAAACAACATACATGCCTGACATCACGGACATGTCTACTTACATACACATTCATCCAAACATGTGTGCACGCACAACTGCATTTGCCATGCAAGCCCACACACACAAGCACCATCCATGTCTCACACATTACAGCCCTCGCATGTGTCAGCCCCACGGCCCTGTACACCCCCACCCATACTCCACCCCATACAAACAGATGTGCAACTGGCACAATGGGGAATGATCACCACACGCCCTGCTCACAACCAGGATGCATGTACACTCACCGCTCGACTCCAGACGGCTCTGCTTCTCTAGGACCTGGACGTGGAGCGCTGGGGATATGCGTTCCAGGACCCCCATCTGTTCTTCCGACAAGTGGCCCCGGCGCCCCTTGGCATCCGCTGCCTTCAAGAGGCGCCGGGCCTTGTTCAGGGTCCTGGACCTGAAGTCCTCCCAGCGCTTCCTGACATGTTGTAAGTCCCGGACTGCCACCCCCTCCGCGTTGATGGCAGTCACGATGTCTGTCCAGATCCGAGTCCGTCCTTCCTTGTCGGCGCGGGAACTTCCAAAGAGGGCATCATACTGCCCCAGGACTTGCTCCACCAGGACACCAACTTCGGTGGCACTGAAGCTGGTGCCCCTCTGCCTCTCTGGCCGGGGGTTGTCAGTGGTCACAGATGGTGTTAGCCCCGACATGACAACCCCAGAGGCAGGAGTGGGTGGGCAACTGGGTCCTGGGGCTGGGCTGTGGAGCGATGGAATTCCAGTCGGGAGTCTTCTGTTCCAGCAGGGGTGGTCACAGCAACAGCACCCCTGGCTGATGTGCAGGCAGCAAATGGCAGTGCACGTGGGCAGCAGGCAGTCAGGCAGCAGCAGATAGCAGGTGGGAGCGTGCTCGGGGCTCTGGGGGGCAGTAATTCGGCCTTCTGGGCAGGAGCGTGGTCTCCCGTGTGCTCACGCGTGGCCAGCTTGGTACGGAGTGAATTGGCACGTGAAAATCCTGCACGTCAGCGTGAAAACCGAGGAAAGGCCCTTAGCGCGTAAGCGCGTCAGCACGCATACGCGATTCCATTGGACCAAAGGCCCTCAGCGCGTAAGCGCGTCTGCGACGTGACCCGCACGGGTGTTTCCCACACAGCACGTGATGACAGAGCACACGTGGAAAGACTGCACGTCAGAGTCTCATCGCGTGTAATTGGACAAAAGTGCGTGTACACGCGATTGGCCTATGTACGTGTATATGAGGTGTGCGCGGACACTTACACACGCAAGTACGTCAGCGCACCTGTATCCCGGTGTACGGCCATTTCCACCAATCACACGCAATGAGACTCTGACGTGCAGTCTTTCCACGTGTGCTCTGTCATCACGTGCTGTGTGGGAAACACCCGTGCGGGTCACGTCACAGACGCGCTTACGCGCTGAGGGCCTTTGGTCCAATGGAATCGCGTATGCGTGCTGACGCGCTTACGCGCTAAGGGCCTTTCCTCGGTTTTCACGCTGACGTGCAGGATTTTCACGTGCCAATTCACTCCGTACCAAGCTGGCCACGCGTGAGCACACGGGAGACCACGCTCCTGCCCAGAAGGCCGAATTACTGCCCCCCAGAGCCCCGAGCACGCTCCCACCTGCTATCTGCTGCTGCCTGACTGCCTGCTGCCCACGTGCACTGCCATTTGCTGCCTGCACATCAGCCAGGGGTGCTGTTGCTGTGACCACCCCTGCTGGAACAGAAGACTCCCGACTGGAATTCCATCGCTCCACAGCCCAGCCCCAGGACCCAGTTGCCCACCCACTCCTGCCTCTGGGGTTGTCATGTCGGGGCTAACACCATCTGTGACCACTGACAACCCCCGGCCAGAGAGGCAGAGGGGCACCAGCTTCAGTGCCACCGAAGTTGGTGTCCTGGTGGAGCAAGTCCTGGGGCAGTATGATGCCCTCTTTGGAAGTTCCCGCGCCGACAAGGAAGGACGGACTCGGATCTGGACAGACATCGTGACTGCCATCAACGCGGAGGGGGTGGCAGTCCGGGACTTACAACATGTCAGGAAGCGCTGGGAGGACTTCAGGTCCAGGACCCTGAACAAGGCCCGGCGCCTCTTGAAGGCAGCGGATGCCAAGGGGCGCCGGGGCCACTTGTCGGAAGAACAGATGGGGGTCCTGGAACGCATATCCCCAGCGCTCCATGTCCAGGTCCTAGAGAAGCAGAGCCGTCTGGAGTCGAGCGGTGAGTGTACATGCATCCTGGTTGTGAGCAGGGCGTGTGGTGATCATTCCCCATTGTGCCAGTTGCACATCTGTTTGTATGGGGTGGAGTATGGGTGGGGGTGTACAGGGCCGTGGGGCTGACACATGCGAGGGCTGTAATGTGTGAGACATGGATGGTGCTTGTGTGTGTGGGCTTGCATGGCAAATGCAGTTGTGCGTGCACACATGTTTGGATGAATGTGTATGTAAGTAGACATGTCCGTGATGTCAGGCATGTATGTTGTTTTCGGCTGCATGTATGAGCACTGTGTACATGTGCATGTGTGTGTATTTGTCAAAGGTGCAACAGTGATGCTACATGGATGCATGTGACAGCGGTATGTGGAAGCCTGATTGGCAGATGTGACATGGATGCCCGTCTGAACAGTGCGACACTTGGCAGAGGTCTAGACATGCATGCAAGTGTGGTGGTGTGTGTACATGTGTGGTGCACTTCCTGTGTTGCATGTGATGTATGGCTCCCCTTTGGCTGCTGATGCTGTTGTATGTGTGGGGATGGTGGTGGCAGTTGCGATATGGCTGTGGTATGGCTCATGTGTGCCAGTTGCAATGACATGTGTGTTGGGGATTGTGATGGCATGTCTGAGGTTTGCCAATGCCACTCATGTACAACTGTCATGTGTGTATGTGTCCATTGTACAGTGCCCTGATGCCTGTGTTTTGTTTCTCCCTGTCTGCAGCGTCAACTGATGAAGAGGGCGGAGAATGTGCTGTGGAGCACAGCGGCGGGGATCCGACCGCCAGCCGGAGACGCAAGGCCCGGCTCCCCTCCCGTGTTGTCATCTCGTCGGGGAGTGAGGAGTCCGGTGCCGCGTCCCAGGCCGCAGCTGCCGGGGGGAGGTCCAAGAGGCGGAGGTTGCAGTTGGACTCCTCGGCAGCAGAAGGGGCAGCTGGGACCCCACAGGGCCCAACAGGGGAAGATGGCACAGAGTCATCCAGGTTGGTGGGGGGTCTGGTGGAGGAGGAGGCCGTGCAAGCACCAGAGACGGGGTCTGGAGGTGGGGATCCCACTGGTGCTAGTGGTGCAGTCCAGGACCAGGGACAGGAGGCAGCACAGGCGGCCGCGGAGGTGCCTGTGTGCAATCCTGTCCCCGATCCTGTCCCTGCATCATCTTGCACCAGCAGGGATGCCTACGTCCAGACCCGTTTTCAGGCAGGGGATGAGCTGACGTCAACTGGCCTTCCTCTGCCTGCGGACGTGGCTATCCAGGTCCGGGTTGAGCCTGTCCTGGCTGGTGTGGCGTTGCGTCAACGGGCCATGCGAGGTGACCTGCAGTCTTTTCATGGAGAGACTGCACGTCATCTCGAATGGCTCGTTGACCACGTCAGCCTGCTGGGACAGGTCACCCAGACCGGATTCCTCCGTCTGATGGGGCTTGTTCCGACCCCCTCCTCAACTGGACCCCCTACGCGCCAGTCGTCCTCTGTGCCATCTTCCCACCCATCAGTCACCTGGGTGCCCTGTGGAGCTGCCTCTGACAGTGCGGCCAGGCTGGTGGAGGAGGCATCTATGCCACAGTCGGGAGTCGGACGTCCAGCAGGGGTGGCCACATCAACAACTGCACCCCAGCCGGCGGAGGATGTGCAGGCAGCAGGAGGCAGTGCACGGGCAGAGGCAGAGCAGCAGCAGCAGCAAGATGGTGGGAGCCATGAAGGCTCGGGGCCTTCGACATCAGAGGGGCAGGCATCGGCCGGAGGGCAGGAGGACCCAGGACAGAGAGTGTCTTCCGTGTGGCAGCGGTTGGGCCACGCCATAGGTGCGGAGCGGCGGCGGGCGGAAGAGGCGCGACTCACAATGGTCAGGGCGGAGAACTCCATGCGGAGGGCCCTGAGGCGGGCCGAGTGCCTCGAGGCAATCCGCAGGGGGTTGGAGGAGGACACGGCGTCGTCCCTGCGGACCCTCGGGGCCATGGAACTGGACCGCCTCCGGGACATCGAACAGGAGTTCGATGATGCCCTGGCCCGGAACACCACAGAGTGAGCCGCTGGACTTGCCCGCCGCCTTTGTATATAGTTCTTTAGTTTTAGGTTTCCTTTGTTTTTTCTTATGATTTGGAGTCGACGGACACTGCTCCACTTTTTGTATATAGTTGATATTTAGGTAGGTTTTTTAGGAGGTTTCCTTAGTTCTGTTGTGATGATGGACCCTTGTTATTTTTGTACATAGTTCTTTGTTGCACGGAGAGTTTTGACATTTCACTTTGGACAACATTTTTTGGATTAGATTTTCTAGTTTTGTGTTTTTATGCGGACATGCAGCTTCTTTTTTCACATTTACATTGTAGTTAGTTTTCTTTCTTTAGCATTCGTATTTTTTTCTAATACATTTTTTTTTACATTGTTCACTGTGTGGTTTCATCTCATTGGTTTCATGCATGTCATGTTGTGTGTTTTCCCATTCAATTGGAATATATGTGTGTGACGGACATGGGTTCATTTGCTTCATGAACATTGGGGGTGTAACATGTGATTTCCATTTCCATGTGGGTGAATGGGTTACTTGGTAGGGCTTTTTGGCTGTGGAGGCTGACCAATACGCACATTGTGAGGACCTGGTGGGGGCTGCACATGGTGGCAGGGGGGTGGGGGTGGTGGGAGACATGAGTGGGGGCCTGGTGGAGGGTGACCCTGGTGGCTGGGGGGTGGGGGTGGTGGGAGACATGAGTGGGGGCCTGGTGGAGGCTGCCCCTGCACTGCTGGGGGGTGGGGGTGGTGGGAGACATGAGTGGGGGCCTGGTGGGGGCTGCCCCTGCACTGCTGGGGGGTGGGGGTGGTGGGAGACATGAGTGGGGGCCTGGTGGAGGGTGCCCCTGCACTGCTGGGGGGTGGGGGTGGTGGGAGACATGAGTGGGGGCCTGGTGGAGGGTGACCCTGGTGGCTGGGGGGTGGGGGTGGTGGGAGACATGAGTGGGGGCCTGGTGGAGGGTGCCCCTGCACTGCTGGGGGGTGGGGGTGGTGGGAGACATGAGTGGGGGCCTGGTGGAGGGTGCCCCTGGTGGCGGGGGGGTGGGGGTGATAGGGGACATGAGTGGGGGCCTGGTGGAGGCTGCCCCTGCACTGCTGGGGGGTGGGGGTGGTGGGAGACATGAGTGGGGGCCTGGTGGAGGGTGCCCCTGCACTGCTGGGGGGTGGGGGTGGTGGGAGACATGAGTGGGGGCCTGGTGGAGGGTGACCCTGCACTGCTGGGGGGTGGGGGTGGTGGGAGACATGAGTGGGGGCCTGGTGGAGGGTGCCCCTGGTGGCTGGGGGGTGGGGGTGGTGGGAGACATGAGTGGGGGCCTGGTGGAGGGTGCCCCAGCACTGCTGGGGGGTGGGGGTGGTGGGAGACATGAGTGGGGGCCTGGTGGAGGGTGCCCCTGGTGGCTGGGGGGTGGGGGTGGTGGGAGACATGAGTGGGGGCCTGGTGGAGGGTGCCCCTGCACTGCTGGGGGGTGGGGGTGGTGGGAGACATGAGTGGGGGCCTGGTGGAGGGTGCCCCAGCACTGCTGGGGGGTGGGGGTGGTGGGAGACATGAGTGGGGGCCTGGTGGAGGGTGCCCCTGGTGGCTGGGGGGTGGGGGTGGTGGGAGACATGAGTGGGGGCCTGGTGGAGGGTGCCCCTGCACTGCTGGGGGGTGGGGGTGGTGGGAGACATGAGTGGGGGCCTGGTGGAGGGTGCCCCTGCACTGCTGGGGGGTGGGGGTGGTGGGAGACATGAGTGGGGGCCTGGTGGAGGGTGACCCTGGGGGGTGGGGGTGGTGGGAGACATGAGTGGGGGCCTGGTGGAGGGTGCCCCTGCACTGCTGGGGGGTGGGGGTGGTGGGAGACATGAGTGGGGGCCTGGTGGAGGGTGACCCTGGTGGCTGGGGGGTGGGGGTGGTGGGAGACATGAGTGGGGGCCTGGTGGAGGGTGCCCCTGCACTGCTGGGGGATGGGGGTGGTGGGAGACATGAGTGGGGGCCTGGTGGAGGGTGCCCCTGCACTGCTGGGGGGTGGGGGTGGTGGGAGACATGAGTGGGGGCCTGGTGGAGGGTGCCCCTGGTGGCTGGGGGGTGGGGGTGGTGGGAGACATGAGTGGGGGCCTGGTGGAGGGTGCCCCAGCACTGCTGGGGGGTGGGGGTGGTGGGAGACATGAGTGGGGGCCTGGTGGAGGGTGCCCCTGGTGGCTGGGGGGTGGGGGTGGTGGGAGACATGAGTGGGGGCCTGGTGGAGGGTGCCCCTGGTGGCTGGGGGGTGGGGGTGGTGGGAGACATGAGTGGGGGCCTGGTGGAGGGTGCCCCTGCACTGCTGGGGGGTGTGGGTGGTGGGAGACATATGTGGGGGCCTGGTGGAGGGTGCCCCTGGTGGCGGGGGGGTGGGGGTGATAGGGGACATGAGTGGGGGCCTGGTGGAGGGTGCCCCTGGTGGCTGGGGGGTGGGGGTGGTGGGAGACATGAGTGGGGGCCTGGTGGAGGGTGCCCCTGCACTGCTGGGGGGTGGGGGTGCAGGGGGACATGAGCAGGTGTGCAGGGTAGTCCCCTGTTTTGTGGGCTGCCTGCAGGGGCTGTGGAGGGTGTACAGGGAACACCTGTGAGGACCCACCCAGCCTAATTGCGTGTGATAATTCCCGCACACCCCTGTAATACACGTACCAAGCCAAATCGCGTGTGATAATTCCCACGCACCCCTGTAATACACGTACCTGGCCAAATCGCATGTGAAACTTCCCGCATACCCCTGTAATACACGTACCCTGGCCAATCGCGTGTTGAACTTCCCGCGTACCCCTGTAATACACGTACCCTGGCCAATCGCGTGTTAAACTTCCCGCGTACCCCTGTAATATACGTACCCTGGCTAATCGCGTGTATAACTTCACGCGTACCCCTGTAATACACGTACCCTGGCCAATCGCGTGTTAAACTTCCCGCGTACCCCTGTAATACACGTACCCTGGCCAATCGCGTGTTAAACTTCCCGCGTACCCCTGTAATACACGTACCCTGGCTAATCGCGTGTTAAACTTCCCGCGTACCCCTGTAATACACTTACCCTGGCTAATCGCGTGTTAAACTTCCCGCGTACCCCTGTAATACACGTACCCTGGCCAATCGCGTGTTAAACTTCCCGCGTACCCCTGTAATACACGTACCCTGGCTAATCGCGTGTATGACTTCACGTGTACCCCTGTAATACACTTACACTGGCTAATCGCGTGTTAAACTTCCCGCGTACCCCTTTGATACACGTACCCTGGCCAATCGCGTGTTAAACTTCCCGCGTACCCCTGTAATACACGTACCCTGGCCAATCGCGTGTTAAACTTCCCGCGTACCCCTGTAATACACGTACCCTGGCCAATCGCGTGTTAAACTTCCCGCGTACCCCTGTAATACACGTACCCTGGCTAATCGCGTGTATAACTTCACGTGTACCCCTGTAATACACTTACCCTGGCTAATCGCGTGTTAAACTTCCCGCGTACCCCTGTAATACACGTACCCTGGCCAATCGCGTGTTAAACTTCCCGCGTACCCCTGTAATACACGTACCCTGGCCAATCGCGTGTTAAACTTCCCGCGTACCCCTGTAATACACGTACCCTGGCCAATCGCGTGTTAAACTTCCCGCGTACCCCTGTAATACACGTACCCTGGCTAATCGCGTGTATGACTTCACGTGTACCCCTGTAATACACTTACCCTGGCTAATAGCGTGTATGACTTCACGTGTACCCCTGATATGCACGTTACCCGCTTTGCGTTCCTTGTTTGGCTGCCCTGTAAACTGGTCCAGGGTTAGCGCAGCCCTTTGCGATGATTTAGCGATTTTGCTGGCTTTTCCTTGCGCGAGGGCGTTCTTGGGGGCGTTACTGGCGCTGCTGCAGGGTCGCTGCGATACTCTGCGCCACGGCTGGTTTGGGAGCATGAAATCCATGAATACGCTGTGCGCGGAAATCGGTTTTAGCGCACGTGCCTGGCGCAGTCAATCGCACGCGGACACTCTGCGCCAGCCGCTTGCGACACTTTTCTGCGAAATTCTATGAATTACCCTGTAAGTTGTTATTAATGCCTTGTTAGGAGAGCCACCTGAATAACAGCATTACTGCTCGAAACTCTGTGGACATTAGAAAAAAAAGGTTATAAAGGTAATTGCTTTATTACAATACGAATTAATTAAATATATAACGACATCCACCATGAAAAAAGTGTGGACAGTAAAGGAGTGGTTGTTTCTTTGCCGTTTCAGTGATGTCAATTCAAGTCTCTGGGGCACAGTCCAGCACCACCTTTAAGCATTGTGGGTTTTGCAATGTTCTTGTTTACAGGTGCCAAGCCAACTGACAGAAGTGACGGGACTAAAAAGTGTCTGAGATCAGGGGAATGCAGGGACCACAACAAGGAATACGGGAAGGGAAGGACAGGCTAAGGTTGATGCTGGACGCACCTTTCCAGGGTGGCCGATTGATGAAGGATGAGACTGAAGGATCAACATTGCAGGATGGGCATGACATCTAATGAAGTCATTAGGAGTAGGCTATCAAATCCTTCTAATATGCACCCATCCATAGAGCAAACCAGACCCTCAACATCCCATCCAGGCAGCTCTCAGCACCACAGGAGAGAACCCCCTCTCTCTAATCTCACGGAGGAAAGCAATCAGAATGCCCACCACCATCAGTGGTGATGCGCCACCCAACTATCATCTCAGACATGAAAAACCACCCAGTGCACAGAACTGTCCATGCTGCTATGTCCACCAATTTCTGCGAGCAACTGTGCACAGCGAGGTAGTTCTAACCAAGCAAGGGCGGTTCAGGGACCTTAATGTCTGGGATTATTTCACAATATTAGAATAATAGGGTACATTTTACATCACAGCTTTTGTGAAAAATTGCGTAAAAGCCGTACAACGTATAATTAGTTTTGCAATGTAACACCTGAAACTATCAAAGAGGTACCAGATCACCAACAGTACACAAGAACATTTCCAGCACATTTTCTTGATGCCTTCGCCCACATTATCTGACCATAGCTCCATGTAAAAGCACTCTCATGTTGGAATTTCCCGTAATGAGCAATGTACTGTCAGAAAGTATATCCATGCTGGCTGCTCAAATCATTTCCAGTAAGAACACCCTTTTGTTTGCTTTGCCCATAATGCCAGTAATGCCGCTGTAAGAAAACATGTCCATACTTCCTGTACCAATATATGCCAGTATTTCAAAGTAATTGCACGCTCATGTTCGCTTTGCCCATATTGCCAGTAATGCCAGTATAAATCAACATGTGCATGCTGGGTTGCATGACTATATTCCACCAATGTCATGTAAAAACATCTGTGTCTTTGTTTGCCCATAATGCCAGTAATGCAACTGGAAGAAAATATGTATATAAACACGTGGTAAGAACACTATGTGGGGCACTGTAAAGTTATAATCAATTGTAGAAATGGCACATAATAGATTGTTTAAAC
The DNA here is from genome assembly GCF_040938575.1 of Ambystoma mexicanum. Classification (NCBI taxonomy): domain Eukaryota; kingdom Metazoa; phylum Chordata; class Amphibia; order Caudata; family Ambystomatidae; genus Ambystoma; species Ambystoma mexicanum. The sequence goes on from NC_090935.1 coordinate 869,922,838, forward strand.
AATCATTGCCCTCCATTGCTCTGAGCTGCAGAAAGAATAGTTCAGCACATCTTTCAGATGTGATGTTCAACATAGAAAGACTGAAGCATCGCATGTGTACCTATTCAGAGGTGTACAAAATGCTTTCCTAAAATACATGACATTATAGTAGAGCCAAAAGGACTACCAGCTAAGCCATCAAAGAGCCAAGAAGCTAAACATGGGAACTATCGAAACTGTTACCACTAAAAACACCCTCATTGTAATCCAACAGGACTGCAGAGATCTTCCTCTCTTGTTTTACCGCAAGATAACCAAATTAATTGAATCTGTCATAAACAAACCAGAACCATTTATGTTCACTCAGCCCACTATGCCTGACACAGAGTGCATTCCTTCCTTCAAGCCCTTAGAGAGTAAAAGGGGGGAGATAAAGTTAACATTAAAACCTATGGCGACCAAACAATGGGCCCCATTACAAGCCTGGCCATCCGGAAATAAGGGTGCTGATAGCAGCGTACCGCACCCTTTCCGGACTGCCAGACTACAAGTATGTCTGCAGGGGCTGTGTTTCCATGTCCCCATTCCCGAGGAATAGGCACAGTTGAAGTAAGAAGTTTGTGAATCCCCCAAAGTGGATATAGCCTTTTTGAGACTAGTGTTCCCGTGGAGTCATATGGGACTCCATGGGAATGGGGACTTACACTTTCCACCACCTAACATCGCGGGCCGCCGGGACTTGTAATGTCCAGGTGGCACCGGGAAATCAGGCGTCGGAACAGAGTTACCGCCAATTTCGTAATGAGGACCAATGTCTGCCTACTCTACTACTGATTATCACAAGTTTGGTTAATGTCTCACTTGCAAAGAGCATTGATCCACCTTATTGAAACATGTCATCATGACACTTGCTTTCCCTTAAAAAGAAATGCATACCCCATCTATTACTGCATCACAAGGTCTACACCAATAGTCAGACACTTTACTTGGGGCAAGAGTTACGCTTGCAAGTTAGTCCTTCAAACTAATGTTGAAAGTTATGAAAAAATTGAATTGAATATACTATTTTATGTACTTCATATCTTGTCCTTGTTGTAAGTAATATATCAGACATACAATAATGCATTGGTGAATATTTATTTATTTCATTTGTTTTCAGCGCCCAGATCCGTAGGCATCACGGCGCTAGTGCATGGTAGGTAACATAGAAAACATAGCAAACATTAGTATCGAAGTCAAGGTTCTGTGGGTAGCAGGTGGACTGGTAGTAGTCGTAGTCATATTTATATAATAGCCATTTATCTAACAGCCAGGTTTTCAGATGTTCCTGAAGAGGGTAAATGAGGGTTCATTTTGGATGAGAGGCGGGAGTAAGTTTCACAAGGTGGGGGCAATAACAATAATAAGGGCAATAAGTGGAGGCTGTGGTTCCCAGTGATTTTCAGGAGTATTTGCGTATCATCTGCAAAGTTAGTATATGGTATGTCGAGTAGGTCAATGCGGTCAACAGAGATCTTGTGTACATCTTGTATAGAGAGTGGGGGAGATACAGGATATTTGGGGCACACCGTATGGTACTGGGATGGGGGCTGCAGCCTCTGACCCTATGAATACCCTGGATGTACGCTCGCTAAGGAGCGATTTGATCTAGCTGGTGGCATTGTTAGAGTGATTGAATTTAGTTTAGTTTAGTTTATTTATTTGTATAGTGCAGCCAAAACCTTGAGTAACTGGGCGCATTAAACTTGGAGCACAACATAGGTTACAAAATAGAACTGAGACATGGGTTAAACATACTGTGTAGTTACAAATGACATGAATAAATACAAATGGGGGACCGGGTTACAGAATGGTCCGAGCCAAAGGACAACACAAATGTTACAAAATACAAAAGTTAGAGCAGGTATATAGCAGGCTATATATAACTGAGGGCGGAGATGGCAGGACTGACGGCCAGAGAATAGTATTACTGAGTAAAAAGCAAATCCTTCCTCTTGGCTCTGAAAGATGAAAAGGAAGAGCCAGCTCTAATGTCAGTGGGGAGAGAATTCCAGCATTTGGCAGCTAGCACAGGGAAGCTCTCTCCCCCTGCTGTTTTCAAGTTAAACTTGGGAATGTTCAGTTGGTGTAAATATGGGGATCTGTTCTGTCTAATGGTGCACTGTGTTGTGAATTTGTCAGATAGATATTGAGGTGCTGTCTGGGAAAGGCATTTATGCGTAATGACAAGGGACTGTAATTAAATTCTGTCACAAATTGGAAGCCTGTGAGCTTCCTTTCTAAAGGTGGAAATGTGGGCAGTATGAGGTAAATTAAGGGCACGTCTGAGGGCGCTGTTCTGAAGAACCTGTAATCTATTCAGATTGTGATTAGACGAGCCAAGAAAAAGTGTGTTGCAGTAATCATATTTGGACAGAATCAGTGCCCTCGCCAAGGTGAGGCAGCTGTTAATGGACAAAAAGGGTTTGCATGCATTGATAAGTTTATTAGTGTAGGCAGTGGAGGAAATAGTGGCATTTATTTGTTTTTTAAGCAAAAGTGTGGAGTCAAGATAGACACCCAGCGTTTTGACTTCTTTGGAGACTTTTATGATGTTACCGTCAATAGTGATAGACTGGTACTGGGAGTCGAGCTTGTTGAGGTAGGCTTGAGATCCAACGATCATCAGTTTTGTCTTGTCATCGTTTAAGCAGAGGATTTGAGTAGCCATCCAATCCTGAATTTCAAGGTATATTTCATTTAATTTTGCAACATCGTTCTCATAGCAACCGGTGAGAACCTGGGTATCGTCCGCGTAATTCGTCTATGTGACACCCAGATCATCAAGACGATCAAAGAGGAGCTTGGTAAAGATGTGTTAAAGCGTGGGAGAAACACAGGACCCTTGGGGGACTCTGCATAGGATAGGGACTGGGTCAGCCGCAGTCGAAGGGGGGAAGACCCTAGTCATTCTATTGGAAAGGAAGGATTGAATCAAGTTGGTGGCATTCTGGGAGAATGCTGCAGTCGAGGAGAGGTGTTTGGTCAGGATTTGATGGTTGACCAGGTCAAAGGCTGCAGACAGGTCCAACAGGAGCAAGATGGCCAGTTTGCCCTTGTCTTTAGCTTCATCCATTTGGATTTTTAGGTCCAGGAGGGCTGTTTCTGTCCTATGCCTGGGTCTAAAGCCAGATTGTCACAGCCCTAGGAGGTTGTGGTCTTCCAAATGTTGTTTTATTTGGAGGTATGCTAGTCTGTCTAGTATCTTCAGGAGAAATGGGACAGTCGTAATGGGTCTGTAGTTGGTCAGTATATTGGGGGTCTAGATTGGGTGAGATTCTGGCAAAGGATGTCATGGTCAACTAAGTCGAAGGATGCCAAAAGGTCAAGGAGGAGAAGGATGGCGAGGTCTCCTGAGTCTCGGGTGCAGTCAAGTTGGATATTAAGGTCAAGGAGGGCAGCTTCGGTGATATGTCTAGGTCTGAGTCAAGATTGGCACGTGCCAAGGAGGCATTGCTGCTCTAGGTGAACTTCGAGTTGTGTATAGGCTGTTTGGTCAAGAAGTTTGAGTAGGTAGGGCACTATCATGATGGGGTGGTAGTTAGTGGGAAGAGAAGAGTGAAGGGAAGGTTTCTTGAGTAGAGCTGTGACCCAGGCTTCTTTGATGGTTATAGGGACAGAACTGGACGCGAAGGAGGCATTAATACATTTAGAATTAATGGGGGAGAGTGTGGTGGCACAGAGCTTTACAATGTTGGAGGGGCACATATCACCTTGCAGTTGGATGGTTTAAGGTGTTGTATAATGGTTTGTATATCTGTAGGGGACATTGGCGTAAAGTGTAAGGCAGGCGAGGTGGTAGCGGTGGAGTCAATGCAGGTGGGAGGAGGAGGGGCAGGATCTTTGGTAAGTAGGAATATCTTGTGGATGGTTTTGTCTCTTTGCTTACATGTTTTTTCTGTTAGTGACGTTTTGATTGTGATACACCAGTGTTTGTCTTTGGTGAAGCTGGAGGATGGCTGTATAGGGGATTCAAGCTCCCTGAAAATGTTGACTAGCTCCTTTGTGCTGAACTGGCTTCCTGGATTCTGATGTTGAAGATACCAGATTTGGTTGTGATTATGGCATTTGTGTAGTTTCTATGGGAGGATAGGAAAGTTTCTGTATTGGATCAGGAGGGGTTCTTTCAAGTGATTGATTATTTATATGAAGGGTAAGTAAAGTTTCAGAAAAACATTTGTTTCTGGAGTTGTTTTTCTGTGCACTGGTTTTCAGAGGTGCATGGAGGTTAAGGGGGTGCAGTAGAGTGGCAATGTATGCAAAAATGATGGTGTCAGGGTAGTTACTTTCAGATTGCGAGGAGAGAAAGGACAGGAGGGTGGGTTCTAGCAATTCCGTGAGTTTGCGAGTGTGTCTGGAGGTTATGGTACATGGTTTGGACTCTTTACTTGTGGTGGTGGACTCTTGGGGCAGGCTAAATAGAATCAGGGAGCGGTCCATCCAAGGAACAGGGTACACCAAAGTGATACAGACTAGTGTGTTGAGGTTCAAGATCCAGTTCAGGATTCTACCTTTGGAATGGGTTGGTGTAGTGACAGATTGTGTGAAGCTCAAGTCATGAAGTGAAGCCATGAGGGCGATGGACTTGAAGTACCATATAAGTCTAGGTTAAAGTCTCCAAGGAAGATACATTTAGTGTTAGACTGGATTGGGGGTGAAAAGGAGAGGAATGTCTATGTCAGGTGAATTCAGATTATTGGGGTGGAGGTAGAGGAAGAGGATGTTGATGGTAGCATTAAGCTCACATTTGGCCAGCAAGAGTTCCTATCTTTGGATGGGGAATAGTGGTGAGGCTCTAATGGGCAAGGTTTTTTGTGATGAGAGCGACTTCACCTCCTAATTTCTCCAGTCTATCGATCCTAAAGATACTGTAGTTAGTAGGGATGGCTAATGAGAGTAAGGTACCAAAGGCATCGTGTAGCCATGTTTCAGTGACTGCTAGTAAGTCAAGATTGTTGTGTAGTTGAAAGTCATGGATGGTAGTGGCATGTGCATAGAGGCAGCATGCCTTGAAAAGGGTGCACATGATGGTGTGAGGACTAGAGGGAGTTAGGACACAGAACCTGAGAATTACCCTGTTTGTGCCACTATACAGAACATAACCTCTCCAGTAGAGACAATACATGAATAGAATTGGAAACTGTAAAACGTGATGGTAGAGGCAGGGATATTGCATGCAGACAGGTTGACTGTGCTGGAACAACATTGGATTTTATATACTCAGGCACACTTTAAAGGATTTAATGATTTAGTGAAGTAGGCAGCATTATTGTAAACATGTTATTGTAAATATGTCCTCGGTATTAAGATTATGCTCTGAATTTCAGCTAAATCTAGTTGGTAAAGAAATACACATTTCTTATATGCAAAATTGTTAAGGACCTGATCTAAGGGATTCAAGGGATCTACATGGTGCCTCTGGCCTGGTTGGTAGAGATCATTGATCTTTGTTGTCAGCTGTATGCTGATGATACCCAGATCCTGGTCGATCTTCATGCAGGATCTGTCGAGGATGGGAGAGGGGCAGTCGGTCTTGGGATGGTGAAACATTGGAGGTTGGATAGCTACTTGCATCTAATTTGAGATAAAATAGAGGTCCTGCTTTTAGGAGGAGTTTTCCTTAATCTGGGATATATTTTTATTAGCTTAGTCATCGTTGATCCAGTGGTTCCTTTTAAAAGTCTGGGGGTAATTGTTGACAGTCTGTCTGTGATATTTTTTCCCTGAGATAGAGGCAGTGGTAAAGTCTGCCCACTTTCATTTGTTTAATATCAGCAGGTGTGCTCACCTGAATGCCCTTGATCACTGTATTCTACTAATTCAGGCAGTGCTGATGTTCATTGTTCAATACTGCATGTCCATATACCTGGTCATATAGAAGAACGCTTGTAGCTAAATTACAAGCCATTCAAAACCAGGCGTTATGCATTATTCTCCCTTTGCAGAAACTGGATTAATTATATTTTGCAGGCCTGCAAATCCTTGGGCTGGTTACACATAGAGCATCATATTCAAACGTTTACCTTGACTAAAGTTTGGAAGATCCTAAATGGAATTTGTCCAAATTATTTATCAGACCTGATTAAGTCCTAAGTCCCTATTTGAGCTCTTCTATACAGCTCTCTTTCTTTATGGACTGTGAATAAGTTTCAAATTGTTTGCTTGGGTGTACGATCCCTCAGTGTTAGTGCCTGCCATTTTTGGAATACCTAGTCCGGGGATATTCATTTTTTTACAAATCTTTATCTGGTTTCAAATATAAACGACAACATTATATTTGTGCAGCTCCCCTAATTCTATCTGGTAATGTTAGTTGTCAGAATCCAAATGATTGTCTTCCTCCTTAAGCTATTTGGAAGTGACATTTTATTGTTTCTGCATGTTATATCTTGATGTAATTGTCTGTTTTCGTTGCACTGCTGTATGTAGATGTTTTTATGTACCAGTGATTTGAAAATAACTTATGTGGTACAATGCTGCGCTTATTAAAATAGTTTTACTACTACTAATAATAATCATAATAATTATAATAATCATTTTGTTCCCTCCTTCTGAATAAGACAAAAGAAGTATAAGTATTTACTCATGACGGCATTGTTATGGCTTAGCACAAGAATGTTTCCCCGCAGATCCTGAGTTCTACAGTGAATATTGACAATTGGATAGAAAATAATGATGTGACCTCCAGAGACTGGAGTGTTTACTCTTTAAGGAATTACGGCGTTTCCCTTTGATTATGCATTTAATCATTAACTTGAATTAAAGAGCCATTATGAGATATTGGCTGCTTTTACCAATTTTATGATTAACTCGTGAATAGATTTATTGATCTATGTTAGAAAGAATGAAATAACTACTTTCCATGGGCTCATGGGAAGAGTTGGCAGTAACTTTGAACAACACAAATGGCATAGACCGCAAATAATGGGAAAGGGTGTAATGGCAAGGTATATAATCCTGCCTTTTGCAAAATGGCATGGAATGCCATTCTGCAAGTGCTGATGAATAGTCACGTTATGAAGGATCATAGCGGTGGCTAGAAATGGGCCATCATTTCATGAATGTTTATTTTTAAAAACACATAATGAAATTGTATGCACTAAATAGGTCTTAACATATGATTGCTAGATCTGATTGAATATTAGTAAGTTAACACAGTTGCACTGAATTTCCAGCAGTCAATACAGTTGAATCATTTTGGCTTATTCAGATGTTCTATTGGAAATATCTTGAGTGGAATATATAGAGGTGTGCAACATGATGGAGTCTGTGATTTTGATAAAGGCTTATTAAAAGTACATACAGAATTTAAAGAAGAAAGATCAGGTGACAAACATGCCAAAGAGTTTGTATCCTGGGTATAATCTGTTAGTTGAAAGTAAAGATGAATAGAACGTCTTCATTCTTTTAATTGATTTGGTTAAAATAATTCAACCTTACAATTTAAACATTACAATTTAAAAGTTATAGAATTACGAATTAAGAATTAATTAAGAATAAATTGCGGCAATCAAAATAAAATTTCACATATTCTTATAAAAGTAAAAGTAAGCAAAAATTCTGTTTTCTTTGATTTGTGCAAAACAGTCAGGTTGTGGAAAAATCCGGAAGCACTAGTAAATAATAATAATACATTACAATAAACAGGTACTAAGAAGGATGTAAAACTGTCACTAAATTGAATGTCGCAATTCGGACTGACATAAAATTGGTAGAAAAGATGTGTTGCCAGAAGTTCTCTGTGGAGAGAGTCTGATAGTCTGAAAAACTTTTGGAGATGTACCGCTCGTCTATCATTGAATTTCGGACATGCTGTAGTTAGATGTTTCAGCGACTCAGACATTTTTGGATTATTGCAAAAACAACATATATTTTCAGTTTTCTCAATGATTCTGCGTCGTGCTAAAATTTCCCTAGTTGGCCACAAATTGAATCTGAATTTTAGAAAGGCAATTCTCAGATGAGGTAAGGGACATCTAATGTAATAGGTTTCCACCTATCGATTTTCTTTGTGGCAAAAGGGATGATTCCTAAAATCAGGGTACTTCAAGCATGATTCTCGTGTTTTAGTCCAGTCAAATTGATATCGTTTTGTGTGCCCTTATCGGATTCTGTACCAGGAGAGTGACCAGTATATCAGCAACTGCCAGTAAATTTATGCCAGTGGTCTTCCACATTTTCACAAAGTTGTGGTCTGATGTCATTATATATAAAGCGAAAATGGAGATTAATGAATTTGAGTTCTAGGCCATCAAGTATTTCCTCCATAGAATGCACAATTTCCATACATATAAAATATTCAAGGATATTAGACCTAATTTGTGTCTAATCATGGCTACAGGCACACACTGAGGAATACAGAGTAAATATCTCCAAGATTTGGCTTCTATTTTACACCAGAAGGTTTCTGCGATAATAGCTTTTCATTCTGCACCAGATAGCACTTCGGCGGTCACCTTTTGTCTATAAAAGGTCAGCACTAGGGAGTATGAGAATTTGCCATATTTCGCATATTTTACTCTTGCTTGACAAATAGCCATTTGGATCTAAGCTGTGATTTCCGCGAAATATGGCAGGTCTTGTGCTTGATCATTTACATTGATGCCCAAGTAGCGATATTCATGTCCTGATTGAAGTGTATTATTTTGGAGCGTCCACGTATAGGATTTACCATCATTGCGTGGCTTGCCACAATGCATGACTTATGTTTTGTTCAAATTGATAACTCATTTTCTTTGCTATAGATATGATATGATATGGCATTTATAACGTGCCTAAACACAAGTGTTTCAAGGCGCGATGAGTCAAGGCAGGGGGAACAAAAGGGAAGACAGAGACAACGATCTTACTAAGCCAGGTGACATTGAGATCGCGCAAGTGCAGGGGGAGGGTGTAGGGGAAAAGTGTGAGGGAAAGGGGAGGGGACAGTGCAGTACATGGGATCACAGTAAAACAATAAAAAGTGTGGTTAGCTGGTGGCAAGTGCAAGGGTAAGTGCAGACATCAAGTGACCAAGTGTGGTAGGGGGAGTCTAGGGATACAGAAACAGACCCGAGTGCAAGGGTTGCCGTGGGGGCAGTGCAGGTCTGCAACTGGTGGGGAGGGGACATGGGCCAGAGATCGCAGGGTAACCAGGTGACCAGCCAGTTTCATTTTCAGGCAGGAGTTCATCAGGGGAGAGGAAGAGAGCAAGCAGAAGCAAAGAGGATGGTTTTGTGGTGCTTCTGGAACCGGAGATGGTTCTCCTCAAGTTTCAGAGAGGCAGGGAGGCTGCTCCAGTGGGAGGCCCCGGCTGAAGAAAGAGCTCTGCCACCAACTCGTTGCTTGCAGAAGCGACCCTGAGGGAGTTGGAGGGAGACGAGCGAAGAGCTTGAGAAGGAAGATATTTACCAAGAGAGAGTTGAAGGTATTGAGGCCTCAGGCCCCAGAAGGCCTTGTGGACAATGCAGAGGTTTTGAACTTAATCCGCGCAGCCACTGGGAGCCAGTGCAGAGATTTCAGTCCTCGAGAGATATGATTCCTGGGCTTGAGGCCAAGGACAAGTCTTGCAGTACTGTTTTGGGTGAGTTGCAGAAGATGGAGAGTAGAAGCAGGCAGATTTAGAAAAAGGCTGTTGCAGTTGTCCAGCCTAGAGAGAAACAGAGCTCTGGAGACAGTGAGCTTTTGGGGGAAGGAGAGGAAAGGAAGAATACCTCTCTTTAAAGCATTGAGTAGGTTCTGTAATCCTCTTGGCGTTTTGGATATTAGAATTAAATCGTCTGCATAAAGCAGCCACGGAATTGCATGGGATCCAAATGTTGGCGCATCGGACACTACGTGCGTGAATTGACTTTTTAAGTCCGAAATAAAACAATTAAAAAGCACTGACGCAAGGATACACTTCTGCTTTACACCTCTATAAGTAGCAATGGGTGCAGTAAGTAGGCCGTCCATTGTTAGACGAACCTGAATTGAAGTTTTACTGTTCAAAGCTTCAATTAACACACTTAAGGTTGATGGACAGTCGGCCTTATTGAGTTTGTTCAGTAGTAATTGCCTGGAAACTGAATCAAAGGCTGCATGAAAATCAACGAAAGCTAAATAAATGTGCTGTTTCTGGGATTAAACATGAACCTTTATGGCATTAATGGCTATTAGGTTCATTGAAGTGCCCAAGCCTGCTATAAATTCTGCTTGAAACGGTTCACAATACTGTGATTTCATGTTCCAATTATTGAAATCTCTGTGAATGAGACAAGTAAATATTTTACCCGGCACATCTAATGGTGCAATGTGACTGTCGTTGGCAGGGTCTGAGGGTGACCTTTCGTAAAGATAGGTACGATGACTGATTTATGCCTAGATTTAGGGATTGCTTTAGTTTGCAGAACATAATTAAATATGTTATAGAGAATGTTCGCCCAGGCATTGGGGTGTTCTTTAAACATTGCCTTATGAAGCCCATCTGGGCCTGGTGCTTGCGAATGACTAGATATATATGAATTTATAAACCAAAATGTCATCTTGCGTTATTGCAAGGTGATTCTTTTGTAGTGGAGGTTTATTATACGTTGGAACAATAATAGCTGGTTGGGCATAGACTGCTGTGAAATGCTGCACCCATTTTTGTTCATAGACTCCATTTATTAGGATGGGAGTTTGTGTGGTGTGGTTTGCACGATTTTGAAAGTGTCAGATCTGTGCTGAATTTTTGGAGGCTATAGCTTGCAGCATATATTCTCTATCAACCTGGTACATAAGTGCTCTGCGGGCCCGTGTCCAATTTTTATATTTAGTCTTTAGTGGTTTGAGGGCTATTGCTGCCCTTTTCAATGGAGTTAGCGAAATCACAAGTCTTTTTTCTCGGCGAAACAAGGCTTATCTACCATGTACTTCTGGGTCATAGACGTGGTTGATTTTATGCACTGTTTGCCTGGTACAGACGACTGTTGGGTGAATGATAGCAGAGCTGCTACAGAGGTCTCTTCTGCGCCCAACAAGTCCCCCTGAGCTGCTCTTTGATTTTTTTTATGCAAGTATTTAGTTGTTTCAGAGATTGGTCCGACCATCGGAAACAGTTTCTACTGCCCGTTATTGTTAGATGACATCGGCTATAATTGGCTATAATGGGAGGAAGAACTGTAGCGGGAGGCACTACAGTAGAGGAAGAAGACGCGTTACAGTCAAGCCAGATGCCATTATCGAGTCTGGCAAGGCAGTAGGACATCTGGAAGTAGAACGTAATAAGGACGCAGTTGATAGTGGGACCACCGGACTGCCTTCACTCTGATTAATTTGAGGTGTAAACGAGGAAATATTTGTATCAGCTTCTGGGGGTAGAAATGTCTAATGTATCCTGTTTGTGTTTTTTTACGTACCATGGTTTCCGTTATGGATAATGATTTGGCCAGGTCATCATTGTAGGGGTTATGGAGGGCGTGCGTCTCAATTGCAGTGTGACTTTGTTTATTTTATTCTGCAGTGGCATGGCAGACTTGAGAGTATAAAGACTCTTGGACATGTTATGATATAATGTATATGCTGCAAAAAGAGAAGTTAGTTAAATTAACGTTTTTGAATTAAGATGAGCGTTGTCCACTCGGAATGTTGCAGTTGCTGAATAAGCAGTTATATTCACTAGTAGAGGCAGCACCGACGCAGCAGCTTCTAATGTTCACAAAATTTGAGATACAATTAAGTAAAGTTTGCGCACCTTTGCTTTCAGAACAACTGAGCATTTATCAAGTGCTGGAAGAAATGGTGTACCAAAGGAAAGGAACAAAATATTTGCATTCGTAATCAAGATATAAAAGTTTGAGGAGGGCCAGCTGCGTCACAGCAGTTATTGAAGAACACACTACTGAAGCTAAGAATGACAAAACATGAAAGTGGTGCATGTTAATATAAAAGCAGAAATGTAATCACATGTCAGCGTGTGTCGAACAGACGTAATGACTTGCTGCCTCTGCTCTCCTGCTATCTGCCAACTGCACTCACCAAGCACTCGATCAAATGCACGCGTGAAATGTGTGCGGCATGTGCTTATATAGTGAGGTCACAGGGGGTGGGGCAGGCAGCCGAAACCGAAGGAAATAGAAGAAACACTCCATGATGGCTGTTGAAATAAGAGCTGACTAAATCGTAAAATCCACAGATAAAAGTCTTCAAAAAATCCAATTTGTGTAGCGAAGTTTATTGTTTGTCCAAGCTCAAATAATCCACAGAGAATCTCCTTCTGCCACTGCACTCACCAAGCACTCGATCAAATGCGCGTGTCTAAATGGGCGTGGCTTGTGCTTATATAGCAAGGTCACAGGGGGTGGGGCTTGCAGCCAAAACCAAAGGAAATAGAACAAATACTCCACGGTGAATGTTTAAATAAGAGCTTAGTAAACTGTAAAATCCACAGATAAAAGTCTTTAAAAAATACAATTTGCTTGCCGAAGTCTATTATTTTTCCAAGCTCAAATAATCCACGCAGCCTCTCCTCCTGCTAACTGCACACACCAAGCACTCGATCAAAAGCGCTTTAGAGATTCTTTATGTTTGTTTTATTTATCATAGGAATGCTCTAACCTGAATTCCACTCTACATACACATATTCATTTTTACTTGGTTCATATTTGACAATTTCAGACATATTCCCAACAATTTAAGAGGGTACACTTCGTAATTTGAGCCATAGTGAGTGATATTATTTGGGTTTGATTTAGAGAATTATAACTATATTTCGTGTATGTATATTTGTTTCAATCAAAGGTGGTAATCTATAGAAACATAGGCGTAACTATACGACTTATGTGAAGTAGCAATAGATGGTCTGCCCAGGATATTTCATTGTAGACAAGGTTAGAATCACCCTCTTAACCTACTACCAATTTAAATTATTTTACAAAGAAGATATTACATTTTTAGTGAAGACAACATTTGTTTGATTAAAAAGTCAAGCAAATTGGATTGGAATGTGTTTTTGCTCGTTGAAAAAAGTTTGATTGTATTTAAGATAAGTAATTTAACTTTGTGAATGGTCCCTGTCATTTAGAAGTGAAGGATTTCACCAAAACATTTGTAATCACCCTGAGGAAAGTAAGCAGAAGGATAGCCTACATGCAGAAAATAGTTGCCTTGGATAGTGTTGAGTAAATCTAATACGTTACTCTGCATATTTATTGTACGTTAATGTCTAAAAATGTTGTCTTTTGCTATTTTAGGTTTTTGTTTAATTTTATACAGTAATGTGTTAATATAGACTTTAAGTTAGTTATGAGTATTGATTTGTACCATCTACTTGGTGATAAATAGATTGTGGTTGTAAGGCGAATGTATTCACCAATGAACATTAACTGAAAGAAATACATATGGCTTGTTCAATACTACTATACAGAAAGAGACAACTGACTTCCCCGCTCATTGTCAATGCTGGCCAGGCTTGGTGATCTGTAATATTATCTTACTTGTTGGTTTACACCTTACAAGTGGGTGAAACGATCAAATGTTAGTCTAAATACTACCTTATGTGACTAATGCCATATCCTATTGAAAGAAAAAGAACCATATTGCTTTTACACACTCAAAAAACACTTAAAATTACCATTCATAAATAAGTCCATACAAATTTATTTATTTTAAGACCAATTTAGAAAAGTTAAAAAAGAGAGAGGGCAAGATTCAACATGTATATAACAAATCAGCAATACGTGATCATCTCAACCTATTCTTAAAAACAGTATCATATGTGAGGGGTTAGTTGGATTAGTGAAAAACTGACTATATTCACTTAAGCAGTATTAAGATACAAGACTTCATAAATTTGTGAGTCTTTTGTTTCGACATGTTTCGGCCCTTCTGGAGATTAAAACACTATCTCTAGTGTCTCTACGCCCAATAGTTTTTCATGGCCTTATTCAGGACAGACCATTTCATTTAGATGTGATGGAAAAACTATTTCAAATACCCCAAAACAGGTTTGGCAATATCTAAAACCAAACATACAAAGTTGTAAACGACAATGGTTCTATCATTCAAAAAGACTTACATTTGTGCAAAATACATCATACTCTTACTCATAATCAAATTATTTTTACATACATTTTATCCAAAAATTGTTAAAGAGTGACGTCTTTCTAGACAATGCCTCATCACGACTTGGGTGGTAACGGTAACGCTATTAGCGCGGGCGGTATTAGCCCTACCGCCAAACTCCCCAGCGCTAATAGCGCTGGATCACGAGTTCGGCGGTAATGTAAGTCCCCATTCCCCACTGAGCCCATTCGGGAATGCCCCATTCCCCATTGGGCTCAATGGGGAATCTTCGCGCTAATACCGCCGGCGGATTTCCCGCCGGCAGTAATAGCGCAAATTTTCGACGGATTTCCCCCCAGCTCAGAGCTGGGTTAAGGGTTACTGCCGAAGTCGTGATGAGGCCCAATATGTTGCACTTCTGCCCCATTGGGGCACATCAATCAGTATTTATCACCAAGCCTTTACTTGCATCCTGGATGGACATGAGCTCAAAAAACGGCTCAATCATAGCCGCGACAGGTCATTTTTTTCTATCGCCGGGTATTCAAAAATCAACCCTGGTTCATTCACAAATCCCAGACTGTATTTGGAACCTGCATTGTATAACAAACAAGGAAAAATGTCCTTATTTTATATTCTAAATTATAGCATTCAAGCTTATTAGTGGCTATTATAATGGCCACACAATCTTGGTTCTTTATTAATTTCCACAATCAATCGTTTTTCACAGCATTAACGCTTCTTTGTATCTGTTATAATGGTCGCTCAAACTCAATGTTATGCCACCTATCACCGTAGTTCACATCAAAATTCAACAATGTTTAAAAAGGAAATGGAATGTTGCTGTCAAAAACACCAACAGTAGTTAACTTACTTTGGTCCTGCTTAATATTAGCCTCTGTTAACTAGCAGCGTCTTGTAGATTAAACTGCGATCATTCGCAGGTGGCAGCCCATTAGAACGGCAAATAATCGCGTGTCGGGGTCCGCCTGGGAAAATTGCCTATGAAATCCCAACAAAGCTGAGCCTTAAGATATTCTGATCAGCGCCATTTAAATGCACTATTTCAGAAAAAAGTTTAAAGCCACGAAGCTGCAAAACAGCCCCGCTTCACAAAGAGACCCACGTAAAAATGTTTGGACACATGGCTCAAAGAAGCAACTGCTTTTCAACACCTCTTCTCACATACACTGAAACACCCTAAATTGGTGCGTCTACATCATGGTGGAAAGCCAACCATCTATGATCAATTATAAGTTTACAGACCAATGAGGGGAACTAAAAATACACTTACAGAGTTTAGAGTGGAACTTCCCACCAACCCTGATAAAGGCCAGCACATTGATCAGATACTACTTGACCTCTTAGAGTCATATAAGAACAGGATTCCTCCTGGACTCCACGATACACTAAGGGAACCTGTAAGTGTGTTTGCTATGACCTTATAATTAAGCTGCTGCTTTCTAACCAGTGGAAACCAACAAGGGCACATTTGACTTGTGGTGTCATCCTCATGCAGGGCACCACACCATGCGGAGTGTCTTATAAGTTTCCCTTTCACGCCTGCTGTTCAACATTAGATAAGGCACTACTGTTACATTATCGAATGTACGTTGTCAACACTCAAAATTACATCCAACTGGAGAATGACCCAGCTGACTTGAAGGACATCATTGCATGTTTAGACCATATTTACTTACAGATGAAAGAGGTCTTCTCTTGGGTGAACAGAGCCGTAATGCAGGTTTTGAGAGAAGCTGCAATGGCTGCATCTTCATTCTACTGCACCACACTTAGGGGCAAACCCGAAGCTACATCACAATAGACAACACATCTATTTGCCATTCTTGATGAAGACCTTATCTCTGCACCCGAGATCGGAGATCTAGGAAAGGGTATTCATTTGCAACTATCAATGGCCCTCATTACGACCCTGGCGGAATCCGCGGTGCTAAATGCACCGCGGAGCATGGCGGAAAGCCGCCGATAGCGCCATGGGGGTTGGCGGATTTACCACCCCATGCCGACCTTGGCGGAGCGGTAAATCCCCAATCCCCATTTTACCCTTCCCCATTCCCATTCTTGCCCCATAGGGTATAATGGGAGTGGGGAAGGAGTTAATTACGCCGCCGTAAAGTACGGCGGCGTAATTAACAACGAGGTCCCTTAGCGCCATGGTTTTCTCCGCCCGGTAAAACCAGGCGGAGAAAACCTCCATGGCGCTAAGGGAACTCGTAGTACGGCGGACGGGTCCGCCGCGATTAGCGCTGGCGGAAACCCACTCCGCCAGGGTCCTAATGAGGCCCAATGCGTTGAAAAATCCTCTTATGCCCTGAAGCCAGGTATGGCTAGGTCTGTCCTGAGCTATGGTGATGGGGCACCAGGACTACTGAAGCCTATTTTACTCTGGGCTACACAGAACAATAAGCTTGTTTATAGGTTACACAAAGCATCCTAAATCTGCCTGAGCCCCTGGAAATGAGAACATGCGAAACCAGCCATTAAACCACATCACTGACTTCCGGTGTAGTCCCGAATTAAATTCTAGATTCTTTACACACTACAGTTTCAAAGGTGCAAAGACATTAGATATCTACAGATTGAGGTCACTGGGAGCCGCAGACTCTGGCATCCACTGAACCCTAACCTAAGACCAGATTGAACAACCTATGCTTTATGCGACTTTTGGAAATATTTTTCTATTGGCCTTCAATTCACAACCACTTTCAAAGAGGATTAGCAGATAAAGAGGTGGTGGTAGTCACACCTCACAGCTGATGGATTTATAATTGCACCTACATAGAAATATCAAGGCAAAAACAAGTATTCTCGGTCGTGACTTTAATGTGATATGTAGCAGTATATATATATACTGGACAGTGCACAGCCTTTTTTGAGACCTTTTTGGGCATCCGCCAGGGTGTGGTGTGGCCCTGGTATTGTTTGCCCTTTACATAAATGGTGTCTACCAGGCATTGGTTAACTCCCATACCGACTATGTCACGGTGGGTGGCGTCCCCCTCTCAGTCTTAGGTTATGCAGATGATATGGTTTTAATTGCCCTTACCCCCAGAGCCTTACAATGCCTGGTGGATGTCTACACCTAATTTATGGCTTCCCATAAACTGACTGTGAATTCACAAAAATCAGCAGTCATGGCATGTAAGAGTTCAGGTGTTAGACATCTCAAGATGGGCACAATATGGAGTGGAGGCAAACCTATCCCGATGGTCACCAGCTTTGATTATCTGGGAATTTGTTTTACGGAGAATTGGCGAGGGTTTGGCCATGTCGATAAGCAATGTATGAGGATGAGACAGGCGCTTGGAGGTTTGTTCCGTTTTCAACATAACTGTGTGGGGCACCCAATGAAATTAATTCTCGAAGTATACAGGGCTCAAACAAAAACTGCCACTAATTATGGGGCAGCACTGTGGGGTATGGAAAGGATTCCAAAAATCGAAATTGTGGAGAACTCCTTTCTTAAAAAACTGCATACAGGGCATGCAAACAAATGTTTAATTCCATCTTGGTGGCAAATAGGGAGTCCGCTGCCTTGGGCATTCTTGCAAACAGAAGGCATATTGTGTTAACATCTGCAGACGCTATTCAGCCATACTTGCTTCACAGTGATAATCCTGCAGATCGCTGGGCCTTAACCCGAGCCCGGTTTCATTGCTTATGGCTAGGGGCACAAACAGAAAGCTGGACTCATGATGTGCAACCTACAGCTTGCCCCTGCTGTCAGTGGCCAGTGGAGGACCTTCTACACTTTGGGCCTCATTACGCGGTAGGCGGTAAGGGATTACCGGCAGCGGTAAGGACACTGGTGCCAGTAATCCCTTACCACCCTATTCCGAGGTCCCTTAGCGGGTCCCTTCCTTAACGCCTGGTTTTACCAGGTGTTATGGAAGGGACCCATTAAGGGACTTCAGAGCTAATAACGGTACCGCAAATTGCGGTACCGTTATTAGCTCCATCCCCATTTGTGATGTCGTCTTTGATATCCTGGGTGTTAGTCTTAGCAGTGCACGGTGGTGGCAGGAGTTATGGTTGCTTAGCCTACCATAACTGGCGAATTTCAGGGGGTTTTTGGTTTTACATAGAACCATAACGTCCGTTAAACAAAGTTTTTTCTTTAAATTTCATAGGTTTTTATTAGTCCAACTTAACCATAACGTCCCTTTAACAAAGTTTTTTCAGTGAATTTGAAAGGTTTTTATTAGTGCAAATTAACCATAACGTCCCTTTAACAAAGTTTTTTCAGTGAATTTCATAGGTTTTCATTAGTGCAACTTAACCATAACGTCCCTTTAACAAAGTTTTTTCAATGAATTTCAAAGGTTTTTATTAGTGCAACTTAACCATAACGTCCCTTTAACAAAGTTTTTTCATTGATTTTTACCAGTGCATGCTATTTTCCTACAACTTACTAATATCATACTTACCCAATATAGCAATATTTGTGTCCAATTTCCAAAGTTTCACCTTAAAACCTTTTAACACTTCTATCCACTTCTTGCAACTATTTCAACTAGTTTTGCATCCGTAGATGTCTACGACCATCTGACTTCATAGCGGACCTTCCAGACAGCGTCACATGACCATACGCTGGCGCGCGGCATGATGACATGTCTGAGAACCCGTCCGCACTTCACGATAAGATCTTTGCTTAGTGGACAGTTCGGAACTCGATTTTCTACTGATCTAGGAACTTCCAACTTCAAAATTTCCCTTGAACAGCTTCAACACCTATTCCTACTCATTATCCATTAACAAGCTAGTACACAGTACATACTTTTAGCAAAACTGCTATTTATCTTAAAATGCCATCAGCTAATGCCATCCCTCCTCCCCAAGAGCCACCACCACTGCTGTAATCAATGAGCATGAGAAACAGTGCCCCCTAACTTAGAAATAACACACACGCAACATTTTCCCTTGTCCACCTACCCCTCCATATTAGTGTTTGGTTGCTCTTCCCTCATTTCCCTCCCCACCTTTCGTTCTCAGCTCTCCTGCCAAAAGAAATACATCCAAAAACAACAAACGACATATTCCTTTAGGAACCACCTTTCACAGTTAAAAAATAGAACTAAAAAAAATAATTTGTAGACTCCATCTACTTTATATTTCTCAGTAAAGTACATAGACTAAATGAGATTTTCCAACATTTTCATTTGCATTTTGTGCTATGCTAAAGTGAATATTGTGGCGTTCATCCTCTGTTCCAGGGACTGGAACGGTGGATACCGGCCCAGCAGCCCAAGTTATACGCCCAAGCTAAGCGAGAGTGGATAACCAGTTCTCTGGACCATTAGCCCCCCATTCCAGCCCCTGAAATGGGGGATGAAGGCCATTAGCACCATAGGTTCCCAAAGCGGGAACCCGGGGTGCTAAAAAATAGGATTTTTCTTCCAACACCGGGACGCCTGCGGCGTCCAGGTGTAGGAAAGAAAATCCTTTTCCAGGATGGCCACCATGGAGAGGGAAGGTGAAAAAGAACCCTATGACCATATTACCACAAGCACATTTTTCTTCCCTTTCAAATCTATCCTAATTTCGAATAACCTTATCATAAAGCCTGACCCAGGTGGACATGGCCACTTTAATCCTATGTTTTGTCCCTTGTGGTCATGCCAAATGAAGTGCACATTCGTCAAATGGCACCTCATTTATAAGCCTTTGCATTATTTTGGGACCCCCCGTTCTAATTTTGCCCCCTCTTCACAAAATCTACCAAACTTAGGAAAAACTTTCCTATCTAAATGTATTATCAGTTTCCCAAATTAAGTGAGGATTCGTCAAATGGCACCTCATTTATAAGCCTTTACATTATTTTGGGACCCCCCCTCTAATTTTGCCCCCTCATGACAGAATCCCACCAAACTTTGCATACTCACTCAGAATCAGCCCAGGAATATATATGCAAAATGTCATGCAGTTCCATTAAGTGGCACCAAAGTTATAAGCCATCCAAGAACTGCATTTCACCAACCCCTTTAATGCTGAGGTGTTCGCAAACTTTTCAGGACTGTTCGCGAACATCGGAACTGTTCGTGGTAAAAAAAACCCATTTTTTTGCTTCTTGCAGCCATATTCCATCCCATCCTCATCACCCCTCACCTCCTCAGAGATTATTTGATAAGTTTGACAAGTGCAATGTTGTGTTTTTTAATATGTTTTTACCGCGATGTCCGCGGACACCAGCCGATGTCCCAAGATGGCGGGCGTTTCCAAAAATCTGACGAACCTCACAATTCACGCCAACCAATCAGCGAACAGGTTGGGTGTCTGTGGACATGACGCAAGTCAATTAGCCAATCGGTGTCCTGTCCACGGAGCGAACAGGGAGTGTGTCCATGGAGCGGACATAGATTATCACTGATTTGTTTGCTTTATGTTTTGGTAATTTTTAAAAGAACTACTGGATGGATTTACACCAAATTAACAAAAGCACGCTTTTGGGACCAAGCCGCTGCTCCTGCCGCAAATTTGGTGAAAACCCGTCCATCGGTTTGGGCTGTAGGCGTGAGCAAAGTTTTTTCCCATTATGTCTATGGGAAAAAAGACATTTTGGGACCCCCCCCTATAACTTTTCCCCCCCTGGACCAAACCTCACCAACCTTTGCAATAAAAATCAGAGTGGGCCATATACTTTTATTGCAAAGTTTGGTGAGGATTCGTCCAGGGGGTGCGAAGTTATAAGCCCCCAAAAAGTGCTCTTCCTATGGAAACAGCAACTTAACCATAACTACATGGCCACTTCTGTGGCTGTGTAATATATATATATATATATATATATATTCAGTGAAAAAAACTTTGTTAAAGGGACGTTATGGTTCCAAGTAAAACCAAAAAAAACCTGAAATTCGCCAGTTATGGTAAGCTAAGCAACCATAACTCGCACCACCACCGTGCACTGCTAAGACTAACACCCATGACATCAAAGATGACATCACAAATGTCATTGATGACATCACTGATGACATCACATGTCTGGCTCACTCTTTTTTCTTTTGCTGACATATCTAGGCCACATTGTTTTCTTCAGTAACAGTCCGAAACTAAACATTTTATTTTATTTGTAGACATATCCTTCAAGTAGGTTCTAACAGTAATTCCCTTAGAGTCCAGTCACATCATATGAAACATATACATAAGGGAAGACACAAGCTTGAAAGACAGCAATCCTTTTTGTGCATAAAGATAATCAATAAATTTATCAGCACGTTCTGATAGTTCTGTTGTTTTTTTATGGCTATACTTTCCCTGTATATGGTCATATTTGTATACATTGTACTCACACTACTTTCCTTAGGGTCCAATCACATCAAGTGATACATATACATAGGGTAAATGGCAGCTTTGAAACAGAGCAATCATTTATTTGCATGAAAATAATCAGTTAGGTTATGAATTGTTTCTGCTACTACTAGTGTTTTTTTGCTAACTTCACTTTCCCTGTATATACCCATATTGGTATGTGTTCTTGTCTCTTTGTGTTTTGTCTATAGTAATGCAATTATGTAATACATGGGTTTTATTAGCTATTTATTACATATTTCACAGTACACAAAAATCTATTAAGAAAACACTTATCATTTCATTATTCAACATATTAACATTACGAATATTACACCTTCATTTTGTACGCTGCACACAATGCTTTGTTTCTGCATGAGTAGCTTAGTATACTAGATAGAACCCCATAATAGAATGCTATTTATATCAATGCATCGTTCAATGCACTAATTAGGGTATGATATTTATTGCAATGATCCTTGACACTTTTTTCGCAACATTATAATAAGAATCCCTTGTACACATATTTCATGAAAAGTACATACACATGTGATGTCATCAGTGATGTCATCTTTGATGTTGTCGGTGTTAGTCTTAGCAGTGCACGGTGGTGGCGCGAGTTATGGTTGCTTAGCTTACCATAACTAGCGAATTTCAGGGGTTTTTTGGTTTTACTTGGAACTATAACGTCCCTTTAACAAAGTTTTTTCACTGAATTTCATAGGTTGTTAGTAGCGCAACTTAACCATAACGTCCCTTTAACAAAGTTTTTTTCACTGAATTTCATAGGTTTTTAGTAGCGCAACTTAACCATAAAGTCCCTTTAACAAAGTTTTTTCACTGAATTTCATAGCTTTTTAGTAGCACAACTTAACAATAATAACTCTGACTTTATGTACATGTAATATGGATCATATTGAACCCCTTCTGCTGAATTTGATGTCCGCGAACTCTTTTAATGTCCGTGGACATGTTCGGACAACAGTACCACTACCTAAAAACTCTGGGGGAGTATGTTTAATTGTTATATCATAACATATGAACATTTTACAAATTCACAAACCAGCACACATACACATTATATGTAGTAATACATAAGAAGTGTAACCCATATATGTAAGACACTAACCATTCATTTAAATACAATATGTTCTAAAATGGAATATACCAAAAGAAGACAAATAAGCTTCCAACATAATTACCTCACAGACACTCCACAACTAAGAGCAAAGCCAGACCTACAGAGTACTCAGAACATACCTTACATGAAATAGTAGGTGTACTTCATTTTACTAATATATTTATAAACTTTCTGTATTAGATATAAAAAAATATATATTATCTTTTTTTCTCACAGAAATGTCTAGTACTCTGGAATGGCTAAAGGAGCATTTCCCACATGAGGAAATGTCAGAAGATAATGAAACTAATGGTAGACACTTTACAATATAAACCATTTAATTATTATTATTTTATATACATTTAACATATATATATTTTTTTGTACAGAGCATACCAAAATAGAAAATACCTCTGAAGAAACTGTTATGGATAACACTCTTGACAGCATAAAAGAAAAAATGGATTTATTGTTGGCCAATTTTAATTATTTGAAAACTTTTGTTGAAGATCATTTTAAAAGAAAAACCTCATACCATTATCCCACATGTACTTCACCCCCCTCACCATATCCCAGTCAATTATCCCCAAACCCTCTCCATAACCCAAAACGATTTGATGAGACTTCCATCCCTTCTTCACCAGATACCAATCCTGTTGAAACTGCTAATTCTCCTGTTTTTGTTTCCGTTTCTGCCTCACCTTCTCTGTCATAAATTGTTAATATATGTTAAATAAAGTTAAATATTTATATTGTGTTGTAATTAATGTAGGTGTCCGCGGACAGCGCGGGTGTCCTGAAATGTTCGTAAATAAACGAAAATGGAGGTGTCCTGAAGAACACTATACCTGTCCATAATGTTCGCTAGCAAGTTGAAACTGTTCTTTTTTTAAAACATTTTTTTTTATTTGATTTGGCTGATAAAATCAACCTTTCAAATATATGAAAATACAAACTTACAATGTACATTTTTATCAATTCATGCATTATTTAAAACAGCAATCAAAGTATAAAATTGCTCAATTAACCAAGAATCACGATCTATACTACAAACTTGATATGTTATAAAATAGGAAATGATCATTCGATTTCATTGTGGTCGTTGGGTAAAATAGCACTTAAATATTGTGTTATTGCAATTCTAATAACCAGTTTTGAGCTTCTAAATAGTCTGATCCAAATTTCATTTTCATTCATGGGGACATAAGCACATTATAAATCAGTGAAAAAGGAGTTTCTTAGTGCAGTTAAAGCTGGGCAGCTCACTAGCAAGTGCTGCAGAGTTTCAGAGAGGTCTATGTTTTCACAAAATCGACAGTAATTTAATTGTTTCGGAACCATCCCTCTCCTTGCCATTATTTCCCTTGTCGGCAGTAAATTAAACCTGAACCGTAGATATTGGTGTCTAATATCTGGCGCAGGAAATTTAACCAGGTAATCTGCCATTGTACGTAGCCTTTTTTGCCCAAACCACTGTTCGTTAAAATTTTTATAGGTGGAACATTTGGCAGTATTACATATTACATATACAGTCGTACTGGAATAGCTTTAACTTGGCTCGATCAGGGTTTATAAGAAGTGTCTCAAGGGATATAGTTGCATCTGCCAGAGCGTTCAGTACACAAGTTCGCCATTTAGATTAAGATGAGCCTGCAAGATGAAACGCAACTGTGCTTAGGATGTTATTCTTTGCCAATCCCAGTAAACATTTTCTAAATAGTGCACACATTTTCCACAATAATTGAGAGAATAGCGACACTAAACCCATCTCAAAACGAATCATGGGGAGTGGAGCACAATTTGGGAGTTTCAAAACAGATTTCCAAAATCGTGCTTCACATAGATCCCACGTGTTTCTCCTGATGGGCACTTTGGTATCAACTCCATATTGTAAGATTGGAACTACTTTTGCTTGATAAAAAGCCATAATGTGGCTATATGAAAACTTCCCATATTTATACACAAGTATATTAGCCTGTGATTTCAACGTTTCTAACTTCAAGTTCAATGTAACAATAAACGCTTTTTCATTTAGAGTGTTAAAGATGGTTAAGCCTAAATATTTATAGCTTTCAACATTCATTAATGTGACATTGTTAAGGTGCCACTTATATTTTTTTCCACAGGGAATCTTTTTGGCTTTTTGACAGACTACTACTTGTGTTTTCTCTAAGTTAATTATGAGATTGTTTTCTATTGAGTATGCGTACAGCTTGTCCAATAAATTCTGTAGCCCTTTAGGGGTCTGTGACAAGAGGACTAAGTCATCTGCATACAGCCTCCAAGCTATGCGTTGTTGTCCCAGTTTTGGTGCATCACTAATAATGTCTGCAAATGATTCTCCAAGATCAAGAATAAACAAGTTAAACAAAAATGATGCCAAGATGCAGCCTTGCTTAAGACCTCGCCCAGTTAGAATTAGTTTGGAGAGCAAGCCTTCCATGGTAAGACGAACTTGGATCGAGGTGTTAGTATGAAGTTGTTTTATAATGGTAATAAGAGAAGGGGGACATGCAAAACGAATTCGTTTTTGATAGAGTAGATTGCGATCAATAGAATCAAAAGCAACCCTAAAATCAATAAATGCTAAATATAATAATTGATTCCGGGCTGCATACTGTGATTTTAACATGTTCAATGTCATGATATTTGGTGCTGTCCCTAACCCCGACACAAAGCCTGCTTGGAAAGGGTCCCTCGTTCTTAAGTTCGAAGCCCAGTTGTTCAGATTTCTGAGTACAATACGATTGAAGATCTTTCCCAGTACATCCAACAAGGCAATAGGTCTATAACTGGCTGGATCCGATCTATTACCTTTTTTGTATATTGGGAGAATGATTGAACGTTTCCATGAGTCAGGAATTAATTGTGTCTGAATGATATTTGAAAAGATGTTATATAATATCTCAGACCAAATTTCCGGGTGTCGTTTTAGCATGAAATTCGAGAGCCCATCAGGACCCGGAGCTCGAGATGAACTTGCCTTATTTATGAAAAATAAAATGCCTTTTTTATCAAAAGTTAAAGAAAATGTTTCTGTTAATTCTGGCAATCTTTGTTTGCTTATGTTCGAACATGGCATATATAAACTTGAAAAATGTGTGACCCATGCCTGTTCTGACACATTATTAGACTGATGGATTATTTGATGACCTGTAGTCACTTGATTGATTACTGACCACATTTGTGACGTGTTCTTTCCTGCTAGCATGCTTAACATTTTAGAGCTATCATTTTGAAATAAAGTTGCTTTGTGTGATCTTAACCAATTCTTATAATTAGTCCTCAATTGAGAGATGACAGCATGTCTTATAATGGGTGGAAGCTTCGAGGCTTGTCGCCTTTTTGAGCGTCTTTACAGATTCCACTTCCCTGTCAAATATATGTAGAGTATGGGTCTTGAATGACATGATGTTATTTGTTTTATGTTGAAAAAGTTGCATTAATTTATGATATGAATTTGCAGCTGGGGATGTGCAATTACTTTACCAGCTATCCTTGCATAAAAATGATTAAATCTTTTTAAGGAGGTTTCATTCCAATATAATCGATGGCCACCGGGATTAACAATTACAAAATCTAGGGTGTTAGTAACTGCCTGGATACTTATTGATTCAGGTATATTCCATTGCATTGAGAGACTATTATGATCGCTCAAAGTCAACGGATTAATCTGAAATTTAAAAACTTCTGAGATGAGAGATTGATTTACATAAATGTAATCAATTATTGCCGAGGTGTTACCTCTGTGCCACGTTGGCTGTGGAGGAATGTCATATGCAAATGAACCATTTAACATTTGGAGATTATGCATTTCAATAAAATGGTTCCAAAGTAACAATCTATTACAAGATTTGCCTTGATCAAAGTAATGCAAATTTAGATCTCCTGTTATGATGACATATCTAATGGAGTTATCAAGACCCACCAGGAGCATTAGGGAATTCATGTCTCTCATAAATATGTGGTCGGAAATACCAGTAGGGTTCCAATATGTGTTTATCAAGGCATATGTGGAGTTGCCAACCTTTAGTTTTATCATCTGTTGAAAGGGATTTGGAGATGACCAATCTTCAGATTCAAAGAGAGGATTTTGTTTAACAGCTATGAGGAGGCGTGACGTTGGTCGCCCTTGCTTTAATTTTTGGGCTAAATTTATATGTATATTATAATTGTCCCAAACCGGGACACTAGTGAGCCATTTCTCTTGGAAAATGGCTATATCAACGTTGTCGAGGCTTGACTCAACAGTATTTAACAAATGGCGAAACCCTCTCGTATTCCAACTAGTAAGAGAGACATGAGTTCGCTGATTAGTTTGATCTAGTTAATGCACATTGTGAGCTAGATGACAATTGCAGATCTTTGTGGAGCCATCTGTGGACCCCTGGGTGGCACTTGTTTCAATGTTCCTCTCGTGAGTGATTACTGAGAGTGATGAATTTTCTGATGGAGTTTTGGAGGGAAGGTGAGACACTTCGATAACAAAACCTAGATCATATAGTTGGTTTTTAGCTGACCATATAGTATTCACAACCACTCTAGAGTTGATCCACAGTTTTACCGAAGTGAGTATATGTGCATCTTCGAACTCCACTAATTGAATATCAGCAGAATGAATGTCTTCCAACTCAGGGATTTCTGCAAAGATGGTGAGAATCGATCTGCGATTTAGATCATATTGCATGTTTGGAGGTTGGCGACATGCAATAATCAATGAATGTAATGCTGGACGTTTCAAATCATTTTTAAGTGTTTTTTTGTGTTGTAATGGATCAGGACCATTTTTAACAGGAACTAAGTTTGTTGATGCTTTTTTAACAAAAGAATTTACTATAGTTGTTTCAATCAGCTGTTGAAGTTCTTGCCCCAGTGCTGTTATCAAATTTTTCTCCTGAAGTGCAATGTTTGTTTCGGACGTTGTTCTTGCCATAGTCGGTGGTTCAGCTAAATGAGTCTGATTAATGGCCTTAGTACAAATAAGTCCTAGGGACTTTTGGGCCAACAGTTGAGCATGAGAGGTCCCAATTTCAGCCTCAAGGGCTTGACGAAAATTTCCAATTCTATCTGGGAGAGATGACTCTTGTCCATATAGAGAGGAGGTTCTAGTTGAGTCAAAATGTGTAAGATAATTTTGCGCTGGTTTTGCGGACATATATGCGTCAACCGCATGCCGAATCTCTTTTCTGTGTTCTTCCAGGATCTGCTGTGAAGATCCATGTAAATAGGTATCTTGACTAGTTTGATTTTTAGATCCTTGTTCTGTAATGGGTGAAATGTGCTCTGTGCTATTTGCAGTAGTAACCAAGTTATCTTGAGCGAATTTCACATGATGTTCAGCAGAGATGTTAGTCATCTCATGTTCACTATTAGCACTATCTTGACGAGCTAAGGTCTGCAGATGATACTTTCTGGAAATTGCTTTTGATGCCAGTAAGATGCCTTTCTGTGGAGTTACTAAGGATTTAATGAATCGCTTAGTTTGGAGGTGCAGACGTTTTTGGGTAGAGCTTTATTTTTTGATTTTTTCTTGTCTGTCAATGAAACTGCAACTTTTTCTAGCGGAAGGTTGAGGCGAGAGTTGAGGACGACAGCTTCTTTCTCAAGAACATGTGGCATTGAGTTTGCATCTAATCTTTGTCCTGCGTTCATAAAGTTTCCTTCCTTTGATCCAACCAGATTCAAAGTTTTGAATTTACCAGTGCCAAGCTTTATTCGCACCCCACGATCGCACGTTGCTTTCTGGTTTTGATCATAGTGATCTTTTAAAAATATGGGGGCAATTTTTTCGAGGGGCCTTGATGATTTCATCAGCCCCGCTGCTAACTGTAACTGCCGATGTCTTTGTTAAAGAGCCTTTTTTGAGAAAAATCGGGGCTATTTTTAGTTTCTGCTGCAGAGATGGTGGTGTGAGTCTGACGGTTTGTTCGAAGTTCACTTTAGTAGTTTGCGAACTTGTTGATGTCATCAAAACTGTTTTCTTTTTCCTCTCCATATCTTTGGTGAGGGCTGCCTCATGGAGTTGTTTATCAATTTCAGTGTTGTTCTTGATAATTTTTCGAGATATGGATTTTTTTCCACGTTTCAAAGTTGTGACTTTCTCTCGTAGTCTTTTTCGTCTTCTTGCTTCTCTTTTCCTTTCCTTCCTACCACCTGATAACTAAATATGTTGTGGACGAGGGTTTTTTTTCTGCAATTTGATCTTCATTGATGATTGCCGGGCCAACTGATGGATATGCATTTAGGGTGATTTCGCTTTCGTCTAAAGGCTGGTTTCTGTCATTATCACTAACTTGGGTGAGCGGAGGCAAATCTTTGATGGTAGAATTTTGCAAATGATACAGGAGCTCCTGAAGTGAGAGTCTGTTGGTGTCCTCTAGACTATTTTTGAGGACCATGGATCTCTGTATTGCAGAGAGATCCATACCTTGTTTTGCTGATTCTACTTTAAGTTCCTGTATTTTTTGCAAGATATTGGTGTTGATAAGATTGCAACATCCAACCATAGCTCCATCTAGCGAGGCGACTTCCTTTGTTAATTCCAGAAGGGAACCAGTCTGTGATTGAACTTCGTCTTTCAATAATTCGAATACAGATACTAAAGAGTTTAATACATAACTAAATGCACTTAGTGTATGTGTAGAGGGTTCGGATAGATTCTGACGAGGTTCAGCTTGCAGGTTTTGGGCTTCAGATGGAGTGTGAGGTGTTACCAAGTTATTGTCTTGATCAGAAACTAAAGAATCTGAAACCCCATCTAAATTGGATAGATTTAGCTTCTCCAAGGGATGCGTACTTGTGTTGGAGACCAATGACGTTACCGCAGAAGAGCTCTGGATGATCAGAGATTCACCATGAGTTATCAGTGGAACCGCTTCCTTGTGAGTTGTTTTTTCCCAAAATGATCTTCAATTTTTCTCTGTATTTCTGTTGTTGTAACAGTAAAATCAAGTCCCTTTTTCCAGTTTTCAGTTAGAGGGACATGACAGTCATGTGTTGTGTATATTTGAATTGGGGTAGAATTCGTTGACTCAGAGTGAATCTGTGCTGTGATGTGTTGAGGCGCTGCATAGGAGAGAGGCTGACTCGCAGGAAATGCTTGGGTATCCCTCGATCCATTATCGGGGGAGACGGTCGATGGTGTTGGCTCATCCCATTCAGGAGCCCGAAGATCATCCTCAGGTTGATTGCTGCGAAGTTTCATCCCTTGTATATGCACGGGTGCGTAGCTAGAAGTATTAATAGTTCACCTTGCTCTACTTTTAGACTGGGTTAGTAAGTGTCTGTTAATAGAACAGATTAATTACTTTCACTTGGTCAGCCGAATCAAGGGAACTTAGATCCCGCAGTCTTCGGCAATGGCAATGGGTAGTGTGTTATTGTTGTACCCATATTGAGCAAGTTCGAGTGACTAAAGAAAATGCTGCTCAAAGGCTAGAGCCCACAGTCACAGCATGTTCATAACAAAGGAATATTCAGGCGTCAGTTTTCCCAATATTAATGAACACTCATCTAGAAAGTGATCAAGCCGGTATCATGCGGGTAGGCGCGCTGGAAATAAGAGTACGTAATGCAAGGAGAGACAGTGGTTACCTGGTGTCCAAAATGTAGGACCTTCAGCAAGTCGTCTGATTGTCAGGTCCCGATATTGGCGCCTCTCAGGGCCAAACAGCGGCAAAACAGTTCTTGCAGAAAAACAAAATGCACCGCCCTTTACTCCGCGGCCGGGCTTAACGCTGCAAGGGTGACTGTGGCAGTCCTTTAAGGTGGGTGGAAGTCAAGTGATAAAGCGCGTGACCGGCAGCAGTCTCTGCCCCCTCCGGGGAGCGAGCGTGATACAACAAGAGTCTTCCTGACTCGCAGTGCTGGTGTTGAGGTAATAAAACAAACGCACGTTCGTTTTCAGTGAGCCAGTTCAAAAGCAGCAAATACACGCCGCTCGGCCGACTGTGGCAGTCCTTTAAGGTGGGTGGAAGTCACGTGATAAAGCACGTGACCGGCAGCAG
Organism: Ambystoma mexicanum; assembly: GCF_040938575.1. Lineage (NCBI taxonomy): Eukaryota > Metazoa > Chordata > Amphibia > Caudata > Ambystomatidae > Ambystoma > Ambystoma mexicanum. Next base: position 869,953,288 of record NC_090935.1, read on the forward strand.
TCTCCGCCCCCTCCGGGGAGCGAGCGTGATACAGCAAGAGTCTTCCTGACTCGCAGTGCTGGTGTTGAGGTAATAAAACAAACGCACGTTCGTTTTCAGTGAGCCAGTTCAAAAGCAGCAAATACACGCCGCTCGGCCGACTGTGGCAGTCCTTTAAGGTGAGTGGAAGTCACGTGATAAAGCACGTGACCGGCAGCAGTGTCCGCCCCCTCCGGGGAGCGAGCGTGATACAGCAAGAGTCTTCCTGACTCGCAGTGCTGGTGTTGGGGTAATCAAACAAACGCACTTTTGTTTTCAGTGAGCCAGTTCAAAAGCAGCAAATACACGCCGCTCGGCCGACTGTGGCAGTCCTTTAAGGTGGGTGGAAGTCACGTGATAAAGCACGTGACCGGCAGCAGTCTCCGCCCCCTCCGGGGAGCGAGCGTGATACAGCAAGAGTCTTCCTGACTCGCAGTGCTGGTGTTGAGGTAATAAAACAAACGCACGTTAGTTTTCAGTGAGCCAGTTCAAAAGCAGCAAATACACTGTTCTAAGAACACACGCGGTGTCCTGAAATGTTTGTAAATAAATGAAAATGGAGGTGTCCTGAGGACGCTATGTCTGTCCGTATTGTTCGCAAGCAAGTTGAAACTGTTCTAAGAACAAACGGCTTCCGTAACTGTTCGTTTGACGTGTGACGCACTTTTAATTACTTCAGGACCCGAACAGTGTCCGTAGAAAATCAACGCGCATGCGCAAACCAATGTCCGTGCATTTGGTGTCCTGCGGACAGCTGCTTCCTTCGCGGACATGTTTGCGAAGCGATCATGTGACCGCGTCCACGCTGATCGCTGTTCTGAATGCGGACACTGTTCGGGTCCCCGAACAATTTAAAAGTACATTTTCAAGTAATCCACAATATTTCTCAATAAAAACTCACCATAGCACAAGTCCCACATACTAATCATGTGTTTCTACATACTTTTTGAAACTTTTTTAACCTTTTTTTGTGTTCGATCTGTCCGCGGACAGCGCACATGTCCGCGAACCACGTACAAGCACCCCTATAAAAGACCATGCCCTAGAGCTTATTCTCATTGTGTTTCTTCAGAGCACAGCGATTTTTCTTGCCACTTGCAGATTATACCTTCATCAAGATGGCATCCATGGCTGCACTACTGCCACCTGGTGCTGCACCTGCTTCAGCACCACCCCCACCCCCTCCACCTCCACCACCTCCCCAAGGGCCTGAAGAGGGGAACAGGAGTGAGGATGCAGAGGAGGAAGAAGAGGATGACGAGAATGAGGTAGTGGAAATCCCTACTACCCTCACTCAGCGTGAGTCTTGGGTGTGGCGGTTATTTACCATTCATGGGAATGGTCCTAAGGCTCGTGCGAACCGAGTCACCTGCAATGAGAGCAAAATGGTACTCATTCGCGGGAGGCATGGTTTGTATAGCTTTGGGACCACTACCATGAAGCGACACCTCAAGTCATTCCACACTGGGGTCGTTCGCAAGGTTGTACCTTGCGAGGAGCATAGTAGGTTGATTTCCTCTACTTCATCCTCTGTTTCTGATCCTGCCACCACAAGGAACACTCCTGTGGGACAGCGTCTTCCTCAAGCTGCCTCACATGCCATACACAATGCTGATGACCCTTACCTTTCGAGGGTCACAGTTGTGTGTATGTACTGCGACGCAGTACTCTGCAGGGAGGAGCGACTTCGCAGAACTTTTGAGACTATCGTCTCAGAGCACGAGAAGACCTGCTCACTACCCAAATAAAACCCACTCTACATCTTCCTCTCTCAGCTCGCCCTTTCTTATCCCTGTGGTTGGTGTCCCCCCTTCCCCCTCCTTTCCCCTCCTCTCCTAGTGTGTCGTGTATAAAAAACCCAAAAAAATATAAAACAACAAAAATCAAAAAAATAAGGCTCCTTTCAGAGCCGCCTTTCACAGTTAAAAAATAGAAGTGAAAATAAATGAAGCAAGACCCTTTGTATTTTTTAGAAGTCTGCGGACAGTCCGCGGACATCTAAAATTTTGGGGTGCTGCCCTACCATAACCATTGCAATTTTCTCTGGGAGGAAGTGGTGGCTCTGAAAGGAGCCTTTGGGTGGTGTTTGTGTTTGAAAAATTATAAATACTCAACACCTACTTCAAAATGGATGCTGTGATTCGAAAAAAGGTCGCAATGCATTTTGTATGTTTCTTAGAAAAATCTGATTGCCGGCATAAGTTAGATGTACTCCATCTCTGCGAAAAATGTATGTACTACGAAACATAATATTTTCATTGTGAAAGAGGACATGCCAAAATCTCTTAGAAAGGCACAAACAGCCTTATTGACATTGTGCCTTGCTTTCTCCATTTGTGGACCAAATGAAGAAGAACGAAGCCACATTTGTCTCTGCGCAATCCGTGAAAAAATTACTTGAGAATTTGGAAACATGTCCATGCCCTTCCCAAGTTCTTCTTTCATTGCAAATTGCAAAGAAATTCCAGACACATGTCCTAAACTGTTCCCTCCACAATGAATTATAATTATATCTGGATGTGGCTCTGTCTCAAAAGTAGCACAGAGAGTTAGCAAGCCCAACCACTTTATTCCACATACTCCATGCCAGTGTACTTCCACATGTGGGAATCCAAGATCTACAGCTACTCCACAGCTTTCTGCATGCACCTTCAACCAATGTATCCACAAGTCTCCCAAAATCCAAACAATCTGTTTTCTGAAACACACAGCCATAGCTATCTGTTCTTCTCTCAGCAAAAAGAGTATCTGAGAAACTCTCTCCTGGCACAACACACCCACTAAACTTTCATGACCAATCCCTTTCTATGCTCATTCTCATTTGCATGGCTTCCCAACCCAAAAATCCCCCGATGTAACACCCGATGTCCGCGAACTACCGCCATGTCCGCGGACATATCGTAACATGGACAGCCCTTCTACCATTTCCACTTCACTCTCTGTGCCATTCCCTCATTGGATGTAGCTAAGAAGTCACATGACCATCCACAAATCACATCCAAGACCGCCACATCTAACTGCATCATCATAGATCAGCACTGCAAATGTACTGTGAATCTCTCTGAGTACAAGTGTCATATCATTGGCAAGCACCATCTACAAGAAATACTGTACAAGTCTCCAAGATTTCTACTTGCAGCTCCATGCATATCCATATGCATGAACACAAACTACAGGTATGCATATTTTCTTTAAAGTACAAGAACACATTTTCTAACTGACTTTTAGCTTGTATAATCTGTAAAATGAATCTACTGTATTTTTTTCAATCTCCTAAAATCAACTGTCACTTACAAACCTTTATACTATTTGATTTATTTATACACACACACACTCAAATCATGTTGAACTAACATTTTTGAAATAAAATATATAGACTACATATAGTCAAACAAAATTGCATGCACACTCTATGTTCAAATCTCAAACAATAATACTTGTACAATTACATAATTTTAAAAATGTTTTTATTTATTTAATTACTTACATTTATATAGAACAAGCAGCCCATGACATTGAGGCACTATTACTTGCAAAAGCTTAGTTACAGGAATAGTGGTATTCAGTGGTACATTATGAACTTCAGGCATAATAAAGATACTTTGTTTGCTACAGTTAGTCATTGCAATACAGTTTATTCATAAACAACATATGATTTGTATTCAGCTGGTGCGACGTATCTTATGTGAATAAGATAGTTTTAATGGTTGCGAGGAAGGCGCTGAAGATGTCAATTAAAAAAATCAATGTCTAAATTAAAAATAGTGCTATATGCAAACAAAATTACTAATTTGTTTCTTTTACAATTGCAGTGAAGACCATTCTCCTGAAAAGAAGCAGCCGATTTTGAAGTACAAAGAGCAACTAAGAAGTAACCTGCTCATTTTAGAAAAAAAGTAAATTGAATACCACCATATATTTCTATTATTACTCAAACAAACTGTAAGATTAATGCATGCTATTTCTGTGCCTAAAAATAGAGATTCTGCACCATTCTGTCCAAAAATCCCCATTTCTTAAACAGCGATTTACAGCCAGAATGGCCCACTAATTCCTATTTTCGACACACAATTACCCAACTCAGCCACTAGAATTTTGATTTTATAGAACAAACAACTGTTTTAATTGTATAGCATTAGATTTACTATTTGTACTTCTCCACACCACTAGCTTACTTTTTCTATGATCTGAACCGAAGTTTAGTAATACATTAATTCAAGAATACCCATCCCTACTAGTTGTAGTTGCCCAATGCACAAGCACACACCATTACATACATCTTTATCATCTTACTCAAACACTCATGCACACAGCACACATACATTGCAGAACACCCCAACCCATACCTTCTTTATTTTTTTCAACAGACCCTAAAGAATGCCCACCAAAAATCAAGTCCGTAGAAAGCAACGCAGAAGTAGAGCAAATGAAAATAAAAGTGTCCAACATAAGCATCCATCTCTAGCAGAATTTGTAAAAAAAAAGTTGAAACAAAACAGCTAATACAGTCATTTAGTGAAACAAAAGAAGTTTCAAGTACACAAACTTTGCCTCCTCTATCAAAATGTAAAACAAACCAGAAAACAATTAACAGAAAATCAGCTATCACTACATATAAAACTGCTTCTTTAAATCTTGATATAGTGCAAAGTAAGCATACCAAGAAAAGTATTTTAGCCAAAATGTTCCGTCACAAAGTCCTTCAAAATCTTATAAAAACAGGAGAGAAACCAGGTTCAACGCTTAAAACCTATTGTAGGAAATTAATCTTAGAAGCATTGATAGACAGTGCAATTCTTCTCAAAAGAAAGTTATTTATTTTAGTGTTAAACAAAATGAAACCACTAACAAAACTAATAACTAAATTACAAAAAAGACTTCTCAATAAACGAAATTTCAACAGAAAGAACTTCTTAAGTATCTGCAGAGGTGAATGGAGTCACACTACGAGCACAGAAACATACTTTAATGAAGAAGCATACAAACAAAAGCAAACAAATACAATTGCCTTACATAGCAGTGGTCGAGGTTATGAAAAAGTTAATAATACCATAATGGAACAAGAAGTACTCCTTACAAAAATATGCCCTGAAAACTTAGAATTACCCCTCCATTCAACTGAATCAGAACGTCTAGTGCACAAATAGCCATGCACGTCAATGTGTAACATTCCCAAAAAAAATGTCAAGTCTTTACGCCAATTCCTCAATCAATATGTGAAAAGCAAACACAAAATCTAAATTAAACTACTGCAAAATATGGATACCTGTCCAGAACGCAAGTACACAGGACTACAAGGACATTCATTGGCCTGCATTACAGGACCTACTTGCAAAACCACCTTCCATGATATCAAAAGGATATCAACAAATCATTCAACTATAAGAAATCTAGTTTATAAACTGTACTATGCTAAAAGTCCTGCTTTAGAACTAGCCAATTTAAATAACACTCTTCTACATGGTACAGCAAAAGACCTACTAGAAGAAATCGACTATATCCAGAAAAAATATTTTGGAAGTGAAAGCCACTTACAGAATGAAATAGCTGTAAACCAAATTAGTAACAATTCTACACATGGCAACCTTTTACTACACACATACAAAAAAAGAAATACTAAAATTTAAAAGTACATCAGCTGAAGTACCAAACTATGTGTGTGTATGTTGCCGTAGAACTTTTCATAAAAGTACTACAAAAACTGTAGACCTATCATACAAAATAGAAGACAATGAAGATTCTAAATGGTTTGAATTAGCTCTCTACCTTATAGCAGAAAACAAATACGAAATAACTGACCCCTTAATACTTTGCAGTTACTGCACTACAAAACTTGACAACAACCAAACTCCTTCTCGTGCTATCACAAATAATTTGGAATTATATCCACTACCAAAACCCCTTCAACAACTTAATTTATATGAGAATATCATAATTCAAACAGTGCACCCATTTCAAGAAATAATACGCCTTCAACCAAAAACTGCAAAATTACCTCCCTCTGAATTAGTGAAAGGTATTCATGGAAAAGTAGTGTATTTACCATTAGATCGAAAGGAAAATGTGCACACTCTAGGAGTGCAATGTCCAATGCAGCAATCTTTATCTTAGTAAATGGAGTACATACAAAAGACAAAAACATTGGCAACAGCTGGTATATTTACATAAAGTTAGAGAAGCCTTGCAAAATCTTAAAGAGAATAATGAATATTACAAAGCAATTAATATTGAAGAAAACATGAAGGATACAACTGACATAATTCAAGAGACACAAGAAGCTGGTCAATTTGAGCTCCTAGATCCTGCTACAATATCAAATACTTTAGACCATTATACAATTCATCCATTGCACTCTAATGACACCATAGAAGATGCACTGGAAACGTACCAAATGCGTCAAACAAAAGGATCACCAATCAGCATATGGGAAAAAGTATAGAAGCACGTGCTTTTCCTCTACTCTTTCCTACTGGCAAAGGAGGAAGGTACGATGATAGACCTATTCAAATATCAGCATCAGAATAACCCTCATTACGGATGTATTCTGAAGATCCCGATTTAGACAAAATGTGGAATACGTATTCCACCTACTCTTTGAAAGTGAACCAGCAACTTTATGTTACGGAGTTGCACACATATTAAAATCAGGATCGCACTTTCAAAATATGACAGTTACACAATTATTACAAAAATTATTACAAAAAGTTTAACAAAAAGATGAGGTTTTACAATCAAATATTACAAATCTATTAGCAAATATGCGTGGTACTAAAGGGTACTGGTCTCGACGTCATGGAGATGCACGTTGTATGATCACGAACCTTGGCCCACCCACTTGGTTTGTTACATTAAGTTGTTCAGAATATGCATGGGAAGATTTACATGATTTCCTACGCATATCAAACAAAAACAAAACAAACATAGATATACTACCACCTGGAGAACGTTGTTCTCTGGATCCTGTTAATGTTTCAAGATATTTTCACCATCGCTTCATTGCTATGCTACATTTTATTTGTAATAAGGGTTCGCCAAATCAGGACTTCGGCGGATTTCGCCCCAGCTTTGAGCTGGGGGGAAACCCGCTGAAAATTTGCGCTATTACCGCCGGAGGGAAATCTGCAAATTTTCCCATTGAGCCCAATGGGGAATGGGGCATTCCCGAATGGGCTCAATGGGGAATGGGGAATTACATTACCGCCAAACTCGTGATCCGGCCCATAGTGTTAAAGGTAAGTCACCTAAAAATACATATTACATAAAAAGAAAAGAAGAAGAAAAATATATCAATGATTACAATGCAATCATTGCCCACTTATGGAATGCAAACATAGATGTGCAGTACATTGCAGACAATTCTACTGCAGTTGCACGATACGTCACAGCATACTTAACCAAAGCAGAAAAAACAGAGCTGCAAGACCTCTGGAATGACCTGTCATCAGATAAAACAGTGTCTCAGAAATTCTACAGCTTGGGCATAAAAATGCTCTCCAATAGGGAATGTGGATCCTATGAAGCAGCTGATCATTTAACTGGTACTGCATTTTAGCTGATCGTTTAACTGGTACTGCATTTTATGGTAAATCTGAAAATATAGTATGGCTAAGTCTTGGTCCAGCTAAATCTAATAACAGAGTTCTAAAATCTTACGAAGATATAGAAACAATAGCCAAACATGATCCCAACAGCCAAGACATTTTAAAAAACAATTTATTGGACACATACTACCCAAACAGGAGTACCACTTTGGAAACCATGTGTCTACACCACATAGCCCAAAACTACACATACAAAAATAATATAAAACCTGATGAAAAAAACGGGAAATACAGAGTGACAAACTGTGAAGGCAGCTTAGTAAAACTCACCAAACCAAATTTAATTAATCATATCAAATTGTCATTAATGACTCCTCAAAACCAAGAAGTATAGTACATGTCCCTGCTACAAGTCTTTAAACCATGGAGAAAAGAAGAAGAAATACTAGATAACTATGACTCCTATGAAGACGCTTTCAAAGCAAATGAATGCACTATAACTGATGTAAACTTTACACAGTACAAAACAATGTTGCACAATGAACAGCAACACGAAGAAGAACTCCAGGCCCAACTAGATAAGGACACTCCTGACAGTAGTCAACCTTCTGTAACAGGAAGCCAAAAACCACTGGGAGAACCACTAATAACAAATGAGGCAGAATTAGCTATGATAGAAGTAGAAAACACCATGTGTTTCAGTATGAATATAAAGAAAGCTTAACTATACTACAATCAAAACTAAACAATGAGCAACGTAGCATTTTTCAAGAAGTAACAAAAGAAATTGCACATGGTGACAACATGAAAACAAAGAATGCACCTGCCAAAATTACAAACCTATACTACTGTACGTCAGTGGTGAAGCTGGTTCTGGCAAAACATTCCTAATCAAAATCATCAGTAAGTTTCTTCAACAATTGACAAACAAGAAACTGTCAGCTGTTGTCACTGCCCCCACAGGTTTAGCTGTCTACAACATAGGTGGTGTCACTTTACACTGATTACGACTCCTGCCAGTAGAACACCAAAACAAATTAGACTATTACAAACTTTCTACAGAAGCTGCAATGGAACTATGCAGAGTATTGGAACAAATGGAAATGCTACTAATAGATGAAGTGAGCATGGTGTCCAACCTAATGTTGGCTTTCATTCACCTCAGATTACAAGAAGTACTCAAAACAAACTATGAGGAGCTCTTTGCAGGAAAACACATTATTGTTTTCGGAGATCTTCGTCAATTGACACCAGTAAAAGGTGAGCCTATTTTTAAAACATTAGGACACAAACTCTGCCGTAAAACTGTTGGCAGCATTGGAAATGTCAACCTTTGGCAACATTTCCAATACAGAGAATTAACAGAAAACATGCGGCAATCTGCAGATCTCACTTATGCCAACATCTTAAAAAGTATCAGAGTTGGAATACTTTCTAAAGAAGCAGAAGCAATACTGAAAACCCGGCACATTCATGCATTTTATGGTGATAATGCATGTGCTACAGATGTTATGGAACAATTAGCCCACAAAAATGTCAATTGTATGGCCTTAATGCCAACTCTTGCAAGCTGTTTCAAATTCAATGAAATAATGTAAAGAAATGAAACCAATAATGGAAATTAGCGCCACAGGCAAACTAGATGTACATGGTATGACACTACCCATGTGTGACAAAGCCACAACAAGACTAAATAGTTTAGAAAAATCAATCTCAAACACAGCAGGCTTGGAAAAGATATTAAAATTATCCTTACATTGCAGAGTAATGCTTAAATGTAACCTTGGCATGGACTAAGGACTAGTTAATGGAGCACTGGGTTCAGTTGTTGGCTTTCAAACATACCCACGTGACAACAAAATTCAGTTTGTCAATATTCTCTTTGACAAACTTTCAGAAGTAAAAAGGATAGGACTCTCAACAGCTCGATTCCTTCTCTTCAAAGACATGTATGTACGCAGAGAACAATTTTCTCTAACTCTTGCATACGCAGTCACTATTCATAAATCACAAGGTCTTACCCTAGACAAAGTAATGATAGACATTGGTAACATAGTCTTTAAAGAAGGCATGAGCTACGTAGCACTATCACGCTTACGTACACTTGACGGTCTATTTCTAATCAACTTTGATGCAAGTAAAGTAAACGCTGATATTCCTTGCATTTTAGAATACAATATACTTCGCTCACTATACACCCCCCATCTAAACACATATTCTGTACCACAAAAAGTAAAACGTTCTAAAAGAAAACTAAATCAAACAGAAATGCAACAGGATGTCACTGCAAATCCTCCAAAGAGATTAAAAGAAACTAAAACTTCATCAAGTACCACAAACATAAAAGAACCCATTAGGGAAAGTAAACCGGGTACTTCGTCAAAGAAGGAAGACAAACTAAAAAAAAATCAATCAGATACAGAACTACCTGGTCCATTTAAACTCTCAAATGTAGTTGGAGTAAGTTGCTATGCAAATGTAGCAATGAATATTCTATTTCAGTTGCCACCAATAGTTGACAACATTTTCTTACACAGTACAGACCAATTGTGTTTGCAAATGTTAGTACTTCACAGAAATGCAACAAACAATCCTGATTACACGTATAGTGTTTATGGAATAAGACAACAATTGGACTACTGTGCTGGAATGGTTAAATTCACTATAAACTCACAGGAAGATCCACAAGAATTTCTAATGTACTTACTACAAATACTGGAAAATAAAAACATACCTATAAATGAAATCTTTCAGATTTCATACATGTGGAAACATACATGCACTCTCTGCAACAATGTGACACAAGAACAAATCCCCAATGAGCGCTTCGTGTATTTATCAATACCTAATTGTGAATCCGTTCCATTTCAGCATCTTGTACAAAATGCAAACCATGGTAGAATATGTACTACCTGCAATTCGGATAATCGCTCCACGTTACTAATACAAACACATAGTAAATACGTAATACTAATGCTTCTAAGCTACAATGCAGATGGTACCAAAAACAACTGCAAACTGACTGGATTCACACATGGTCAAGTATCACTTGGTAAGAAAACCTTCACAACAATAGGTATAATCTACCACGCAGTAGCCACAACCAATTCAGGGCACTACACTGCATATATTAAAAAGAAATGTGGATGGTTTGAATGTAATGATAGTACCATTACTCTAAAGCAGAGATTACCAGCAAATCTTACAAACGCTTATTTAATGTTCTTAAAACCAAAATTTGATAACTAAACTGTACTTAAACCTTAAGTAAACTTGTAGTAAAAAAATATAAACTGTTAGAATATTCCAAAAGCTATCTAACTGCCCAAACATTCTACAACACCTAATCAGATAAATGAATACCACTAAATTAGAGCAAAAAATAGACAGTTAGAATACGCCAATTGGTATCTAACTGTCCCAAAATTTTACAATATCCAAACAGATAAATCAATACCACTAAAATATATTAAAAAATAGACAGTTAGAATACGCCTACTGGTATCTAACTGCTCCAAAATTTTACAATATCCAAACAAATAAATAATATGTTACTGCTACAAAAAACTACAACAAGCCAATGTGTACAGCATTAGCCAGAAACAACAAGTGAACACTGAAAACAAACAAACAAATAAACTGTAGCATAACAGAAAAAGGTATTTTTTTTAAATCCAACATGTTTTTTTTTTCTCCCAGAGACCCAATGATTTTAGCAACAAACACAGAAACTGAGCAAATCGCACAATATACTGGTTTGTAATCTACTAAATATGAGGGTAAAAAAAAAATGTTGATTATACAATGTAATAAGTCATTACAAAATACCAATACTAACATGCTCTTTTCTTTTATCACAGACATGAACAAGAAATACATGTACTCCAGTTACTAAACCAAACAGTAAGTATATTATAATAAGTACAACCATCGCAGCATATCATACCCATAGTGGCTTATAACTTTGTTCCTTATACATTTGTTTGTGGCCCAAAGTTATAAGCCACTATGAGTGACCCATAGAGTCAAACATTTCAACTATGGCCTAATGGAACTTTTAATGTCCGCGGACATAATGACTGTTCTTAGAACACTTTCAACTTGGCAACGAACAATACGTACAGCATCCTCAGAACACCCCCATTGTGTTAATTTACGAACATATCAGGATACCGCGAGTGTTCTTAGAACACATTCAACTTCCAGCGAACAATACAGGCAGCGTCCTCAGGAAACCCCCATTTTGTTAATTTACGAACATTTCAGGACACCGCGAGTGTTCTTAAAACACATTCAACTTGCCAGCGAACAATACGGACAGCGTCCTCAGAACATCCCGATTTTCTTAATTTACGAACATTTCAGGACACCGCGAGTGTTCTTAGAACACATTCAACTTGCCAGCGAACAATACGGACAGCGTCCTCAGAACACCCCCATTTTGTTTATTTACGAACATTTCAGGACACCGCGAATGTTCTAAGAACACATTCAACTTGCCAGAGAACAATACGGACAGCGTCCTCAGAACACCCCCATTTTGTTTATTTACGAACATTTCAGGACACCACGAGTGCTCTTAGAACACATTCAAGTTGCCAGTGAACAACACGGACAGCGTCCTCAGGACACCCCCATTTTGTTTATTTACGAACATATCAGGACACTGCGAGTGTTCTAAGAACACATTCAACTTGCCAGCGAACAATACGGACAGTGTCCTCAGAACACCCCCATTTTCTTAATTTACAAACATTGCAGGACACCGTGAGTGTTCTTAGAACACATTCAACTTGCCAGCGAACAATACGGACAGCGTCCTCAGAACACCCCCATTTTGTTTATTTAAGAACATTTCAGGACACCGCAAGTGTTCTTAGATCACATTCAACTTACCAGCGAACAATACACACAGCGTCCCCACGAACACTCCCATTTTGATTATTTAAGAACATTTCAGTACATTGCGAGTGTTCTTAGAACACATTCAACTTGCCAGCGAACAATACGGACAGCGTCCTCAGGACACCCCCATTTTGTTAATTTACGAACATTTCAGGACACCGCAAGTGTTCTTAGAACACATTCAACTTGCCAGCGAACAATATGGACAGCGTCCTCAGAACATCCCCATTTTCTTAATTTACGAACATTTCAGGACACCGCGAGTGTTCTTAGAACACATTCAACTTGCCAGCGAACAATACGGACAGCGTCCTCAGAACACCCCCATTCTGTTTATTTACGAACGTTTCAGGACACCGCGAATGTTCTTACAACATATTCAACTTGCCAGCGAACAATACGGACATCGTCCTCAGAACACCCCCATTTTGTTTATTTACGAACATTTCCCGACACCGCGAATGTTCTTAGAACACATTCAACTTGCCAGAGAACAATACGGACAGCGTCCTCAGAACACCCCCATTTTGTTTATTTATGAACATTTCAGGACACCGCGAATGTTCTTACAACATATTCAACTTGCCAGCGAACAATGCGGACAGCGTCCTCAGACCACCCCCATTTTGTTTATTTACGAACATTTTAGGCCACCGCAAGTTTTCTTAGAACACTTCAACTTGCCAGCGAACAATACGGACAGCGTCCTCAGGAAACCCCCATTTTGTTTATTTACAAACATTTCAGCACACCGCAAGTGTTCTAAGAACACATTCAACTTGCTAGCGAACAATACGGACAGCGTCCTCAGAACACACCCATTTTCTTAATTTACGAACATTTCCGGACACCGCGAATGTTCTTAGAACACATTAAACTTGCCAGAGAACAACACGGACAGCGTCCTCAGGACACCCCCATTTTGTTTATTTACGAACATTTCAGGACACCGCGAGTGTTCTGAGAACACATTCAACTTGCCAGCGAACAATATGGACAGCGTCCTCAGAACACACCCATTTTCTTAATTTACGAACATTTCCGGACACCGCGAATGTTCTTAGAACACATTCAACTTGCCAGAGAACAATACGGACAGCGTCCTCAGAACACCCCCATTTTGTTTATTTACGAACATTTCAGGACACCGTGAGTGTTCTTAGAACACATTCAACTTACCTGCGAACAATACGGACAGTGTCCTCAGGACACCCCCATTTTGTTTATTTAAGTACATTTCAGGACACCGCAAGTGTTCTTAGAACAGTTTCAGCTTGCTTGCGAACAAAACGGACACATATTGCGTCCTCAAAACACCCCCCATTTAGTTTATTTAGAACATTTCAGAACAGCCGTGTTGTCCGCAGACCAATCGTAATGTTTGTAAGTTTATACCGTGGACATTTAAAAAAAATGTTGAATTGGATTTTGTATTACTATGCAGTTCTATTTTGTGTATGGTTTATGGATAATTTGCTTCCGAATAAACGTAATATGAATATATATATATATAAAATGCTTAAAACATTTTTTTAAAAATGATTCATTTTACATTTAGAAAGTGAGGAAACAGTTGTCAAATAATCTGCATAGCAGGCGATTGCATAGGATGCATTTAGAAATGTCCAAAGCATCGAAATCACACACACAATGGCCCTCATTAGGACCCTGGGGGTAAGGGGTTTACGCTAGCGTTAGCTGCGCCGACCCCTTACCGCCAATCCCGAGTTCCCAGAGCGCCATGGTCATTTTTCCGCCCGCTTTTTGCGGGCGTAAAAATCCATGGCGCTATGGGACCTTGGTGTTAATTACGCCACCGTAATTTACGGTGGCGTAATTAACTCCTTCCCCACTCCCATTATACCCTATGGGGCCGAAATGGGAATGGGGAAGGGTAAATGGGTCAATGGGGACTTACCGCCCCGCCGACCTCGGAATGGGGCGGTAAGTCCACCATCCGCCATGGCGTATACGGACTTTACGCCATGGCGGAAAAGTCCGCCGATGGCGGAAAAAATCCGCCAGGGTCGTAATGAGGGCCAATATCAGTTACACGTTTTTTAATAAAATAATTTCCATACTTTCAAGCTTAATATATAATACAACTCTTTTCTCATGGGAAAAATAAGCTTGTCTTAATCACCTGCTCTTTCCTGAAAATTATATTTCCTACAAACTGGTTCATCAAGCGAGATGGTTTACTGAGCTGACATTGGCTCCAATTAATGACTTTGGAGACTGCGCTGGTAGCTTTATACAATCTGACCTTTCTGGCCATTCTGACCTTTGCAGGCCTGGTAATTCCCATTCGCGGGACCCGGACCCGGCACGTTCCCATTCCCATTTGAGCCCCCATATGGCTCAATGGGAATAGGGAGGATGCTAACAACGGTCCCGTTAACAACATGCAAGTGCATGGGAGAGAGGGAGGGGAAAGGTGCAGGGAAGGGGGGAGAAGTGGACAGCACAGAGCAAAATGAGAACAGAAATAAATACAAATAAATAAATAATAAAAGCAAACAAAAATGTGGTAGTACAGCCAGCAAGAGGCAAGTGCTGAGTTTAGGGAAGCAGACAGGGTAGGTCAGATAAGTGCGAGGAAGGAAGAGGGGGGACTGTATGGGTACAGATACAGACCCCAGTGCAAGGGGTGGCCTGGAGCCAGTGCGGGAGGGTGGCAAGGTGAGCAGGTACCTGGGCCTGGAGGACAGAGGGTGGCCAGGTGCACAGTGCCAAGAGAGAACAGATAAGCAGGGGAGAGGGGGAGCGAAGGCAGAAGCAAAGAGGAAGGTCTTGAGGTGCTTATGGAACTGGAGATGGTTCTCCTCAAGTTGTATATGTATTGTGTATGATTCTTTCAATATGTATAGTGTGCTGATTCTTTCACTATCTTTCTTCAATCATATACGTTGAGAGAAATGGGGGTGTTTCGTTTCTCTTTTCTGAATTTTGCACACACTGTCCAAAAAAGTTCCTTCTTATCTTTTTGTGTTCTGATTTTGCCTGTCTAACTCTGGTGCAATTATTTGGCTACCTTCCCAGCTGTTCTCTTGGATTCTAGAAATGTACTTATGGATAGAGACTCATCACTTGTAGGGGATGAGGTCTGGAGATTGGCTCATGGACACATAAGTTTTCACTCGTAGGGGCGGATGTATTCTCAAATAATAACAAAGTCACACCTGATTAGCAAGGGCATTGCTGTTTATGTAAAGTCGATAAGCTTCCTATACAGCAAGTTTTCATCAAATAACACATTACATTCGCTTTCTTTCCCTAGCCACCTTTTCTTTTACACGGTAAGAAGGGTCGGCAATGATTGATTCGTGTAGAAGTGAAGTTTCCCAGCTCCAATAAATCATTAAATATATCTACCGCAATAGGGATCAAGAGGTCGCCCTCTCCCTTACAGTGATGCATAGAGAACCAATCTGGACCCAGAATGTTGCCAGCAGGACACATTTTAATAGCCTTCGCCAGTGCCCTGGCCTTTATAGCAGCTTTCTGTGCTTTCAATGTCCACCAAGCCGAGATTTATGGAATAAAGGTGCGTTTTGATCTCTTCTTCAGGCATTAGCGACTTGAAGACATTTGGGAATGTACAGCAGTCCAGGGACTGGTTTTGGTACCTTGCAAGTACCTGCATATTCTCTGCGAATTGCATTTCGTGTGATAGTTCTACCTTCTGGTGTCTCATTAGGAGCGTGGTGCTAAAGGTAAATAGGTGTTTTTTTTAAATACAGCTTGCCTTATTATGAGGTGGGATCACCTTGGATATTTACTGCATGAAGTAGATAGAAAATAATACATGGGCGAAATATGAGTTATTTACCCAATGCAGTTGTTTCTACAAACTGCACGCACAAAATATCCCCTGTGATGATCCCAATACAAAATTAAATGATATTTAAAAAACAGAAGCGAATTGCAAATACCAGCTGCTTTTATCATTACAACCGTATTCACATGTCAATGTAGTGGACAATGCCAACATTCTCCTCTGTTCCTCTGCAACAGATTCTATTGTTTCAAAGTAGATACTCTGGGCCTCATTACGAGTTAAGCGGAAATTCGGAGGTAAATCCTCCAAAAAATATCCCTGAGGAATTACTGCTACCGCCACTTGGTCAGGCAGAATTTCTGCATGATTGCAAGTGGTGTTGGCAGTGTAAATCCCCATTTATTGTGGGTCCATTGGACCCAATGGAGCTTTTTTTGTGGAATAACCACAGCAGAATTACCACCAATTCTGCCGATTTTTTAAAATCCACAACTCAAAAGCAAAACTCATGATTTGGTGCAGTGGTAAAATTGGCAGTAACTCAGTTACTGCCAATTTTACCACTTACTGCTTAACTCGTAATGAGGCCACATAACCTAGTGCATCCTAACTATGTGTGCAGTTGTATTATGCCACATAATCTGTATTCTTTTCATGGTTGATTGCAAAGCAGCAATCCCCCTCGTTCTTCTTCCTAATACCATTCCTCAAGAAATAATGTGAACATACGTCCTGCCTCAGCCTTGGGTGATTGGACCAGCTCCTTATTCACAAACCCACATATTATTCCTGGCTTCATGGGCAGGTAATATATTTTGTAATCTTTTGCTTCAGTCTTCTGGCCGACCGGTCCAGCAAGAGCACCAGAGGTCTCCAACCACAACACACTTTCTCCACGCGATGAAAGCAGGTGCAGCTCTAGCTGAAACTTTGACCGCTCCACCGGAATCACAGAAGGCTATTAATGTGTGGGCAGCATCTGCAGCGAAACTGAGCATGTTACTGTTGGGCTTGGGCTAAGTGCTGTTGGGTGTTGCTCTCCCTAGGCATGGATATAGAACAGTCACAAATGTAATGGGGAGTTTCCTTCTAGGGTCTGTATCAGGAGCCCTCACTTTTGCTTGAACGCTCAAGAGAGAAGAGAAAGCATTACAGGTCCCGCTCTAGGGAGCTTAAATTACATCCACACTCCATGGAGCAAAGCATATATGATAAGATCCCGTCTAGTGATAAGGAGTGGGATAGCAGGCCCAACAGCAGGTATCACCATCACTGCAAAACAAGTTGTTTTGCAGCATTTGCACTGAAAGAGGTGGCAGGCAGACACTAAAAGACAACAAGGAATTCTGTTGGACAGGGTGATTTCTTTGGTTTTTCTGATATAAACTACCTATATAGGGGTTAATTAATTTATGACAAATCAACTTCCTCGGCACCTGTGGTCCAGGGATGAATCTCTGTGTCTAAACCATCAATCAGCCCCACACCTCTAGTACACCAGAAGTAATCCGAACAGATTGAAATACAAGTAAATTATTAAACCTCCTTGTCCAATTTTGGTAACACGGACGGAATGGCAGGCTTATCTCCACAAGGTTGTGGATCATTGGTTAGTTTCAACACAGCGAAAATACTATAATTACCCAATGATAAAAGGTTGTATAAAAATATCTACTTTATTATTACTACAACAGATAGTTCTAGCACACTACAATACCAACCAACCTTTAAGGGAACACAGAGGACAGACAGTTTCACAAAGGAAAGGGATGCACTCTGGATACTGACAGGAGGGTCGTTGGTAAAGTAATCAGTCTTATAGTTCAAGATTATTTGGTTTCAACACCAAAGGGTTGTAACTGTCTCTAGGGGCCTTCAGAGAAGGACCTGGGAGGCAGAACCAAAATGTACCTGGTGCTGAAGAAGAACTTGGTGCTTGACCGTGTCGAGGCGGTTCCAGGGCACTTTGCAGCCTGTGAGACAGAGTTAATGGTGGGAGACAGCTGCGTGTACCAGGCGGCAGACAGTTCGGTAAGTGAGGCTGGACAGACATTTGCAGGATATCTGGCATGGCGGCTCGGGGCCAAGAATCGTCGTCTCTGTGCTGGTTGGCGGATCTACAATGCTGGTCGAGGCATCTCAGGCGGCTCTGGTGACTGCGGCGTGACAACGGTCAGCGGTGCAGCCGGATCCGGTTCGGGGACTCAACTGTGTCCTTAAAAAGATGAATGCTAGATGATGCTTTTGTGGCACTCCGCTTTGCTTCTTCGCAGGGCTCGTGTTCTTTCAAGGCGGACGGCCCAAAGCTCAAGAGGGTGTTAGCAGGCAATGGCCTTGTCCTTTGTCCACAGACTCTCTGGCACTTCCCAGCTAGGAAGCTTGCTGCCAGAACCTAACAGAGCATGCTATGTGCTGGCTGGGTACCGGTTCTGGAGCTGCTGGACTGGTCACCTGAGTCTGGGATCTCCCTCTGTTCCCTGGGAGATGTTTAGGGGAGGGATCTTGCTTTCCTCTTGGAACGCCTGGCCTTCCTTCACTGGCAGAAGATGTAAGGTAGACTGTACCTTCAGCTCAGGTCCAAATTAGTCCTTCTTGTTACTCCTTGCAAAGTCTTCAGATAATCTAATCAGTGAGGGGCTCAGCCCCCTTTTAAAGCCAAACAGTCCCCAGTGATTAGTGCAGGCTAAGCCCACCTTAATGAAACAATCCCGGGTCCCCACCAACAATCTTCAGTGATGCTTCATGTCAGAATCAGAGCGCTTGCAACAGACAGGGGAAGGATGACAACATATACTTCTAAGTCCCACCCATCTTCCTGTCTGCTGTACATCAAAGTATCTTCCTAATTAACTGAGCCCTATGTGGCGCTTGGTCACAACATGGGGCTCCTTTGAAGTAGGGAGTTGCAGGCAGACTTTTATCTCCTACAATTCACATACTTTCCTGCTCTGAGCGGAGCGGTTCTAGGCAGGACATTCACTGCCCTTTCCTACTATGTAGGGGTGTTAGTACCAAGTTGACACATTGCATTACAAAGAGGTGTTGGTCTTTGGTCCCCATTGTCGCTTCCTGCACCAAGGCCTTTCCTGAGGCCTGCTAATTAACATTCTTCAGTATTCGCCACCACCAGCAAGGTGTAACAATGCAGATGCAAATCCACGGGGCCTTGAAATGCTAATCAGGCTGCCCACAGCCAGAGGCTTTTGATCTACCCACAGCTGTCAGGTGTCAGCTACACATGACAGGGGAGGGCGGCGCTGGTAAACTGTGTCCTCCCAGAGTACATGACTATTTTTCTGTTGTGCGGTGAGCGTGGAAAATATGTGTGGGAATGGCCCCACATATTTTCTGGAGGTTGATCTACCATCATTCTTTCTTTTAAATATATAAAAATCAAAAAGCTCAGGCGAGCGTACTCTCACTTTGAGGATGGTCTAATTCCTCACATCATTCTTACTATTTTTACCTGTCAGTGTGTGATCATGACACAAACTAGTGACCTTATACTTCTCTTTTTGTTTTTCCTCCCTATCATTCCTAAGACTCTGCTGGTTGGTTGTTTCAGAGGCACATTCTGTATTGACACCACTTACTACACAGACACCACTTACTATTGCTTGCTCTTGAAGGTGCCATACTTTGAAATGACAAACATGTAAGGTTTTGCATACTACACTGGGCGTCATTACGAGTTTGGAGGTAGCCATGCCGTTTTTACCGGCATGACTACCCCCAAACTCGGGAACAGGTCCCGAAAAATGGGAATTACGGGGCCATTCTGACCTTTGCGGGCCTGGTAATTCCCATTCGCGGGACCCGGACCCGGCACGTTCCCATTCCCATTTGAGCCCCCATATGGCTCAATGGGAATAGGGAGGATGCTAACAACGGTCCCGTTAACAACATGCAAGTGCATGGGAGAGAGGGAGGGGAAAAGTGCAGGGAAGGGGGGAGAAGTGGACAGCACAGAGCAAAATGAGAACAGAAATAAATACAAATAAATAAATAATAAAAGCAAACAAAAAAGTGGTAGTACAGCCAGCAAGAGGCAAGTGCTGAGTTTAGGGAAGCAGACAGGGTAGGTCAGATAAGTGCGAGGAAGGAAGAGGGGGGACTGTATGGGTACAGATACAGACCCCAGTGCAAGGGGTGGCCTGGAGCCAGTGCGGGAGGGTGGCAAGGTGAGCAGGTACCTGGGCCTGGAGGACAGAGGGTGGCCAGGTGCACAGTGCCAAGAGAGAACAGATAAGCAGGGGAGAGGGGGAGCGACGGCAGAAGCAAAGAGGAAGGTCTTGAGGTGCTTATGGAACTGGAGATGGTTTTCCTCAAGTTGTATATGTATTGTGTATGATTCTTTCAATATGTATAGTGTGCCGATTCTTTCACTATCTTTCTTCAATCATATACGTTGAGAGAAATGGGGGTGTTTCGTTTCTCTTTTCTGAATTTTGCACACACTGTCCAAAAAAGTTCCTTCTTATCTTTTTGTGTTCTGATTTTGCCTGTCTAACTCTGGTGCAATTATTTGGCTACCTTCCCAGGTGTTCTCTTGGATTCTAGAAATGTACTTATGGATAGAGACTCATCACTTGTAGGGGATGAGGTCTGGAGATTGGCTCATGGACACATAAGTTTTCACTCGTAGGGGCGGATGTATTCTGAACATTGTCATCAGGCCAAAAATCTACATTTCACCTTAAGAAGTATAGATTGTGTCCATAGTCCTAGGGACCAAAATGCTGCATTTGAACTGTTAGATTCAGGGTATCGTCTCCCTCAAAGGCAGGATGGGTAACCCACATTTACTCAATGAAGTAATGGGTTCAGAGAAAATGTAAGGTTCCAGGAAGAAAGCATGATCTATTACCTGAAGGATGGATAGATTTACGGATTCATAGAAGGATAATCACCCTCTCCCCCATGGGAAAGGTGGGTTCTGGGAATTTACTAAGGGACAAAAGCAACCTATACTTTGTAGTAAGTAGGGACTGTGGAGATTTGACCCTTCACAAAGAGCACGTCAACTATAAGAACAATGGATGTGGGGGATTTGCCTTTGGACAAAGGTTACCTGTAGGCAGAATGGACTTTGGGGGTGAGCACAAGCATAGAGAGCCTGTCATTAAAATGTCAAACTTCACCTGTAAGAGCTGTACAATTACAGGCTATGTTATGCTACAAGAATTGGCTCTAAGGATTAGAAAAGAGATGCAAAGCCAGTCACCTAAAGGAGGGATAATCAGAAACTTACTTGGGGGAGATGGGTTTTAGTGATTCAGCAGAGATAGAGAAATCAGACACCTACAGGAAGGATGGATTCTGGGGATTTAGGCAGCGATGAAGAACCTGTGAAAATCCGAGAGAGAGGCTTTAAGCTTAATAAATCAAGCTGACCTCCCACAGCGTCCTATTCAACCAACCGTAGTCAGAGACAGGCCAAGTTCCTCCAAAAAGTACCCCTGGCTTACACATGGTTACCAGAGGCCACCCTCAAAACATATCTGCCTGATGTGCCAGGGGATTAATGACTCATAATTGCAATGCAATTAAGAAATGAAAAAAAAACATGTATCATGAATCACAAATGGATTGATGAGATTAACATCTCCCTGCCCACCTGTCAGTCACTGCTAGACTGTTGGTGCCTTCCTGTTTTGCTGCCCTTTTCCCCTACTTAAGAAGCCCTCCAGCCAGTGCAAATGGATCTAGATCAGGTGGCCTAAGCCCCACCCACATTCTAAGCTCTGTCGCTTCAATGTTTGCCTCTGTCTCTTCAATTTTTTCTCTTAACTCTTAAGTCAAGGGCGTCAATCGCCTAGACGTCCTAAGTGCAGGGCAGATGAAGAAACAGGCAATTCCTGTTTGGTCCTGTTTGGACTGGGCGGACCCAGGGAGGAACCCCGCTGAGACAACAAGTAAACACATGCCGACATGTGTTTCCTCCCTCTGTTCCCCACAGGCCATCCCCACCATCACCAGACAACGCCAACGTCATTGCCCCTCCTCTAAGGAATGGACTCCGCAATCCAGCAACCTCACCCACATCAGCCTCACGTCCATCAGCATTCCCTCACTGTCCATAACATGGAAGTTGATGCAACACTTCACCTGTCTACTCTCTAAGGCAATGGAACCTCCTCCCCGTCAGCGTCAGACTGGCCCCCACACTCCTACAATTCAGAAAAGAACTCAAGACTCACCTCTTGAAGGAGCCTCTCCTCCTCAACACCTAGGCCATGACATCTTCCCCACGCCACCTAACTCGCTAAATGCCGCCCACACCTCTCCTCTCTGCACAGCTGAACCACCCTTCTGTGTCCCTCTGTATCCTACTCCCCGCTGTATATCTGTTCTGTTGTTACCTTTGAAAAGCGCTTTGTTATATTTCTGTACTGTTGCATACCTCTGTTAAGCGCTCCATTGCTTCTCAAAGCTAGGTCTGCGCTCAATAAATACCATAGTACTAATAATAATAAAACAGGGAATCCATTTTATAACTTGTAGGAAGGATGGCTTAAGGGATTCACTCATGCAGAGCTGTAAAACATGCCACCTGTAGTAAAGGCAGGTTATGTGGAGTCACCAAGGGATAAAAAACAGGTAAACAGTAACAAGGGTAGGTTTGATGGGCTCACAAAGATGAGGAAACTGTTGGGCCTAGAAAGGATGGGTTTGTGCAGTGATGGTGAATCTGCCATCTACAGAAAGAAGGGGTTGTGGTTTTCTCTTCAGAAACTGGAAACTTTGCTTGTAAGAAAGATTGGCATCTCAGGATTCACTTGGGGGAAATAGAACTGATCACATGCAGAAAGGATGGTTTCTGGTGATAAAACCTATAAAATGACATGGCAACTTAAGCGCTCACTTCATATATCTGTACTTAGCTAATGGGAAACAGGTTTGACGCTCAGCAAGGACTCCTCATCCCTTCACCAGTCTGACATATATACATTGAGTATTATGACAATGGCTAATAATAACACCTAGTGCAGGGCTTACAGACGTGAGGAAAGCAGCATGAAGTACTATAAGAACACATTCAGCCTCATTATAAGTATGCCAGTCTGGTAACAACGGTGCCGGTAAGCTACCGGAACTGTTGCCACCGGACCGGCATTTCTCCGAGTTCTGCGAGCGAGTGCCTTTCAGCCTGCCAGGTCTGACCTAGTGGGCAGAATGGCACCCGCTCGCAGACCTTGACAGATGCACCGGCACCATTCACGAATGGTGCCGGTGCATCCGTCCTCCCCATTCCCATTGAGTGCAATGGGACTCGAATGGGAATGGGGAGTAATATTTTCTGATGCTAGGCAATGGACAATTAGTGGGACCGCTGGAGCTGTAATGCCCCGGTAGGTCCTCATTGCTGGGCGCCAGAAAAAAAATGAGACCGGCGGCAGCTGTGCCGTTTTTACAGGCACGGCTACCACCGGACTCGTAATGAGGCCCATTATCTTTAATCTAGTGGCAGAGAAGCTGTCAAATAGTATAGACCTCTAGAGTTAGCACAGAAGAACAGAGACTCCCATCTCACAGGCCAGATGGTGCAGAGGACTGTGACAAGGACACAAAGGCTGCCCTCCAAGACAGGATGGGCTGAAGCTTTGCCCTGCAGTGCAGGGTGATCTCAGTGGATCAGAGCAGGTATACACATCTGTTCACCTCAAATATTGAATAGGGCCAATGAGACGGTAAAGTCACAAAGGATTGAAAAAAGAAACTGAACTTCCCATCTCTGAGAGTTGGTGAATTCATAGCTCTTTGCAGGAAATGAGGTTTATGAAATTGGCACAGGGATCAAGATCCATATCAGGAACACCCTTAATTAATGCTGGATGCATTTATGGGAATTTCACAGGGATGCCCAACTCAACACCCCACTATTTGAAAGGTTTAAGGCAGGGATTGATTAGCCATGTGCTTCTTGTTCTCGTTCTGCAGGCTTTGCATTGCGGTGGTTGTATTTATCTGATCGTCCATTCTTTGGCATTTCTCTAAAAGCATGAAATTCTAGAAATGTTGTATGCTTTGTCATGCAGTAATTAGCGTATTACTGCAGAAACTCTTATAGAGATGAGTTTTTCTGTATTCATGCCCATTCAGTCTTTGCTCCCTCTCTGGAGAGATTGCATCCAAAGGTGAAGCGTGCACTCTATTTCCTTATATAACTCCTTGTATCAATTGACGCCCCATCAATTTCATGCCTCCCTTTCACCCTTTCCAGTCTTTGCCCTGCACTGCTCTCTGGCATCTCCTTCCCATGACCCCCCCCCCATTCCATGATCCATCAGAATCACTTTCCATGCACTTCCAAGGTCCAATCTAGATGAGCGTCTGGGGTCTAATAGCCACAGCACTTTATTATCCTAACAGTCTTGCTTTATGAGCTCAACTCATTGGGGCTGTGAGTAGCTTACAAGCCATGCGGTAGGGAGACTGTGGGAGAAACACATGTGAAGTGAAAACAAATAGCAATGTATTGCAGAGTAGAGCATGGTCCTACGAGAAGACCCAAAGCATTCATGTTGTCCCATTGTTTCCCTGAACACTTACAGACTGGATGGGAGGGTGAGCTCAGGCCGTGCTTTGTAGGGTTCAGGATGTGAGACACAATTCGTTCAACCCGTGGATGACTTGGCAGGACTGGGTTCACGGATAGCTGGCTCTCTTTTGCCTCAATCTGGGGTTTGACACGTCCACACTCTCTCTGGCTTAGTGGCGTGACACTGTGGTGGTGGCTCACACCTGCACCATCAGCTCACACCTGCATGCCAGCAGACAGAGCTGCATGAGCCTGCCTAGCTCATAAACATTTAAATCAATTTTGCCTGGACCAAGTAGGCATAGCGGGAGGCATCTGTGCAGCGTGCTGCATGTTGAGTTTATAAAGTAACAGTCAGCTGCATAAGTTGAGGCCCCAGATACAAAACAGTGATCAAGAATCAAATACAAGCAGCAACACATTGAAAGGAAGATAATATAAGCAGCAGCACATTGAAAGGAAGATAATATAAGCAGCAGCACATTGAAAATAAGATAATACAAGCAGCAGCACATTGAAAGGAAGATAATATAAGCAGCAGCACATTGAAAAGAAGATAAATGGATTTGGACGATCTCATGATCATGACTATTTTATCGCCAGTTAAGATGAAGGTCTGTCTGGCAGTGGCATAACTCAAAACGAGACTGCCCTACCAGCCCTGCTGTGGGTGCCCCCAACCTACTTGAAGAAGGGCATACCACACCACAAACTCCCGGGCTAGCCTGTGCCATCATACATGTGCAAGCACATATGATCATGCTGCCACAGGGCAAGCCACACTAGGTGAAAGAAGCAAGTGCGCGTTTTAATCAAATCTTACATCTTTCACATAAACTGGAAATCAGGGTGGTGCCTGGTTCTCAAACGCGGGCGCAGCTAATGACACTACTATGCACATGCTAGTGGCAGAGGCAACATTTGGTTCAACAGAGGTGGGTGGCTACTGATCAGGCACTGGCATTGTTAACGATTCAATGTCCCTGGCAGCAGGTGTATGTTTAGTGGAGGGGAAGTAACTTCTCCTACAAATTAGTCCACACTTCTGAGCCTAGGGAGGGAGCCCTAAGCAATGCAATGAGGTTTTGGGGGGAAATAGTGCATTTTACAGAACCATTTTTCATAACAATGGGAATATTTTTTAAAATTGGTTCTGTAGGGTAACACAGGAAAACATCTGTGACCTAAAGGGTAATGGTTGTTGCCTAAAAGGGGATCAAGCGAGGACCGCATACCTCAAAAAATAAATCATGAGATCCCGCACACATGTATATTAGGTCACTGAGCATGATCTCGGGTTGCCTTGTTTGCATCCACTTTGCATATTGCCAATGAATTCCTGTCTTTAAGTAAAACATGCTCCCTCATTATATAAAAAAATATATCAGACAGGCTCGTTTTGTTAAAAGCGGTAATTGCTTGTGGAGGGCTGCCAACGTTAACACTTATGTGCTTATGAAAAGTTCCACTTTTACAAAGCTTGAGTGCAAAAGGAAAGAGCAAATACCGGCAAAATCACCTTTCCTTTTTCATTTTACTGCATGTTTTGTAAAAAATGTTGTTGCTGGCTGCAAATTACTCTTTGCAAACAGCATTAACAATGGATTCCGATGGATCTGCCTGCTTTTATCAGGCACTGGATGCAGATGTGTTCCATAGGAATCCATTCGGTTTTATGACTGCATGAAAATCTAATGCAAGGCATAAAAATAGATGGCTTTGCAAGGAGGGCAGGAATGTGGAGGAAACCCATTTCCCCTCCTTTCTCTCATACGGTCTATCAAAGATTCAAGGTCCCCTGAAGCAGTCAAACCATTGTAAAGACTGTGAAACCTTTTAAGCCCCATTATTAGACTTTTTTCCCCCACACCATGGCTTTTCTAAATGTGCCACAATGAGTGAAAGGACGCTATTTTGTGAATATATTTCCTATGAGAAAGAGGGTTGGGGGTGACAACTAGCACCTTGCTGCTTTGCATATAATCAAAGAACATTTTGGGAACATAATAATCCGCACAGATTTGTATAGTTCGCCTATAGGTCTGTGCTGATTGAAGCTGAAACACATCTGAGCATGTAAAGAGCACTGGGCTCGGTGCTCATCTTATTTGTTAAAACACTCACCCTAGAAGTAAAATGTGTGCAAACCACGCAACATATGTACTATCTGGAAAGACTTTACTTTTGATTGTGAGGCTTGCGCTGGCCTGCTTGAGAAGCAACCTTAGAGAAGTAAAGGTTTGTGTGCAATATTTGGGGTGCGGGCAAACGTTGTATTCAATGTTTTGCTTCACCCAATCTCCCCGTTGGTTGTACCCATACTCTGCAGGGTAAAATACTCTGACCAAGGAGCACTTCAGGTCACTCTGAAAGGTGTTCAGTCACTCACTCCAGGACCATTTTGCCTCACAGAACTTAGCCACGTTCCTGTTCTGTTTCTCAAAGAACTATGAACCTCTCCTTTGGCCTCCTTGCAGTGTGCAGGGAGGGTACCTGAGTAATAGTAGTGGCTCGAGTCTGGCAAAGAAGGTTCTTGTGCCTTTTCTTCTGATATTGCCATATTTTGCTCTCTGTCTGCTCCCGATACCCCCCGCCCCCCTGCTAATTATATGGCCAGTGAATGCATGACCTGATGCTCCTTGGTATATCATGAACACTGGCTACCAATGTTCCCTCCAATTATTTTATTCTCTGGTTTGCTGTTATGCGCACATTATTTGCCACTTTGTGAGCATGCGTATTTAGGGAACTACCGTCACAGACGAGAGTTTAGAAAGGAATTTCCTCTTCCCAGCCACTGCATTTCTTGACAAATATTACACTTTTTCCAAACGCATAGGGTAAAATAGAATATGATGTCATATGTGATTAAACAGAAAACTCATCAACCAATCCAAGTCTTCAACATCTGCCACAGTACCTTGCAAGCGTTTTATGCCACTGGAAAATCACTCATGTGTAATACAAAACACAAATATCTCTCGTCATAAACGGATGTGGCTGTCAAGAAATTCAGACAGAATACAGCATTTGCTGATGATTAATGGCAATTAAAAGCAATGAGTCAACAAACATGCTGATTGGAGTACAAGTGCCACGTTAAGTAATTCAAGGTCCAGGAGAACTGCCTCTAATAATCTTTGTAAGGATGATAATTGCATCAGAATAACTGCACCTCAGAATATGATGATCAAATATTCCTGTGCCTCTGCTTACTATCCACATTATGTTGTCCTTGGGTATTGATAACACCAGCCTTACAGCTAAGAGACATCATCCATTTGTACTGCCTAAATATGAAAATGTGCCCAACTAAAACGAGAAACAATAAACATTTTGTTGCTTCAACCCACAAATCTCCACTGATATTTTTTCGAATTAGTGACCAGTAGAGCAGTGACATAGAAAGGAACTCTAATAATATTAATGCCTGAACTCAACAGGAATTTTAAGGGGAAGAACCACTTTTAATAAGCAGAAAGTATCCCTATTGGCAAAGCTAATAACTTTTTTTACACCCTGAAAAAAAAATTAGACTCCAATTAGGGAGCAAAATCTGATTAGAGCCTTGCTAGTAACCCTGACATAGAAAGTGAAAGGACAGGGAACACAATGTAGTCTATAGTTTTGCCCACCCTTCTGCACCAGGGCCTAGACAAATTAAACAAGAGCTTTATGGTGGTTTATTATGAATCTATATGTAAGAAAATCACAAATATATGCCTTTTAAGTTCATGGCATCAAATCTCGAGAGAACAGATTGACAGGCCGATTCATGGAATAATTAGCATGGCGCAAGTGGCCAAAAACGTGCGATTCGCAGTGGAATAGCGAAAATCGCAGTGCAAGTGCGAAAATCGCACGAAAAGCAGCGCACATCGATTCATGGAAGGCCGTGTGCGAGAAAACCATCGGATGTGCGCTAAAAAAGTGCGCAGCGCACGTTGGCGCACAGGCCATCTAACGGCGTGCGCCAGGTCACAGCGAAAATCGCACAGACCACAGCGAAAATCGCATATAGCGCGGCGCACACAACAAAAGTAGGCGGAACACGGGGCGTGACACTCGGAATGGGGAACAACTTACCAAAATGTGGGCGTCACGGGGGAAGTACAGGGTGCAAGTGCGCGGAACGCCCACACGCTCGCCTACAACACGTATTCATGGAATCGAATAGGGCAAAAAAGGGCACGGTCAAACCAGCGCACAGGCACAAACACGACCGCCACAAGAAAGCAGGCGGTAGCGTCTCTGCGCCTGTAATAAATGTGCGCCAAAAGGTGCGCCAACAAATAGCACCTATATACAGCTATGATGAATGTCCTATACTGTGGCCCTCCAGGACAAATGACGTGCAAAGGGGTACCCACAAACACGGTCACCCGCTGACTGAAATGTGCGTGTATTCCGGGGTGCGCGGGAAGTTTCACACGTGATTTGGCAGGGTACGTGGATTTCAGGGGTGCGCGGGAAGTTCCACACGCGATTTGGCCGGGTACGTGCGCGGGAATTTCCACACACGATTTGGCTGGGTACGTGGATCTCAGGGGTGCGCGGGAAGTCTCACACGTGATTTGGCAGGGTATGTGGATTTCAGGGGTGCGCGGGAAGTCCCACACGCGATTTGGCCGGGTACGTGCGCGGGAATTTCCACACGTGACTTGGCTGGGTACGTGGATCTCAGGGGTGCGCGGGAAGTTTCACACACGATTTGGCAGGGTACGTGGATTTCAGGGGTGCGCGGGAAGTTCCACACGCGATTTGGCCGGGTACGTGCGCGGGAATTTCCACACGCGATTTGGCTGGGTACGTGGATTCCAGGGGTGCGTGGGAAGTCTCACACGCGATTTGGCAGGGTGCGTGGATTTCAGGGGTGCGCGGGAAGTTCCACACGCGATTTGGCCGGGTACGTGCACGGGAATTTCCACACGCGACTTGGCTGGGTACGTGGATCTCAGGGGTGCGCGGGAAGTTTCACACGCGATTTGGCAGGGTACGTGGATTTCAGGGGTGCGCGGGAAGTCCCACACGCGATTTGGCCGGGTACGTGTGTGGGAATTTCCACACGCGATTTGGCTGGGTACGTGTATTTCAGGGGTACGGGGGAAATTCTACACGCGATTTGGCTGTGTGCTCCCAGGTATTCCCTGTACACCCTCCACGGCCCCTGCAGGCAGCCGACACCACGGGGGACTACCCTGCACACCTGCTCATGTCACCCAGCACCCCCACCCCCCAGCACTGTGGGGCACCCTCCACCAGGCCCCCACTCATGTCCAACTCATGTCCCCCTGCACCCCCACCCCCCAGCATCCAGGGGCACCCTCCACCAGGCCCCCACTCATGGCCCCCTGCACCCCCACCCCCCAGCATCCAGGGGCACCCTCCACCAGGCCCCCACTCATGTCTCCCATCACCCCCACACCCCAGCATTGCAGGGCACCCTCCACTAGGCCCCCACTCATGTCTCCCATCACCCCCACCCCCCAGCAGTGCAGGGCACCCTCCACCAGGCCCCCACTCATGTCCAACTCATGTCCCCCTGCACCCCCACCCCCCAGCATCCAGGGGCACCCTCCACCAGGCCCCCACTCATGTCTACCACCACCCCCACCCCCTAGCAGTGCAGGGGCAGCACCACCAGGCCCCCACTCATGTCCCCTATCACCCCCACCCCCCAGCAGTGCAGGGGCAGCCTCCACCAGGCCCCCACTCATGTCCAACTCATGTCTCCCATCACCCCCACCCCCCAGCATCCAGGGGCACCCTCCACCAGGCCCCCACTCATGTTCCCCTGCACCCCCACCCCCCAGCATCCAGGGGCACCCTCCACCAGGCCCCCACTCATGGCCCCCTGCGCCCCCACCCCCCAGCATCCAGGGGCACCCTCCACCAGGCCCCCACTCATGTTCCCCTGCACCCCCACCCCCAGCATCCAGGGGCACCCTCCACCAGGCCCCCATTCATGGCCCCCTGCACCCCCACCCCCCAGCATCCAGGGGCACCCTCCACCAGGCCCCCACTCATGTCCCCCTGCACCCACAACCCCCAGAATCCAGGGGCACCCTCCACCAGGCCCCCACTCATGTCCCCCTGCACCCCCACCCCCCAGCATCCAGGGGCACCCTTCACCAGGCCCCCACTCATGTCTCCCATCACCCCCACCCCCCAGCATTGCAGGGCACCCTCCAGCAGGCCCCCACTCATGTCTCCCATCACCCCCACCCCCCAGCAGTGCAGGGCACCCTCCACCAGGCCCCCACTCATGTCCAACTCATGTCTCCCACCACCCCCACCCCCCAGCAGTGCAGGGGCACCCTCCACCAGGCCCCCACTCATGGCCCCCTGCACCCCCACCCCCCAGCATCCAGGGGCACCCTCCACCAGGCCCCCACTCATGTCCAACTCATGTCTCCCATCACCCCCACCCCCCAGCATCCAGGGGCACCCTCCACCAGGCCCCCACTCATGTCCCCCTGCACCCCCATCCCCCAGAATCCAGGGGCACCCTCCACCAGGCCCCCACTCATGTCCCCCTGCACCCCCACCCCCAGCATCCAGGGGCACCCTCCACCAGGCCCCCACTCATGGCCCCCCTCACCCCCACCCGCCAGCATCCAGGGGCACCCTCCACCAGGCCTCCACTCATGTCCAACTCATGTCTCCCATCACCCCCACCCCCCAGCACTGTGGGGCACCCTCCACCAGGCCCCCACTCATGTCCCCTATCACCCCCACCCCCCAGCAGTGCAGGGGCAGCCTCCACCAGGCCCCCACTCATGTCTACCACCACCCCCACCCCCTAGCAGTGCAGGGGCAGCACCACCAGGCCCCCACTCATGTCCCCTATCACCCGCACCCCCCAGCAGTGCAGGCACAGCCTCCACCAGGCCCCCACTCATGTCTCCCACCACCCCCACCCCCCAGCATCCAGGGGCACCCTCCACCAGGCCCCCACTCATGTCTACCATCACCCCCACCCCCCAGCATCCAGGGGCACCCACCACCAGGCCCCCACTCATGACCCCCTGCACCCCCACCCCCAGCATCCAGGGGCACCCTCCACCAGGCCCCCATTCATGGCCCCCTGCACCCCCACCCCCCAGCATCCAGGGGCACCCTCCACCAGGCCCCACTCATGTGCCCCTGCACCCCCACCCCCCAGCATCCAGGGGCACCCTCCACCAGGCCCCCACTCATGTCCCCCTGCACCCCCACCCCCCAGCATCCAGGGGCACCCTCCACCAGCCCCCCACTCATGTCTCCCACCACCCCCACCCCCCAGCAGTGCAGGGGCACCCTCCACCAGGCCCCCACTCATGTCTCCCATCACCCCCACCCCCCAGCATCCAGGGGCACCCTCCACCAGGCCCCCACACATGTCCCCCTGCACCCCCACCCCCCAGCATCCAGGGGCACCCTCGACCAGGCCCCCACTCATGGCCCCCTGCATCGCCACCCCCAGCATTCAGGGGCACCCTCCACCAGGCCCCCACTCATGTCTCCCATCACCCCCACCCCCCAGCATTGCAGGGCACCCTCCACCAGGCCCCCACTTATGTCTCCCATCACCCCCACCCCCCAGCAGTGCAGGGCACCCTCCACCAGGCCCCTACTCATGTCCAACTCATGTCCCCCTGCACCCCCACCCCCCAGCATCCAGGGGCACCCTCCACCAGGCCCCCACTCATGGCCCGCTGCACCCCCACCCCCCAGCATCCAGGGGCACCCTCCACCAGGCCCCCACTCATGTCTCCCATCACCCCCACCCCCAGCATTGCAGGGCACCCTCCACCAGGCCCCCACACATGTCTCCCATCACCCCCACCCCCCAGCAGTGCAGGGCACCCTCCACCAGGCCCCCACTCATGTCCAACTCATGTCCCCCTGCACCCGCACCCCCCAGCATCCAGGGGCACCCTCCACCAGGCCCCCACTCATGTCTCCCACCACCCCCACCCCCTAGCAGTGCAGGGCACCCTCCACCAGGCCCCCACTCATGTCCAACACATGTCCCCTATCAACCCCACCCCCCAGCAGTGCATGGGCAGCCTCCACCAGGCCCCCACTCATGTCTACCACCACCCCCACCCCCTAGCAGTGCAGGGGCAGCACCACCAGGCCCCCACTCATGTCCCCTATCACCCCCACCCCCCAGCAGTGCAGGGGAGGCCTCCACCAGGCCCCCACTCATGTCTCCCACCACCCCCACCCCCCAGCATCCAGGGGCACCCTCCACCAGGCCCCCACTCATGTCTCCCATCACCCCCACCCCCCAGCATCCAGGGGCACCCTCCACCAGGCCCCCACTCATGTCCCCCTGCACCCCCACCCCCCAGCAT
This sequence comes from Ambystoma mexicanum, assembly GCF_040938575.1. Classification (NCBI taxonomy): domain Eukaryota; kingdom Metazoa; phylum Chordata; class Amphibia; order Caudata; family Ambystomatidae; genus Ambystoma; species Ambystoma mexicanum. The sequence continues at coordinate 869,986,417 of NC_090935.1, forward strand.
CCAGGGGCACCCTCCACCAGGCCCCCACTCATGGCCCCCTGCACCCCCACCCCCCAGCATCCAGGGGCACCCTCCACCAGGCCTCCACTCATGTCCCCCTGCACCCCCACCCTCCAGCATCCAGGGGCACCCTCCACCAGGCCCCCACTCATGTCTCCCATCACCCCCACCCCCCAGCATCCAGGGGCACCCTCCACCAGGCCCCCACTCATGTCCCCCTGCACCCCCACCCCTCAGCATCCAGGGGCACCCTCCACCAGGCCCCCACTCATGTCCCCCTGCACCCCCACCCCCCAGCATCCAGGGGCACCCTCCACCAGGCCCCCACTCATGTCCCCCTGCACCCCACCCCCCAGCATCCAGGGGCACCCTCCACCAGGCCCCCACTCATGGCCCCCTGCACCCCCACCCCCCAGCATCCAGGGGCACCCTCCACCAGGCCCCCACTCATGGCCCCCTGCACCCCACCCCCCAGCATCCAGGGGCACCCTCCACCAGGCCCCCACTCATGTCCCCCTGCAACCCCACCCCCCAGCATCCAGGGGCACCCTCCACCAGGCCCCCACTCATGGCCCCCTGCACCCCCCAGCATCCAGGGGCACCCTCCACCAGGCCCCCACTCATGTCCAACTCATGTCTCCCATCACCCCCACCACCCAGCATCCAGGGGCACCCTCCACAAGGCCCCCACACATGTCCCCCTGCACCCCCACCCCCCAGCATCCAGGGGCACCCTCCACCAGGCCCCCACTCATGGCCCCCTGCACCCCCACCCCCCAGCATCCAGGGGCACCCTCCACCAGTCCCACCCCCCAGCATCCAGGGGCACCCTCCACCAGGCCCCCACTCATGTCTCCCAGCACCCCCACCCCCCAGCAGTGCAGGGCACCCTCCACCAGGCCTCCACTCATGTCCAACTCATGTCCCCTATCACCCCCACCCCCCAGCAGTGCAGGGGCAGCCTCCACCAGGCCCCCACTCATGTCTACCACCACCCCCACCCCCTAGCAGTGCAGGGGCAGCACCACCAGGCCCCCACTCATGTCCCCTATCACCCCCACCCCCCAGCAGTGCAGGGGCAGCCTCCACCAGGCCCCCACTCATGTCTCCCACCACCCCCACCCCCCAGCATCCAGGGGCACCCTCCACCAGGCCCCCACTCATGTCTCCCATCACCCCACCCCCCAGCATCCAGGGGCACCCTCCACCAGGCCCCCACTCATGTTCCCCTGCACCCCCAACTCCCAGCATCCAGGGGCACCCTCCACCAGGCCCCCACTCATGGCCCCCTGCACCCCCACCCCCCAGCATCCAGGGGCACCCTCCACCAGGCCCCCACTCATGTCCCCCTGAACCCCCATCCCCCAGCATCCAGGGGCATCCTCCACCAGGCCCCCACTCATGTCTCCCATCACCCCCACCCCCCAGCAACCAGGGGCACCCTCCACCAGGCCCCCACTCATGTCCCCCTGCACCCCCACCCCCCAGCATCCAGGGGCACCCTCCACCAGGCCCCCACTCATGTCTCCCATCACCCCCACCCCCCAGCATCCAGGGGCACCCTCCACCAGGCCCCCACTCATGTCCCCCTGCACCCCCACCCCCCAGCATCCAGGGGCACCCTCCACCAGGCCCCCACTCATGGCCCCCTGCACCCCCACCCCCCAGCATCCAGGGGCACCCTCCACCAGGCCTCCACTCATGTCCCCCTGCACCCCCACCCTCCAGCATCCAGGGGCACCCTCCACCAGGCCCCCACTCATGTCTCCCATCACCCCCACCCCCCAGCATCCAGGGGCACCCTCCACCAGGCCCCCACTCATGTCCCCCTGCACCCCCACCCCTCAGCATCCAGGGGCACCCTCCACCAGGCCCCCACTCATGTCCCCCTGCACCCCCACCCCCCAGCATCCAGGGGCACCCTCCACCAGGCCCCCACTCATGTCCCCCTGCACCCCACCCCCCAGCATCCAGGGGCACCCTCCACCAGGCCCCCACTCATGGCCCCCTGCACCCCCACCCCCCAGCTTCCAGGGGCACCCTCCACCAGGCCCCCACTCATGGCCCCCTGCACCCCCACCCCCCAGCATCCAGGGGCACCCTCCACCAGGCCCCCACTCATGTCCAACTCATGTCTCCCATCACCCCCACCCCCCAGCATCCAGGGGCACCCTCCACCAGGCCCCCACTCATGTCCCCCTGCACCCCCACCCCCCAGCATCCAGGGGCACCCTCCACCAGGCCCCCACTCATGTCCCCCTGCACCCCCACCCCCCAGCATCCAGGGGCACCCTCCACCAGGCCCCCACTCATGCCCCCCTGCACCCCCACCCCCCAGCATCCAGGGGCACCCTCCACCAGGCCCCCACTCATGTCCAACTCATGTCTCCCATCACCCCCACCCCCCAGCATCCAGGGGCACCCTCCACCGGGCCCCCACACATGTCCCCCTGCACCCCCACTGCCCAGCATCCAGGGGCACCCTCCACCAGGCCCCCACTCATGGCCCCCTGCACCCCCACCCCCCAGCATCCAGGGGCACCCTCCACCAGGCCCCCACTCATGTCTCCCATCACCCCACCCCCTAGCAGTGCAGGGGCAGCACCACCAGGCCCCCACTCATGTCCCCTATCAGCCCCACCCCCCAGCAGTGCAGGGGCAGCCTCCACCAGGCCCCCACTCATGTCCCCCATCACCCCCACCCCCCAGCATCCAGGGGCACCCTCCACCAGGCCCCCACTCATGTCCCCCTGCACCCCCACCCCCCAGCATCCAGGGGCACCCTCCACCAGGCCCCCACTCATGGCCCCCTGCACTCCCACCCCCCAGCATCCAGGGGCACCCTCCACCAGGCCCCCACTCATGTCCAACTCATGTCCCCCATCACCCCCACCCCCCATCATCAAGGGGCACCCTCCACCAGGCCCCCACTCATGTCCCCCTGCACCCCCACCCCCCAGCATCCAGGGGCACCCTCCACCAGGCCCCCACTCATGGCCCCCTGCACCCAGGTCCTCACAATCCCCAATCATGTGCGTTATGGTCAGCCTCCACAGCCAAAAGGCCCTACCAAGTAACCCATTCACCCACATGGAAATGGAAATTACATGTTACACCCCCAATGTTGATAAAGCAAATTAACCCATGTCCGTCACACACAATGGTTGCAATTGAATGGGAAAACACCAAACATGACATGCATGAAACCAATGAGATGATACCACACAGTGAAGTATGAAAACAAAATTGTATTAAAAAAAATTGAATGCAAATGAAATGAAACAAACTACAATGGCAGTGAAAAAAAGATAAGCTGCATGTCCGTCAAAAAAATATTAAAACTACAAATCCAAATTCAAAAAAATGTTGTCCAAAGTCACATTAAAAATAAAATCAATCCGAGAGAGAAAAATAAATGCAAAGACCATTGCTCCATGGTGAATAAATAAAAACAAAAAAAATAAAACAATCCAATGAAGAACTATGTACAAAACATCCAAGGGTCCATGAGCCCAACTGAACAAAGGAAACCTACAAAAAACCCTAACTAAAATGCAACTATATAAAAAAAGTGGAGCAGTGTCCGTCGACTCCAAATCATAAGAAGAAACAAAGGAAACCTAAAACTAAAGAACTATATACAAAGGCGGCAGGCAAGTCCAGCGGCTCACTCCGTGGTGTTCCGGGCCAGGGCATCATCAAACTCCTCTTCGATGTCCCGGAGGCGGTCCTGTTCCATGGCCCCGAGGGTCCGCAGGGACGACGCCATCTGCTCCTCCAACCCCCTGCGGATTGCCTCGAGGCACTCGGTCCGCCTCAGGCCCCTACGCATGGAGTTCTCCGCCCTGACCATCGTGAGCCGCGCCTCTTCCGCCCGCCGCCGCTCCGCACCTATCTGCTGGCCCAACCGCAGCCACACGGAAGACACTTCCCGTCCTGGGTCCTCCTGCCCTCCGGCCGATGCCTGCCCCTCCGATGTTGATGGTCCCGAGCCATGATGCCTCCCACGTTGACTCTGCTGCTGCCTCCGACGCAACTGCCTCTGCCAGCACGACAGCATCCAGGCTGGTATAATCCACCGACGCCGTTGTGCACGTTCCCTGCCTGATGATGCCGGCACATCCTCCATCTGCTGGGGTACAGTTGCTGTGGTGTCCACCCCTGCTGGACCTCCGACTCCCGACTGTGGCAGGGATGGGATCCCCACCGAGCTGGCTGCATTGTTCAGGGCAGCTCCACAGGGGGCCCTGGTGGCATCTGGGCCGGAAGACGGCAAGGAGAGCGACCGGCGTATATCCTCCACAGAGGAGGAGAGGGCCGCCAGATTGGCCGACACATGCAGGAAACCCCCGAACATGGAAGATCCCAATTGGGCCACGTCGGCACGGTGCTCTTCGTGATGATGTGCATGCTCCTCCTGGGAAGCACGCACATCATCACAAATTGCACCCGCGTGCATCGCGACCCCAATCAGGACCTTCTCCATACGGCCACAGGTCCCCTCGTCCACAGGTGGAGGGGAGTCAGGTGACATGGACATCCCCTCTACCTGCGGACGGGCCTGGGACGGGGCATCCCTGCTGGTGCATGGTGGTGCACTCACAGGGTCAGGGACAGCGACATGCACAGGCCCCTCCACGGTGACCTGTGCTGCCTCCTGCCCCTGCCCCTGGACTGCACCACTTGCACCAGCAGGGATGCCCCCACCAGGCCCCATATGTGCCTCAGTGGCGGCCTCCTCCTCCTCTGTGGAAACCACCAACCTGGATGGCTCCTCACCGTCTTCCGCCATAGCAGGCCCCTGTGGGGGCTCACCCACCCCTTCCGCTGCAGCCGTAGGGGCATCCCCGCCGCCTTGCTCCACAGTGCCGTCTCCGCCTTCTTCTTCACTAGCCGCTGCGTAGAGGGAGACATAGAACACAAGCATCAGGGTACTGTACAATGGTCCGCTAGACAGGAAGCAATAGCAGATGAGTACCACTGTCAAAGTACACTTCCATCATGTCCCTCCACAACACATGGGTCAGTCCAGGCAAAACACACACAGTAACAGGCATGGTGCATGCCATGGACATTTCCATACATGTCCAATGGACTCTTGAAACATACAATGATATGGAACTCACATGCATCATGGGTCATGCCTATTACATGCACACACTTCACCTCAGTCACATCCATCTGGCCTCATACACCCCAAACACAGCGGATACAAGGATAACTAGGCTGCATCAGTGAATCTGTGCATTGTCACACACATGTGTCATGCATCCATGGCATTCACAAGTCACAGACACGCAGGTCAGGCACACAGACATGGCTACCATATATGTACTTGGCATCAGCATCCATCCCTCACCCCCACCCATGTCCAGGAACAGAGACTGGCATGCTCTCATGTGTAAAATCTGCATAGGGCTCCCCATGTCGCATTTAAACACATGCAACGACCATGTGGTTCACACATCACTGGTCGCACATGCATCACCATGATGTCCCTGCACACATACATGCGTACATGGCCTATGTCACACATACAGGCAAGTATCAGACAACCAGCACACCGCAACATGCCCTGTCTCACACAGCAATGCTTGGCCACTTACCGCTCAACTCCAGACGGGTCTCCCTCTCAAGGTTCTGGGCGTGGAGCGCTGGGCGTACGCGTTCCAGGACCCTCATCTGGATGGAACTCATGCGGCCCCGGCCCCCCTCCACGAGGCGCCGGGCCTTCACGAGGGTCCTGGACCTCAAGTCCTCCCAGCGCTTCTTGATCTTCTGGACGTCGCGGGTTGCTACCCCCTCCGCGTTGATGGCAACCACACAGTTGGCCCAGATCCTCTCCCGTCCTTCCTTGCTGGCGCGGGACGATCCAAAGAGGGCATCATACTGCCCCAGGACATGCTCCACCAGGACACCAACTTCGGTGGCAGTGAAGCTGGTGCCCCTCTGCCCCTCTGGCCTGGGGTTGCCACTGGTCCCAGATGTCGAAGTGCCCGACAAGGCAACCCCAGAGGCAGGAGTGGGTGGGCAACTGGGTCCTGGGGCTGGGCTGTGGAGCGATGTTATCCCAGTCGGGAGTATTCTGTTCCAGCAGGGGTGGACACAGCAACTGGACCCCTGCAGATGGCTGATGTGCAGGCACCAAATGGCAGGGCACGGTGGCAGCAGGCAGGTAGGCAGGCAGGCAGGCAGCAGCAGATGGCACGTGGGAGGCTGCTCGGGGCACTGGGGGGCAGTAGTTCGGCCTTCTGGGCAGGAGCGTCGTCTTCTGTGTGTTTTCGCGTGGCCAGCTTGATACGGAGTGATTTGGCACGTGAAAATCCTGCACGTCAGCGTGAAATTCGAGGAAAGGCCCTTAGCGCGTAAGCGCGTCAGCACGCATACGCGATTCTATTGGACCAAAGGCCCTCAGCGCGTAAGCGCGTCTGTGACGTGACCCGCACGGGTGTTTCCCTCATAGCACGTGATGACGGAGCACACGTGGAAAGACTGCACGTCAGAGTGTCATCGCGTGTAATTGGACAAAAGTGCGCGTACACGCGATTGGCCTATGTACGTGTATTTCAGGGGTACGTGGGCACTTACACATGCGAGTACATCAACGCATGTGTATTCCGGGGTGCGCGGGAATTTCCACATGCTATTGGCCTGGGTACTGGATTTCAGGGGTGCGCGGGAAGTTTCACACGCTCGCCTACAACACTCGCAAAGAAACACGTACGCCAGTAGGAAACAGGCATATGTCGACCCGCGACGCATAAATTTGCGCGCAAAATAATAACAAACTCAGACGCCAGGATGAATATACCGTTCCTAGCAGCAGTGGCCGTGGGCTACCAAAGGAGGAGGAGGAGGATAGTCAGGGCCAAAATTTTCACACCCAGAACCAGCCTTTTCGGGATGCCTGATGACCAGGTGTATGGGAGGTACAGGTTTCCACCACACATAATACTGGACCTGGTGAGTGAGTGGGAGGATGACCTCACATCACCCACCCTGTGCTCCCAAGCACTCAGCCCCCTGGAGAAGGTCCTCAATGTACTGCACTTCTTAGTCACTGGATCATTCCAGCGGACAAGTGCCATAGTGGGTGGGGTGTCACAGGCCACGCAGTCACGCTGCCTACACCAGGTCTTGAACATCATCACTGCACGCCCATCAGTCCGAAGGCACATATACCTGCCCAGAACACCTGCAGAAAGGCATGCTGCCGCCCTGGATTTTTACAGTGTGGCACGATTCCCCAAAGTGCTAGGTGCCATCGACTGCACCCATGTGGCTCTACGTCCCCCCAGGGCTTCTGAGCACATCTATAGGAACCGCAAGCACTGGCATTCCATCAACGTGCAGGTAGTATGTAATGCCAAGGGAATCATCACCTCAGTATATGCCAACTATCCCGGGTCCACCGACGACAGCTTCATTTACCGAATGTCCACCCTAAGCCGGGACCTAGAAGCTGGGCGGCATGGCGATACATGGCTGCTTGGTGAGTATGAATGCCACTGCACATGCATGCATGTCAGATACTGAGCAAGGTCACATCCCCACCAATGATACCCATCACCACCTCCACAAGGGACAGTGTCTACCCTCTCAGCCCCCACATGATGACGCCAATTCGGAACCCCACCACGCCACCCGAGGTAAGATATAACACAGCCCACATTGCAACCCGGGGCATAGTGGAGCGCACATTCGGAGTTCTTAAGTCACGCTTTCGCTCCCTTGACCGTTCTGGCGGGCAGCTGTTATACGCTCCCCCAGTAGTGTGCAGGATCATAGTGGCAGCATGTGTCCTGCACAACGTTGCAACACGCCGGGGCCTGGCCATGGAAATGGTAGTGCCCCCACATCCCCAACCACATGCACGCCCGCTGCGCATGGGAGGGGAAAGGGCACGGGGGGAGGCAGCCCATACACAGCTAGTGGCTAATTACTTCACATAGAAATCACACCCCTCTGGAGTGCACACTGCCCTGGCACATACCATCTGACAATCAATGATGACTCAACCTGACACTGATCCTGAATGTCTGGAGAATCAACCGTCAAAACCATATCAGCCTGAGATTGTTCACCTGGAAGTGTTACAATGTGTGCATCCCTACCTACACAGACACCACCAATGCAGTTTCGTAAAAAAACACATTCATGCAGCTAAAATGAATACCCACTTGCAAAATGCAACATGAGGACAGTGCCATGTCACCCAACCCATCCCCAGCACCGCCACATGACACACCATGACATGTCATGCTATGTGCGGGTAAACAAAGTAATCCCCACAACATGACACAAGTGTCACAAAGTACACTGTCCCTAATTGAAACTCGCGACACCTGAAATGCTCACAGTAATGCAGGACCAACAACACACTTGAGCAGGTATTTAGCAATAATACTTATCAGCTACTGACCCTCAAAACTACCATTAACATGACATTCCGAATGTAAGGAATTAGTAGTCTCACCACCTGGAAATGCCTGCACTCCCACCACTTCCAACTGTACAGTGTTGCCGCCATGTAGAGTTGTAGGTGCACTGCTGCCAACATGGACTCCATCTCCAAAGTAGAGGGCCTTGTGTAGACATGTGGAAAGGACCTGCAAATTAGGAGGTAGACATGGATGATGAGTTACACATCAATGCAACATGCAGTGTACAACACAACAGCAATATGCACTAGGAATGTATACACAGTATTGACTAGACTACCCACACATGTAGTGGGAGTCCAATGTCACCATGTACGTCAATGTCACTTGGGCACACCCTTTGCAAGCCCATGGAAACGGGAAGTAGGAGCGGTGTGTGTGACAAAAACCCAAGCATCTGAACCAAATACATGACAAGCCTACATGTGCCCAGCCACAATGCAGCGTATGCCCACGGGAGCCACACAAGGCAACACACTGTACCAAAAAAAAAAAAAAAATCAAAAATGGCCATTAATGGGCCCGGGGGGGGGGGGGGGGTTGGGGAGGCCACCAAGGAGGTCCGAGGACAGGGTGCACACCAAAACCCACTGGTGTGGATCTTGCGAAAAAAAACACCTCCATGGGCTCATGGCCCACACGGCTACCCTATTGTGGGAGTATCACTGCTGTCGCTATTCTCACCCTGTGCAGCTGCATCCGGAGGTGGTGGCACTATGGGAGGCAGCCCACGCAAGGCCCTAGTCTGTTCCTCCATGGCTGCAAGCATGCGGGTGTGGTAGGTCTCGTTCTGGAGGATGAGTGTGCGGAGGTCCCCATGCAACAACTCACGGGATGCCCGGACCTCCGCCCTCGTTGCCTGCATCTCAGCTGAGAGCGTAGGGGTGAGACGCTCCAGCTGCTGTTCTGTCCTTCGGTTTGTTGAAGCCTCAAGCTCAACAAGAGTCGTCCTGAGGTGAAGGAGTTCCAGCCTCAGGGCTTCCCTGTGGCCCTGGGACTCTATGGAGATGGCTTACTGCAGAGTCGCCAGTGCTGCCCGCCTGTCCCTGTTGGACGCCAACATGTCCTCCCTGTGTGACTGGCAGATGGAGTCGGTTGCCTGCTGTAGTCGCTCCATCAGCCTTTCGGGGGGGACAATGGAAGTGGCCACCCTATCCATGGCCTGAGCCATCATCTCTGATGATGCTGCCTGTTGGGTTGCCATACCGTAAATGGATTGCTCCCATGCGGTATTGCCAGGTGGCGTACGGCCACCACGTCGGCGGGCACCACACCTGTCTGGGGCAAGGCGAACTGCGCCTTGCTGTGCCGGCACTGCCTGAGGCTGCAGGACTGCATTCCCCCTCTGATCTGCTGGGCCAGGAACAGGATTAGATGTCGCGGAGTGTGACCCTGCATCCGTAACCACCAAAGGCATAGCTGCCAACACTGACATCCCCATTGAGGGTTCTGACCCTGGTGCAGGTGGGTCGGACAGAACAAAATCCCTCCCAGGAACACTCACCTGCGACGGCACGTAGGTCTCATCATCCGAATCAACACCTGAGTACAGCTCGGGGGAGGTGCAGCCAGAGACACCCCTTGAGAGCACGACCTGCAGCAGTTGTGGGTTCTCACCCACCACCACACCACGTCCCTCACTGGTGGTCGGTCGGCCCTCAGACCCCTCCTGGGTCTGCATCATCTCCACAACCCACGCAGTATCATGTGCGTCTTCCCCTGCAAAGACATAAAAGCAAACACATGGAAACAGGCATTAGCACCATGGCACACAATGAGGGCTGAGAAGCAACAGAACCAGTACTTGATTGACACATGTCCCACATGACTAAAACCCTCCCATGCATGCACCCTCACTGCGTATGAAGGGTAGGCAAATGGCACACACTGATGACACCAAGATGGAAGATGAACACATTTTCTGCATGCTTCCTAGCAGTGGCATCACACATTGGCCTGTGATTGCCAGGTGAAATACACATGCCATCACACAGATGGCATGTACCATTGCTATTAAGTGAAGATGGAGAGGAGGGCAGCACTTATTCATTCAGTCCAGTTCCCTCATGTAATAGCTTTTCTAATTCAAACAGGTCTGATTTTTCACCTGGAGCTGCCAGTCCAAAATGGTCCGATTGCACAGGGACATGTCTAAACAAATGATATCCAGGTAACAAAGTCACTCCACTTTACCATAGCCATGTCAGACATGTGACTAGAGGACTGAGAAATGCCTAGTAAAAGTGGTGGAATGCAAACAATCTGCCTGAATGAACAGAGAAAAATAAGCAACAATGTTGTGGCAAGGTGACACTTCAAGGGCAACTGGCGTGCTGTTCGGCTAGATGTCTACTGTTGGCAGAAGGGATACTGCTATGGCCAAATGCTGCTGTGCAGAATGTATTGCATGAAGCACATGGGTGACCCAAATGACTCAGGCGCACACACCCTCACCTGGCACACAAACAGAAGCCCTCACACACACACCATGCACATGGATGTCACACACATGCATGTGCACTCTCCGGACAATGCCTCATAATCAGGCAGATCTCCCACGCCTTGGATTTGTTCCTCCGTGAAGTAGGTCCCAGCGACTGACTCATGTGGAGTGAGTTCCATGTCTTCTACTGGAGACCCACCTCCAGTCACTAGAGTTGCGGCATGACTTGAGGCCAGCTTATTCTTTGCCCTGCGCTTTAGGTCATTCCAGCGCTTATAGCAATCATTGGCTGTGCACCTCATGATTCCAAGGGCACTTACGATGTCCGCAACGGTCTGCCAGTGTGCCTGGCGTTGTGCAGGTGTGGACTTGGATCCTGCAACAATGACCATTTCGTTATCATGTGCGGACACATACTCGACAAGTGCATTCAGTTCGGCATCCGTGAAGCTGGGCTTCCTCGACGGGCCGGACTGTATAGCCGTGTCTGGGGCATCAGCCTGTGCTGGACGAGCACTCTTCCTTTTCCGCTTGGAAGGTGGTGGTCATCCTGGGTGTCCTACGCCGCTCTGGACACTAGCGGCAGGAGCCCTGGTGGACTCTGTATCAGGAGTGTGGGATTGCACACTCAGCATGGGAGTTGGTACAGGCATTGGCTCAAGTGTAATGGTGTCAGGGGGAATGTCAGCAGGATGGACTAGGACCGACACTGTCCTGGCTGGGTGTGTGAGAGCTGGGGTGGATGGAGCCGCAGCTGCCCCTGCAGCCTCTCCACCCTGCCTACTTGGGGCAGCAGATGACCTTGCTGCCCCTGATCCACGTGGCCTGATGACATCAACGTGCACCAGCGCACGTATCATAGTCCTGCTGACCTGGAAGTCAGCCATGGAGTCAGCCAGGTCTGGTGCCACAATGGGCTGGTCCAACAAGGGCTGAGCATGGATGGTGTCAGCCACATCAGCCTCAACCAGGGGGGGTGAGGGGGGTTTATGGGTGCCCTTGACTGGTCCTCCACACATGGGGGGACAGGGTCACCCTGCAAGTAACGACCACGTCCCCTACCGGATCCACCACGGCCACCACTTGTGGCTCGTCCACCTTTGCCACCCTTACGGATTCCTCGCCTCCCAACCATGGCACTGATGTTAATGTGCGTATGGGAGTGGCTGTAAACTATTGTACTGGGCAATTGGGGGTCAAAGGGGTTGGGTACCAGATGGTAATTGTACCCTAGTGCTCTAGCAAGGCTGAATGTGACCCCTGGGGAAAGATGACGGGTCACGCAACGCACAGGAAGCCCAAAAAAGGGAGATGACGTGCACGCAACCCCTCCTAGACCACGTGTGCGGAAAAAAAACCTGCACTACGCTGTGGCACCCAGTAACACAAGAATGAACGTATGCGTGTCACACGCTGCCTAGAATTACCTCTGAAGGGGTAGGCTACACACGGGGCAAGCACAGATGTTAGATACGTGCGTGACTCACCGTCTGCCAGGAAAAAGAGCGTGAAAAAGAAGCGCGTGTGCGCGTTGGAAACACCCCCGCCAAAAGAAGAATTGTACGCTGTCTGAGAAGACAGGACAACAGTAGAAGGGAACGCTGTTGAGGGAACAGGCCCAGGAAAACCAGAAAAAGAGAAAAAAGAGAAAAAGCTGTCAGAGGTAACAGGGAGTACAAACTTGAAACGCTGTGAAGTAAATCGCGTGTGAATCCACGAAAAGCACGTACAAGTAAATGGTGTTCTACACGTACCTTTTATGCAGGCCCACACGTCCAGCGTCACTTCCGCGTGTACGCGCCAGGGCCATTTCCACCAATTACACGCTTTGTCAATTCTGCGTGTACGCGCTAGGGCCATTTCCACCAATTACACGCTTTGTCACTTCCGCGTGTACGCGCTAAGGCCATTTCCACCAATTACACGCTTTGACACTCGGACGTGTCTTTCATTTTTTTAACACGCAACATTTCAAACGTGTGCCATATTCAACGTGAACGTGACTTCATAGACGCGCATACGCTGGTGGCCTTTGGGCCAATGAATGTACAGACGTGTGCTGACGCGCTTACGCGCTAAGGGCCTTTCCTCGAATTACACGCAGTCGTGCTGGATTTTCACGTGCAAAATCACTCCGTATCAAGCTGGCCACGCGTTCACACACGGAAGACCACGCTACTGCCCAGAAGGCCGAATTACTGCCCCCCCAGAGCCCTGAGCACGCTCCCACCTGCCATCTGCTGCTGCCTGACTGCCTGCTGCCCACGTGCCCTGACATTTCCTGCCTGCACATCAGCCAGGAGTGCTGTTGCTGTGACCACCCCTGCTGGAACCGAAGACTCCCGACTGCTTTTCCATCGCCCCACAGCCCAGCCCCAGGACCCAGTTGCCCACCCACTCCTGCCTCTGGGGTTGCCATGTCGGGCACTGCAACATCTGGCATCAGTGGCAACCCCCGGCCAAGGAGGCAGAGGGGCACCAGCTTCACTGCCACCGAAGTTGGTGTCCTGGTGGAGCATGTCCTGGGGCAGTATGATGCCCTCTTCGGAAGGTTGCGCGCCGACAAAGAAGGACGGACTCGGATCTGGATGGACATCGTGACTGCCATCAACGCGGAGGAGGTGGCAGTCTGCGACTACGAACGTCAGGAAGCGCTGGGAGGACTTCAGGTCCAGGACCCTCAACAAGGCCCGGCACCTCCTGAAGGCAGCGGATGCTAAGGGGCGCCGGGGCCACTTGTCGGAAGATCAGATGAGGGTCCTGGAACGCATATATCCCAGCGATCCACGTACAGGTCCTTGAGAGGCAGACCCGTCTGGAGTCGAGCGGTAAGTGTACATGCATACTGATTGTAAGCTGTGCGTGTGGTGTGCCAGGAGTGTGCAGGTTGAACATGTATTTTTATGTGGGCAAGTAGGGGGGGTGTACAGGGCCGTGAGGGTGATACATGCGAGGGGTCTCATGTGTGACACATGGATGGTGCTTGTGTGTGTGGGCTTGCATGGCACAGGATGTGGAGGAATGATTGTCAGGTGTGTCATGGATGTCGATCGGAACACTGCGACAGTTGGCGGAGGTGTACACATGCATGCAAGTTTGGTGGTGTGTGTGCATGTGTAGTGTACTCCCTATGTTGCATGTGATATGTGGATGACCTTTGGCTGCTCATGCTGTTGTATGTGAATGGATGGTGCTGGCTGTTGCAATATGGCTGTGGTATGGCTCATGTGTGCAAGTTGAAATGACATGTGTGTTGGGGATTGTGATGCCATGTCTGAGGTTTACCAAAGCCACTCATGTATGACTGTCATGTGTGTATGAGTCCATTGTACAGTGCCCTGATGCCTGTGTTTTCTTTCTCCCTGTCTGCAGCATCAACTGATGAAGAGGGTGGAGAAGGTGCTGTGGAGCACAGCGGCCGGGGTCGCACCACCAGCCGGAGACGCAAGGCCCGGATCCCCTCCCAGGTTCTGATCTCGTCGGGGAGTGAGGAGTCCGGTGCCATGTGCCAGGCCGCAGCTGCCGAGGGGAGGTCCAAGAGGCGGAGGTTGGAGTTGGACTCCTCGGCAGCAGAAGGGGCAGCTGGGACCCCACAGGGCCCAACGGAGGAAGATGGCACGGAGTCATCCAGGTTGGTGGGGGGTTTGGAGGAGGAGGAGGCCGTGCAAGCGACAGAGGCGGGGTCTGGAGGTGGGGATTCCACTGGTGCTAGTGGTGCAGTGCAGGATCAGGGACAGGAGGCAGCACAGGCCGCCACAGAGGTGCCTGTGTGCAATCCTGTCCCTGCTCCTGTTACTGCATCATCTTGCACCAGCGGGGATGCCTACCTCCAGACCCGTTCTCAGGTAGGAGATTGGCTTACAACACCTGGCCTTCCTCTCCCTGCGGATGTGGCTATCCTGCACCAGGTTGAGCCTGTACAGGGTGGGGTGGCGTTGCGTCAACGGGCCATGCGAGCTGACCTGCAGTCTTTTCATGATGAGTCTACACGTCTTCTCGCATGGCTCGTTGACCGCGTTGACCCACTGGGACAGCTCACCAGGGCTGGATTCCTCCGTTTCCTGGACCTTGTTCCGACCCCCTCCTCCACGGAACCCCCTATGCCCCAGTCGTCCTCCATGCCATCTTGCCACCCATGTGTCACCTGGGTGCCCTGTGGAGCTGCCTCCGACCGTGCGGCCAGGCTGGTGGACAACAGATCCCTGCCACAGTCGGGAGTCGGACGTCCAGAAGAGGTGGCCACATCAACGACTGCACCCCAGCTGGAGGAGGATGTGCAGGCACCATCGGACAGGGCACATGGACAGCAGCAGCTGCAGCAGCAGGAGGCTGTAGGTGGGAGCCACGATAGCTCGGGGCCTTCAACATCGGAGGGGCAGGCATTGGCCGGAGGGCAGGAGGACCCTGGATGGGAAGTGTCTTCCGTGTGGCAGCGGTTGGGCCACGCCATAGATGCGGAGCGGCGGCGGGCCGAAGAGGCGCGGCTCACGATGGTCAGGGCGGAGAACTCCATGCGGAGGGCCCTGAGGCGGGCCGAGTGCCTCGAGGCAATCCGCAGGGAGTTGGAGGTGAACATGTCGGCGTCCCTGCGGACCCTCGGGGCCATGGAACAGGACCGCCTCCGGGACATAGACGAGGAGTTCGATGATGCCCTGGCCCGGAACACCACTAAGTGAGCCGCTGGACTGGCCCGCCGCCATTGTATATAGTTATTTAGTGATAGGTTTCCTTTATAGTTTATTTTTATTTGGAGTCGACGGACACTGCTCCACCTTTTGTATATAGTTCCATTTTAGATAGGTTTTTTGGTAGGTTTCATTTCTTCTGTTGGGATGATGGACCCTGAATACTTTGTACATAGTTGGACTTTGGATTTGGATATTTTTTTTACTATCAATATTTTTTCCCATGGAGCAATGGTTTTCTATTTCTTTTTTCCCTTCATTTCCTTTTTATGGACTTGAACTTTGGAAGACATTTTTTTGGATTGTCATTTATTGCTTTTAATTTGAAAAGGGACAGCCAGCTTAATTTTGTTATTTTTTTACTTGTGTATTTTGTTTAATTTTGAGTGCCATTACTGTTGTTTTTAATACATTATTTGGATTTTTTCATTCTTCAATGTGTGGTTTCATCTCATTGTTTTCATGCATGTCATGATATGGGTTTTCAGGTTCACTTGTAACCATTCTGTGTGTGTGAGACACATGTGTTGATTTACATTGTTTCCATTGGAGTAGCATCATGGGCAAATGTAATACTTGGTTGTGTCTTTGGGCTGTGGTGGCTGGCCATGAGGCCCATGCTTGAGGATTGTCAGGGCCTGTGGGCAGGGGGACATGAGTGGGGGCCTGGTGGAGGCTGCCCCTGCACTGCTGGGGGGTGGGGGTGGGTGGGAGACATGAGTGGGGGCCTGGTGGGGGCTGCCCATGGTGGCTGGGGGGTGGGGGTGGGTGGTAGACATGAGTGGGGACCTGGTGGAGGCTGCCCCTGCACTGCTGGGGGGTGGGGGTGGGTGGGAGACATGAGTGGGGGCCTGGTGGGGGCTGCCCATGGTGGCTGGGGGGTGGGGGTGGGTGGGAGACATGAGTGGGGGCCTGGTGGGGGCTGCCCATGGTGGCTGGGGGGGGTGGGTGGGAGACATGGGTGGGAGCCTGGTGGGGGCTGCCCATGGTGGCTGGGGGGTGGGGGTGGGTGGGATACATGAGTGGGGGCCTGGTGGGGGCTGCACATGGTGGCTGGGGCGTGGGGGTGGTGGTAGACATGGGTGGGAGCCTGGTGGGGGCTGCCCATGGTGGCTGGGGGGGTGGGGGTGGTGGTAGACATGGGTGGGAGCCTGGTGGGGGCTGCCCATGGTGGCTGGGGGGTGGGGGTGGGTGGGAGACATGAGTGGGGGCCTGGTGGGGGCTGCCCATGGTGGCTGGGGGGTGGGGGTGGTGGTAGACATGGGTGGGAGCCTGGTGGAGGGTGCCCCTGGATGCTGGGGGGTGGGGGTTCAGGGGGACATGAGTGGGGGCCTGGTGGAGGCTGCCCCTGCACTGCTGGGGGGTGGGGGTGGGTGGGAGGCATGAGTGGGGGCCTGGTGGAGGCTGCCCATGGTGGCTGGGGGTGGGGGTGGTGGGAGACATGGGTGGGGGCCTGGTGGGGGCTGCCCATGGTGGCTGGGGGGTGGGGGTGGGTGGGAGACATGATCGGGGGCCTGGTGGGGGCTGCCCATGGTGGCTGGGGGGTGGGGGTGGTGGTAGACATGGGTGGGAGCCTGGTGGGGCTGCACATGGTGGCTGGGGGGTGGGGGAGGTGGGTGACATGGGTGGGGGCCTGGTGGAGGGTGCCCCACACTGCTGGGGGGGTGGGGGTGGTGGGAGACATGAGTGGGGGCCTGGCGGAGGCTTCCCATGGTGGCTGGGGGGTGGGGGTGGTGGGAGACATGGGTGGGGGCCTGGTGGAGGGTGCCCCACAATGCTGGGGGGTGGGGGTGGTGGGAGATATGAGTGGGGGCCTGGTGGGGGCTGCCCATGGTGGCTGGGGGGTGGTGGGGGGTGGTAGACATGGGTGGGAGCCTGGTGGGGCTGCCCATGGTGGCTGGGGGGGGGTGGGTGGGAGACATGGGTGGGAGCCTGGTGGGGGCTGCCCATGGTGGCTGGGGGGTGGCGGTGGGTGGGAGACATGAGTGGGGGCCTGGTGGAGGCTGCCCCTGCACTGCTGGGGAGTGGGGGTGGTGGTAGACATTGGTGGGAGCCTGGTGGGGGCTGCCCATGGTGGCTGGGGGGTGGGGGTGGATGGGAGACATGAGTGGGGGCCTGGTGGAGGCTGCCCCTGCACTGCTGGGGGGTGGGGGTGGGAGACATGAGTGGGGGCCTGGTGGAGGCTGCCCATGGTGGCTGGGGGGTGGGGGTGGTGGGAGACATGGGTGGGGGCCTGGTGGAGGGTGCCCCACACTGCTGGGGCGGTGGGGGTGGTGGGAGACATGAGTGGGGGCCTGGTGGAGGCTGCCCCTGCACTGGTGGGGGGTGGGGGTGGTGGTAGACATGGGTGGGAGCCTGGTGGGGGCTGCCCATGGTGGCTGGGGGGTGGGGGTGGGTGGGAGACATGGGTGGGAGCCTGGTGGGGGCTGCCCATGGTGGCTGGGGGGTGGGGGTGGGTGGGAGACATGAGTGGGGGCCTGGTGGAGGCTGCCCCTGCACTGCTGGGGGGTGGGGGTGGGTGGGAGACATGAGTGGGGGCCTGGTGGGGGCTGCCCATGGTGGCTGGAGGGTGGGGGTTGGTGGGAGACATGGGTGGGGGCCTGGTGGGGGCTGCCCATGGTGGCTGGGGGGTGGGGGTGGTGGTAGACATGGGTGGGAGCCTGGTGGGGGCTGCCCATGGTGGCTGGGGGGTGGGGGTGGTGGTAGACATGGGTGGGAGCCTGGTGGGGGCTGCCCATGGTGGCTGGGGGGTGGGGGTGGGTGGGAGACATGAGTGGGGGCCTGGTGGAGGCTGCCCCTGCACTGCTGGGGGGGTGGGGGTGGGTGGGAGACATGCGTGGGGGCCTGGTGGGGGCTGCCCATGGTGGCTGGGGGGTGGGGGTGGGTGGGAGACATGAGTGGGGGCCTGGTGGGGGCTGCCCCTGGTGGCTGGGGGGCAGGGGGGGGTGGTAGACATGGGTGGGAGCCTGGTGGGGGCTGCCCATGGTGGCTGGGGGGTGGGGTTGGGTGTGAGACATGAGTGGGGGCCTGGTGGGGGCTGCCCATGGTGGCTGGGGGGTGGGGGTGGTGGTAGGCATGGGTGGGGGCCTGGTGGGGGCTGCCCATGGTGGCTGGGGGGTGGGGGTGGTGGTAGACATGGGTGGGAGCCTGGTGGGGGCTGCCCATGGTGGCTGGGGGGTGGGGGTGGGTGGTAGACATGAGTGGGGGCCTGGTGGGGGCTGCCCATGGTGGCTGGGGGGTGGGGGGTGGTAGACATGGGTGGGAGCCTGGTGGGGGCTGCCCATGGTGGCTGGGGGGGTGGGTGGGAGACATGGGTGGGAGCCTGGTGGGGGCTGCCCATGGTGGCTGGGGGGTGGGGGTGGTGGTAGACATGGGTGGGAGCCTGGTGGGGGCTGCCCATGGTGGCTGGCGGGTGGGGGTGGTGGTGGACATGGGTGGGAGCCTGGTGGGGGCTGCCCATGGTGGCTGGGGGGTGGGGGTGGGTGGGAGACATGAGTGGGGGCCTGGTGGGGGCTCTCCATGGTGGCTGGGGGGTGGGGGTGGTGGTAGACATGGGTGGGAGCCTGGTGGAGGGTGCCCCTGGATGCTGTGGGGTGGGGGTGCAGGGGGACATGAGTGGGGGCCTGGTGGAGGCTGCCCCATGGTGCTGGGGGGTGGGGGTGGTGGTAGACATGGGTGGGAGCCTGGTGGGGGCTGCCCATGGTGGCTGGGGGGTGGGGGTGATAGGGGACATGAGTGGGGGCCTGGTGGAGGGTGCCCCACACTGATGGGAGGGGGTGGGGGGTGGGAGACATGAGCAGGTGTGCAGGGTAGTCCCCTGTTTTGTGGGCTGCCTGCAGGGGCCGTGGAGGGTGTACAGGGAATACCTGTGAGGACCCACCCAGCCTAATCGCGTGTGTAACTTCCCGCGCACCCCTGTAATACACGTACCCAGCCAAATCGCGTGTGATAATTCCCGCGCACCCCTGTAATACACGTACCCAGCCAAATCGCGTGTCATTATTCCCGCGCACCCCTGTAATACACGTACCCAGCCAAATTGCGTGTGACAATTCCTGCGTACCCCTGTCATACACGTACCCTGGCTAATCGCGTGTAAAACTTCACGCGTACCCCTGTCATACACGTACCCAGCCAAATCGCGTGTGATAATTCCCGCGTACCCCTGTAATACACGTACCCTGGCTAATCGCGTGTAAAACTTCACGCGTACCCCTGTCATACACGTACCCTGGCTAATCGCATGTAAAACTTCCCGCGTACCCCTGATATGAACGTTACCCACTTTGCGTTCCTTGTTTGGCAGCCCTGTAAACTGGACCAGGGTTAGCGCAGCCCTTTGCGATGATTTAGCGATTTTGATGGCTTTTCCTTGCGCGAGGGCGTTGTTGGGGGCGTTACTGGCGCTGCTGCAGGGTCGCTGCGATACTCTGCGCCAGGGCTGGTTTGGGAGCCTAAAATCCATGAATACGCTGTGCGCGGAAACCGGTTTTGGCGCACGCACCTGGCGCAGACAATCGCACGCGGACACTCTGCGCCAGCCGCTTGCGACACTTTTCTGCGAAATTCTATGAATTACCCTGTGAGTCCTTTCATCTGTAACTATGGATCCCTCTTCTGTAATTCTTTGTTATGAGTTAACTAAGATGCAGGGAGATGCTAGAGATGATACAGAGCACATGGTTAGATTCAAAACACCTCAGCAGCTGACCATAGAAAGAAATAGAATGTGCTGTTGTCTTGACAGGTACTAGAATGTCCTATCCTCTAGCAAACAAGCAACACATTTCCTTCAGTGTGCTGCCGAAACTTCTAACTTAGTTTTAGAAATGTGCTGCTTTGTTCATCACACGCAAGGAGTGATGACCTGTGCTTTTTCACCCATACCATTGCCCGGCCCCTGTGCTTGCCTCCGATACTAGTTGATAGAGCACTGTAAAAAGTGAGGGATTGTAGCAGTAAACACTCACTGGGATATTTGCCGAACCACAATACTTTGCAAGCAAGGCATATTTAATGCCTCAACATATTATGTGCATTTTAAGAATGTCATGACTCTGCATGTACGCAATTCTTTTGTAGTGCATACAAGATTTTTTGCAACATACCCCACCCTTATATCATTGTGTAGGATTACACAGTGCTCAGTGAAACTGTTTTTGCATAGCAGCAAGAGACCATATAAGGTGTGACGGTCTATGGCCAAAGGAAGAGCTGCGAGGAGGTGCAGTCTGGCAGTCGACCCTGAACTTTTTTCTACCTGCTTCAGAAATCTTTTTTCACTTTCTACAGAGACACAGGGTTTAAAAACCCATTTTGGCCGCGGAGCGGCTGCAGAGAGCTGCGAGGAGGTGCAGTCTGGCAGTCGACCCTGACTTTTTTTCTACCTGCTTCAGAAGTCTTTTTGCACTTTCTACAGAGACACAGGGTCAGAGCGGCCGCGGAGAACTGCGAGGAGGTGCAGTCTGGCAGTCTGGCTGCCGGCGTACTGCGCGACTGCTCACGACAACGTACATCAAGCCAAAGGCTTGCGAAAACAAGCTGTGTACAGACCCCGTTTAAACAACTGTGAGCCCCTACCATATCATAACTATTTCAACATCTCAAAACATCTCAACTGCCGGTGAACCCGGTATTATGGAGGCGCCCCGGGGGCAGGAAAGCCTCAGTCAAATGATCACGGCGTTCAAACAACAAAAACGCTGGCGACGACTTAAGCACGTACAAAATCAGTAACCATACCAACTGAGACTTCGAACTTGGGAAATTTCAATTCCTCGCCTCCAATTCCCCCCCTTAGATCTCCCCACCAGCACGGCTTACCTTGGAGGGAAGCCACAAGCTTGGAGCTTGAATCCGCCGGCGTTGAGCCGCAGCGGATTCCTGGGGAGCACGCGCCCTTTGATGGGTATGCCTTGCCTCGGTCTCCACGGTGCGGGGTTGGTGGTGGGGGGTGAGGAGGGTCCCTGGAGAAGTCGGGGCCGGCTCTGCCATCTTCCGCTCCCGCGGGGCCGGACTCGGTTGGGGCGCCGGTGGCGGTGGCGGTCGCGAGCGGAGGATCCCCCTGGGGAGGAGGCTGGAGGGACGAGGGCGGACCCCGCGCGAATACATCCGGGGCTGAGCTCGGAGCTCCAGGGGAGAGGAGCGTGAGGGCTCGACACAGTGCAAGGAGATGATCCGCCCCCTGGTGGTACAACAGAAACGTTTGATAAAACGTTTAACACAGTCAATGAAAACGAACAAAATCAAATTACTAAAAACGGTTTAAAAGAGTCCTTAGACAAAACTCCTTCAAAGAAAAACAAGAGGCAAGAATCAAATGGACTTTCACAAAAACCTGAAAGTGACCTCCACCCAGTGACAGTTCAAGCTGATCTACCAAGCCCGGACTGGAACCTAACAGAGATTAGAGACGCTATCTGTCAGAATACAACTTTATCATATCTGGATGAAATAGAAGTGGGAGAAACAGAGGAAAAAGACATTATGAGAGAACACAACTGGGTAAAAATACACACTTACTCACAAGCAGAAAATCAAGATGAGGCGTTCCATCAAACAGAAGTAAACCACCTATTTGATGATCAAAAAAACGACGAAGAAGAACAAATGATTCTCGGACATAAACCAAATTAACTTCTAACTGACCAACAAACAAAAAGACAAGGAGTCAAAAACCATAACCCAACTGGCTCATCGACCCCCAACAACAGATTACCATCAAAATTACAGATGAAAAAAATGGGCAAACCGATACTTCCGTCTAACAACCCGATTGGAAGATTCTTTGAAAAATTAGGGAAGACTTCCACAGTAAACCGCTTTGAAACCTAGCCAACACACCGAAGCCAGAAAAGCCTACTGAAAGTGACGGTTCGCTACCGCATATACGCTGGCACTTTAGCCAACCTTCCCCGCACCAAAAGCCAGAAACAATTAAAACTGGTATAGACAGCGGAACTACAGAGCATAGACCACAAGGCTATGACGGAGAGAAGGACAAACCAACACAGAAAACAGTAACACTAGTAGAGGATAATGGAAAAAAACAAGAAAGTAAACCAAAGTCTGACCTGATTGACGGAAAAAATAATAAAGAAACAACAAAGGCAGAAGACAATGTAAATCAAAAATCACCGCCCACACAACCAGACATGTCGGACGAAAAAAACATTGATACTTCATTTAACAAAAGCAAAATTATGAAGGAGAAAAAAAGAGAAGACAGCTTAACGAAGCCTCGAACAAGTCATCAGTGGAACCAAGAAGAAATAAAACTGGCAGAGGCAATATTGAACTATAAAAACATGTTAAAACACAGAGAGAATACCCCGGGGTGGAAACCTTCGCCACAACAAAAGAAGCCTGACGTCTCGGTGGATGCCTTGCGGCTACTTTTTCCTACGCCAAACAAAGCAAAAGCGGAAAGCGAAACTCAAAAGAAAAAAGAAAAAAACTCACCTATTAAAAATGTGGACCTTTCATGTCAGCCGTGACCATCGCACTGGCGCCATTTGGGAAATTATACGAAACGATTAACGAAACATTAAAGGACCACACCTCATTACTAGCAGCCTGCAATTCGAAGCTAACACATTTGGAAGGGTACATAACAGCCTTAGAGGCATGGAAGGCATCCACAACAGAGCAAGGCACCATGACGGATATAGATGAGGCGTTTCAGTTTTTAAAAAAAGCAGTGTCCAGTAGTTCCCAGACCGAGCGGACTGAGAACAAGGAAAACAGATATGTAGATGATCAACTAGCGACCCCAGCAAAAATTTATCCGAAATCGACATCCATTAAAGATAAAGCTGAACACGTAGGACACTCGCGACTACCTGGTACAACAAAAACTTCAAAAGCAAATTTAAGTGAAACTAAAAAGAACTCAAAAGGCAAAACCAAAGAAAAGCAGTCGATGTCATGATGCCTGCTCCCGGGGAGCCGGTTTAAGCCCGGCGTCCCCGAAAGCGGACATCCAGTCCCCAAGGAAGGACCCAGCAACCCCATATAGGGGCCCTTTGGACAGGCGCCAAGCTCATTATGGGAATGCTTGGGTGCACTTACCTGATGCAGACCATGCTGCAGGATCCGGCCTCCTTGAGGCCTGAAAGGAACTACTTTACCTGTGGGACTAATTTACCATCCGGGCGTGGTCGGGGAAGGTTACATACCTGATTGGAGGAAGGATACATACCTGGAACTTCTTCCAAGGCTATTTAAACCCCACCCGAACAGCCACACGTGCTTCGCGTTGTTCTGCATCTAGCAGCTGGACGCTCACCGTGTCTGCTCCTGCATCCTGACTTCTGCCACGCCTGCCAGCATCCTTGATCACCTGCAAAGGAAGAGAAGAAGAGAACAGAAGAAGGAAAAGTCCTTACCTGCTAAATCCGCATCCCGGAGACATCTCGCCGACAATCCTGAAAAGGAAGACTTTAATTTAAAAGCTCATCGCGTTGATCGCTGCAGTGCCGCATTCCACTCACCTTTACAGGGCGCTTCCATGTTCAGCAGCGATCATCCGGATTCGCAGTCACGCCCCAGCGCCTAGGGAGAAAAACACCAGAACAAAAGGTGAGAGAGAAAAGGGAATAAGGAAAGCTAAATCTCCATGTTTAGACTTACCTGTTGATTCATTCCCTCTTCATTTCGGGTCCGCGCCGCATCCTGGCATTTCCGGACCCCGGCCCCTAAGGGGAAAAAGAGACATCAGCGTTAATGAGCAAATTAAAAGACATTACCAAAAAAACGCTCATTAAAGATTTACCTGATTTCTACAAGGATTTCACCGCTCATCTCGGGTCAGTGCCTGTTCCCCGGCATTCCGTACCCCGGCCCCTATGGGGAAAAAGACACTAGCATTAGTACATTAATGCATGGACACAAGGGGAACCTCTTATCAAAAAACTTACCTGGAAGCCAAGCAAGTTTGGTTCTCACCAATCCGAAAATCCAGTGAAGTAACTGGATACCAACGCGCCCCTGCATCAGAAGCAGGATGGAGAGCTCGTCCTTCCAGACCCTAAGGTGAGACGCTACGAGAAATCACAGAAGGGTTTCAAGGAGGGTGAGAGGGGAAAGTGGGAGGCCGATTGCATTACCCCGCAGACAGTTAATCCCCTATTTTCACCTACAGAAGGATACTTCTGCGAGCCAGACAAGCCAGATTTGGGGGCCCGGTCCAGTCCGTCTTCCGAACCCTGCGCATCACCTTAGAAGAGGTCACAGCAGTGCGAACTAGGCCAGCGCCTCCGTGGGAGTCAGGTGAGCGTAACAGTCGATATGGAATAATAAAGAGAATAATCACCAACTCCAGAGAAAAAAGATCACAAAAAATATTTCAATACTGAAAGAACAACCAAGCTTAAGAGGATTAACCGTACAGAACAAACAGTGTACTGAAAGAAACGCAAACCTGTTCATGACTAAATGGATAACTGGGATCGACCAAAAAACAAAAGCTTCAGAGAGTGACTCCCAAGAGATAAACACAATAAAAGCAGTACATAAAGGTGCAAAGGACAGCTCGCTCGACCTATCTGACTTAAGCACATATTCGATCGAAAACTCGGAGTCGGAAATACCTCGACCGAGTGGAAAGAAAAGAAAGGTGTCTTTTGCGGAGAGTAACTCCCCAAAGACAGACCTATCGGATAAACATTATCAGAACCAAACAAATATTTCTGAAAAAGAGAAAGGCAAAGTAGACGATCTAAGCTACAGAAGAAGTTGGATAACTCCAGAAAGGAAAACGTTGTTCTGACTGGCCAACATAAGGATAAACAAAACTGAATCCAAATACGAAGGCAACAAAGATCGCCATCCACAAAGTGCAAAGGAAACATCTGAGGTCGAAAGCTTGAAAATACACCGAACAGCGAAATCCGTCACAGACAAAACCATCAGTACAGCCAAAGAGCAAGTCAAAACAAATCAGAAACAACATCATACAGAAAAAAGTTAGACACATCAGCCCACAGAAAAAACAACCAAAGGTTGGAAAAAAACAGATCAAGTGATAAATACTCAGAAAAAAGAACTAGATCAAACCGAAGACCTTCGGACTCTTTCACACAGCTAAACCCCACTCGGACATCTGCAATCTTTACTCACAAGAGTAATTCATCACGCACTTTGAAACTAGAAAAAAGTGACAAAAAGGGAGAAAAGATTCTACTTAACAGAAGAGCAACTATGAGGCTTCTACAAAAAGTCCACAAAGGAGACCAAATCAGAAGTGTGTACTTAAACATAGTGGAGTTCGCACATAAAGCTCAGACGGACAGTGTCTTTCTGCAGATTACATCTCAAACTGTGAAAAAACTTTTGTTGTCAGTGGCAGGAGAACTGTCAAAAAGAGGGTACACCTTGAGAGAGACAACACCAGAGGAAAGAGGGCACAGAAGAGACAATTCATACACAAGACAAAAACGTAATTATGAGATAAATTAAAAAGAAGAAAGGAAAAGTTCACAGATAACACCTGAAACCAAAAAATCAACTAGAGTGAAGGGAAAATTCAATCTAATATCAGAGAAAGATGCTCGAAAAAAAGAAGACGAACGACGAAAACCACGAGAAACGATTGGCTCAAGCTGGTCAAACACGAAAAGTGACAAAGAAAGAATAAAGGCAAGATAAAATCTTTCCACTCAAGACAGCTGGATACAGAATGATAAGGAATCACAAAGAATGTCTCCTAGAAATCCAAAAGGTCCATTTCCTACGCAGTCCACCAGAGAAAAGGAAAGTCGTACCGAGTGTGGAAACACTCGGTACGACTTTCAGATCCCTTCGGCTCTGACACGATATGTCAGGAAATAGCAACTAAATCGTCCCTCTGACAATTTAGAAAGGGAGACGTTAAAGGAGCAACACGGGACCCAAAAGCCAGAGCAAAACATCATCTTTGGATCATGGAACATAAGAGTCCATACTCACCTGACACAACCAGGAGAGGTGAACCTTGGCCTATTTGATCTAATAAGTCTGCAAGAGACTTGGTTGCGACTTCCGCCGAGCCTGGACGGCTTTGAGGTATTACTTTCTCCTGCTCAAAAAGGTGAAAGAGGTCGCCCCACTTCAGGCCTTTTAACAGCAGTACGGACTGGTGGAGCCCTTTGCATAGTTCGTAACCTGATATCATCTCTGGCAATTCAGGCAATATTGCTAAAGTGGAACAAAGAAGACTCAGTACAGAAAAAGTCCAGTCAGGATCTTATCCTACTACTAAACATCTACTGGAACCCAACGGTAATTAAAACTAACATATTCCTAAACAACGTGGAAAAAATCCTGACAGACGTCACAGGAGTGTACGACGTGGATTACATCTTGATATGCGGCGACTTGAACGCTACCTGTCCTGCTTTTGAGATGGAAATGACACCTCAAAATATTGGCAGCTCACAATCAATAGCAAGAGGTTTAGCATGGGCAAAGCTGATGAAATCCAGTGACTTGTACAACTTAAATTCTTTAGAATCCGCCAAATCCAGAACTCCAACATGGGAAAGTGGCGGCAGAGAAAGTACAATTGACTACATCTTCGCTTCAAAAGACCTATACCTAATAACCAAGAGTTTTAAGGGTCTGAAAACCATTGTTAGTGACCACAATTTACTAACTGCAACGTGGCCAGCAAAAAAAAAAACGCTGGTGATGATGCTGCAAAACTTGGAAATAAACCAACAAGGAAACCGACTGAAAATCACAACAGAAGCCTTAATTTCCATCACAGCATCATACAATATACAAACAAACTTGAACACGTCCAAAGAAAAATTGGACTACCATCCTCTTCTCATTCCCTATCTACATCCACGATATAAAAGAACACAGGACAAAACTCACCTGCATAATCACAATGAAGAACTGAAGACAAAGAAATCAGAACTAAGAAAGGCTACACGGCTTGCACGAACAAATCCAACACAAATAAATCTTGACTTGGCAATCAAAAAAAAAAACTGTACAAATCGTGGCTACAATCAATACGATGGAAACTGTATCAAGCGGATGCAGAGACTATGCTGAGAGCAGTGTGTAAATAAAATTCACGAGATTTCTGGACAATAATGAAGCACAAACTTCCACTCACAGATACGAGAAGCATAAACAGTGTCTCAGAAGGAAAATGGAGCGAACACTTTACCGATCTATACAAAGATCCAACTCCATTGGAAGCAATAGTGATCAATCAAGACTCTTCCAAATGGATAGTGTGCTCAGAGGAGAACATTTTGGAAAAGATCAAGAAACTAAACAACTCTCGCGCCCCTGGCCCAGATGGAATCTCCAACATCCACCTGAAACAGGACGCAGAAACCTGGGCTCCGCTAATAACAGAAATCTTTAGACGATCCAGGATTTCGAGAACTATTCCTGACACGTGGAAAACAGCAAACATCGTCCCAATCTATAAGAAGGGCCCGAGGGACGATCCGAGAAACTATAGGCCGATCGAACTACTTGATGTGCTTGGCAAACTTTTCGGATCTTTGCTGTTGGACGAATTTCAGACATGGCAGAAAGAGGCAAAAACAACAGACCCATTTCAATCAGGGTTCGAAAAGAACTTGGGGACGTCGGTCAACATCATGATGATCAGTATTCTAAAATCAAAAGTCTTTGAGGGGCATCCATCAATATTCATCGCCTCGATTGACCTGGTCCAAGCTTTTGACCGCGTGAATAGAGAAAAATTGTGGAGAAAATTGGAGAAACAAAAATGCCCACCATCCATTCTTGAACCAGTGAAAGCCCTGTATCGCGAAACGTCTATCAGAATCCGGCTTAACGAAGCAGGCTTGATGTCCAAAACCATAAAAACGGCCAGAGGGTTAAAACAAGGCTGCCCCCTGGCGCCAGGCGCTGTACAAGGCATACATGGTAGATATAGCAGACCCGGAAAACGGCACTCGCTCATTTCCTCCACAAATAGGTGAATCAAAAGTGACAAGACTGCTGTACGCAGATGATATTCTATTGCTAGACCAAACAGCAATCGGACTTCAGAGACAAATAGACAGCCTCACAACCTATCTAAAGAAAAATGATTTGGAGCTTAACACCTTAAAAACGAAAATCATGAACTTGGAAAAACCATTGAGACTAAGCAAAAGATTGCATTGGTTCGCAAACTCTGAAAAACTGCATATAGTCAAAAGCTGCACATACTTAGGGGTGAAACTCTTGTCCAGTAAAATTGACAAGACGATGCAAGAGCTTCTTTTTTCCAAGACTAAAACATTAGCTGCTCAGGCATTGTCCTTGGATAGGAAATTTGGTAAATTTTCAATCCTACCGCTAAAAAACTTCTATAGAGCAAAGGTCACTCCAACTATGACCTATGGAGCGGAGGCTATGCCATATTTTCCGAAGACGTTGTGGGCTAAATTGGAAGGCACATTTTGGCGCAGAGTGCTACGACTGCCGAACTCCACGCCCATAGTAATCATTCGACGCAAATTGAGTCTGCAATCACTGGAATCTGTGGTCACGAGAAATAGCCTATTATTTTTAGGTAAAATCATAAGGCAACCCGGACCAAACATTTTGGACATCATTCTTCAAGAGATGAAGAGTGAAAAAAATCCAATGATAACAACTTGGTACATCAGACTACTGGAACATGCTGATAAAATTGGATGCTCAGAATGGGACATAGAACCGATCCCGGAAAAAATAAAGAAAAAACTTAAAATACAAGATTGGATCGAGACCTTAGACAAAGCGGAAGACCTCACAGTCTCCACACATCACACAATGAACACCCAAAAAATAGATGAAGTAAGAAATTATTTTAAAAAGTTTCCAGATAAACGACTGAGAACAACCTTTCTAAGAGCACGGTTAAACATAATGAAAACCAATGAAATCCTCTTCCGTAGAAAGCAGTCGACCAACAAAAATTGTCGTTACTGTAAGAATTTGGAAACTGAAACATTACGTCATCTACTCCTTCACTGTTCAGGAACGGAAAACCTTCGAAAAACATACCTTAATTCACACAGACTCTTGTACTTGACCGCAAATGAAGAAACTTGGTGGAATAACCTAATGTATGGTGATTCAACAACCCTGACGGTAGCCACAGCAAAACTACTGGAAAGTCTGAAGTTGGAGAAAATCAACTCTTGAGAAAAAACAAATAGAAAACCGCACAACGACTACAAAGGGAAAAAGGAAATATGCCTGAAGATACGGACAGATTTTGTAAAAATTGTAAATACAATTAAACACAAAAAAAAAAGGAACTCTGAACACTTGGAAACGAGGCAGATAGGGTGAAAAGCATTCTCCTGTCTGAATATCCGTTGCCCTGATAATATGGACGAGTAATACCAGGCATATTCCATACCCATTATCCCTTGTAGGCAAAGTAAATGATATTGCAATGTTGCTCTCTACTTATAGGGTAATGTTAGTAATGCTAAAGTAGGAGACGCTGAGCATCACATTTGTCTTCTCAAAATCCTTACAGGGCAAATTCATATTTGAGTTTTATAATGTGTTAACTTGCAAGGAGGCCACTTCAAAGCATTTGCGTGACATATGTACAAGCAAGAGGAAGAATGGGATAAGGCTACACATCCAGGTAGCCTGCTTACTTACAGTCAGTATCCGATATTTTAGCTGGTAGTTCGATTGTATCGTTTGGAGTAAGGCACAATGAGTAACAGAAATTGTGGCACGTGAATGTTATTCATATTATTCATATCCTTCATATTACAACAAACATAAAAGAAGTGGATGTAGGCACACGTCTGCTAACCTTTCGCAGAGCCAAGAGAGGAGGAGTCAAGGTTGTCCGGTACTATCTTAATGTGTTCTGGGGCAGGAGTTAGAGGCATAAGGTCATGGTGTGGTAGAATCAAGTTTAGGAGTCATAGGTGGGGAGGGAACATTATTTGGTTAATGTGTGCAGACATAGCTTGGTTAGATTCTTCTGTTCATGGAGCCAGTTTTTCATATTAGTTTTAAACCTCTTATGTGTGTATTTTTCTGTTAGATATTTTAGGTGTTTACGGTCACCCTTGCATGGTAGTGTAATGCAAATTAGAAGAATATCAAGACTAGTTGCTTATTTTAAGAGAAAGCTAATTTCAATGAATTGCTGTGGCTTGTGCTTTATTAAATATTTTTGAATGGGTGAGAATTGTCTGTGTGCGCTGCCAAAAATCATCTGAGCGGCACCCAAAAGGAAGCTGGGCAAGCGCACATGCACACAGCTTAGAGGGAACACTGCTGGATACTGCCTTTGAAGATTCTAGGTATCCTGCTACTTTGAAGGCTTACAATAAACACTGACACCCCTTTCCCACTAGGAGCTGACTCCAGGTTTTTGCACATCCTTCTTGAGCACCCTCCTAATACTGCAGTTTGTGGGAGAGCTTCAAGCTGGGTCCAACTACCTTCTCAGATTGCGGCCATTAGGTCTACAAGAGCTCCACAGAGAGGTATTGATGAGTATAGAGGCTATGTTGCTTACCTCTTTCAAGGATTTTCAATCTCTCGATCTCCCATTCTAACACTTTCTTTCATGGTACCTTTCCCTGGTCCTTTCTAGCCTCAGCTCTCCTCCTTTTCACCGGTCTAGCACACTTTTGGCGAATGTCAACTTTGCCAAATTCAGTTGTGCCGCATTTGTTTTGCAGATTTTTCCCAGCACAAACAGGTATATAGTAAGTGGGGGCAATGGATAAAATGGCGTTAGGGATGGAGGCGGGTGTGTGCTGACCCCCATGCCCCCCATGCTGTTTGTGGTACAAAATCGGTGAAGTTTCCATTCTGGAAACAAAATGCGGCAGTCATTCATCAAAACTTTTGGCCGTCTTGTCTGGACATTCCGCTCAATCCTGTCAATTTTAAGGTGCTTTTCTGCTGGGCATCACTTCGTCCAGAAGGATTGGGGAAGTGGGAGCCCTCTTTTGTTCTACCCCTACCTTTGCTTCCTTCCTGATGGAATGGACTGATCCTCTACCCCTCATCTAACTTCCACCCTAAAGAATTCTTCTCCTTGCACATGAATGATAACATTTTCCTCACCACTTTGCTTGAGGATGTGATTTTCTCACTGATGATCGTATCAGTGCACTCAAAGGCAGTATAGGGGTCAAGATCTACCTGGATCGCACTGCCTCCATGAGGACTTCTGACTCTCTACTGGTCACCTTTGGGGTACACCAGACAGGGAAGAATCCTTCCACCATTGCTGGATGAAACTCTCAAATGCTATGACCTAAATCCTGGCTGGCTCCCCGCTGCCACAAGGGATCCAGAGTAGACCAACAAACTCAAAAGTGTCTCCCAAAATGGTTAGGCCAGGAAGCTCAGTCACACTCACTAAGTCTTATTTCTGACACTGCATCAGACTTAGGCATGCAGTCCTGAATGCATAGCACTGGGAAGTGGGGTCCTTTGTTCAGCAATTCTTGTGCTGCTTTGTATTCCTTCTACTGAGGTGTCCAGCCCCAGCTTGGTATAACAGTATTTTGATGGATTTCCAACTGGTAGAAGAATCTCCCAGAGTTTGGAAATTTGACAATGGAGAGTAAATGTATTCTGCTAAGTCAGATGTGCTACACAGTTTAACTTTCTGCCAGCGCTCCATGTATTAAAAGTGTGTGTTTTTGGTGTGTACGCAGATGGGCTTCCATGCATTGGCAATATGATTGAGCTTACAAACATCCACATGCATGACACCTACAGCTTCTCATGTAGGTTTCCTTTTGAAGAGTGTAATTTCACTAAGGAAATCCTTTCATATCATACAGCTATCTATTGACATACCTCACCTGACACATCTCATCTTAATAAGCAAGTGCTGTAGGATGAGGGGAAGAATGGAGCGGAATTACATCCTGCTGAAACTAAATGTATTCTTAGCAGTAATGGAGCAACGCTTTTAAAAAAGTAGTCCAGCGGATTTGTTCACTTATAAGCTGGTAACCCATTTCTGGTTGTCAAACCTGCTACAAAGGTGCTAGCAGTACAAATTGAAAGCGTTGCAGACCTAATCAGGCAGGTATCTGCCAAAGAATGTATTGATAGCATTTCTAGAAATAAAGCTATGCAAAATGTTGCATTGGCCTTTTAAAAAATATAAATGACAATCCATTTGATGGTAAACAAAAAGTTAAATGTTATGAACTTCATAAATATGGTGGCAGGCAACTATCTGTTTTTAAGCTTATGGGTAGTGCTAAAGTAAAGATACAGCTCTATCTTATTAGAACATATAGCGATCATGAAGGGAGTACGTTAAACAGCCAAAACCGAATAAGCCGTCAATATCCTTATCCCACCAGTGCGGCTTCCCACTGGCCTACAGCTGAAATAGAAATTATCTGAAGGCTTTTTCCTTTGAAGATCCTCCAACAACACATGGGCCCATCACACCCTGGATATATATTGTTCTATTGGTAAAAAAACTGACACCTTTCCTGGGTGGAGTGACTGGCTTCCCGAAGTGTTAGTGCTGTGAACAGGTACTTCACGGGAGGCTACTGGGCAAAGGGCAATTCCTGAAAGTGGATAATCACATGGAGATCCTTTGATATAGGACAGACAGGGATGGAGGGAGGAATAGGGGATCCAAGAGGCCAGAAACTCGGACGAAAAATACTTTGGCCATCTTGGTTTTTACTGTTTCACATTTCCTTCTTGATACCCGCTATCTTCCTGCAAATCAAGGAATATGCGTATGACACAGCAGAGGCGGGAACATCTGCAACAGAGACACAGATAAGTCATTTTTCAAGCCTCCTTTTATAGGCCAACTGTCTCCTAGGATTTGGCTAGATATGTGGGTTAAACCCACCCTTTTGCGAACCATCTTTAAGAGTTGTCTTTAAAAAAGAATTATCAAGATGGAACTCTTGTTGAAGCTACAGCTGCATGAAGATCGACCCTTGCATAAGGTGAAGACTGGTTTTCCAGGGGAGCAGGAATCTCCCTCCCCAACTGCTTCGGGTGGACAAGAGATGTGACTGCTGGGAGGAAAGATTGCCTGCCACTGCTGGTGGACCGGCGCATGCTCAGGGCTGTGGCTGGCCCTGCAAGCAGCTCTAAAGTATTTCCCTGGATTGGGAAAAGTCGGGCAAGCATCATTTTCTTTCAAGGGGCCTGGTGAGAGGGTCCACAGCTCTTCACACCCAAAGGTGTGGCCTTTGGCAATGCTGGCTGCCGAACCTAGCATTTTATGATTCAAGTCACATCGAGCTGACCAAGCCTACATTGAAAAACTGCAGAGCTGCTGATGCAAACCTTCTTCCCCATCGCCTGTGCTCTGAGCTAATCTTTGCTGCATCTTTGCTGAATCTTTGCTGCCTGTAGCATCAAGATGAGCCGTGAAGTGGACGACAATCATCACTGATTCTGTAACTTCGAGACCAACTTGCTGCAGTGAACCATCAAGACCAACTCACATCCTTTTTCATCATTGAACGACGATTCAGGACATTGGAAAAGCATTAAAACAATTGGTGCAATGCTGTCAAGCCACCAGAAAAAAGCACAAAAAAGTAAGG
The DNA here is from genome assembly GCF_040938575.1 of Ambystoma mexicanum. Taxonomy (NCBI): domain Eukaryota; kingdom Metazoa; phylum Chordata; class Amphibia; order Caudata; family Ambystomatidae; genus Ambystoma; species Ambystoma mexicanum. Next base: position 870,020,525 of record NC_090935.1, read on the forward strand.
TAGAGTTATGAATGGTCGAAGGGCCTCTAAAAAGGCTTTACTAGGTTCTGCCCCTCTGGCATTTATACCTAGAGTGACAGGGCACCATTCCCTACAGTAAAGACATTTTTAAAGTAATCATTTTGAATTTTGCCATTTCTGATTTTTTTCCTCTCTTCTCCCATTTATACCGAGAGATATCAGCACAACGGCTGGATGGATTTTCACCAAAATTGCGGCAGCAGAGGGGGCTTGGGTCAGAAAGCGTGGTTTTGTGTGTTTGCTGGAAATCCGATCAGTACTTTTGTTGCAAAGAACTGAAATGCACGTCCCAAAAAATGTATGATATCTGGGTCCACGGACAGGAGTGTCATGCTGTCAGAGAAGTTTGTACATGGCCGGTGGTTGGCAGGAAGGAAGCGTGGTGTGCGTCAAATTTCTGGGGGAAAAACGCCATGGTGTATCAGAGGACAGTCCGGTGGCGGAAGGGTCTGGAAAATGTACCGTACGGAATGTGTTGGTGGCTATAAGATAGGGAACGGGTGGGGGAGTGAGAAGTGGTTCTTGTGACATATGTAGGCGAGTACTTTGTGTGGTGATTGGAGGCAGCTGTCGTAACGGCCCCATAGCTTCTGCCGCAAGCTGTTTGCAGCGATCTCTATTCGTGGTGACTGGTGGCAGGTCAATTGCAGGAGGGGACTGAATTGCACATGACATAGGTTGGGTGGGAGCACAGGTGGCTGTGCGCTGTGGATGGTATGCAGTAGTTGGGTACATGGTGGTATGCATAGATGAATGAAGGTGCAGTGGGTCTGTGGAAGGAATAGGCTATTGGGTGCATGGCTGAAGGCCGTAGGCCGTAGGGTGTATGGCATGCACTCAAGAGCATAGGGATGCAACATAGCCACCGCAGGAACGTATGTTTGACGCTGCATTCGGGAGAGGGTGCTGCTTGCATAGTGTGGTGTATGCAGATTGGTTGCAGTAGGCCATTGTTGTGAAGAGAATGTGGGTAGGTTGCCAGTGACACAGACACAATACTTATTGACTGGAAGTGAGTAAGACAATAGTATGTGAATCAAAGGGTGTAGGGTTGCCGGAGACAGTGTAATGTTTATACATGATGGTAACTGTTGCATGTAACGCTGTGCATGTCCATTGGAGTGTGGAGGTTGGTTAGGAGTGCTGGTGCCAGTGGTGCGTATGTGCACAGTGGTAGTTGGTGACATGCTGACATGCATGGTTGCATTACAGTGCGGGGAATGTGTGCAAGGAGCATACCCACTAGAGCAATGAAGGTTTCACAGTGCATGATGCACAAGGTGGTGATCTTTGGAGAATGGGTGTGGCGAACATTGTCGACGTGCTACAGCACCACAAGTGGGTTGCAAAGCGTGTTTTGTGCATTCTATGCTTGTGGTGATATTTGCCACATGCGACAGTATCTGGTGTGCTGCAGGAGATGGTGTAGTGAGAAGTTGTGTAGTGTGGCCATAGGGTGCAGTGTGGACGAAATGTTAGTATGGAAGTGGGTATGGTTGAAGTGCAGCTTATATGTGGTTGGTTACTCGGCTGTGTGCAGATTTATTGAAGTAGGCCCAGTATTGTGAAGCTGTTGTGCAGAGGTTGCCAGTGACACAATACTTTGTGAATGTCAGTGCGTAGGGGAGTTGGAGGCTGTGGTATGTTTGTGGATTCTGGTATTGTGAACTGTGTTCGTTAATGGGTGTTTTATGATGTGGGGGAATTGGGGTGAAGTGCTGCTACCTACGTATGTTATGTTTGTGCATAATGTTAGCTGCCCACATGGGCATTATGTTAACTGTACTTTGTTGCTGCATAGCGCCATGGCGGTGTACGGGTTGGGTAGGAGTGCTGGTGGCAGTGGTGTATATGTGCATTGTCATAGTTGATGACATGGTGACATTCATGGTGGTATTACATTGCTGTGGGTGTGTTCAAGGCCTAGACTATTGGGTGCATGGCGGAAGGCCGTAGGCCATAGGCCATGCACTCAAGAGCCTAGGCCTTGAGGACACCCACAGCAGTAATGCATTTTTTATTGTGCATCAGTTAAAGGGTGGTGACATGTAAGAAATGGTTGGGCAGCACATTTCAGCCGTTATAGGCCACCGTTGCAAACAGAATGTGGGTAGGTTGGCAGTGGCATAATACTTTGTGAATGGAAGTGGGTACGCCCATAGTATGTGATTGAAAGTGCACAGGGAGGCAGCAGAGAGTGTTTTGTATGTACATTATGGTAACTGTTGCATAGCTCCATGGCGGTGCACTGTGGTTGGAGATGCTGCAGTGAAAAGTCATGCAATGTCGGCACTAGGTGCAGTGTTTGCATATTGTCAGTATGGTAGAGGGTATGGTTGAAGGGCAGCTTATATGTGCTCGGATAGTGTGCTGTGTGCACAATGCTTGCACTATGGGCAATGGTGTAAACATTTTGTGGTTAAGTTGGCAGTGACACAATACTTTCTGAGTGGAAGTGGTTAAAACAAAAGTATGTGAATGACAGGTCGTAGGGGTGCCAGAGACAGTGTAATGTTTTTACATTATGGTAACTGTTGCATGTAACACTGTGCATGTCCATTGCAGTGTGGAGATTGGTTAGGTCTACTGGTGCCAGTGGTGCGTATGTATATAGTGGTAGGTGGTGACATGCTGACATGCATTGTTGCAATACGGTGCAGGGAATGTGTGCAAGGAGCATATCCACTGGTACAATGCAGGTTTGACAGTGCATGAGGCATAGGTTGGTGATCTTTGGAGAATGGGGTTGGAGCACATTGTGGATGTGCTACATGGCCACAGGGTGCAGTGTGTACGTAATGTGAGTATGGAAGTGGGTATGGTTGAAGTGCAGCTTATTTGTGGGTTGTTACTCTGCTATGTGCAGATTTATTGAAGTACCCAATGTTGTGCAGCTGTTGTGCATAGGTTGCCAGTGACACAATACTTTGTGAATTGCAGTGCATAGAGGTGGCGCAACCAGTGACACAATACTTTGTGAATGGCAGTGCATAGAGGTGGCGCAGACTGTGGTATGTTTGTGGATTCTGCTAAGTGAGAAAAGTTTTCGTGAATGGGTGTTTTATGGTTTGGGGGAGTTTGGTAGGAGTGTTGCTACATATGTTACGTTTGTGCATAATGTTAGGTGCGCACATAGTTGCTTGCTTGGATGTATAGTGTTGTGGTGGGTGTGGAAAGGGCTGCAATATTGTGTGCATGGCCAAAGGTGTGCTGGGTGCATCTAAGGATCTTTGTGGATGCTGCAATTGTGCATTATTTAGCAGAAGTTTCTGGTAGAGGGGCTTTGCAATCAAATGGAACGTGTACTGAGAGTGTATAACGGTAAATATGGAGTGGTGTATAGAAATGACAGTGTGCAATGCAGAGGTTTTGTATGTGATTGCGGCATGCTTGTTTGAAAATTTGAGAGCACCCAATAGGGGAGTGCTGCAAAAAGTGACCGTGCAAAGGGAAGAAGTATTGTGTGAGCTTTACTGGGCTGTGGCCCTCATTGTAGATGGGAAAGCGCATGTGCACATCCTGCCATTATGAGCAGGGTAGAAAGGCAAATGGAATTGTGGCAAATAGGCCAATAGGAGTTTAGGGCGTGGTTCACAGGAAGAGGCAGTACCATTTCGTGCCAATACTGCGTCGTGAGGGTGGCTGAGAATGAGAGAGGCACAGTGCTTATCGTCGGTGATACCTTTGTGCACCATCTGTACAGGTGGTGTGCGCAAAGAGGCGTTGATGTTAATTTCTGGTTGTAAGGAGTGGCCGCTTTCTGGGCCTGTCAGGATGACCGCAGTTTCAGCAGGATGGTTTGCCTTTGCAGATATGTGGCGTCTGTCACGAACGTTGACTTTGTTGTGCTGCACTATGGAAGTCTACATTTGGGTTACATGTCGTGTGGACGTTTAATCCGTCATCTGAAGAGGTTGCTGACCGCAGTGATGCATACTTTTCCTACTGCCAAAGTCCTTTTCTCATGCATAACATCAAGAGGAGTATGGGTCCATAACGGTGTAATTTGTCCCCAGCCAGAGGTCGAAAGGTGTGCTATAAACAGAATTATGCGTGAGATTATGCAGACTGCTGTCATGGTCTCCACCCACTATGAGATCATGAGGTCACAAAATATGCAGTGGTTCCATATAAATGGGATTTATTTGAGCGCCATTGTCAATGGCGTTTTATTTTATACTGTGCAAGAAGTATTGACCAGAATGTGGTAAAAATGTGAGGAGAGGCAAACAGAAACGCATATAAAGAGAGAAAAAAAAACCTTTATACATGTATGCTGGAAGACTGAATCCCCTACCCAGTTTGATATTGTTTAACCCCCTCACTATCACGAAAAACGAGTGGATTATGCGGTACTTTCAGGATTACACGTGCCACATCCTAGGTGGCTATGTGGATGTATGCGGCTGGAGAAATTGTGCATACTTTCATTGAACTTTGTAGTGGACGTGCTTTGGAATGGCATGACATTTGTACTGTAAATGTGTAACGGCACATTTCAAGTGTTGTACAGGAGTGACAATGTTGGATGATGGCGGCTTTGATGCGATTGGTGGATGCGTGTGTACCTATTTACATGTAACCCAAAGAAGTAGAGCTGCAGAGAAGATAGTGCAAAGGGAATAAGGACTGCTCCAGCTTTACAGGGGTGCGGCCCTCACGCTACTTTGGGAGGTGCACATGCCAAAATTTGCCCTGTACGCCAGCTTGCCAAATTGCCATGGCAGTGTGCGGATTGGCCAATCAGGAAATGTGGGTGTGGTTAACAGGAAGGGGAGGTGAAACTGTTGTACATTATACTATGCATACTGAGGGTGGCTGACATGGCGAAAGGCATTGTGTTGACTCTAGGTGATCGCTTGTCATAGATCTGCACAACTATGCCTTGCAAAGACACTTTGACGGCAATTTTGGTTTGGAAGTTGTGGACGCATTGTGGAACGCTGTGTATGAGTGCAATTTCGCCGATATGCATGTACTTTGCAAAGACCTCACCAGTTTTCCAGAAGTACAGGTTATCGTCATCCATTACGGTGGCATGCATATGGGTTACCTGGCTTGCTTACATTTGTTACGTAGACTGAGGAGATTGCTGGATGTCGTGAGGACAGTTTTTCCCACCCCCAAAGTACTTTTCTCATCCATAATACCACGAAGAGTATGGCCCATTGCTCATTAATGTTGTTCCGAGCCAGACACAGGAAGGTGTCTCATCAAGAGAAGCATGTCTACTTTTTTGTCCGCTCGTGGAATGTTCTTCTGCAACAATGACCTCATTAGTTGTGTAAATGCGGAGTTTTGCCAAGTAAATGGCATTTTGTTGTCACCCACTGGCGATGCAGTTTTGTGTGGTCGTCTACAGGATGCAGTGAAGAGCTTAGTGTACTAATGTGAGCACAAGAAAACACAAAAGCTAATAAAAATCGAAAAAGTTTTCTGTAGAAGCATCTAAACAAAAAAGAAAAAACAGGCTCTTTTAAGAGTCGCCCCTTACCATGATGTCCCCCCAGCCTGGTTGCAAGTTATACCCCCACGCCCGCGTGCAGCACGAAAGCCACATCCGGGGATTTTGCAGTTGGCGCCAGGAAAATGGAACTGTGGGGATTGTTCAATCAGATGCTTAGGGTGTGCGGCAATAGGAAGAGGGACTCCTGCTTCATTCAGGCCTGGCCGTCGACGTACTTGGGGACCCGGACGTGCCACATTCGGCGCTTCTCACCATGCTGGCCTATGGAAATGGGACTGTAGCGATTGTCCTATCAGATAGTGCTCAGGGTGTGCATCACTGGAAAGCGCGTCAATAGGAAGAAGGACTCCTACTGCTTTACTGGGGCACGACCCTCGCATCACTTGGAGAAAGGCACGTGCCACATTCTGCGCTTCTCAGCATGCTGGCCAATGGAAATGGGACTATGGCCTTTGTCCAATCAGGTGCTCAGGGTGTACGTCACAGGAAAGAGCACCAATAGGGAGAAGCCGAGGTCAAAATGGGTGGGAGCGGTCGGGAGTGGTGTTCCCATACTTTTGATTTTTAAGTTTCACTGTTTCTATACTTTTATTTTAAAAAGAAACCGTTCTGGAATGTTTTCGTTTTAAATTAAAAGTGTAGGAAGAAGTTGAAGCTTGCACATAAGTCCACTTCACTGCACATTCCCATAAATAGCAGGTGTGTTTGTTTAGGGGGTTTAGATTGTGTGTGGGAGGGGGCGCAGGGATGGGGTTTGAGGGGAGCAGGGCAGACTAGCAGAGAACATAACTCCACTCCTTCTTTTTGTACACTTGGACCACTGGGGAGAAGGGGTCCTCATGCTTCACCGGGGCGTGGTCCTCGTGGTCATTGGGGAAAGGCACGTGGTACATTTTGCGCTTCTTACCATGCTGGCCAATGGGAATGGGACTAAGGCCTTTGGCCAATCAGGTGCTCTGGTTGTACGTCACAGGAAAGGGCGGCATTCACCTTTTTCATTACTTTATGTACTGCATCTGGCAAACATGGCAAGACGCACAGTTTATGTTGTGGGTGATGGCTTTGTGGAAAATCTGTGCATGTATGGCCTCCAAGAAGAATTGTTTGGCCATTTCGGTTTGGAGGGAGTGGACGCTTTGTGGTGTTGTGTCGAATCATGCTGTTTCGGTGGGCTGCTTGTAGACTGCTTGTAGACTGTCGACGCGTGGCCTCTTGTACATTTTGTGATTGCACCCTTTGGAGCCCTCTTTTTGGGTTGCATGCCTTATTCCCGTGTGTTTAGTGAATTGAAGATTATGATGAAAGCAGTGCAGCGCATTTTCACTACTGGCAAGGTGCTATTCTCATGTATACCCCTGAGAAAAGTGTGGAAGTATACCAATGATTCCTGTCGCCAGCCAGAGGTCAGAAGTGGTCTCATCAACAGAAGCATGTGTGACTTCTTGAGTGCTGCTCGGATGTTCTCCTGTGAGAATTTGAACGTTGGTTCGCGATACATACACCTTTTCAAGGCATATGGCATGCCTTTGTCACACAGTGGCAATTAAATGTTTCACAATCTAAAAACTGCACTGAAGACCCTATTGTAAGAATGTGGGCTGACGTTGAAAACACACATTTATGTATGAAAACTTCACAAAAAGTGTTTCTAGGGAAGCACATTTAAATAAAACAAAAAAAAATAATAATCCCCCGAAATGATCTTGAAGAGCCACCACAACTAACAACGTCCGCTCTCCTGGTTGAAAGTTATTCCCCCACTTCTGCGCGCACACAGCACGAAAAGTCAGCGAATATTGCTTTAGTTTCAGGGTGCACGTGTTCCATACAACCCTTTTGAAGATGACAGCCATTGAAATGGGCCTGCAGAGGCTACAGGATTGGGCAATAAGGTTTGTGGGTGTGGTCTGTATGGACAGACTGTGATACACCATTTATTTGGCTACAAAAATGCAGAGGGTGCGGTTACGGCTGTGTGTTTCACGAGGCACAGCGTGCAGGTTTTAGGGGATTCCGACATACATTGACTGAAAGTGAATAGAAAACATAGTGCAGTGGCTACTTATTTTGCAATCTACAATGTGCATGTGTAGTGCTATGGAGTAGCTACAATGAAGTGCCTGACTTTGGTTTTTCTGTGTGACTATTTGGTGACACGCAATAATGTTGATATTCTTGTTGTTTATTGTAGAGGGAAAATTGCACAACATTCTACATGCATTTCAGTGCCGTTTGTGATGAAGGAGGCACTTGCTCAGTTCATGTATTTGTTTCTGATGTCTTGCAAAAGTTTCTATCGCATTATGCAGCCACTGATGTGGCAGTGTCATTTTCTATTTGGTCTGTGAATGCTGACAGCTCAGTACCTTGCAAAGAAGTGTATTTGTGCCTTTGGTCGACATGTACCTATGGCACACTTCGCCCATGGGAATATGACGTTTCACAGCACGAATACTTTTCTCCAGCTATACGTTCATCTTACTATGCGTGCCATCCCGATTTCTGCAGACCCCATCTAAATTGGCTTGGTGCCCTTCTTGAAAGTAGTGATTTTTTTGTAGTATGTGTTGCACACTGACTCTCTTGAAAATGCTCTGCAACACGTAAAGAAACCTCTTTTTACAGTGACCCCCTTTCTAACCGATTGAGCTAGTGTTTACCACACTGCCACGCCTCCTGCCCTGCATGCGTGCATTGGCAATTCAGTTGTTGATCTGTGAAAGGTGCTTTCTTTATTTATCTTTTTTTCCTTTCCCAGTTCATTTTCATTTATTATGGTGGTCTTACACACGCCACAGAAGGAAAAGTGGAAAACGTCAGGTGCAGAAGGGGCAGTACATGTATGGATACTATAGGGGACGTGCCGGGAGACAAAATTATTGGGTGGCCCTCGCCCACATAGGAGGCAGTCATAGCAATGCTCCCGTAAGGACCGTTCCCACGCACTTCCAAGGACCTTCCCTCTGCACAGTAGCACGTTGCAGTATATGCACAATACAATGCCCTTTTCCGGATCAGGGTCTGTAGCACGGCATATGGCTTGCAAAGGTTGTTTTACATTTCTGCTGCCCTACAGGAATGTCCCTCTTGTTGTCCGCAGCAGCTGTGGCAAATGCTGTAGATGAAAGTACCCTACGCAATTGTTGGAAGGGCGGTAGCCTGCCCATTGGTCCCTTGTGCTTTCATTTCACTTGTCGTGACATGCAGTACAAACAGTTTATGGTATGCCATTAGTGTTAGGGGTAGCAATCACGGATATACACACATTGTGGAATACAAGAATATTTACAACAACACGTAAGAGAGCTGCTTTACGTGCAGCAGGAAGCAATTTAGCTACAGCACTTTTGTGACCACCACTAAGATTGTTTGCACTCTGCGTTTCTGCTGTTTCCTTACTTGCCTTTACATGCAGTAGTATGTGTGTGAGGAAGGTGCACCAGCTTTGCCATTTTGCAGACTTACTACAAACTGTCCTACCTGCAGTTACATGTTTTCTTTAACTGTACGACCGGCAGGCGACCTGTTGATACTTTCCGTCACACTGCTGAGTGCAGACAAAATGTATCTGTTTAACGGGTCATGGAAAGGCAAGCAGCCGATAAATCAAAGTAATGTAACATTTAACATGCCCACGTGACACTGCAGGTTGCTGTGCCTTGTTTAGGAGTGGCCGTTATACAAGTAGGAGTGCTTTAGCCACACATTGGTAAGTTTGCAGAGCCACCCACGAAGTCGGCAGCAGGGACGGTGTTACCAGCATACAGTGGATGACCTATGCATGGGTGTAGGTGTGGAACGGAAACACGTGCGCTTCCACAACTACTTAAAAGTGCATTTGAAGATTCGGACATGCAGTCACTAATGGAGTCCTACGGATACTTGCAGTGTGATTGCACATACGCCAACCAGGTGCAGTCTTCCTAGGAAACGTCCATATTGCTCATCTGTAGTCATCTTGGCCAGTAGTGTTTGGCACAGATTTATCATGCACTGTTAATACAAAAAGAGAGCCTACTGACACAGTGAACAACATTTACTATGTACATCTGTAATTGCTACGATACACCAACAGTACTCGGAAAAGTAAGGGGTAGCGCAAATGGATACATACACCGGACAATATGCCCTTTCCACACGTTTATCATGAGGGCAGCCAAGGAATCAGTAAGAAACCATTGTTACCAGAACATTATGGTTATGTTGCTGTACCAAACACCTATCCTCTTCACAGAACATGCTATGATAAAACAACATTCTGCTTACGGTGCCCTACTAAAAATCTATGAAATTCACTAACAAAAACATTGTTAAAGGGACGTTATGGCTAAGTTGTGCTAGCAAAAACCTATGAAATTCAATGGAAAAACGTTATGGTTACAGGTAAAACCGACCTCGCCCCCGAAATTCAACAGTTATGTAAGCTAAGCAACCGTAACTTGTGCCACCAGTGTGCACTGCAAGGACTAACGCCCATGACATCAAAGATGCCATCACAAATCCTATTCATGACATCATTGATGATATCACATGTGTGGCGCCATCTGTTTTGTTCACTACCATACGTAGGCCAGGTGCTTTTCTTTGCTAACAGTCAGGAACAAACAATTCAAAAGGTTCTACATTTGTGTACGGCACCCTTCTCATATGTTCTTAGACTACTTTTCTTACAGTTCACTCACATCATATGATATATACACATATAGGGGAAGAGGAAAACATAAAACACAGCACTGATTTCTGTGCATGAAGATGATCAGTCATGTTATGAACAATTTCGGGTAATACTGCTCCTTTTAGCTTACTTTAATTGCCTTTTATATGATCATGTTTGTATGCATTGTGGTGTCTTTATGGTTTCTGTACAGTAGTGCAATTATGTAGTTATAAAGGCAATGGTACCTACTTCTTAAATGTTTCACAGTACCCAACACCCTAAAATGAATGCATTCATGATTTCACTATGTAACATGGAAAGATTTTGAAGGTTACACTTCAATGAGGTATGGTGCAGACAATGGCTACGTTTGCACATACGTTCCTTAATGTACAGTGAAGAAGTGTTTAAAACAATCGTGTGTATAGCAATGCATTCCTCCATTACCTACTTATCTCATGATAGTTCTTCCAATAACCTTTCATAGTTTTCTGCCACCATTACAATAACAACCCCTTGTGGAGACTTCCTATTAAAACTACATGCACATGTGATGTCAATAGTGATGTCATGAATGAGATTTGTGATGGCATCTTTGATGTCATGGGTGTTAGTCCTTGCAGTGCACACTGGTGGCACGAGTTATGGTTGCTAATCTTACCATAATTGTCGCGTTTTCTTTTTTTTTTCGGTTTTACCTGTAACCGTAACGTCCCTGTAACAACGTTTTTCCATTGAATTTCATGGGTTTTTGCTAGTGCAACTTAACCATAACGTCCCTTTAACAATGTTTTTGTTAGTGAATATATATATATTCACTGAAAAAACTTTGTTAAAGGGACGTTATGGTTCAAAGTAAAACCGAAAAACCCCTGAAATTTGGCACTTATGGTAACATAAGCAACCATAACTCGCGCCACCGTGCACTGCTAACACTAATACCCAGGACATCAAAGATGACATCACAAATGTCATTGATGACATCACTGATGACATCACATGTGCATTTACTTTTCATAAAAACTCTGTACAAGGGATTCTTATAATGCTGACCAAAAACTGTCAAGGATCATTGGGATAAATATCATGAGCTAATTAGTGCATTAATCAATGCATTGATATAAATAGCATTCTATTATGAAGTTCTATCCAGTATACTAAGCTACTCATGCAGAAACATAGCCAGTGTGTGCAGCATACATGATGAAGGTGCCATATTCATAATCTTGACATGTTGAATACTGAAATGATAACTGCTTTCTTATTAGTGTTTTGCGTACTGTGAAACATGTAATAAGTAGATAATAAAACCCACTTAATACATAATGATTACAGACAAAACACAAAGAGACAAGAACACATACAAATATGAGTATATACAGGGACAGTGAAGTAAACAAAAAAGCAGAAGTAGTAGCAGAGAGAGTTCATAACCTAACTGATTGTCTTTATGCAGATAAACTATTGCTCTGTTTCAAAGCTGCTACTTACCATATGTATGTGTATCACATGATGTACCCAAAGGAAAGGAGAGTGAGTATAATGTATACAAATATGAGCATATACAGGGAAGGTAGAGTAATACAAATAAAACTATGAGAAAGTGCTGATAACCCTAATGATTATCTTCATGCACAGAAAGGATTGCTCTCTTTCAAGCCTGTGTCTTCCGCTATGTATATGTTTCATATGATGTGACTTGACCCTAAGTCTACAAATATAGTACCTTTTCAATTTTTACTTCCTGACTGTTACTGAAGAAAACTATGTGGCTTCGATATGTGAGTAAAGGATAAAAAGGGAGAGCCAGCCATGTGATGTCATCAGTGATGTCATATATAACATATATACAAACATGGCGTGCAAAAACCAACTTCTCACAGATGGCTTTACACAGAATGTTGCAAAGTAAGAATTTATGCTCGTTCACAGTGAAGGTCAGCTGCTTCCATTTTTTTCTCGGGCCCCGGAGAGGCTCACGAAGCGGACTATAAGGTTGTATTGTGTTTTGACCTTGACAGACAGAGATTGTGATGAAAGAATTCTCTTGAAGGAGTGTTGCTAAAACGTAAGAGAAGATAAGGATGAAATTTCTGAAACGAAACCCCTTTTATATATTATATCACTATGCAAAAGATCGTTCACACACGCGGAGTCGTATTTTGGGACTGCACTACGCGTAGACAATGGAAATTGCAATTGTACTGTAAGTAACCCTTTAGATTATTTTATACCAAATATAATTACAATAGCGTAGCATTAAAGACCGCTCAAGTTGAACTTGTTCGTTGAAAGTGGCATAATGTTTTCTACCGCGCACTATCACCGCCGAATTGATCCCCTGTCGTTTAGAGGGCTCTGAAAAAGGCAGACGACACAGGGTGGGTTAATAGAAATAATTTAACCGGTCTATAGGCGGTCAAGCGCTCTACTCGCTGTGCCACTTCACTGTAGCCTGTGCACAGCTTGCTAACGCAAGTTCGAATCCCGGCAAGGCCAAACTCAGCCTTTCATCCTTCCGTGGTCGATAAATGAGCACCACACACCGTGGTTAATAATAAGCACCGCTTAGATACCTCTTAGCGGTTCTTAGCGCTATATGAATGGGAAAATATTATTATTTTATTATTAACATACTCCGTTGCACTATCTTCGATAGCAAATAGTTTCACGCCCTAATAAATAAAATGATGATTTTTAATGAAGATCGGGTGGTGAGACTAATTTATGTTTTTTAAAACAGGTATGTGGCCCCATTTTGCCTACGTCACGATTTACAGACTCCAGCGGATGGGGTCTTCAACTGCCAGGTGCAGGTCCAAATATGCAACTTCATGACCCTCAACATTTTATGGGACAATCGCCAAGGACCAATATGCCCTTACGCAGTGCTAGCGGCTACAAAAACATACCAACCAATAGGGTAGTCTAACAGCTCGTTGTTGGACAACCTTCCGATTATCAGAGCGACCATTTACTGCTTTTATCATAAACCAACAGCCTATCTACCGCAAAGGAACAACGCGTGGCTCAAAATAAACTTTTGCTGATCGACAGCAGAGACAATAGCAAATCGCTGAATATTCACTAAACATTTCGTGTGAAATAAATGTACTTTACCAAATGTACAATCCTGCTGTTTACTTTTAAACCACAGTTTCATATTCCGAATTGTGGCGCACTGAGTTGTAAGCTGATCTAACACCCTCTGTACCGCAAAGGAACATCGCGTGCCTCAACATGAGCTTTTGCGGATCGACAACAAAGACAAATGCAAATTGCTGAATATTCTCTAAACATTTGATGTCAAATAAATGTACTTTACAAAATTTACAATCTTGCTGTTTGCTTTTAAATCACTGTTTCATATTCCGAATTGTGGCGCGCTGTGTTGTGACATAATATGTGTTGTCTTCCGGGTTCTGTGTAAAGTCACTTAGGACTGCAGAGGACTGGGCGCGTTTGATGACGCACCCTGTAACGTCACGGAGAGAGGCGGGGAATATGAATGCTTTGATAATATCAGGCTTAGGGGCGGGAGATATGATTTAGTGTCGCAAAAGCAAGTCAGCCAGGTCAATAGCGCCAGTCATAGGATTATCACATAATGTCGGCGCACACCAGCCGGATTTATCGTTTCTTTAGTGGACAAAAAGTCGGTTGACGCCCATAGGAAATTGCACTATTAGCGGACAAAAGGAGTGGTCTTAAAACACTTTCACCCTAACAATGAACAATACAAACAACGTTCTCAGAACACCCCCATTTTGTGTAATTGCAACCATTTCGGGACACCGCGAGTGTTCTTAGAACACATTCAACTAGACAGATTACAATACGGACAGCGTCCTGAGGACACCCCCAGTTTGTGTATTTACGAACAATTAAGTACACCGTGAGTGCTCATAGCTCATTTTTACCTTCCTTGCGAACAAAAATGACACATACTCTGTCCTCTAAACACCCCACCATTTAGTTTATTTACAAAATGTCAGAACAGCCGTGTTCTCCGCGGACAAATCGAACGCAAAAAAAACGTCTAGCACATAAAAAAACAAAACATTGAACCTATCTCATACTCCCCCACCCTCCCCAAACACTCTTACACACCAACACACAGCACTAAATACAATTTTTTATCCACGTTTCACCGTACTGTACGCGGTCGACGGTGAATACAAGATGGCGGGCGCCACAGAAAATCTGACGCGCTCCACGCCCCTCGCCGTCCAATCAGCGAACATGTCGCATGTCCGCGGACATGCCGCAAGGCCATGGGCCAATCGGGGTGCTGTCCGCGGAGCGAACAGGGAAGTCCGTCTGCGAAGCGGACACGGATATCATTAATTTTTTTGCCTTACGTTTTGGTCATTTTATAAAAAACTACAGGACGGATTTACACCAAATTTGCAAAACCACGCTTTCGGGATCAAGCCCCCGCTCCTGCCGCAAATTTGGTGTAAATCCGTCCAGCGGTTTGGCCTGTAGCCGTGCGCAAAGTTTTTTCCCATTGTCTATAGGAAAAAACACAAGTTTTGGGACCCCCCCTATATCTTTTCCCCCCCTGGACGAATCCTCACCAAACTTTGCAAAAATTCAGAGTGGGACATATACTTTTTTTGCAAAGTTTGGTAAGGATTCGTCCAGAGGGAGCGAAGTTATAAGCCACCCAAAAAATGCTCTTCCTATGGAAACACCAACTTAACCATAACTACATGGACGCTACCGCGTCCATGTAATATATTCAATGAAAAAACTTAAACTTTGTTAATGGGACGTTATGGTTAAATTGCACTAATAAAAACCTATGAAATTCAATGATATTTGTGATGTCATCTTTGATGTCCTGGGTGTTAGTCTTCGCAGTGTAAGGTGGTGGCGCGAGTTATGGTTGCTTAGCTTACCATAACTGGCGAATTTTACTTGTAATCATAACGTCCTTTTAACAATGTTTTTTGACTGAATTTCGTTTTTTCATTGAATTTCATAGGTTTCTATTAGTCCAACTTAACCATAACGTCCCTTTAATGACGTTTTTTCAGTGAATTTCATGGGTTTTTACCAGTGCATGCTATTTTCCTACAACTTACTAATATCATACTTATCAAATATAACAATATTTGTGTCCAGTTTACAAAGTGTCACGTTAAAACTCTAGATATCTACGAACATCTGACTTCATTGCGGACTTTCCGGACAGTGCCACATGACCATATGCTGGCGCGCGGCATGATGAAGGGTCCGAGAACCCGTCTGCACTTCGCGATAAGATCCGTCCTTCGCGGACAGTTCGGAACTGCATTTTCTACTGATCTAGAAACTTTCAACTTCAAAATTTCCCTTGCACACTTCCGACACCTTTTCGTACTCATTATCCATTACCAATCTAGTACACAGTACATACTTGGAAGAATGTTATCAAAACTGCTATTTATCTTAAAAATGGCATCAGTTATTGCCATCCCTCATCCCCAAGAGCCACCACCACCACCAGCTGTAGGACCTTCACAACAAAAAAAAAAGAACAGTACTTTCAAAGACAATGAAGAGGACCAAGAAGATGAGGTACAGGAAGTGCCTACTTCTAGCACCAAGATCGAATCATGGGTGTACCAGTTCTTTGCTACTGTTGGGAGTGTACCAAAGGCTAAAGCTACCAAAGTGAAATGCACTGAGTGCAATTTTGTACTCAGTCGTAGACTACCTGGACAGTACTCCTACGGGGCCACCTCCATGCACCGCCACACCAAATCCAATGACCGCAATGCTCTCAGAAAGGTTATTCCTTTCTCAGCAAGTAGTAAACTGTCTTCCTCCACCTCACCTTCCTCAACAAATACTGTAACCACACAGTCTGATGTCTGCGGGCATTGGTGCGTTATAAATAAATAAATAAATAAATAAATAAATAAATAAATAAATAAAGCTACGGACCATTATCGGCTATTGCAACCCCTGAAATGGGAGATAAAGGCCCTTAGCATCCCTGGTTGCCAAAGCGGGAACCCAGGGTGCTAAAACATAGATTTTTCTTCCTATAGCGGCAGCGTCCCGCTGTAAGAAGGAAGGACAATCCTTTTCCAAGACAGCCAACATGGAAAGAGAAGGCGGGGCTCCATACACAGCCCCTCTTCCCTTGCCATGACAGCCCACAAAACCCTATGAACATATTACCACAAGCACTTTTTTTCCCTTTCAAACCTATCCTACCTTCGAATATCTTTACCACATAGCTGGTCACAGGTAGACATAGCCAATTTAAAACCATTTTCCGTCCCTAGCGGTCATGGCCAGTAGCCAGATTGTCCGTGCAATAACCTTATGCCATGACCCAGACAATTTGGCTACTGCCCAGGGCCACAGGCTATACCTCAGTCACCAAAGGTATATGACTATTTTTTGTACCTAGATTATTACACTTGTCAAAAAATAAAACACGGGCACATTTGCAAAACCATGCTTTGATGTCCTTGCCAATGCTCCTCACGAGTTTGCTCGAAATCCGCCCATGTTTTAGTTTTTAAAAAGTATCAAAATCTATATACATACAATAGTCAAATAACTTAGCCCACACTTGATAAAATCCATTCAGTCTTTACACAAACATTGAAGGTTTAGTCTATAATCTTTCTCCAAAATTTTGTCCACATTCGTCAAATAGCAACAAAGTTATAAGCCATCAAAAAATGTTGAGACCCCTCCTCTAATTTCACCGCCTCTTCAGAAAATCCCACCAAACTTTAGAAAACCATTTATATCTAGATCCAAAATCGTTTTGCCAAATGTTGTGCAGATTCGTCAAATGACACCACATTTATATGCCTTTACAATATTTTGGAACCCCCCCTCTAATTTTGCCCCCTCTTGACAGAATCCCCAAAAAATTTGCAAAACCATTCAGGATTAGTTCTAGAATGAAATTGCAAAATTACATGCAGTTTCATTGAGTGGTGCAAAAGTTATAAGCCATCCAAAAACTGCTTTTCCCCAACCCTGTAATGCAGAAATAGGTACAGATGTCCTAGGACATCTGAAGTGTCAGCGAACACCACAGGACTGTCCCAGGACATCCAGAATGTTCATGAATGTTCATGTACCTTCGGGGGGGTGAAACAACCTGTTTTTTGGCTTCTTATGGCCATATCCAATCGAATCCTCATCCCCCCACCCTCCCAGAGATTTTTTGTCGAGATTGACAAGTGAAATGCTGCTTTTAAAAAAAAAGTTTTCACTGCGCTATTCGCGGACCCCAAAAAAGTCAGCGAATCCAAGATGGTGGGCATTTCAAGAAAACAGACGCATTTCACGTTTTCTCACCATCCAATCCGCAGACGCGTCCCAGTGTTCGTGGACTACGCAAAAGTCAGCAAATTTTTCTGGCCAATCAGAGGCCAGTCCGCGGACAGCACAGCCAATCAGAGGCCAGTCCGCAAACCGAACAGGGAAGTGAGTCCGCGGAGCGGACATAGACATCACTAATTTTTTTGCTTTACATTTTGGTCATTCAAAAAGAAACTATTGGACGGATTTACACCAAATAAAAAAAACCACGCTTTCGGGTCCAAGCCGCCGCTCCTGCCGCAAATTTGGTGTAAATCGGTTCAGCGGTTTGGGCTGTAGGCATGAGCAAAGTTTTTTCCCATTATGTCTATGGGAAAAAAATAAATTTTGGGACACCCCTATAAGGGTGTCCCAAAATAAAGGGGGAGCCAGACATGTGATGTCATCAGTGATGTCATCAATGACATTTGTGATGTCATCTTTGATGTCCTGGGTGTTAGGTTTAGCAGTGCACGATGGTGGCGCGAGTTATGGTTGCTTAGCTTACCATAACTTGCGAATTTCAAGGGTTTTTCGATTTTACTTGGAACCATAACGTCCCTTTAACAACGTTTTTTCACTGAATATATATATATATATATTACATGGACGCGTAGCGTCCATGTAGTTATGGTTAAGTTGATGTTTCCATAGGAAGTGCATTTTTTGGGTGGCTTATAACTTCGCTCCCCCTGGACCAATCCTCACCAAACTTTGCAAAAAAGTATATGGCTCACTCTGAATTTTTTTTGCAAAGTTTGGAGAAGTTTTGGTCCAGGGGGGGCAAAGTTATAGGGGGGGTCCCAAAACGTTTGTTTTTTCCCATAGACAAATTTGCGGCAGGCGCGTGGGCTTGGTCCCGAAAGCGTGCTTTTGCAAATTTGGTGTAAATCCGTCCATTTTTTTTTTAAATGACCAAAATGTAAGGCAAAAAAATTAGTGATATCTCAGTTCGCTCCGCGGACGGACTTCCCGGTTTGCTCCACGGACAGTGCCCCGATTGGCCAAGCGGCTTGCGTGATGTCAGCGGACATGCAACGTGTTCGCTGATTGGACGGCGTGGTGCGTTAAGCGCGTCAGAATTTCTGTGGCGCCCGCCATCTTCCATTCGCGGACGACCACGGACAGTGCGGTGAAACTTGGATTAAAAATTGTATTTAGTGGAGTGTGTTGGTGTGTAAGAGTGTTTGGGGAGGGTGGGGGGGTATATATACCATATATACAAATATAGTACCTTTTTAATTTTTACTTCCCGACTGTTACTGAAGAAAACTATGTGGCTTAGATATGTCAGTAAAGGAAAAAAGGGAGAGCCAGCCATGTGATGTCATCAGTGATGTCATCAATGACATTTGTGATGTCATCTTTGATGTCCTGGGTGTTAGTGTTAGCAGTGCACGGTGGCGCGAGTTATGGTTGCTTATCTTACCATAACTGCTGAATTTCAGGGGTTTTTCGGTTTTACTTTGAACCATAACGCCCCTTTAACAAAGTTTTTTTTACTGAATTTGATAGGTTTTTAGTAGCGCAACTTAACCATAACGTCAGTTTTAACAAAGTTTTTTCACTGAATATATATATGGTTAAGTTGCTGTTTCCATAGGAAGAGCACTTTTTGGGCGGCTTATAACTTTGTATAAAGTATATGGCCCACTCTGAATTTTTTTGCAAAGTTTGGTGAGGTTTGGTCCAGGGGGACAAAGTTATAGGCGTGTACACGTGTACACAAGGGAGACACGGGGCATGAGCGGGGAGTGGGGGGAACACGAGGGAGACACAGGGCATGAGCGGGGGTTAACACAAGGGAGACATGGGGCATGAGCAGGGGGTGGGGGGAACAGGAGGGAGACACGGGACATGAGCGGGGGGTGGGGGGTAACACAAGGGAGACATGGGGCATGTGCCGGGGGTGGGGGGTAACACGAGGGAGACACGGGGCATGAGCGGGGGGTGGGGGGAACAGGGCAGACACGGGGCATGAGCGGGGGGTGGGGGGAAACGGGAAACAGGGGAGACACGGGGCATGAGCGGGGAGTGGGGGGGGACGGGAGGGAGACACAGGCCATGAGCGGGGAGTGGGGGGCATGGGAGAGAGACAGGGGCAGGGGGTGGGGAATGGGAGAGAGACACGGGCAATGAGCGGGGGGTGGGGGAACGGGAGGAAGACACAGAGCTTAGTATGCAACGCTCTGATGCAAACGATAAACAAAGATGGGGGGCGTCTCTCACAATACGACGCACTGCACGCTTCACCGGAGCCAATAGGAAAGCACGTCAGATGTCCGCGGACATCACACAAGCCGCTTGCCCAATCCCCGTCCTGTCTGTGGAGCAATTGGGAAGTTTGTCCGTGAAGCGGACACAGATATCAGTAATTTTTTCACTTACATTTTTGTCATTTTTAAAAAAACTACTGGACGGATTTACATGAAAAGCACGCTTTCGGGACCAAGCCGCCGCTCTCGCCGCAAATTTGGTGTAAATCCGTCCAGCGGTTTGGGCTGTAGGCATGAGCAAAGTTTTTTCCCATTATGTCTATGGGAAAAAAATTAATTTTGGGACACCCCTATAAGGGTGTCCCAAAATAAAGGGGGAGCCAGACATGTGATGTCATCAGTGATGTCATCAATGACATTTGTGATGTCATCTTTGATGTCCTGGGTGTTAGGTTTAGCAGTGCACGATGGTGGCGCGAGTTATGGTTGCTTAGCTTACCATAACTTGCGAATTTCAAGGGTTTTTCGATTTTACTTGGAACCATAACGTCCCTTTAACAACGTTTTTTCACTGAATATATATATATATATATTACATGGACGCGTAGCGTCCATGTAGTTATGGTTAAGTTGATGTTTCCATAGGAAGTGCATTTTTTGGGTGGCTTAAAACTTCGCTCCCTCTGGACCAATCCTCACATAATGGGAAAAAAAGAAGTTTTGGGACCCCCCCTATAACTTTGCCCACCCTGGACAAAACCTCACCTCAACTTTGCAAAAAGATTCAGAGTGAGCCATATACTTCATTTGCAAAGTTTGGTGAGGATTTGTCCAGGGGGAGCGAAGTTATAGGCAGCCCAAAAAGTGCTCTTCCTATGGAAACAGCAACTTAACCATAACTACCGTGGCCATGTAATATATATATATATATTCAATGAAAAACTTTGTTAAAGGGACGTTATGGTTAAGTTGCGCTACTAAAAACCTATCAAATTCTGTGAAAAAACTTTGTTAAAGGGACGTTATGGTTACAAGTAAAACCGAAAATCCACTGAAATTCGCCAGTTATGGTAAGCTAAGCAACCATAACTCACGCCACCACTGTGCACTGCTAAGAATAACACCCATGACATCAAAGATGATATCACACATATCATTGATGACATCACTGATGACATCAAGGGGCCGATTCATGGAACAAACGTGCGCCGAAAATCTACGGGCAAGCAGGCGCAAGCGGAAAAAAAGAGGCGCACGCGCACGCGTGCGATTCATGGAAGTCCCTGCGCGTGTCTTCCTCGGGATGTGCGCCAAACCCGTGCATGGCGCACACGTCACTGCACATCCCGAAAGACGTGCGCGACGCGCACAGTGAAAGCGCACAACCTCTGCGCATACACTAGAAAGTGGGCGGAACACGGGGCGTAACGCGCGGAATGGGGAACAACTTGCGAAAACAAGGGCGTAACTGGGGATGTACTGCAGGGAAGCAGAGGGAACGCCCACACGCACCCGAACCACACGTATTCATGGAACCGAATAGGGCAAAGCCACGCACAGCGAAAGACACGCACAAGCCGATACACGTCCGCCACACGAAGGCAGGCGGTAGCGTCCCTGCGCATTACAAAAGTGGCAACATACAGCAATTGTGCGAGCGGGGCACGTGTATTTCGGGGGTTCGCGTGAACTTACTCACGCGATCGGGCCTGGGGGAGCGGGCTACGTGTATTTCAGGGGTTCGCGTGAACTTTCTCACGCGATCGGGCCTGGGGGAGCGGGCTACGTGTATTTCAGGGGTTCGCGTGAACTTACTCACGCGATCGGGCCTGGGGGAGCGGGCTACGTGTATTTCAGGGGTGCACGTGAACTTTCTCACGCGATCGGGCCTGGGGGAGCGTGCTACGTGTATTTCAGGGGTTCGCATGAACTTCTTCACGCGATCGGGCCTGGGGGAGCGGGCTACGTGTATTTCAGGGGTGCGCGTGAACTTTCTCACGCGATCGGGCCTGGGGGAGCGGGCTACGTGTATTTCAGGGGTTCACGTGAACTTCTTCACGCGATCGGGCCTGGGGGAGCGGGCTACGTGTATTTCAGGGGTGCGCGTGAACTTTCTCACGCGATCGGGCCTGGGGGAGCGGGCTACGTGTATTTCAGGGGTTTGCGTGAACTTCTTCACACGATCGGGCCTGGGGGAGCGGGCTACGTGTATTTCAGGGGTGCGCGTGAACTTTCTCACGCGATCGGGCCTGGGGGAGCGGGCTACGTGTATTTCAGGGGTTCGCGTGAACTTCTTCAGCGATCGGGCCTGGGGGAGCGGGCTACGTGTATTTCAGGGGTGCGCGTGAACTTTCTCACGCGATCGGGCCTGGGGGAGCGGGCTACGTGTATTTCAGGGGTTCGCGTGAACTTTTTCACGCGATCGGGCCTGGGGGAGTGGGCTACGTGTATTTCAGGGGTGCGCGTGAACTTTCTCACGCGATCGGGCCTGGGGGAGCGGGCTACGTGTATTTCAGGGGTTCGCGTGAACTTCTTCACGCGATCGGGCCTGGGGGAGCGGGCTATGTGTATTTCAGGGGTGCGCGTGAACTTTCTCACGCGATCGGGCCTGGGGGAGCGGGCTACGTGTATTTCAGGGGTTCGCGTGAACTTCTTCATGCGATCGGGCCTGGGGGAGCGGGCTACGTGTATTTCAGGGGTGCGCGTGAACTTTCTCACGCGATGGGCCCTGGGGGAGCGGGCTACGTGTATTTCAGGGGTTCGCGTGAACTTTCTCACGCGATCGAGCCTGGGGGAGCGGGCTACGTGTATTTCAGGGGTTCGCGTGAACTTCTTCACGCGATCAGGCCTGGGGGAGCGGACTACGTGTATTTCAGGGGTGCGCGTGAACTTTCTCACGCGATCGAGCCTGGGGGAGCGGGCTATGTGTATTTCAGGGGTTCGCGTGAACTTCTTCACGCGATCAGGCCTGGGGGAGCGGGCTACGTGTATTTCAGGGGTGCACGAGAAATGCTACACGCGATTGGCCTGGGTACGTGTATTACAGGGGTGCGCGAAAAATTTACACGCGATTGGGCTGGGTACGTGTATTACAGGGGTGCGCGAGAAAATCTACACGCGATTGGCCTGGGTACGTGTGTTCCGGGGTGCCGTGAACTTTCACACGCGATTGGTTGAAATCCACGTGTGTTCTTTCATCACGTGCAATGAGGGATACACCCTCGCACGTCACGTCACAGACGCGCTCACGCGCTGAGGGCCTTTGGTCCAATGAAAATGCGTATGCGTGCAGACGCGCTTACGCGCTAAGGGCCTTTCCTCGAATTACACGCTGACGTGCAGATTTTTCACGTGCCAAATCACTCCGTATCAAGCTGGCCACGCGAATACACACGGAAGACCACGCTCCTGCCCAGAAGGCCGAATCACTGCCCCCCAGTGCCCCGAGCAGCCTCCCACGTGCCATCTGCTGCTGCCTGCCTGCCTGCCTGCCTGCTGCCACCGTGCCCTGCCATTTGGTGCCTGCACATCAGCCATCTGCAGGGGTCCAGTTGCTGTGTCCACCCCTGCTGGAACAGTAGACTCCCGACTGGGATACCATCGCTCCACAGCCCAGCCCCAGGACCCAGTTGCCCACCCACGCCTGCCTCGGGGGTCGCCATGTCGGGGCAAGCACCATCTGGGACCAGTGGCGACCCCCAGCCAGAGAGGCAGAGGGCCACCAGCTTCAGTGAGAAGGAAGTTGGTGTCCTGGTGGAGCATGTCCTGGGGCATTATGATGCCCTCTTCGGAAGACCACGCGCCAACAAGGAAGGACGGGAGAGGATCTGGGACGATGTAGTGGTTGCCATCAACGCGGAGGGGGTGGCAACCCGCGACATCAAGCACATCAAGAAGCGCTGGGAGGACTTGAGGTCCAGGACCCTCAATAAGGCCCGGCGCCTCGCGGAGGGGGGCCGGGCACGCCTGAGTGACTTCCAGATGAGGGTCCTGGAACGCGTAGACCCAGCGCTCCACGCCCAGATCCTTCGGAGGCAGACCCATCTGGAGTTGGCCGGTAAGTGGCCAAGCATTGCTGTGTGAGACAGGGCATGTTGCAGTGTGCTGGTTGTCTGATACCTGCCTGTATGTGTGACATAGGCCATGTACGTATGTGTGTGTGCAGGGACATCATGGTCAGGCATGTGAGTACAGTGATGTGTGAACCACATGGTTGGTGCATGTGTTCTATTGCAACATGGGGGGCTCTGTGCGGAATGGACACATGGAAGCATGGCAGTCTCTGTTCCTGGACATGGGTGGGGGTGAGGGATGGGTGCTGGTCCCATGTACACGTATGGTGTCCATGTGTGTGTGTCTGACCTGCGTGTCTGTGACTTGTAAATGCCATGGATGCATGACACATGTCTGTGACAATGTTCAGATTCACTGATGCAGCCTAGTCATCCTTGTATCCACTGCGTCTGTGGTGTACGAGGCCAGATGGATGGAACTACGGTGAGGTGTGTGCATGTGATGGCAAGACCCATGATGCATGTGAGTTTAAAACCAACATTGTATGAATCATGAGTCCCTTGGTCATGTATGCCAATGTCCATGGCATGCGCCATGCCTGTTACTGTATGTGTTTTGCCTGCACTGACCCATGTGTTGTGGAGGGACATGATGGAAGTGATGTATGACAGTGCCACTCATCTGCTGTTGCTTCCTGTCTAGGGGACCATTGTACAGTACCCTGATGCTTGTGTTCTATGTCTCCCTCTACACAGTGGCAAGTGAAGAAGAGGGCGGAGAAGGCGCTGTGGAGCAGAGCGGCGGGGATGCCGCCACGGCTGCAGCGGAAGGGGTGGGTGAGCCCCCACAGGGGCTTGCACCGGCGGAAGACGGCGTGGAGACATCCAGGTTGGTGGTTTCCACAGAGGGGGAGGAGGCCGCTACTGAGCCACACATGGGGCCTGGTGGGGGCATCCCCGCTGGTGCAAGTGGTGCAGTCCAGGGCCAGGGGCAGGAGGCAGCACAGGTCGCCGTGGAGGTGCCTGTGCATGTCACTGTCCCTGACACTGTGACTGCACCACCATGCACCAGCAGGGATGCCCCATCCCAGGCCCGTCCGCAGGTAGGGGAGATGTCCATGTCATCTGACACTCCTCTACCTGCGGACGAGGGGACCCCTGGCCGTGTGGAGAGGGTCCTGATTGGTGTCGCGTTGCGCACGGCTGGCATCCGTGATGAGGTGCATGCTTCCCGGGAGGAGCATGCACATCATCACGAAGAGCACCGTGCGTACGTGAACCATTTGGGAGCCGCCATGGTCGGGGGTTTCCTACATGTGTGTGGCCTTCTGGCGACCCTCTCCTCCTCTGTGGAGGCTATGCGCCAGTCGTGCTCCATGCCGTCTTCCGGCCCAGATGCCACCAGGGCCCATTGTGGACCTGCCCCGACCAACGCAGCCAGCTCGGTGGGGACCCCATCCCTGCCACAGTCGGGAGTCGAAGGTCCAGCAGGGGTGGACACACCAGCAACTGTCCCCCTGCAGATGGAGGATGTGCCGGCATCATCTGGCAGGGCACGTGCACGACGGCATCGGTGGATTCCATCAGGCTGGATGCCGTCGTGCTGGCAGAGGCAGTGGCGTCGGAGGCAGCAGCAGGCTCGACGTGGGAGGCATCATGGCTCGGGGCCATCAAGATCAGAGGGGCAGGCATCGGCCGGAGGGCAGGAGAACCCTGGGATGGCAGTGTCTTCCGTGTGGGAGCAGTTGGTCCAGCGGATAGGTGCGGAGCGGCAGCGGGCGGAAGAGGAGCGGCTCACCATGGTCAGGGCGGAGTTCTCCATGCGTCGGGCGTTGAGGCGGGCTGAGTGCCTCGAGGAAGCTCGCAGGGAGTTTGAGGTGGACACGGGGTTGTCCCTGCGAGACCTCGGGGCCAGGACAGAGTCCCGCCTCCGGGACATCGACATGGAGTTCGATGATGCCCTGGCCGGCAACATCACAGAGTGAGCCGCAGGACTTGCCCGCTGCCATTGTATATAGTTCTTTAGTTAGTTAGTGTTAGGTTTCCTTTATTTTTTAAGTTTTTTTTGGACCGCTCGGACAATGGCCACTTTTCTGTATATATTTTTTTTATTAGTTAGTAGTAGTAGGTTTCATTTATGGTGTTGGGCTCATGGACCCTGGGATATTCTTGTACATAGTTTGATGTTTGGAAAACATTTGTTGGATTTATATTTGTGTTCACCATGAGGCAATGGTTTTTCCTTATTTTTTCCCCCCATTATTTTGCTTTGGACTACATTAGTTTTTGGATTCCTTTGTTTTTTGATTTTTTCTATTAGTTTTCGGACATGGACCATTTGTTTTGTCATCCCCATTGTTGTGTGTTTTATTTCTTTACTTCATTTTCATCTTTAATACATATATTTATTACTTACATTTGTGGTATTTTCTCATTGGTTTCATGCATGTCATGATATGGGTTTTGACATTCACTTGCACCCATTGTGTATGTGTGTGTGACGGACATGTGTTCATTTACATACTTGCCATTGGGGTTGTATCATGTAATTGCATCTACTATGTGGGTGGATGCAATCCTTGGCTGGGTGTTTGTGCTGGGTATGCTGCCCATTACTGCCATGATTGTGTTTCGTCAGGACCTGGGGGCAGGGGGACATGAGTTGGGGCCTGCTGGGGGGTGGGGGTGCAAGGGGACATGAGTGGGACATGGTTGGGGGCCTGCTGGCAGGTGCCCCACAGTGCTGGGGGGTGGGGGTGGTGGGGGACATGAGTTGGACATGGGTGGGGGCCTGCTGGCAGGTGCCCCACAGTGCTGGGGGGTGGGGGTGGTGGGGGACATGAGTTGGACATGGGTGGGGGCCTGCTGGCAGGTGCCCCACAGTGCTGGGGGCTGGGGGTGGTGGGGGACATGAGTTGGACATGGTTGGGGGCCTGCTGGCAGGTGCCCCACACTGCTGGGGGGTGGGGGTGGTGGGGGACATGAGTTGGACATGGGTGGGGGCCTGCTGGCAGGTGCCCCACAGTGCTGGGGGGTGGGGGTGGTGGGGGACATGAGTTGGACATGGGTGGGGGCCTGCTGGCAGGTGCCCCACAGTGCTGGGGGCTGGGGGTGGTGGGGGACATGAGTTGGACATGGGTGGGGGCCTGCTGGCAGGTGCCCCACAGTGCTGGGGGGTGGGGGTGGTGGGGGACATGAGTTGGACATGGGTGGGGGCCTGCTGGCAGGTGCCCCACAGTGCTGGGGGGTGGGGGTGGTGGGGGACATGAGTTGGTGTTCATTAGTTCAAGGAGACATGTGCCTTTGCTGGGGGGCATGCCCATGTTGGGTGGGCTGCCTGCGGGACATGACCAGGGATGCAGGGTAGTCCCCTGTGGTGTGGGCTGCCTGCAGGGGCCGTGGAGGGTGTACAGGGAACACCTGGGAGGACCCACACTGTCAAATCACATGTAGGACTCCCCGGCACCCCTGAAATACACGCGCCCTGCTGAAATCGCGTGTAAAACTTCCCGCGCACCCCTGAAATACACGCGCCCAGGCTATTCGCGTGTGGAACTTCCCGCGCACCCCTGAAATACACGCGCCCTGCTGAAATCGCGTGTAAAACTTCCCGCGCACCCCTGAAATACACGCACCCAGGCTATTCGCGTGTAAAACTTCCCGCGCACCCCTGGAATACATGCGCCCAGGCTATTCGCGTGTGGAACTTCCCGCGCACCCCTGAAATACACGCGCCCTGCTGAAATCGCGTGTAAAACTTCCCGCGCACCCCTGAAATACACGCGCCCAGGCTATTCGCGTGTGGAACTTCCCGCGCACCCCTGAAATACACGCGCCCTGCTGAAATCGCGTGTAAAACTTCCCGCGCACCCCTGAAATT
This sequence comes from Ambystoma mexicanum, assembly GCF_040938575.1. Classification (NCBI taxonomy): domain Eukaryota; kingdom Metazoa; phylum Chordata; class Amphibia; order Caudata; family Ambystomatidae; genus Ambystoma; species Ambystoma mexicanum. Next base: position 870,048,099 of record NC_090935.1, read on the forward strand.
CACGCGCCCAGGCTATTCGCGTGTAAAACTTCCCGCGCACCCCTGGAATACACGCGCCCAGGCTATTCGGGTGTAAAACTTCCCGCGCACCCCTGAAATACACGCGCCCTGCTGAAATCGCGTGTAAAACTTCCCGCGCACCCCTGAAATACACGCGCCCAGGCTATTCGCGTGTGGAACTTCCCGCGCACCCCTGAAATACACGCGCCCTGCTGAAATCGCGTGTAAAACTTCCCGCCACCCCTGAAATACACGCGCCCAGGCTATTCGCGTGTAAAACTTCCCGTGCACCCCTGGAATACACGCGCCCAGGCTATTCGCGTGTGGAACTTCCCGCGCACCCCTGAAATACACGCGCCCTGCTGAAATCGCGTGTAAAACTTCCCGCGCACCCCTGAAATACACGCGCCCAGGCTATTCGCGTGTGGAACTTCCCGCGCACCCCTGAAATACACGCGCCCTGCTGAAATCGCGTGTAAAACTTCCCGCGCACCCCTGAAATTCACGCGCCCAGGCTATTCGCGTGTAAAACTTCCCGCGCACCCCTGGAATACACGTAGCCCGCTCCCCCAGGCCCGATCGCGTGAGAAACTTCACGTGAACCCCTGAAATACACGTAGCCCGCTTGCCGTGCTGGTACAGGGTTAGCGCAGCCCTTTGCGCTGGATTGGGGATTTTGATGGCTTTTCCCTGCGCGGAAGGCGTTCTTGGGGGCGTAACTGGCGCTGCTGCAAGGTCGCTGCGCCACTGTGCGCCACGGCTGGTTTTGGTGGCTGGAATCCATGAATGCGCTGTGCGCTGAAATGGGTTTTGGCGCACGCGGCTGGCGCAGGGATTCGCACGCGCACACTGTGCGCCAGCCGCGTGCGCCACTTGTGCGCTGAATTCTATGAATTACCCCCCAAATGTCTAGCCCCTTCTATTTTTTATTCGGCCACTTGCCTTTTGTATTTAATTTACACGGATGGAATTGCTTAGTGTTTTTAGAACACCTATAAGTGCTTGAGTAAGGTATCTACATTTTATATGAACCCTCTCTGGGGCACTCATTTTATGTTGGTACCACAGTGCTATCGATGTTTGGATGCTTCCATACTGGTTCACAGATCCTCAGAGAATATAGCCTGCTATCTGCCCATGATACTTTAAGAGGCAAAGGAGCTGTATAATTTGTTTGTGTGCCGTGTTAACCTTTATGACCGAATCACTACTATCTTAGAAGTAATTCTAGGTGGAGCATAAGGTTTAGAAACCACCACTCTCCCCTGTACTATTGCTGGGCAATGGACATTTTGTTACAAATATTCTTTGTGGACCAGTGAGAGGGACAAGGGGGTAATGCACAGTTTACCTAAAGGTGATATTCATTGCACTGAGTCCTACCTTTCCTAATCCAAGTCCTGCTTCCTCATCTTCCCGTTCAGGAGAGATGGATCTGGTCACCTGCTGGGTATAAAAAGTTGTATTTTGTGTAAGGAGTCCTGTTAACCCTTCCTAGAGGAGGTCGGAGGGGCTACAAAAGAAGACAAACATGCATTTACTTTAGCAACAGGGGTTGGCTGTCTTGGAGTTGGCATATGAAAGAGTTGGAATCAGTGTAATGAAGATTACTGGAAAGTAATCTGAGCATTACAATTGAATCACTGAGATTTTAATTTGGAATGGCATTTGAATGCCTCGTTTTGGACAATATTGATTTACTCTGATCATCAGGGAAAAAATCCAGCAATACTGTATCCAAAAAGTAAAGTTTCTTACAGAATTAATAAAGATCCACAGCATTGCTTGTAAAATATGTATGTGGTTCATGGATTGCCTTAAGCATGGCTTTGTCTGGCTGTCAAAACAGTTTTTAACATAATCAAATTGAGAAGGCTTTACCAATAATTGCAAATCTCTCATTAAGTTTTACATCAAGGTTAATGGCCGGGGGGTATTTATTGATTTTGATTCATCATAATCCCCACCTCCCTCGCGTGCCCTTAATGCTGGAGCGGTGCAGCTCACATTGCTTCCCAGGGTGCATTTGACTGTGTGTTTTTGCATCGCAGCATCTCAGAAGCCAGACAAAGCCTCGGTGAGTCATTGATGGCCACTGGGGTGTTTTGAAAATCTCGAAATGGCTTCAACGAGACAAGGCCATTGCCTGGCTTCCGTCAAGTACTAGAAAACTACAAGACAAGGTCCCACTGTAACTCTGTCCACCGTTCGAATCACCAGGAGTGCTTCTGACTCAACCCCAGAGATGGCGGGGCATTCCAGTTCTGTTTTAAACATATTTTATTAGGTTTTTAACAATACCTCATCACATTGACTTTCATGATAATACAAAACAAGATGCTCCAATCGAGAAACACAATTAAACTCCCCCGACCCCACCCATTTAGCTGTTAAACAGGCTTACAGGTAAAGGCTTACAATAAACACTGACACCCTTCTGCTCCCGGGTTTACCACCTCTTGCTTGTCCGCCCCCCTAATACTGCAGTTTCTCTGGGAGAGCTTCGATTTGGGTCCAACTACGTTGTCAGCTTGCTGCTATTAGAACTACAAGAGCTCCACAGACAGCTATTGGTGCGTTTAAATGCTATGTTGCTCACCTCTTTCAAGGATTTGCAATCTCTCGACCTCCCATTCTATCTCATGGTACCTTTCCCTGGTCCTCTCTAGCCTCTGCTCTCCTCCTTTTGACCGGTCTATCTCACTTTTGGCAAATGGCAACTTTGCCAAATTCGGTTGTGCCGCATTTGTTTTGCAGATTTTTCTCACCACAAACAGGCATATGGTAAGTGGGGGCAATGTATAAAATGGGGCGAGGGATGGAGGTGGTGTGCGCCACCCCCAATGCTGTTTGTGGTACAAAAATAAGCAAAATCAGCGAAGTTGCCATTCGGGGAAAAAAATGTGGCAGTCATTCATAGAGCCTTTGTGCCCTCTTGCCTGGAGATTCCTCTCAATCCCCTCACTTTTGAGGTGCCTGGGCATCACTTCGGATTGGGGAAGTGGGAGCCCTCTTTTGTTCTACCCCTACCTCTGCTTCCTTCCAGATGGACTGATCCTCTACCCCTCTCTTAACTCCACCCTAAAGAAATCTTCTCCTTACACATGAATGCTAACATTTTCCTCCACACTGTGCTTGAGGATGTGAATTTCTCACTGATGATCGTATCAGTGCACTCATAGTTGGTAGACGGCTTAAGATCTACCTGGATTGCACTGCCTCCATGAGGACTTCTGACTCTCTACTGGTCACTTTTGGGGTACGCCAGACAGGGAAGAATCCTCCCACCACTGCTGGATACAACTCTCAAATGCTATGACCTAAAACCTGGCTGGCTCCCCTCTGCCACAAGGGATCCAGAGCAGACCAACTAATGAGATGGCCTCAACCTGGTCTATCTTCAAAAGGGTCTCCCTTACTGGTTAGGCTAGGCAGCTCAGTCAAACTCACTAGCACTTATTTCTGACACTCAATCAGTCTTAGGCATGGCAGTCCTGAATGCATAGCACTGGGAAGTGGGGTCTTCTGTTCAGCAATTCTTGTGCTGCTTTGTATTGCTTCTACTGAAGTGTCCAGAACCACCTTGGTATAACAGCATTGTGATGGATTTGCATCTGGTAGTGTTATCTACCAGAGTTGGAAATGTGACGATATAGAGCAAATGTATTCTGCTAAGTCAGATGTGCTACACAGTTTCACTTTCTGCCAGCGCTCCATGTATTAAAAGCGCGTGTTTTTGGTGTGTACACAGATGGGCTTCCCATCCATTGGCAATATGATTGAGCTTACAAATATCCACATGCATGACAGCCCATGTTTACTTTCTGCTGGGCATCAGTAATTGACATGCCATCATCTGTTAGGCCACATAGTGCGGAAAATAAAAGGGTACACAGTAAGAATATGTGCACAGGAGGAAACTGAGTAAAGGTTTCTCATGTAGGTTTCCTTTTCAAGAGTGTAATGGCACTAAGGAAATCCTTTCATATCATACAGCTATCTATTGACACATCTCACCTGACACATCTCACCTTAATAAGCAAGTGCTGTAGGATGAGGGGAAGAATGGAGCGGAATTACATCCTGCTGAAACTTAATTTATTATTAGCAGTAATGGAGCAACGCTTTACAAAAAGTAGCCCAGCCGATTTGTTCACTTACAAGATGGTAACCCATTTCTGGTTGTCAAACCTGCTACAAAGGTGCTAGCAGTACAGATTGGAAGTGTTGCTGACCTCATCAGGCAGGTAGCCGCCAAAGAATGTATTGATAGCATTTCTAGAAAATAAGTTATGCTACATTTTGCGTTGGCCTTTTAAATAATAAAAATGGCAATCAATTTGATGATAAACAAAAAGGTAAATGTTATTAACTTAATGAATATGGTGTTAAGGTAACTGTACGTTTTTAAGCTTTGGAGTACTGCTAATGTACATTTACAGCTCTATCTTATTAGAACAGATAGCGATCATGAAAGGAGTACATTAAACAGCCAAAACCGAATAAGCCATCAATATCCTTATCCCACCACTCTGGCTTCCCACTGGCCTACAGCTGAAATAGAAATTATCTGAAGGCTTTTTCCTTTGAAGATCCTCCAACAACACATGGGTCCAGAACACCCTGGATATATGTTGTTCTATTGGTAAGAAAACTGACACCTTTCTTAGGTGGAGTGACAAGCTTCCCCAAGCACTAGGGCTGTGAATAGGTACTTCAGGGGAGGGTACAGGGCAAAGGGCAATTCCTGAAAGCGGATAATCACATGGAGATCCTTTAACGTAGGACAGACAGGGATGGAGGGAGGAATAGGGGATCCAAGAGGCCAGATACTTTGGCCATCTTGGTTTTTACTGTTTCACATTTCCTTTTTAATTCCCGCTGACTTCCTGCAAATCAAGGAATATGCGTATGACACAGCAGAGGCGGGAACATCTGCAAAAGAGTCACAGATAAGTCATTTTTCAAGCCTCCTTTTAAAGGCCAATTGTCTCCTAGGATTTGGCTACATACGTGGGTTAAACACACCATTTTGTGAACCATCTTTAAGAAGAATTATCAAGATGGAACTCTTGTTGAAGCTACAGCTGCATGAAGATCGACCCTTGCATAAGGTGAAGACTGGTTTTCAAGGGGAGCAGGAATCTCCCTCCCCAACTGCTTCGACAAGAGATGTGACTGCTGGGAGGAAAGATTGCCTGCCGCTGCTGGTGGACCGGCGCATGCTCAGGGCTGTGGCTGGCCCTGCAAGCAGCTCTAAAATATTTGCCTGGATTGGGAAAAGTCGGTAAAGCATCATTTTCTTTCAAGGGGCCTGGTGAGAGGGTCCACAGCTCTTCACACCCAAAGGTGTGGCTTTGGCAATGCTGGTTGCAGAACGTAGAATGTTATGATTCAAGCCACATCAAGCCGACCAAGCCTACATTGAAACACTGCAGAGCTGCTGATGAACCCCTTCTTCACCATCGCGTGTGCCCTGAGCTAATCATTGCTGCATCTTTGCTGCCTGTAGCATCAAGTTGAGCCGTGAAGTGGATGACCCTCATCACTGATTCCGTAACTTCAAGATGAGTTTACTGCAGTGAACCATCAAGACCAACTCGCCTCCTTTTTCATCATTGAACGAAGATTCGGGACATTTGAAAAGCACTAGGACAATTGGTGCAATGCTGTCAAGCCACCAGAAAAAAGCACAAAAAAGTAAGGTCGAGTTGTGAATCGTCGAAGGGCCTCTAAACATGCTTTTGTAGTTTATGCCCCTCTGGCATTTATACCTATAGTGACAGGGCACCATTCCCTACAGTAAAGACATTTTTAAAGTAATCATTTTGAATTTCGCCATTTCTAATTTTTTTCCTCTCTCCTCCCATTTACACCTAGAGATATCAGCATAACGGCTGGATGGATTTTCCCCAAAATTGCGGCAGGAGCGGGGGCTTGGGTCAGAAAGCGTGGTTTTGTGTGTTTTCTGGAAATCCGACCAGTACTTTTGTTGCAAAGAACTGAAATGCACGTCCCAAAAAATGTGTGATATCTGGGTCGGCGGACAGAAGTGTCATGCTGTCAGAGAAGTTTGGACATGGCCGGTGGTTGGCTGGGGGGAAGCGTGGTGTGCATCAACATTTTTTGGGAAAAACGCCATGGTATATCGGAGGACAGTGCAGTGGCGGAAGGGTCTGGAAAATGTACCGTACGGAATGTGTTGGCGGCAATAAGTGAGGGAACGGGTGGGGGAGTAAGAAGTGGTTCTTGTGACATATGTAGGCGAGTACTTTGTGTGGTGATTGGAGGCAGCTGTCGTAAAAGCCCCATTGCTTCTGCCGCAAGCTGTTTGCGGCGATCTATTTTCGTGGTGGCAGGTCAATTGCAGGAGGGGACTGAATTGCACATGACATAGGTTGGGTGGGGGCGCAGGTGGCTGTGCGCTGTGGATGGTATGCTATGCAGTAGTTGGGCACATGGTGGTATGCATGGATGAATGAAGGTGCAGTGGGTCTGTGGAAGAAATAGGCTATTGGGTGCATGGCTGAAGGCCGTAGGCCGTAGGGTGTAGGGCATGCACTCAAGAGCATAGGGATGCAACATAGTCACCGCAGGAATGTATGTTTGACTCTGCATTCGGTAGAGGGTGTTGCTTGCATAGTGTTCTGTATGCAGATTGGTTGCAGTAGGGCTAGTGTTGCAAAGAGAATGTGGGTAGGTTGGCAGTGACACAATACTTTCTGACTAGAAGTGAGTAAGACAATAGTATGTGAATCAAAGGGTGTAGGGATGCCAGAGACAGTGTAATGTTTATACATGATGGTAACTGTTGCATGTAATGCTGTGCATGTCCATTGCAGTGTGGAGGTTGGTTAGGAGTGCTGGTGCCAGTGGTGCGTATGTGCACAGTGGTAGTTGGTGACATGTTGACATGCATGGTTGCATTACGGTGTGGGGAATGTGTGCAAGGAGCATACCCACTGGAGCAATGCAGGTTTCACAGTGCATGATGCACAAGGTGGTGATCTTTGGAGAATGGGTGTGGCACACATTGTCGACGTGCTACAGCACCACAAGTGAGTTGCAAAGCATGTTTTGTGCATTCTATGCTTGTGGTGATAGTTGCCACATTTGACAGTATTTGGTGTGCTGCAGGAGATGGTGTAGTGAGAAGTTGTGTAGTGTGGCCACAGGGTGCAGTGTGGACGTAATGTGAGTATTAAAGTGGGTATGGTTGAAGTGCATCTTATATGTGGTTGGTTACTCGGCTGTGTGCAGATTTATTGAAGTAGGCCCAATGTTGTGAAGCTGTTGTGCAGAGGTTGCCAGTGACACAATACTTTGTGAATGGCAGTGCGTAGGGGAGTTGGAGGCTGTGGTATGTTTGTGGATTCTGGTAATTGCGACGTGTGTTTGTGTATGGGTGTTTTATGATGTGGGGGAGTTGGGGTGAAGTGCTGCTACCTGAGTATGTTACGTTTGTGCATAATGTTAGCCGCCCACATGGGCGTTATGTTAACTGTTGTACTTTGTTGCTGTATAGCGCATGGCGGTGCACAGGTTGGGTAGGAGTGCTGGTGGCAGTGGTGTATATGTGCATTGTCGTAGTTGCTAACATGGTGACATTCATGGTGGTATTACGTTGCTGTGGGTGTGTTGAAGGCCTAGACTATTGGGTGCATGACCATTGGCCGTAGGCCGTAGGCCATGAGCTCAAGAGCCTAGGCCTCGAGGACACCCACAGCAGTAATGCATTTTTTATTGTGCATTAGTTAGAGGGTGGTGACATGTTAGGAATGGTTGGGCAGCACATTTCAGCCGTTATGGGCCAGCGCTGCAAACAGAATGTTGTTAGGTTGGCAGTGGCACAATACTTTGTGAATGGAAGTGGGTATGCCCATAGTATGTGATTGAAAGTGCAGTGTGTACGTAATGTGAGTATGGAAGTGGGTATGGTTGAAGTGCAGCTTATTTGTGGGTGGTTACTCTGCTATGTCCAGATTTATTTACATACCCAATGTTGTGCAGCTGTTGGGCATAGGTTGCCAGTGACAGAATATTTTGTGAATGGCAGTGCATAGGGGTGGTGCAGGCTGAGGTATGTTTGTGGATTCTGCTAAGTGAGAAAAGTTTTTGTGAATGGGTGTTTTATGGTGTGGGGGAGTTGGGTAGAAGTGTTGCTGCGTATGTTACATTTGTGCATAATGTAAGGTGCCCATATAGTTGCTTGCTTGGATGTATAGTGTTGTGGTGGGTGTGGAAAGGGCTGCAGTGTTGTGTGCATGGCCAAAGGTGTGTTGGGTGCATCGAAGGATCTTTGTGGATACTACAATTGTGCATTATTTAGCAGAAGTTTATGGTGGTGGGGCTTTGCAATCAAATGGAACGTATACTGAGAGTGTAAATATGGAGTGGTGTATAGAAATGACAGTGTGCAATGCAGAGGTTTTATATGTGATTGCGGCATGTGTGTTTGCAAATTTGACAGCACCCAATTGGGGAGTGCTGCAAAAAGTGACAGTGCAAAGGAAAGAAGTATTGTGTGAGCTTTACTGGGCTGTGGCCCTCATTGTAGATGGGAAAGCACACGTGCACATCCTGCCATTATAAGCAAGGTGGAAAGGCAAATGGAATTGTGGAAAATAGGCCAATAGGAGTTTAGGGAGTGGTTCACAGGAAGAGGCCGTACCATTTTGTCCCAATACTGTGTCGTGAGGGTGGTCGAGAATGAAAGAGGCACAGTGCTTATCGTCAGTGATACCTTTGTGCGCCATCTGTACAGGTGGTGTGTGCAAAGAGGCGTTGATGGTAATTTCTGGTTGGAAGGAGTGGGCGCTTTCTGGGCCTGTCAGGGTGACCGCAGTTTCAGCAGGATGGTTTGCCTTTGCTGATATGTGGCGTCTGTCACGAACGTTGACTTTGTCATGCTACACTATAGAAGCCTACATTTGGGTTACATGTCGTGTGGACGATTAATCTGTCACCTGAAGAGGTTTCTGACCGCAGTGATGCGTATTTTTCCTACTGCCAAGGTCCTTTTCTCATGCATAACAGCAAGAGGAGTATGGGTCCATAACTGTGTAATTTGTCCCCAGCCAGAGGTCGAAAGGTGTGCTATAAACAAAATTATGCATGAGTTTATGCAGACTGCTGCCATGTTCTCCACCCACTATGCGATCATGAGGTCACAAAATATGCAGTGGTTCCATAGAAATGGCATTTATGTGAGTGCCATTGGCAATTGCGTTTTATTTTACACTGTGCAAGAAGCATTGACCAGAATGTGGTAAAAATGTGAGGAGAGGCAAACAGAAACGCATATAAAGAGAGAAAAAAAAACCTTTATACGTGTATGCTGGAAGACTGAATTCCCTACCCAGTTTGATATTGTTTACCCCCCCTCACTATCACGAAAAGGTAGTGGATTACGTGGTACTTTCAGGATCACACGTGCCACATCCTGGGTGGCTATGTGGATGTATGCGGCTGTAGAAATCGTGCATACTTTCATTGAACTTTGCAGTGGACGTGCTTTGGAATGGCATGACATTTGTACTGTAAATGTGTAACAGCACATTTCAAGTGTTGTACAGGAGTGACAGTGTTGGTTGATGGCGGCTTTGATGTGATTGGTGGATGCGCATGTACCTATTTACATGTAACCCAATGAAGAAGAGCTGCAGAGAAGATAGTGCAAAGGGAAGAAGGACTGCTCCAGCTTTACAGAGGTGCAGCCCTCACGCTACTTTGGGAGGCTCACGTGCCAAAATGTGCTCTATACAACACCTTGCCCAATTGCCATGGCAGTGTGCAGATTAGCCAATCAGGAAGTGTGGGTGTGGTTAACAGGAAGGGGAGGTGAAACTGTTGTACATTATACTGTGCGTATTGCGTGTGGCTGACATGGCGAAAGGCATTGTCTTGACTGTAGGTGATCGCTTTGGCATAGATCTGCACAACTATGCCTTGCAAGGACACTTTGACTGCAATTCTGGTTTGGAAGATGTGGACGCATTGTGGAACGTTGTGTATGAGTGCAATTTCGCCGATATGCATGTACTTGGCAAAGACCTCGCCAGTTTTCCAGAAGTACAGGTTATCGTCATCCATTACGGCGGCATGCATTTGGGTTACCTGGCTTGCTTACATTTGTTACGTAGACTGAGGAGATTGCTGGATGTCGTGAGGACAGTTTTTCCCACTGCCAAAGTGCTTTTCTCATCCATAATACCATGAAGAGTATGGCCCATTGCTCATGGATGTTGTTCCGAGCCAGACGCAGGAAGGTGTCTCATCACCAGAAGCATGTCTACATTTTTGTCCGCTCGTGGAATGTTCTTCTGCAACAATTACCTCATTAGTTATGTAAATGCAGAGTATTGCCAAGAAAATGTGGCACCCGCTGGCGATGCAGTTTTGTTTGGTCGTCTAAGGATGCAGTGAAGAGTTTAGTGTACTAATGTGAGCACAAGAAAACACAAAAGCTAATAAAAACCGAAAAAGTGTTTCTGTAGAAGCATCTAAACAAAAAAGAAACAACAGGCTCATTTAAGAGTCGCCCCTTACCATGAAGTCCCCCCACCCTGGTTGCAAGTTATTCCCCCACGCCCGCGCGCAGCACAAAAGCCACATCTGGGGATTTTGCAGTTGGCGCCAGGAAAATGGAACTGTGGGGATTGTCCAATCAGATGCTTAGAGTGTGCAGCAATATGAAGAGGGACTCTTGCTTCATTCAGGCCCGGCCGTCGACGTACTTGGGGACCTGCATGTGCCACATTAGGCGCTTCTCACCATGCTGGCCTATGGAAATGGGGCTGTAGCGATTGTCCTATCAGATAGTGCTCAGGGTGTGCATCACTGGAAAGCGCGTCAATAGGAAGATGGACTCCTCCTGCTTTACTGGGGCGTGACCCTTGCGGTACTTGGAGAAAGGCACGTGCCACATTCTGCGCTTCTCAGCATGCTGGCCAATGGAAATGGGACTATGGCCTTTGGCCAATCAGGTGCTCAGGGTGTACGTCACAGGAATGAGCACCAATAGGGAGAAGCAGAGGTTAAAGTGGGTGGGAGCGGTCGGGAGCGGTGCTCCCACACTTTTTATTTTTAAGTTTCACTGTTTCTATACTTTTATCTTAAAAAGAAACCGTTCTGGAATGTTTTTGTTTTAAATTAAAATTGTAGGAAGAAGTTGAAGCTTGCACATAAATCCACTTCACTGCACATTCCCATAAATAGCAGGTGTGTTTGTTTGGAGGGTTTGGATTGTGTGTGGGAGGGGGCACAGGGATGGGGTTTGTGGGGAGCGGGGCAGACTAGCAGAGAACATAACTCCACTAATTCTTTTTGTACACTTGGACCACTGGGGAGAAGGAGTCCTCATCCTTCACCAGGGCGTGGTCCTCGTGGTCATTGGGAAAAGGCGCGTGGCACATTTTGCGCTTCTTACCATGGTGGCCAATGAGAATGGGACTATGGCCTTTGGCCAATCAGGTGCTCTGGGTATACTTCACAGGAAAGGGCGGCATTCACTTTTTTCATTACTTTATGTACTGCATTTGGCAGACATGGCAAGACGCACAGTTTACGTTGTGGGTGATGGCTTTGAGGAAGATCTGGGCAAGTATGCCCTCCAAGAAGACTTGTCTGGACATTTCGGTTTGGAGGGAGTGGACGATTTGTGGTGTTGTGTCAAATCATGCTGTTTCGGCAGGCTGCTTGTAGAATGTATAAGCGTGGCCTCTTCGGCAACTGTACATTTTGTGATTGCGCACTTTGGAGCCCTCTTTTTGGGTTGCATGCCTTGTTCCTGTGTGTTTAGTGAATTGGAGATTATGATGAAAGCAGTGCAGCGCATTTTTCCTACTGCCAAGGTGCTTTTCTCATGTATACCCCTGAGAAAATTGTGGAAGTATTCTAATGATTCCTGTCGCCAGCCAGAGGTCTGAAGGGGTCTCATCAATAGAAGCATGTGTGACTTCTTGAGTGCTGCTGGGATGTTCTCCTGTGAGAATTTGAAAGTTGGTTTGTGATACATACACCTTTTCAAGGCAAATGGCATGCCTTTGTCACACAGTGGCAATTAAATGTTGTTTCACAATCTACAAACTGCACTGAAGACCCTATTGTAAGAATATGAGCTGACGTTGAAAACACACATTTGCGTATGAAAACCGCAAAAAAAAGTGTTTCTAGGGAAGCACATTTAAAAAACAAAAAAAACATAATAATCCCCCGAAATGATCTTGAAGAGCCACCACAACTAATGACGTCCGCTCCCCTGGTTGAAAGTTATCCCCCCACTCCTTCACGAAAAGTCAGCGAATATCGCGATAGTTATAGGTGCACCTGTCCCATACCCCCCTTTTGAAGATGACGGCCATAGAAATGGGCCTGCAGAGGCTACAGGATTGGGCAATAAAGTTTGTGGGTGTGGTGTTTATGGACAGACTGTGCTACACCATGTATTTGGCTGCAGAAATGCAGAGGGTGTGGTTATGGCTGTGTGTTTCACGAGGCACAGTGTGCAGGTTTTAGGGGATTCCGACATACATTGACTGAAAGTGAATGGAAAACATAGTGCAGTGGCTACTTATTTTGCAATCTACAATGTGCATATCTAGTGCTATGGAGTAGTTACAATGAAGTGCCTGACTTTGGTTTCTCTGTGTGACTATTTGGTGACACGCAACCATGTTGATATTCTTGTTGTTCATTGTAGAGGGAAAATTGCACAACATGTTACATGAGTTTCATTGCCGTTTGTGATGAAGGAGGCACTTGCCCAGTTCATGTATTTGTTTCTGATGTCTTGCAAAAGTTTCTATCGCATTATGCAGCCACTGATGTGGCAGCGTCATTTTCTATTTGGTCTGTGAATGCTGACAGTGTGGTACCTTGCAAAGATGTGTATTTGTTCCTTTGTTCGACATGTACCTATGGCACACTTCGCCCATGGGAATATGACGTTTCAAAGCACGAATACTTTTCCCCAGTTACACGTTCATCTTACTATCCCCGCCATCCCGATTTCTGCAGACCCCATCTAAATTGGCTTGGTGCCCTTCTTGAAAGTAGTGATTTATTTTGGTAGTACGTGTTGCACACTGACTCTCTTGAAAATGCTCTGCAACACGTAAAGAAACCTCTTTGTAAAGCGACCCCCTTTCTAACAGATTGAGCTAGTGTTTACCACACTGCCACGCCTCCTGCCCTTCATGCGTGCATTGCCAATTCAGTTGTTGATCTGTGAAAGGTGCTTTGTTTATTTACCTTTTTTTCCTTTCCCAGTTCATTTTCATTTATTATGGTGTTCTTACACACGCCACAGAAGGAAAAGCAGAAAACATCGGGTACAGAAGGGGCAGCACCTATATGGATACTATAGAGGATGTGCCGGGAGACGGAATTATTGGGTGGCCCTCACCCACATAGGCGGCAGTCATAGTAATGCTCCTGTAAGTACCGTTCCCAGGCACTTCCAAGTACCTTCCCTCTGCACAGTAGCATGTTGCAGTATATCACAATACAATGCCCTTTGCTGGGTAACGGTCTGTAGCGTGGCATATGGTTTGCAAAGGTTGTTTTACAGCTCTGCTGCCCTACTGCAATGCCCTTCTTGTTGTCCGCAGCAGATGTGGCGAATGCTGTACATGAAAGTACCCCACGCAATTGTTGGAAGGGCGGTATCATCAATCATGTTTGTGATGTCATCTTTGATGTCATGGGTGTTATTCTTAGCAGTGCACGGTGGTGGCGCGAGTTATGGTTGCTTAGCTTACCATAACTGGCGAATTTGAGGGGTTTTTCAGTTTTGCTTGTAACCATAAAGTCACTTTAACAAAGATTTTTCACTGAATTTCATAGGTATTTATTAGTGCAACTTAACCATAACGTCCCCTTAACAAAGTTTTTTCATTGAATGTCATAGGTTTTTATTAGTGCAACTTCACCATTAAGTCCCCTTAACAATGTTTTTTCATTGAATTTCATAGGTTTTTATTAGTGCAACTTAACCATAACATCTACGAACATCTGACTTCATTGCGGACCTTCCGGAAAGTGCCACATGACCATATGCTGGCGCACAGCATGATGACGTGTCCAAGAACCCGTCCGCACTTCACGATAAAATCTGTGCTTCGTGGACAGTTCGGAACTGCATTTTCTACTGATCTAGGAACTTTCAACTTCAAAATTTCCCTTGCACAGCTCCAACACCTATTCCTATTTATCCATGAACAATCTAGTACAGAGTACATACTTTTAGCAAAACTGCTATTTATCTTAAAATGGAATCAGCTAATGCCATCCCTCATCCCCAAAAGACACTACCACTGCTGTAATCAAGGAGCATGAGAAACACTACCCCCTACCTTAGAAATAACAGATGTGCAACATTTTCCACTGACCCTCCATATTAGTGTTTGGTGCCTCTTCCATCATTTCCCTGCCAACGTTTCGTTCTAAGCTCTCCTGCCAAAAAAAAAAATGCATCCAAAAACAATAAAAGAAATGTTCCTTTAGGAAACCCATTTCACAGTTAAAAAATAGAACTAAAAAAAACTTATAGACTCTACTTTATATTTCTCAGTGAAGTACATAGACTCAATAGGATTTTCCAACATTTCCATTTGCATTTTGTGTTATGTTAATGGCAATATAGTGGCGTTTATCCTCCGTTCCAGGGATGGAACGGTAGATACCGGCCTGGCAGCCCAAGTTATCAGCCCAAGCGAAGCAATGGTGGATAGAGAGGTCTCTGGACCAATATCCCCCATTCCAGCCCCTGTAATGGGGGATGATGGCCATTAGCACCCTAGGTTTCCAAAGCGGGAACCCAGGTGCTGGACTTTTCTTCCTACACCTCTGGCGTCCCGGTGTAGGAAGGAAAATCCTTTTCCAAGATGTCCACCATGGAAAGGGAAGGCAGGGTTCCATACAGGTCCCCTCTTCGCTTTCCATGGCAGCCTGCAGAAGGCAAAACGAGAACTCTATGACCATATTACCACAAGCACATTTTTCTTCCATTTCAAATCTATCCCAATTTTGAATAACTTTACCACAAAGCCAGTCCCAGGTGGTTATGGCCAGTGGCCAGCCAGTGGCCAGATTGTCCGATCATGACCTTATTACATGACCCGGACAATCTGGCCACTGCCCATGGCCACAGGCTACACCTCGGTCACCAAAGGTTTATCGCTATTTTTTGTACCTACATTATGACACTTGTCAAAAAACAAAACACGGGCACATTTGCAAAACCATGCTTTCATGTCCTTCTCAATGCTCCTTACACAGGTTTGCTGGTAATCCACCCATGTTTCATTTTTTCAAAAGTGTGAAATGATGCACATACAATCATCATATAACCTAGCCCCCACTTGACAAAATCCATTCAGACTTTACGAAAACATTTATATCTAGATCTATAATCTTGTTGCAAATCTTTGTGTAGATTTGTCAAATGGCACCACATTTATAAGCCTTTACAATATTTTGGGAACCCCCTTCTAATTCTGCCCCCTCTTGACAAAATCCCACCGAACTTCGCTAAAACATTTGTATCTAGATCTATTATCAGTTTGCCAAATCAAGTGTAGATTCATCAAATGGCACCTCATTTATAAGCCTTTACATTATTTTGGAACCCCCCTCTAATTTTGTCCCCTCTTGACAAAATCCCACCAGACTTCAGAAATAATGTATATCTATTTGTATTATCAGTTTGCCAAATTAAGTGTATATTCGTCAAATGGCACCCCATTTGTAAGCATTTACATTATTTTGGGACCCCCCCTCTAATTTTGCCCCCTCTTGACAGAATCCCACCAAACTTTGGAAACTCATCCGGGATCAGGTTAGGAATGTAATTACAAAACATGCAGTTCCATTAAGTGGTGCCAAAGTTGTAAGCCATCGAAGAACTGCTTTTCACCAAACCAGTAACGCAGAGGTGTCTCCAAACTTTCAGGACTGTTCCCGAACACCAGGACTGTTCGCGGACTTTCGTGGTAAAAACCACCCGTTTTTTTGCTTCTTGCAGCCATATTCCATCCCATCCTCATCACCTCTCAGCTTCCCAGAGATTATTTGATAAATTTGACAAGTGCAATGTGTTTTTTAATATGTTTTTACTGCGAGGTCCAAGATGGCGGGCCTTTCCAAAAATCTGACGCACCTCACGCTCCACGCCAACCAATCAGCGATTATGTTGGGTGTCTGCGGACATGACGCAAGTCAATTAGCCAATCGGTGTCCTGTCTGCGGAGCGAACAGGGAAATGTGTCCGTGGAGCGGACATAGATATCACTAATTTGTTTTGCTTTACGTTTTGGTCATTTTAAAACAGAACTACTGGGCCGATTTACAATAAATCAACAAAAGCCCACTTTCAGGACCAAGCCGCTGCTACTGCCGCAGATTTGGTAATTTACATGGATGGAATTGCTTAGTGTTTTTAGATCACCTATACGTGCTTGAGTAAGGTATCTACATTTTATATGAACCCTGTCTGGGGCACTCATTTTATTTTGGTACTGCAGGGCTATTGTTGTTTGGATGCTTCTAAACTGGTTCACAAATCCTCAGAGAATATAGCCTGCCATCTGCCCATGATACTTTAAGAGGCAAAGGAGCTGTATAATTTGTTTGTGTGCCGTCTTTACCTTTATGACCGAATCACTGCTAGCTAAGAAGTAATTCTAGGTGGAGCATAAGGTTTAGAAACCACCACTCTCCCCTGTACTATTGCTGGGCAATGGACATTTTGTTACAAATATTCTTTGTGGACCAGTGAGAGGGACAAGGGGGCAATGCACAGTTTACCTAAAGGTGATACTCATTGCACTGAGTCCTACCTTTCCTAATCCAAGTCCTGCTTCCTCATGTTCCCGCTCAGGAGAGATGGATCTGGTCACCTGCTTGGTATAAAAAGTAGTATTTTGTGTACAGAGTCCTCTTAACCCTTCCTAGAGGAGGTCGGAGGGGCTACAAAAGAAGACAAACATGCATTTACTTTAGCAACAGGGGTTGGCTGTCTTGGAGTTGGCATATGAAAGAGTTGGAATCAGTGTAATGAAGATTACTGGAAAGTAATCTGAGCATTACAATTGAATCACTGAGATTTTAATTTGGAATGGCCTCATTTTGGACAATATTGATTTACTCTGATCATCAGGGAAAACATCCAGCAATACTGTATCCAAAAAGTAAAGTTTCTTACAGAATTAATAAAGATCCACAGCATTGCTCGTGAAATATGTATGTGGTTCATGGATTGCCTTAAGCATGGCTTTGTCTGGCTGTCAAAACAGTTTTTAACATAATCAAATTGAGAAGGCTTTACCAATAATTAGAAATCTCTCATTAAGTTTTACATCAAGGTTAATGGCCGGGGGGGGGGGGTATTTATTGATTTTGATTCATCATAATCCCCACCTCCCTCGCGTGCCCTTAATGCTGGAGCGGTGCAGCTCACATTGCTTCCCAGGGTGCATTTGACTGTGTGTTTGTGCATCGCAGCATCTCAGAAGCCAGACAAAGCCTCAGTGAGTCATTGATGTCCACATCTGGGGGTGTTTTGAAAATCTTGAAATGGCTTCAACGAGACAAGGCCATTGCCGTGCTTCCGTCAAGTACTAGAAAACTACAAGACAAGGTCCCACTGCAACTCTGTCCACCGTTCGAATCACCAGGAGTGCTTCTGACTCAACCCCAGAGATGGCGGGGCATTCCAGTTCTTGTTTAAACATATTTGATTAGGTTTTTAACATTACCTCATTACATTGACTTTTGAATGATAATACAAAACAAAATACTCCAATCAAGAAACACAACTAACCTCCCCCAACCCCATCCATTCAGCTCTTACACAATATTCAAGTCATGTGAGCAAAAACAAATTAAGTACAGCAGTTTACGATGAGGCTAACATAGCATAGTCTTTGAGCCTTCCCCCATCCATTCTAATCGCTCTGTAACTTTATCCAGGCAGATCACCCACGCCAGGTTGGCCACTATAATGGAAACCATGTCCTTCTTTTTGTAATTTTGTTTTTTTACTTGGTTTAACTTTATTTTACCCATTTTGTCTTTGTCATGTTTCACATCAACATTATATAACCACAAATAAAGTGCCTCATTATGACTCCGGCGGGAGCCGTGGCAGTAAAACCGGCACGGCTGCCGCCAGAGTCATTTTTTTCCGGCACCCGGGAATGGGCACTTACCAGGGCATTACTGCCCCGGCCGACCCAGTAATCGCCCATTCCCGGGCGCCGAATAATATTACTCCCCATTCCCATTTGAGTCCCGCTGGACTCAATGGGAATGGGGAGATTGGATGCACCGGTACCATTCGTGAATGGTGCAGGTGCATCCGACATGGTCTGCTCGCGGGTGCCGTCCGTCCGCCAGGTGACCTGGCGGGCAAAAAGCCACCCGCTTGCAGACCTTGTAGTTTGCCCATCCAGTAACAACGGTACCAGCAAGCTTACCGGTACCGTTGTTACTGATCCAGCAAACTTATATTGAGGCCCATAGTGTTAAACTTTGAAACCGCACAGTCACTCTCATCTTTCCCAGCAGTGGTGCTATACACTGCACTGACATCCTTCCCCTGTGCCATCTCAGCGTTAGCATCATTCAACACATAGGTCCTCATGGCAGGAAGTGAGGCGGCATGGCGCATCTCCTTTTCTTCAAACTCCATCATGAATCTCAACCAATGTACACATGTGGGCGCTGTTCACATGGGCATGCCACTTCTTGAAAGCTCCTATGCTTTGCTGCAGCCGGACTGCCACTACAGGGTTGGCATGCACCACATGCATGCTGGTGTGTGGCACAGGTCCACATTAACATAGGGAGAAGTATTTATTCAATTGGAACGTTTAGGATGTGTGCACTCTTGTGACCATGATGATGCTTAAGCTTTCAGAGACCACCTTCATTGCTTTGTAAATAACAGATGTTGCTATTACCAAACCAAATGGCATTCATTGAATCATCTCTCTAAGTGCAAGTCAGAAAGGACCCTGCCAATTTGACACCAGTCTAGCAGGTTGCACAAACGCCACATCTTTGAAGCTGAACCTATAGGCTGAACCCTCACGGTTGGCCTCTTCTCCCCTGGATCTCCCTGATGTTTTCTCTCTGTATGCTCCCTCTTTTTTTTACAGTTCTCCCTTGCATGTTTGCTAGGCTTGCACTGCCTAAATCCCACACATACCTACAGATACACATGGGCAAACTATTTGTCTTCTGCCACGCGTTACTGCAGAATGTGGAAATTGTAAAGACAGTAATGCAGAGAAACGGTTTATGGTCATTGCATCAAATTATTACCGTCGACGGACCATTCTATCGAAAGAAATGCATCGAAAAAAATGGCATTGAATGAATTGTTTTAAAAAGTATTTTCTTCAATGGGGGGTCTCCCCTGGGGGCCCCCCCAAGCCTCCTGTTTTTTACCCGTTAAAACCCATTAAAATTAAACTAATCCCTTTACCTTTAAAAAACATGCAGTCAATGCTTTTTTTTGCAATGGAAAGGCATTCAATGGTATTATTTTCTATGCAATGACCAGACCCAGAGAAACCATTGCCCACATTTCTCTACCAACTACTTAATGTACACCCTTACTTCATAAAAGTATGCTGACACCGAGCTCTCTAATGATGCGCTCTAGGTTCCGGCATTTTTAGCATATTGCATATTGCTTTTTTTTATTCCAGCACATTTTCTAAATAAAAAACTGCAAGTATCAGATTGCAAATGTTTGCTGAAAGGTCAAAATTGGTTGATTTCAGAACTCGCAGGGAAAACTTGAGATCATGTTCAATGAGTTCTTCTCATTTGAAAACGCAGAGGCACCCCAACATGTGTGATAAAAGCACACGTGTGTTGTCCTTTTATGACCTAGTTACGCAGCTTGGTTTTAAGGATATCATGGATTGCATTCAGAGTTAAACAAAAATCATGACCGCTTTTTTGCATATCAAACATTTACCCTCATCAGCTTTTAACAACAGCTCAGAACAAAGCTGAGATTTTGCCTAACATATCATGTTGGGCCTAGGGCAATGTGGGAAGGCCTTGCCCCTTATGCCATACCCAGTTTAAGCCAGTAGGCTCAGGGTAGGGAAGCCAGTTTTATCCTGGATTGTTTGTATGTCTCTGTGCATGAAGTTTCAGCAGCCATTCTGCAAAGTCCACTGCCCTGGCAGGCTATCATGTGGAGGGGATAGTAGCGAATGCATGCACGACAGTGCATGGCAATCTGGTTGGCACCACAATGGGCAGGGGGAGTGTCATAAACAAGACAGAGTTTGGCATGTCCTTAATGTTCAAGTCAATGTGCTGCATGTGTGATTGTTGGCCGGTTGGAGATCACCATGCCGGGTGAAAAATGCTGGGTGAAAAATGTGTGGTGCCCTGCTCTACAAGTTGTGTCTCCCTCTGATACAACTGCCAACTTCTTGCAATGTGCTATATTCTGGAACACATTGCTCTAGCCACAGAAGCTACTTTAGTGGCATGAATTCACTTCCAGACATGCTTACCGCAGGGTGGCATTAGTGGGTGGGTTCCTGAGAGGGGTAGCTCTAGATGGTATGCATAGTGTGTACAGTTTTGCACGGTGTTCCTCCAGGTTTTATCACACGTTGTTTATGCTATCATTTTTAGTAGCTCAAGTTCTAGTGCCCTACGATCTTCCTAAATTCCCATAAGGAATCATTGCAAGCTCCGCCCACCCCAGCACTTCAGTCTGAAGTGGACCATATGCATGTTACAAGTAACTGCAGCCTGCCCAACTCGTCTAGTGGTGCCTGTTTCAGCTGTAGTTGTTATAGTTTACTACTGGGCAATTTCATACCTGGACATTTTCAGGTGTCAAGTGCTCAGGGAAAGTGCCAATGCTGTACTGCCATACTGATGGAAAGAGCTTTTCAAATCCAACTAGCCCTATCGATTTGGATCAATTAAACTCTACATCCAAGGCACTTCCATGATCCAAAATTCTCCATGGGTGAAGATGCGGGTCCCACTGCCAGACCAATCTCATCATCAATGGTTTCTGAAAGTCACACGCATGCGCTGTGAACCGATATATATTCCATCTCTAATTGACCTGAACTAACATCGGAGTTGCACTCTGGAGTTCGGCTATGTCTGAACCTCGGACCTGGTGAAATCTGAAAAACACATATTTCTGCCATGCCTGCATGCCAGCCAATAATTTCGAACTTTGCAAGCAGCAGCTTGCAAGAACTTGCAAGTCCTTGTTATGGGATTGGACCTGCAACTTAAATAAGCATTGGATCCTTTATGGACATGGAAGAAGCACATTATTAGCCTAGTGCTCTATATCTTCTCAAGCTTCAGCCATGCTTCTGCATGCGTCTGAGAGTTTCTGGAAATGCAATGCTAAACCTTTAAAGGGTTGGGCCATATGAGGCAAGTCCATCTGACAACCAGGAGTGTAGAAGGACGTGTTTAGGAAATGGTCAGTGTTTAAAGAGGTAGTCATGTGGGCGTGTAGGTTATCAGCAAGTGTGTGTTAAAGTCTTCATAATGATCATCTAGGCTCACATGATTAGGCACAGCATGTGCCAATAATGATGGTCTTTGTGGTTCCAAGATCTCAAAATTGAACTCCCCAAACTTCTAAAAACATTTATAAAAAGTGTGCATATTATGAGGGTACGTACATCTACTTCCTTTAGTACCTGTGCAGCCAATCAGTTTTGCCTCCTAACAATTTGGATTTAAACCTAGTTGAAACAGTAGATCCATTCTCTAACAATAATCTTGACCTATTGCCAAATCTTTAATATGGCAGTAGGACAACCCATGAAGCACTTTTGTAACACTAGATACACTTTTTATTTTAGCACTTTTGCACTGTTGAAGGTTAAGCACCTTTTCCATTGCTGCATGCAAGTTCTTATTGCATGATTTAAAATATGTATTTAAGCTTTGTTATTGAAATTTCGACAAACTGTTTAAGCAGGTGATGAATGCTGTTGTGGTATTAAAAATGAGGTTTTATGAATGTTATATGTATTTAGACAAGCTTTTTGAATGATTCTGATTAGAGTATGGATATGTATGCATTGAAAATGGTATTTATAATACAAAATACATTAATAAATTATTGCTCATTGAATGTTTGTATTATTGAGTTTTGAGACAGTAGTTTGCAGACCTGTGAGGTGATATGCCAAATAGATTATTATGGTTAACTACCTGATAAATACAGGGACCACTGGTGTGTTTTTGACAGGAGTCTGGCATGCGGCTTGGCTTCTAATCGGTGAAGAGAGGGGTTCTGTGGTAGAAAGAGGGAAGAAAATGCAGAGGTAAGGAGGTGTGGAGGAGTGGCGTGGGCAGCAGAATTCAGCTGTGAGGTGTGGACTCAGGGCCAGTCAGCAGTATGGAATGCAGGGTTCCCTCTGTAGATAAAGCCTGCATTTGCGACGTCTGATTGGTTTTTCCATGAATTTTTCCAGAATGTGGAGGTATTCGAGTTGAGTTTTGTCCTCCTGACAAGCAGCATTTATTCCTTTTGTCTCTGGTTCAGACAAACGTAAGCGAACTCGGCTAGACTCTACGACTATGTCGTGAGACCATTTCTCCGAGTCTTTTCAGGGAGGAACAGCAATTGAGAGCGTCACTAAGTTATGGTCGCTTTCTGTCATGTGGTTGACTTGTAGTTTCAGCACATTGATATGCACAAACTCGGAAAAAAAGAAGTAATCCAAAATAGATTCCTGTGATTCTCTCTTCCACATAACTCGGGGCGGTATATCGCCTGTAGTGTGCCGGTTCAGCAAGTGCATGTTTCTGCTCTTCATTTCTGCTGACCATATTTGGGCCACGTTCGACAGGGCCGAGGTTTTGAGCTTCGTTGATGATACAGCTAACAATTTATGTTTAGATCCCCACATAACAATATTTTTGTTGCCCGTCTACTTCATAGATGGAGTCGATTATGTTTGTTATTTGATCAATAAAGACAGGAGCAGGAGTGGCTTTGTGTTGCCAATATAGGGTAATGACGTGTATGTGATCCTTTTTCAGGTTACAATGATTTGCAGACTGCACCAATGTTGTCTGAATATAAGGGGTGTGATTATGAGCTTGAATAATCATGTGGCCCGAATTTTTACGTACTCGGGTCAGAAGGTCAGCTATTGCCCTGCCCACAGTTTTTTTAATGGCAGGTTTAAATGCTATTTCAAAGCCATTACTGACCGGGCATGTTGTCAGCCAAGTTTCCTGGGCACACATGCTATCAATGTTTTCTAGCCAGGTTGGTTTTTGCAGGTGCACATGGCCTCGAGTGTTCCAACTGCCTACGGTTGTTTCCAACTTGTTGTTTTGGGTTTGGCATTAACTTTGATGTTGCTTAGTCAGGGCTTTTGAAAGCCCACTCCAGTCCTTAGTGGAAGCAACCGGCTGGTTTGAAGGTACTGGATTTACATTAGGCACAGGTAAACTGATGTTTTGGGCAATGGTAATTTTGATTTGATCGATAGAGGGCAGCAGAGTTGTTTTCATTCCAAAATTAGAACTGTCAGCCAGTGCTGTGTCTTGGTGTTTCTCCCAGTAATCAAGCGGGTCGATTTTGTTGAGGCACGATCATTACTTAGTGCAGGGCTTTTGTGAGCAGTTATCAACAAAGTTTTTGGACTTGTACTCAGGGTTTGTCGCTGCATCCTCTTTCTTTAAATTAATTTCCGTAATGTCAAAGCCCATTGAAATCAGAACTGGAGCTGCTTCCAGCAGTGTATTGCATACAATTCTCGAGTCAATATGAAGCCTCACCATGTCGTGTCGTTCGTTGTTGTTAAAGTCAACGACTTTTACGTTGTTTGTCTCGATCATTCGTAGTGAGGGAACATAGTGAAGGAGGAATATTAAATAATGTCCTGTGACCTATGCAATGTTCACTTTTCAGCCAGGATGAGGTATTGTGTGACTATCTTGACATTTTCACATCATGTATGTCCGTTCAGTACTGAAATGACTAAGTAAACACAACCTCTATGCTAGGCTTGAAAAACGTGAATTTTATATGCAAACAGTAGAGTTATGACGAAATATCTGAAAAGCAGATGGGGTTTCCTACGCACACAAAAAATGTGCACTCTATTGTCTGGCCCACATAAATGATGGGAACTGAATAGCAATACATTCATGGTTTTACTTATTTCCGCAGAGTCCTTGGTGTCTGGGAAGATCTGCCTGCGAGCGTCCCTGCAAGGGGTTAACTTTTCTGCCTGGCGAGGAGGAGGCGGGTTCACCAATACAAAAACCCCCGGAAGCGCAGAGCGCGCGGAGTCCGCAGAGTCCTTGGTGTCTGGGAAGCTCTGCCTGCGAGCGTCCCTGCAAGGGGTTAACTTTTCTGCCTGGCGAGGAGGAGGCGGGTTCACCAATACAAAAACCCCCGGAAGCGCGGAGCGCGCGGAGTCCGCAGAGACCTTGGTGTCCTTTGTGGCTTTGGGTGCGGGAGCAGTCCGCTCTTGTTGCCTGCGCTGCCCTGCACTGACTTGCAACTTCAGTCCTCTGCCCACGGATTTTCGCTTTATTAAACCCGAACGCACGCAAGGTACGGTGTTTGCTGTAAGCTGTATGCTGTGACTTCTTACCATCTATCGTGGTTCACTCGTCTACAATTAAGGCTTGCTGGAGGGGCGGGGGGGAGACAGACTACGGCAGCTCCTTAAGCTGTCGGGCGTTCCCCGCCCACCAGCCCCTGTGACTTTTTGTGCAGTGTGTCTGTGAGCCCCCTGGGCCCTTGACCGGCTCTGCAACCCTTGTCATTGTCTTTTGAGTTTTTGAGTTCACAATCCCTGTTCATATATTTATCTGGAAACTTCTTTTGACTCTGCTGCGGAAGAAAAAGTTGTGCTTTAAGCCTCTGCCATTGACTCTTGTAAGGGTGGTAAAGCATTTTGCTAACCTTAAGCAACCATAAGTTTGGGTCCTTACTTGCCCTTACCTTCCTACGGTCTCTCCACCACCTATCTACTCATTAATTATTTATTCATGGTTTGGGGGTCGTGTACCCCCTTGCTCTATTTAGCACTATTTTATTTTCCATTTTATGGTTTTAATTTTGTATAATATTTGCTCAATTGCACGTAATCCATTTTAATATTTATATATATATATTTACATGTATTGCAAATTATTTGGGGTTTTAATAAGAGTGTAATTTTCTTTTTATAGTGTTTAGTATTTAGTGCTTACTTCCGAAGAGAGTGTGAGGGGGCTGCAAGATTTTCTTTACTCTCCCCCTCTTCTCCAATCGTTGCCTTACCCTTGGCTTTTACTGGCTTATCTGGTTATTAGCCTTTTTAATTTTGTTTTTTAGGAGCCGGCTACGGGGTGAGTCCCCTTCTTAAATCTACCCATTTACCTATTTTATTCTATGGGAAAGAGAAAAGCAGGGGAGGGAGGGGTTGGGGTTGTTAGTAAAAGGGCGTAAAAACCTAAAAATGTTACTTCTACCCAAATCACTAAACCCCCTAAAGCAGCAACTAAAGCTAAAACCCTTCCGAAAACTGATGTAACCCCATCCCAGAGATCCTTGGACTTTTATTTGTATGCTATGGCAAACAAAATAGTTAATTGTATGAATGCGGCTGAACCCGCCTCTAGAGAGGTTGTTCCCCGGGGCGAGGGATTGGCCTTGGAGGATTTGAAGGGACAGGGGGATGTTGATAGTGGTGTTATGTCTAGGGGGGATGCGACTTTCCCTAGTGTGGTGACGGGGAATTGCCTGACACCTCCACAATCACTGTCACAACCTATGCACCCCGTGGAGGGGGCCCCAAGATTTAATGGTAGGATCCTGGTAGACAGGGAATCTGGGTTACTAGACTGCTCCACAGCCAGTGAGAGCGATAAAGAATGGTTGGAGGCCTTACTGGAGGAGAAGCTTAAGCCTTTACAGCAGCTGTTAAACTCTTTGAAGGGTCTTAAAGAGGGGGTTTTAAACACCTTGGCCATTATGGATGATTCCATTAGGGCTGTTTCTCTTAAACTCTTAAACTGTCTGACCTGGCCGTTATTGTTGATGAAAGGGGTATAGAGGACAGGCGGTGTAATTGCCCTTCAACCGCCCCCATATCTAGTGAAACCGCTTCCAATGGTAAGAAGGATCTACCTCCACAAGGGTGCTGCCAGGAGGTGCTGATCATAGAAGACCAGGACGACGTACCAGGGGCCAAAAGGAGGCCAAATGGGCCCGTGAGGGATTGGGAGAGTGGTAAACAAGAAATAACATTAAGTAAAAAGGGGCTGGGGAGTGGGTTGGGGACCAATATAATTCTGAACCTACCCCCGGAAGTGGTCCCCTTTGTGGGGATTATTACTGGTCTGCCCGCGCTGCCATCGGGAAGTTTTGAATCCACTCTTTCTCTGATTAATAAGGCCTCGCACTGGATCAACTCGAATCTGATGGGGCCTAAGATTGACCCCAAAATGATTCATATGGCCAGGCGAGTGGGATGGGTGGGGAACAGACCTAAGAATCTGAGTGGGGACTGTGTGGTAATCACCTTTTCTGATGCTCAGATTTCGGATTATCTTCTGAATACCAATTTAGCCCGGGGCCATAAGCCCAATGGCAACAAACTGTCCAGTAAATTACTCCCTCTGGATTATTTCTATATCCCAGGCGGGGGAAGGAAGATGCCGATTCAAATGTTGGGAAGTAGGCAAGATGGAGGTTTTGGAGATCCAAACACCAATATGAGTAGAAAGCTACAGATTAATAGCTCCCTGGACGGTTGGAGTACAATCTCTTCCAACAAGGGCCAGCGTAATGCTCCGGTAAAGAACGTTCCAGCACCCCTGCCTCTGGAAAACCATTTCGAGATCTTGACGTCCTGTGAGGATGTGGAATGACAAGAGGTTGTCATCGAGGCCGGGGTAATGGTGTCGACCCCTTTAGTATCCCACGGGAGTTTGGCCAATGATAGTCTGCAATAGCGCCTGCTTTCTTTGAATATAGCCGGCGCAACGAGGAAACTAAAGCTGGGTCCAGTGATGAAACTCCTTCAAGCTAACTCTATAGTCCTACTTCAAGAAACCTGGGCTCTAGAACCCCCACACCTAGATGGCTTTATCTCGTTTGATATTCCAGTCAATAAAAAACAGAGAGGTAGATTCTATGGTGGTCTGTGTATTTTGATTAAGGCTGCTCTGGAATGTGGGATTGAGGTGATCCCAACAGGGCTGGGCTTTTTTCAGGTAGTGTCTTTAACAACTAGGATGGGGAAGGTAATCTGTATCATCAACTTTTATAATAGCCCTCATATCTCTGATTTGGAGAGACTATCTAAGGTCAAAAGGTTTATTGAGAACCTGTTGTCCAAGGAAAGAAGGAAGTTCACTTCCTATATCTGGGGTGGGGATTTCAATTTAAAAATGGGGGGGGGGGGTTGGACTTGGTTGTTCCAGACCCCATTGAGGATCAGGTAGAGAACATCCCGCCCAGAAGTATGAGAGATGGGAGAGTCCGTCCAAAGGGCCTTCAGTTTAACTCTTGGTTGCTGGAATGGGGGTTCCGTATTGTTAATGGCCGAATCGCACCAGACATACCTGGGGAGGGGACGTTCAAGAATCATCAAGGCTGTTCAACAATTGATTACTTTTGCATCTGAGTAAACCTATGGGAACGCGTTGTGAGCTTTGAGGTGCAGGCGGATACCGATAGCGACCATCTGCCCATCAGTCTTACTCTTAAGGGCGTGTTGGGGGAACGGGATTCGCTGGCCACAGCCCCCAGCCCACGGCTGGGAGTACCCTCGGGTTCTAGAAGAATTAAATGGGGCACTATCTTAGAGGAGGGACTACACTATATCTCCTTAAGTGAGAATAACTCGCTTGTGATGGACATATTGGGCAATCATCAATCTGCATATGTAATTGTAGAGAAATTTGTAGAATTATTGCCAGCAATCACATCAAAATTCTCTAAAAACATAAAGGTCAATGGTAATGTACTAAAAAGAGGATGGTTTGATGAGGCCTGCAAAAATGCAAAGAAATCGTTGTTGAGAACCCTAAAGGACCCAATTAGCTGCAGATCGAAGATCGCACAAGACACGAAAACCTACCAACAGGAGATAAAGAGAAGGAAACTGGAGTTAGAACAGGTAGCTTGGGAAGGTTTTTTTAATGCTGCCATGAAGAGGGATCAGAAGGCTTTTTGTGCATTTGTAAAAAGCGGACCGGGGGGGTGTTGGTCCAACGTGGGGAGTGGCACCCATGTGGAAGAAGGGGCATGGTTGGCGCATTTTGGTAGCCTATTTGGGTCTGAACAATCAGAAGTCGAGTCAGACTTTAGTGGCCCCTGCCTGACGTTTGAGGTGGAGGAGATTGCTAAGGCAATCAGGCTTCAAGCGCATAACCGTGCCCCTGGCCTGGACATGATACCCTCGGATCTGTTCCAGGACCCAGTTGATTTGTGGGCCCCACTTCTGACTGTGGTGTTTAACGCTTGTCTAAAAGCGAGGAAATATCCTCCCTCGTGGAAGAGGGCGATAATTTTTCCCATTTTTAAAAAAGGAGACTTGTCTAGCCCCGGTGCATATAGGCCAATTTCTTTGCTAGACTCCTCGTTCCAAATTTTTGGGAAAATACTGCTGGCCCGAATTGAATCCTGGCTTGGGGAACAGTCAGTTCTTTCCGACATTCAATTTGGGTTCCGCCCTGGAGTGGGCACTATAGAACAGAGTCTTAACTTGTATTTGCTGGTGGCCAACTCTGTGTTTTGTCGGGGCGAGGCAGTTTATCTAGCTTTTATGGACCTAAGCACTGCCTTTGATAAAGTAGATAGAGCTAAGCTCTGGGCAGTGCTTGGGTCCTTAGGGTGCCCAGGGGAAATTTTACACGCTCTGGTTGACCTCCACACGGATAATGAGGCCTGTGTACGCAGTGGCTCTGGGGGGCACTGCACGGCTTGCTTTCAGGCGGGGTGTGGTGTGAGGCAGGGTTGTGTACTGGCCCCCATTTGCTTCTGCCTCTATATTAATGGCCTCTCACAGGACCTGATTGGTGTATTGGCTGATTTTCTAGTTTTGGGAGGAAGGGGGTTCCCAGCATTGGCCTATGCTGATGACACTGTCCTTCTCGCAAAAACACCTAGGGCCCTACAGGTATTGATCAATGCCTATTCAATGTTCATGGACAATTTGGGGCAAAAAATAAATTCTAAGACATCTGCAGTAATGGCGTGCGTGGGTAGAAAACGTCCTGTGCCCATGAAACCCATGCTATGTGCAGGTGAAATTATCCCCAGAGTTAAGACCTTTGACTACCTTGGAATATGTTTTTCGGAGGCCTTAAATGGCAAAGACCATGTGGCCAAACAATCTGTTAAAATGAGTCAACAGATAGGCGGAATTTTTCGGTTCATGTTGAAGTGTAGGGGCCGGCCTTTGGATGTGATCCTTAAGATTTATGGTACCCAAACTGCGGCTTCCACTTTGTACGGTGCAGCTATCTGGGGATTCCAGAATGTGGCGGAAATCCAGAGTAAGGAGAGCAAATTCTTTAAAAACCTGCTCGGGCTCCCGTCCAGTGCATCTGGAATAGCCGTCCACAGGGAGCTGGGTGTGGAGTTTTGGGAAGATCAGTGGGCGCTGGCCCCTCTTTTATTTTGGGTCAGGCTGTGGGCTAACGAGCATGCTTCCTTGTGTCATACCATTATACGCACTGTGCTGGGCAAATGTGGCTGGAAAAAAATCCCCTGGCTAGCGTATGTCTTTTCAACTCTGGGTGAAGCCAACTTAGGTGCCCTTTTTCCGCCTGATACTCTTTTGTCCAAGATTGAGGGGACTACCTACAAAGCCATGTTGGGTGAAACCATAGTAAGAAAAAGAATTTTGCTAGAGTATGGCCATATAAATGGTGAATTTCACTCAAGCATTAGCTGCCTAATTGGAATCCAACCTTACTTGCTTTGGAGCATGTTAAAAAAGGACAGGTGGTTGATTATGAGGGCACGGTTTGATTGCCTTCGGCTTCATGGTAACACTCATAAGTGGAAGGGTTTTCCCGACACAGCGGGCTGCCCGGTCTGTGGACACTGTAGAGAAGATCTCTCTCATCTGCTATTCTTCTGTACAGGGTATGTTGGTATACGTAAAGCGACCCTGATTCCTGCCCTTAAGAAGACGATGATCCGCACACACAGGGCTGCTCTTGTGTTTCTCTTGAGTGCTGAAACAGTTTACACAGCATGGGCTCTCTTGACGTTCTTGAAAAGAGCGATGTATTTCAGAAATAGCATTCTGAAACTGCAAGGTGGTGGAGGTCTGTAATAAAGCATAATAGCACCCGTAATGGGTTAAAGGATTTTGTGCTGCTTTTTGTATGACCCCTCACTAAACTATCTTTTAATGTAGCCCATGATGAGGTAACCATTCGACTGTTGATTGTACTTTTATGCTGCCTTTGGAAATGTTTATCAATCCTATTTCTATGGAATTGCAATTTTAAGAATTTGTAATTTGGATCTGTGCAATATTGTGCTTATTTGTCGTTTAATGGTTGATTTTATACAACCAAATAAACTTGTTTGACCTGACCTTATTTCCACCATTGTGTCACTTAAATCTTCACTTCAATATTAGACACATTGATCAGCCATTTAAGTAAACATGTGATTCCTTTGCTATAACACTCTTTATTGATTTGAAAAAGAAACAAAACAAAAGCAAACTGCAACATACTTGGGTGCATCTCATCGGGAATAGTAATTGTATATTGTAAGGGAGGCATGGTATCACAAGTATGACACAGACACAAAAGATACACTTTGAAAATCTTTATTGAAGTTTCAATGGGGTTGGAGAAACTCCTACTTTGCCCTAAAGCTAGGATGGGAGTAGTCTCGACCATCAAATCATAAACAAAACAGTCCTAGTTGAGTCTGTGAAATCAAAATGGCCTATACTAACAGAAATCTAATGCCTGTCCAATATCTTGTACAAACGATGTGAAAAGTAGAATATGTACGCAAAGGAAAGAAAGTGTTCAAATAGAAAGAATAAAGGTGGATGAGTCAGCTCCCCTCTCTATGTTGGACAGCACGGAGTGGGGCGGTCTCTGCGGGCAAGATGACACATTCTGGCTCAGGTTCTTAACACAGAGGAAGTTCAAAACGTGGATCAAGGGCCGCCTGGCATTCCACATTAATGTCTTACTTTCTAAAACCCAGTTCACCGAAAAGTTCACGTCAGTCCCCTTCTGTTGGGCTCAGACCTCTTAAAGCACACATTCACATCGTTCTCCCTCAACCGGGCTCAGGCCTTTCACAGCAAACTAAAACACTTAAAGGGGTTCCCTTCCCCAAGCGTAATTGACCTCCTTAGGGATTCCCTTCTCCTAACTTGTTAAACTTCCAGTCTCCCTCAGTCAGGCTTGGACTGTTTCCTGATGTCAAAGACTTTCAAATGTGCATGTTTATTTTCTACAGACCTGCGCAGGACCTCTTCGACTTTCCAGCTTTCAACTCACACTCCTATGTTATTTGCCCCAGTGCTTCATAGTCTGGCTAGTTCACTGTATTATGCACCAAAGTTCAATGTTCACCTTTTTACTTTCTCTGTTTCTCTGGGTTAATTTTGATCACCTTGTTTTTACAGTTCATCCACTTTATGGCTACAACATGTTCACCTTTCAGGGAGATTTTTGAGTGGGCTTCTTCCTTTTGCCGGACCGCTCCGTTAGTCAGTATCGCTGACTTTACAGCTATCATTACTTCAAAGTTCACTCGCAAGTCTGCCTTTCTTTGCATCTCATCCACACCCATACAGCCTTCAATTGTGCGATATAATGTTGCCACTTTGTTCTTTCTTTAGCACACAACAGTCTCTCATGTCGCTTGCCAATTCACCGGCATTGTGCATTTCATTCTTGTCTTTACTGTCTTCCAGTTTACGAGTCAAGGTTAGTACCGCAGTCTTGGCCTCGACTCTGCTGTTCACCCGGGAGTGTTGCTGGCATCCTTCAAACACAATGCAGCCTTCTTGTTTGGGATTTGGTCTTCTTCATGTGTCTTTCGCTGCCTTTTGGAGGCAATGACTTCCTGCAGGGAACTCCTGGGTTCCTCCATCTGTGGCTCCCGTCCCTCGATCCCTTGCTCTGCTCCAGTAGGTTCATCTTTGCCCCAGAGGTTATGCTTGTACTTGTGTTCCACCTTGCTCAGAGTGTGTCTCTATGTTCTGCCTTTTATCCGTGTGAGAAGAGCTAAATGGTATCAGATGCATGCACTTAGAGTCAAGTGCCTGACCCAATTAGCGGGACATGTCCAATGCGATATGTCAAATTTAGCATTGTTACTCTCGGTCGCCCTCTTCCTTGGCACAGTGTTTGTGTGAAAAGGGGGGGAGTTGGCACATCAGAGAATCCTAACATATAGGAGGGATCATGGGTATGGGAAAGGGAGGAATACTGTGTCTCACCATCAGCTGCGTCACCCCACTCCCCAAGGACCCCTCATCCAGGTTTTCCTCCCGCAATGGGCTATCCCAGGGTCTGGATCCAAAGGTGATGGCTGTGCCCTGGCCACCCGAGAGAGAGATCCCCGGGGAATAGCAGGTCAGACACCCTTTGGATTCTCACAATACGACATTGGGAAAGTACAGATTATTCATATGTGCAAGCTGAGGCAAGCAGGTGAGGGTTCCCCTAAAGGCCCCGACATTTCTCACTTATTCCTCACCCTCCCATTTCCCCATTTTTCTGTGCTTTTGCTTTACAACCTCGTGCATTATACACTCCCGCTTCCAGGGATATGCCTACTCCAAGATCCATATTCTTAATCGGGGTGGGGGATTCTTCAGCTCCCCACTTGAGATCTATAGCTCGTTTTACCAGACAAACTGTGGTGGAAAGGAATAATTATTCATACCAATTATAGTGTGATTTCCACCATATTACCAAAACCAACATTTTAGGGTCTTCTGGAATCGTGGTACTGAGAACCATAGACAACATATTCAAGTATGTCTTACAAAAATGACAAATAAGGGCACACTTCCACAGAATATAAGAAAACCTTGCCTGCATTCTCCCACACCTTAAGCAGATAATATGCACTGTTCACCCCCACTTGAATAGAGCAATGCAGCAGTAATACACTCTATTGCGCTGTATTAACCAGATTCTAGATGAGATTCCAACCTCACTCAGAAACATCAGCGCTTCAACACATTCCTCTAACTAAACCATCACAAGAACAATATTGGGCTCTTGAGCACATTTCACCCAAAGACTGGGTTTTTACAAATGTCACATGAAAACAGGAGATGCTAAACAGTGTATTTATTTATCTCACAACTGTCAAATTATTGTATAAAGCTTATAATAATACAGTGGTTTTTAAATAGCATTTTACAGTGTAAATATGTTGAAAAAGCTATGTTGGTTTGAATAACAATTGCATTTATATCAGCTTGATATTGTGCTGACTTCATCCATTAGCTGGTACTTTCGACTATTTTGTCTCATACAAATCATACAAATCAGCCAGGTGCTAAACTAATGCAGGAGAACAAAGCAGATCTTTCCTCCGATTTCCAATCAATCACACACTCAATATTACATTTTTCATGATAAAGCTTTGTCTGCTTGAATCATGTGCAGACGCATGAGGCCTAAGTACACAGTTTAAATGCAGGGCATGATCAAGTATCACATTTTACATAGATAAACTAATTATGCTCATAATTCTGTAACCATACAAACTTAGAGCAAAACCAAAGGGTGTATTTCGGAGCATAGACTCCCCTCTTCAACCTTCCTAACAGTTTTAATACTTAAAACAATCATTAATATTCATACAATTATGAATGAATATGCTGTTAATTAGTTAATCTTTTACAACACTCTTAAGCCTGGAGACCAGTCTCTAAGCGAGACCGGGATTTGAACCTGTGTTGCTCTGCATTGTCTTGCTTCCAAGACAAGTACATTTCCCCTGAATCTGTTCTCCATGTCCATGCTATACATTTGTGCTGCATACCCAGACACGTGTTTAGGCAAGGGGATTACAATAATCAATGAATTCTGCTATTAAGTAAGGAAGAAAAACAAAACAGGATTCAGCAATGTAGGAGCGAAATACGCCCCTCCATTAATATGGCCAAAAATATTAAATGTATAATCATTGAAAGAAGATTGTGTGTGTGTAGTCAATGGGAGTGTCTGACTGTTGGGAAAGCCAATGTAAGGACATGACCATTTAGATTATGCAGTATCATGATGCCAAAGTATGGGCATTCTGTTGATTATAAGTGGTAGCACAGAACAATATGAGGTGGTTATGGATGGTTGAAGCAAAGCCAGGGAGACACCTTAAGGGATGCAGAAAGGAAGATTCCTGCTCCAGGGGATAGGTTTTACCCACAAAACCTGCAAAGAAGGGGACCAGAGGAAGTCCTGACTACATAGAAGGGACCAGAATAGGCCTGCTCATTTAGACTTCCCTGGGAACAGTTGACGGTTTCTCCTGGCTGCCTACCTCAACAGAAGACAATTCAGATGTGAGTATGAGAACTACCCAAATGTATTTAGACAACTCCCTTGGAATTATTTACCTGATTAGGGCCTGGGGTGCAAGAAATTGGGGTGGTGCTTTCCACTGAGGTGCTCTCATTCTAAATAAAAACAAACAAATATTTGATGTAAAATGCAACAGTGCTTCCCATTATATTAAAGCTTATTTAGAAATGACTTCATATAGAAAATATTATGGTTTGCTAGTGTGAGTTACATCCTGATTTCATTGTATTAGAGGGTGAGGTAGATTACATTTAAATAAATACAACAATGCATTATATGTGCTTTGCACAGTGTGACACAGGGAACATTACTGACAGGGTAGAATTGAATATGTGGTATTTTAAAGGTAACGTAATCGCTATCACAGATATAGTTGATATTGAACCATGGTTTGAGGGCCCAGTTCCATGACCTAATGAAGATGAGTTTGATAATGTGTGTTCTGTGAAGGCCATAGCTATTTAAACTAAATTCGAAAATGAGAGCAAGTTTAATTGTGTCATTTCTATTCACCTAGAAAATTATGCAGATGCAAGTTTTAGCCCCTCACTCTTGAAAAGGTAGGATAGAAAAAGATTTGGTAATAAGTGAAATAATTGTTTAAAAAAAAACCTGATAAAATAAAGCTCGATTTAGAAAGACTGCTCTGTGACCGTGGGGAACTGATATCTGTTTAATAACATCTTAAAACCATTCTCCCATGTTGCATGGGTGAACCGAAATTCTCTGCATTACTAATCAATAACACAGCTCCCCTAACCAAAAAACCTGCAGAATTCTTATGTAAATTATTGAAAGCATATTTTACACTGCTTACAAATTTGAGCAAACCTCAGCTCCATATTCACATGGGAAAGGAGGAGGCATGCAACAGTTACGTGATAATAGCACTTGTTGGTAACATTGGGTGAAGTAAACATCCTACATATTATGTTCAAAGGTAAATTATGTGCAGTTCAAAGATGTTGATATAGTAGAGAACATTAGTTAACTTTAAGTGCAGTTTAGAAATCTTAGCATATTAGAGAAAGTAAAAGGTTTGAGGAATCATGTTACTTTTATGACCCATCTGCCGTATTGATTGCTATATTGTACATTTAAACCCAATAGCTAGTAAGCGGTATAGTTACAATAAGAATTATTTTATTATTCAAATTTCTATATGTATATATAAATACATGATTGTGTTTGAGAAATGGTGAGATAAATGTCAGGTTAATTTCGTTTTTCTGGATAAGCTTCCTGTAATTGTGTAACATTTTGATGATTTTGCTTACATAAAGCTAGAGAGTACCTTTGCCTTGATTTCATCTTAAATTCATTTACTTAAATAAATTTAAGTTTTGATCAAACCACCTGTTTCTTGCCAAGAATTGAGGGGTGAGACTAAAATTAGGGGGCATTAGTGTTGCCAGCCTAATTAAAGTAGCCATACTTTTAACAAAATATATCTTACAGTATGGATGTAAAATATTGCAAAGGAGTTTCAGGCTTTAAAGGACATATTCACTTCGGCCATCGTTTTGAAACACCATGAAATTCATGGTGTAGTGGTATGTGCCTCTATGTCACAAAACGCCCAGCGGAGTGGTACTCTGTTGCTTTTTAATCAGGCAACATTAATAATCCAAAAAGAAACACTTTCCTGCTTGGGACGCACTATATTTAATCTTTTAATTAATGGAATCTGCCAAAACCTTAAGCAAAAGACAGTTGCAATGACGATTGCATTTCACTGACTTTTGTAGCACATATATTTGGAAAAAAGTAGATGCATATTCTCAGTTTTGGTAGAAACTTAGCATTTCATCATTCTAGCACCACAACCAATCCTTCCTCCCTACAGGGTGGTGGCTAGCATATGAATTAGCAAAAAGAAAAAGGACTTGGTGCAGTGGTCCAAGTGCGTTCTGGGATTAACTGTGATACTATGGGGATTTCAGACACTGTGATCACCTGGTCACAGACCTCCAATCATTAGTTTGGTCGGGAATGTCCTCATGCAGATGAGAGGCTGGAAGTGGATCGTGCCAGAATGCATGTGACCTGACAATTGTAAGTCTGAGTATTTAGGCTTACTTAGCTCAGCACTAAGGGATCCTGAAACCACCAAAGTACCCTCAGTATCTGACATGATCGATCTGCCCAAGATGCAAGAACATTGCTGAGGGAGAAAACAATTATGCAGTGTTCTGCATGAAAAGTTGCAAGTGTGCAAGTATTGATGGCCTGCAGGCCCAGGCTAAAGGAGAACACAGTGGATCTTTTACAATTTACAAGGTAAGAGGACTCCTTTTATTGAACCCTAGAACCATGAACCAGTTCCCTACCTGAAGCTGGGGCCGCACCTCAGTTGGAGGACATTTATAATGAGGTTGCTGTGCTCGATCCATATAATAGGTTTCCACATGAGTATGAAGACATTGGAAATGATGTCTCTTCGCCCAGTATGGGAGAGATACAGAGAACATCTGGAACATTTCTCTGACTTGCCCTCTGTACAATTAGTCAAGTGCTCAAACAAAATTACTGTTATTACCACCACCAGTTGTTAAGGTGACATTTGAGAGGGTTGGAATTGATATTATTGGCCTAGTTGACACAAGTATTACCTATGAAAATTATTTTTCTTGAATATTGTACACCCCATAAGCGAGTACTATAACCACTAAGAACATATTTTGGCCCTCTGGCTGCAAGGTCTCTGACAGAAGCATAAGAAAGGGCTAATATGAATGCCCTGTAGACTGAGTGTGAAGTTACATACACATACTACACAGCCTTCTGTTCCTAGACCAACCTTCAGGGGTGCTACAGTTAAACTCTAATAAGGGTGGCTAACACTGAATAGCCCCTGAATAAATAGTGCCATCCTCTCCTCCCGTGCTTACTGTTTCCCAATGGCAAGGTTCTGCAGAAGGGAGCAAAGTTCATCCTATTTTAACTAATGGTTGTCACTTTGTTAGGGTGCCTCTCTCCTTGGTGATTATGGTTTGGAAAGGAACCCCCAGACCAATGATCCAGTCCATACAATAGACACAAGATAACCTGAGTTATTTCTTTATCAGCCTCTTTGAAGTGGGTACCTGTTTGAAGTGGAGTTTCAAGGTACCTTCATTGAATTGTCTTCACAGCTCCCCTCTTCACACTTACTGTCTACATTGTGGTCATGCATCAGCCAGGCCAGTTGTCTTTGCAGAGAGCCCAGCCTTAAGGGACAACACCTTTCAGGAAGCCACATTTTATTGCAGTTGTAAACACTAGGATGCAAGCCTTCGCCAGCAAAAGGGTTTGCCTCTGGCCTACAGAAAATGTTCATGTAAACAAAGTGGGTTTTTCTTTTCAAATGTCTGCTGGCATTTTACTTGCAAATCATTAGATAAATAACTTTTTGTCAACCCATACCATGTCTTTTTCCCTGACATTTTTCCTTTAGCAGTGGGAAATGTTTTATATTGAATCTAGAAAGTGTGCCTAATAGTGTCACTGTGGCAAAAGTTTGAATCTAGAAAGTGTGCCTAATAGTGTAAATTTGGTATAGTTGAATTTAGAGAGTGTGCCTGATTAGCATCACTGTGCTAGGGTTGAATCTAGAAAGTGTGCCTAATAGCGTCTCTGTGCCAAAGTCTGAACTTAGAAAGTGTGCCTAATAGCGTCACTGTGCTGAGGTTGAATATAGAAAGTGTGCCTAATAGCGTCACTGTGGTATAGTTGAATCTAGAAAGTGTGCCTAATAGCGTCACTGTAGTATAGTTGAACTTAGAAAGTGTCCCTAATATCATCACTGTGCTAAAATTTAGTGGATGGAGTGGATATAACTCTGTATCTCCTATTTATGCTATGTATATGCTAGGTACCTGTATCCCCATGTTATCTGTATCACATGTTTACCCTATCCATCCTGTCGCTTTGTATACGTATGCGGCTATCTACGCCCCCGGTCCTGCTCTCGTGCTTGGTCGCAGGCACTTTACTGATAACCACCATGTCACACTACTACGCTTACTCTCTCCTATACACCATGATTCAACTAGAACACAGCTAAGCTATGACACATTTGGCCTAGCTGTTCTCATACTAACATGACCCCACAAACACCTCATCATCCGAATAAAACACAGCTAGCTGAGCACATACCAGCTAGCTTAGGCGTCTCCTCAGGCCTAACGCAGCCAGAACTCAGACTGGGTGTCCACCCTCCAGACTGAACACATCCAACTGATTTCCTCAGCACCACACCTACTGCTAAGAAGCGGCTATCATGCAACAACCACACCAGCTGCACACATATCCAGTATGACCACGCACCATACTACACTCTCTCTCTCTACTGACTTGAACTGCGGTTCCCGAGGGCGTTCAACCTACCAGCGCTTTGAGGTCATACCAATGATACATAAGGCGCTATTTAAATGCCAAGTAACATAACATAACATAGCATAACATAACATAACATAACCTGAAGGCAAGCCAGGCTCTGATCACAGAGAGGGTGATCAGAAAGTGACCCTGGCATATTATCAGCGAGGAAAAGATGACCTTGTGTTGGAGTCTACAAAAGCTATAGTATTGAACCAGAAAACATGTGGTCAGGGCCTTACACTGTCCTTAACAAGATAATGAAGGCCATCTACTTGGTTAACATTGGCACTCCTAGGGATTCCCACATGGTGTTTCACGTGTTTCATGCCAACAGCCTGAAGCCATACTTCAGGCGTGGGGAAGTCAGCTACTTGTAGTCTAGTAAAATGTGGCTTGAGGGTGTGATCCTCTCCCCATTCTACTGCAGGGAAAAAACATAGATGCTCAGTGGAAGGAATGAGCTTCTCTCCCAAACTGACATGCCAGCTAGGAGGACTGCAGAGCTTTGTACAACCCATTCTCCTCACTGACTTCAGGATTAACAATGTGGTGTACTGGATACATTTTTGTCAAAGGTAAGATGCATTGGGTGTCCGATTTTGTTAGAAATCTCATCAAGACTGAGCTAGGCAAGATTATGGATGTACGGGTGATTGAACCCTCCCTAAGTTCATGGTCCACTGACTAGTTTCTAAACCAAGGACCACCAACTCAAGGATCACCCTTTGTTAAAGGGACTGTGCACTTACAGCGATAGATGCATAGCCCATTCCAAAAGATCTGGTGAATAAGCTCAGAGCTGTTCAGTTCCTGAGCACCTTCAATGCGGTCTCTCCCCATGCCAATGCAGAATTAGCCTTTTTTACTCCAGAGGGTCTGTACCATTTTAAGGTCCTTTTGATTAAAGACTCAAACTGACACATTGCAAAGGCTTATTAAGCATGCTCTAACTGGGTTTGGGACTTCCGGAATTTCTAAATGGAGCTATGAATTCATTCAAATAACCTAGACAGGATATTGAACTGAGTCATGTCCACAGGCATTCCAAGTACTGAGAGACTACATATATGTTAAACATCCAGAAACACCCTATATATACATTTCACCAAAAGTACACAAAGAAGCATATGATTTTCCACCATTGAGATCAATTGTAAGTGGAATAGGTAGTATGATGGAAGATATTTCAGAATATATGGATGGGGTCTTCAATCCAATAGTCAAACAACGTTACATCCTTTAAGACAGTACCACAGTTTTAAAAATGGATTAAGGAAATACAATAGGACTAATATGAACTAGTTACAATTGGCGTAGTTACACTGTATACATTGATCAAACATGATTTGGGCATAAAAGTGGTGACATTTTATTTAGAAGAACAATCAGGAAGCTTGTACGCAAGAAGTAATATGATTCTGGAAATGTTGGAAATAGTCCATCAGAAATAACTATTTTGATTTTGATGGAATAACGTATTTACAAAAACAATGAGTTGCCATGGGTGCAAAATGGCCACCCCCAGTAGCAAAATGATTTATGTCATACTATGAAAAAACAAATGTCACACATCTCTTAGAAACCCAATACAATGTACAAACTATGTGTTGGCATTGATATATAGATGAAATTCTATTACTATATAGAGGGTAAACGTTGGAAGATTTAAAAACGTTATTTGCTTAACTTAATCAAAATGATTGTGAAATCATTTTTACTAAGACTCATTATTGCAAAAAGAGAAGGACATGTTTAGACCTTGAAATATAATATTGACAATAGGTAATCAAGTACCAACAGTGATGTTCAGAAAAAAGTGTGAGGCCAATATGACATTACATGCTGCTAGAGCACATAAAAAAGCAGTGATGAATAATATATCAAAAGGTGCATTTTTGAGAGCAATGAAAATCTGTAGTAGAGAATCAAATTTTCAGACACCATTACTAGACGATTCTTGTACAAAGGGTTACACAAATTAAATAATATTTAAGGCTAAAGTAGAGAGAAAACAATGTCAAAAAATATTGCATAGTTCTGTAAAACAGAAGAAAGAAACACCCATTGTTAGATTCATTACAAAAGGATCTAAAAACAATGTGGATCTACAAAATATTTGGCGTAAACATTTGTACATGCTACACTTGACAAGGACTTACAGCCAATTTTAGATACAGCTGCTGTAATTATTTTAAAAAGGCAGAGACACTACAAAATCAACTGAGCCCAAGTTATTTGAGACTTTGTGACCAAGAAAGGATATGGTTTGGGAAACCAGAAGGTTAATGAATGAATAACCAACTAACAAGGAAATACATATGATAGGTGCTCTGTTAAACTTTTAATTAGTAGCCAATGCAGGTTTTCTGTTTGCTCACGCACAAACTGATTGGTTTGTTTGTGAGCCTTACCTGCTGGTAAGCCCTTTCACGCTTTTGCATGACCCTCGCGCTGCTTGTTTTTTTTCCGGCCACCATGGAAAGGGAGAAAGGACTTTTCCCTCTTCCATGCTGGCCGCCATTTATTTTGTTTACATTTTTTCTAATGTACTTCAATGGCCGCTGGAAAAGGAGAAGGAACTGCCTTTAGTCCCTTCTCCTTTTCTATTTTGGCCATTTTCTTTGTTTACTATTGCTGCCACAGAAAGAGAAAACAGATGACATTTTCCTGTCCGGAGCGGCCATTTTTAAACTTTTTTTTCCAGCAGCGCAACACATCTAGCAGCTAAAAAAAAAACACCATTAGTACCCCGGTCTAACGGGCGGGGGACTAATGGCAATAAGCCGCTCGGCTGCGGGCCATTACGCTTGGTCCTGTAACTATGGGCCCCGGAGGCATTACCTTATGTGGTAATGGCCCGCAGTTGAGGGGCTTATTGCCTAAAGAGTAGACTGTATGCCTACCGGGACAGTTAAGGAACATGTCTATATCTCTAATAACTGGTGTAAATTCGACTGTGTGCAAATATCGAACAGCTTTCTGTTAATTGGCTGTATGTATATGATGTATATGAGTTTATTATAGAAATAAGAGTTTACATCACATAAGAGTGATTTACACTAGATGGATATTAATATTGTTATCAGAAAAATGGGGATTTCCCTGAGAGAAGAATTAAGAAAAATATGTCTATTATGATTGGAAAGTAAGTGTGAAATTCATTTGTGCAAAGGAAATAACAAATAATAAGGCATTGTATTTTAATGAATACAAAAAGAATGCAAGAATATGGAAAATAATGAGGATTTTGGTTTTAATAGAAAATTACAATTATAAATGCATACTCAAGAATGCAAGGTGTATTAAAATAAGCGAGCAAATTAAGTATAAGGAGTTTGCAACACTACTGATTTATAGAGATAATATTATGAAAATCATACAATGGATGAAAATACCAAAGCAAAATGGCGATCGCAGATGATATGATCATGCAAATATGTGCCAATTTATTTATTTATTTATGTATTTATTTATTTATTTATTTATTTATTTATTTATTTATTTATTTATTTATTTCATTTGTTACACGCCCAGACCCTGGGGTATCACGGCGTGGTTAGAGACATCTTAAATAGTTAGTCATACATGCAAAATAATTGGTCATACAAAGGACATATAAAAAATAATGGCAGGCAGGTTACAGGTTAAACACGATAAAGTTGCAGATTTGGGCAGGTGGCCTTTCTTCTACTAGTATTGGTTGAATGACCACGTTTTCAGTTGCTTTTTGAAAGTGGTGAATGAGGACTCTTTTTATGTGAATACGGAGGGAGTTCCAGTCTTTAGGTGCTAGTATTTAGAATCTGCTACCCCCTGCTCTAGTATTGTTGTAGAGGGGGACCACAAGGAAGTGATTGTCATTGGATCTTAGTGATCTAGTGGTTTCTTTTTTTGTATTACATTATTGAGATAGATAGGTGCTTTTTTGGCGAGGCATTTGTGTGCAATACTTTCAGGGTAATTCATAGAATTTCGCAGAAAAGTGTCGCAAGCGGCTGGCGCAGAGTGTCCGCGTGCGATTGACTGCGCCAGGCACGTGCGCTAAAACCGATTTCCGCGCACAGCGTATTCATGGATTTCAGGCTTCCAAACCGGCCGTGGCGCAGAGAATCGCAGCGACCCTGCAGCAGCGCCAGTAACGCCCCCAAGAACGCCCTCGCGCAAGGAAAAGCCATCAAAATCGCTAAATCATCGCAAAGGGCTGCACTAACCCTGGACCAGTTCACCGGGCTGGCAAACAGCAAACGCCAAGCGGGGAACGTGTATTGCAGGGGTGCGCGGGAAGTTCCACACGCGACTGGCCCCGTGCAAGCAGGGTACGTGAATTTCAGGGGTGCGCGGGAAGTTGCACAAGCGATTTCAGCAGGGTACGTGTATTTCAGGGGTGCGCGGCAAGTTCCACACGCGATTTCTGCAGGGTACGTGCATTTCAGGGGTGCGCGGGAAGTTCCACACGCGAATGGGCCAGTGCGAGCAGGGTACGTGTATTCCATGGGTGCGCGGGAAGTTCCACACGTGATTTCATCAGGGTACGTGTATTTCAGGGGTGCGCGGGAAGTTCCACACGCGATTGGCCCAGTGCGAGCAGGGTACGTGTATTTCAGGGGTGCGCGGGAAGTTCCACACGCGATAGTCCCAGTGCGAGCAGGGTACGTGTATTTCAGGGGTGCGCGGGAAGTTCCACACGCGATTGTCCCAGTGCGAGCAGGGTACGTGTATTTCAGGGGTGCGCGGGAAGTTGCACACGCGATACCAGCAGGGAATGTGTATTTCAGGGGTTCTGGGGAGTACTACACGTGAATTGGCCGTGTGGGTCCTCCCAGGTGTACGCTCCACAACCTCCACGGCCCCTGCAGGCAGCCCACACCACGGGGGACTACCCTGCACCCCTGCTCATGTCCCGCAGGCAGCCCATCCACCATGGGCATGCCCCCCAGCCAACCCACATGTCACCTTGCACTACTGATCAACAATGCATGTCTCCCACCACCCCCACCCCCCAGCACTGTGGGGCAACTGCCAGCAGGCCCCCACCCATGTCTCCCACCACCCCCACACCCCAGCCACGAGGGGCAGCCTCCACCAGGCCCCCACTCATGTCTCCCACCACCCCCACCCCCCAGCATCCAGGGTCACCCTCCACCAGGCACACACTCATGTCTCCCACCATCCCCACCCCCCAGACACCAGGGGCAGCCTCCACCAGGCCCCCACCCATGTCTCCCACCATCCCCACCCCCCAGCCACCAGGGGCAGCCTCCACCAGGCCCCCACTCATGTCTCCCACCACCCCCACCCCCCTGCCACCATGGGCAGACTCCACCAGGCCCCCACTCATGTCTCCCACCACCCCCACACCCCAGCAGTGCAGGGGCAGCCTCCAGCAGGCCCCCACTCATGTCCCCCTGCACCCCCACCCCCCTGCCACCATGGGCATCCTCCACCAGGCCCCCACTCATGTCTCCCACCACCCCCACCCCCCAGCCACCAGGGGCAGCCCCCACCAGGCCCCCACCCATGTCTCCCACCACCCCCACCCCCCAGCAGTGCAGGGGCAGCCTCCACCAGGCCCCCACCCATGTCTCCCACCACCCCCACCCCCCAGCCACCAGGGGCAGCCTCCACCAGGCCCCCACTCATGTCTCCCACCACCCCCACCCCCCAGCATCCAGGGTCACCCTCCACCAGGCCCCCACTCATGTCTCCCACCACCCC
Source organism: Ambystoma mexicanum (assembly GCF_040938575.1). NCBI lineage: Eukaryota > Metazoa > Chordata > Amphibia > Caudata > Ambystomatidae > Ambystoma > Ambystoma mexicanum. The sequence continues at coordinate 870,092,745 of NC_090935.1, forward strand.
TACCCCCCAGCAGTGCAGGGTCACCCTCCACCAGGCCCCCACCCATGTCTCCCACCACCCCCACCCCCCAGCAGTGCAGGGGCAGCCTCCACCAGGCCCCCACTCATGTCTCCCACCACCCCCACCCCCCAGCATCCAGGGTCACCCTCCACCAGGCCCCCACTCATGTCTCCCACCACCCCCACCCCCCAGCAGTGCAGGGGCAGCCTCCACCAGGCCCCCACTCATGTCTCCCACCACCCCCACCCCCCAGCAGTGCAGGGGCAGCCTCCACCAGGCCCCCACTCATGTCTCCCACCACCCCCACCCCCCAGCATCCAGGGTCACCCTCCACCAGGCACCCACTCATGTCTCCCACCACCCCCACCCCCCAGCCACCAGGGGCAGCCTCCACCAGGCCCCCACCCATGTCTCCCACCACCCCCACCCCCCAGCCACCAGGGGCAGCCTCCATCAGGCCCCCACTCATGTCTCCCACCACCCCCACCCCCCTGCCACCATGGGCAGACTCCACCAGGCCCCCACTCATGTCTCCCACCACCCCCACACCCCAGCAGTGCAGGGGCAGCCTCCAGCAGGCCCCCACTCATGTCCCCCTGCACCCCCACCCCCCTGCCACCATGGGCATCCTCCACCAGGCCCCCACTCATGTCTTGCACCACCCCCACCCCCCAGCCACCAGGGGCAGCCCCCACCAGGCCCCCACCCATGTCTCCCCCCACCCCCACCCTCCAGCCACCAGGGGCAGCCTCCACCAGGCCCCCACTCATGTCTCCCACCACCCCCACCCCCCAGCATCCAGGGACACCCTCCACCAGGCCCCCACTCATGTCTCCCACCACCCCCACCCCCCAGCAGTGCAGGGTCACCCTCCACCAGGCCCCCACCCATGTCTCCCACCACCCCCACCCCCCAGCAGTGCTGGGGCAGCCTCCACCAGGCCCCCACTCATGTCTCCCACCACCCCCACCCCCCAGCATCCAGGGTCACCCTCCACCAGGCCCCCACTCATGTCTCCCACCACCCCCACCCCCCAGCAGTGCAGGGGCAGCCTCCACCAGGCCCCCACTCATGTCTCCTACCACCCCCACCCCCCAGCAGTGCAGGGGCAGCCTCCACCAGGCCCCCACTCATGTCTCCCACCACCCCCACCCCCCAGCATCCAGGGTCACCCTCCACCAGGCCCCCACTCATGTCTCCCACCACCCCCACCCCCCAGCAGTGCAGGGGCAGCCTCCACCAGGCCCCCACTCATGTCTCCCACCACCCCCACCCCCCAGCAGTGCAGGGGCAGCCTCCACCAGGCCCCCACTCATGTCTCCCACCACCCCCACCACCCAGCATCCAGGGTCACCCTCCACCAGGCCCCCACCATTGTCTCCCACCACCCCACCCCCCAGCAGTGCAGCGGCAGCCTCCACCAGGCCCCCACTCATGTCTCCCACCACCCCCACCCCCCAGCCACCAGGGGCAGCCCCCACCAGGCCCCCACCCATGTCTCCCACCACCCCCACCCCCCAGCAGTGCAGGGGCAGCCTCCACCAGGCCCCCACTCATGTCTCCCACCACCCCCACCCCCCAGCAGTGCAGGGGCAGCCTCCACCAGGCCCCCACTCATGTCTCCCACCACCCCCACCCCCCAGCCACCAGGGTCACCCTCCACCAGGCCCCCACTCATGTCTCCCACCACCCCCACCCCCCAGCCACCAGGGGCAGCCTCCACCAGGCTCCCACCCATGTCTCCCACCACCCCCACCCCCAGCCACCAGGGGCAGCCTCCACCAGGCCCCCACTCATGTCTCCCACCACCCCCACCCCCCTGCCACCATGGGCAGACTCCACCAGGCCCCCACTCATGTCTCCCACCACCCCCACACCCCAGCAGTGCAGGGTCAGCCTCCAGCAGGCCCCCACTCATGTCTCCCACCACCCCCACCCCCCAGCATCCAGGGTCACCCTCCACCAGGCCCCCACTCATGTCTCCCACCACCCCCACCCCCCAGCAGTGCAGGGGCAGCCTCCACCAGGCCCCCACTCATGTCTCCCACCACCCCCACCCCCCAGCAGTGCAGGGGCAGCCTCCACCAGGCCCCCACTCATGTCTCCCACAACCCCCACCCCCCAGCCACCAGGGACAGCCCCCACCAGGCCCCCACCCATGTCTCCCACCACCCCCACCCCCCAGCAGTGCAGGGGCAGCCTCCACCAGGCCCCCACTCATGTCTCCCACAACCCCCACCCCCCAGCAGTGCAGGGGCAGCCTCCACCAGGCCCCCACTCATGTCTCCCACCACCCCCACCCCCCAGCATCCAGGGTCACCCTCCACCAGGCCCCCACTCATGTCTCCCACCACCCCCACCCCCCAGCAGTGCAGGGGCAGCCTCCACCAGGCCCCCACTCATGTCTCCCACCACCCCCACCCCCCAGCAGTGCAGGGGCAGCCTCCACCAGGCCCCAACTCATGTCTTCCACCACCCCCACCCCCCAGCATCCAGGGTCACCCTCCACCAGGCCCCCACTCATGTCTCCCACCACCCCCACCCCCCAGCAGTGCAGGGTCACCCTCCACCAGGCCCCCACTCATGTCTCCCACCAACCCCACCCCCCAGCAGTGCAGGGGCAGCCTCCACCAGGCCCCCACTCATGTCTCCCACCACCCCCACCCCCCAGCAGTGCAGGGGCAGCCTCCACCAGGCCCCCACTCATGTCTCCCACCACCCCCACCCCCCAGCATCCAGGGTCACCCCACCAACAGGCCCCCACTCATGTCTCCCACCACCCCCACCCCCCAGCATCCAGGGTCACCCTCCACCAGGCACCCACTCATGTCTCCCACCACCCCCACCCCCCAGCCACCAGGGGCAGCCTCCACCAGGCCCCCACCCATGTCTCCCACCACCCCCACCCCCCAGCCACCAGGGGCAGCCTCCATCAGGCCCCCACTCATGTCTCCCACCACCCCCACCCCCCTGCCACCATGGGCAGACTCCACCAGGCCCCCACTCATGTCTCCCACCACCCCCACACCCCAGCAGTGCAGGGGCAGCCTCCAGCAGGCCCCCACTCATGTCCCCCTGCACCCCCACCCCCCTGCCACCATGGGCATCCTCCACCAGGCCCCCACTCATGTCTTGCACCACCCCCACCCCCAGCCACCAGGGGCAGCCCCCACCAGGCCCCCACCCATGTCTCCCACCACCCCCACCCCCCAGCAGTGCAGGGGCAGCCTCCACCAGGCCCCCACCCATGTCTCCCCCCACCCCCACCCTCCAGCCACCAGGGGCAGCCTCCACCAGGCCCCCACTCATGTCTCCCACCACCCCCACCCCCCAGCATCCAGGGACACCCTCCACCAGGCCCCCACTCATGTCTCCCACCACCCCCACCCCCCAGCAGTGCAGGGTCACCCTCCACCAGGCCCCCACCCATGTCTCCCACCACCCCCACCCCCCAGCAGTGCAGGGGCAGCCTCCACCAGGCCCCCACTCATGTCTCCCACCACCCCCACCCCCCAGCATCCAGGGTCACCCTCCACCAGGCCCCCACTCATGTCTCCCACCACCCCCACCCCCCAGCAGTGCAGGGGCAGCCTCCACCAGGCCCCCACTCATGTCTCCTACCACCCCCACCCCCCAGCAGTGCAGGGGCAGCCTCCACCAGGCCCCCACTCATGTCTCCCACCACCCCCACCCCCCAGCATCCAGGGTCACCCTCCACCAGGCCCCCACTCATGTCTCCCACCACCACCACCCCCCAGCAGTGCAGGGGCAGCCTCCACCAGGCCCCCACTCATGTCTCCCACCACCCCCACCCCCCAGCAGTGCAGGGGCAGCCTCCACCAGGCCCCCACTCATGTCTCCCACCACCCCCACCCCCCAGCAGTGCAGGGGCAGCCTCCACCAGGCCCCAACTCATGTCTTCCACCACCCCCACCCCCCAGCATCCAGGGTCACCCTCCACCAGGCCCCCACTCATGTCTCCCACCACCCCCACCCCCCAGCAGTGCAGGGTCACCCTCCACCAGGCCCCCACTCATGTCTCCCACCACCCCCACCCCCCAGCAGTGCAGGGGCAGCCTCCACCAGGCCCCCACTCATGTCTCCCACCACCCCCACCCCCCAGCAGTGCAGGGGCAGCCTCCACCAGGCCCCCACTCATGTCTCCCACCACCCCCACCCCCCAGCATCCAGGGTCACCCCACCAACAGGCCCCCACTCATGTCTCCCACCACCCCCACCCCCCAGCAGTGCAGGGGCAGCCTCCACCAGGCCCCCACTCATGTCTCCCACCACCCCCACCCCCCAGCCACCAGGGGCAGCCCCCACCAGGCCCCCACCCATGTCTCCCACCACCCCCACCCCCCAGCCACCAGGGGCAGCCTCCACCAGGCCCCCACTCATGTCTCCCACCACCCCCACCCCCCAGCAGTGCAGGGGCAGCATCCACCAGGCCCCCACTCATGTCTCCCACCACCCCCACCCCCAGCCACCAGGGTCACCCTCCACCAGGCCCCCACTCATGTCTCCCACCACCCCCACCCCCCAGCCACCAGGGGCAACCTCCACCAGGCCTCCACCCATGTCTCCCACCACCCCCACCCCCCAGCCACCAGGGGCAGCCTCCACCAGGCCCCCACTCATGTCTCCCACCACCCCCACCCCCCTGCCACCATGGGCAGACTCCACCAGGCCCCCACTCATGTCTCCCACCACCCCCACCCCCCAGCAGTGCAGGGGCAGCCTCCACCAGGCCCCCACTCATGTCTCCCACCACCCCCACCCCCCAGCATCCAGGGTCACCCTCCACCAGGCCCCCACTCATGTCTCCCACCACCCCCACCCCCCAGCAGTGCAGGGGCAGCCTCCACCAGGCCCCCACTCATGTCTCCCACCACCCCCACCACCCTGCCACCATGGGCAGCCCCCACCAGGTCCTCACAATCCCCAATCATGTGCGTAATGGTCAACCTCCACAGCCAAAAAGCCCTACCAAGTAACCCATTCACCCACATGGAAATGGAAATCACATGTTACACCCCCAATGTTCATTAAGCTAATGAACCCATGTCCGTCACACACAATGGTTGCAATTGAATGGGAAAACACACAACATGACATGCATGAAACCAATGAGATGATACCACACAGTGAAGTATGGAAACAAAATTGTATTGAAAAAAATAAAGAATGCTAAAGAAAGAAAACAAACTACAATGTGAATGAGAAAAAAAAAGCTGCATGTCCGTATAAAAACACAAAACTGCAAATCAGAATCCAAAAAAATTATGTCCAAAGTCAAATGTAAAAAAATCTCCATGCAAAAAAGAACTATGTACAAAACTAACAAGGGTCCATGAGCCCAACTGAACAAAGGAAACCTACTAAAAAACCTACCTAAAAATCAACTATATACAAAAAGTGGAGCAGTGTCCGTCGACTCCAAATCATAATAAGAAAGAAAGGAAACCTAAAACTAAAGAACTATATACAAAGGCGGCGGGAAAGTCCAGCGGCTCACTCCGTGGTGTCCCCGGCCAGGGCATCATCGAACTCCTGTTCGATGTCCCGGAGGCGGTCCAGTTCCATGGCCCGAGGGTCCGCAGGGACGACGCTGTGTCCTCCTCCAACCCCCTGCGGATTGCCTCGAGGCACTCGGCCCGCCTCAGGGCCCTCCGCATGGAGTTCTCCGCCCTGACCATTGTGAGCCGCGCCTCTTCCGCCCGCCGCCGCTCCGCACCTATGGCGTGGCCCAACCGCTGCCACACGGAAGACACTCTCTGTCCTGGGTCCCCCTGCCCTCCGGCCGATGCCTGCCCCTCCGATGTCGAAAGCCCCGAGCCTTCATGTCTCCCACCATGTTGCTGCTGCTGCTGCTCTGCCTCTGCCCGTGCACTGCCTCCTGCTGCCTGCACATCCTCCGCCGGCTGGGGTGCACTTGTTGATGTGGCCCCCCTGCTGGACCGCCGACTCCCGACTGTGGCAGGGATGCCTCCTCCACCAGCCTGGCCGCACCGTCAGAGGCAGCTCCACAGGGCACCCAGGTGACTGATGGGTGGGAAGATGGCACAGAGGACGACTGGCGCGTAGGGGGTCCAGTTGAGGAGGGGGTCGAAGCAAGCCCCATCAGACAGCGGAATCCGGCCTGGGTGACCTGTCCCAGCAGGCTGACGTGGTCAACGAGCCATTCGAGATGACGTGCAGTCTCTCCATGAAAAGACTGCAGGTCACCTCGCATGGCCCGTTGACGCAATGCCACACCAGCCAGGACAGGCTCAACCCGGACCTGGATGGCCACGTCCGCAGGCAGAGGAAGGCCAGTTGACGTCAGCTCATCCCCTGCCTGAAAACGGGTCTGGACGTAGGCATCCCTGCTGGTGCAAGATGATGCAGGGACAGGATCGGGGACAGGATTGCACACAGGCACCTCCGCGGCCGCCTGTGCTGCCTCCTGTCCCTGGTCCTGCACTGCACCACTAGCACCAGTGGGATCCCCACCTCCAGACCCCGTCTCTGGTGCTTGCACGGCCTCCTCCTCCACCAAACCCCCCACCAACCTGGATGACTCCGTGCCATCTTCCCCTGTTGGGCCCTGTGGGGTCCCAGCTGCCCCTTCTGCTGCCGAGGAGTCCAACTGCAACCTCCGCCTCTTGGACCTCCCCCCGGCAGCTGCAGCCTGGGACGCAGCACCGGACTCCTCACTCCCCGATGAGATGACAACACGGGAGGGGAGCCGGGCCTTGCGTCTCCGGCTGGCGGTCGGATCCCCGCCGCTGTGCTCCACAGCACCTTCTCCGCCCTCTTCATCAGTTGACGCTGCAGACAGGGAGAAACAAAACACAGGCATCAGGGCACTGTACAATGGACACATACACGCATGACAGTTGCACATGAGTGGCATTGGCAAACCTCAGACATGTCATCACAATCCCCAACACACATGTCATTGCAACTCGCACACATGAGCCATAAAACAGCCATATCGCAACTGCCACCACCATCCATACACATACAACAGCATCAGCAGCCAAAGGGGAGCCAGACATCACATGCAACACAGGAAGTGCACCACACATGTACACACACCACCACACTTGCATGCATGTCTACACCTCTGCCAAGTGTCGCACTGTTCAGACGGGCATCCATGTCACATCTGCCAATCAGGCTTCCACATACCGCTGTCACATGCATCCATGTTGCATCACTGTTGCACCCTTGTCAAATACACACACATGCACATGTACACAGTGCTCATACATGCAGCCGAAAACAACATACATGCCTGACATCACGGACATGTCTACTTACATACACATTCATCCAAACATGTGTGCACGCACAACTGCATTTGCCATGCAAGCCCACACACACAAGCACCATCCATGTCTCACACATTACAGCCCTCGCATGTGTCAGCCCCACGGCCCTGTACACCCCACCCATACTCGACCCCATACAAACAGATGTGCAACCGGCACAATGCCGAATAATCACCACACGCACTGCTCACAATCAGGATGCATGTACACTCACCGCTCGACTCCAGACGGGTCTGCTTCTCTAGGACCTGGACGTGGAGCGCTGGGGATATGCGTTCCAGGACCCCCATCTGTTCTTCTGACAAGTGGCCCCGGCGCCCCTTGGCATCCGCTGCCTTCAAGAGGCGCCGGGCCTTGTTCAGGGTCCTGGACCTGAAGTCCTCCCAGCGCTTCCTGACATGTTGTAAGTCCCGGACTGCCACCCCCTCCGCGTTGATGGCAGTCACGATGTCAGTCCAGATCCGAGTCCGTCCTTCCTTGTCGGCGCGGGAACTTCCGAAGAGGGCATCATACTGCCCCAGGACTTGCTCCACCAGGACACCAACTTCGGTGGCACTGAAGCTGGTGCCCCTCTGCCTCTCTGGCCGGGGGTTGTCAGTGGTCACAGATGGTGTTTGCCCCGACATGACAACCCCAGAGGCAGGAGTGGGTGGGCAACTGGGTCCTGGGGCTGGGCTGTGGAGCGATGGAATTCCAGTCGGGAGTCTTCGGTTCCAGCAGGGTAGGTCACAGCACCCCTGGCTGATGTGCAGGCAGCAAATGGCAGTGCACGTGGGCAGCAGGCAGTCAGGCAGCAGCAGATGGCAGGTGGGAGCGTGCTCGGGGCTCTGGGGGGCAGTAGTTCGGCCTTCTGGGCAGGAGCGTGGTCTTCCGTGTGCTTACGCGTGGCCAGCTTGGTACGGAGTGATTTGGCACGTGAAAATCCTGCACATCAGCGTGAAAACCGAGGAAAGGCCCTTAGCGCGTAAGCGCGTCAGCACGCATACGCGATTCTATTGGACCAAAGGCCCTCAGCGCGTAAGCGCGTCTGTGACGTGACACGCACAGGTGTTTCCCACACAGCACGTGATGACAGAGCACACGTGGAAAGACTGCACGTCAGAGTGTCATCGCGTGTGATTGGTGGAAATGGCCCTACACGCAGAAGTGACAAAGCGTGTAATTGGTGGAAATGGCCCTAGCGCGTACACGCCGCGTAAGTGACGCTGGACGTGTGGGCCTGTATAAAAGGTATGCGTAGAACACCATTTCCTTGTACGTGCTTTTCGTGGAGAGCGAGTGGGTGAATTCTGTACTTCTTGTCGTTTCACACGCGATTTACTTCACGGCGTTTCAAGTTCGTATTCCCTGTTACCTCTGACAGCTTTTTCTCTTTTTTCTCTTTTACTGGTTTACCTGGGCCTGTTCCCTCAAACAGTGTTCCCTACTACTGTTGTCCTGTCTCCTCAGACAGCGTACAAATCTTCTTTTGGCGGGGGTGTTGCCAACCAAACGCGCTCCTTTTTCACGCTCTTTTACCTGGCAGACGGTGAGTCACGCACGTATCTAACATCTGTGCTTGCCCCGTGTGTAGCCTACCCCTTCAGAGGTCATTCTAGGCTGCGTGTGACACGCATATGTTCATTCTTGTGTTACTGGGTGCCACAGCGTAGTGCAGGTTTTTCTTTCTGCACACGTGGTCTAGGAGAGGTTGCGTGCACGTCATCTCCCTTTTTTGGGGCTCCTGTGCGTAGCGTGACCCGTCATCTTTCCCCAGGGGTTACAATCAGCCTTGCAAGAGCACTAGGGTACAATTACCATCTGGTACCCAACCCCTTTGACCCTCAATTGCCCAGGACAATATTTTACACCCACTCCCATACGCACATTAACATCAATGCCATGGCTGGGAGGCGAGGATTCCGTAAGGGTGGCAAAGGTGGAAGAGCCACAAGTGGTGGCCGTGGTGGATCCAGTAGGGGACGTGGTCGTTACTTGCAGGGTGAGCCTGTCCCCCCATGTGTGGAGGACCAGTCAAGGGCACCCATAACCCCCCCCCTCCCGTTGAGGCTGATGTGGCTGACACCATCCATGCTCAGCCCTTGTTGGACCAGCCCATTGTGGCACCAGACCTGGCTGACTCCATGGCTGACTTCCAGGTCAGCAGGCCTATGACACGTGCGCTGGTGCACGTTGATGTCACCATGCCACGTGCATCTGGGGCAGCAAGGTCATCTGCTGCACCAAGTAGGCAGGGCGGAGAGGCTGCAGGGGCAGCTGCGGCTCCATCCACCCCAGCCCTCACACACCCAGCCCGGACAGTGTCGGTCCTAGTCCATGCTGCTGACATTCCCCCTGACACCATCACACTAGAGCCAATGCCTGCACCAACTCCCATGCTGAGTGTGCAATCCCACACTCCTGATACAGAGTCCACCAGGGCTCCTGCCCCTAGTGTCCAGAGCGGCGCAGGACACTCAGGATCACCACCACCTTCCAAGCGGAAGAGGAAGAGTGCTCGTCCGGCACAGGCTGATGCCCCAGACACGGCTACACAGTACGGCCCATCCAGGAAGCCCAGCTTCACGGATGACGAACTGAATGCACTTGTCGAGTATGTGTCCGCACATGACAACGAGATGGTCATTGTTGCAGGATCCAAGACCACACCTGCACAACGCCAGGCACACTGGCAGACCGTTGCGGACATCGTAAGTGCCCTTGGAATCGTGAGGCGCACAGCCAATGATTGCTATAAGCGCTGGAATGACCTAAAGCACAGGGCAAAGAGTAAGCTGGCCTCAAGTCATGCCGCAACTCTAGTGACTGGAGGTGGGTCTCCAGTAGTAGACATGGAACTCACTCCACATGAGTCAGTCGCTGGGACCTACGTCACGGAGGAACAGATCCAAGGCGTGGGAGATTTGGCTGATTACGAGGCATTGTCCGGTGAGTGCACATGCATGTGTGTGTCATCCATGTGCATGGTGTGTGTGAGGGCTTCTGTTTGTGTGACAGGTGAGAGTGTGTGCAACTGAGTCGTATGGGTCAGCCATGTGCTTCATGCAATACATCCTGCGCAGCTGCATTTGGCCATAGCAGTATCCCTTCTGCCAACAGTAGACATCTAGCCCAACAGCACGCCAGTTGCCCTTGAAGTGTCACCTTGCCACAACATTGTTGCTTGATTTTTCACTGTTCATTTAGTCAGATTGTTTGCATTCCACCACTTTTACTAGGCATGTCGCAGTCCTCTAGTCACATGTCTGACATGGCTATGGTAAAGTGGAGTGACTTTGTTACCTGGATATCATTTGTTCAAACATGTCCCTGTGCAATTGCACCATTTCGGACTGGCAGCTCCAGGTGAAGAATCTGACCTGTTTGAATTAGAAAAGCTATTACATGCGGGAACTGGACTGAATGAATAGGTGCTGCCCTCCTCTCCATCTTCACTCAATAGCAATGGTACATGCCATCTGTGTGATGGCATGTGTGTTTCACCTGCCAATCACAGGCCAATGTGTGATGCCACTGCCAGGCAGCATGCAAAAAATGTGTTCATCTTCCATCTTGGTGTCATCAGTGTGTGCCATTTGCCTGCCCTTCATACGCAGTGAGGGTGCATGCATGGGAGGGTTTTAGTCATGTGGGACATGTGTCAAACAAGTACTGGTTCTCTTGCTTCTCAGCCCTCATTGTGTGCCATGGTGCTAATGCCTGTTTCCATTTCTTTGTTTTTATGTCTTTGCAGGGGAAGACGCACCTGATACTCCTGGGGTTGTGGAGATGGTGCAGACCCAGGAGGGGTCCGAGGGCCGACCAACCACCAGTGAGGGACGTGGTGTGGTGGTGGGTGAGAACCCACAAGTGCTGCAGGTCCTGCTCTCAAGGGGTGTCTCTGGCTGCACCTCTCCCGAGCTGTACTCAGGTGTTGATTCGGATGAGACCTACGTGCCGTCACAGGTGAGTGTTCCAGGGAGGGATTCTGTTCTGTCTCACCCACCTGCACCAGGGTCAGAACCCTCAATGGGGATGTCAGTGTTGGCAGCTACGCCTTTGGTGGTTACGGATGCAGGGTCACACTCCGCGACATCTGATCCTGTTCCTGGGCCAGCAGATCAGAGGGGGAATGCAGTCCTGCAGCCTCAGGCAGTGCCGGCACAGCAAGGCGCAGTTCGCCTTGCCCCAGACAGGTGTGGTGCCCGCCGACGTGGTGGCCGTACGCCACCTGGCAATACCGCATGGGAGCAATCCATTTACGGTATGGCAACCCAACAGGCAGCATCATCCGAGATGATGGCTCAGGCCATGGATAGGGTGGCCACTTCCATTGTCCCCCCTGAAAGGCTGATGGAGCGACTAGAGCAGGCAACCGACTCCATCTGCCAGTCACACAGGGAGGACATGTTGGGGTCCAACAGGGACAGGCGGGCGGCACTGGCGACTCTGCAGGAGGCCATCTCCATTGAGTCCCAGGGCCACAGGGAAGCCCTGAGGCAGGAGCTCCTTCACCTCAGGACGACTCTTGTTGAGCTTGAGGCTTCAACACACCAAAGGACAGAACAGCAGCTGGAGCGTCTCACCCGTACGCTCTCAGCTGAGATGCAGGCAACGAGGGCGGAGGTCCGGGCATCCCGTGAGTTGTTGCATGGGGACCTCCGCACACTCATCCTCCAGAACCAGACCTACCACACCCGCATGCTTGCAGCCATGGAGGAGCAGACTAGGGCCTTGCGTGGGCTGCCTCCCATAGTGCAACCACCTCCGGATGCAGCTGCACAGGGTGATAATAGCGACAGCAGTGATACTCCCACAATAGGGTAGCCGTGTGGGCCATGAGCCCATGGAGGTGTTTTTTTTTTCCCAGGAGCTACGCAGGTGGGTTCTGGTGTGCATCCTGTCCTCGGACCTCCTGGGTGGCCTCCCCAACCCCCCGGGCCCTTCAATGGCCATTTTTTATTTTTTTTATTTTTATTTTTATTTTTATTTATTTTATTCCCAATTTTTTTGGGACGATTTGTTGGCTTCCGTGGTTCCTGTGGGCATACGCTGCATTGTGGCTGGGCACATGCAGGCTTGTAATGTATTTGGTTCAGATGCTTGGGTTTGAGTCACACACACCCCTCCTGCTTCCCTTTTCCATGGGCTTGCAAAGGGTGTGCCCAAGTGACAGTGAATTACACAGTGACGTTGGACTCCCATGAGCTGTGTGGGCAGTCTGTAGTCAATACTGTGTATACATTCCTAGTGCATATTGCTGTTGTGTTGTACACTGCATGTTGCATTGATGTGTAACTCATCTTCTGTGTCTACCTCCCAATTTGCAGGTCCCTTCCTCATGTCTACACAAGGACCTCTAGTCTGGAGATGTGGTCCATGTTGGCAGCAGTGCACCTACAACTCTACATGGCGCCAACACTGCACAGTTGGTAGTGGTGGGAGTGCAGGCATTTCCAGGTGGTGAGACTACTAATATTTAACATTAGTGATGTCATGTTAATGGTAGTACGTGCTCAAGTTTGTTGTTGGTCCGGCATTACTGTGAGCATTTCAGGTGTTGCAAGTTTCTAATAGGGACACTGTACATTGTGACACTAGTGTCATGTTGTGGGGATTACTTTGTTTACCTGCAAATAGCATGACATGGCACGGTGTGTGGTGTGGCGGTGCTGGGGTTGGGTTGGCTGACATGGCACTGTCCTCTTGTTGCATTTTGCAAGTGGGTATTCATTTTAGCTGCTTGAATGTGTAACTTCACAAAACTGCATTGGTGGTGTCTGTGTGGGTAGGGATGCACACATTGTGACACTTCCAGGTGAACAATCTCAGGCTGATATGGTTTTCACGGTTCTTTCTCCAGACATTCAGGATCAGTGTCAGGTTGAGTCATCATTGATTGTCAGATGGAATGTGCCAGGGCAGTGTGCACTCCACAGGGGTGTGATTTCTATGTGAAGTAATTAGCCACTAGCTGTGTACGGGCTGCCTCCCCCCGTGCCCTTTCCCCTCCCATGCGCAGCGGCTGTGCATGTGGTTGGGGATGGGGGGGCACCACCATGTCTACGGCCAGGCCCCGGTGTGTTGCAACGTTGTGCAGGACACATGCTGCCACTATGATCCTGCACACTACTGGGGGAGCGTACAACAGCTGCCCGCCAGAACGGTCAAGGGAGCGAAAGCGTGACTTCAGCACTCCGAATGTGCGCTCCACTATGCCCCGGGTTGTAATGTGGGCTGCGTTATATCTTACCTGGGGTGGCGTGGTGGGGTTCCGAATTGGCGTCATCATGTGGGGGCTGAGAGGGTAGGTACTGTCCCCTGTGGAGGTGGTGATTGGTGGGTTGTGACCTTGCTCAATATCTGACATGCATGCATGTGCAGTGGCATTCATACTCACCAAGCAGCCATGTATCGCCATGCCGCCCAGCTTCTAGGTCCCGGCTTAGGGTGGACATTCGGTAAATGAAGCTGTCGTGGGTTGACCCGGGATAGTTGGCATATACTGAGGTGATGATTCCCTTGGCATTACATACTACCTGCACGTTGATGGAATGCCAGTGCTTGCGGTTCCTATAGATGTGCTCAGATGCCCTGGGGGGACGTAGAGCCACATGGGTGCAGTCGATGGCACCTAGCACTTTGGAATCGTGCCACAGCGTAGAAATCCAGGGCGGCAGCATGCCTTTCTGCAGGGGTTCTGGGCAGGTATATGTGCCTGCGGACTGATGGGCGTGCAGTGATGATGTTCAAGACCTGGTGTAGGCAGCGTGACTGGATGGCCTGTGATACACCACCCACAATGGCACTTGTCCGCTGAAATGATCCAGTGGCTAAGAAGTGCAGTACATTGAGGACCTTCTCCAGAGGGCTGAGTGCTTGGGAGCACAGGGTGGGTGATGTGAGGTCATCCTCCCACTCACTCACCAGGTCCAGTATGATGTGTGGTGGAAACCTGTACCTCCCATGCACCTGGTCATCAGGCATCCCGAAAAGGCTGGTTCTGGGTGTGAATATTCTGGCCCTGACTATCCTCCTCCTCCTCCTTTGGTAGGCCACGCCCACTGCTGCTAGGAAGGTATGTTCATCCTGGGTCTGAGCTTGTTATTTTTTTAGCGCGCAAATTAATGCGTTGCGCGTGTTGTAGGCGAGCGTGTGACCCGCGCACCCCTGAAATCCAGTACCCAGTCCAATAGCTTGTGGAAATTCCCGCGCACACCGGGATACAGGTGCGCTGACGTACTTGCGTGTGTAAGTGTCCGCGCACACCTGATATACACGTACATAGGCCAATCGCGTGTACGCGCACTTTTGTCCAATTACACGCGATGAGACTCTGATGTGCTGTCCAATTACACGCGATGACACTCTGACATGCAGTCTTTCCACGTGTGCTCTGTCATCACGTGCTGTGTGGGAAACACCCGTGCGGGTCACATCACAGACGCGCTTACGCGCTGAGGGCCTTTGGTCCAATAGATTCGCGTATGCGTGCTGACGCGCTTACGCGCTAAGGGCCTTTCCTCGGTTTTCACGCTGACGTGCAGGATTTTCACGTGCCAAATCACTCCGTACCAAGATGGCCACGCGTAAGCACACGGAAGACCGCGCTCCTGCCCAGAAGGCCGAACTACTGCCCCCCAGAGCCCCGAGCACGCTCCCACCTGCCATCTGCTGCTGCCTGACTGCCTGCTGCCCACGTGCACTGCCATTTGCTGCCTGCACATCAGCCAGGGGTGCTGTTGCTGTGACCACCCCTGCTGGAACCGAAGACTCCCGACTGGAATTCCATCGCTCCACAGCCCAGCCCCAGGACCCAGTTGCCCACCCACTCCTGCCTCTGGGGTTGTCATGTCGGGGCAAACACCATCTGTGACCACTGACAACCCCCGGCCAGAGAGGCAGAGGGGCACCAGCTTCAGTGCCACCGAAGTTGGTGTCCTGGTGGAGCAAGTCCTGGGGCAGTATGATGCCCTCTTCGGAAGTTCCCGCGCCGACAAGGAAGGACGGACTCGGATCTGGACTGACATCGTGACTGCCATCAACGCGGAGGGGGTGGCAGTCCGGGACTTACAACATGTCAGGAAGCGCTGGGAGGACTTCAGGTCCAGGACCCTGAACAAGGCCCGGCGCCTCTTGAAGGCAGCGGATGCCAAGGGGCGCCGGGGCCACTTGTCGGAAGAACAGATGGGGGTCCTGGAACGCATATCCCCAGCGCTCCACGTCCAGGTCCTAGAGAAGCAGACCCGTCTGGAGTCGAGCGGTGAGTGTACATGCATCCTGATTGTGAGCAGTGCGTGTGGTGATTATTCGGCATTGTGCCGGTTGCACATCTGTTTGTATGGGGTCGAGTATGGGTGGGGGTGTACAGGGCCGTGGGTCTGACACATGCGAGGGCTGTAATGTGTGAGACATGGATGGTGCTTGTGTGTGTGGGCTTGCATGGCAAATGCAGTTGTGCGTGCACACATGTTTGGATGAATGTGTATGTAAGTAGACATGTCCGTGATGTCAGGCATGTATGTTGTTTTCGGCTGCATGTATGAGCACTGTGTACATGTGCATGTGTGTGTATTTGTCAAGGGTGCAACAGTGATGCAACATGGATGCATGTGACAGCGGTATGTGGAAGCCTGATTGGCAGATGTGACATGGATGCCCGTCTGAACAGTGCGACACTTGGCAGAGGTGTAGACATGCATGCAAGTGTGGTGGTGTGTGTACATGTGTGGTGCACTTCCTGTGTTGCATGTGATGTCTGGCTCCCCTTTGGCTGCTGATGCTGTTGTATGTGTAGGGATGGTGGTGGCAGTTGCGATATGGCTGTGGTATGGCTCATGTGTGCGAGTTGCAATGACATGTGTGTTGGGGATTGTGATGACATGTCTGAGGTTTGCCAATGCCACTCATGTGCAACTGTCATGCGTGTATGTGTCCATTGTACAGTGCCCTGATGCCTGTGTTTTGTTTCTCCCTGTCTGCAGCGTCAACTGATGAAGAGGGCGGAGAAGGTGCTGTGGAGCACAGCGGCGGGGATCCGACCGCCAGCCGGAGACGCAAGGCCCGGCTCCCCTCCCGTGTTGTCATCTCGTCGGGGAGTGAGTAGTCCGGTGCCGCGTCCCAGGCCGCAGCTGCCGGGAGGAGGTCCAAGAGGCGGAGGTTGCAGTTGGACTCCTCGGCAGCAGAAGGGGCAACTGGGATTCCACAGGGCCCAACAGGGGAAGATGGCACAGAGTCATCCAGGTTGGTGGGGGGTTTGGTGGAGGAGGAGGCCGTGCAAGCACCAGAGACGGGGTCTGGAGGTGGGGATCCCACTGGTGCTAGTGGTGCAGTGCAGGACCAGGGACAGGAGGCAGCACAGGCGGCCGCGGAGGTGCCTGTGTGCAATCCTGTCCCCGATCCTGTCCCTGCATCATCTTGCACCAGCAGGGATGCCTACGTCCAGACCCGTTTTCAGGCAGGGGATGAGCTGACGTCAACTGGCCTTCCTCTGCCTGCGGACGTGGCCATCCAGGTCCGGGTTGAGCCTGTCCTGGCTGGTGTGGCATTGCGTCAACGGGCCATGCGAGGTGACCTGCAGTCTTTTCATGGAGAGACTGCACGTCATCTCGAATGGCTCGTTGACCACGTCAGCCTGCTGAGACAGGTCACCCAGGCCGGATTCCTCCGTCTGATGGGGCTTGCTCCGACCCCCTCCTCAACTGGACCCCCTATGCGCCAGTCGTCCTCTGTGCCATCTTCCCACCCATCAGTCACCTGGGTGCCCTGTGGAGCTGCCTCTGACGGTGCGGCCAGGCTGGTGGAGGAGGCATCCCTGCCACAGTCGGGAGTCGGAGGTCCAGCAGGGGTGGCCACATCAACAAGTGCACCCCAGCCGGCGGAGGATGCGCAGGCAGCAGGAGGCAGTGCATGGGCAGAGGCAGAGCAGCAGCAGCAGCAAGATGGTGGGAGACATGAAGGCTCGGGGCTTTCGACATCGGAGGGGCAGGCATCGGCCGGAGGGCAGGGGGACCCAGGACAGAGAGTGTCTTCCGTGTGGCAGCGGTTGGGCCACGCCATAGGTGCGGAGCGGCGGTGGGCGGAAGAGGCGCGGCTCACAATGGTCAGGGCGGAGAACTCCATGCGGAGGGCCCTGAGGCGGGCCGAGTGCCTCGAGGCAATCCGCAGGGGGTTGGAGGAGGACACGGCGTCGTCCCTGCGGACCCTCGGGGCCATGGAACTGGACCTCCTCCGGGACATCGAACAGGAGTTCGATGATGCCCTGGCCCGGGACACCACGGAGTGAGCCGCTGGACTTGCCCGCCGCCTTTGTATATAGTTCTTTAGTTTTAGGTTTCCTTTCTTTCTTATTATGATTTGGAGTCGATGGACACTGCTCCACTTTTTGTATATAGTTGATTTTTAGGTAGGTTTTTTAGTAGGTTTCCTTTGTTCAGTTGGGCTCATGGACCCTTGGTAGTTTTTTACATAGTTCTTTATTGCATGGAGATTTTTTTACTTTTGACTTTGGCCAAATATTTTTTGGATTCTGATTTGCAGTTTTGTGTTTTTATACGGACATGCAGCTTTTTTTTCTCATTCACATTGTAGTTTGTTTTCTTTCTTTAGCATTCTTTATTTTTTTCAATACAATTTTGTTTCCATACTTCACTGTGTGGTATCATCTCATTGGTTTCATGCATGTCATGTTGTGTGTTTTCCCATTCAATTGCAACCATTGTGTGTGACGGACAAGGGTTCATTAGCTTCATGAACATTCGGGGTGTAACATGTGATTTCCATTTCCATGTGGGTGAAGGGGTTACTTGGTAGGGCTTTTTGGCTGTAGAGGCTGTCCATTACGCACATGATTGGGGATTGTGAGGACCTGGTGGGGGCTGCCCATGGTGGCAGGGGGGTGGGGGTGCAGGGGGACATGAGTGGGGGCCTGGTGGAGGGTGCCCCTGGTGGCTAGGGGGTGGGGGTGGTGGGAGACATGAGTGGGGGCCTGGTGGAGGGTGACCCTGGATGCTGGGGTGTGGGGGTGGTGGGAGACATGAGTGGGGGCCTGGTGGAGGGTGCCCCTGGTGGCTGGGGGGTGGGGGTGGTGGGAGACATGAGTGGGGGCCTGGTGGAGGGTGCCCCTGGTGGCTGGGGGGTGGGGGTGGTGGGAGACATGAGTGGGGGCCTGGTGGAGGGTGACCCTGGATGCTGGGGGGTGGGGGTGGTGGGAGACATGAGTGGGGGCCTGGTGGAGGCTGCCCCTGCACTGCTGGGGGATGGGGGTGGTGGAAGACATGAGTGGGGGCCTGGTGGGGGCTGCCCCTGCACTGCTGAGGGGTGGGGGTGGTGGGAGACATGAGTGGGGGCCTGGTGGAGGCTGCCCATGGTGGCAGGGCGGTGGGGGTGGTGGGAGACATGAGTGGGGGCCTGGTGGAGGCTGCCCCTGCACTGCGGGGGGGGTGGGGGTGGTGGTAGACATTAGTGGGGGCCTGGTGGAGGGTGACCCTGGATGCTGGGGGGTGGGGGTGGTGGGAGACATGAGTGGGGGCCTGGTGGAGGCTGCCCCTGCACTGCTGGGGGGTGGGGGTGGTGGGAGACATGAGTGGGGGCCTGGTGGAGGCTGCCCCTGCACTGCTGGGGGGTGGGGGTGGTGGGAGACATGAGTGGGGGCCTGGTGGGGGCTGCCCCTGGTGGCTGGGGGGTGGAGGTGGTGGGAGACATGAGTGGGGGCCTGGTGGAGGGTGACCCTGGATGCTGGGGGGTGGGGGTGCAGGGGGACATGAGTGGGGGCCTGGTGGAGGCTGCCCCTGCACTGCTGGGGGGTGGGGGTGGTGTGAGACATGAGTGGGGGCCTGGTGGGGGCTGCCCCTGCACTGCTGGGGGGTGGGGGTGGTGGGAGACATGAGTGGGTGCCTGGTGGAGGCTGCCCATGGTGGCAGGGGGGTGGGGGTGGTGGGAGACATGAGTGGGGGCCTGGTGGAGGGTGACCCTGGATGCTGGGGGGTGGGGGTGGTGGTAGACATGAGTGGGGGCCTGGTGGAGGCTGCCCCTGCACTGCTGGGGTGTGGGGGTGGTGGGAGACATGAGTGGGGGCCTGGTGGGGGCTGCCCCTGCACTGCTGGGGGGTGGGGGTGGTGGGAGACATGAGTGGGGGCCTGGTGGAGGCTGCCCCTGGTGGCTGGGGGGTGGGGGTGGTGGGAGACATGAGTGGGGGCCTGGTGGAGGCTACCCATGGTGGCAGAGGGGTGGGGGTGGTGGGAGACATGAGTGGGGGCCTGGTGGAGGGTGACCCTGGTGTCATGATCTCTGCTTCCAAAAGGTCAGGGTTTTCCCAACTCCCTTGGAAGCAGATCCATAACCCAGGTTCCGAGTGCCAACCAGTCCCAATTGGGACCTTTTGGACCCAGTCCTGGCGCCAGTGGCACCAGGCTCATAAATATGCCCAGTCCCAGCGCTGGAAGCGCCGGGCTCATAATGCTTGGGTGGACTTACCTGCAGCAGACCATGCTGCTTACTTGCCTGCCAGTTGAGCCTCTGATCCTCTTCTGTTTGGAACTACTTTTCCTGTTGGGTGGGGCTGGAGCCACTCCCTAGATTCAGAACACTGGAACTCTTCTGGAAGGCAGGAACTCTTTTTTTACCAGGAACTCTTTTCTTACTTAGGCGTGGCTGTGGAAGGAGACACCTAAGCACTACAGGAGGCTATTTAAACCACACCCGGTGGATGAATCTTGCTTTGCGTTATTCTACACCCTCTGCAGCAGAACGCTCATCGTGTCTTCTGCATCCGGTCCTGGGCCTAAGGAAAAAGGCTTACCATCCTGAATCCAGTCTTCAGCAACACCTATAAAGACAAGAAAGAACAGGTTAGCATTCCGGCATCTGAAAGGCAAAGGCTTACCTACTCTTCGTGCGCTCCGGAGGTCTTCACACTGCATTCCGGCATCTGAAAGACAAAAGCTTACCAACTCTTCGCACGCTCCGGAGGCCGTCGGCGCTGCATCCCGCATCTGAAAGACAAAACAAGGTGCGTTTAAAGACATTGGGGAACTTTAATACTCACGTGCCATTACTCCTTTCCACATCTAACCCAGTGGGTATCCCGGCACTCTGCAGCCGCTCCGAACTTGTACCTGCAAAATAAAAAGACAGTTAGAGCGCTTCGTGAAACTGGCAACAAGCGCTTACTTACGTGCTTCCAGGCGCTTCTATTCATCACACGGGCTCCATCTTCAACTCACTTCAGCCCGTCATCCGCCATCGCCGGAACCCTGCAAAACAAGAGACATCATTATTAAAGACTTTAAAGACATTTGAGTTACTCGAAACTTACCGTTCGTGCAGTAAACGACGGACAGCAGTCCTCTGAAGTCAAGAGGCCTGCGCTACCTATCCAGTGAAGAAACTGGTTACAGCACCCTGCCCCGAGGCAGATGGAGAGCTCGGCATTCACTTACCTAAGGTGAGAGCGTTAACCTGTGGGGGTCTACAGGAGAGGAGAAGAGGAAAGAGATAGGGACACCCCAATAAACCCAGTTCATTAACCCCGTATTTTCTATCTGCAGACATCTTACTCTGCACGTCAGGCATACAGGGCACAGAGGTCCAGCCCAAAGAGCCAACCGGGTGCTGCACATCACCTTTGAAGATACGGTAGTCGCCCAGTCAAGACCGGCGCCTCTGCGAGAATCAGGTGAGCGTTACACCTGGATGCTGGGGGGTGGGGGTGGTGGGAGACATGAGTGGGGGCCTGGTGGAGGGTGCCCCTGGTGGCTGGGGGGTGGGGGTGGTGGGAGACATGAGTGGGGGCCTGGTGGAGGCTGTCCATGGTGGCAGGGGGGTGGGGGTGGTGGGAGACATGAGTGGGGGCCTGGTGGAGGCTGCCCCTGCACTCCTGGGGGGTGGGGGTGGTGGTAGACATGAGTGGGGGCCTGGTGGAGGGTGACCCTGGATGCTGGGGGGTGGGGGTGGTGGGAGACATGAGTGGGGGCCTGGTGGAGGCTGCCCCTGCACTGCTGGGGGGTGGGGGTGGTGGGAGACATGAGTGGGGGCCTGGTGGGGGCTGCCCCTGGTGGCTGGGGGGTGGGGGTGGTGGGAGACATGAGTGGGGGCCTGGTGGAGGGTGACCCTGGATGCTGGGGGGTGCGGGTGCAGGGGGACATGAGTGGGGGCCTGGTGGAGGCTGCCCCTGGTGGCTGGGGGGTGGGGGTGGTGGGAGACATGAGTGGGGGCCTGGTGGAGGCTGCCCATGGTGGCAGGGGGGTGGGGGTGGTGGGAGACATGAGTGGGGGCCTGGTGGAGGCTGCCCCTGCACTGCTGGGGGGTGGGGCTGGTGGGAGACATGAGTGGGGGCCTGGTGGGGGCTGCCCCTGCACTGCTGGGGGGTGGGGGTGGTGGGAGACATGAGTGGGGGCCTGGTGGAGGCTGCCCCTGGTGGCTGGGGGGTGGGGATGGTGGGAGACATGAGTGGGGGCCTGGTGGAGGCTGCCCATGGTGGCAGGGGGGTGGGGGTGGTGGTAGACATGAGTGGGGGCCTGGTGGAGGGTGACCCTGGATGCTGGGGGGTGGGGGTGCAGGGGGACATGAGTGGGGGCCTGGTGGAGGCTGCCCCTGCACTGCTGGGGGGTGGGGGTGGTGGGAGACATGAGTGGGGGCCTGGTGGGGGCTGCCCCTGCACTGCTGGGGGGTGGGGGTGGTGGGAGACATGAGTGGGTGCCTGGTGGAGGCTGCCCATGGTGGCAGGGGGGTGGGTGTGGTGGGAGACATGAGTGGGGGCCTGGTGGAGTCTGCACCTGCACTGCTGGGGGGTGGGGGTGGTGGTAGACATGAGTGGGGGCCTGGTGGAGGGTGACCCTGGATGCTGGGGGGTGGGGGTGGTGGGAGACATGAGTGGGGGCCTGGTGGAGGCTGCCCCTGCACTGCTGGGGGGTGGGGGTGGTGGTAGACATGAGTGGGGGCCTGGTGGAGGCTGCCCCTGCACTGCTGGGGGGTGGGGGTGGTGGGAGACATGAGTGGGGGCCTGGTGGGGGCTGCCCCTGGTGGCTGGGGGGTGGGGGTGGTGGGAGACATGAGTGGGGGCCTGGTGGAGGGTGACCCTGGATGCTGGGGGGTGGGGGTGCAGGGGGACATGAGTGGGGGCCTGGTGGAGGCTGCCCCTGCACTGCTGGGGGGTGGGGGTGGTGAGAGACATGAGTGGGGGCCTGGTGGGGGCTGCCCCTGCACTGCTGGGGGGTGGGGGTGGTGGGAGACATGAGTGGGTGCCTGGTGGAGGCTGCCCATGGTGGCAGGGGCGTGGGGGTGGTGGGAGACATGAGTGGGTGCCTGGTGGAGGGTGACCCTGGATGCTGGGGGGTGGGGGTGGTGGTAGACATGAGTGGGGGCCTGGTGGAGGCTGACCCTGCACTGCTGGGGGGTGGGGGTGGTGGGAGACATGAGTGGGGGCCTGGTGGAGGGTGACCCTGGATGCTGGGGGGTGGGGGTGGTGGGAGACATGAGTGGGGGCCTGGTGGAGGGTGACCCTGGATGCTGGGTGCTGGGGGTGGTGGGAGACATGAGTGGGGGCCTGGTGGAGGGTGACCCTGGATGCTGGGGGGTGGGGGTGGTGGGAGACATGAGTGGGGGCCTGGTGGAGGATGCCCATGGTGGCAGGGGGGTGGGGGTGGTGGTAGACATGCATTGTTGATCAGTAGTGCAAGGTGACATGTGGGTTGGCTGGGGGGCATGCCCATGGTGGATGGGCTGCCTGCGGGACATGAGCATGGGTGCAGGGTAGTCCCCCGTGGTGTGGGCTGCCTGCAGGGTCCGTGGAGGTTGTGGAGCGTACACCTGGGAGGGCCCACACGGCCAATTCACGTGTGGTACTCTCCAGAACCCCTGAAATACACGTACCCTGCTGAAATCGCGTGTGGAACTTCCCGCGCACCCCTGAAATACACATAACTTGCTCGCACTGGGCCAATCGCGTGTGGAACTTCCCGCGCACCCCTGAAATACACGTACCCTGCTGAAATCGCGTGTGGAACTTCCCGCGCACCCCTGAAATACACATACCTTGCTGAAACCGCGTGTGGAACTTCCCGCGCACCCCTGAAATACACGTACCCTGCTCGCACTGGGCCAATCGCGTGTGGAACTTCCCGCGCACCCCTGCAATACACGTACCCTGATGAAATCGCGTGTGGAACTTCCCGCGCACCCCTGAAATACACATACCTTGCTCGCACTGGGCCAATCGCATGTGGAACTTCCCGCGCACCCCTGAAATACACGTACCCTGCTGAAATCGCGTGTGGAAATTCCCGCGCACCCCTGAAATACACGTACCCTGCTCGCACTGGGCCAATCGCGTGTGGAACTTCCCGCGCACCCCTGAAATACACATACCTTGCTGAAATCGCGTGTGGAAATTCCCGCGCACCCCTGAAATACACGTACCCTGCTCGCACTGGGCCAATCGCGTGTGGAACTTCCCGCGCACCCCTGAAATACACGTACCCTGCTGAAATCGCGTGTGGAACTTCCCGCGCACCCCTGCAATACACGTACCCTGATGAAATCGCGTGTGGAACTTCCCGCGCACCCCTGAAATACACATACCTTGCTCGCACTGAGCCAATCGCGTGTGGAACTTCCCGCGCACCCCTGAAATACACGTACCCTGCTGAAATCGTGTGTCGAAATTCCCGCGCACCCCTGAAATACACGTACCCTGCTCGCACTGAACCAATCGCGTGTGGAACTTCCCGCGCACCCCTGAAATACACATACCTTGCTGAAATCGCGTGTGGAAATTCCCGCGCACCCCTGAAATACACGTACCCTGCTCGCACTGGGCCAATCGCGTGTGGAACTTCCCGCGCACCCCTGAAATACACGTACCCTGCTGAAATTGCGTGTGGAACTTCCCGCGCACCCCTGAAATACACGTACCCTGCTGAAATCGCGTGTGGAAATTCCCGCGCACCCCTGAAATACACGTACCCTGCTCGCACTGGGCCAATCGCGTGTGGAACTTCCCGCGCACCCCTGAAATACACATACCTTGCTGAAATCGTGTGTGGAAATTCCCGCGCACCCCTGAAATACACGTACCCTGCTCGCACTGGGCCAATCGCGTGTGGAACTTCCCGCGCACCCCTGAAATACACGTACCCTGCTGAAAGCGCGTGTGGAACTTCCCGCGCACCCCTGAAATACACGTACCTTGCTGAAATCGCGTGTGGAAATTCCCGCGCACCCCTGAAATACACTTACCCTGATGAAATCTCGTGTGGAACTTCCCGCGCACCCCTGAAATACACGTACCCTGCTGAAATCGCGTGTGGAAATTCCCGCGCACCCCTGAAATACACGTACCCTGCTCGCACTGGGCCAATCGCGTGTGGAACTTCCCGCGTACCCCTGAAATACACATACCTTGCTGAAATCGCGTGTGGAAATTCCCGCGCACCCCTGAAATACACATACCCTGCTCGCACTGGGCCAATCGCGTGTGGAACTTCCCGCGCACCCCTGAAATACACGTACCCTGATGAAATCGCGTGTGGAACTTCCCGCGCACCCCTGAAATCCACGTACCCGGCCAAATGGCGTGTGAGACTTCCCGCGCACCCCGGTATACACGCACACGTATTTTTTGTCAGCGGGTGTCCGTGTTTGTGGGTACCCCTTTGCACGTCATATATAGGTGCTATTTGTTGGCGCACCTTTTGGCGCACATTTCTTACAGCCGCAGAGACGCTACCGCCTGCTTTCTTGTGGCGGTCGTGTTTGTGCCTGTGCGCTGGTTTGAGCGTGCGCTTTTTTGTCCTATTCTATTCCATGAATACGTGTTGTAGGCGAGCGTGTGGGCGTTCCGCGCACTTGTGCCCTGTACTTCCCCCGTGACGCCCACGTTTTGGCAAGTTGTTCCCCATTCCGAGTGTTACGCCCGTGTTCCGCCTACTTTTGTTGCGTGCGCCGCGCTATGTGCGAATTTCGCTGTGGCCTGTGCGATTTTCGCTGTGACCTGGCGCACGCTGTTAGATGGCCTGTGCGCCAACGTGCGCCGCACACTTTTTTATCGCACATCCGCTGGTTTTTTCGCGCACGGACTTCCATGAATCGATGTGCGCTGCTTTTTGTGCGATTTTCGCACTTGCACTGCGATTTTTGCTATTCCACTGCGATTCGCACGTTTTTGCCCACTTGCGCCGCGCTAATTATTCCATGAATCGGCCTCAAAGTGTTTTAAAGATTATTCTTGCTTCAATGGGTAACCAGTGTGCATCCTTCCTATTCTGTAAAATGTGATCAGACTTTTTTATTCCTAATGCTGCCCTTAGTACTTTGTTTTGCATGAGTTGTAGTTTGGTGAGGTTGGCCTTAGAGCTTCCTAGCATTAGTACATTGCAGTAATCCAATTTAGATAAAACCAGTGCTCTGGCTAATGTTACGGAGTTGGTTGGGGTCAGGAATTGGCGGCATAACGCTATCAGTTTAGAAGTGTATGCGGTAGATGAAGATAGGGTATTGATATATTTGGTCATCGTGAGGTTAGCGTCTAGGTAAGCACCTAGTGTTTTGACTTGCTTGAGTACTGGGATCGATGAGCCGTCTATATTGATAGAGGTGTAATTTTGAGCTATTTTGGTTGACGATCCTACGATGAGAATTTCAGTTTTTTATTTTTATTTATTTATTTATTTATAAGATTTACACAAAGATAAACAAGCAAATCAATTAATACAATTAAAATACAATTAGGATTGCCACTCAAAATGCCCTAGCGAACAAAATCTCATCCCTTAAGACTAAAATAAGCACTAAAAAAGAATCTTTACTCTCCTCCACCAAGCAGAGTACCGCCTCCCACAAAAAGGTTCACCCGACTCAATCCCCCCCCCAGCGCTTAACCCATCCTTTAACTTCCACAAAGTATCCACCAAAGAGGTAGAGAATACTATTCTCACCCTCAAACCCTCAAACTGCCATGGAGACTTATGCCCCGCTCAACTGATTAAGGATGCTGCCTGTGATCTCGCACCATTTATTACCAAAATAATAAATGCGTCCTTCACATCAGGCACCGTACCTAATAATTTAAAACAGTACTGGGTCCTCCCTCTGCTTAAAAAAACGAATTTGCACCCATCCACCCCTACTAACTACCACTCTATAACCACAGTACCTTTCCTCCTTAAAATCATCGATAAAATAGCATACCAACAGATCCAACACTACCTTGAGCACTTCCAACTCCTAGGCGTCCGTCAATCAGGCTTCAGGCCACAACACGGAAAAGAAACCGCACTCATAAACCTCAAGGCACAGATAGATGAGTTGAGAGACCAGGGGAAGACAGCACTATTGCTTCTCCTTGATCTCTCTGCGGCCTTCGATCTGGTCGACCATGAGATCTTGTGCAACCACCTACAAATAGCTGCCCACTTCTCTCAAGATGCAACTAACTGGATCCAATCCTTCCTAAATAACCGTACGATGAGAGTCTTCTCATTAACAGCAGCAGCCGACCCTATCCCGATCACGTGTGGCGTACCGCAAGGATCGTGCGTCTCCCCTACACTTTATAACATTTTCACAAAGCCCCTTTTTGATGATCTAGACGATCTGGGTATCACCTACACTAATTACGCCGATGATACCCAGATCCTCATCCCGTTGTCAGGGGATTATGACAAGGATTTGGCCTTTGTTAATAAAGTGTACCTCATCATCCAGGCATGGATGGCCTCACACGGACTATGCCTGAATGATGACAAGACGGAACTTCTCATTCTAGGCTCCACACACTACCTCAACAAACTGGGCCACAAATACTCCTCATTCATAATTGACGACAACAAAATCATGGTAGCTAAGGAGGTTAAAACCCTCGGATTCTATCTAGATTCCACCCTTACCTTCAACAAACAAGTGAACGCAATGGCCTCCGCCACCTCTTACACTTGTAAACTTATCAGGGCAGCCAAACCCTTTCTCTCCCCCACCAACTGCACCACCTTGGCCAGGGCGCTGATCCTGTCCAAGTTGGACTATTGCAATGCCTTATATGTAGGCTGCAACAAATATATCTCTAACAAAATCCAAATCCTCCAGAACAATGCCCTCAGAGCGGCCCTTTGTATCCCGAAGAAAGCCCATATCTCAGATTCCAGAAGATCTGTTAATTGGCTATCCACCAAGGACAAGATATTTCTTAAATCAGTGTCTTTGATTCATAAATGCCTCCACCAAGCAGCCCCCCAATACCTCACCGCCAGATTTACTAGACCTACCCTCTCCCGCCCCGCGAGAACGGCCAATTCCAACCTTCTTCTGGTGCCCAGGTTTAAACGTACTACATCTGGAGGAAACAGCTTTCCAGTAAAAGCAGCACAATACTGGAACTCCCTCCCTCCGTTGTGCAGGGAGGACCTACCCTACCACCAGTTCAGAGCTAGGACCATCCACTGGCTCAAATCTCTCGACTCATAATGACTCTTAGAGACCCAGATTCGCCACTACCATGTGGCGCCTCACTGAATGTAAATATGTTTATAGTATTGCCCTAATGTACATGTTATGTTCTACCCCTACTCATTAATTGTAAATATGTTTATAGTACTGCCTTTAATGTACATGTTCTACCCTCCTATTTGGCGTGATACGTCCGGCAATGTAACGCTAGCTGGACCCCGCCACACGTATGTAACGAAGCTTTGCAACCCTCTTGCTGCCTTTGCGCCTGGCTACCTTCGGGTTAGGTGCGCATTACAAATAAATAAATACAAATACAAATACAAATACAAAACAAAGCATTTAAGTACACGCAGAATATAATATACAAATAACTATCAAAGAACTAGTACAAACTCAGAAAATCATCCCAAATCTTTGCATGTAATCTCAACTTCCCTTGTCGCTTATAAATCACCCTCTCCATGGTTGCAAGCTCAGACATCCCCTCAATCCAGTCCTCCACAATAGGTGCAATCCGTGTCTTGCAGCCCCTCAGAACTAGTTTCTTGCCCAAACTAGCACCACGGAGCAGAAACTTTCAGTTTTCTCATCGTTAAGACAGAGACTGTTTAGTGCCATCCAGTTTTGGATGATTGTGTACATTTTGTTGATGGCCAGGGTACCTGATCATAATTTCCTGAGATGGGTATGAGGATCTGGGTGTCATCTGCAAAATTGGTATAGATGACACCCATATAGTCAAGGGCAGAGAAGAGTAGGTTGGTGTATGCATTATACAATGTAGGGGAGAGGCATGAGCCCTGGGGAACTCCTATGGGCACTGGTATAGGATCAGCAGCTTCCTTGCCTATGGCCACTTTGGACGTGCATTCTGCCAGAAAAGATTTCACCCACATTGTGGCATCACTGGAGAAGTTAAAATCATTGGCTAACGAAGTGCATAGTTTATCATTGTCCACAAGGTCAAACACTGCAGAGAGGTCTAACAGCAGGAGGATGCAGAGTTTACCTGAATCTCTAATCGTGTCCATCTGGATTTTGAGCTTGGATTTGTGTGTAAGCTATTTTATCAATGAGTTTGAGAAGGAATGGCACCGTTGTTATTGGTCGGTAATTGGTAGGTATTGTGGGGTCCAGTGTTGGTTTTTTGAGTGGGGTGACCCAGGCTTTTTTGTTACTGGCTGGTACTGTATTAGAGTTGAAGGAAGAGTTGACAAAGTTGGTAATGGTTGGGGTAAGGATACTTGCGCAAGCTTTAACTAGTTTAGCTGAGACGCTATCGCCTTTGCAATTGGTAGCTTTGAGTTTGGTGATAGTGTTGAGTACTATTTCTTGTGAGACTGGACTGAAATGAAAAGGAGGAATTGGATTATCGAGAGAGGTTGGTGAGGCGTTGGTGGTTACAGGGTTTTTGTCTGCTGGAAGCAATCTTTTGGTGGTAATTTTGTTTTGTAGTAGCGTGATTTTGGCGGCAAATGCGTCTTGAATGGTGGTGCACCATTCTTTGCTTGCCTTTTCTGTGGTAGAGATGGGTGTAGGGTTTTCTAATTCTCTGAGGATGGAAGAGTTCTTTGGTGTCAGAAGAGGCATTATTTATATGTGAGTTGTAGGCGTTGGCTTTGTGGGATATTATGGCTGATTTATAGATTTTGTTTGAGTCTTTGAAAGTTTTCGCAGAATCATGTTTGTTGTAGGCATGTCCAAGAGAGCGTTTGGTTCTTCTTAAAGATGCTAGTTCTTCGTTGAACCAGAAGTGGGCCCTTTTGTCTGTGCGGCACGCTTTACTTGTCATAGGCGCTACTTCGTCGATGGTAAGGGAGAGGCAGTTAGTGGTAATAGTCTGCAATGATATTAGGATCATCACTGGTGACTGAGTTGGATAACAGATTTTTTTGGAGGGTGGGGGTGAAGTTCTCTACAGTGAGCTTTCGAGGATTTCTGGTTTTGAAGGTGACCAGTAGTTTAGGTTTGGCAGGCGGGGGTGCATCAATCATGATGGTACATTTTATACAGTGGTGGTCTGTTCAGCCAATTGTGGTGTTAGAGTGAATGGTTAGTCTGGTGTTTAATGTCAGAATCCAGTCCAGTATTCTGCCCTTGATGTGAGTGGGATCATTCACCATATGGGTAAAGTTCATATCTTTAAGAGCTGCTTGTAATACTGCAGCTTTGTGGTCTTGGTTGTCATTATATCCAAGGTGCAGGTCTCCAAGGATAATGCACTTTGTATTGGATTTTATGATGGGAGCGAGTAAGAGGGGAATATCTGTTTTGGGGTGACTATTTGAGCTAGGCGTTCTATATATCACTATGATATTAATAGTAGTTTTCTCATTTATGGTAAGCTTTGCTAGTAATAGTTCATAGCCTGAGATATCTTCAATGGATATTGATCTGAGTTGTATGTTGGTTCTGGCTATAATGGCTATGCCTCCACCTATGGCATGTATTCTACCTGATCTTAGGATGTTATAATCAGCTGGTAGGGCCAAAGCAAGTAAGGGGCCAGAGGCTTGGTGAAGCCGAGATTCTGTGATTATCAGGAGATCCAAATTTTGTTCAGTGATAAGGTCATGTATTCGATGGCATGTGCTCCTAGTGATCGGGCATTGATAAGAGCACTTTTGAAATTGGATGGTGTCTCGGGCTTGTTTATTTTGTCACTGTTGGGTGGTTGGCATTGAACCTCCTTGGGTGGGATGATGGAGGCCTGGGCATTAGGCGACATTTGTTTTTTGCTAAGTTTAGGGTAATAGGGCTTGCGTGGGTTGGTTGTTGTGATAGGGAGTGGGTAGTGATGGAAATGTGTTTTGGTGCGTGATCTGAGGCAAAATATTATGGCACTGCCAACAATAGGGCTGGTATTGGGGTCTGCTTGGACCTTGAGAGTGGAGGGGTGATTGGGTGCAAGGGCAAGGCCAATTGCAAATGGGGGAGTGGGTGGCAGGAACGGCATTGGGCAAGGTATGAGTTGGTGTCTGCGGCATGCTAACCTAGATAATCAGTTTCTGAGGATCACTAGGTAATTACCTGTGCATAGAGTGCTTTCTGGGACCATGAGGTATAGGAACATGGTGATAAAAAACCAAACTAACATCACTATGTCTATGACGTCATAACACTTATTGAGGGATGCCATTTTAGAAGACCACGAAAGTGCAGGTTTAAACAATATAAAAACACTGGAATGGGGAAACATTCTCCGAAGAGAAGACTAAAAGCGAGAGGATACATAAATTGAGGTAAGAAGCAGAAGATAGCGTAATGAAAAAAAATACTTGTCTAAATAAATGTTGTATATAGACATATTTACTTATAGCTGGATGGCAGGAACAAAGGGAAACCTATTTGTAAAGCTGCAGGAAAAGGGAAACCCCTGAATACTAATATCATAAGTTCAGACAATTTTAAACAGGTTGAAGATATAAGGTCTGAATTAATAAGTTATTGTATTAAAAATAAAGTGACATTGGGCCTCATTACGTGTCCAGTGCTAAGCGAAGCTCAAGCCCTCCAAGACCAAATTCCAACTCCTCACAAACAACACTGAACACCCAGACCTACAAAACTGGCTATCAACCATGAAACCTGAGGGCTTCCAACCTGAGATCACCGCCTGGTCCAAGTCTCTCGGATCGCACATCGACAAACACCTTTCCTCCAAGACACACATAGCTAAGAACATTCAGACATCTTGGTATCAGCTCAACCTCCTGCGGAAAGTCAAGCCCTTCTTCCTCCCTCCGGGCAGCTTTAGATCCACTGCTCAAGCACTGGTCCTATCCCACCTGAATGGGGGCAATGGCCTTCTCGAAGGCCTCCTGTTGTCCTCTCTTGTGCCTGTTTACTCTCTTGTGCACACCACATCAAGAGTCTACTCAGATATGACCATATCACCCTGGCCCTCATCGACCTTCACTGGCTTCCACTGCACACACAAATCACCTTAAAGTCTTGCTGCATCATCTGTAAGGCAATCGCCCTCAAGTCATCCAGCTACTTTGTGGAGAATATCAGCATCTCCGGCAGACAGCACACCACCAGAAGCCAGGACATGTGCACTGTGAATCCACCACTGCAAAAAGGAAAGTCCCTGAAAACAAGCCTTCTTTGCCTACGCCCCAAGACTGTGGAACCTCCTCCCCACCAGCATCAGACTTGCCCCCATGCTCCTACAATTCAGAAAAGAACTCAAGACCCACCTCTTCAAGGAGTCTCTCCGCCTCAACAACTAGGCCATCACGTCGCCACTGCACCACCTGACCCGCAAGGCGATGTTGCCCCTCCAGTGAGACAGCTTCCACATGCAGTAAAGGCAAATATGGTGTCTGTGGCATTCCAACACCATGTACTGCACCTTGTGGATCTAAAGGGAAAAAAGGGGGAGACAGTTCTTAGAGGGTGAAAGGGAAAGGAAAAGGCATTTTGCTCAGTTGGTGCTGGTAGATGCAGGAGCAATTGGCATCTGTGCAGATGGGTTCTCAGGGTGGTTACTGATATTTCCCCTGAGGTTTGTTTCCAGATGGGAGAACTGAAGAGAGCAGGGGGTCTGTGCATGGAGTGTGGTTTTTAGAAGGTGATCAGAGAGGTGTGGAATTTTGACTAAGTTGTGATGGAGCCTATGTATTTGTTTTAGCCGTATTTTGTGTTGATGAGTTGGTGAGGCATTTGAGAAGTGAGGCTGTTATTAGTCTGTTGGATTGTTTGGACAGATCTGCTGGACTAGGTTTTGTTGGAGTGTTTTATGTTTTCTTGTAAATTTGTTTCTGTTCATATCTTCGCCTACGCCCTATGCGTTCTGCGTTTGAATCATGCATTCTCTTGTGGTGGCAGTGGTGGCTAGCGAGCAAGTCAAACAAATTGCATGCCAGAGGAAGAAAATATTGGTTGGTTGTTTTCCTTTGTTTTTGAAGGTGTTGTTCCTTAAAAGGTACTTTTGTGCAATTGTGTTCATTGTGGTGTGTCATTCTATGAGGAAGGTGCCATGCTGTGTAATGTTGTTCCTTATGGGGTGTTTTGGCTATTGTTTTCCTTGTGATGTGTCATTTATTGACAAGGTGTCAGGTCGTGCAATGGTGACAGTGTTGTGGAAATCTGTTGTAGTTTGTTTCCTTTCCTAGGTTTTAGTTGTATATGGTTTCTCTCCTGGTATGTTAAAATGGCAGGTTTTTAACCATCTCCAGAATGTCAGATGGTCTTCTATTGTCCGGATTTTTTTTGGGATTGAGTTCCTCAGTTTTGCTATGAGGAAAGAGAATTAATTACCTCCATATTTGTTTTTCTCATAGTGCCTTCATTTTTTAAGTATGTTTCTGCTTGATCCTAATGCCCTTCGTGGTGTTAGGTAGTGATTTTGAAATGGAGGAAGTTCACTCCCTGTCCATGCAGTGCTCTGTGAATTTTGCAAAGTGCTTTTAATTAGATTGTTTTTTTCTTAACTGTTAACCAGCATATGCCTCTCAAGGCCAGTGTGATGTGTTACCTCCTGTTTATTCTTAGTAGAAGTCTTGCTGCCTCGTTTTGGATGCTTAGTAGTTTTCTGGGAGGTAGTCAGGTATTCCTAGGTATAGGCTGTTTGTGTAGTCTACTCTTCACAGTATCATTGCGATTATGGCGACGATCCGGTGTGAGAAACATAGGTATAGAAAGATGCACTTGACTGAGAACAGGTGGTAGAAATATTTTCGTACTATTGCATTTACCTGGGTTTTCAGTAAGTGTACACTGTCCATGAGTATTTCCAGATTTCGTATTACTGTTGATGTTTCTTGTCTTATTCCCATTTCCGGAGCCCAAAGGGGGGACCTCTGCGGTTCATTGTCGTTATGTGGGATGATCAAGATTTCTGTTTTGTTTGGGTTCAGTTTCAGGTTGCTGTTAGTCATCCAGAGGTTTATCTCATTGGGTCACTCGTTGCAGGAATTGTTTGAGTCAGAGGTAGTAGTCATCTTGAAAATGAGTTGAGTGCCTGCATAGTTGTAACAGGCACATGTTTTTAGTTTCATGATAAGGGGTATGTATTGAAGAGAACTGGTGAGAAATTGAATCCTTGCGAGACGTCACATTTGGTGGTACTGGTAGCTGAGGCGAATGTAGGTAAGCAGGTTGTTTCTGTTTTTCTTGTGAGGAAGGCTTTTAACCATCACAGATCAGAGTTATGAATGTCAGATTCTTATAGTCTCTTGATTAAGGTTGTGTGGCTGATGGTGTCCAAAGTTACTTGATATGTCCAGTAAAATAGGGGCTGGCTGTATGTTGTCAGCATTCATCTTCAGGTCATCCCATATGGAATGTAGTGCTAATTCTGTTCCTCTCATTGGTCCAAACCTACCTGCGATTGGTCCATCTGCTTTCCTTTGAGGCCAGAAGTGTTTTAGGAATCGTTAAACTAGAGAAGAGTGGAACAGCTGCCAGCCTCCTCAAAATGACTTTCATACTGAGACTCCTATGGTCCCTTTAGAACAGACAATAACAAAAACCACACTTAATTCTCCATACTTGATTCTCTCAGCAGTGGAGGAATTTGGTGTGCTAGTAGTACTGAGGAAAGTGAACCAGTTTGTGAGGGAAGAGTCCGAATCTGCCATTTGCCGACCCTCGCATTTACACAGGCTTCCATTTTTTCTATGCATGCACAGAAGTTCAACATTCACCATACCTGGGGTACTGCCATCCTCGGAATATGGAGGAAAAGTATTTACTACCAGAATAAGAGTCACTCAGGTGAGTAATGTACATGCTTACATCCTGAATCACATGTTTACCTTTTAATTAGTTTTCTTTTTCTGCCTGCCATTTTCAAAAGTGCCTCCCTAGCTACTATTGCCGTTTTGTTTCTATACTGGAAATGGCTGTTTATTGCCTCTTCGCCAGTGTGTATTCATAGCGGTCACGAGCCCCCTTGAAAATATATAAAATACATCGTCAACGTGATTAAACGAAACAGATAATAAGGCAGGCCTTGACACATACACAATACATATCCAAAGAATATTAATCTTAAGCAGGGTCCTGCAAACTCATTTTAAATATCCAATATATTGTTAAGAAAGTAAAGTCTTTCGTATCATTGAAAGATGCTGCCTTGGGTGCCTATACTGAGCACACCTGCAGCCACGGAGGTCTGGGCCTTTGATTAGCTACATAAAAAGAAAGTTATCCTTTAGCATAGTGTCAATGCACATCATAATCGTTAAAGCCCTGGCAGGGAGCCATTTCCACATGATAAAGGTTTTACTCAAAAATAGACAAAGAAGGGGTGTTAGTGCTTTTGTTTAAAGATGCTGCACACGGTACTTTATCTTTTCTACTTCTGACCCTGTTGTTTTTCTTCTCATGTTTCCTCTCTTCCAGTGCCAGTCAAAATCCCTGCTTTGTACAGCATCTGCTTTTTTTTTTAATTGCACCCAGTTAGTCAAACCTATTAAATTATCTTGTGTCTATATAAACATACCCATTCGCTATAGGGGGTGTAGTCTAGATAGCAAGTAGTTTTTCAGGTTTCTATGTTCTGAACTAAATGGATTTTCCTGGTGAGGGAAAAAAAAACTGATTTTATGCACGACACAAAGGCTAACAGTATGCAAGCCTTTAGTCAGTGGTCAAACTCAGGAGCTAATAAAAGATAGCAAGTAAATCCATATATACCTTAACATATAGCCAAACATGTATTTTCACAAATGTTTGGAGCAAAACAGCATAAAAATAACACATTGGTGATGTGGAAGGTTGTCCAGAGCAATGCCAGTGGTTCAGATTAATTCAAAACCTTCCACCCATCACTTTTTTGGTTTTAGTTTGTTTCCCTATGTGAGAGAGGGTATGCCCAGACGTGGTTCCCTTGCTCGTTGTGCCATAGGTAACCAAGCTGCATTTCACTGAGGAGGCCCAACAAGGCCGAAACATGTCTGGGGTTGCGTGTGTTTCCATGCAGAGGGGATCTGGCCTAGCAGTTTGTGCAGGGCTGCTTCCATTGGTGGCAGTACCCACCAGATTTGCATATGGCTGGACCCCTTTTGCAATGGTGCAGACAGGCTAAAAAACAGTGGTGTGGAAGATTGCACAGAGCAATGCCAATGGTTCAGATGAATTCAAACCCTTCCACCCATCACTTTTTTGGTTTTAATTTTCCAGTAGAGCATCAAGAATGCATCTGCAAATTCTAATAGCCAGCTGGTATGAAAGGTTCCACATGGAGATAGAGCTACTGCCAAGCAGGTGCCTTGGGAACTGTCAATAAACTCCTTACCTCTGGAGCAGTTGTCCGGCAAAGCAGTCTACCATGTCAGGCATATACCCGATGGGTGAGACATGCTGCAGTAGCCTAGGTCCACTATGAGGCAGACAGGATATACCACCAGCCCTTGTCCATGACTGTGTCCAAATCTGGTCGAAGTATGCCTCCATCTGGTGATCTAGGGCAATGTGGGTGATGTTTTTCAACTGACTTGGTCAAAATCATGTACAATATTACAGAAGCTTGGGCCTCTAAGTTTCGCTCCAGCAATATTGAATCCACCTGCTCCAAATATAAGTCAAGAGAAAACGTACAGTCCTAAGAAACATGCACAGTAAGGATGCTTGAAAGAAAGTGTAGCTAAAGTATTCAATTAACAATCACATAAACCATCAGATGGGAACATGCCTCTAGAAACGTTAAGACTCCCTACCAGAATAGTTTGCAAAATGCACAAAGTCTAAAAAGCAAGTTGGACATTAGCTAACATTTTCTTCACTGACATATTGCAAGTCAAACCCATTACACCTACAATGGTTGCTCTGACAAAGCAAAAATAATATTGATTCGTCAATGAAAGACACAGGCACCACAATGCTGCTGACATACATTCACAATTGATATGTAAAAACATAATTACAGAAGGGAAGAAGTATTCACTAGTCTTTTATTTGGGTTTACATATCTATGATGTATTAAAATAAAAAGGTGCATGTCTAGTGCAGAATATATGTTCATAATAGGTGCTGCAGGGAATACATTGGGAGAAAGCTCCCACACAAAAGCCCTCTGTTCCTTTGTACTCTGAGGAAGAGGCAACAAGAGCATGCTTCATCTGCAAACAAGAAAGTGCATGGAGAAATCAAAATAACAGACTTCACCGCCATGACCTCTTTAGACTCGGAAGAGACCCATCTGTCCACCACTCAAATCCAGTTTCTACTCCTCTGCCATTGCCAACTCCTCCGCCATTGCCAAGGCATCCAACAAAAGAACTCTCTTCAAGGCCATCAAACAATTCATCAATCTGAACCAGAAACAATATTTCCTCAGACCATTGATAAATCACTTGTCATTGACATACACAACAAAATACACAATGCCAGACAACACATTCACAACTCAAACAAGTTCCTCAATCCTTCACACCAAGCCCTGCATGCAGGACCCCAGATGGACCAAATTAAGAAACCTCATCCTGGAAGACATGACCAACACTGCCACTGCCCTCAAAGCAACAGCCTTCAAAATGCAGTGTCCTCCCCACCTCCTTGGAAAGGGGGAAGAAGGAAGTTGCGGGGGCTCCAGGTAAGTGGTCTGTGTGTATGTATGTATGTGTGTATGTATGTGTGTGTGTCAGTGTGAGGGAAGAGGGGCAATGTTTATGGTAGGGAAGGGAGGGGGCAGAGGATAGAGTAACTGTGTTTGTGTGTCTGTGGTAGGTAATGCAGGGAATGTTTTTGGCAAGGAAGGGAGGTGTGGGGAAAGAAAGGGGGACTCAGGAGCTGTAAAGTATCCTGCAGCACAGGAGAGGGTGGGGGGCAGGGTATCAGCCTCTGCGGGGAGGTTGTGGGTGAACCCCTGCTCCAGATATGTCCTATTTCCACAAAAAGCAGCCCAAAAAAACCTGGTCTTTTTTTAGTTCAGCCTTCAATATGTGGAAATGTCACATAGAACCATAGAACAGGGTTGCAGGACAGATTTAACTTCAAGAATACCAATGTAACTTCTAACTCAGAGGCATTATGTGATCACCTCCTCAAAGGTCATTAATGATGCTCTTCACATCACTGACAAAGGGGAGTCCTACCTTCCGACCCTGCTCGATTCCTCCTCTGCCTTCATCACAGTCAGCAACAAGCAAAACTTAAAATCCTGATCTCCTGCTCCATGAAAATCCTCTAACATGTCACTACTGTCACACAGCCATGTGGGACCAGCAATAGGTGGACACTGGATTAGGTTTAAATAAAGCTTCATCAAGGATAGTTACAATGTTCAAGTTGAGGTGAATAAACACCATGGAACCGCTTCCCCAATCCTGAACAAATGTGCCCAAAACTAGGAAGCAAGGGATTGGTTTCCCTTGTGCCATACCCTGAGGCAATAAACAGGATGCTGTCTTCTTAAACTTAAACCACAAGTCGTTGGGTTTGTAACCTGGGGCACTATTTAGTAAAACTAAAGAGGAAAGCTTCTCCTTAGTTTACACAAAAAGCATCTGAGCTCCATAACCGTGGGTAATAGTCTATACAAATAAGAAGGGCAGCTTTTCCTTAGGTTTAAACAACAAGCCTGTGGGTTTATCAACTCACAATACAGATCCCTTCCTAGGGTACTTTGGCCAGTCTCAGTCTTCAGAGGTTCCACCATGAGGCTGGCTGATTGAGTTTCTCTACTGATTGTGTTTGAGTGTCGACTTATTTTAGGGCTCTGGCATTTGTCCCCAACAGCCCATCCTGGTCTACCTCCTAGATGAGCTGCAACATTCTTGTACCTAAGAGGATATTTCCTGCACTTCCTACACTCCCTCCCTCTCTCTAGCTTCCACCTCATTGACCCTTTGCTGCATGCTCGTACATACACCCTTCCTCCAAACAAGACGCTCCTCCTTAGGAAGTGGCTGCTTCACCATCACCTCTTTCTGATCTTTTCCTCCACCGTCATCTGTGTCAAACGTCTCCTCCTCCTTAACTCCTCCTGTGACCTCATCCTTGCAACACTATTCCACCTCTCCACTAGTGTGGCTTCCAACCACCTTTCTGCAGCCCTGTTTCACTTGCTCCTCAACACGTGTCTTAACCGCCTCCTAAAGACACTCCTCCTGCTCTCCCTTGATGTCCCCTTCAACCTCCTCCTGATCACACACCTCCTGCTCTCCCTTGATGTCACCTCTAACCTCCTTAATGCACCTCTCCTTCTCTCCCATCCTCTTCTCACCCGATGATCCCTCAAACCTCCTCCTCTGTCCCCCTTCCACCTTCCTCTCCTCCTTCAATACTCCATTCAATCCCCCCATTCCTCCTAATGTTTTCTCTGGCCACCTCTTTACTGCTCTCTACCTTCTTGTCTCTCCCTTCTCTCTCTGTCCAGCATTCCAAGTCTTCTTCATCCTGATCCTCGTTCTCTCTTCTTGAGTTGGCGTCAACCATTCAAAGCAGTTATCATTTCATTATTCTACATGGCAAGATTATGAATATTGCACCTTCATCATGTATACTGAACACACTGCCTAAGTTTCTGCATGAGTTGCTTAGTATACTGGAGAGAACTTCATAATAGAATGCTATTTATATCAATGCATTGCTTAATGCACTAATTAGCTCATGATATTTATTCAAATGATCCTTGACACTTTTTGGTCAACATTATAAGAATCCCTCCTACAGAGTTTTCATGAAAAGTAAATGCACATGTGATGTCATCAGTGATGTCATCAATGACATTTGTGATCTCATCTTTGATGTCCTGGGTGTTAGTGTTAGCAGTGCACGGTGGCGCGAGTTATGGTTGCTTATCTTACCATAACTGCCGAATTTCAGGGGGTTTTCGGTTTTACTTTGAACCATAACGTCCCTTTAACAAAGTTTTTTTACTGAATTTCATATGTTTTTAGTAGCACAACTTAACCATAATATCCCTGACTTGATATACATGTAACATAGAACATACTGAACCCCTAGCTAGTGATTTCGATGTCCGCGGACTACCGCCATGTCCGTGGACATATCAAAAATCTGAGCGTGTTGAATGTAAATTTAAATAGTGTGCCCCATTTCCCCTTTGAGTTTGGCTCTGAAAAGAGCCATTTTTTGGGGTTTTTTTTTACAGATGCTTGACAGACACATGTTATTTTGTATTTTTTTATTTTTATTTTTCTGACTTTACTCCTAAAATCTTCACATAACCTTCTCCAAAGCAACCCTTACATTCCAAAACAGAATGGCATTTCCCATAAAAGATAAGGAAATGCCATCTTCTTTAAAATAAACAGCATTACTAGAATCAATATTCCTATTATTACAGAAGAACATACCAGCTATAACCATGAAGGCACACATGCCTCGGTTGATTACACACCTAGCATTGTTTTGCTGAGGAAAAAAAACTGAACTATTGTCCCACATTGCCCTAGGTAATGGGCAGACCGCATAACTCTTAGACAGCCCTTCTACCATTTCCACTTCATTCTCTGTGCCATTCCCTCATTGGATACAGCTAAGCAGGCACACAATACGGAGAACGTCCTCAGAACACACCCATTTTGTTTATTTCCGAACATTTCAGTACACCGCGAGTGTTCTTAGAACACATTCAGCTTTGCCAGCGAACAATACGGACAACGTCCTCAGAACACCCCCATTTTCTTTATGTATGAACATTTCAGGACACCGCGAGTGTTCTTAGAACACTTTCAGCTTGACAACGAACAATACAGACAACGTCTTCAGGACACCCCCTGCGAACATTCCAGGACCCCACAAGTCTTCTTAGAACACTTTCAACTTGACACCAAATCCATTCTGTTTATTTATGAACATTTCAGAACAACCGTGTTGTCCGCAGAAAAATCGAACACAACAAAAGTGTCTAGCACATAAAAAAACAGACCATTGAACCTATCTCATACTCCCCCACCCTCCCCAAACACTCTTACACACCAACACACTCCACTAAATACAATTTTTAATCCAAGTTTCACCGCGCTGTCCACAGTCGTCCGCGAATGCAAGATGGCGGGCGTCACAGAAAATCTGACGCGCTTCACGCACCATGCCGTCCAATCAGCAAAAGCGTTGCATGTCCGCGGACATCACGCAAGCCGCTTGGCCAATCAGGGCACTGTTCGCGGAGTGAACCGGGAAGTCCGTCCGCGGAGCGAACGGAGATATCACTAATTTTTTTGCCTTACATTTTGGTCATTTTAAAAAAAAACTGTTGGGTGGATTTACACCAAATTTGCAAAAGCACGCTTTCGGGACCAAGCCCCCGCTCCTGCCGCAAGCAATAAAGTTATAAGCCACTATGGGTGTGATATGCTGTGGTGGTTGTTGGCGGGGCCTAAAGTCTTGGGTGCATGGACAAGATCAGATTTATAGGCAGCAAAGTTGAAACTGTTCTAAGAACACTCATG
Source organism: Ambystoma mexicanum (assembly GCF_040938575.1). NCBI lineage: Eukaryota > Metazoa > Chordata > Amphibia > Caudata > Ambystomatidae > Ambystoma > Ambystoma mexicanum. The sequence continues at coordinate 870,133,855 of NC_090935.1, forward strand.
ATGTCCACAGACATTAAAAGTGTCCATATTGCATAGCTAAAATGTTTGACTCTATGTGTGTGATATGCTGCGGTGGTTGTGGCCAGGGCATAGAGTCTTGGGTGCATATGGCCATGCTCCCAAGACTCTATGCCCTGGCCACAACCACCGCAGCATATCACACCCATAGTGGCTTATAACTTTTGGATCCAAGAACAAATTTATAAGCAACGAAGTTATAAGCCACTATGGGTGTGATATGCTGCGGTGGTTGTGGGCAGGGTCTATAGTCTTGGGTGCATGGACAAGATCAAATGTATAGGCAGAAAGGTTATAAGTCACTATGGGTGCTGTGATGATTGTACTTAATATAATATACTTACTGTTTGGTTTAGTAACTGGAGTACATGTATTTCTTGTTGATTTCTGTGATAAAAGAAAAGATCATGTTAGTTTTGGTATTTTGTAACAACTTATAACATTGAATAATCAATATTTTTTTTTACCCTCATATTTAGTAGATTACAAACCAGTGTACTGTGCAATTTGCTAAGTTTCCGTGTTTGTTGCTAAAATCATTGGGTCTATGGGAGAAAAAAAAATCCACGTTGGATTAAAAAAAAAACTTTTTTTGTTATGCTGCAGTCTATTTGTTTGTTTGTTTTCAGTGTTCACTTGTTGTTTCTGTCTAATGCTCTATATATTGGCTTGTTGCAGATTTTTGGAGCAGTTAGATATCTGTTGACATATTCTAACTGTCTATTTTTTGTTATAATGTAGTGTTATTGATTTATCTGTTTGATTATTGAAAATCTTGGGGTAGTTAGATACCAGTTGGCGCATTCTAGTATTCATTTATCTGTTTAGTTGTTGTAGAATCTTGGGGCAGTTATATAGTTGTTGGCATATTGTAACAGTTTATAGTTTTCTAATAAAAGTTTAGTTAATGTTTAAGTACAGTTTAGTTAATACATTTTGGTTTTAAGAAGATTAAATAAGCATTTGTAAGATTTGCAGGTAATCTCTGCTTTAGAGTAATGGTACTAACATTTGCAAACACAATTGGTCTGTACTGTTTAAGTAAATGTTGTCAACTATTGGTGGTAATTGAAATAGAATATTCATTGCAACATTTGCGTAGCAACTTACACCATTTACATTTGAAAGTTTAAATGGACCAGGTAGTTCTGTATCTGAGTGCTTTTTTTGGAGTTTGTCTTCCTTCTTTGAAGAAGTACCTGGTTTACTTTCCCTAATAGGTTCTTTTTTGATTGTGGTACTTGATGAAGTATTAGTTTCTTTTAATCTCTTTGGAGGATTTGCATTGACAATCTTTTGCATTTCTGTTTGATTTAGTTTTCTTTTAGAACATTTTACTTTTTGTGGCATAGGATATGTTTTTAGATGGGGTGTATAGTGAATGGAGTCTATTGTATTCTGAAATGCAAGGAATATCAGCGTTTACTTTACTTGCATCAAAGTTGATTGGAAATAGACTGTCAAATGTACGTAAGCGTGATAGTGCTATGTAGCTCATGCCTTCTTTAAAGACTGTTTTACCAATGTCTATCAATGCTTTGTCTAGGGTAAGACCTTGTGATTTATGAATGGTGACGGTGTATGTAATAGTTAGAGAACATTGTTCTCTTCGTACATACATGCCTTTTAAGAGAAGGAATCGAGCTGTTGAGCGTCCTATCCTTTTCACTCCTGAAAGTTTGTCAAAGAGAATATTGACAAACTGAATGTTGTTGTCACGTGGGTATGTTTGAAAGCCAACAACTGTACCAAGTGCTCCATTAACTAGTCCTTGATCCACGTCAAGGTTACGTTTAAGCATTACTCTGCAATTTAAGGATAATTTTAATATTTTTTCCAATCCAGCTGTGTTGGAGATTGAATTTTCTAAACTATTTAGTCCCATTGTGGCTTGTTCACACATGGGTAGTGTCATACCATGTATGTCTAGTTTGTCTGTGGTGCTAATTTCAATTATTGGTTGCATTTCTTTTTTTAACATTGTTTCAATGAATTTGAAACAGCTTGCAAGAGTTGGCATTAAGGCCATACAATTTACATTTTTGTGGGCTAATTGTTCCATAACATCCGTAGCACATGCATTATGGCCATAGAGTGCATGAATGTGCTGGGTTTTCAATATTGTTTGTGCTTCTTGAGATAATATACCAACTCTAATACTTTTTAAGATGTTGGCATAAGTGAGATCTGCAGATTGATGCATATTTTCTGTTAATTCTCTGTATTGGAAATGTTTCCAAAGGTTGACATTTCCAATGCTGCCAACAGTTTTACGGCAGAGATTGTGTCCTAAGGTTTTAAAAATAGGCTCACCTTTCACTGGTGTCAATTGAAGAAGATCTCCGAAAACAATAATGTGTTTTCCTCCAAAGAGCTCTTCGTAGTTTGTTCTGAGTACTTCTTGTAATCTGAGGTGAATCAACGCCAACATTAGGTTGGAGACCATGCTCACTTCATCTATTAGTAGCATAATAATATTTTAATACTCTGCGCAGTTCCATTGCAGCTTCTGTAGAGAGTTTGAAATAGTCTAATTTGTTTTGGTCTTCTACTGGCAGGAGTAGTAATCGGTGTAAAGTGACACCGCCTATGTTGTAGGCAGCTAAACCTGTGGGGGCAGTGACAACAGCTGACAGTTTGTTGTTTGTCAATTGTTGAAGGAATTTACTGATGATTTTGATTAAGAATGTTTTGCCAGAACCAGCTTCACCACTGACGTACAGTATTATAGGTTTGTAATTTTGACAAGTGCATTCTTTGTTTTCATGTTGTACACCATGTGCAATTTCTTTTGTTACTTCTTCAAAAATACTATGTTGTTCATTGTTTAGTTTTGATTGTAGTATCGTTAAGTCTTCTTTATCTTCATACTGACACATGGTGTTTTCTACTTCTGTCATAGCTAATTCTGCCTCATTTGTTATTAGTGGCTCTCCCAGTGGTTCTTGGCTTCCTGTTACAGAAGGTTGACTACTGTCAGGAGTGTCCTTATCTAGTTGGGCCTGCAGTTCTTCTTTGTGTTGCTGTTCTTTGTGCAACATTGTTTTGTACTGTGTAAAGTTTACATCAGTTATAGTGCTTTCATTTGCTTTGAAAGCGTCTTTATGAGAGTCATAGTTATCTAGTATTTCTTCTTCTTTTCTCCATGGTTTAAAGAGTTGTAGCAGGGACATGTAATATAGTTCTTTATGTTGAGGAGTTTCTTCTACAACGGCACCCAGCGCCCGCGCCACCTTTTACAATGCGTACTTGCGGCCTCCGCCAGCCGGACAGCGTTCTTCCCTGCGCGCAGCTGGAATGCCTGAGCCGCTCACAAAGGTAATCTAACTCCCAGCTTTTTTGAGTTCGCCTGCTTGTGAACCGATACACATCGAGTGAAATATTTGGCCACAGCTCACTCAAGCTATAATCTGCACTTTCAGCACACGGTCACGAACGTTCGGCTTGCAAGCACCATAAGGACGTCAGGGGATAGCTTGATTCCCTCTTTTTTCAGACCATGACGCGCACGCCATTAGTGTCTGTTGTTAGTCCTTCACTGGTAACACGACCGTGGTGCAATCTCTCGCCATGCATTCATGTTCCCTCCACACAGCACGGCTAGCGCATGTTACACACACTTCAACCATTCGTTTGATAGTCAGCCTTGGTTTCCCACCTTACCTTCGGTTTTTCTTCTCCTTCTTTGTCCCGGATTTCCCTAGGACTAATTTCAGCAAATACGCCTGATGCTTATGAAGAATTTCTACGCTTCAACCTTAATTTACCCATCACTCAGTGACCCATCACCTTTCGACCTGCAAGTACCTACCTTATGTATTTGTTTCACCGCTCAATGGTCTTTGCCTGCAAGATACTGTAGCCAGCAGTGAGGTACACACAACAGCCCTCATTATATCACTCCAATCTCCATTTTGCCCCCTGCGCAGAATAACGTTGCAGACCACGACTACTGCCTTGGGCCCGCACACCCTCCAGCAGGACCCATTTGAGAACCCTCCTTGCTCAGCCCCATGCCCTTCAGCGATTGAAGACCGAGTTTTTGGGATTACAGCACCGGCAGGTAAGCCGCCGACACAGTGCTTGTGAGAACATGTATATTGTCATTTATGCCCATTGACCATTGGCATTCATCTAAATTACTCACTGTAGCTCTTTATACACATTGCAGGGTCGCCCCTACGGAGCCCTGATGAAGGCGGACGCTACCTCACTGCACATCTGCCGAAACGTGTCAATCCGGGAACAGCTGCGTGTAGTGGTTCCCGTTTGAACCAGACTCTGTTTATTCAGTCTCTGCCACGTTGGCTTTAAAAGATATCTTATTCTCCATAGGACCCTGGAACATATATTGTTGTAACTAGAAATAACACTGAAAGGAAACTAGGAAACTGACTAAGAAACTTTCCACCAATTAGGACACCCTTATGAAATTGGGCGATGATATAGCCTCTTTCGCCTTTAATTTCTGGCCTTGGGATTCATTTACAAAGGACCTATGTAATAATGAAATATTTGTTCAGATTTATCTGTATACTAAATAATACAGTATATTTTTTCACTTTGTTGTAAATATTGCACTTTTCTCTTTTTTGTTAAATTGATGGTATCATTGTTATTACTCTTTGTTTATGTATGTTGCACCTCCCAACATCCTCTCTCAAGTTTTTTGTGTACTAAATGCCTATTTGTATGACTAGCAAATACATCTTTGCTTGCTACTCTCTGTATTTTTCAGCTCAGTGAGCGGTTAGCACACCTTTGACTTCAGGTTTGGTTCTGCTACTTAGCCGGCCAACCTTCACACTAATTTGCGGACAGGCCCATAACCCTGTTTCTATGTAGCATAATTGCCTTGAGCTTTGTCCATTTCTTTGTTTACACGAGGAGTCTTTAATGACAATTTGATATGATTAATTAAATTTGGTTTGGTGAGTTTTACTAAGCTGCCTTCACAATTTATCACTCTGTATCTACCTTTTTTTTCATCGGGTTTTATATTATTTTTGTATGTGACGTTTTGGGCTATGTGGCATGGACACATGGTTTCCAAAGTGGTACTTCTGTTTGGGTAGTATGTGTCCAGCAAATTGTTTTTAAAATGTCTTGGCTGTTGGGATCATGTTTGGCTATTGTTTCTATATCTTCGTATGATTTTAGAACTCTTTTTCTAGATTTAGCAGGACCAAGACTTAGCCATACTATATTTTCAGATTTTCCATACAAAGCAGTACCAGTTAAACAATCTGCTGCTTCATAGGAGCCACATTCTCTATGGGAGAGCATTTTTATGCCCAAGCTGTATAATTTTTGAGACAGTGTTATTTCTGATGTAGCTCTGTTTTTTCTGCTTTGGTTAAGTATGCTGTAACATATCATGCAACTGCAGTGGAATTGTCTGCAATGTACTGCACATCTATGTTTGCATTTCATAAGTGGGCAATGATTGCAATGATTGCATTGTAATCATTGATATATTTTTCTTCTTCTGTTCTTTTTAAGTAATATGTATTTTTAGGTTATTTGCCTTTAACACTATGTCTAACTGAAGACATGAAGGGGTTCACTTGACCTGTTTTTGTAACCGGTCTAGGGCAACCAAAGCGACATTTGGTGTAGTATTTCCCTTTGTTTTCATATTTGCGACGACAATATTTGACACATTTGTGTCTTTGAAATTGTAACATTTGTGCTTGGAGATCACTATTTGTTGCTTATGATGGAATTTGACAAGTGACATATTTTTCAATAAACTGTAGAACAGTGGCGTCACTGTCTTGACCAAATTTAGGAGCATCTTTAATCCATAAAAACATGTGGATATGTGGTGCTCCTCTGGCTTGGTATTCTTTTCTCCAAAAGAAGTGTTGCACTTCTCCAAGGGGAGGAGCAGTTTTATTACAAATAAAGGGTAGCATAGCAATGAAGTGATGGTGAAAATATCTTGAAACATTAAAAGGATCTAGAAAACAAAGTTGTCCAGGTGTTAGTATATCTATGTTTGTTTTGTTTTTGTTTGATATGCGTAGGAAATCATGTAAATCTTCCCTTGCATATTCTGCACAACTTAATGTAACAAACCAAATGGGTGGGCCAAGGTTTCTTATCATACAACGTACATCTCTGTGATGTCGAAACCAGTATTCTTTAGTACCACACATATTTGCTAATAGATTTGTAATATTTGATTGTAAAACCTCATCTTTTTGTTGCACTTTTTCTAATAATTGTGTAGCTGACATATTTTGAAAGTGGGATCCTGATTTTAATGTGTGTGCAACTCTGTAACATAAAGTTGCTAGTTCACTTTCAAAGAGTAGGTGGAATATGTATTCCACATTCTGTCTAAATCTGGGATTTTCCAGAATACATCTGTAATGAGCGATATTCTGATGCTGTTATTTGAATAGGTCTATCATCGTACCGTCCTCCTTTGCCAGTAGGAAAAAGTAGAGAAAAAGCACGTGCTCCTATACTTTTTTCCCATATGCTGATTGGTGATCCTTTTGTTTGACGCATTTGGTATGTTTCTAGTGCATCTTCTACGGTGTGATTAGAATGCAATGGGTGAATTGTACAATGGTCTAAAGTATTGGATATTGTAGCAGGATCTAGGAGCTCAAATTGACCATCTTCTTGTGTCTCTTGAATTATTTCAGTGGTATCCTTCATGTTTTCTTCAATATTAATTTCTTTGTAGTATTCATTATTGTCTCTTAGATATTGCAAAGCATGTCTAACCAGTTGTTGCCAATTTTTTTGTCTTTTGTAGGTACACCATTTACTAAGATAATTAAAGAATGGTCCATTGGACGTTGCACTCCTAGAGTGTGCACATTTTCTTTTAGATATAATGGTAAATCCACTAATTTTCCACGAATACCTTTCACGAATTCAGAGGGAGGTAATTTTGCTGTTTTTGGTTGAAGGCATATTATTGCTTGAAAGGGGTGCACTGTTTGAATTATGATGCTCTCATATAAATTGAGTTGTTGTAGGGGTTTTGGTAGTGGAAATAATTCCAAATTATTTGTGATGGCACGTGAAGGAGTTTGGTTGTTGTCAAGTTTTGTAGTGCAGTAACTGCAAAGTATTAAGGGGTCAGTTATTTCGTATTTGTTTTCTGCTATAAGGTAGAGAGCTAATTCAAACCATTTAGAATCTTCATTGTTTTCTATTTTATATGTTAGGTCTACAGTTTTTGTGTTACTTTTATAGAAAGTTCTACGGCAACATACACACACATGGTTTGGTATTTCAGCAGATGTACTTTTAAATTTCAGTATTTCTTTTTTGTATGTGTGTAGTAGAAGGTTGCCATGCATAGAATTGTTGCTAATTTTCTTTAAAGCTATTTCATTCTGTAAGTGGCTTTTACGTGCAAAATATTTTTTCTGAATATAGTCGATTTCTTCAAGTAGGTCTTTTGCTGTACCATGTAGAAGAATGTTATTTAAATTGGCTAGTGCTAAAGCAGGACTTTTAGCATAGTACAGTTTATAGACTAGATTTCTTATAGTTGAATGATGTGTGATATCATTTTGATGTAATGGAAGGTGGTTTTGCAAGTAGGTCCTGAAATGCAGGCCAATGAATGTCCTTGTAGTCCTGTGTACTTGCGCACTGGACAGGTATCCATATGTTGCAGTAGTTTAATTTTCATTTTGTCTTTGCCTTTCACATATTGATTGAGGAATTGGCATAAAAACTTGAAAGATTATTTGGGAATGTTACACATTGGCGTGCATGGCCATTTATATACTAGACGTTCTGATTCAGTTGAATGGAGAGGTAATTCTAAGTTTTCTGGGGATATTTTTGTAAGTAGTATTTCTTGTTCCATTATGGTATTATTAACTTTTTCATAACCTCGTCCACTGCTATGTATGGCAATTGTATTTGTTTGCTTTTGTTTGTATGCTTCTTCATTAAAGTGTGGTTCTGTGCTCGTAGTGTGACTCCATTCACCTCCACAGATACTTTAGAAGTTATTTCTGTTGACATTTCGTTTATTGAGAAGTCTTTTTTGTAATTTAGTCATTAGTTTTGTTAGTGTTTTCATTTTGTTTAACACTAAAATAAATAAGTTTCTTTTCAGAAGGATTGCAGTGTCTAACAACGCTTCTGAGATTAATTTCCTACAATAGGTTTTAAGGGTTGAGTTTGGTTTCTCTCCTGTTTTTATAAGATTTTGCAAGACTCTGTGACGGAACATTTTTGCTAAAATACTTTTATTGGTATGCTTAGTTTGCACTATATCAAGATTTATAGGAGCAGTTCCATCTGTAGTGATAGCTGATTTTTTGTTAATTGTTTTGTGGTTTCTGTACTTGAAGCTTGTTTTGTTTCGCTAAATGACTGTATTAGCTGTTTTGTTTTAACTTTTTTTTAACAAATTCTGCTAGAGATGGATGCTTGTTTTGGACACTTCTATTTTCATTTGCTCTGTTTCTGCGTTGCTTTCTACGGACTTGATTTTTGATAGGCATTCTTTAGGGTCTGTTGTAAAAAATAAAGAAGGTATATGTTGGGGTATTCTTAATGTATGTGTGCTGTTTGCATGAGTGTGTGAGTAAGATTATAAAGATGTATGTAATGGTGTGTGATTGTGCATTGGGCAACTACAACTAGTTGGGATGGCTATTCTTGAATTTATGTGCTACTAAACTGGGGTTCAGATGATAGTAGAAAGTAAGCTGGTGGTGTGGAGAAGTAGAAATAGTAAATCTAATGACATACAATTAAAACAGGTGTTTTTTCTATAATATGAAAATTCTAGGGGTTGAGTTGGGTTATTTGTGTGTCGAAAACTAAGAAATTGTGTGTCATTCTGCCTGTAAATCTCTGTTTAAGAAATGGGGATTTGTAGACAGAATGGTGCACAATCTCTATTTTGAGACACAGAAATAGCATGAATTAACCTTACAGTGTGTTTGAATAATAGTACAAATAATATGGTGGTATTCAACTTACTTTTTTTTTTAATTCTTCTTGGTTGTTCTTTGTACTTCAAATTCAGCTGCTTCTTTTCAGGAGAATCATCTTCACTGCAATTGTAAAGGAAATAAATAAGGAATTTTGTTTGTATATGGCATTGTTTTTATTTAGACATTGATTTTTTTAATTGACATTGACCCTCAGCGCCTTCCTCAAAATCATGAAAACTATCTTATTCACATAAGATGTGTCGCACCAGTTGAATACATATCATATGTTCTTAATGCATAAACTGTATTGTAATGACTAACTGTACCAACCAAAATATCATTTGTATGCCTTGTGGAATTCATAATGTACCACTGAATACCACTATTTCTGTAACTAAGCTCTTGTAAGTAAGAGTGCCTCAATGCCATGGGCTGCTTGCACAGTATATAAATATAAGTAAATAAATGTTTACATTTTTGTAAAAGTATTGTTGTTTGATTTTTGAACATACAGTGTGCATGAAATTTTGTTTGAGTATGTTAACTCTTCATATTGTACTTTAAATATGTTAGTTCAACATGCTTTGAAAATGTGTGTGTAAAAAGAAATTAAATAGCAGATAGGTTTGGAAGTGACAGTTGATTTTAGGAGATGGAAAAAATGAAAGTAAATTAATTTTATAGATTATACAAGCTAAAAATCAGTTAATCTGTTTATATGAACCTATAAAAATTGTACATGTACTATATAGAAAATATGCATACCTGTAGTTTGTGTTCATGCAAATGTATATGCATGCAGCTGCAAGTAGAAATCTTGGAGACTTTCCAATGATATGACACTTGTACTCAGAGAGATTAACAGTACATTTAAAGTGCTGATCTATGATGATGCATTTAGATGTAGAGTTCTTGGATGTGATTGGTGGATGTTCATGTGACCTCTTAGCTATATCCAATGAGGGAATGACACAGAAAGTGAAAAGGAAATGGTAAAAGGACTGTTCATGTTACGATATGTCCGCGGACATGGCAGTAGTCCGCGGACATCGGGTGTTACATCCGGGGATTTTTGGGTTGGGGAGCCATGCAAATGTGAATGAGCAGAGAAAGGGATTGGTCAGGAAAGTTTAGTGGGTTTGTTGTGCCAGGAGAGAGTTTTACAGATACTCTTTTTGCTGAGCGAAGAACAGATAGCTATGGCTGTGTGTTTCAAAAAACAGATTGTTTGGATTTTGGGAGACTCGTGGATACATTGGTTGAAGGTGCATGCAGAAAGCTGTGGAGTACCTGTAGATATTGGATTCCCACATGTGGAAGTGCACTGGCATGGAGTACGTGGAATGAAGTGGTTGGACTTGCTACCTCTCTGTGCTACTTTGGAGACAGATCAACATCCAGACATAATTGTAATTCATTGTGGAGGTAACAGTTTAGGACATGTGTCTGGAATTTCTTTGCAATTTGCAATGAAAGAAGGACTTGGGAAGGTCATGGACATGTTTCCAAATTCTCAAGTAATTTTTTCACGGATTGCGCAGAGAGAAATGTGGCTTCGTTCTTCTTCATTTGGTGCACAAATGGAGAAAGCAAGGTGCAATGTCAATAAGGCTGTTTGTGCCTTTCTAAGAGATTTTGGCATGTCCTCTTTTCACAATGAAAATATTATGTTTCGTAGTACATACATTTTTCGCAGAGATGGAGACCATCTTACTTATGCTGGCAATCAGGTTTCTTTGAGAAATGTACAAAATGCACCTTTTTTGGAATTACAGCATCCATTTTATAGTAGGTGTTGAGCATTTCAAATTTTTCAAACACAAATAAACACCACCAAAAGGCTCTTTTCAGAGCCACCACTTCCTCCCATATAAAACTGCAATGGTTATGATAGGGTAGCAACCCAAAATTTTAGATGTCCGTGGACTTCTAAAAAATACACTGCTTCATTTATTTTCACTTCTATTTTTAAACTGTAAAAGGCGGCTCTGAAAAGAGCCTTTTTTATTTTTGTTGTTTTAAATTCTTTTTGTTTTTTTTATGCAAGACACACTAGGAGAGGAGGGGAAAGAAGGGTAAGGGGGGACACCAACCACGGGGATAAGAAAGGGCGAGCTGAGAGAGGAAGATGAGGAGTGGGTTTCACTTGGGTAGTGAGCAGATTTTTTCGTGCTCTGAAACGATAGCCTCAAAAGCACTACGAAGTCTCTCCCACCTGCACAGTACTGCGTCACAGTACATACACACAACTGTGACCCTCGAAAGGTAAGGGTCATCAGCATTGCGTATGGCCTGAGAGGCAGCTTGAGGAATACGCTGTCCCACAGGAGTGTTCCTTGTGCTGACAGGATCGTAAACAAAGGATGAAGTAGAGGAAGTCAACATGCTACGTGCCTCGCAAGGTACAACTTTTCGAATGGCCCCGAGTGGAATGACTTTAGGTGTCGCTTCATGGTAGTTGTCCCAAAGCTGTATGAACCATGCCTCCCGCGACTGAATACCATTTTGCACTCATTGCAGATGACCTGGTTCGTACGCGCCTTAGGACAATTACCACGAATGGTAAATAACCGCCACACCCAAGACTCACGCTGAGTGCTGGTAGTAGGGACTTCCACTACCTCATTCTCATCATCCTCTTCTTCCTCCTGCGCATCCTCACTCCTGTTCCCCTCTTCAGGCCCTTGGGAGGTGTTGGTGGTGGAGAGGGTGGGGGTGGTGCTGAGGCAGATGCAGCACCAGGTGGCAGTAGTGGAGCCACGGATGCCATCAAGTTCGCGATGGAAATCTCCAAATTGGCAGCAACATTTTCTGTGCTCTGTAGGATAGCCAAAACACAATGAGAATGAGCTCTAGGGCATGGTATTTTATAGGGGTGCTTGTGCGCGGTTCGCAGACATGCGTGCTGTCTGCGGACAGATCCAACAGAAAAAAGGGTTAAAAAAGCCACAAAAAGTATGTAGAAACTCAGGATTACTATGTGGGACTTGTTCTATGGTGAGTTTTTGTTGGAAAATATTGTAGATTACTTTAAAATGTAGTTTTAAATTGTTCGAGGACACAAACAGTGTTTGCAATCAGAACATACGCTGATCGTGGGCAGAGGTCACATGATAGCTTCACGAAAATGTCCGCGAAGGGAGCGGGTGTCCGCAGGACACCAAATGCATTGAAACTATTTTGCGCATGCGCGTTGGTGTTCTACGGACACTGTTCGGGTCCTGGAGTGATTAAAAGTGCGTCACAAGTGAAACAAACAGTTATGGACAGGCGTTTGTTCTTAGAACAGTTTCAACTTTTCTGCGAACAATACGGACAGGCGTAGCATCCTCAGGACACCCCCATTTTATTTATTTACAAACATTCCGGGACACTTGATGTGTTCTGAGAACACTTTCATCTTGCCAGCGAACAATACAGACAGTGTCCTCAGGACACCCACATTTCGTCCATTGACGAACATTTCATGACACCGCGTGTGTTCTTAGAACAGTTTCAACTTGCCTGCGAACAATACGGACAGGCAGAGCGTCCTTAGGACACTCACATTTTGTCCATTGACGAACATTTCATGACACCGCGTGTGGTCTGAGAACAATTTCAACTTGCCTACAAACAATACGGACAGGCATAGCGTTCTCAGGACACTCCTATTTTGTTTATTTACGAACATCCCAGGACACATAATATATTCTAAGAACACTTTCATCTTGCCAGCGAACAATGCGGACAGCGTCGTCAGGACACCCACATTTCGTCCATTGACGAACATTTCAGGACAACACGTGTGTTCTACGAACAGTTTCAACTTGCTTGCGAACATTATGGACAGGCATAGAGTCCTAAGGACACTCCCATTTTGTTTCTTTACGAACATTTTAGGACACAATCTGTGTTCTTAGAACAGTTTCAACTTGCCTGTGAATAATAGGGAGAGGCATAGCGTCCTCAGGACACTTCCATTTTGTTTCTTTACAAACATTTTAGGACACATAATATGTTCTAAGAACACTTTCATCTTGCCAGCGAACAATGCGGACAGCGTCGTCAGGACACCCACATTTCGTCCATTGACGAACATTTCAGGACAACACGTGTGTTCTACGAACAGTTTCAACTTGCTTGCGAACATTATGGACAGGCATAGAGTCCTAAGGACACTCCCATTTTGTTTCTTTACGAACATTTTAGGACACAATCTGTGTTCTTAGAACAGTTTCAACTTGGCTGTGAACAATACGGACAGGCATAGCGTCCTCAGGATACACCCATTTTGTTTATTTACGAACATCCCAGGACACATAATATGTTCTAAGAACACTTTCATCTTGCCAGCGAACAATACGGACAGCGTCCTCAGGACTCCCACATTTCGTCCATTGACGAACATTTCAGGACACCGGGTATGTTCTTAGAACAGTTTCAACTTGCCTGCGAACAATACCGACAGGCAGACCGTCCTAAGGACACTCCCATTTTGTTTCTTTACAAACATTTTAGGACACAGCCTGTGTTCTTAGAACAATTTCTACTTGCTTGCGAACAATACGGTCAGGCATAGCGTCCTCAGGACACCTCCATTTTGTTTATTTATGAACATCCCAGGACACATAATATGTTCTAAGAACACTTTCATCTTGCCAGCGAACAATACGGACAGCGTCGTCAGGACACCCACATTTTGTCCATTGATGAACATTTCAGGACACAGCTTGTGTTCTTAGAACAGTTTCAACTTGCTAGCGAACAGTACGGACAGATATAGGCCCTCATTACGACCCTGGCGGAAATCGAAAAACGATGGCGGAAATGCAATACCACCATCGAATAGCGCTCGGTGCGATCATGACCCGTCACCGCAAAGTACGATGCCATTAGCGACACCGTAGTGAACGCCAACGCTAACTGCACCAAGTACGCGCGCGAGCGCCATGCCAAACCGTAATTACCACCATGGCGCAACGGTACGCGAATTCTGACCCTAGCGGACATGCACCTAACGCCATCAAGCACGGCGGAAAGTACCATTCCGCCATGGTGAGAAGTACGGCATCGCGAACCAACCGTAAACGGCCCTACTGAGTGCCTGTACACCGCTCCCTGGCCACATTGTACAACTCCCCATAGGTGCAATAAAGTCACACAATGCAACCAGTGAAATGTACTAGTCATCCATGCCTGCCAACGAACAAATGAATCTCAAGAGGGGCCAATGGGAGCTGCAGGGCACAGATGGCACGAATACAGAAGCTATACAAATGGACATGACCTCAGTCTCCCACCAAGAAACGCACGCAAACACAGGCACCTGTGACCAGCCATATTCCGATAATCACATCATTCCACCAATCCACCTGGCTGACCGGCATCTGTTACACAAAAGCTAATCCCTCGCCCCTGAGCATGACATCATCAAAACAGTCATATTGGCAGCCCTTATCCCTGACCTCACTGGGCTTCGTAGGCAAACGCGCCCAGCACAGTACCACGCAACTATACTCCGAAGCTGGAACCCAATGCAGATCTCCTCACAATACATCGCTCCCCAAATAGGAATATGCCACATCACTTGCAAAGAAGAACGCTACACGGTTCATATCAGAATAGAAATTTAATGCACAACAAATTCACCAAGCCCATACAGCCATTAGGCCATGAACTCCAAAATACATTTCACCATTGTGGGCTGCATCCGCAATAAATGACCAGCTACTTCTTGTGTGACGCCCTGTTCCTTCATGGTACACAGGGGCTACATTCTCGTACGAAAAGGCAACATGGAAGCGCCTAGAACCGCAGGGCCATCCCAATAGGGAGGCACTAGTCCAGCTGAAAGGCCGAAATGTTGCTCCTAGCCACTAGTACTGCATAAGGGCATGTGGCCCATTGGCGATCGTCCCATAAGATCGTAATGCTGCTCCACTGATTAACACGAAGCAGCAGGTGTCGGGAGTAAAATCCATCTGCAGGAGTGGCATACAGATGGCAGTGGCAAAAGGGGAGGAGATACCTGTCACCCAAATGAAATGAAAAAGAATAGTATGGCCATCAGAACTTCATTTGAATTACTCACTTCAATGATCACACCAAATCCACAGCCATATGCATGCTAGCCCACTCCAAAGGATCATCACCACCCAAAAACCACTTGCGAATCATAACTATCTATATCGAGGTGAAAACACTATCACAAACGAGTGTTCCTGTGCATGCGTCTGTTAAAACAGAATCCATCAGATGGGATTGGTAACGTGCATGGACACAAGTGTCTGAAGGCGCGTCGAGACAGGGAGGGCTCAACAAGGCCAGGAGGAGGAGGAGGGCAAGGCAGGGCCAGCAAGGGCCGCCAGCACAGCCACTACCACCACGCAGGCAGCCCGCAATCCCACGCCTCCGAGCACATCCGTTCAACCTCACTGATGAGCAGATCCACACCCTCTACCGTTTGGACCGGGACACCATAACCGCCATTGTGGACATGACACAGGCTGACCTTGTCAGCATGATAGATAGCCCAACCGCCATCCCACCCCTACTGAAGGTGGTGTCTGTACTCCACTTCCTGGCCACAGGCACCTACCAGCACACAGTCGGACAGTTGCATGGCATATCACAGCCACTGTTCTCACGGACACTATTGCAAGTGCTCGATGCCCTCCTGCAGCACGCTGACGACTACATCTCTCTACCACGCTCGGAGCAGGAAATTACCAACACAAAAGTGGGATTCCATGCACTTGCCGGCATACGAAAAGGCAACATGGAAGCGCCTAGAACCGCAGGGCCGTCCCAATAGGGAGGCACTAGTCCAGCTGAAAGGCCGAAATGTTGCTCCTAGCCACTAGTACTGCATAAGGGCATGTGGCCCATTGGCGATCGTCCCATAAGATCGTAATGCTGCTCCACTGATTAACACGAAGCAGCAGGTGTCGGGAGTAAAATCCATCTGCAGGAGTGGCATACAGATGGCAGTGGCAAAAGGGGAGGAGATACCTGTCACCCAAATGAAATGAAAAAGAATAGTATGGCCATCAGAACTTCATTTGAATTACTCACTTCAATGATCACACCAAATCCACAGCCATATGCATGCTAGCCCACTCCAAAGGATCATCACCACCCAAAAACCACTTGCGAATCATAACTATCTATATCGAGGTGAAAACACTATCACAAACGAGTGTTCCTGTGCATGCGTCTGTTAAAACAGAATCCATCAGATGGGATTGGTAACGTGCATAGACACAAGTGTCTGAAGGCGCGTCGAGACAGGGAGGGCTCAACAAGGCCAGATAGACGATGGTCCCACTATGGCAGCCCTGCATCACATAGCGCAGGGGAGGTGGATAGATTCCAAGAAGCCCTGTACATGGCAAACTCTGTATCAAATCATCTGTCCATGCATCCATACATCATTCCCTCATCCCGTAATGAAAACGCCTGTTTCCATACTCACATAACATGTGAAATTTCCATTGAGTCTGTGCGTTATGCAGCCTGCAAAATCCACTGTGCCCCAGCCCGTAATTCCAGTGTTGTGAAGTAACATGTATTTGGGAACGTCCGGCCTTATCGCCCACTTCGCTATTGCGCATCCCAAACTATTCATATCAATCATTGCATCCTCGCCATGGCCCCTGTCCCAAGGACATTGAACAATAGAACGTTATATTTGCAGTCAGACCTGTGGGCATCTCCTCGCCGCTAGCTGAAAACCGAAAGCGCCGCCCTTCGAATTCCTCATTTGCAACATCACGTCGAAAAGGCATCTGTGGCCGCTTGAAATCACAAATTAATCCATCTAGTGCGGCTGTGTGTGAAAATGGCAACTGCCTTCACTCACAAATGGGACGCCCCGCCCGTCGGTGAACCTCGGTACAGTGTTGCATGAGGGTCCACCATTACTCGAGTACTACGTTCCACTGACCCTTCACAAGTCTGTTCGCGACTGCAAAGATAGTATGTGAAACAATGGGACCATAGCAGAATGAACATATCAACCAATGTTACACTGCCATCGGGTACAAATACATGATTGTAATAGCAAGATGCCATTCGTCGAATTGCAGCGTTGTGTGCGGGACGTGCTCGCCCAAAGGGGAGAGCAGCTTGTACACAGGTGGAATGAATCACCACAGGTGGAGGCCATACAGCCTGAAAACACATAAATTGCACACCCAGCCTCCTCCCACAACCACACCCACTCCGAAATGCTACCGGCAGGACTAGCTATGTTGGCCCTGGGGGACCTGATAGCACTGCAAGTACTCCAACTTCAAGAAGAAGACGAACACCAACTACAACCGGCCGCACGGAGGAGACGCAGGAGGAGGAGGAGGGCAAGGCAGGGCCAGCAAGGGCCGCCAGCACAGCCACTACCACCACGCAGGCAGCCCGCAATCCCACGCCTCCGAGCACATCCGTTCAACCTCACTGATGAGCAGATCCACACCCTCTACCGTTTGGACCGGGACACCATAACCGCCATTGTGGACATGACACAGGCTGACCTTGTCAGCATGATAGATAGCCCAACCGCCATCCCACCCCTACTGAAGGTGGTGTCTGTACTCCACTTCCTGGCCACAGGCACCTACCAGCACACAGTCGGACAGTTGCATGGCATATCACAGCCACTGTTCTCACGGACACTATTGCAAGTGCTCGATGCCCTCCTGCAGCACGCTGACGACTACATCTCTCTACCACGCTCGGAGCAGGAAATTACCAACACAAAAGTGGGATTCCATGCACTTGCCGGCATACCGGGTTGCATTGGTGCCATCGACTGCACCCATGTGGAATTGGTCGTCCCACATGCCATGGAGGCCCAGTACCGCAACCGAAAACAATTTCATTCTCTGAATGTACAAATGGTGTGTGACTCCAACAGGATCATTACACATTGTTGTGCCCGATTCCCTGGATCAACCCATGATTCTATGGTCTTGAGGAACTCTACAATACCACGCTACATGGAGCGACACGCAGGGAACAGATCCTGGCTACTCGGTGAGTCTCATTTCAAGCATGATGATGTGGGGTATGTGATGCGGCAATGACCTGGCAGGAAGGGGGGGGGTGCGTACGTAGCAATGGCATTCCTCAAAATTCCTTTATTGTCCACATACAGGTGATGCCGGGTATCCACTGAAGAGATGGCTCCTCACACCAGTCTGGAACCCACGGGACCAGCATGAGGAGGACTACAACCATGCCCACTCACGTACCCGTGTAGTCATAGAACAGGCATTCGGCCTACTGAAGACTCGTTTCCGCTGCCTCAGCAGGTCTGGCGGGGCACTCCTGTACCGCCATGAGAAGGTTGCAAAGATGGTCATGGCATGTGTCATGCTCCACAACATGTGCGTACGTAGAAATGTGCCCATGCCCCCTGACGCAGAACTGCAAGCACCTGAAGATGGTCATGATGAGGGTGGGGATGTGGCAGCACCTCAAGGAGTCTGCGAGGCACAGGAGGGCCGTGACATTCGTCAGCATCTCATAGATGCATGCTTCTAGCACTCACGCCTGGTGGCTGATACATGGACACGGGACTCGTGGCACTGTGTGTGTCTGGAACATGCACAATATGGACTGTACGCCTATAATGGCCTCGTACACAAAGATCAATGTCCACACATCTCATTGGATGATCGTGCATTGTTTATGGCATATGTGATATCATGTTAAACACCCTATCGACCCGCCACCCAAGTGAGCCCAACACACCCCCTCCACCCTCCTACCTCCCCCCCGAACACCAGTGTCCAAAGATGCTCATTGTCAGTGGGCAGTCGCTATTGCAAGCCCCCTCTCCGGGTATCAGGGGCACCCCTGCCTGTGGAGCGCAGTTTCCTCCCAGATCTACGTTGGGGGCTGCCCTGGACGGAACTTGCAACGGATGATGTCTCTGCCTGCTCACGTCCATGCATGTCCCTAAGGGTTTGTGAGAGCTCAGTGAGCACACGGCGCACTGCGGCAAGTTCGGCACATACGTCTTTGGACGTCGCATGCAGTTCCCCCCTCAGGCTCTCGGTGCTTCTCTCCATTTGTACTCTCAGGCTCTCTGTGCTTCTCTCCATTTCTACTCTCAGGCTCTCGGTGCTACTCTCCATTTGTGCCCTTAGTGTCTCTGTACTTCTCTCCATTTCTGCCCTAAGTGTCTCTGTTGATGTTTCTATGTCTGCCTTAGTGCCCCCACATTCATTGGCATGGTCCTTGAGGAGCGTGGCCAGTTGCTGCTGTTGCACGATTATCTGGTCGAGGGACTGTTGCCTCTGCTGGGCCATGGCCATTTGCGGTGGTGTCACAGAGTGGCTGGTCACCTCATGTTGCCTTGCCACAGGGCTTGTGGGGGATGGCCAGTTGTCGTCTTGTGGGTGCCCCTGCGTGGTATCCTCATGGTGTACGGGATGGAACAGACAGGGGGATTGAGACAGGTCATGGATGGATCTAACTTCGACATCCCCGTTTTCTGTGTCGGAGCATGCTGCCATTAATGCAGTGTCACCTATGGTGCTGCTGCCACCAGAAGCAGTGCCTACTGTGGCATCCATTGGGGGGACCTGTGGTGGTGCTGTTGTGGGCATGCTGGCTGCTGGGGTGCCTGTTGGAGTTCCCTCCTCTGTGCTGCCACTTGATTTGTGCTGCTGCCGTGTCTTGATGCGTGCAGCTGAGGTGGAGGGTCTTTGGCCGTTGGTCTTGGCCCTCTTTGCAGGTGTGCTGGTAGGGGTGTCCTGGAGCTCGTCGTTTGAATCGGACCCTGTGGTGGAGTAAAGGAGGGCGATCGTTATTAATGGGTCTGTGGAAATTGGAATGGCAATGTATCACATGCATTGGGGTGGTACCTGAGGGTGATTTGGGTCGGGGCCTTGGAGGTGGTTTCATTTGTGTGTGGAGTGAGGGTGCAGTTGTTTTGCAGCCTGCAGTTAGGGTGTGCCTGCTGCACGTGTAGAGGGTGTTTTTAGGATTTTTAATTATTTATGTATTTGATGTGAGTTTTAAAGTGTGCTATCAGGCCTATGTATGTGGACGTTCTCCTGGACATGTGTTACTGTTGCACTATGTGGACACGTGGTACTTCACATGATTGGACATTGTGGTTTTGGCATTGTTTTATTTGGGACACCTACCTGATTCTTCGGATGTCTGCACTCCTTTCTCCATCCCTCCGACTCCCTCTATGCTCTCCATTCCAATGGTGGAGGCACAGATTTCTTCCCAGGGGGTCAACTTGATGGGTGATTCCGATCCTCCCCCGGTAGCTGTGGCAATGTTGCGGTTGGCAGAAAGTATGCTACGGACGCGTATCCGCAGGTCGTCCCATCGCTTTCTGCATTGCTGTGGGTTGCGGGGTGCGGTCCCCACCGCACTTACCCGCTGTGCCACCAGGGCCCATATGGCCTTCTTGTTCGCAAGTGCCGTCCTGGTCATTTGCGTGGAGAAGACGGCGGCAGCATTCTCCTGGAGGGTCTCTGTGAGCACGGTGAGTTCCTCACGGGAGAAGTGGACCTGCCGCTTGCGGTCGCACGCTTTCTTCGCTACTTTTCCCATTTTTCTTGGTTTCACTAGGGTGGATGACGGGTTGGGATGTGTCTCAGGGTAGTATTTTTAATGGTTGTGTGGAAATTGTGGTTTTATAGGTGTACGGCGTGATGTTTCCCGTTCCGGGACCATGCTTTTACTTCCGTTTCCGTATATTTCCGGTCACCGTACTTTCCGGTTGGCGCTCACTGCGGTGACCGCTAAAATGGGTGGCGGTATTGCACCTAGGGCGCCGTACGGCGGCGGTGTGGGCCGTTTTGGGGTCATTTCCGCCATCGCGGACTTTGCACTTCCGCCATGGCGTGGTGCTCGTGCCCGATGGGTCGGAATGAGCCGCACTTTGCTCTGTCGTGCAATGGCGGAAACGCTATTTACGCTATGGCGGTCCGGTCGGTTGATTTCCGCAAGGGTCGTAATGAGGGCCATTGTGTTCTTAGGACACCTCCATTTTTGTTTCTTCACGGACATTCCGGACACCCGCGCTGTCCGCGGTCACCTGAAATGCTTTTTAAAAAAAAATAAACAAGAAATTAATTAGAACACAATATAATAATTTTACTTTATTTTACATGTATGTTAAATTTATGAAAGAGAAGGTGAGGCAGAAACTGAAACAAAAACAGGAGAATTAGGGGTTTCAATAGGATTTATATGAGGTGAAGAAGGGATGGAAGTCTCATCAAAATGTTTTGGTTCATGGAGAGGGTTTGGGGATGATTGACTGGGATATGGTGAGGGGGGACAGGTACATGTGGGACAATGGTATGTAGTTGTTTGTTGGAACTGATCCTCCACAAAGCTTTTCAAATTATTAAAATTTTCCATGAGTAGGTCCGTTTTTTCTTCTATGTGCTGAAGAGTCGTATCCAATACAGATTTGTCATTAGTATTTTCAATTTTTGTATGGTTTGTACAAAAAAAAATATATGTTAAATGTACATAAAATAATATTAATTAATTGGTTTATATAGTAAATTGTCTACCATTAGATTCACTATCTTCTGACATTTCCTCACGTGGGAAATGCTCCTCTAGCCACTCCAGAGTACTAGACATTTCTGTGAGAAAAAAAACATAACATCTTTCTTTTATGTATCTAATACAGAAAGTTTACAAATATATGAGTAACATGCAGTACACTTACTATTTCAGGTAAGGTGTGTTCTGAGTGGTCTGTAGATCTGCTGCTGTTCTTAGTTGTGGAGTTTCTGTGAGGTAATCATATTGGAAGCCTATCTTTCTTCTTTTGGTATATTCCATTTTAGAAAATATTGTATTTAAATGAATGGTTAGTGTGTTATATATATGGGTTACACTTCTTATTTATTACTACATATAATATGTATGTGTGCTGGTTTGTGAATTTGTAAAATGTTCGTATGTTATGATATAACAATTAAACATACCCCCCCAGACTTTTTGGGTAGTGGTACTGTTGTCCGAACATGTCCGCGGACATTAAAAGAGTTCGCGGACATCAAATTCAGTAGAGGGAGTTCAGTATGTTCCATATTACATGTACATAAAGTCAGAGTTATTATTGTTAAGTTGCGCTACTAAAAACCTATGAAATTCATTGAAAAAACTTTGTTAAAGGGACGTTATGGTTAAGTTGCGATACTAAAAACCTATGAAATTCAGTGAAAACACTTTGTTAAAGGGACGTTATGGTTCCAAGTAAAACCGAAAAACCCCTGAAATTCGCCAGATATGGTAAGCTAAGCAACCATAACTCACGCCACCACTTTGCACTGCTAAGACTAACACCCACGACATCAAAGATGACATCACAAATGTCATTGATGACATCACTGATGACATCACATGTCTGTTTTCCTCTTTTTTCCTTCACTGACATATGTAGGCCACATGGTTTTCTTCAGTAACAATCATGAACTAAACATTGTAAACATACTATATTTGTAGACTTATCCTTCAAGTATGTTCTTACAGTAATTCCCTTAGGGTCTAGTCATATCATATGAAACATATACATATGGGAAGACACAAGCTTGAAAAACAGCAATTCTTTCTGTGCATGAAGATAATCAGTAGAGTTATCAGCACTTTCTGATAGTTCTGTTGTTTTTTTTATTACTGTATTTTCCCTGTATATTGTTATTGTTATTGTTATTTTGCATTTATATAGCGCCTTATATACCATTGGTATGGTCTGAAGGCGCTGGTAGGTTGAACGCCCTTGGGAACCGAAGTTCAGATCAATAGAGAGGGTAGAGAGAGTTAAAGGTGCGTGTGAGCACCGGGTATGTGTGCAGCTTGTGCGGGATCCATGTAATAGCTGCTTCTTAGCGGTAGGTGTGGTGGTTGAGAGATCAGGAGTATATGTTCGTTCTGGCAGGATTTATCCAGACCGGATGTGGCTGCGTTAGGCCTGAGAAGAACGCCTGGCTGGGGGGTGTGTAACCAGCAGTGTTTACTTAGAATGATGTGGAGTGAGCGGTAGATGTTGGTATGAGAACAGTTATACCGAATGGTGTCATAGTATCTCTGTGTTCTAGTTGAGTGGTGATGTAAAGGAGAGAGTAAGCATGGTGGTGGGATATGTGCTCTTTCAAATGTCTACGCACTCAATCCATCTACATACTCACTCTCTCTACGCGCTCACCCCCTCTACCCACACACACCCTCTACGCGCTCACCCCCTCTATGCGCTCATCCCCTCCACGCACTCACCCCCTCTACGCACTCATCCCCTCTAGGCATTCATCCCCTCTACACACTCAACCCCTCTACGCACTCATACCCTCTACGCACTCATCCCCTCTACTCACTCATGTGCTCCCAGCACTCATCATCTTTAAGCACTTGTGTTTTTCATGCATTCTGCAGCAATATCAAGTTCTATATAATCATCTCTTCACTCATCCGTTCCATACGCTCATCGGTTTTATACACTTGTCCACTCCTCCGCTCTATCCACTCATCTGCTCTATCCACTAATCAACTCATCTGCTCTATCTACTCATCCGCTCTATCCACTCATCCGCTCTATCCATACATCTGTTCTATCCACTCTATCCACTCATCCGCTCAATCCACTCATCCTCTCTATCCACTCGTCCGCTCTATCCACTCGTCCACACTATCGACTCATCCACTCTATCCACTCATCCGCTCTATCCACTCATCCGTTCTATCTACACATCCGTTCTATCCACTCTATCCACTCATCCGCTCTATCCACTCGTCCGATCTATCAACTCATCCGCTCTATCCACTCATCTGCTCTATCCACTCATCCGCTCTATCCACACATCTGTTCTATCCACTCTATCCACTCATCCACTCTATCTACTCATCCGCTCTATCTACTCATCCGCTCTTATCTACTCATCTGCTTTATCCACTCATCCGCTCTATCCACTCATCCGCTCTATCCACACATCCGTTCTATCCACTCTATCCACTCATCCGCTCTATCTACTCATCTGCTCTATCTACTCATCCGCTTGATCTACTCATCCACTTTATCCACTCATCCGCTCTATCCACACATCCGTTCTATCCACTCTATCCACTCATCCGCTCTATATACTCGTCCACTCAATCTACTCATCCGCTCAATCTACTCGTCCGCTCAATCTACTCATTCTCTCTATCCACTCGTCTGCTCTATCCACTCGTCCGCTCATCCACTCATCCATACACTTATCCACTCCTCCGCTCTATCCACTCATCCGTTCTATCCACTCATCCGCTCTATCCACTCATCAACTCATCCGCTCTATCCACTCATCACTCTATCCACTCATCTGCTCTATCCACTCATCTGCTCTATTCACTCATCCGTTCTATCCACTCATCTACTCTTCTGCTCAATCCATTCATCCGCTCTATCCACTAATCTACTCATCCACTCATCCGCTCTGTGCACACATCCGTTCTATCCACTCTATCCAGTCATCCGCTCTGTCTACTCATCCGCTCTATCTACTCATCCGCTCTATCTACTCATCCTCTCTATCTACTCATCCGCTCTATCAATTCATCTGCTCTATCCACTCATTATTTCTGTACACTTTATCCACTCATCCGTTCTATCCACTCACCCGCTCTATCCACTCATCCATTCATCCACTCATCCATACACTTATCCACTCCTCCGCTCTATCCACTCATCCGCTCTATCCACTCATCAACTCATCCGCTCTATCCACTCATCCGTACTATACACTCATCCGTACTATCCACTCATCCGCTCTATCCACTCTTCCGCTCTATCCACTCTTCCGCTCTATCCACTCTTCCGCTCAGTCCACTCTTCCGCTCAATCCACACTTCTGCTCTATCCACTCTTCCGCTCTATCCACTCTTCCGCCCTATCCATTTTTCTGCTCTATCCACTCATCCGTTCTATCCACTCATCCGTTCTATCCACTCATCCGTTCTATCTGCTCTATACACTCATGCGCTCTATCCACTCATCCGCTCTATCCACTCATCCGCTCTATCCACTCATCTGCTTTAACTATTCATCCATTCATCCACTCATCCATACACTTATCCACTCCTCCGCTCTATCCACTCATCCGCTCTATCCACTCATCAACTCATCCGCTCTATCCACTCATCCGTACTATACACTCATCCGTACTATCCACTCATCCGCTCTATCCACTCATCTTCTCTATCTACTCATCCGCTCTATCTATTCATCTGCTCTATCAACTCATTATTTCTGTACACTTTATCCACTCATCCGTTCTATCCACTCATCCGCTCTATCCACTCATCCATTCATCCACTCATCCATACACTTATCCACTCCTCCGCTCTATCCACTCATCCGTTCTATCTGCTCTATACACTCATGCGCTCTATCCACTCATCCGCTCTATCCACTCATCCGCTCTATCCACTCATCTGCTCTAACTATTCATCCATTCATCCACTCATCCATACACTTATCCACTCCTCCGCTCTATCCACTCATCCGCTCTATCCACTCATCAACTCATCCGCTCTATCCACTCATCCGTACTATACACTCATCCGTACTATCTACTCATCCGCTCTATCTACTCATCCTCTCTATCTACTCATCCGCTCTATCTATTCATCTGCTCTATCAACTCATTATTTCTGTACACTTTATCCACTCATCCGTTCTATCCACTAATCCGCTCTATCCACTCATCCATTCATCCACTCATCCATACACTTATCCACTCCTCCGCTCTATCCACTCATCCGCTCTATCCACTCATCAACTCATCCGCTCTATCCACTCATCCGTACTATCCACTCATCCGCTCTATCCACTCTTCCGCTCTATCCACTCTTCCGCTCTATCCACTCTTCCGCTCAGTCCACTCTTCCGCTCAATCCACTCTTCCGCTCTATCCACTCTTCTGCTCTATCCACTCTTCCGCTCTATCCACTCTTCCGCCCTATCCATTCTTCTGCTCTATCCACTCATCCGTTCTATCCACTCATCCGTTCTATCCACTCATCCGTTCTATCTGCTCTATACACTCATGCGCTCTATCCACTCATCCGCTCTATCCACTCATCCGCTCTATCCACTCATCTGCTCTAACTATTCATCTGCTCTATCCACTCGTCCGCTCTATCCACTCATCCATTCTATCAGCTCATCCATTCTATCCGCTCATCCATTCTATCCACTCTATACACTCGTCCGCTCTATCCACTCTTCCGCTCTATCCACTCTATACACTCATCCGTTCTATCGACTCATCCGTATTATTGACTCATCCATTCTATCCACTCTATCCACTCATCCGCTCTAGCCACTCATCTGCTCTATCCACTCATCCGCTCTATCCACTCATCCGTTCTATCCACTCATCCATTCTATACAATCATCCGCTCTGTACATTCGACAGGTCTGTACATTCATCTGTTCCAGCGATCTACACACTCTCTGCACTTCCATATTCACCCGATATCCACATTCATGTGCTCTACATACTAATCCGCTCCACATACTCATCCGTTCAACACATTTATTCGGTTTACGCTCATCCGTTCTGGACATTCCTCTGTTTTATGTACTCTTGCGTTGTACATGCTTCTCTGTATTTGCACACTCATCCGCGCTACATGGTTGTCCGTTCTACACAACCAGCCACTCTACACACTCATCCACTCAACATGTTCATCCATTCCATACACTCATCCGATCTACATATTCACTCGATTTCCATACTCATTCGAACTATATAGGTATTTGTTCTTCCACTCATGCATTCTTCAACTCGGCGCATTCATTTGTTCCACCTGTTTTATCCATTCTAACTAATTTCATTCACTCCGCATGCATTCTGTCAATTTCTGGAGTTTAAGGGGGTAATTCATAGAATTCAGCGCACAAGTGGCGCACGCGGCTGGCGCACAGTGTGCGCGTGCGAATCCCTGCGCCAGCCGCGTGCGCTAAAATCCATTTCCACGCACAGCGTATTCATGGATTCCAGCTACCAAAACCAGCCGTGGCGCACAGTGGCGCAGCGACCCTGCAGCAGCGCCAGTTACGCCCCCAAGAACGCCTCTCACGCAGGGAAAAGCCATCAAAATCCCCAATCCAGCGCAAAGGGCTGCGCTAACCCTGTACCAGCACGGCAAGCGGGCTACGTGTATCACTGGGGTGCGTGGGAAGTACCTCACGTCATTTCAGCTGGGTACGTGCATTTCAGGGGTGCGCGGGAAGTTACACACGCGATTCCATCAGGGTACGTGTATCACAGGGGTGCGCGGGAAGTTCCACACGTGATTGACCCCGTGCGAGCAGGGTACGTGTATCTCAGGGGTGCGCGGGAAGTTCCACACGCGATTGGCCCCGTGCGAGCAGGGTACGTGTATTTCAGGGGTGCGCGGGAAGTTCCACACGCGATTCCATCAGGGTACGTGTATTTCAGGGGTGCGCGGGAAGTTCCAC
Source organism: Ambystoma mexicanum (assembly GCF_040938575.1). Lineage (NCBI taxonomy): Eukaryota > Metazoa > Chordata > Amphibia > Caudata > Ambystomatidae > Ambystoma > Ambystoma mexicanum. Next base: position 870,161,266 of record NC_090935.1, read on the forward strand.
ATGCGATTCCATCAGGGTACGTGTATTTCAGGGGTGCGCGGGAAGTTCCACATGCGATTCCATCAGGGTACGTGTATTTCAGGGGTGCGTGGGAAGTTCCACACGTGATTCCATCAGGGTATGTGTATTTCAGGGGTGCGCGGAAAGTTCCACACGCGATTCCATCAGGGTACATGTTTTTCAGGGGTGCGCGGGAAGTTCCACACGCGATTGGCCCTGTGCAAGCAGGGTACGTGTATTTCAGGGGTGCGCGGGAAGTTCCACACGCGATTCCATCAGGGTACGTGTATTTCAGGGGTGCGCGGGAAGTTCTACACGCGATTGGCCCTGTGCGAGCAGGGTACGTGTATTTCAGGGGTGCGCGGGAAGTTCCACACGCGATTGGCCCCGTGCGAGCAGGGTACGTGTATTTCAGGAGTGCGCGGGAAGTTCCACATGCGATTCCATCAGGGTACCTGTATTTCAGGGGTGCGCGTGAAGTTCCACACGCGATTCCATCAGGGTACGTGTATTTCAGGGGTGCGCGGGAAGTTCCACACGCGTTTGGCCCTGTGCCAGCAGGGTACGTGTATTTCAGGGGTGCGCGGGAAGTTCCACACGCGATTCCATCAGGGTACGTGTATTTCAGGGGTGCGCGGGAAGTTCCACACGCGATTGGCCCCGTGCAAGCAGGGTACATGTATTTCAGGGGTGCGCGGGAAGTTCCACACGCGATTCCATCAGGGTACGTGTATTTCAGGGGTGCGCGTGAAGTTCCACACGCAATTCCATCAGGGTACGTGTATTTCAGGGGTGCGCGGGAAGTTCCACACGCGATTGGCCCCGTGCGAGCAGGGTACGTGTATTTCAGGGGTGCGCGGGAAGTTCCACATGCGATTCCATCAGGGTACGTGTATTTCAGGGGTTCTGGGGAGTAATAGACGTGAATTGGCCGTGTGGGTCCTCCCAGGTGTTCGCTCTACAACCTCCACGGCCCCTGCAGGCAGCCCACACCACGGGGGACTACCCTGCACCCCTGCTTATGTCCCGCAGGCAGCCCATCCACCATGGGCATGCCCCCCAGCCAAGCCACATGTCACCTTGCACTACTGATCAACAATGCATGTCTCCCTGCACCCCCACCCCCCAGCAGTCAGGGGCACCCTCCACCAGGCCCCCACTCCTGTCTCCCTGCACCCCCACCCCCCAGCAGTCAGGGGCACCCTCCACCAGGCCCCCACTCCTGTCTCCCTGCACCCCCACCCCCCAGCAGTCAGGGGCACCCTCCACCAGGCCCCCACTCCTGTCTCCCTGCACCCCCACCCCCCAGCAGTCAGGGGCAACCTCCACCAGGCCCCCACTCCTGTCTCCCTGCACCCCCACCCCCCAGCAGTCAGGGGCACCCTCCACCAGGCCCCCACTCCTGTCTCCCTGCACCCCCACCCCCCAGCAGTCAGGGGCAACCTCCACCAGGCCCTGGTCCCTATAGTCAGCCTCCAAATGCAAAACACCCACCCGAGTATTGCATCCACCCACTTAGAAATGGCAATAACATGATAGAACACCAATTGCAAGTTTGGAAACGAACACATGTCCCTCACATACACCCAATGGGTGTCAGTGAATCTCAAAACCCATATCATGATATGCATGAAACCAATCAGATGATACTACACATTGAAGTTTGATCAAAAAATATGTATTAAAGGAAACATGAATTGAATAAAAAATAAACTAACAGAAATGGGAATGTAAAAAAAGTAAAAAGAAGCATGTCCGTGAAAAAATGCAAAACCAAAAATCAGAATCCAAAGGAATGGTGTCCAAAGTCACAGTCCACAAACGAAAATCCAATGGGAAATCATAATTGAAAGCTATTGCTCCATGGGTAAATTGTAAAAAGAAAAGAAAATCCAACATTGAACTATGTACAGGTGAACAAGCCAGGGTCCATGATCCCAACAAAAGAAATTAAACCTATCTAACAACACTACCTAATAAAAAATAACTATATACAAAAATGTGGCCCATTGTCAAAAAGGTCCAAAGAAAATGCAAAAACAAAGGAAACCTAACACTAACTAAATAACTATTTACATGGGCAGCGGGCTAGTCCAACGGCTCACTGGATGTTGTCATGGGCCAGGGCATCATCGAACTCCTGTTCAATGGCTTGGAGGCGGGCATGTTCCCTGCCCCCGAGGTCTCGCAGGGATAAAGCAGTGTCCAGCTCCAACTCCCTGCGAAGACCCTTGAGGCACTCAGCCCGCCTCAGCGCCCTCCGCATGGAGTTCTCCGCCCTGACCATTGTGAGCCGTTCCTCCTCTGCCTGCTGCCGCTCCGCACCTATCTGCTGGCCCAACCACTCCCACACGGAAGCCACTCCCATTCCAGGGTTCTCCTGCCCTCCGGCTGATGCCTGCACCCCTGATGTTGATGGCCCCGAGCCATGATGCCTCCCACGTAGAGCCTGCCGCTGCCTCCAACGCAACTGCCTGTGCCAGCACGACGGCATCCAGGCTGATGGAATCCACTGATGCCGTCGTGCACGTGCCCTGCCCGATGATGCCGTCACATCCTCCATCTGCTGGGGTCCAGTTGCTGGTGTGTCCACCCCTGCTGGACCTCCGACTCCCGACTGTGGCAGGGATGGGATCCCCACCGAGCCGGCTGCATTGGTCGGGGCAGGTCCACAGGGGGCCCTGGTGGCATCTGGGCCGGAAGACGGCATGGAGAATGATTGGTGCATAGTCTCCACAGAGGACGAGAGGGTCGCCAGATTGGCCGACACATGTAGGAAACCCCCGACCATGGCCGATCCCAACTGGGCCACGTCGGCACGGTGCTCTCCGTGATGACGTGCATGCTCCTCCCGGGAAGCACACACCTCATCATGAATTGCACCTGTGCGCAACGCGACACCAATCAGGACCTTCTCCATACGGCCAGGGGTCCCCTCGTCCGCAGGTGGAGGGGAGTCAGATGACATGGACATTCCCCCTACCTGCGGACGGGCCTGGGATGCGGCATCCCTGCTGGTGCATGGTGGTGCAGTCACAGTGTCAGGGACAGTGACATGCACAGGCCCCTCCATGGCGACCTGTGCTGCCTCCTGCCCCTGGCCCTGGACTGCAACACTTGCACCAGCAGGGATGCCCCCACCAGGCCCCATGTGCGCCTCAGTAGCGGCCTCCTCCTCCTCTGTGGAAACCACCAACCTGGATGGCTCCACCCCGTCTTCCGCTGTCACAAGCCCCTGTGGGGGCTCACCCACCCCTTCCGCTGCAGCCGTGGGGGCATCCCCGCCGCTTTGCTCCACAGAGCCGTCTCCGCCCTCTTCTTCACGTGGCGCTGTGTAGAGGGAGACATAGAACACAAGCATCAGGGTACTGTACAATGGTCCCCTAGACAGGAAGCAATAGCAGATGAGTGGCACTGTCAAAGATCACTTCCATCATGTCCCTCCACAACACATGGCTCAGTGCAGGTAAAAGACATGCGGTAACAGGCATGGCGCTTGCTATGGACATTAGCATACATGTCCAAGGGATTCTTGAAACATACAATGTTGTTTTGGAACTCACATGCATCATGGGCCATGCCTATCACATGCACACACTTCACCCTAGTTTCATCCATCTGGCCTTGTACACCACAGACACAGTGGATACAAGGATGACTAGGCTGCATCAGTGAACCTGAACATTGCGACAGACATGTGTCATGCATCCCTGGCATTCACAAGTCACAGACACGCAGGTCAGACACACAGACATGGACAGCATACATGTACATGGCATCAGCACCCATCCCTCACCCCCACCCATGTCCAGGAACAGAGACTGGCATGCTTTCATGTGGCCACTCCGCATAGGGCAACCCATGTTGCATTTGAACACATGCACCAACTGTGTGGTTCTCACATTACTGGTCTCACATGCATGACGTCCCTGCACACACACATGTATACATGGCCTATGTCACACATACAGGCAAGTATCAGACAACCAGCACACTGCGACATGCCCCGTCTCACACAGCAATGCTTGGCCACTTACCGCTTAACTCCAGACGGGTCTGCCTCTCAAGGATCTGGGCATGGAGCGCTGGGCCTACGCGTTCCAGGACCCTCATCTGGATGGTACTCATGCGGCCCCGGCCCCCCTCCACGAGGCGCCGGGCCTTCAAGAGGGTCCTGGACCTGCAGTCATCCCAGCGCTTCTTGACATGTTGGTAGTCACGGACTGCCACCCCCTCCACGTTGATGGCAGTCACGATGTCCGTCCAGATCCGAGTCCGTCCTTCCTTGTTGGCGCACTTACTTCCGAAGAGGGCATCATACTGCCCCATGACACTAACTTCGGTGGCAGTGAAGCTGGTGCCCCTTTGCCTCTCTGGCCGGGGGTTGCCAGTGGTGCCAGATGTGGAAGTGCCCGACATGGCAACCCCAGAGGCAGGAGTGGGTGGGCAACTGCGTCCTGGGGCTGGGCTGTGGAGCGATGGTATCCCAGTCGGGAGTCTTCTGTTCCAGCAGGGGTGGACACAGCAAATGGACCCCTGCAGATGGCTGATGTGCAGGCACCAAATGGCAGGGCACGGTGGCAGCAGGCAGGCAGGCAGGCAGGCAGGCAGCAGCAGATGGCTCGTGGGAGGCTGCTGGGGGCTCTGGGGGGCAGTAATTTGGCCTTTTCGGCAGGAGCATGGTCTTCCGTGTGCTTACGCGTGGCCAGCTTGATACGGAGTGATTTGGCACGTGAAAATCTTGCACGTCTGCGTGTAAATCGAGGAAAGGCCCTTAGCGCATAAGCGCGTCAGCACGCATACGCGATTTCATTGGACCAAAGGCCCTTAGTGCGTAAGCGCGTCTGTGACGTTTCGCACACGGCGTTTCCCTGGCAGGGCTTGTAGATCCCACGTGCATTTACATTGCTCTGTACGTGCTTTTCGTGGGGTGCGGTGCGTGTGTTTTCCAGCCGTTGGGGTTCACACGCTACTACTTCACAGCGGGTGTTGGCTACGCGTTCTTCTACACGCAAGGCAGACGGTGAGTGGTAGCCCGCTCCTCCAGGCCCGATCGCGTGAAAAACTTCACGCGAACCCCCGTGATACACGTAGCCCGCTCCCGATCGCATGAGAAACTTCACGCGAACCCCCGTGTTACACGTAGCCCGCTCCCCCAGGCCCGTTCATGTGAAAAACTTCACGCGAACCCCAGGCACAATAGCAGTATGGGACATTCGTCATTGCTGTATATTGGCGCTTTTGTGATGCGCAGGGATGCTACCGCCTGCCTTTGTGTGGCGGACGTGTTTAGGCCTGTGCGTGTCTTTGGCCGTGCGCGGCTTTGCCCTATTCGATTCCATGAATACGTGTGGTTCGCGTGCGTGTGGGCGTTCCGTCTGCTTCCCAGCAGTACATCCCAGTTACGCCCTTATTTTCGCGCGTTGTTCCCCATTCCGCGCGTCACGCCCCGTGTTCCGCCCCCTTTTTGGTGTGTGCGCCGAGGTTGTGCGCTTTCACTGTGCGCGTCGCGCACGCCGTTCGGGATGTTTCAGTGACATGTGCGCCATGCACAGGTTTGGCGCACATCCCGAGGAAAACACGCGCAGGGACTTGCATGAATTGCACGTGTGCACATGCGCCTGTTTTTTCGCGCTTGCGCCTGCTTGCGCCGGCTTGCGCCTGCTTGCGCATGGATTTTCGGCGCACGTTTGTTCCATGAATCGGCCCCTAAATCTCTTTACTGTTTCCGTATGATTTGCTCTTATTAGCCATTTCATTGCTTTGATCTACTTTATTCGTTTATTTCTGTTTGTCCTTCAAGTTTATGTTAGGTGTTATAAGCTGTCAGTTTCTCGCATCAGGTGGTTTGATGGATTGGAGTCATTGAGTTGCTGTTGGTTTGTTTGGGTTAGTTTGGTACGGGTTGGTTTTAGGGGAAGAGCCAGGTTTTCAGCAGTTTGCGGAAAGACGTTAAGTCCTCCGTTAGGCGGATGTGGGTTGGGAGTGAGTTCTATAGCATGGGGGCCAAAGCTGAGAATGATGATCCGCCTAACCTGCTTGAGTTTGTCTTCTGTATGACTAGGAGGCTGGCTGAGCTTGATCTTAGGGTGCGTGGGGGGTGGTAGGGTTTTAGCTTGTCTTGAAGATATTGAGGTCCGGTTTTGTGCAGAGCTCAATGGGAGATGCACAAGGTTTTTGAAAGTCACCCTTCATGCTACTGGAAGCCAGTGCAGCGCCTTAAGGGCTGGGGAGATGTGGTCTCTTGGGCCGAGCGCAAGTAGCAATTTGGCTGCAGCGTTTTGTGCCCTTTGGAGTTTATTCAGTTGGTACGTGTGGATTCCGAGGTATAGGGGGTTTGCATAGTCCAGTCTTGATATAACGATTGATTGGACCGCAGAGAGTCTGTTGGGAAAGGAGAGATATGGAAAGATGCGCCTAATGGTTTTAAGGTGGTATTGGCAGGACTTTGAGACGTTGTTGACTTGGCGCGAGAGTGTTAGGTCGGAGTCAAGGGTGCATCCAAGATTTTTCACTGAGTTGGATGGGGTCGGTGAGTTGCCCATGGCGGATGGCCAGGGTAGTGGGTGTGGAAGAAGTTCAGAGTTGCCACATACCATGATTTCCGTTTTGGAGGGGTTTAACAGGAGGTGGCTCTGGGTCATCCAGAGTTCTATGTCAAGGAGGCAGGAGGCCAGGTCTGGTCGGGAGTTGGGTTTTGAGTTCAGGAGTTTTAGAATTAGTTGAGTGTCGTTGGCGTAGTTGTAGCACAGGATGTTGTGCAAACGAATTATTGGTGGGAGGGTGATCAAGTAGAGATTGAACAGGAGGGCACATAGGCATGCTCCTTGTGGGACTCCCGTGTCGACTGGTCGGGCTTGGGAGGTATAGGTGGAGAGTATCGTTATTTGGTACCGATCTTTGAGGAATGAAGCTATTCATTTAAGTGCGGTTCCACAAATTCCTAGGGAGTGGAGGCGGTCTAGAAGGATTGAGTGATTGATTGTGTCAATGGCGGCGGATAGGTCAAGAAGGATTAGTGCTGCGCATCCCGTGGAGTCTGCCATCATTTTAAGGTCATCCCAAATTGAGGTTAGGGTGGTTTCAGTTCCGTGACGGGCTCTGAAACCTGATTGAGCGGGGTCTAGGAGATTGTTGTCTTCGACAAAGGCGTTTAGTTGGGAGTAGGCAGTTCGGTCAATGAGTTTGGAAGGGAATCTGGTGTTTGAGATGGGGCGGTAGTTTTTGGGCACGAGAGGGTCGAGTGAAGGTTTTTTAATTAGAGGTTTGACATGAACCATTTTGCATTTGTTGGGAAAGATACCAGAGGAAAGTGAGGCATTTATGTTGGATCTTGCGTGTTCTCCTGCGCAGGTGGAAGCGAACATTTATTTGAGGGTTGTGACTGGGCAAGGGTCCAGTGAGGAGCCAGATGGTTTGCGGCAGATAGAAGTTTGAGAAATTGTTCTGTTGATATTGGACTAAAGGATTCGAACGATGGTTGCGTAGTGGTCGCAGCTGGTGAGCTGGCCGGTACGGGGGGAGAATTGCTTGGTGGATATACGAGAGCCAGTTTGGTGGCTAGAATATTTGTTCTTTCGGGTGAGTGAATGGCGAACGAGAGAATGAAATAATTGGACCAGAGGATAGGGGTGGGAGGCTTTAAGTGAATCAGGGTGTTGGAGCTAAATATGGCATCAATAGTGTGTCCTTTATAGTGAGTCGGGCCGTTTATGTGGGGTTGGAGGTTAATTGCGTCCAAACTGTCAACCAGAGAGTGAATCGTAGGGTTTGTGGGGATGTCGAGCCATATGTTGAAGTCTCCAAGAAGGGTGAGGTTGGGATGGTTTAGTTGAAGGGTGGCAATTGAGTCACAGAGGTTGTTTGCGAATTGTCTATCATAGCAAGGGGGCCTGTAGATTATTTGGAAGCTGTGTGAGAGTGACGGGGAGAGGGATAGTTTAACGAAGAGAGATTCGCAGGAAGGAATGGAAGGTTGGTTTTCAATGATTGAGGTGTGGAAGAGAGACTTGAAGACGAATGCTACTCCACCTCCTCTGGAGGGACGGTTCAGTGGGATGAGGGAGTAGTCAGGGGGGAAGGCTTCATTAGCGATTGGGGCGAAGTCGTCATAGAACCAAGTTTCTGTGATGAAAACCAGGTCTGGTTTGTCAGAAGCAAGGAGGTCAAAGATGCAGTGTCTGTTTTTTGCTACGGATCGGGCATTAAATAGGATGCAGTTCACATCGACAGGCGAGGTTGGTCTCGGAATGGAAGGGGGTGGTGGCAGATGGAGTGGAGGCTGGAGAGGGAGAGGGGGAGGGTCGGTGATGTTCGATGGGAATAGCGGGCGAGCAGAAAAATTGGCGGGCATCGGGCGGGATTGGGTAGCTGCGTGTGTTAGGATGATCGGGTTTGGTTCAGGGGATTTGAAGGTGGGGTGTGGGCGGTTAGGAGTTTCAGTTGCAGTTGAAGAGAAATCGAGGGAGAGGGGTTTCAGGAAGGCTGAGGCGAGACAGGGAAGGCCAAGAGTGCTAAGAGATTGTGGGGGACCAGGTAAGTTTCCTCTTTAGTTTCTTTGTTGCAATTGGAGTGTGCGAGAGGGTAGGGGGGCCAGAGGGGGAGAGGGATGTGGCTTCGGTTCTTGCTAGGGCTAGGTGTGCAGTTTTTAGGGAGGGGAAAGGGTGCGGTCGGTGAGGGAAATTTGGGGGGTTTGAGGGCAAGGTGGCGGACGGAAGCTTGCAGGGCGGGGTATGCTAGGTATGAGGGGGGCAGGGATGGTTGACGTTGGCTGGACGATGGTGGGGTTTAGGGGAGGAGTGATCGTGGGGTGGTTGCTCACCATCGTGCCCCTCTGGCTTGGTGTTTGGAGAGAGGAATGGCAGGGAGTGCGAAGGAGGGTGGGGTGATTTAGGAAGGGGGGACGGGAGGGAAGGCAGATCAGGGAGTGGGGCGGTCCACGGCAGTCGTTTCCGACAGACTGTTGGTTTGAGGGTGCACTCATGCTTGGTACTGGCTTTTAGGTGGATTTAGGAGGGCTTTCTAATTGTAGTTCTGAGTTCAGGCACACTTCCAAGTTCAAATTGCACAGAGATGATATTAGGCTATTAGGTATTATTAGGTACACTTCTAGGATCAACTGTACACAGGGATGATATTAGGTTTAACTCTAGATTCAATGAATAGAGGGGATATTAGATTATTTGGCACAGTTCTAGATTCTACATGAAATAGATATACTGTTAGGTATACTAATAGGATTAATTAGGATATTTAGGCATGCTTCTTAGCCTCACCGGTGTCGTGCACACTTCTAGATTGAATTAAGCACAGAGAGACTATTCTGGACCCTAGTCAGTTCAATTAGGGCACGTTAATAGGCACACTTCTCTCAATTCAAATTTATACAGGGGGGTATTAGACATGAATATAACTCAACTTTGCACAGGTAGGCGCACTTCTCTCAATGCAAATTTATACAGGGAAGGTATTAGGCATGAATCTAACTCAGCTTTGTCCAGAGAGGTTATTACGGAGATTAGTCGATTCAACCCGGCAAGGTATTAGACTATTATTATATTTCACGGCGAGACTATTGGGAACACTTCTAAATGCAACTTTCACAGGCTATTGGGCGCACTTCTAAATTCAAAGAGGGGCTATTGGGTACACTTCTAAATGCAACTTTCACAGAAAGGCTATTGGGAACAATTCTAAATGCAACTTTCACAGAGAGGCTGTTGGGCGCACTTCCAAATCCACAGAGAGGCTATTGAGAACAATTCTAAATGCAACTTTCACAGATAGATTATTGGGCACACTTGTAAATGCGTCTTTCAGAGAGAGGCTATTGGGAACAATTCTAAATGCAACTTTCACAGAGAGGTTATTGGGCATACTTCTGAATGCACCTTTCACAGTAATGTTATTGGGCACACTTCTAAATTTTCACAGAGAGGCTATTAGGCGCACTTCTAGATTCACAGAGAGGCTATTGGGCACACTTCTAAATGCAACTTTCACAGCGAGGCTATTGGGCACACTTCTAAATTCACAGAGAGGCTATTGGGCACATTTCTAAATTCACAGAGAGGCTATTGGGCACATTTCTAAATTCAAGAGAGGGTGTTGGGCACACTTCTAAATTCGCAGAGAGGCTATTGGGCACACTTCTAAATGTAACCTTCTCAGAGAGGCTATTGTGCACACTTCTAAATTCACAGAGAGGGTATTGGGCACACTTCTAAATGCAACTTTCACAGAGAGGCTATTGGGCACGCTTCTAGATTCACAGAGAGGCTATTGGGCACACTTCTAAATGCAACTTTCTCAGAGAGGCTATTGGGCGCACTTCTAGATTCACAGAGAGGCTATTGGGCACAATTCTAAATGCAACTTCCACAGAGAGGCACACTTCTAAATGGACTTTCGCAGACAGGCTATTAGGCGCACTTCTAAATGCAACTTTCACAGAGAGGCAATTGGGCACACTTCTAGATTCGCAGAGAGGCTATTGGGCACACTTCTAAATTCACAGAGAGGCTAATGGGCACACTTCTAAATGCAACTTTCACAGAGAGCCTATTGGGCACACTTCTAGATTTGCAGAGAGGCTAATGGGCACCCTTCTAAATGGAACTTTCACAGAGAGGCTATTGGGCACACTTCTAAATTCGCAGAGAGGCTATTGGGCACACTTCTAAATGCAACTTTCACAGATAGGCTATTGGGCACACTTCTAAATTCAACAGGGAGGCTATTGGGCACACTTCTAAATTCACAGATAGGCTATTGGGCATACTTCTAAATGCAACTTTCACAGAGAGGCTTTTGGGCGCACTTCCAAATCCACAGAGAGGCTATTGGGAACAATTCTAAATGCAACTTTCACACAGAGATTATTGGGCACACTTCTAAATGCAACTTTCACAGAGAGGTTATTGGGCACACTTCTAAATGCAACTTTCACAGAGAGTTTGTTGGGCACATTTCTAAATGCAACTTTCACAGAGAGGCTATTGGGCGCACTTCTAAATTCACAGAGAGGCTATTGGGAACAATTCTAGATGCAACTTTCACAGAGAGGCTATTGGCCACACTTTGAAAATGCAACCTTCACGGAGAGGCTATTGGGCGCACTTCTAAATTCACTGAGAGGCTATTGGGAACAATTCTAAATGCAAATTTCACAGAGAGGCTATTGGGCACATTTCTAAAATGCAACTTTCACGGAGAGGCTATTGGGCGCACTTCTAAATTCACAGAGAGGCTATTGGGAACAATTCTAAATGCAACTTTCACAGAGAGGCTATTGGGTACACTTCTAAAAGCAATTTTCACATGTACAGGATGGAGTTTCCAAATGCAAATATACTACAGATATAATGAATTTACACTGGTGATGCTTTGTTAGATGAGTGGTAGGGTTAGTATGGCGTGTAGTAATTGCTTCAGTCCCCGCCCTTGCCACACTTACTTATTGTTGGCTTTTTGCTTCTCCTGCGGATACCTGCAGATACGACTCAGCACCGTCTCTGTAGGAGCCGGCCTTTGCCTCGGGTACTAAGCCGCAGGGGCTGCCGGGCAGAGGGCTGCCCAGGGGGAACTAGCAATGAAAGGGGGACCCTCCAGGCGGGACCAATCAAGGCGGGGGTGGGCGGGTCAGGAGGCGGGAGGCAGGAGAACACAGAAGAGGGAGCGGGGAGGGAACGGGTGGCAACCAAGGCTCTGAGGGGCCTGAAACAGCGATGGAGGGCCCGAAATGGGCTGTGGGCAGCTGAAAAGGGCACACACACTCACTGGGCTTCCTTGCTGTAAATGGGGCCTGGTGAGGTTACTCGGCCGCTAGGCCTGGCAACACCCGGTCCTCGGGACAAATCAGGCGGGGGTGGGCGGGTCGGGAGGCGGGAGGCAGGAGAACATGGAAGAGGGAGCGGGGAGGGAACGGGTGGCGACCAAGGCTCAGAGGGGCCTGAAACAGTGATGGAGGGCCCGGAATGGGCTGTAGGCAGCTGAAAAGGGCACACACATATGCTCATATTTGTATACATTGTACTCATACTACTTTCCTTAGGGTCCAGTCACATCATGTAATACATGTACATAGGATAAATAGCAGCTTTGAAACAGAGCAATCATTTATTTGCATAAAGATAATCAGTTAGGTTGTGAATTATTTCTGCTACTACTTCTGCTTTATTGCTTACTTCACTTTCCCTGTATATACGCATATTTGTATGTGTTATTGTCTCTTTGTGTTTTGTTTGTAATAATGCAATTATGTAATACGTGGGTTTTATTAGCTACTTATTATGTATTTCACAGTATGTAAAACTCTAATAAGAAAACAGTTATCATTTCATTATTCAACATATCAACATTATGAATATTGTACCTTCATCATATATGCTGCACACAATGCCTATGTTTCTGCATGAGTACGTTAGTATACTGGATAGAACTTCATAATAGAATGCTATTGATATCAATGCATTGCTTAATGCACTAATTAGCTCATGATATTTTTTCCAATGATCCTTGACAGTTTTTTCTCAACATTATAATAAGAATCCATTGTACACACATTTCATGAAAAGTAAATACACATGTGATGTCATCAGTGATGTCATCAATGACATTTGTGATGTCATATTTGATGTCGTGGGTGTTAGTCTTAGCAGTGCACAGTGCTGGCGCGAGTTATGGTTGCTTAGCTTACCATAACTGGCGAATTTCAGGTTTTTTTTGGTTTTACTTGGAACCATAACGTCCCTTTAACAATGTTTTTACACTAAATTTCATAGGTTTTTAGTAGCGCAACTTAACCATAACGTCCCTTTAACAACGTTTTTTCACTGAATTTCATAGGTTTTTAGTAGCGCAACTTAACCATAACGTCCCTTTAACAAGGTTTTTTCACTGAATATATATATATATATATATAAAAGTCAAAATGTGTTTGTTTGTGGCGGGATTTGTGACGAAGCGTTGTTCCTTATACAATTCCACACTGTTTCACCAATCTACATCACATTTTGCACAGTCACCTGATAGGACCTTCCGGCCATTACTGGCTACATGACATCTAGACACCCCACCACTTTCCCCTGATTTCAGCAAAAGTAAAAATGTGTGTGTGGGTTTGTGGCTTCAAGTATGTGCCCTATACAATTCTACACTGTTTCACAAATCTGCACCAAATGTTGCACAGTCACCTGATAGGACTCTTTGGACATCCTTGGCTACATGACATTTGGACACCCCACCCCTTTCCCTGGATTTCAGCAAAAGTCCAAATATGTTTGTGGGTTTAATGCTTGGCCAAGCGTTGTTACTTATACAATTCCACACCGTTTCACCAATCTGCACCAAATTTTGCAGAGTTTCCTGTACCTATGAGGTAATGAAAGGCCGGGCAACGCTGGGTATATCAGCTCGTCTATATATCATAAAAGTCAAAAGGTGTTTGTTTGTGGTGGGATTTGTGGCGAAGCGTTGTTCCTTATACAATTCCACACTGTGTCACCAATCTGCACCAAATGTTGCATAGGTGCCTTTTAGGACCCTTAAGACATTACTAGCTACATGACATTTGGACACCCCACCCTGTTCCCTGGATTTCAGCACAAGTCAAAATGTGTTTGTGGGTTTGTGGTTCAGCGAAGCGTTGTTCCTTATACAGTCCACACCGTTTCACCAATCTGCACCACATTTTGCATAGTTATCTGTTATGACACTCCAGACATTGCTAGCTACATGACATCCGCAAAACATCAAAAGATGGACTGGTCTCGGCACGAGGAACAAAACACGAGGTCCAGGCCCTAGGGTCCATGGTTTCCAAGATATTTGCACCGCAATGCACTGCAATGAACTGCACCATGCCAGAGTGGGCGACAGGTGGGGAGAGAGCACAGAAGGTCACAGTATGCAGCAGCACATCAAATCTCCCTCTGCCAAAGTCTGCTCCAGGATATATCAGCCAGCCCACGTGCCCATTCTCAGTGAAGTTTACTTCAGGGTTCAAAGCACATCAAGCAATAAGCAAATTGGGCCAGCACCTACAGGATCAGTGTTATCATGTCTGTCTACAGAACCCGATTGGAGAACAGGTACCCTAATCTCTAAACTATCACTACTTTCATAATCAGTAACAGTGTCTAAATCTTTAGTGCTATCCTATCCTGTCTATTTGCTAAAGCGTGATTTTCATAGTCATTTTTATTTGTTTAACTCTTATCTATAAATACCACTTTGAGTATTTTGACCATTTTGCAGTATTTCAGGTAAGACCTGGCGGGCTGTCAGGAACTCGCGAGCAGAACTCGTAATGCGGCAGGGCGGTATGAATGGTGCAGTGCCATACTGGCACCATTCATACCATCACTGCCATCCTTATAATGAGGCCCATTAATTGTTAAAATACACATTGGGCCTCATTAGGACCCTGGAAGATGAAGGACCCTGGCAGTAACGGTAAGAATAGTGCTGATAAGGCACCGGCACTGTTCATACCGTCCCGTCGCATTATGAGTTCTGCTCGCGGATTCCTAACAGCCCGCCAGGTCTTACCTGAAATACTGCAAAATGGTCAAAATACTAAAATGGAGACAAATTCGAAAAAAAGCAACACTAATACGGCCCTAACATGCACGGGCTATAATATGAACCACAATATACACTTCAGATCATGATGGGATAGAAAAAGCACTTTGAAATGGGAAAAAGACACGTGTACTTTGGCTGGAATTGAAAATTCGAGGCAAACTTTTCCTATGCGATATTGAAGAAAAATGGGTTAAATACACTGTGGTTTTTCATTTCTATTTTTTAAACTGAGGGAGTTATAGAGGTTTTAGTGAGAGGTGTTTTTAGAAAATAAAGACACAAATTTGGACAAGGACTTCAGTTTAAAACCAGGAAATATGGATTATGCTTTTACTCAAGACTAGAGCATTGAAACTAGACAACCAGGTTGGGACAAAGCAAGCTCTGAGACTGATTCATTACTTCAGTAACAGATCCCCAGTGCCTTCCCCGGCAAAACCAGTCCAAACACTCAAAGTGGTATTTATAGATAAGAGTTAACCAAATAAAAATGACTATGAAAATCACGCTTTAGCAAATAGACAGGATAGGATAGCACTAAAGATTTAGACACTGTTACTGATTATGAAAGTAGTGATAGTTTAGAGATTAGGGTGGAACAAGATAAGGCAAGGTATACAATTGCTCTCTAGCGTCCTGTTAATAATCACAATCCAATGGGATTTAAGATTTTTGGACCGTCAAAGTTCTGGTCAATGGTGTCGGGTCTATAAGGGAAGGACAGCACATCAGCTAGGCTGGTCACCGGAACTGCACAGGATCTGCCCTTCTTGTTTCTGGATATTTCAGATCAGTGGGATGGCGAGTTCAGCAGGCAAGCATTTATGGTAGCAAGCCAGATAGTTTCAGGATGCTTCCCCCACCACAGCGCTTCACTGAGTTGTGAGGATTAGTTGAGGATTGAGGCCTAGCTGAAAATGGTTCAGCTACTGGTCGGCCTGGTGGTTGGCATCTGGATCTAGAAGGATGTTGAAGGCTGGATGTTGAATGCTGGATCAAAATGCTTCGCTGGAATCAGTAGATAGAGTGTGTATGTGTTGTCAGATGTCCCTATTTATCCTGTTAACTGACATCACAAAATGGGTGTATGGGCTGGCTTAACTAAACCTGCCCATGTGAAATGGAATTTGATCAGAACCTCATCTCCGCCTTGCATCCGGGTGATTGGAATTTCTGACAGATGATGTCAGGTTTATGGTTTGATTTTTACAATACTTAGAAACCTCCCCTAGCCACTAGTATCAAAATCGAATTTTGCCCTAAATACATATTTATACATTTGTAACCTCTACAAAAATCACAGTAAAGGATTACATATTTTATGGAGTATCTGTTCATCAAAATCCCACAGCTGTGAGACCTTGTTTCCCCTTTCTGCAGCATTTTGTCCGTTTCGCCATGAAAACATTTTCCAAAATGTCTCCAAATGTCCACAAATATGCATGTTTACCATAGGAACGTGTGGGCAAAGTTTAACAATTCTAGCATAAATGCAGTTCCCATAAAACCACATATATTGCCATTCCTGTTCAGAATATGCTACACAGTTCCACCAACTTTTCAAATGTAGGGCCAAAAATTTGATTAACAAATCTGCCCGTTTTATATTTTTCACCACTTCTGATAGCGAGTTATAAATCTCTAAAAATGTTCATTACATATTCTTTAGCAGCAAATGGTCAGCCTTTTGTCTGACTCTGGAGGCAAGGAGCAGCCCCCACCTTTGGGATTTCCTTCTGCAAGATTATTTTATGACCTCTTCACACGTCCATTTCCTGGACTGGAGAATCTGCCATTGTTCAGTACCGGATAGCAGGCACAAGTCTGGCATACCCCACAATTATCATGTGTCAGTGAGCATCTGCTGAGAGCATTGCACTCCCCTTGGGTGGAAACCTGTTTTTCAACCCTTTGCAGGTCCAGCCAGCCTACGTTAATTCTTAATTTCTTGACCTGAAATCCATCATAAAACAAACTTGTTGCATCAGATAACATATATAATTTACATTCTAGATTTAACCTGTGGGATCAAAACAACTGAGATCTGTGTTCCTTTCAGCAACAGTCCTTTTATATTTGCTAATCCGGCAGACTTTTAGTTTAGACAACCTTAAAGTTTAATCAGGAGAGCCCATTCGACAGGGGCTGTCACGCACAGGTAGCCCAGTGTGGCTGCACAAATATTTTTTTTGACAGGATTTGTCACTCACAGGCAATCCAGTTTTGCTGAGAAGGTGTTTTGCTCTTAACATTTCAGGACCTTGTAAATTCACAGTGCTTCATTAGATTAAATGAATTTTAGTGCCAAGCAAGATTTTGAGTGTTGGAAAGTGTTATGTACAGGCATTTTGAAGTTTCAGCAGCAAAGTAAATGTCATTAACAGGCAAATTTTGGAGTTTCACTTGCAAAGCACTGCTTCTCCCTCTGCACTCTATGTTTACTTGTCATGGAGTCCACTGGCACTTTTTCTGCAGCGTGTGCTCTGTTCCACCACACCTGCACCATGGGTGGCAGGTTGTGCAGCCATCTTTTTGTGTGTTGAAAAACGCGGTTTGGGAGGTTTTGGCACGCACAATGGTTTTTCCGCCATTTTACTGTTTCTCGCACCATAGATAGCAGAGTGAGGCCGAATAGTATAGCAGAGTGGGTTAATGCATCCCACAACTTCCTCCTCCCGACTTCTTTTTGACTTCCAGTGAGTGGGATGTTCTTTTCTGTCCATGTGGAGACATTCAGTTGCTTCTCCCGTCAGCAATTGAGATGACACGCTCTCCTCGCCGGTTCGGGTTGGGATGGGACGATACTCCGGATTCCTTGGGTTTTTCCTCCCGGTTCCCGAGTGGTCCTCCTAAGTGATTCTTGGGATTTAGTGCCAATACTAGAAAACAGAACATAACACGGTTATGAACATTTTCCCACTACTGTACCCACACATCTTCGGGGGATCTCAGCAGTGGGAACAACACTTGCATTCGCTAACAATTGGCAATATCCTCTGCCTATATTCAGTGCTAATTTACCCATTTTCCTAGGTGTAATCAATGAATATTTAATACTTTTTCTAGATGTCTGGATTTTCCCCCTCTGGGTTTCCGGTAAGCTATTCTATCTGCCGCAAAGTATGCCTGGGGTTCCAACTCTTTAGCTGGTTTATGTGGACCCACTTATCTTCCCCCTCTGTCAAATTGCCCTTGGGGATGCAGATTCTGTAGGCGACTGGTGAGATTCTCTCCACAATTTCAAAAGGATCCCGCCAACTTGGGAGGAATTTGCGCTCTTTAGCTTGGTTCCTTTGAAAATTGTACACGTAGACCCGGTATCCTACTTGATATTCCTTTTTAGTTGTCTTAAAGTCATAGTGCGTCTTCATACTGTCTGCAGATCTTTTTATATTCTGCTGAGCATACACAAAAGCATTATGAAGTGTTTTCTCAGATTCTCAACATACTCATGAGTTGTGGAGGCATTTATCAAGGTCTGCTCTTGGGTTCTGTAGAGCAGATGCCTGGGTAGCACCATCCTTCGTCCAGTCATCAGCTCAAATGGAGACATTTTTGTTGCAGAAGAAGGGGTAGATCTGATGGCCATCAGGACAAGGGGTAATTGAATGTCCCAACTTGGCCCAGAATCTGCCACAAACATTTTTAATATGCTCACAATAGTTTTATTGTACCTCTCAACTCCACCACTAAAGGACCGCCAGTAGGCACAGTGTAGTTTCCCTTTTATCCCAAGTATCTCCCACATCTTTGTCATCACTTCACTAGTGAAGTGGCTACCTCGGTCTGAGTCAATCCTTTCGGGTAGTCCAAAACACGAGAAGATGTGATTGTATCACAAGTCTAGGCAGCGGCTATCTCTCACTGTCTGCAAGTAGATTAAGGAAGATTCCGGAGACAATGCTAGAATATAACAGATTAAAGGTACATACCGAGCCATTAGTTGAAACAGGTATTCACAGGAACTGCAGGAACAGGCTGTAAACAAAGAGACAGAGAAAAGGCAAAGACAAGCAAGTACGCTGGGCAACTTGGATTGATCAGAAATAAGGGTGTACTGGAATATGATAAGGGGTCTCCAAGGATTAAGGAAAGCCCTTGGGATAGGTACCAGCAGATTACTCTTAACAACAGTCATACAGCAACATCATGACTTAGGCGTGCCGAGGAAACTGTTGTACTCAGTGCAAAGGTAAAACTGAAAGACCATATACTGAGGCAGGTACGACTTCAACGGACTAGGTGAAGGCACATAAGTCTTCCCTTATCTGATCTGAACGGAGACCAACCCAGGGTCACACTGTAAAACGGATTCAAGTGGAGACACCACAGTGGACCAAGATGTATACACGTAGAAAGCAGTGTTGAAAGAAATAACCAGGTACAGGACAGGATAGGATATCAGAAGTTGGAACAAGCAGGAAGCAAGGCAAGGAGCCCAGAGGAACAGGGCAGAAGGCAGAGGAGTGTGGCAATGCTGCCAGGCAGGGAAGCCCATAGGAGAAGGGCAGAAGGCAGCGGAGTGTGGCAAAGCTGCCAGGCAGGGAAGCCAAGAGGAGAAGGGCAGAAGGCAGCAGAGTGCGGCAAAGCTGTCAGACGGGAGCCCGCAGGAACAGGGCGGAAGGTAGTGGTGTGCGGCAGAGCCATGAGGCGGGATCCCAGAGGAGCACGGCGGAAGGCAACGGAGTGCAGCAGCGCTGTCAGGTGAGAGCCCACAGGAGCAGGGCAGAAGGTACAGGTGGGAGACCAAAGGAGCAGGGCGGAAGGCAGCAGAGTGCGGCAGAGTTGTCAGGTGGGAGCCCAGAGCAGCAGGGTGGAAAGCAGCAAAGTGTGGCAGAGCTACCAGGTGGGAGCCCAGAGGAGCAGGGCAGAAGGCAGCGGAGTGCGGCAGAGCCGTCAGGTGGGAGCCCAGAGGAGCAGGGCAGAAGGCAGCAGAGTGTGGCAGAGCTGCCAGGTGGGAGCCCAGAGGAGCAGGGCGGAAGACAGTGGAGTGCAGCAGAGCCATCAGGTTGGAGCCCAGAGGAGCAGGGTGGAAGGCAGCAGAGTGTGGCAGAGCCACCAGGTGGGAGCCAAGAGGAGCAGGGCAGAAGGCTGCAGCAGAATGAAGAGGGAGCTGCAAGCATCAACAGCAACAGGAATCAAAAAGGCCAAAAATGGATTTCCAGGAAAGGTCAAAAACTGGTAACAGGAGCACCAGCACGAACTCCCAGACAAAGCAGTTGACTGACAACTGCTTCTGTTCAAAGTGAGCTTATAAAGGCCCTCCCAGCCAGCAGGCCAGTAGGGTGGAGCTGATGGCAGACTCTGGCAGCTGTGTTCAATTAAGCCCAGCCCTGGCTTCAGTAGCCTGTAGCAGTAGCAGCAGTGGATTCTAATCAGGTGCTCTCCAGCTCTCTGCAGCCTAGCCTGCAGTAGCTTGGAACAGGTGAATGCAATCAGACCCTCTGCAGCTCTTAGTAGCTTGCTGCAAACAAATGTATTTAGTCTGCCTCCTCCAGCCCTCTGCCTTTTGGACAGCATACATGTCCCAGAATGCATCTGCTGGTTTAACCTAAAAGCCGGAATGGAACATGCATTTAGATTAGTCCAAATCTGCAGTGGTAAAACAAGGAAATAAAGGCAGAGACACATGTAGTGGTGCTGGGTTGCAGGTGAGTAGGATCGTGACAGATTGATCATCAGGGCAGATGCTGTTTCTGCCTTGCAATTTGGGGCCAGGAGACATTCCGCCCATTTAGTAAACAAGCATGTTACGGTCAACATTTTCTTGTTCCCCCTAGAGGAGTGAATCACGGGCCCGATAAAATCGACTTGCAAATCTGACCAAGGCAGTGTCATCCCCCTCTTTTGGAGGGGAGCATGGTGTGTGAGTGATGTTGGCTGAAATTGTGAACACACAAGACACCCCTTCAAGTATTGGTCAAGGTCCTGCCCCATGTGTGGCCAGTATGCAACCTCCCACAAGATTTCTAATGTCGTATGAAACCCCCAATGACCGATGGTGGCCGCATCATGGGCGTGACTTAGCATCAGGCTTCGGAATGAGGTAAGGACCACCCACTGGTCATGGCCAGATATGGATCTCCTCACCAACAAACCATCTAGGAGTCAGAACATTTTTGGACATTTCATGAACACTCTGAGGTCCTCTTTCGCAATGCAATCCGTATCCATCAGGGGAAAGTTCTCAGGGTCCTCAATGTGTTGATAAATCTTGCCAATTATTGGATCCCCTTTTTGAGCCGTAATCAAATCAGCATCTGCGGTCTCCTTACTCCATTGGGTAGTTGAGAGTTCATTGTGAGCATTTGTCTGGGACCTAGTGATAGCAGTGACCTGGATTTCCCCCAACAGGGACTCGATCTCAAGTAGATCCCCTTGGATGGCTCCGGTTTTGGCCAGCTGATCAGCTAGGTCATTTCCAGTTTTGTCTGGTCCCCCTACTTTAGAATGACCCTTGATCTTTTTCCTTTAGATGGTCATCCCGTCCGAGGTGACCAGATCATCAATATTCTGTATTAATTTTCCATGTTTTAGTGGTTTATTGTTAGTACATAGTAGTCTCTGGTTTTCCAATTAACCAGGTGCTCCACAAACCCGTTCCATCCATAATCCGAATCAGTATGACCAGTTTGTGGAGTTGGTTTTGGACAGCAGTAAGGATGGCTTGATGCACAGCCATCAGCTTTGCCACTTGACTACTGCAGGGACCGATTTTGTACCCAGCGGAGGGTTCTGGGGCATCATTCACCCATGCATTCCCCACGCCGGCCACACGTTCCTTTTCCCCATTGTTGTCAATATGGTAGGAGCACCCATCCACATAGACAGTGGGCATTCCCTCACACTTGTCTTCTTCATAGACTTTGTGTGGGGAATTAAGGTACGCCTCCATGTTGTCCTTGATTTTAAGACTTTTATCCTCGAGACAGTTTTCTCTGGCACAATCATGCAAGTCAGCCAGACCTAGCGCAAGGGGACTCTTCTTGTTTTGGCCATATCTGACCTCAGGAAAGCAATGCATTGACAGAATCTAGGAAGTAATTCATGAATTACTCACATTTCCGGCCCGGATTCTGTCACTTTGAAGATATTGCAGAGGCTGGTGTGGAGTCTCCACTATGATGTGCTCCCCCTGGAAGAATGGGTGGTAATTCTTCAATGCCCACACCGTTGCCAGGAGTGCCTTCTCACAGTCGTTGAATTTTTTCTCCACAGAGGATAAAGTCTGGCTTGCATAGGAGATGGCTTTATTGACCTTGTCATGATTTTGGTATAATACTGCAGTCAAGCATGTATTTGAGAACACTGTCTCCAAGAACAAAGGGTAAGCTAGTCAAGGTGTTTGTTAGAGGCTTCTTTTGAGTTGTCTTAGTGCCTCGGCTTGTTCTGGACCCCACTCCCACTTGACCCCCCCTTCAACAGATGGATCAGGGGTCTTGTGATCCCTGCGTAATCCTCAATGAACTTTCTGCTATAATTAGTCAGTCCAAGGAGGCTCCTTAGCTCCCACAGAGTTGTGGCGTCTTTCAGTTTCTGGAGTGCTTTTACTTTCTTTTCCTGGGGACAGAGACCCCCAGGAGTTATGAGAAAAACAAGAATGTTGGTCCACAACCATATAAAAGGTCTAATAAAGTAAATAAATGAAGTATCAAATGTTAAATCTAATTCTGTTGCTCCAGGAAAAGCTCTTGCTACTCCAAAAAAGAGCTTGAATACTGAGACAAATTTATAAACTCAGAAAGCACTGAGGAAAGAACCTGGTCACTCTGATTGAGACAAAAGTCTCTTCCTGTTACGCTTTACAACAAGCCACTGAATTAAAGACAAATTAAATATATGATAAAGTCCAATACACAAATTGTTGACTTGAGCAAAATTGTATTGTGTGATCAATAAAGTTTCAAAGCATAGCTAAATAGTGTGGTGAATTTCCTCATTCACCAGTGTAAATACAATTTCTTCACAGTAGGTTCATACAAAGGAAAAAATATATCAGAAGAAAATGATGTTCAAAGCTCAATTAGCTAAAATGTAAATACAAGGTAATATATGGAACAAAGTGACTGTCTGTGCCTTTCAACTGAATAACAATACATCAAACTTTGGTGAGGATTCGTCTAGGGGGAGCAAAGTTATAACGCCACAAAAAGTGCTCTTCCTAGGGGTTAAGCAACTTAATCATAACTACATGGCTGCTACCGCAGGCCATGTAATATGTCTCTCATTTATGGCCAATACCGCCAGATTTAAATGACTGAAGTAGGATCCCACATGTTCCAGGTGGGAAAGGGAATTTTTGGCTATTAGCATGCGTTTAGAGTATTTGAATGGGAGATACCTTAGGTTTACCAGCAGTTATGATTGCACCAGTACTAAGTTAGAAAGAGGCATAATAGACTCAAAAGCCAAGGTACACTTTGCATCGACTCTATATGTGCTTAAACGTCTGTGTTTGGCAGTGACTCTCCTGATTGTAAGTGTCAGAAATCAATTTTTGCCACACATGAACAATCTATGCATTCAGTGTCTATCTACAAAATTAGAATCATTGCTAGTTATAACTCCACAGATAGCCATGTGTCTGTGTGTCTTTGTTTCACGACTTACTATAGATGCTCTGAGCAATCGTCTTTTGAGGCTGTCAGAGTTACTGTTGGAAGAGTTTTACATTCTATATAAATCCAATATGCTTTCATAAATCAACTTGTTCAAACACAAAGGATGCATTTCAAAGCATTGCGTAACCTGGGAGGTGTAAATGTTCCCTTATGATGGCTCAGCCCGCACATGCAATAATAGTTCAATGAATGCTTCTTGCAACAACATTTTTAGTATTACAAAGCTAAATGGGAGAAGCCATTTTGTGAAGAACACATCTTGGCTATCTGGCTGCTGTAAGGACAAGAAGAGAGCTTTTCTTGAAGCCCTTTAAGCAGCCTATCCTGATACTATTACGGTTAGGTAGAGGCAATGTGACTATAAAAGTGAAATTTTCAAATTAAGGCAGACATTGTTGACCTGGAAATGGACCTGGAAACACCCAATTCCAAACATCTCCTGCCTAGCAGGTGTATGCTCAAAATTCCCATAGGCAACAAGAGCATAGTCCATAATTGTTGGGTCATGCAAGATGTCCCTTCCGCATTTTATTTAGGCAGTGACATTCTCAATCGCTTTGCCATTAGTTTGGACCTAATAAACTTCAAAGCCTGGTCCCAATTAGCAGGTAATCCCATGGATTTTGATGACCCAGAGAAAGCATTTCAGTCAGCTCAATTGCTGCCATATGCAGTTGAAATTCATATTGGAGAGGAAGTTCCCATACCAGAATGGACCCGACAATTCACACTTAAAGTAAAAATTAAAAGAGGACAGAAACTGAAAAATCCTGACGCATATGTTCACCTCAATGCCCATTTCCACCAGCAAGGGTTGGGGTTAAACCCAACATCACTAGTCAATACAGAACACGACACCATTCTAATAGTGGTGGATAACAACAACCTTAGGATTATCATTCTGGGAGCAGGCACCATTATTGGAATGGCGGTTGATGACCGACATGTTTCCATAGATTTAGGTAATGAACTGGTAGGACCAATCCCCAATGACTGTTTTGACAGTGATAGCGACAATGACAGAGCACCAGACAGGATCTTCACCCGGCATGGGGGTAATTTCCTGGTGTACTCTTCCTGCGCTTATGGCAAGGAATAGGTGACCTATGACTTCAGGAGGGATGAGGTGATCTTTCAAGTCCACCAGGATTGCCTTCCCCATCTGAAGCCATCAGTCCAAGTCAGTACTTTAACCATGGACTTCTCCACCCAGCTGGAGGAGGCCACTGAAATAGCCAAACCAGAAGTCTTTCCGGGCTACAGGCAGATGGTTGAAGTGAGAGTCAACCTAGCTGATGCCTGTGAGACTCTGGAGCAAAAGCAAAAGTTGAAACAAGTTTTCTTAGATTTTCAAGATCTCTTTGAGGTGGACTCATATGACTGTGGTCGCACCGACATCCACGCTACAACAATTCTCACGTACCCTGGCATGACTCCAGTGTTTGTGAAGCGATATCGCTTGCCTCTCGTATCAATGGAGTCCTTTACAGAAATAACTAAGAACCTTGAGTCCCGTGGGATAATTCGTCCAGTCCACAGCACCTTCTATAATCCGGTGCTGGGGATTTTGAAAACAAACGGCCAGTGATGACTCTGTACTGACCTAAGGGAGCTCAACAAATGGGTCCACACTTCCCGATGGCCTCTTCCCTACATTGACCAATGGCTGGCCCAGATCCAGGGGTCAAAGGTCTACACTGCCATTGACCAGATCAATGGGTACTGGACTGTACCTGTCAGTAGGGAGGACCAATACAAGCTGGCCTTTACCTTCTGGGGGAAGCAGTACACTTGGACCCGGACTCCCTTCCGATACATCAACTCCGGCAATTAAGTTAATATATTTTTGCATAAGGCCATGCCCGACTTGGGTGAAAGGGGTAACCTGGCCTATGTAGATGATGTTCTAATCAAAAGCTCAACTGTGGAGGAACACATAGCGGAGATCCATTATGTTCTGACACAGTTGAGGATGCCAGAGCAAAACTTTCTTTCAAAAAGGCAGAATGTTGCAGGACCCGTGTCAACTTCTTTGGGCATGCGATAACTCCTGATGGTCTCTGTCCCCAGGAAAATAAAGTAAAAGCACACCAGAAACTAAAAGACCCCACAACTCTGCGGGAGCTAAGGAGCATCCTTGGACTGACTAATTATAGCAGAAAGTCCCTTTTATATTTCTTTAGATAGTGAAGAAATACAATCAATTTGTACACCTGAAGAAGGGGTCGGGGAACCCCGAAATGCATAGTGTTCTATTATGATTGTATTAACACAGAGGTGAGGTGAGGTTTGGTGAAGGGGGGGCAAAGCTATAGTGGGGATCCCAAAATGTATTTTTTTCCCATAGACATAATGGGAAAACATTTCTGTTGCGCCTAAAGCCCTAACCGCTGGATGGATTTTCACCAAATGCAAGCAGGAGGGGTGGCTTGGTCCCGAAAGCGTGCTTTTGCTAATTTTGTCTAAATCCGTCCAGTAGTTTTTATTTAAACAACCAAAACGTAAGGCAAAAAAATTAGTGATATCTATGTCCGCTCTGAGGACACACTTCCCTGTTCGGTCCGCGTACAGGACACCGATTGGATAATCGGCCTGTATCTTGTCCACGGACACGTGTCGTGTTCTCTGATTGGCTGGGATGAGGCGTGCGGTGGGTCAAATTGTTTCGATGCACCCACCATATTGGATGCACGGACATGCGCTGGAAGTGAGCATAAATCAAAATTTGGGGAGTGTGTTGGTGTGTATGAGTGCTTGGAGAGGGTGGGGGAGTAAGAGATGAGTGAAATGCTGTATTTGTTTAGGTGGGAGAAGGCCGTGATGTGTTCGCGGTGTCTGCGGTCACCACGGTTGTCAGCGGACATACTAAACACTGGGCGCACTACTGGCTATTTTACTTTAGTAAGTTATTTTTTAGATTGTTAATTGAAGTGCATAGTTTTGAGGTGGATGTATTATGTTTTTGGGTTGTGGTAATTTGGTAGGTGTTTATTTCTATGGGTGTGTTATGCTGCAGTGGTTGTGGCCAGGGCCTAGAGTCTTGGGTGCATGTACCAAGGCAGCATAACTCTATTATGCTACCAAACATTTTGATTGTGGTATATGGGCTACTTAGGGGAAATAAATCAGAAGGATTTGATGGGGTCACCAGCTTATTACTCAGTAGGTGATTACTAAATACTGGGTTATTCTGTGGTGCTTGGAGATGGGCGAGTCTGAAATAAAGTAAGGGTTGCAAGGAAGGACCTGATGCTTGTGTTGCAGACTGAAGGGAAGGGGGAGATGTTGTATGTCTGGCTTTACAACACTGTACATAGTTGTAGATGATGTGATTGATATGACTGCACCTGTGCATAGTTGAATGATGTTGTGAAATCTAGAACGGAATGGGCAACCAGCTGGAATGAGAGAGCTGTGTAGATTGGAAGAACAGTTGTAGAGGCAGTGGTGTTGTTTAAGCTGGGAGCCTTTCAAATGATATTGGCTATCTGTGTGCATAAATAAAGATGCATGTACTCATCCTGGCTGTGTGTAATTTTATAACACACTAGAAAGCCTTTTTTCCATAATGATACTGTTATTTCTCCCATCTTTTAACATGAAATGACACTTTGTTAGATAGCTCTGTGTGTTGTGTATGATTACTAATATAGTCATTTGTAAAGGAAGTTGAAATGATAGCATGTATGTGAAATATGGAGAATGTATAGATTACTAAGTACTGGGTGATTCTGTGGTGCTTGGAGATGAGTTAGTGTGAAATAAAGTAAGGGTTGCAAGAAAGGACCTGGTGCTTGTGTTGCAGACTGAAGGGAAGGGGGGGAGATGTTGTATGTCTTGCTTTACAACACTGTACATAGTTTTAGATGATGGGATAGATGTGACTGCACCTGTGCATAGTTGAATGCTGTTGTGAAATCTAGAATGGAATGGGTAACCAGCTGGAATGAGAGAGCTGTGTAGATTGGAAGAACAGTTGCAGATGCAGTGGTGTTGTTTCAGTTGGGAGCCTTTCAAGTGATATAGGCTATCTGTGTGCATGAATAAAGACGCATGTACTCATCCTGGCTACGTGTCATTTTATAACACACTAGAAAGTCTTTTTCCATAATTATACTGTTATTTGTCCCATCTTTTAATATGAAATTAGACTTTATTAGATAGTTGTGTGTGTTGTGTCTGATTACTATCATAATCATTCCTAAAGGAAGTTCAAATGATAGATTGTATGTAAAATATCCAGAATGTATAGAAAGGAAATTGTATTTACAGACGTCAATCAGGAAGTTGTTGTGAAGTCATGTAACAGATAAAATCTGAAACAAGCCTAAAAAGAAGCCTGAAAAAATCTGCACAAATAAACAAACAAAAAAGGCTCTTTTCAGAGCCAGCCTCAAAGAGGACGTGGGGCACACTATTTAAATGTTCATTCCCCACCCTCAGATTTTTCGATTTGTCCGTGGACAGTACGGTGGTTCGCGGACAGCATATATTACATACAGGGATTTTCAGGTTGAGAGGGATGCAAATGAGACATAGCACAGGAAGGGATTGGTCAATAGGGTTTACTGGGTGTGATGTGTGAGCAGAGATTTTGTCAGAAAGTATTTTTCCTGAGAAGAGAGGAGATAGCTATGGCTGTGTGTTTCAGAAAGCAGATTGTCTTGATTTTGGGAGAGTAGTGGATAAATTGGTTGGAGGTGCATGTAGATCGCTGCTGAGTGGCTGTACATCTTGGATTCCCTCATGTGGAAGTGCACTGGCATGGAGTGCGTGGAATGTAGTGGTTGGATTTGGTACCTCTTTGTGCTACTTTGGTGACACAGTGTCATCCAGACATTATTATTATTCATTGTGGAGGTAACAGTTTAGGATATGTGTCTTGAATCTCTTTGCAATTTGCAATGAAAGAAGGACTTCATGGATATGTATCCAAACTCCAGAGTAATTTGACAAATGTGGCTGCATTCTTCTTCATTTGGTCCACAAATGGAGAAAGCAAGGTGTAATGTGAACAAGGCTGTCTCTGCCTTTTTAAGAGATGTTGGCATATCCTCTTTTCACAATGAAAACATTATGTTTCATAGTACACACATTGTTCGCAAAGATGGAGTACATCTTACTTATGCCGGCAATCAGATTTTTCTGCAAAATATACAAAATGCATTGCAACCTTTTTTGGAATTAGATAAATCCATTTTGCAGTAGGTGTTGACCATTTGAAGTTTTCGAAACACAAAAAAACACCACAAAAAGGCTCTTTTTAGAGCCACAACTTCCTCCCAGAGAAAAGTGCAATGGTTGTGACAGGGCAGCAATGCACAGATTTTAGAGGTCAGCGGGCAGTCCGCAGACTTCTAAAAATGCACAGGGCCCTGCGCATTTCATTGACACTTCACTTTTTGTCCTGTGAAAGGCGGCTCTGAAAAGAGCTTTTTTTTGGGAGGTTTTGTTGTTTTATATTTTTTGGGGTTTTTTAAACACAACACACAAGGAAAGGAAGGGAAAGGAAGGAGGGTAAGGAAGGTACACCAACCACAGGGATAAGAAAGGGCAGGTGGAGAGAGGAAGATGTAGGGTGGGCCTTATTCAGGTAGGTAGCAGTTCTTCTCATGCTCCTTGACCACAGTCTCGAAAGCACTTTGAAGATTCTCCCCCCCGTAGAGTACTGTGTCGCAGTACATGCACAATACTGTGACCTTCGAAAAGTAAGGACCATGTTTATCGCAAGGTACAACCTTATGAATAGCCCCACCGTGGAACGATTTTAGGTGCTGCTTCATTGAGCTAGTACCATAGCTGTACAAACACAGTTCCCCATGACTCAGCCCCATATTGGACAGATTGTAGTTCACCTTTTGTGTACATGCTCTTGGTACTCCATCAAGAGTGGTAAATAACCTCCACACCCAAGATTCACGGTGAGAACTAGTAGTAGGGACTTTCACTATCACATCCTCTTCATCCTCTTCATCACTCTCCTCTGTATCCTGATGCCTGGTCCCCTCTGCAGGCCGTCGGGGAGGGGTTGGTGGTGGAGGGGATGGGGGTGCTGCTGAGACAGCAGTAGCACTAGCATTAGCCATGGATGCCATCAGGACAGCTGTTTCAAAGAGCAAGAGCAATCCAATGCAACAAGGAGCAGTCTCTGTCCTGGAAGCCCAAAAACAGAATAAGGAGCAGCTCTGGGGTGTGGCCTTTTATAAAGGGACTGGGGTGCGCTTCTCGGACACCTGCGCTGTCCCAGGACACTACGAACACCAAGAAAGGTCTCAAAAAATTCCAAAATGTATGCAGATCGCCAATTTTGCATAATGCTATGGATTATTAATGTTGTATTCCCAGGCATACTAAATGGTTATAACATTCGTTGAATTCTCTTCATTTAATTGCATGCCTGAAAGTGGTCAAGCTTCTTTTGCAAAAACACTAAGCCTGAAAGGCATAGGATGAGTGACTTGCAGAAGTGTTGTTAACTGGGGAATGTGAACCGCCCTTCACAGAAATGTTTTGGGGTGGTCTGTCAGGCTTCTATGGTAGCACTATTGAACACAATGGGTAATGGGAGCCCATTTTAAGCACAAACATCCCTGTCATCAGAAACTGATGGTTGAGAAACCTGCTTACATGTGCTGCTTGATCTCACTTGGCAAATGATGCGATACACAATGGGGCACTCATGGCCTTTTTATTGGCTCACACAGGGTAGGAAGTATGAGATTGGATCATACCACACTGACTGATCTTAATCTCTCTACTCCTTTACCTGAATAGTGTGGCTTGCCTCAGAGGTCAATCTTTTCAACAATCCTGCTCAAGCTGTAGCGTGAGACATTGCACGATCTGGTGGTCAAGTGTGGCATCTCTAGCCACCATCAGTATGCTGATGAGAACCAGTCATATCTGTTAGTGTCTTTGGAGGAAGACGTCCATCATCTTGGGCAGTGCTTTGCAGTTATTGAGTCATGGATGTTATATGCATGTTCAAAGTTGAATCCATTAAGACCAGGTTCCTTTTTTCATTTGAAGGTTTGAAAATAACAGTGAGGTCCGATCATGCTTATCCCTTTTGGCTAAAGATGGTATTTCATCAGCACTTGTGCCTGTTGATCGATCTTTGATTTTTCTTTCCGTTCCATAGTAAGTTATTGCTGATGGAACATATGGCAAAGGAAACACAGAAAGCCAAGTGACAGATATCTGTTGTCATGTACATTGCATATCTGAGCAGTCACTGGTGTTGTTTAATATTTAAGGGGGTAAGTACCATCTTGGTGAGAATGGCTGAGTGAGTTTAAAACCAGATTTTCATTGTGCAACCATGTTGGCCATGGAGAAAAAAAGAATGCAACCGTGTCATCCACATTTTATCTGGGCTGCACTGACTTTCTGTCCAAATCAGATTTGAGTTCAGATAGGATCTTTTACTCCTATGGCTGGCTATATGCTTCCATCGGCCCCATATTTTGCTGTACACTTGTAGATAGCTGGTCCATTTATAAAAACAATGAACAAAACTTAAATCCATTCCTATTTCCAAATGATGCTACATGGGTGCAGAAATTCCTGACCAGTCTCCAACACCAATTTCTATTTATAAAAGTCAAACATTGTTTGTTTGTGGGTTTGTGGCTTGGCGAAGCGTTGGCGTATGGGAGGCAAAGGTGTATGGGAGGCGAAGGCAGGGTGTATGGGAGGCGAATGGACCTGAGAGGCGAAGGTGAAGGCAGGTATCATTCCAGAAGTTTCTAAATTGTTGATATGTGAAGAGTTGCCACAGGCATTTCTGTTACTCTCTTATGAATGGTGCTAAAGTGTTATTAGAGCCTCTTTTAGTAGTCTTTTTTATTAATTCTGGTAATTATAGTGGTAGTGCATTTTTAATGAAGTCTGGTGGATTCACAATGCCTCCAAAAAAACGGAAACACATTGGACAAGTTCATCCGAAAGGAAAACAAATTACTGCGAGCCAGTGAGACAACCGAATAGCATAAGACCTATCTTTAAAAAGACACGGAAACAGCCAAAACATCAAGGATGGCAGAGTAAAGAAAGCAGTATGAGACCCAACTTCAAAAAAGGAGGGATAAATAGTACCTATGAGAAAATGAAATCCCAGGCAATGCCGAGTATATTAGCTAGTAATCTCTAAATGTTGAATAATTTCCTTCTTTCTAGGAGTTATTGTCTGCGGTACTTTTGCTTGCAGCCTATTTCAAGCTTTGCATTATTATTTCATATGTAATGTCATGCACCTTCACTTTTTCTAATGATATGAAATTCTATAAAGAAAATAAAAATGCATAAATATAACTGCAGCTCCTTTGGCCAATGAGCATCAGAGGGAGATTGATGGCCGGTGGGGCTTTAAACCCTCCTGCCCAGCAGACAGAAGCAGAAGTCAAGGGTAAGCTGATGGGTAAGGTCTTGGATCTGCTTCAACAAAGTCAACTACTTTTTCATTTTTAGGCTGATCAGCATGCACAAAGAACTGCTTCAATTATTGATCATGTTCCAATGACACCCGAACCAAAGACATCGGGCCTCATTACAAGTTTTCCGGTCCGGTAATTACGAGATCTGCCCACGGGTGCCTTTTCACTCGACAGGTCAGACCTTGCGGGCGGAATGGCACCGGCGAGCAGAGCATGTCAGATGCACAGCCACCATTCTGAATGGTGCCGGTGTATCCGACCTTCCATTCCCATTGACCCCTATAGGGCTCAAATAAAATTGCGGAGTAAAAGTTTCCGGCCCCTGGCAATGTAGAAATATAGAGTCCACCAGGGTTGTAATGGCCCTGTATTTCCCCATTGCCAGGGGCCGGAAAAAATTGCAAGTTTGGCAGCAGCCTGCCGGTTTTACCGGCAAGGCTACCTCCAAACTTGTAATAAGGCCCATTGTGTTTAGAATCCCAACTACGAGAGTGATTATCACCAGCTTCCCTTGTCCCTTCTGTTCCCAATATCCTTCCACAGATGAGCAGAACATGGATATTGCACCATACGCCCGTGTACATAGTACAGTATTTTTCTTTAGGGTCTGCATGTTAATCTTCTTTCGTCACAATTTTAGATTTCAAAACCACACTTGAGGGGGCGATTCAACTATAAGAAAAAATGCTGGTTGAAGAACAATGCCAAAATATGCCACAAGCATGGTCCACAAGTCAGATAAGAGGACAGGTGTATTGGTCAATGAATGGATGGTTTCATTCAGAATGTAGGTACAAGATGAAGAAATGAAAGGAATTGGTAAAGTGTGCTTCTGCTAATGGTGAAATTGTTATTTTTTAAAGTAGGGCCTTCAACTGTAACAAACAAATAAATGTCAAGATATGTGTTCATTAAGATATTTAAAGGGAAATAGTGGTTAAGACTGCTAACTCGCTAGATAAGGTTTTTGAACATTGGTACTTGCAGGAGTCCCAGAGCAAGTTTCATAATTCTCATTCTGTACGTAAACATATTTTAATTAAATGCTTCTATGTCTTTTGGTAGACCACAAAGTGGTAATCGGGTTTTTTGGTCAACCTCATATGCTCGCCCAACTGCTCGACCCGTGCTATGTCCTATGAGCATATGCATATGGCTTAACTCCAAGTGGCCGACATATGCAACTACGCGTGAGCCATCCCTGATACAAATCTACCCACCTCATCTCTACACTTTTACCTCTTCCCCAATATCCTCCCTCTGCTCATCTGTTGATGATATTACCTCTTTAAGTCTAATTTCTTCCCCCATTGCCTCAACAGGACTCGCCCATCCACCAGCCATGTGCTGCACCTCCCCCCATGACCCCTGCCAAGATGTATCCTGTTAGTTACTGTAATAACGTACGTTCCTTGGACACATCAGATACGTTCCATCAGTTAGGTTTAGTCCAGTTACATTAGCTTTCTATAAGATGACAGAGTCTGAAGCACTGGCTCCCATCACCCAGGCAGGAGCTCTCCAACTGCCTCTCTGAGGAACCTCCACTCCAGGCATTCCTTCACTCACACAAAACATTTTCTCTGACATACCAACATTCTCTCTTGCATCACCAAACACCTCCATTCACACCCTGCACCATATAACACATCTCCCATCTTCCAACTCACAGCCAACACAATGGAGCACATCACACTATCACACACACAGCTCATAAAAACAGATCTCCTTTCTCACAGCACACACACCTTTACACACACTAGTCCACAATAGGAAAACACACACGGAAACACTCACACAGTGCACCTTTTTAGTGAGAGGTGCAACTCAAGAATAAGGCGGAGGGTGTTCCCCCTGACTACTATGGCTGCTGGATCCCCACACAGCAGCAACCCACACACTTGGTGGAAGGCGTACCCCCATTCTGCCCATACTTTGCTAAGAAACACACATCACCTCTCTCACATGAATAGGATGGCGTTCTCCCTTCTGCACCCAACAGCATCTCATCCACGCCTCACATCACTTACACTACCCAACAGCATCTCATCCACGCCTCACATCACTTACACTCTCCCGTGTCCAAAAGTACCAGTGACTACGCCTCACACTGGAGGAGATTTCCCACTCCATACCATACATACACAATGTGTGTTGGTGCGGTGTCGCCAAAACCCAATAACCACCCCCACACAGGAGCAGCCCCACACCATAACATACATACCTCACTCAAACTCTTCTCAATGGGCGAACAACACCCACCTTTGAACCACTCTCACAGTGCATTTTAATATTTGCCAATGTCCTAAAGGTCCATAGCTGAGTACCAAATGTATACCTAAAATTCCACCTCACTCAAAGCATGTTGATTGATTCTAGCACACTCACTGACGTCCACTCATCCACTCTGACAATTTGTCATTAACATACTCAGTATATATCATCAAAGCTGCATTTCAGCCTTCAAATGCATCAAAGTTCACATCGTAAAAGTCCATAACTGAAAAAGAACACTACAGTTCCAATTCCTAAAGTCTTTGTTGCTCCCATGGAACATAGCGCTAAAATTCCTCAAAGGGGTAAAACTAAAATCCTATGCATATTCAGCTGTGACTGTCCTTCCCCACTCACTGTGCCATCAATAGACATATCCTCAACAAAATACTTGCCGTGCGATTCGTACAACTTTTCTACACATCAAACATGATGTGTGCAAAATACTTGCTGCACACTTGCTACGCCATTTCTACACATTAAATATAATGGGCCTCATTACAACTCTGGCGGTAGCCGTGCCGTTATTAAGGGCACGGCTGCCGCCGGAGTTGCATTTTTTCTGGCACCCACGAATGGGCCCATTTTCGGGTGCCGGAATCAAGGGCATCCCGATCCCCATTCTGCCCCACAGGGCAGAATGGGGATGGGGACGTCGGATGCACCGGCACATTCAGAGTTGTGCCGGTGCATCCGACGTGCTCTGCTCGCGGGTGCCGTTACACCAGCCAGGAAAAACCTGGTGGGTGAAACAGCACCCACGAGCAGAGCATGTAGTATGGCGGTCTGGGAACTACAGTACCGTCATGCTTACCGGTACCGTAGTTCCCGGACCGCCATGGTTGTAATAAGGCCCAGTATCTCAACTAGCCACATTAACTGGTTCTTTAACCTCTTCACCAACCACTGTATGGAGTAAACAAAGGATACTGGCCGTATGCTTCACCTTCTCAGTATACAGAAAATACACACCATGAGCTGCATACTGGCCGTGTTCTGCACTGCGTTCTTCACCTTCCCAGTATATGCAGGATACTGGCCATGCACTGCACTGCAGTGCAGTTATTACATGGCACAGTACCTTTACACAGAAGTATATATTTTTTTCACTTGCATTTTCAAACCTCCGGTACAAGATGAAGATCCCATTTCGCTTCCCCTTCGAGACATTACAAACCCCAGCGTTCTGATGCTCTGATTCAGAACTCCAGAGCTGCGCCATGGAAAGTATGATCAATACCAGAGCCATTGTTTGTAATCTAGCTCTCCCAAAGCTCAGCGGCGCAGACACGTCCTCATTATGACAACAACGTGAAAATTTCAGGCACCGGAAGGTCCTTTCCTTCAATGTCCCCCAATAGAAAATGTACCAACAGCATTCAGCTTCCTGTGAGCACACCACATTCCAGCCAATCGCCATCTTCACTCGCACTGATGCTACCTCATCATTTGGGAATTGGATGGCAGACCCTGCGGATCTCTGTGCTTCCAATGACTTTTCCTGGCCTCACAGATGGAGGGGCTAGCTTCCTACTGGCAGTCGACAGTGATGACAGGATAAAAACACTAGCATCAAATCGGCCACCTCTGCCAACCAGCACTCCAACATTCATCCCTCACCGACACCTAGTGAGATAGTCAATGGGTCTCCATACACAGACCCCACTTTCTCTCACTTCCTTAGCTCACTTTAACTCTTTTTTATTAAGGACAGTTGATGCTGGGCATGCCCCTGCATAACCCTCATCTACTTTAGTTACCCTGCTTCCCATTTGCCCGTGCCTGGCACAGGATTGCAGCTCCTTTGTCCTGGCCTTTCTTCATGGTGATGGTGCCCTTGACTTGGCACTTGAGATGGCAGCATCTCACCCCTTGCTTCTTGTGCCCAGGGTGCCCTTTCTTCACCCTGGGTCATGCATTGGGATATCATTCTGTGTTTTCCTAACCCTGTAAAGTTCCTGTTGGAGCTGGCACTTATACTGGAATGAGGATTCCCTCTCTTCTCTCCTCTTCCCCTCTTCAACTGGTGGGCCAGCCTCTCCTTACATAGCCCTGGGTGATGGGACTTACTTGTGAGGGCAGTGGTTCCTCTTGCTCCTTATCTGCACCCCCTGCAGCAGACTGGACACTTCAACTTCTTCTTTTTTCACGTAGGTTATTTTTCTGGCCTAGCAGAATGACCAGCTTGTCGCCATTGTAATAACGTACGTTCCTTGGACACATCAGATACGTTCCATCAGTTAGGTTTATTCCAGTTACATCAGCTTGCTATAAGATGACAGAGTCTGAAACACTGGCTCCCATCACTCAGGCAGCAGCTCTCCAACTGCCTCTCTGAGGAACCTCCACTCCAGGCATTCCTTCACTCACACAAAACACTCTCTCTGACATACCAACATTATTTCTTGCATCACCAAACACCTACATTTACACTCAGCACTATATAACAGTTACCCACCCCTATAACCTCCCTCCCCTCTATAGCGCACAATCACTTTAGAGATGGGTCATAAACTCAGTCCTCACACCTCTGCCCCCACCCCAGGCCCCTTCACCCCTCACCCCTCACATGCATACCCTTCACCATAAAATACCCCACCTAAGCACCCTTTTCACCTTGTAAATAAATGCAGGTGCCTGTCCATAATTAAGTGGTCGATCAGTTGGACAGGACAACCTTTTTAAAGGGTTTGACAGTCCGAACTGGTAATGGCTTAATGAGGAGCTGTTGCAGCAACAAGCAGTTGGGTTTGAGCAAGAGTCCTGGCACCAATGCAATACTATGCTAATGTATTCTTTAATAGCGCAAAAGGATCTGTCTCACAATACCAAATGTTTCAGGATGTATCTCCCCTACTAAGGGTGGACTCCTTGACATAATTAGAGAACTTAAATGAAGAAAGCTTCTGATCCTGACACAACACCCATTGCCCATACTAAAATGTTTTAAAGCTAACATTTGAGCTGAGCTTTTAGGAGGTTATGCAATCTTGCCGCAGAACTGGACAGGTTTCTCGTAGTTTGTGACATGCTCCCCATTTTAGAAGAAAAGGATCTTTTTCGATCATAGCTGCTACTGACTTTTATCTTTTATTATATAGAAACATACTTAAAGAGGTTGCTATTCCACTTGATTTTCTCCTCCTTAATTTTTAGGGTCGGTTTCACAATGTATATTGCGTTGCAGACCAATTTATAGCATGCAGTTATTGATATTGTCCAGGCAGTTAGTAGAAGGTGGTTTCTACCAAAGCTTGAGAAGTTGGGGCAGAGGAAAGCTTTATTTAAACTTGTACTAAAGGTTTATAGCAACACTGATGCTCAGTCTGCTGAGGAAAATCAGCTGTCAGTGGCAATAACTTCAGGTGAAGCAAAGGTATGCAATTGGGATGCACCCTGGAATCCCTACTTTTCAATATTGACTTTCGGTGAAGGTGAGGTGAAGGTGTATGACTCCATATTTCCCCCTAAGGGAAATAGTGTTTATTCTGACAACAATATGCTGTTGTATTTACTACTGATTGTACGTCAGCACTGAAAGCAGGCCAGTATTAAGTACTTAGAAGAGAATGACATAAAGGTTAACGTATAGATCATTGGGTTTTAAGAGACGCTTGTGTCAGAAAATTAAAAGACACTGGGAATAAACATTTTAGCCCATCCTTCAGTGACATTATTCCCTGATAGACCTGGATTTAGCCCAGATTTCCCTCATTCTAAGTTCAGTCAACAATACCCCCAGGTTTGCCTCTGACAACACTCAAATTATGTTACAGTAACCTCTGAGAACGAGTATAGACCTAAGCCAGGGGGTTGCAACCTATGGCTCTCCCGATATCTTGGACTGCAAAGTTCATGACTCCTCACCACTAACTAAGCTGCTAGGGCTCCTGGAAATTGTAGTCCAAAACATCTGATTTTGATAAAATATCAGCCAAACTAACTTTCTATAGTAATAAACATCTGAGGTAACCTTTACGAACATGTTTTTTATACCAACAACAAATTCTATTGAGCACAATCCTGCGTTGGCTGTTGATCAATACGGGGAAGATCTGTGGTAGAAACATGGCCTTTGAGCCATTGACTATATACAGCCAGTGAAAAAAACAATGAAAGTTTAACTAATTAAAACAAATCAGCGATCAACCTTCTTTATAGCAATTCAGAGATGAACACAAAACCACATGTGAGCAAAGGTGTCCCTTAGAATCCCATAAAATGTCCTGCAAATTAACCAAACAGAAAGAACACACTGTTGACATAAATGATGGGTGGATGACCCTCCTTCATCAAGTTAGTGCAGCCATATCACTTTCTTCCTGACAAGTGAAAAATGTATTTCACCTGCAAAACAAAGGAGGTGAGGCTGGAAGGTTTGCAATTAATCCTAACCTCTGTCATAGTTCTCTCTGGGCAACCCTCCAGGCCATTGTTTGTTCTTCAACCTGCCAATCCATTGCAGAAGGGGAAAGACCATATGCAAATCTGGTTTGGTCCCACCCGAAAAGGGCCAGTCCAGCCCAAACCGCTAGGTCACATCCATTCTGCACAAGACCACAAGCATTCCTAGACATGTTTCAGCCTCATTGGGCATCATCACTGAGGAGTAGCTGGGGTCTCTAGGCCCAGCAGGCTGGGGTCCCAAGTCTGGGTAAACCGTACCACTCGGGGTGACTTATCCAAAACAAAATAGGTGATGGCCGGAAGGTTTCCTGTTTTTCACATGACAGGATTTAAACATAAATTGTGAGAGGGGCACTTAAAATGCCCACTGGGATAATGAGTTAACATTGGGCAAAAAGGAGGAATCACAGAAGGACTCACAAGTAATAGAAGAGAACCACTGCCCACAATTACAAAGAGAAAACATCATCAACATGAATCACACTATATAATTTTAGTATAATGTGTCTCGGAGCCATTGGATTGCACATAGGGCACATCTGATGGATCTTAACTCTTGTTTATTTTGATTACACGCTTGACTTCTTAATAGTTTAATGATGTAATAGTGTTCAGCATGCATTACACCGTACCTCATGCTGTAAATAAGACTAAATACTTATGACTGACATTAAGATTGACAAACTTTCATTCTTAACGAATGACCTAGTTATATAGTGAAATACATGTTGATAATGTTTTCTCTTCACAGTAATGTGTGATAGTTTCCTGCTTATTCAACAATTGCATTTACCTGACTTTGTAAACTTTGAAAAATCTATTTAACGCAGTGCATGGGCCATACCCATGTCTTCCATTCACTAAACACGGACTAGTATTGAGAGAAAAACAATAAAACAGCAGCTCAATCACCCAGCAAAGTCAGATTCTACCAATTATGCAGTCCAACTAGGCATACATTCAATCAACGAGATAAGGCAGATGTGAACACCTGAACGCAAGCCATTCAGCTTGTTCAATACTTAATAGTTTGAACTAGGAACATGTGAATGACATCACCAATGAGCCAATAGTGATTGATGCAGTGACATGGCCCACCAATGCCTACATGGCATCAGTGTAGAATGTGTGGGCATATGACCAAAGCTCAGGTATAGATATTGTTATTCAGAAATCCCCTCTTTCCTCTTCGATACAATAGATTGTGTCTACCTAGTTCTCTTTAAAGCAAGAACTATGAACCAACAGCTGAGCAATGTAGTCAGAAGGGATTTGATCAAATTAGGTCGTCAGTACTAAAGTATTTACAGATATGTAATAATTATGTAATAATTAAGACACGCCAATGCAATGTGTTGCATATTATGTGTAGCTCAATCTGTATTCCTTGTTTATTTTTCAGTTTTTTCATCTCTGAAATGCACAAACTTTCCATGAGTAGATCTTATTGGGGTGGTCGGTTATATGAGTGCACCTCAGATTCTATAAAACCGGAATTAATTTTAAAAACAATACCATTGTGAGGGAAATAAAGGCATGAAGAAGCAGCAGGCAGTGCATAACAGCTTATGACAGTTGAGAGGGAGTGGAAACAGTGGCTGCCGCAGGAAATTCGGATGCCTCACCCTCACGTCTTCCCCTCTAATCCTACTCACCTACTAATCATCATCCTTCCATTTAACACTGTCCTCTACATCTCTTTTCCTAGTAGCTTAAAGTGTCAACAATTACTCTGAGGCACCTGCAGCACCGTCAGGACCACTCACCACACTCTAAAACTCACTCTCACCTCAGGAATTCCCGAGCTGTCCTAGAGCAGACAATCGGCATGGAAAGGCACACAATGTGCTCCTCCTCTTACTTGTATCTTCATAGACTTATTTTTTCAAAGGTGCTTACTTGAGACACCAAAAAGCCTGTTTTCCTTGGTT
Source organism: Ambystoma mexicanum (assembly GCF_040938575.1). Lineage (NCBI taxonomy): Eukaryota > Metazoa > Chordata > Amphibia > Caudata > Ambystomatidae > Ambystoma > Ambystoma mexicanum. The sequence goes on from NC_090935.1 coordinate 870,201,520, forward strand.
GCGTATTTGACACAGCAATACCAATAGCCTTTAGTTTTGGAACTTCACATTTCCTTCACAGAAACTACTTGGCATGCCTAAGTCAAAATAGTAATTGCACAAGGTGACCTTATCACTCAGTGGAGCTTATTACGAGTCCGCGGTAGCCGTGCCGGTAAAACCGCCAGGCTGCCGCCGGACCCGTAGTGAATTACTGGCGCCGGACTTGCCTGAATTACCGGGGCATTATAGCCCCGGTGGTCTGGTAAATCCGATGCCAGCAATTCTGTAAATCCCCGTTCCCGTGGGGTCCCATAGGACTCCATGGGAATGGGGACGTGGAAACACTGGCACCATGTTGTAATGGTACCAGTATTTCCATGCATCTCTGCGGGCGGTTGCTGTTCCGCCCCGCCAGGTTAAACCTGGAGGGCAGGGCAGCACACACCGGCAGAACTCATAGTTTACCAGTTCGGAAAATGGTGCTGGTACGGTTCTACCAGCACTGTTAATTTCGGACCAGCAAACTTGTAATGAGGGCAAGTGTCTTTTGTTGTGTGTCCTTTGATACTTGATAGTACATTAACAAAGCACAGGCCACTTTTTGGCCTGAAACTGAATTGCATTCTGTTGTTTGTGTTCTTTCCACTCATAAGCCATCAACTATCACATATACTACCCACTTTACGTTCCAACTCCACCTACGTGCATTGGACTCTACAGGAACATAAACATAATCAGATCTCTAACACTGAAATGTTTATAATACTACAATAGCACACGACCAAACTAAAATGAAAAACAATTGTATTTTTTAAAACAGACCAGCTTTTCTTCTCCTACCATTATCTACACATTACCATTATGTATAGTGAGTGAAAGCTGAAAAACAAACCACTGAGATTCAGTGGCTGCTTAGAAGCAACAAACATAGCAAAGTCTTTACTGTAGAAAGTGTATTAAAGTCTCCTTCCCCGTATCCACTCCCTAGGCATCACACCTAGAGCCTCATGTCAAGGTTGCTCATTACGCAGGAAGCTCAAGTAACCCAAAGAACAAAACGAGACATTAATCGCAGACTTGCATGCGTGATCAGAGTCTGTATTGCTCAATTAGTAATTTCCAAATGAAAAGAAAAACATGATTAAATGTAAAGACATATTGTCGGGGCATTATACAACAATCTTACTGAAGTGCAATGAAGCCAAGTTTTAAATCCCATTTTGTGAAATGTCAACATTACACACCACACTAAAATAACATTAGCACTCAGTTTTCACCTTTTCTTTTTTTCTATCACTTATGCCCTAAACAACTGCTTACTAGCAAACCCCTTTTAGTTTAATGCCACCTAACCCATACTTATCTTCCAAATTATAACAAAATATGAACTGTATTTCCTTATATAGCCTTTTATATACTATATCAAACCACATACCCTACATATGTTCAATGAAGTTCATTTTAAAACCATTTCAAATTCAATGAAAATAAATATTAAGGGTAAGTTATGGTTGTAAAAAGAGGGCTTTTAAATAAGTTATGTTCTGTGGAATAAAATTGTAAAACCTCTTCAGTTATAATATACTGTGGAATTCATTCAAAACCTTTGTTAAGTGGGCATTATGTGTAAGTTTATGCTTTGAAAACTATGGAGATTCCCTGAAAACCTTTAGCTGAAGGGGCATTATAGTTTCAGGGCAACATCTAAACGCCCTAGATATTCACTGGTTACCGTCAGTTATGCTACTATAACTCGAACCCCCTGGAGTAACCTTTTGCATAGTAGACTTCAACTGTCACTGTGTACATCTGATGCAGCTGATGTCATCATTGATGCCATTTTTGATGTAACTGGTAAACGTCAGTGGATTTTAGATGCCTTGATACAACCACAATGCCCCTTTGACTAAGGTTGTTTTCCAATGAATTTAACTTGTAAAATTAACTATAACATTGCCGCAATGATGCTTTTTCACAGAATTGTAAAGGTTTTCACTGGCGATAGATCTATCTATCTATCTATCTATCTATCTATCTATCTATCTATCTATCTATCTATCTATCTATCTATCTATCTATCTATCTATCTCCATGTCTTTTGCGTACCATTGTTTTCTGTGCCAGTCCCTCACTTCAGTGAGCCTCTTGTCTTGCTCCAATGCCATGCTTAGAATGGGGTCTCCCTTCAGCCTCTGCCTCGGTCCCACTCTGTCACCAGGAAGAGGGATCTCGCTGCACACCCTCTTACTGGCCCCTAACCCTTAACCATCCCCCCTCTACCCACCCAACCTACTGCTACCATTCTCCACCACTGCTAACATTGACCGGTAGCCCTGTCTGTTTCTTCTTCCTTCCAGGTTCCTCCGCTTGCCCTGCTATCAAGTCTCCCTCCCATCTCCTTGCTCATCGATGTAAATGCAATGCACTGTAATGTAAATAAACTTTGGTGCAATTACACTGCTGAAAAGTCTTTCCAGCATGTATATCTCCCCAGAAATTCTTGAAGATTAACTTGAAAGTTGAAGGTGAATGTGTCAATTCCTGTACATGTCTCCACTAAATCCCTTTTGTCAGATTCATTGTGATTCACATGTAGATTTCATGGTGAATTTCTGTGCAGGAGAGTCAGTGCACCAGATAGTTACGGTACGTCATGGCAGTAAATGCTTACTAGAAGCAGTGATAGTTCAAGCAGGAGATTCACAGCAACATTGGTAAAGCAGCTAACTTTAGTGTTGTTTTCAAGTTTGAATGGACCAGCATGTCCTGAAGCTGATTGCGTTGTGCATTTTATTAATATTTAGTTTTTTTAAATGGTAGAACTGAGAGTTTTGAAGCACTTTGAATTTGTGTCATTGGTCTTTTGTAATATATCTGTTTTTGATGCACTGTACACACATCTTAGTAGGGAGTGTATAAAGTACAATGGGCCTCATTACACGGATGCCAGTAATCCCTTACCGCATCCGTGTAAGGGATTACTGGCACCGGTAAGGGCACCGGTGCCGGTAATCCCTTACCGCCCTACTACGAGTTCCCTCAGTGGGTCCCGTCCTTAACGTGTGGTCAGACCACACGTTAAGGAAGGGACCCGCTGAGGGACTTCAGAGCAAATAACTTTACCGCTAATTGCGGTACCGTTATTTGCTTCTTCCCCATTCCCATTGAGCCCTATGGGGGCTCAACTGGGAATGGGGAAGGGCCATGGTGAATGGGGAATTACCGCCCCACCAACCTTGGAATGGGGTGGTAATTCCGCCATTCACCATGCCGGACTCTGGCGGCAACCATGGCGCTACTAGCGCCATGGTTACCGCCATCCGTGTAATGAGGCCCAATGTCTTTGGTATCCTATTATGGGCGGGAGGTCAGCAATGGCTTTACTCGCTTCAAAGTTTAGTAGGAAGAGACTTGTGAGTGTAGGAATGCATACGAATGATGTGTAACCCATTCATCCATCACAAATATGTGGCCTATATCTACAAGTTCATTATCCGGGTATTGTGACCTGTGACTAGTAACTGCATATGCAAGGTAAACTCAGAACTCTTCTCTTATATCATTGTCTTTAAATAATATGGAACGTGCACATGTGCAGACCATTTTTTTACTGTTATGTCGTTTATTACATTTCACAATGGCAAACTGGATTTAATTATGATTAGGATAAGGTTGTAGGCCAACCAGGGTGCCATTTACTAAGTCATGGTCTACATTCAAGTTGAATCATAGAAAGACTCTGCAGTTGCATCAAAGAGTCAACACACTTTCTAAACCGTATATGTTGCACATTGATTTTTCTAGTTTGTTTATTCTAGCAATGTCTTGATGGCACATATGGAGTATCATGCCATGTACTTTTAATGTGTCCATACTTTTAATGTGGATTATGGACTGCTTTTTTAATTTAACCATGTTTTCATTAAAATGTGCACAGTCTGACATTGTAGATGTTAACCAAACACAGTTTACAGTCTCGTGAACAAGCTATCATCTGAGGACCTGTTGGTTCCTTTCCATAGAGTTTACTTACAAGACTACTTTTTAAAGAAGGTTGCATGCTCAGAAAATACACCAATCGTGATGATTTTAAGCATCTGTGTATAATTTGCAAGTGTGACCTGACACATATTTTGCACCAGTTGTCTGTATTGACAGTTAATCCACAAATTAACATGTATTATGTGATGTTCTGTTATGTTAATTCGCTTTTATACTGTGCACCCCACCACTGTTGTGGTCAAAGAGAGCCGAAACCTTGTCTGTGTGGGTGAACTGTGACCTCACCCAGGGTGCAAAGCAGACTGTGGTCAGAGAGGTGAGAAGGAAATGAGGATAAAGGTGAGAGGGAATTGGAAACAGCGGGAGCAAGTCAGAGAGAGAGCAGTAGACACAGATGACTAGGAGTAGGGAAGATAACATGTGGAATGAGTGGTAGAATTAGCTGGGATGCATGTGCGGTAGTAAAGATTTAGACCAACAATGGTCATGAAAAGAATGAGAAACTGTCCATAATTGCCAGATCAATTATCTTGTCAGCTAGGAGTGTAGGAGTGTAATGTGTTGGGGTTCAATTTTAAGTAACTGCTTCCTAAAGTGGTACAGCATTCTTTGTGAGTTAATATTTTGAAAACAGGCTGCCCTGGACAGATGCCAACAGAAGGAGACTGCCAAACACAATGACATGTCCTCTTCCAAACATTTGTTCATATCCAGTCTTTAGTAGTTTCTTCATTCTAAGGTGAATGAAGGCTTGGTTTAAAATACAAACCATGTCCACCGCATGTGTAAGGGCACCCTTTATTTTACACACAATTGTATGAACTTATGATACGTCTGGTCTACAGATAGCATTGTATTGTCTATCTTTTTTAGATGAAACTGGTAGGAATAGGAGTTGATGTAAAGTAACAGTGTCTGTGTGTAAGCACCTTGTCCCGTGCGGGCTGTAACAACACATGAGAGAATGTTACCTTTGAATTGGTGTAGGTTGTATGACTTGAACCTACAGCTCATGATGTCACCAATGTAAAGGAAAGGGGAGTGTTAGTGCACTTGCAGCCTTTTTTTTTCTATTGTGTAAATCTTCAGTCAATGAAGATAACTCATAACTTCGTTTAATTGAGGGACAAGAAGTGGCAACTCTTGCTCATTTTGTTTGGCTTGTAGTATGATGTTCTCAACCTCACTTGTTGATATCTCTCTTTCATTCTGAAATAGTTATTCTCTCAGTGGTTCCTAGCTTCCATCAAAAGATGGATGACTCCTGGACAGGGGGGCGCTGTTGCGCACAACCAAGATGGCCGCCTGAAGCGAGAGCTCCGGCCCGACAGAAATCCGAATTATATTTGAATTCTGTTTCGGGGCCACCAGCGGACAGCAAAGTCGAGCAGAGGGTGCACCTTGATCCGGTCCACACCCAACTGAAATCCTGAGAGCGGCGGACCAAAACTCACGGAGATATCGGTTTTGGCGGGTTGAGCGGGAGAAGGCCCGGGAGTGTGCCGCGTGGGATGTCCGGCTGGTCTGCGCCCCGCGCCACTGACGCTCTGGCCAGGGAGGCATAGAGAGGAGGGGCTGCTGTGCCGCGGTCTCGGAGCTGGCCCATGGGCGCTGCGGATCGACTGAGGTGTCTCCCCCTGGGTCCCGTACACGTGGCTGTGCGGGCGAGTGTTGCTGGCTTGTGGGCCCTGCCTTTGCGGTTATTGAGGCGATCCTGTTGGGTGAGAGCTGGGGCTCCCTGCTGTGACACGGCGGGTGCTGGGAAGCGGGCCGTCGTGAGACGGAGTGATATCCTTTCCCCCCGGGCATGAGCCGTGGCCGAGGGGGCGATTCCATTTTCTGGCCTGCAGCACGCCACACATGCTATATATCCTGCAAGTTGGCGGCAGGGACGGTGCGCGTCGTGGTGCCGCTTAGACGGTGAGTTGTGTGACATTCAGCAGCTAGGGTGCAGCTCCTTTCTTTGTGGGAGGACACAGTCCATTGTAAGGGGGCGAATTAACGGGTCGCCACTGGTGCCTGGACATTGGTGGCTCCGTGAATCACTAATTTTGTGGTACCCCGGCCTGAACAAGCCCACTCGACAAATAATATCCTATGCGGCCTGCCCCCGCGGTATAGTCCCACAGGATCCATTGCCCCCGTCGGGCCGTGGTGGTGACCCGGCTGGAGTGGCGGACATGGGTAACACGAGGAAACAGGAAAAAGTGGCAAAGGGGGTGACCAGGAAAAAGAAAGTCCTGATGGACTCGTTCACCAGTAGCCAGGCAGTCGGCCACGAGCCAGACCTGTCGACAACATCAACGGCTGAACCTCGCGTGGACAGCGGCGACAGGGTTGATCGCCTTACCACGATAGTGCAGAATGGCTTCCTATCCCTAAATGTGAAGCTAGATGACATTGTTAACACCATAGGAGCACTGAAAACCAGAATCGACAAGGAGAGCCTCAGAATCACCGAGGCTGAAGACAGAATTGGTACAAACGAAGACACCATTGCCCGACACGATCGTGACATAGCGCAGCTTAAGGCAGGCATGAACGCGTTGCAAAGTAAATGCGAGGACCTAGAATCCAGATCCCGAAGGAACAATATTCGGATTGTGGGGGTTTCTGAAAAGTTCGGGAAAGGCACAATGGAACAGCAAGTGGAAAACCTTCTTAAGACTCTTTTTGGGACAGAATCCTTTTTGAGCCAATTCCTGGTTGAGCGAGCACATCGCACTCTGGCCCCCGTGCCGAAACCCAGAGCCCCACCGCGCACCATCATTGCCAGACTTTTGAATTACAGAGACAGAGATACAATTCTCAGGAAGGCTAGAGAAATTGGGACACTACAATATGAGGAGAACCACATACATGTTTATCCGGACTTTGCTGTGGGAGTACAGGCTAGCAGGCAATCATATGAGCCGGTCAAGCGGCTACTGAGGGCACGTCAGGTCCCATATGCGCTAATTATTCCTGGCCAAAATGCAAATTCAGTATGGAGGAAGAACACACTTTTTGGAGACCCCGGCCGCCGCTCAGGCGTATGTGGAAGCAACTATACCCCTGCCACCTAGAGGCCGTGGGCCAGACCAGAACGGAAGATCACCTCCGGGAGGTGGAGACCGGGGCCCTGCTGACTGAACCTGGTTGCGCACATATCCTCTGTTGCTGCTTTAGGGATGTGTAACGGATTTCTGCTCCCGCTGGGGGGCTCTGAATAACCTTCCAAGCAGGTCGTGAGCCCGCTCTGGCTGCCCCGTGACGACAACGTGGCACTCACAGGAAAGTTCCTAAAAGGTTTAAGGGTACATTGTCAAGTTGGGGTGGATGATGTGGGTGGAGGGTGGGGTTGGGAAATCGGGAAGTTACTGAATGTTATTACTGCCAGGGCATGTTAGGGGCCTGGGATGTGGAGGAGTCTGGAGAGGGAGCATGCACTGTTGGAAGTTGTAGGTTAATTAAAACATGGTCTCGCAGGCACGGGTGCTACTCTAATGTTGGTCACTTGAGCATTGAGGGTCATTACTGTATGGTACAATGTAAAAATGCAAAAATGGGTGATGGGCTGAAGATAAGATTAATGTCATGGAATGTCCGGGGCCTGAACAATCCAATGAAGGTCAGAAAGGTTGGCAATTATGTCACTAGACACAGGCCTCATATTTTAATGTTACAGGAAACGCATGCACAGGGCTCGGTTAATGAGAAAATACTGGCAAAATGGGGCAAATTGCACTATTACACAAACTATTCATCGCAGTCCAGAGGGGTCTGCACCCTCATACATAATTCTCTTAGCTTTGTTGCCAAAGGCCACTTGGCGGACCAGATGGGGAAATAGCAGGGAAACAAATAACCTTATTGAACACCTATGGTCCCAATCTGGACGATCCTGATTTTTACCTACACATGCTCGAGATCCTTGCCAAGCATGATGCAACCACGGTACTATGGGGAGGGGACTTTAATGTGATATTGGACCAGACCTTGGATAGATCTACTAAGGTAACCAGGGCATCCACCAAGGCGGCGCTAGTTCTGAAGCAAATTATCCCGCAACTGTCACTAGTGGACGCCTGGAGAGTGCTCCACCCAACCAGCAGACGGTACACGTTCTATTCTTCTGTCCATGATAGTGAGTCACGTATAGATTATTGGTTTATATCCACAAACATAGCGCATACCCTACAGAATTGCGAAATCCTTCCTCGTACACTATCGGACCACTCCCCGGTGATGTTGGAGATCGTTTTGAAAGATGCCCCCAGACCAACTAGGAGATGGAGAATGCCAAGCGACATACTAAAAGACCCGAATGTTGTTGAAACCCTACATATTGAAATTGCCAACTTTTTCACAAACAACATTCGTTCTGTAGAACACATATCATCAGTATGGGGGGCTTTCAAAGTCTGTGCGAGGGGGGCCCTAATATCTAAGACCACTGGTCTTTTGAGGGAAGTGCGCCGTGAGCTGGAAGGGGTGGAGAAAGAGTTGAACGCACTAGAAGAAATCTACAGCCGCACGCATGGTGGAGACACCCTGGCTGCAATACATAAGTTAATTAGGGATTTTGACTGACTGGCAATAAGGGAAGTACAATATATAGCATCCCCTACCAGGGCTCGCAGATACGGAGAAGGAAATAAAGCAGGGAGAATGTTGGCCAACTTGGTTAAGCACGAAAAACATATGACCCCGATTACAGTGATCCAAACGGCACAAAACGAGATAGTAACAAGTGAACAGGGAATAAATTATGAGTTTGTTCACTTTTACAAAAATCTGTATAAGAATAGAGATGAAAAATCCCCTGATGAGATTCAAAGATATCTTGCTATGCTAGATCTCCCTACACTCCCAGAAGAAAGCAAACTAGCACTCGAACAATCTATCACAGCTGAGGAGCTTACTGAGGCGATAAAGGGGCTCACGTCTGGCAAGGCACTCGGCTCGGATGGGCTCAGAGCTGCATTCTATAAAGAATTCCGGAAGAATTGATACCTGTGCTATTAGAGATGTGGGGAGAGGCTCTGGGGAAACAAATGCTGCCCCCGACAATGCGTGAGGCCATCATTACAGTGTTGGCCAAACCCAGACGCCCACCACAAGATATGTCATCCTATAGGCCCCTGTCCCTGATAAATGTAGGCGCCAACATTTTCGCGAAGGTGCTGGCGAATCGCATGTTACCTATAACACCTACGCTGGTCCATGCAGATCAAAGCGGGTTTATTCCCCATAGGTCCACTGCCCTAAATTTGCGTAGGCTATTCGGCATAATGTCACAAATCAACCCAATTAAGCAAGCAGTCGCGGTGTCCCTTGACGCCGAGAAGGCGTTTGACTCGGTCTCCTGGGAGTACCTCTTTTTGGTGCTGGAGGCGTTTGGGGTGGGTCCCAACTATATCAAGTACGTGAGGCTGCTGTACACAGCCCCGGGTGCAAGGGTGTGCACGAATAGAACTATATCCGAGCTGTTTGAGCTGGGACGTGGCACCAGACAGGGATGCCCCTTCTCCCCTATCTCCTTTGCTTTGACAATAGAGCCCATGGCGGCTGCGGTTCGTCTGAGACATAATAACACGGGTGTACCACTGAAAGGTGCCACTCAAATAATATCCCTATACGTGGACGATACCTTGCTGTACGTCCGCGAACCAGACAAAAACATTGTTCCTATCTTGGCAGATATATACGAACACGCGGAGTACTCTGGGTACACGGTGAACAATGCTAAATCAGAAATGTTCCCGCTCAACCCATCCACAAACCGCCCGGCTCGGATGTGCGGCCTTAAGTGATCAGCGCGACACATCAGATACCTGGGTGTCCTGGTTTCAAGTAATAGACAGACCCTATATGCTGACAACCATGACCAGGCACTACAAACACTCCATACCAAACTACAGGACTGGCGACACCTCCCAATCTCACTACACGGTAGAATTGACATTCTTAAAACGATTGTACTCCCAAAACTGCTATACCTATTTGTAAACATACCTTTATGGCCGGGTAAGGAATTTTTCTCCAAACTTCGATCCATGGCAGTGTCATTCCTTTGGAACGGAAAGGTAGCTAGGATTGGGTGGGAAAAGATGATAGAACCATATGAAAAAGGGGGAATAGCAGCACCAGATTTTGAGCTCTATTACATGGCGGCGCAGGCTAAGTTCGCAAAACATTGGTATGACGAGGTGGACAATTCAACGCACATGTGGATAGAAGAGTATACTACTACACCCACAGACGTTAGGTCAGTTATCTTTGATACAAGACACAAGGACTCATGTGAATTTGACCCTGTTAGCTGCACAGTGAGAGCCTGGGGGGTCATATACAAGAAACTGGACATTGAGATCCCCTATAACCCTGAGGCCCCGTTATGGAAATACCCAAATATTCCCCCCACATTCAACATCAGCATCCAGGAAGCCTGGGACCCCGATACAGAGATGAAGGTGGGAGATATGTACATAGACGGGAAGTTCGTGACCCTTGCAGTATTCTTGAGGGGTATGGGAGGAGGGTCCCTCCGAACATTACAGTACTATCGGATGAGGTCCGCATTTCAAGCACACTGGCCATCCTTCCCTGATGAACCCCCCTCCCACCCATGCATACAACTGGTTACAACACAGAGAGGGCTGGGAATCTCCAAGTTGTATACGACGATACAGACCCACACTCCTACGACCAACCGAGTGAAAGAGAAATGGGAAGCAGATATGAAAATGCTAATTCCTGAAGAGAAATGGGTAAGATACTGTACGCTTACAAGAATGGTGTCCCTCAATGCGGGATTGCGCCAAATACAGTTTAAAATCCTTAACAGACTGCACTATACCCTGGCCAGATTTGCTAAATTCACGCCGGGTGATACAGGTGACTGCCCCAAATGTCAGTCCCTGCAAGCGGGATCCTATCATATGTACTGGGAGTGCCCGGTTGTGGCTCGATTCTGGGAGAGGGTTGCAGCTACGCTGTCAGAATTTACACAAATCCCCCCTATTTGTCCCCCCAAAAATACTTGTTCGGGGATATTGGGAAATGTTCCGAAAAAATCAGAAGGCTGTTTAATGTCTCATGTGCTATTGCCAAAAAATGTATACTGCAATCATGGAAAAGCCCGAACTCCCCTACCATGAATACCTTTTTACGCGAATTAACCT